>NC_090936.1:868225153-869475153 GCF_040938575.1 Ambystoma mexicanum
TGATCTAAACAAGTAAAATTGAGGTCGCCCACAATTGTTATTAAGAGGTCATTCCATTTGGCTTGTTCTTTGTCCATTAAAGCAGCAATGTCGTCCGCCATGGTCTGGTTCCGTTTATCTGCTAGGTTCCAATATATATTCACAAGTAGGAGCATTCAGGGATTAAGAGCCTGCGCTTTTGTTACTTATATTACCACTAGTTGGATAAAAGGCGTTGGGTTCCTGTGTAACACAAAGTCCAGTCCAGGTTGTTGTTCACCACTACTAGTAGTCCACTCATTGCTCTTCCCGTTTTTTTTTCTGAATGCTGGGTTTAATAAAACCCAAAAGCCTTTTATTAGCTGGACGTCCTGGAGCCAAACCTCCTGCAGGCAGATGACATTGGCATCTATTTGGTCCTCACTCTCGTTAAGCAAATGGGAAAAGCCCATAGTATTCCAACTCAGCAACGACCAGTCGGAACATTTTATAGTCTTATGGCGCTATTGTTTATGAAGCTTGTCTGCCAATAGACCTGCCAACCATTTCTAATTTTCTTGGTCGCCATCACAGTTTCCTTCTTGATTATGTTGCTTTGTTTCTTTTAATGTACCTGCAGTTTCTCTTACCTTGTCACTTCAAGAAAAACTCTGTTACTTTGGACCTCTTCTGGTGCCCCATTCCCAGGGTAATGCGAGATTGGCCCGTTTACCAGCCTGTCTTCTTTCAGATCAAAACCTAATGTTCTTAACTGCTGGGCTTTCTTAAGCAGCAGATGTTTAACTACTTTAGAAGTTAAATGCATTTTTATTGAGTCTGTACACCACTCCTCTGGGAATTCAATTATGGCCAAATCTTTAGATGTTATTAGCCTTAACGCTGGAATGTGATGAAGTAACCAAATTACATTGGCTCTATTTAGCACCAGACCATCGTCATCCCCACACACCCTTTCCAGACACAGCTTTAAATTGTCTTCGTTCTTGTCTGCGTTTGAATTTGAGGCTCCTTTTTCTTTTCTTTCTGGTCCTCAAGATTCTTCAGGAGGTTTAGGTTAGTCTTATCTTTGCCTCTCCTTTATTTGATCTTACTTCACGCTTGACCCTATTTACATTTGGGTATTTTGGGATCTGCAGGGGGTTTAGGCTCATCTTTATCCTTGATTCGGTGTCCTTAAATCTTACCTTCATTCTTCCTTTATTCACATCTATAAGTTTTGCCTGACCCAAGACTTGCTTGTCTTCATAATTTTGCAAATCCACCCGGCCATTTCTCCTGTGAGTATGTTTGGAGCGGTTGTTTCCTTGTCTCTGGTCTTCCTTCTCCAAAACCCTATCAGAGGATCTCTTTGGTTTATACGGACTATCCTCATCTTCTGAGGTCTCGACTGCTGATTCATCGATTACACAGGAATCGTTTATCCAAAAGCGGTTATCGGACTTCGTCCCTTCATTGGTCGAGATGCTGCAAGTAGAGAGGTCCATAAGATCAATCTCACTGTCATTGTCAGACCTTTGGCCTTCTGTTTCACTTCTCTCACTGGAGACATCTGTTCTTGGGCCGTTAACCTCAAACCTTTAATTAACCGTAACAATGGCCCTGTTTGCAATCAACGTCGGGTTCTTTGTTTTTATCGCTTCTCCCAGTCTCAATTGTGGCACTGTCAAATTTTTAAATGAATGTTCGACTACTATAAGACTTTATTTTTACAAGCATTGGTTGATTTTTCAATTTTTTTTATCACTTCTTTTTTGAAGCTTTTTCTTTTATCCTGTACTGCCACTATTTTGTTTGTCTGAGTGGCGGTCCCCTTTGCCTGCACATTCCTATCATTAATTTTTGTAAAGATTTCACAGATTTTCTGAGCTGACTTGTCTGAGTCTACCACCTTCTCAGTTTTTTCTCCCAATTCACTTCCTTTGAGGTTTGATCGACTTCCTCCTTGTCTGAAGAATAGGGGCTGATCAGAAGAAACCATCATCTGCTTCGTATGCTTCTTCCCTGTCTCTGATTCAAAAGGATTTTGTTGTCTGTCCCCAATAACCAAACCCTGTGGTTTCAGAGTTGCCACATCTTCATCCCTCAGATTTGTATTTCTTTTTTCCTTAGTTCGGGGTTTGGCTTCTTTTGAAATACTGATCGCTACTGACTTTAGCAATTAATCGACCATTCATTCTCCATGATTCCCTTGATCCACTGTATTGGCTTCTTTTATTAATATGTCAAACTGGTCCGTAGTTTGTTCACCTTGCATCTGCAGATGACCCGATCCCACAGATATATTCGCGACAGCCTCCTTTCTGATTTTTCTTTTATGATAGGTTTGAGTATGTCATGCAGCAGTTTTGCCACCCTTTCTGAGCTGTTATCCATATTTTTTTTGAATGGCTGTATGAACCATTCAACAAAGATCATCTTAGTGTGGCCCATTGCAAGCATCGTAGAATGATCCTTTATTGTCTCTTGCAGAGTCTCGTGGAGCTTCATAAATGATGATAGAATAGCTGTTAGGGTTGAAACCAGATGAAAATCTTTATCTATGCCATTATTGCTAGCGCTTGTAATTTTGTGTCCTGTACCGTTTCCCTTTTGTAGTTCAGTAGTCATTGAGGCCATGTCTTTCGTTAAAGGCACCTTGTTCTTCACTTTATTAAATCCATTGTTTCCATTTGGAGTGTGTGTACTTTGTGTCTTGCAGCCTTCTGATATGTTAATTTGAGGCAGGCTGTTTCCCCTTTGCCTTATTTCTTTTGGCAAATCGCTGTCTTCGCAAGACCCCCTTTCCATATAAATGGTTGTTTATAAAAGTACTTGATCAGGGATTTCAGGTGTGTTTCCACTGATCCCTGCCAAAATTATCTCATTGCTACCCTTGCCTGGCGTTGAACACCTTGCGTTGAAATAGAAATGTCTCCCCACAGTTTCGACCCCCAAGGCCAAAGTAGGGGGCTTTCAAATGTTGTTAGTGCGTGCTGGGAGAAAAAAGTATGTTTCCTTGATGTATCTGGTTTCTCCTTGGATGTCCCGAAATCCGTTGTTGCGCCAGCTGCTTTTGGATCTTGATTCAGCTTTATTTTCTTAGGTCTGTGATTGCCTCCCTGCTTCTAAGATTCTAAGGGCCCAACTCCTCCTCGGACCCCGCAGATAGGATCCCATCGGGCTTTGTGCTTGAATCAATTTCCATGTTTGATTTTCTCTTTGCCAAAGTTGTTAAGTCAGATTGGTCATTTCAGGGTATACTAATCATGGGCTTGGGACTCCTCAGACCCACCCCGCTTCCAATCGATCGCGATTCCCACAACCCTTGAAGATCCTGGGATTGCACCTTGCACACTCCTGCCCGGGTAGCCATAATGCTGTTATGGGCCTCTCCATGGCGGGACGCAGTCCCCCAAGACACACTGTCTGTCCCTGCATGCGCACACCCTTAATGTTGGCCTTCCCTCTGCAACACATTTACTCATACAGTCTGAAGCTTCCGTATTTGGATTATCGATGCCATGCACAGTGATCGCACCCACTTCAACAATAATATTAAATGGGCACCCCCTCTGTGAACAGCATTTACTCGGTACTTCCTTTCCAGTTTGTTCATTTGTATTCGCCATTACACTTTCGAGAGGAGCCCCCCCCCTCCTCCATTGTTGTTGGTGAAGGCAAACTTTCAACTGGCTGTAAAGGCGACATTTCTTCCTGTCCACCAATTCCTTGCAGGGCACTGGTTTCTAACATCCTCTTAGGGTGAAAGCCTCCTCGCAGCCACCTTCCGTCCTTCTAACCCCTAGTGCTGCACTTCACTAGGGGGCCAATATGGTGGCGACAGCGAGCGTAGCAATAGGTGGAACAGAGTGTCAGAGGCAGAAAGGCTTAACTTGCAGAAGTTATCGTCCTTTCAAACAGAATAGAGTTTTTAAAGTTTTTGTTTGTCGCACTGAGATCCGAGTTAGTCTTCAGTCCGAGAGATATGAGTCTCCAAACAGAACTTGCAAAAACTTCTAAAGAATTCCAACAGTTCTCAGAATTCTCAGAATTCTCCCCGACACGCCAGACACACCAGCCACTGTCCTTGCACCCCCTGTTTTAGTTTGTGGCTGGGGGGGTCCACCTTTCCTCACCTTTTCGAGCAGACCAGAGGTGCCACTGGTGAGTTAACAAACAGGTCACTGCAGGGTGTTATCAAGGCTATTATCAAGGAGCTCCCACTCTACCAATAGCAGCTGACAGCCAAGCAGCCGCTAACCAACTGTCAGACTTACCCCCTTCAAACTCTGCTGATATGTTCTCCTCTAATAATCCGAGCAGCTCCTCACCCCTCACCCCCACGCCATCCACCATCCTCTGCCCTCTGTGGCGAAAGGCAGAAGGCATAGGAGCAGGAGCAGGCAAGATCACTCACTGATACAGTACGGTATGCCACTTCTCGCTTCTCGCCTCTCACCAACAGCTCCCCCTCTCTACCGTCTGAGACCAAGTCCAAGTCAGAGGAAAGCACCTCTGTACATGAGACAACATGAAACAATGTTGCTAGCCGCACCTCACCTCACTCTCACTCACTCTCGAAATCTGAAAGAGGCTGCTTCCAACACACCAGGGGAATATTAATGAAGGGTGTAGTCTGATGTGAGTAACTTCTAAACCAAGATTTCCTCCAATTTGATGTAATGTCATCTTGGAGATTTCTGGATTAAACAATAGTAATTTTATGAAACAGAACATTCCACACATTTAATCATGTTAACGATAGATTCATCGGATTACAATCACTGGCAGAAATGAAATAATGCAATTTTCTTCCTGATAGAATTGCGGTGGATGACTTTCACATTTTGGCTTTTAAACCACTTATACTTTTATGCACACATTATTTTCCCATCTCAAGGTAACAGGCTTTCCAATACAGACACTAGGAAGTTTTTATCAATAACGTGCACCATTTCTGTGTGACAAAATAAAAAGTCACCTAATTTACATAATAAAGATATCCCACAAATTGCCTTTTCTGGTCCATTTAATAGGAATTTTCAAACTGTGCATTTAAAAAAATTAAATCTCTATAACCTTCAGTTCAAAACCTCTCAGCAGAAAAATGAATCCAATGTGATTTCACCTATGCTTTTTTATCTTATTCACAAAATACTACAGGGCCTCTGCAGCTGGGTCTGCCTGGTAACAGAGCATTTTGTTCCATACTGCTAATTCAGGGGTGGGGTTTTTATGACCTAGAGAGTGCCGTTCTAATTGTGAAAATGGTCTTTTTAGTTTTGCCTAGCTGGGCCACTAATGATGTCACACCTCCTTGGTTTTTTTAAATTATTTATTTATTTATTTATAAAATTTCACATATAGATAAATAAGTAAATCAATCAGAACAATTAATACAGCACAGTAAAATATACACAGAACAGCAAAACATTATATATTCATAACCAGCAAGAAATTAGTAAATATTCAAAAAGTCATCCCAAACCTTTCCATGCAATCTCAACTTCCCTTGCCTCTTAAAAACCACCTTTTCCAAGGACGCAAGGGCAGACATCCCCTCAATCCAATCTTCGAGAACTGGTGCATTCTGTGATTTCCAGCCCCTCAAAACCAACTTCTTGCCGAGACTAGCACCACAGAGCAGAAACTTTTTCCGTGACACAGAGAGATCCTCCAGCAACTCTCCCCCTTCCAAAATCATTGTCATAAAATCCAATTCAACATCCAGATTCAAAACACGCAGACAGACACAACAAACATCATGCCAGAAACCCCTTACACGCACACATTCCCAAAGCAGATGTTCCAAACTTCCCAGACCATTCCCACAACACCAGCAATCATCTGAGTCCACCAACCCCCTCTTAAACATCCGTTCCGGACTCCAAAAAACTCTATTGAGGATCTTTATCTGTCTTGACCGTTCCACCAAATCGATAGCACATAGTTTAACGTTCGCACACATATTCAACCACATCTCGGGTGAAATCTCACACCTCAATCTCCTTCCCCATTCATCTCTCAAGTCAGAATTCTCCTTATAAGCAGACACAATACGATTGTATATCCTGCTAGCAATTGAACAACCACCTGGCTCCCTTTCTTTAAGAAAGAGATTAACCATTGAACTTCCTTGTTCCACCACATCACCTATGCATCTTTTCAATTTTCTGAAATCATCAGATCTGAAATTGTCAATGTGAAACTTTGCTCGCAACTCACGCTCTCCAATCCACTCTCCATCCACTAGGACATCATCAATCCAGAGAACTCCACCCAGAAACCAATCCAGCCCGAATAAAGACTTACCCCTTTGACCTGGTGGACCATGCAGTATTATGCAAGCACTTAGCGTCTGCCGCCCATTTTTCAAGTGAAGCTATAGCTTGGGTACAATCCTTCCTAGCTAACCATACGATGAGAGTGTTCTCCCCTGTAGCTGCAGCGGACCCAATCCATATCACTTGTGGTGTCCCACAAGGCTCATGTGTCTCCCCGACAATGTATAATATCTTTACTAAGCCACTCTTCGACAAACTTGACAGATTAGGGGTAATTTATACCAACTATGCGGACGATACGCAGATTCTCATACCACTATCAGGCAACTTTGTCGAAGACACAGCTCTAGTAAACAAAATTTACCTCCTCATTCAGGCATGGATGGCCTCCCATGGCCTCTGCCTAAATGACGACAAAACAGAGATACTGATCTTGGGCTCTGACTCTAACCTAAAAAAACTTAGTCCCAGCTATCGCAATTTCAACATAGATGGTAACACAATCAAGGTGGCATCTGAGGTAAAAACACTAGGTTTTTACCTTGATTCCACTCTTTCTCTCAAAAAACAACACCATGGCATCCACTACAGCGTACACCTGTAAATTAATCAGGATCTGCAGACCGTACCTCTCCAAAACTAACTGCATCATGCTAGCCAACGCACTAGTAATGTCGAAATTGGATTATTGCAATGCCCTCTATGCAGGAGCTAATACAACTATCATAAATAAAATGCAAATCCTTCAAAACAACGCTCTTAGAGCAGCCCTTGACATACCCCGGAGAGCACATATTTCCAACATCAGGAAAGACCACCACTGGCTAAAAATTAGCGACAGAGTCCTTCTCAAGACACTATCTCTCACCCATAAAGGGCTCAACAACACAGCACCCCCCTACATCTTGGCCAGATTGTCCAGAAAACCGTCCAGCCACCACACTAGGGCTTCTAACCACTTCCTGCTAGAAACCCCTAGATATAGACGATCTGAAGCGGGCGGAGTAAGCTTCCCTGTCAGAGCTGCCCAGGCTTGGAATGCACTGCCTACTGCATTGAGAGCCAACTTACCCTACTCCAGCTTTAGACGCAAGGTAAAAAACTGGCTCTGGTCCAGCGACAACTAATCTTCACTGTACCTAAATGCCGTGTTACCTCTGAAACCCAGCTCTGAGACTATTTTTTTGCTTTTACCCTTCTACCTTTTGTATATTTGTACTATCTACACTGTAACATTCTAGTTCTCAGTTCAACTGTTTGTATTGACATGTATGCATTATACTGAAATGCTTCTTATCACATGTATGTAACCTAAGCTTAAGTATCCTTGTACCTGCTGTGCCCGGCTACCCCTGGGTTTTGTGCTCATTATCAAATAATAAACAAACCCCCGACAGAAATCAACGTATTCAACAAAATGGATGCATGAATGGTCTTTGAAGCAACCGATCCCAACAATTCATGTACATGTCTCCACGTTTCTCTCAGAAAAACTGTCAAAGGCGATTTCTTACACAATTTGTTTGTTGCCGTGAGAATTGCCCTTGGAGGAAGCGGTCCCAACATACTTGCCTCAGCAATTACCCATTTATCAGGCAGATCCATCAAAAAAGGTACAATAAAATGACTTGAAAAGGCAAAATGATATGCCCTGAAGTTCGGTACGCCCAGTCCCCCTTTTTCCACTGGTAACTGAAGTTTCCATAATTTTAGCCATGGTGGCTTATTATCCTATAGAAAGGACTGCAACAAACCATCATAATTTAATGTTGGCCAATTTTCACCGGAAGCATACCTAGAATGTAATTAATTTTCAGAGCTGCATTCATCTTTAGAGCGTTCACCTTGCCCCATAGAGACAAATGAAGCAAAGACCACCTCAAAATGCTCATTTTCAAATCACTACATACCTCATTCATGTTCACCACAACCATCTCATCTACCAGCGGGGTCAGCCATATACCCAGATATTTTAGTTTCCTTTCACACCACTGAAACCCAAGTCCAGTAATCATATTCTTATCACAGTATCCTGAAATCGGCAACACCTCAGATTTAGACCAATTGACCTTAAATCCTGCCACGGCATGAAATCTATCTAAAACATCCAGCAAGGCCGGAAGGGACACTGTTAAATTCCGTAATAATAATAGCAGATCATCCGCATAAAACCACAACTTTTGATCGGCACCATGAAAACTTAGACCCTGTATTCCCACGTCACACCTCAAGGCAATCGCCAATGGTTCCATGGCTATAACAAATATCAGGGGGGATATGGGACATCCCTGTCTTGTACCCCTCTGTAGTACAAAAGAGTCTGACAATTGCCCATTAGTTCTGACAGCGGCAGTCGGACAAGCATAAAGCAAGGTAATCCATTAAATAAATTCCTCTCCCAAATTCATAGCACGCAATACTGAAAATAGATAGTTCCAATCAACGCGATCAAACGCTTTCTCCGCATCCAAAGAAAACACTGCCACATCATCCTCCATATCCTGTGCATGTGTCATCAACAACAATAAGTTCCTAATATTACTAGATGTTCTCCGGCCGTGAACGAAGCCCTGACTGATCAGTGTGCACCAACTTCACAAGAATAGTCTGCAAACGCAGGGACAATAACAAACTTATTATCTGTATTAATCAAACTGATCGGACGATAGTTCGAAGTCAAGCAACCATCCTTATCCTTTTTAAGAAAAACCAATATAATGGCATGACTAGTAGAAGCAGGAAGAAAACCCCCACCCTAGATTCCATGAACACATCTCGCAGAAGTTCCACCGCTGAATCAGGCAAAATTTTATAAAATTCAGCAGGCAGGCCATCCGGACCAGGAGACTTGCCCGAGTTCAGTTTCCCAGTCGCAGATTTCATTTCATCCACAGTCATAGCCTCTCCCAGCATGGCTTTCTCCAAATCACTCACTCTAGGTATCTCCAACCCTTCCAAAAATGACTCATTTCATCCGTTGACACCCAACTCATTCTGATACAGCTTCATATAATATTCCTTAAATGTCTCATTAATCAGTTTTGGATCACAAGTCACCTGACCATTCTCTCTTTTAATAGAAGTGATAGATCTTTCTGATTGCTGCTGTCTTAATCTATAGGCAATCCAGCAATCACATTTTTCACCATGTTCAAAATAAGAACATTTCAATTTGAACAAATCCTTTTCAGACCTCGTTTTCAAAGTCTCATTCAACTCCCTCTGCAGCTCCCTAAGTGTTCTCCTTTTCTCCAGATTTACGGAATCATTTATCAAATCCTTTGAAAGCTGCTTAATACGTTGTTCTAAATCCAAACTTTTTTTCTCCAAACATTTCCTCTTGCTACTGGACAAACCCAGAATCAAGCCCTACATTGTACATTCAAATGCCTCCCAGACTGTCCCAACACCAATTCCATCAGTCCTATTTTCCACAACAAAATGATCAGCCTCAGATCTGATTTTCTCCACAATCTTCTCATCCTGAAGAATTGAGGTGGTCATTCTCCAACAAAACGATCTGGGAGTATCAAACTGCAAACCCATATTCATAAACACAGGTGCATGGTCAGTGACAGCAATACAGCCAATCTCACAGCTTGCCAGATTCAAGGTTGCTGAACCAGCCGTGAGAAACATATCTATACGAGAGTGTGAACCATGAGAGCTAGAATAAAACATGTATTCTCTCAAATCAGAATGATGCAATCTCCAACAGTCTTCCAAGGCAAATTCAGAGACCAGTGAGTTAAAAGAACAAAATGTCGGATCCCTTCTGCGAACAGCACAGGATCCACTACGATCTTTAACATTATCCATAACCAAATTAAAATCTCCCCCCAGAATAATATTCCGGCAAGCAAAATCCTGCAACATTTTAGCAACTGTTCCAAAGAATGAGCCATCATCCACTGAGGGAGCATAAACATTGCAAAGAATAGTTTGAACCCCCTGAACCTCCACCAAGAGTGCAATGACCCTACCCTCCTTATCTGAGCGAGAGTTTAAGACTTTAATCGGGGCATTGTTCCGTATCAAAATAGCGACCCCTCTACTCCTGGACGAATAGCACGAGACAAAAAACTCCCCAATCCACCATTTGCGTAACATAGTAACCTCATCCAATAATAAATGGGTCTCTTGAAGAAAATAAACATCACTGTGCATATCATTCAAACAATGAAAAATCGTTTGCCTTTTGAGTGGATTGTTTAGACCATTTATATTCCAAGAGGAAACCGATGGCTGGTCAGCCCCCAGATGGCATTGCAAGGGAAAGAAGAAGAAGACAACGAAAAACCAGGTCAAAAATTCTGTGCTCACAAAAAACCAACACCCACCCCCACCCCCACCTGCAGAAGTATGAATACAACATCAACAAGAACTAACAAACCCCAAGCCACCCCGGTACCCCTCCCAATCACGTATATAACATCCCCAACCAGAAAACACCAAAAGAGCTTGTGCATGACTTTAAAAAGTAACAAAGGCACATGTCATTGACACACAACCTGAATCAAATCCAAAGCAACCCAAATGGAAATGCAATAGGTAAAAATAACATCCAAATAAAATGTGCATACCCAACTCATTGCAGACCAAAGTCAAAACATCAACACTAGAAAACAAGGGAATAAAAATGCCATCCCCCCAATATATGTCATTACCTTTCTAAAACAGCAACCGAAAAAACAAATGACAGTGCAGCAGTTATTAAGTGGTCAATCTTCATGATGTAAATCTCCTGCCCTGACCACACATTAGCATAACCGAAATGGCATGGCTGCATAAACTGACCAATTTTACAATAAGTGAAAGTGCCCTCCATTCACCAATTTTGCGCATATAACGAAGCAGAGCTGGAATGGAAACATCATAGTCGTTCACTCCCTCCCTCCTTTACTCAGACATAAAAGTTGGAAGAGGAGCCTCAGATACGGAAAATCCAAGAATCGTCATGACGACTCCAGGAAAGCAACTCCACATCGGAGCCCATGCAGTACCCTGAAAACAATTCCCAGATCAGACATCCAGTTACGATCTCACAAGATGTCCAGTTGACCAAACATTGCAAACGCAGGCCCCTGGCAAACAACAAAGGCACTGCATAGACAGCTGCATCCGAGGCTGCCTGCCCCGATTGACCGAGTCGAAATCTGCAGTAGATGCATCATCATCAGCCAGACGGGGGCGAGGCATAGTCAGGCCATTACTACCACTCAAAGCCCGCACAAGTCTGGGCTCAGCAGCATTACTCCAAGTCTGCCGACATACCTTGCGTGATCACACTAATAGCCCAACGGACGGTGAGATCAACATCAGCCGCCTCTAGAGGTCCGATCTCACATGCCGTGCCGCATTAGGAAGGAGGGGCACCGCCAAAATCCAGTCTTCCAGCTCTTCCACGTCTCGGTCGCGGTGCCCCTCTCCACAATCCGACATCCGTATCACAGAGCTATGATGCGGCACGCAGTGAGACGCAATGACACGTATCAAGAAATGAAGTAGAGTCCTTTCCTTCAAAACGCTGCATCAATAAAGGAATCCAAACTGAACCGTATTCCAGCATCGATTCCAAGTAAACTTTTAAATTCAACTGAATCTCGTACTCAGCGCCATTTTGTTGTTGTAAATCCAATGTCAAAAAATGTTTAAAAAATTATGAAAAAGAAGGGGAAAGCTAATGTTATATTAATCAGCAATTGTGTTAGTGTTATCCCGTAATGTTTCCAGCCAAGAGAAAGCCTCTTTGGGATCTGAAGTAACTCTCTCTCCCTCAGGCAGCATCAAAGTCATGGAATTTTATCTATTCAGTAGAGTCTTCACCTTCAGGGACTTTGCTAAGTCTTTTACACCCTTAAAGCTCTTTCTAGCTATCATGACTTATTTAGGGTAATCTGGGAAAACAAAAATAGGCTTTCCCTTGTAGAAGGCAGACCCCTTAGACCGAGCAGCAAGCAGCAAACCCTCCTTTTTCCTGGCCAAAACAAAGACCACCATGATGTTCCTAGGCCTCGAGCATGGTTGCTTACCAATCCTATAAACATGGTCAATATCCTCTTCCTTAATTGATATTACACCGAAACATTCTTTAAAAATTCCAGTAACCGCTGAAATCAGATTCTCAACTCCAGGATCTTCTTCCACTCCTACCAATCTGACATTTCTCTCCCGCAGTTTAAAGTCCATTTCCAATCTCCGGTCTTTCTCATCATGGAGGTCCTTTTTCAAATTGTTGTAGGCCCTGTAGCTCCCTGTCATCTCCGAGGTCATTGAGTGTGACTTTATTTCTAATTCCCCCACTCTGCCATCCAGATGACACACTTTAGAGTTCAGCTCTGCCAAGGTAGTTTTCACTTCCACCATATCCAGAGACACCTGCTTCAGAAGTTTATAGATGTCCTGACTGCTTGGATTATCCCCTTCCATCTCCAGCAATTGTTTCTGCTTTTTAGAATTAGGGTTTTCTGGCTCTTGAATCTTCTTTTTTGAAGTCATTATCAAGTTGAAATAGCTTCAGGGAGGGGACCAGGAGCTGCAGGTTCAAGCTGCTGTCACCTTGGCCAACATTCCGGAACCTTCACACCTCCTTGTTGATTCCAGGGCCTTGTTGATTCCAGGGTTTGTGTGCCATAGTGTCAAATTCCTTCCTTTATGAAAGCCTAGCTGATTGTGAGATATGAATATTTGAGAATAGACCACTATTGGCCACTACTAAGAATTAAGTCAGAGTATACTTAAGAATATGAGGCGAATATTAGGCAAAGCTCACAAACAGATGTCTAAAGTAAATGGATATGATTGGATTTTTTTTGCAAGACTTGCTTTTCTGAGAATTTGTTCCAGTGAACTGAACAGCTTTCATTTTTCATCTTAAAAAAAGAGTTTCATTTCCTTGAGAAATCTAGGCATCCCTTTTCCTGTTGTTTTCCTGGGGGGTTGGTGGATTGAAATCCCATATGGTCTGAAGACCCAAAGCTGGTGTTTGATTCAGAAAATGTTATTTTTTAAGGTCACCTTTTCTCCATGTTGCAATACAATACAAAAATACAACATTGCATTTACTGATCAAAGTTCTGTCCGACACATCTTTAATGATTCTTAATCCTTTAAAGGAAATAAACAAAATGCAAGGCCCAAATTCCTTTTTTGGTCATCTTCAGTGGTTTGCTTTTCATCTTAGATGAAGCAGTGTTCCATTTTTATCAAATTTGCAGGATATTTTCTGGTAATTGGACATATTTATCTCAGGTCTTGTCAGTTATATTTTATTTTCGATGGGCTGCAAATATTGCATATTATCTTTGTTTGTGTGTTTTTCAGATGCTGTTTGCAGGCTGCAACGAACATCTTTGTTTTACAAATTGCTCTTTTCTACATCTTCTTCGGGATACATTTCCCTACACAACAATGAATGGGGCCACACAATCATCTCCAAAAACAAAAATATAAATGGATATAATTTATCCAAGAGTGTAAATATTGACAAGGAATTCTTAAAATGAAGGGTAAGTACTCTGAGCCGCGCTTACATGATTGCGGTCTTTTGACTAAACCTAATATTAACAGTAATTCTAAGGTATTAATTAATTCAGCTGTTTTGTAATGTGCAATAATATAGCAATGAGGCCACTTCAATCACAGTGTCAAAGGTAAAATAGGAGTCCCCAGGTGGGTGAGGCCACTGTTGGACCTGAGAGTGTTATGTTTTTTTCCTCAAATTATCGCTTTTTCACCATTGATGAGGCAAAGTCCAGTGAGCTATTGGTGGGGACCTAGTCCCGAATTAGCATAGTTGGTGGTCCCAAAATTGTCTTAGTCGGTGTCAAAGGCTGCTGTGAACAAGGTTGCGTTCAGGCGCCTCTCTACAGACTTGCTACACTATGGGGGACTCTCATGTCTCCATTAGCGTATTCAACATTTATGTATGGTATTTATATAACAAAGACGTAAGTAGAAAGCAACTTAGTGGTTTTCCAAGCTCTCTCTTTGCGTCTTGTGTTTGAATATGGACAGAGAAAGTAGTTTGGAGTTGCCAGACCAAAGCTTTTTTTTAACCATAAAATGGGAGTCCGTTTTCATAAACAGGCCTAGCCTTTCCCTCAAAGGCTTGCTACTCAATGCAGAGTTTTGAAAACAATTCTGGATCTTCCGGGAGTGCTTGGACTTTTCAAATACAGGAAAATGGGGTTTAACTTCCACAGATTCAAACAGGTCATATCTGGTTGGGTTTTGAATCCCCAGAGCCGTTGTATTTCTGTCTTCAGAGTCCCAGCATTGGCATATCATAAGTATTTCGAAGAGGGCAGTGGGCGCCACAATGTGAGTTCTGCCTTGTGGTTAAATTCAAGCAGTGGAAAGACTATTCACCACATTAACACATGAAGCCTGGTTTTATTCATGATTTCTACAATCTGTTTGGAGAAGTGATATGAGGCAACCCAGAAAATGAGATGTCTTCCTTTCTAAGCAGGTCCAGGGGAGATGACCCCCAGTCTTAAACACAGTAGAAAGGCAGTGATATCTTTGTTGGGTTAACAGTTACCAGAATGTTGAGTTTACATCCATTCTGGAGCAGTATACTTTCCAACATCCTGTGGTCATTGTTTCACAAGCAATCTAAGGTGTCATTGAAGTTTCCAGAGTTTTTCTTCAGCCAGAGGTGGACTTGCATGTTATCAGCATTCATTTGGAAATGTTGATGTTCTTGCGAGACTTCACTATGCCACGTGCCATATTTACATATTTCAGAGTAGCAAAGACATTGAGAGTTCTGGGTGACAACCCAAAAGATGTGCTTAGGCAATGATGAGATGGTTCAGTCAGGTAGGTTGGTGAATTAATATCTTGCTACAGAGATTTGTGTTCAACCTACAGGTCTCAGGTTTGACAGGGCCACCTCATCTCTTTTTCATTCCTAGATTGATAAATTGAAATGTGTTAATTGTAGCACTGGTTATTAACCACACTAAAAAAAGGCAAAGAAATCTGTGTTAGTAAGTGCTCTATCAAAACAATCATTTTGGCTTTGTCTGGAAAGAAATTATTAGAAGCATGTTAATGCTGCATCTGAAATGTTGGCCCAGTTACCCACACGTAATAAAAGTATCGCCTGCTCTAGAGGCTTATGAATTGGCAATAAATAAAGTAGGGGCATGGGATCAGTAGTTATGTATCAACAGGAGGTAGGATATTAATTCACAATCATGACAGTTAAGATGAATTTGATGTTCGTGCACAGTCCAAAGCCAACTGCATATGTTTCTGCAACCTCCATTGCCACCACCTTGCTATTTATATTTTGTGTACTTGAAAGCATAATAAAGATCAATCATGCCCCTAATTATGCAATATTGTGTATCATATTGGTACTACTTTAAACGAAAAGTGAATTATTTTTGGAAACCATGGCAGGTATGCAAGATAATGCCAAGAATCTAATCAGTACAATGTAGCTAGGTATGTTCTTGGACTGAATGAATCATCATCTACCTTGTCGAGTCTGAGTCTCCCTTTGATGCCTGAGGAGCCGCTACAGATATGTACTTAAATATGCTCTCAATATGCCATGCTCACCATGTTTTTCCTGGTAGATGTAGATTTCTACTGCTACATCAGTGTTAGGCAGAATCATATGCAGTACCCTTTGGGAACACCACACACAATTAAGACTACAAGTGCAAGTACAAATTCACCTTTGGTACAAGCCAGTACTACACAGTAAAGTGGTAGCGATGGCTGAGCAGCCAGACCTATCTCAAGAGTAAAGTGGGAAGTATCAGAAGTTGCACACAGGACAGCAATTACTATGGTTCAAGCAAACATTGATTCAAGGTTTCTGAGTAAAAGAATATACATTTATTTACACCATAATTTATAAAACAGTTCACTAATATAAAGCAGCAGAAGATCACATTCTTAATACACTACAATAACTTCAGTGTAGCGATGCACAGCAAATTCGACCAGGAGAGGAAGGCTGGCGTTTGGTGTTTGGTGAGCTGGTTGGTCCCACCAAGCTCAAGGGAAGAAGATTCCATGCAGATCTTCTCTGTCATCAGAGTTTCGGGCGATTCGGACCTGAACCAGGGCTTCACCGGGATGTCCAGTAGTTGCAACAGTCGTCTTCCTTCAGCTCCGCGTTGGTTCTCTCGTTCCAGTGGCGGCTCTGCCTTCCAAGTCACAGAGACCTGCTTTTAAGCAATTTTCCCCCATTCACATAGCCTGGCTGTCAATCACACAGCAAGGTGGCTGTCCTAGCAGGACAGCCACCTAGCCAATCAAACTAGAATGTGACTTGGGTCTCCAAGGAGACCCTGTGCATGGGGCCTCAAACCCCTCCTTCACATCCTGTCCACCCAAATACTCAGGCGCCTAAGGAGGGCTCTGTGCAGAAGCCCGCCAAAGGACGGTGAACAAAGGAACCAAACCTGGTTTGGCACGCAGAGTAAAACACAAGAAAGACCTTTACAAAAAGAAATGGCAAATAAACCTGACCAGAACCAAAATCAAATCAATGGGGTCCAGAGGGTTAGAGTTTGAGGCTACCACCATAGCCTCTAACAGTACCGAAGCTATTTTCATAGCTTGCAGTAGAATAAAAATGGTAGATACCACTGCCACCAGCCAAATTTTAGAGAAAGGGGAACGAAATAATGTTCCATGCGAAACAGACAAAAAGGGATAACTATTAACCCTTCCAGTACTCTATGGAAGATAGTTTGTACTGGGTCTGTAAATTTAAAAAGACTAGTAAAGTCAATGACAACTTTACATGTTCTGGGAGACAAGAGTCAGTCCCAGAAAATGGAGTTTAACAGTGGGAAGTCTAAAAAGACAACCCTGTGTCACTGCACTGAAGGTGCTGTATGACACACAGTAAAAAGATTATGCCTAAGGAGTGGGTGAGACTCCATAGTCAATTAGCACAAAATGTACAACAGACAGAAAAATCACATGTAAGAGTGGGATAAAAGGCTCACACCCTTAGCAGGTGAAAAAAAAATCCTAGAAATCCAGCAAAGCTGCTGAGGGACTCAACAAGTAAGGGAAATTAGCCATTCTGGAGAATTATCCCTAACACCCCCCCCCCCCAAGACTAAGGGGCAGGAGGATCTAATCCCCACCAGGATGGATCTCCTGTTTCAATGCAGTCAAATGGTCTGCTGAGTACACCAGCAACCTTTTGTAACCCTTGCTTGGAAACTTTCTATCAGTGGTTTTGATGTGTAAACTATATGACCTACAAACCTGTTGTGGTACATCTCTCTTGTTTAATGTATAGGGGATCTGTGCTAACAGTCCCTCAGAAGTTGTGATACCTCTGAACCTACCTTAGGCTTTTTCAAGGGGTCCTTGGAAAGGTATCCCTTAGATCTAGAGTTGCCTCCATGGTTCCTCACCACCTCTCTCTCAAGAGCAGACTCGGTCTCAGGTATCTTGGTTGGAGGGGCTGTGGTTAAGCAAGGTACATGCTGCCACTTCCTTTGAGATCTGACCTTACCTATTTTAGAAGTTTCCCTCCTAACATTAGGATTTACACTGGAGTCTTCAATAGAAGATCCAGCAGTCTTAAGGAGTTTAGCCTTAGACCTATTGTTTCTGGTTTTCCATCAGCTTTGAGAATTACCAGTTCTCACAGGCCTAGAGAGGGGTCCAATTTGTCCACCCACCTCTTCCTCAGAAGCAGGGGGGTAAAAGACTCTACAATTGGATGGGCAATGATGGAGCTTGGTTGGGCTCCTATTTCCCTACTAGACTAGCCTCAGATTTTCCTGGGTTAGGGGTCAACTTACTAACACCAGGGTTTGCAGTGGGGTTCTCTGTAGAGCTTCCCACAGGCTCAGAGTGGTCTCTTAAGGTTGCCTCTCTAGCCAATTTGGTTTGATTTTGTTTTCTCTCACTGGGATGCCTGGGAGTACTGGATACTACTCCTAGAGTTTTTAAATCATTCCCCAACAGGACTCTCCCAAGCACCTCATTCTGGACACTGACAGGGATCTGCAATCTCATATTATTACACTGAATGAGAGCTGGTAGAATTGGAACCAACTGGACAGGGCCTCCAGATAATTTAGTAGGACCTTTGGGTGCCTTAGCTACATCCTCAGGCTTGAAAAAGCTTTAATCCACTACTGTTCTGCTGGCCCCAGTGTCTCTCCTGGCAGGAGTATCCTGGCCATTGACAAGAACACTGTCCATATAATACCCTCTAGAGTTCTCTGGAATGGAGTTGTACACATCCATATTCTGTTTCTGACCCAGACCCATGGACTCTAAGGATACAGTGGCCTGGAGACCCAATGGTGTTTCAGTAAATAGTTGAAAGTGGACACTAGCTATGTGTACTTCTTCCTCTGGGGAGAAGGCTAAGGAGGCAGTGCTTAGTCCTGCAGTTTTACCCTTGCACCTGGGATCTCCTTTCACATGGTCAGTTGACCTACAAACATAGCATTTACCAAATGCTCTCTGGAATTGGGGTTTCTGCTGACCTTCTCTGGTTGGGCACCAGAGGATTCACTAGCCCTATTTGGTTTCCCATGGGGCTTACCCTGGTTATGTTTGGGGCCCTCTTTTGGATTGCAGGTATTATAATTCTCCTTGTTATCTTTCTTTGGCTGCTTTCCCTCATCCTTCTTCTGAGTTGCCCCAGAATCCTTGTGAGTGGCCCTGTTGGCAACCAACAAGTCAGCAGCCTTAGCTAACTTCTTTGGATCTATCTGCTTAGAATCAGCCATGTAATGTATGAGCTCAGGAGAACAGGCATCATAGATTTACTCCAACATAACAAGATTTCTAATACCTTCATAAGTGTTAACTCTGTAACCCTTAACCCAACCATCAAAAAATGGCACTCCAGAAATGTAAAAGGGAGGAAAAGACAAGGCTATCCAAAATCAAAATCAACAATACCATCAAGTGATAGGCATGGCAATCTAACACGAGGCTTACTACAACTAGGATTCAAATCAATAGGCCTGGGCCAATGTTAATGGTTTAGAGTCTTTGCAGAGGATCACACAGTTGAGAGTAGTTCACAGTTAAGTATTTGCGTTCAAAGCGAAGTTGGTCGGAGGAAAAGTTATTCAATAGAGAAGAGAAGGACCCGTCTTCAGAGAGGTGAAAGATTTCAAACACTTTCACCGCGGTTGGACGGAACGAACTACCAGATTTGAACAGTACCTTAAATGAAGAAGAATGCTGTAGCTGATGCGGTTGTTCGTGGCAGTTCCTGCACACTCACGGTTCCTGAAGTGACTGTCGTGATGACAAGAAGGAGGAAGACTGGAGGGTCCTGCACTACCCAGGCAAGAAGCCTGCGGCAGAGCAAAGCGTCAAATAAAAGGTGCACTCCTTAAAACCCGAACATGTTCCGTTCCTCCTGGCTATTCGGTTCACTGCAGCGATGCACTGCAAATTTGACCAGGAGAGGAAGGCCAGCGTTTGGCGTTTGGCAAGCTGGTTGGTCCCACAAAGCTCAAGGGAAGAAGATTCCTTGCAGATCTTCTCTGTCATCAGAGTTTAGGGCGATTCGGACCTCACTGGGAAGTCCAGTAGTTGCAGCAGTCGTCTTCCTTTAGCTCCTTGTTGGTTCTCTCATTCCAGTGGTGACTCTGCCTTCCAAGTCCCAGAGACCTGCTTTTAAGCAGTTTTCGCCCATTCACACAGCCTGGCTGTCAATCACACAGCAGGGTGGCTGTCCTGGCAGGACAGCCACCTAGCCAATCAAACTTGAGTGTGACTTGGGTCTCCAAGGAGACCGTGTGCAGGGGGCCTCAAACCCCTCCCTCACATCCTCTCCACCCAGACACACAGGCGCCGAAGGGGGCGTCTGTGCAGAATCCCGCCAAAGGACGGCGAACAAAGGAACAAAACCTGGTTTGGTGTGCAGAGTAAAAAACGAGAAAGAGCTTTACAAAAATAAATGGCAAATATACCCGACCGGAACCAAAGAAAAAATCAATGGGGCCCAGCGGGTTACAGTTTGAGGCTATCACCATAGCCTCTAACAGTACCGAGGCTATTTTCATAGCTCGCAGTAGAATAAAAATGGTAGATACTACTGCCACCAATCAAATCTCAGAGAAAAGGGAACAAAATAATGGTCCATGAGAAACAGACAAAAAGGGATAACTATTAACCCTTCCAGTGCTCTATGGAAGATAGTTTGTACTGGGTCTGTAAATTTAAAAAGACTAGTTAAGTCAATGGCAACTTTACATGTTCTGGTAGACAGGAGTAAGTCCCATAAAATGGAGTTTAACAGTGGGAAGGCTGAAAAGACAACCCTGTGTCACTACACTAAAGGTGCTGTGTGACACACAGTGAAGAGGTGATTCTGAGGGAGTGGGTGATACTCCATAGTCCATGAGCACAAAATGTACAATACACAGCAAAAACACATGTAAGAGTGGGAAAAAAGGCTCACACTCCTACCAGGTGAAAAATAAAATCCTAGAAATCCAGCAAAGCTGCTGAGGGGCTCAACAGGTAAGGGAAATTAGCCATTCTGGAGAATCATCCCTAACACTGAGTCACTGGTTGTGGGGCAGAGACCCTTTCAGCCAGGCTGGTTAACTAGGTACGTCATTGATGATGCAGATAATTATGTTGGTGGTGGTAGTGGTGTACTACCTGCTGGCCATGATGGATGCAGAAAAAAATCAATTTCAGCTTCACACATCTTCCAAAATGTTATCTGACACAAATTCAGTAGGGCCAAATAGAATGTGTTCCTCCTCGCCATCCATTCCCAAGGAACACATCTGTCTTTCACCATTACCTCTAACATCACCATGTTTTGGCATCTCTTTGCTTTTGGGTGGAACAACTAGAGACTCTCTGCTGCAAAAAAGCCCATGGGTCTGTGTGTTCTAAGGACCACTGCTGTTAAAAACACCCTATGACATTTGGAACAACCCCAATCATAAACCCTTCATACAAAACTCACACACATCCATTTCTCTTTCATCCCTTGTCCTTGTCCCAATCGCAATAATGAGTGTGACCTGCGCTCAGAGACAGGAACGCAATGTATACAAAGGGTGTCACCCTCAGTCTGGCATCCATCTGTTTTTATGTCACCCAAGATGACAGGCAGTAAGTATATAGCTCATATTAATATTGTTGGTTTACATCTCAGGATGTTTGAAAAAACAGTGACAGATTTTTTGCAGCTGTAGAACCCGACATGGGGACAAAGGAATTTACCTCAAATGATTGCTGACATTCTGCCCCTGATTCTTGTAATCTTGAAGATTGGTTTGGAAGGACTGAACTTCTTGGAGCAATTTGCATGAACCAGAATGCAGGTAGATGGGGTGGAAGAGGAAGAAGCGGAGGGGATGTACCAATGTATGGATTTCATCAGCTGCCAAATGTTTAGATCATGAGAGGATCAGATTAGTCACGTTACCTTAACCTGTGCCCCATTGTGGTTGTGATATGGAATGTGTGAAGGCACAAAAGACCCTGTTCCCATTTCCGCCAGTGCAGCCATTATAGAACGTCACAACTATCATCAACCCTCTGACAGTAGGGAATGGATGTATCCAGGTCTTGGTATCCAGTACTGCCCATTTTTTGCTCACCTTTTCCCAACCCGTGCTGTAGTGCAGATCTCTGCTTCATATGCTGAAAAACCTGGGGGTCCTGATGGACAACTATCTCACTCTAGAGCCACAAGTAAACACACTACTCAAGAAATGCTTCTTTCTCCTGCGAGCGACAAAAAGAATCCTACCGTTCCTGTCATTCGCCAACAAAACACCATCATCACTCTGCTCATGTCCAGAGTAGACTATGCCAATAGTCTATACCTGGGTATGCCCGAACGACTTCTAAAAAAAACGACAACACATACAAAATGCAGCAGCCAGCTGTTAGGCAGAATAATAGCAGTACCCTTTGGGAACACCACACACAATTAAGACTACTAGTAACAGTACAAATTCACCTTTGGTACAAGCCCGTACTTCACAGTAAAGTGGTAGCGATGGCTGAGCAGCCAGACTTATCTCAAGAGTAAAGTGAGCAGTACCAGAATTTACACAAAGGACAGCAATTGCTATGGTTCAAACTAACACTGACTCAAGGTTTCTGATTATAAGAATATACATTTATTTACACATTCATTTGTAAAACAGTTCACTAAGTAAAGCAGCAGAAGAATCACATTCTTAATATACTACACAACACCCAATCAATTCTGGACAAGTAAGCTCAAAATGAAGTGTGAGCAATATGGCACTCCAGCAATTCAAAAAGGGAGGGAAAGATAAGGTTATACAAAATTAAGCAGCACCAACAAGTAAGTAGGCAGGGCAATCTAGAAAATGCTTGCTACAATGAGAATTCAAATCAATAGGCCTGGGCCAATATTAATGGTTCAGCGTCTTTGCAGAGGATCACACAGTTCAGAGTAGTTCGTGGTTAAGTCTTTGCAAAGAGTTCGAAACAGAGTTGGTCAAAGGAAAAGTTATTTAAAAGAGTAGAGAAGAACAAGCCCTTAGATTGCCAAAAGATTTAAAATACTTTCACCATGATCGGACGGAACAAACAACCGGATTTGAACAGTACCTTAGAAGGAGAAGAATGCTGCAGCTGAGGCAGATGTTCCTGGCAGATCGTGCAGGCTCACGGTTCTTGAAGCGACTGTCGGACTGACACAAAGGAGGAAGACTGGAGGGTCCTGCACTGCCCAGGGAAGAAACCAGCAGCAGAGCAAAGAAAAATAAAAGGTGCGCTCCTTAAAACCCAAACAGGGTCCGGTCCTCCTGGCAGTCCGGTTCACTGCAGCGATTCACAGCAAATTCGACCAGGGGAGGGAGGCCTTGCTTGGTGTTTGGTAAACTGGTTGGTCCTACCAGCTCAAGGGAAGAAGATTCCATGCAGATCTTCTCTGTCGTCAAAGTTTAGGAGATTCAGACCCGCAGCAGGGCTTCACCGGGAGGTTCAATAGTTGCAGCAGTCCTCTTCCTTCAGCTTCTCTTCAGTTCTCTTGATCCAGTGGTGACTCTGCCTTCCAAGTCCCACAGACCTGCTTTTTATGCAGTTTTCCCCATTCACACAACCTGGCTGTCAATCACACAGCAGGGTGGCTGTCCTGGCAGGACAGTCACCTAGCCAATCAAACAAGAGTGCGACTTGGGTCTCCTCCCTCACATCCTGTCTACCTAGATTCGCAAGCGCCTAAGGAGGGCTTCTGTGCAGAAGCCTGCCAAAGGACGGCAAACAAATTGACCAAACCTGGTTTGGCGCGCAGAGTAAAACAGAGGAACGACCTTTACAAAAAGAAATGGCAAATAAACCCAGCTGGAACCACTGCAAGTAAATGGGATCCAGCGGATTAAAGTTTGAGGCTACTAATTTAGCCTAAAACAGTACAAACGCTATTTTCATAGACCGCGATAGGAAAAATATGGTAGGTACCACTGCCACCAGCCAAATTTTAAAGAAAGGGGAGTGAAATGATGTTCCATGAGAGACAGACAAAAAGGGATAACTATTAACCCTTTCCAGTACTCTATGGAAGATAGTTTGTACTGGGTCTGTGAATTTAAAAAGACTAATAAAGTCAATGGCAACTTTACACATTCTGGGAGACAGTAGTCAGTCCCAGAAAATGGAGTTTAAAGTGGGAAGTCTGAAAAAGACAACCCTGTGTCACTGCACTAAAGGTGCTCTGTGAAGCACGGTAAAAAGATGATGCCTATGGAGTAGGTGAGGCTCCACAGTCTATGAACACAAAAATGTTAAACACACAGCAAAACACATGTAAGAGTCGGAAAAAAGGCTTACACTCTTACCAGGTGAAAGAAATAAATCCTAGAAATGCAGCAAAGCTGCTGAGGGACTCAGTAGGTAAGGGAAATTAGCCATTGTAGAAAATTTGCCCTAACACGACCCCCCCCAGACTAAGGGACAGGAGGATTTAATCCACTCCTGGATGAATCTCTTACTCTAGTCGGTTATAAAAATCCTAGAGAGACCATCAGCATTTTGGTGGTGACATCCTGACCTGTGCTCAATGGTGAAATCAAACCCTTGCAGGCAGATTGACCATCTTAGTAGTTTTGGATTCTCTCCTTTCATTTTCATTAACCATCTCAAGGTTTGGTGGTCTGACTGAATCACAAAAGTAGATCCATGCAAGTATGGTCTAAACTTCTTCAGAGACCACACAATGGCAAAACACTCTCTCTCTATGGTTGCCCACTTTGTGATTCCGTCAGTTTCCTACTGATGAAGCAAATGGGGTGCTCCCTACCTTTCTCATCCAGTTGACTAAGGACTGTACCTATACCTGTATTGGATGCATCCGTCTGCACAACGAAGGGTTGGTGATGATCAGGAGCTCTTAGGACTGGAGCTTGACAAAGGGCTTTCTTGAGGTTTTCAAAGTCTTGAGTGCACTCCTCATTCCATCTAATCTTTTTAGGAAATTTTGGAGAGGAGACTACATTCAAAGGAGATGCTATGGACCCATAGTTCTCAATGAAATTCCTGTAGTACCCAGCGAGACCTAGGAAGGCTCTCACTTGGGTTTGAGTAGTAGGGGTGGCCCAGTTCTGTACATCTTGTACTTTGCTAGGCAATGGCCTTATTTCACCTCCTCCTACCTCATGACCAAGGTAGACCTCTTGTCCTGACCAATTTGACATTTGCTTGCCTTTATGGTCATATGGGCCTGCTCAAGAGCCTGCAAAACATTTCCTAAGTGATCAACATGTTGTTTCCAAGTAGGGCTGAACACTTCAATGTCATCCAAGTATGTTATGCAGAAGTCCTCCATCCCATTCAGAACTTGATTGACCATCCTTTGGAATGTTTCAGGTGCATTCTTTAATCCACAAGGCATAATCTTAAACTGGTAGAGGCCTGCTGGGGTTGAAAATGCAGTTTTCTCCTTGGCATGGTCTGTCAGGGCTATTTGCCAATAGCCTGACGTCAGATCAGATGTACTGAGGTACTTGGCTGCACCAAGTTTATCCACCAGTTTCTGTCCTTGATAAAGGATGGGCATCAGTCAGTGACTGCATTTAGAACTCTATAGTCCACACAGAATCTCAACTCCTTGGATGCTGCCTTTGGTACTAGAACAACTGGACTAGACCATGGACTCGTAGATGGCTCTATAACCCTGAGATCAAGCATCTTGTTGATCTCTTCCTTTATGTGGGATCTCACATTTTCTGACATTCTGTAACCTCTGCTTTTCACGGGTAAACAGTCACCAGTTAGAATTTCATGCTGGCCCCAAGGGGTCAAGCCTCATGAAGGTGAAAACAGGGAGGCAAACTGATTTAACAGAAACATGCACTCATCCTGTTGTTCAGATGTCAGATTAGAAGAGAGATTAACTCCTTGTATCTTCTCATCTAAAGGTTGGCATCTGAGTAGGTCAGGTAGAGGTTCACTCTCCTCCTCCTTTTGAGCTGAAGCTAGAAGCAAAGGTCCCACTTCTGGCCTTGAGACATATGCCTTTAAACGGTTGGTGTGAAAGACTCTGGGAGCCTCCTTAGGTCTGCCTAACTCCACCAGATAGTTCACCTCTCCAAGTTTGCCCACAACCTTGAATTGTCCTATCCATTTGTCCTGCATGGCCCTCTGCCTTGTTGGCACCATAACTAGTAAAAGCTGGTCTTGAGTAAACTCAACCATGTTGGCCTTCTGGTAATGCCAATGTTTGACCAGAGCCTGACCTGCTTTCAAGTTATCACTTGCTTCTGCCATCATGTGTGACATTCTCTTCCAGAGACCTATCACATAGTCAGTTACTCTGACTGGCTTGGGGGACGGAGCACTTTCCAACCCCTCCTTAATCAGGGCCAATCGACCTCTGACTGGATGGCCATAGAGAAGCTCAAAGGGACTGTATCCAACTCCTTCCTGAGGGCCTTCTCTAAAACAAAGAGAAGGCATGGCAGTAGAAGGTCCCACTTTCTTTTAAGGGGTTCCTCTAAAGCATCTTTCATAATCTTCATAGTATGATTAAACCTCTCTACCAGACCATTTGTCTGTGGATGGTAGGCTGTAGAGACCTTGTAAGTGACATCACAGTTTTTCCACATGGCTTGCATGTAGTGGGACATAAAATCGGATCCCCTGTCGGATATCACTTCCTTAGGAAACCCTACCCTGGTAAAAATACCAAGTAGAGCCTTAGCCACAGCCTGAGACGTAACAGTCCTCATAGGTATTGCTTCAGGATACCTATTAGCATGGTCTACTACAAGCAGGATAAACCTGTTTTCTGAAGACATGGGAGGGTCAAGGGGACCAACAGTGTCGATGCCCACCCTCTCAAAAAGAACTCCCACCACTGGGAGAGGCACCAAGGGTGCCACATTCTTGGCTCCACTCTTGCCAGAGGTTTGGCAAGTGTGGCAGTTCCAACAGAATTTGTCAACTTCTGAACCCATTTTAGGCCAGTAGAAGTATAAAGAGAGCCTTTCCTTGGTCTTTTTGAAACTCAAATGACCAGCCAAAGGTTTCTTGGGGCAATACAAGTCTTTTGCAGTCCCCAGGGATAGACTCAGTCGGTTCACTGTAGAAGAGGCCATCTTCCCAGTGCAACCTATGCTTCCCAGGCTGTTGCCCATCGAGCTGAGTAGCTGCCTGTAAGCGAAGACCTTCAAGAGTGGGACACTATCTTTGTCCTCTGCTGAAGTCTGCCCTGTTGGGTCCACCTTCTGCCAGTAAAGACTGCAGCTCAGGATGGACATCAGGATCCAGATCTCCACCTAGAGTTGTGTCTTCTTCCAGATCTTACTCTTCAGAAGCTGGCTCAACCACACAGGGTTGTACCTCACACTCAGCCTCACCAGGTGAAGGAGTGACAGGAGTGACTTTGGACAATCTTGGGGATGTCCTTGTTGGTAGCACAGGGGTGCTATCTGCTTTCTTCTTGGAGGTCTTAAGTTTCCCCTTTTCCTCTTTCTTTCCTGAAATAGCAGTGAGCAATTCCTGTGGACTAGGGGTGATAGCTTTCTCTATCAATTCCCCTGGAGAGCCTCTCATGGTCCCCTCCCTTGCAGGCCTAGTGAGCTCCTGTTTCATTTTACTGGGAGGCCTGGGGGTACTACACACAACTCCAAGAGTTTTCAGGTCATTACCCAACAGGACTCTCCCAGGCATTTCACTCTGCACACTAACAGGTATCTTGACAGTCATGTCATTGCACTGGATGAGAGCTGGTAACTGGGGAAGCATTTGCGCAGGGCCTCCAGCTAACTTTGTTAGGTGTTTGGGTGCCTTAGCAACATCCTCCACCTTGAAAAATGATTTGTCAACCACAGTTATGCTGGCTCCAGTGTTTCTGATGGCAGGGGTCTCCTGGCCATTCACAAGAACACTATCTGTATAATACTCTTTAGTGTTATCTGGGATGGAATTATAGTCATCTACATTCTGCTGTTCCCACAAACCAAGGGACACTAAACAAACACTAGCTGAGACTCTCATGGGTTCATCAGCCAGTAGGTGAAAGTTTCCACTTGCCCTAGGTATTTCTTCCTCTGAGGAGAAGGCTAAGGCGACAGTGTGGACCCCTGAAAGTTTACCCTTATATCTTGGATCCCCTTTCACATGGTCAGTTGACCCACAAACATAACATTTCCCAAATGTTTTGAGGAATGGGGGTTTGTTCTGACCTCCATCTTGTGGGATGTTTTAACCCACTCATCCAAGCCCTACAACAGAACTGTGCATTACTGGCAGCGGAAACATCATAAAGGCCGCCGGAAAGCATGCTGCTCACCAGATATCATCCAAAGATGCGCAGTAAAAATCTGAAAAATAGGCTGCCACCCACTTTTGCCATGTCCGTGAACACAGGAGATCACTGCCTTAAACCACCATTGGGATAACCACACAGTAGCCTGAAACCACTTGGAAATAGCAATACTGATTGCCAAAAACAACCCAGAGCTGTTTGGGAATTCATTTTCTTGATCGTCAAAATTGCTAAAATCATGGCTCACAAAACCACCAAAAGGATACAACTTCTTGTTGGGTGTTCTACATTACTCTACTGCAAGAATCCACAACAGTACAATGTCAGCAAGAATCATATGTTATTAGGACAAAATCCCATGTTAAAGACATTTGATTTAAAGGAACTCTTCACACCTACTCTTCTCAGGCCTCTACACCAGAAGGCAGGAAATTGCATGGTCCTGTTAATCAGATGGAGAGTGGCACACTGGACTGATGCTCTGCTGACAGGAAAAACAAGACAATAGACTTTTTCAATTGAATAGAATATGCTGATTTTGGGTGTAACTGTCAACACTGCTCTGGGAAAAACAAGACATGTGAACTCTGAGTCAAGCCACATTCTAGGGGCGGGGACAAACCAATGGGTGTACTGAAGTGAAAGCAAATATATGTTTTATAAGAATACTGGTAACTAATTGTAACCTGCTGATAGAAATTTACAATTTTGAGATTCTTAATATGAAAAATGCACTCACAGTTCAAGACTAAGTTGGATGCCTTGGGATGTTCTGAGGCCAAGCCCCGTAATTATTAATATTGTGGATGCAGTGTTTATGCTAGAAACCTAAGAACTTCCAGTAATATGCTCAGAGAGGGTGTGTACCTCTGTGTAAGATTTGGTGCAAAACCAATATTGCGAAACTCACTAAAATCACAAATAAGTTGTCATTTCTGAACCCAAGCTCTTAGAAAGAGCAGGGTTGAACAGAGACTTGTCTTAATTAATCTGTGATGTGTACACGTATTCTCAACAACTTGTGTATCTGGGAAACATGTTTGGTTATGAAAAATTGTTTTTCTAAGTAAAAGCAAAGGGGAGAAACTTCAACCAAGCCATAAACATAGGATCACTCTGACTCATTCTGACTCACGACTCCTTTCTCCAGTCAGAGGACAGTAAATCCTTTAACCTATCAGGATCCTCAGAGGGTTCGGCATAGAAAGCCAGCCTCCACACCCCCTTTGGAAACACATAAAAAGAACCACTGAGACCTAGATAGGGATACTCATTTTTCCACTACTCATCGATTCCTGCGCAGCACTCTGCCCAACAATACACAGACAATATCCAGACAGACTCCAGAACCAAAACTCTAGAACCTTGGAGAAGCAGAGGCTTAATCCACAAGCTGAACTCTTCTCAGCAGGCCTCAGAATCCAGCAACCTAGCCAAATTATTCAACAGCCTTGCTGTGCTGTTTGCGACTGACTTGAACCCTGTGCCAGAACCAGATCCAGACCCAGAAAGCAGAGCTGTATCCAGAACCCGTCAGACCCAGACCAGACCGCTGTGCAGTGCTGATAGCAGACCAGAGAGCATGCTGTGAGCAGAACCTAGAGGGCCTGAGACTGTCCGGTGGCGAGTGAAGTCCAAACCTGACCAGATTAGTGACGAGGCCCATTTCCCTTCCTGTCCAAAACTAGGAGTGAGTATTGTGGGATGTTTTACCCATGCAGCCAAGCCCTACCATAAAACTGTGCAGTACTGGCATTGAAAACATCATGGTGGCCAGAACTCCCCAGAGAGTGCACAGGGAAAACATGAAGAATAGGCTGCCACCCATTTTTGCCTATGTTGTGAGCACAGGAGGGCACTGCCTAAAAACACCATTGGGCTACACACACAGTAGCCTGAAACCATTGGGAATGGCAATGCTGATTGCCAAAAGCAACCCAGAACTGTGGGGAATTCATTTTCTTAATGTCAACTATGGATGCAGTACTGGTGCTCACCACTATCAGAAACCCAGCGTTTTTAAAACCACCAGACTTTTGTGTAAAACTGAACAAATGAACCGAAACCAGGCCAAGGAAAGACTTGCTAAGAGGTGGATACAATGTAAAACTATATTCTGAAATGACTTGAAGGAAGTAATTATTTAATGTATATATAAAAAATAGCTGCATGTAAGTTGGATTTGAATGTAGAAAACTGGGAACTAAAGTGACATTTAGCTGAATTCTGCCTGACAACTACCCCCGACAGGAGAAACCGGCTCAGCCACTCTTCCCAGGCCTAGCTGCATCCTGCTGCCCCTGTCAAAAGGAGATGACACCTCTCTGATTGGGTTAGGGGAGGACCACCTGGGGACTGCAGGAAGTTGAACAAAGCCTTGTCCTGGACTCAGGCAAATGTTATATTGGGGGGGGGGGGCGTAAAGTGGCTTCCTCTTGGGAAAAACTGGGAGGGGCAGTGCCTCTGCTAGCAAACTGAGCTTGGGGGAAGTGAATAAACCAGTTATTCCGCCATGTGATGTGGGAAGCCACACCCCTTTTTGACCAGGGCATAATTTTTAAAAAGATAGATAACTCATAGTGCGGACTGGTCAAAATTATATAAATAATATCATTATTCTAAGGATTTTTCCGTGCACATTTTAAGAGGTGTTAGGACCCTGTGGTGTATTCTGGGGGGTTGCTAGCAGAAAATAGGGCCTTACTCCAAATGTCTGCATGTTAAAAATCTGACACTTCATCAATTAATGTCCCTACTCCTTGCGCACATTTGTGTAATTTTTGGTAAATGTCCGATATTGGTAAACCGACCAAAAAGCGCAAAATGTTGTCATTTCTGAATCCCAACACGCAGGAACATGGGGCTTGAACAGAGACCTGTCTTAATCCATCTGTAATATGTACATGTAATGTCAACCACTTGTGTATCTGATAAATATGTATTTGAATCAAATATAGATTTGTGGGCAAATTGACCAGGGGAGGATCCTCTGACCCATAAACAGACCTCATCATGATGACAATCCATTTCCTTCCCCCAATCATGGGAGTGGGGAGAATTGGGCCAATGACAAGTAGAGAGGGACAGGCTCAGTTATGCCACGCACACACCCACTTTCTAAACACATAAAAGCAGACAGTGCAGGACAGGGGGGGACATTCACTTTCCACTTTCTTGCGGGACGCTTTGCCGGGAGACTTCAGACTTCACAGCCAGAGATCCAGACTTCAAATCCATCAATCTCCAGAACCTGTAGCAGAAATTAACTCCAGCATTTGTAGCAGAGAGGCCTGAATCCACAAGCTGAATCCTCTTCAGCAGGCCTCAAAACCAACCAAACTATTCAACAGCCGGGCGAGCTGTTTGAATTTTTTGCCAAGAACCTTTGCGAGAACCTGTAGCAGTATCCAGAAAGCAGTGCTGTATCCGGAACCAGAGAGAACCACAAACCAGACCGTTGTGAGCAGAACCGGTGCTTGACAGACCCAGAGAGCAGAGCTGACTCAGATAGCCGGGACTTCAGAACCACCCGCCGGAAGACCCGTCCAGCCTGACCAGACCTTGACGGCTTATTTCAAAAATATAGTGTGAGTACTCACTGTGCCAAAACCAATCTCTTAGTTTAAAATAATCTAATCCAAACTATTTTAGCCTATTAGAACTGCCTCCTAGAATAGTGTCATTCTGTCATCTTTAAAACTGAAAACTGTCACCTGTCATTTTGAACTTTTAAATTTCAAATCCGAAAAACTACCTTCACAAAATCGTCCGTATCGCCTAGACCCGACTTGCTACTCCTTATAGGGCCTCCATAATTACGCTCGACGCACGCGATTAAATTTGCCGCGATTTGACATTTTGCACAATTTCAGCCACATTTAAAAATCAGCAGCTCCTTGCTTTCCTTTGCTAAAATTCATTTTAACCTGCTAGTTACTCATAGAGCCTTGCTAAAGTGAGCCTGAACTAATACCAACTAGCTATCACTCACCCTGAACCTCTACAGGGAATTAAAATCAATTTTAGCATCATTTCACTTCATTGCCACCACATTCAAAGCATTTTGGGCCTGTGTTTTAAAATCATACCTGTTTTTCTCTAAGCTTGCTAGGGGGGAACTGCGTTTCGTATTGCATTTTGTTGGGATTCTTGACGACTGTGTGCTCTCCTTCCATTTCTTACATTGCATAGGAGGGGGGGGGTGAATTGCCAGAGAAAAAGTGATTATATTATCTTTTGCTAAAATCATATCAAGTTATTTCCGTACTGCATTTTACTCCTCATTGCTTTTCTCTTGAAACCATAAAAGTATTTTCGCTGCCTTATCCATCCTATACCAAATCCTCATTGATTGTAAAGAAGTGTGCATGTGTCAGATTACCCATTGGTGATCAACATTATATTCATAAGTGTGATATAAATTATTAATTTATTATAAAAGTGATATATATATATATATTGTTTAATTTTTCAAATAAACCTTTTAAATTTGCAAAACAAGCCTACTTCTTGGCTCAGTGGGGTCAAGGGGGATTCTAAGAGAGGGGTGTTATACAAGGGTTCATCATCCAGATTATAACTTGCCAGAAAAATATATAAATAAGGGCTTCCCTTGGGCATCCCAGACAAGGCACTGACTTAGTCGGATTGCTTGATTGGAGTCACTTACAAAGTGGGGGCTCGTAGCCGGGATATTCTGGATTAGAGTTACCACTTGTGCAGTTTAATACAGTGTGTCAACTGACCGCCTACACATATCCTGTTAGATCACCATGCTGTTTTACACTGTGAAAGCACTCCTCAAAGGAACGCTCTAAGGAAACGGTCTGTTTTGCAAAATAAAATACAAACTTCTGTAAGTCAGGAAGGAACTCAAATTCCAGAATGACGACCTTGGTAGATATGAAGATAGCTAGGGAGCACCTCTTACATAAACTGTTTGTGAGAGGTGAATGGTCTGAACAGGACCAAAATGTATGGGTGCAGGCGATCACACAAAAGGTCACTACAACTGGGTCAGATATGTGGCGAGATCAGGGTCCCTTACATGTGGCCCTGAGTGAACTATATATGGCCCCTAAGGCCAAGGATGAGCACAACAAGATTGCCAGGGTAGCGGCATATTTATATTTACATATGGGAGCCATGCAGGACAAATGTGCTGAAGGCCAAGAACTGGCAAATAGGCAACAGATGGCGTTGAAAAGGCCCAATCTGACCTGGTCTCTTCTGAGCAGAGGCTGCACAGAAGCCAGGAGTCAGAAAACGAGAGTAGACAGTACATCATTAAAATGAAGGAGGATATGGATATCCTGCAACCGGAAAAGGCTGACCAGGATACCAGAATTCTGGCTTTGCAGAAGGAGCATCAAGACAGTTTGGACTCCTTACTGCAGAGCCAGAAAAAGCTGGAGCAACAGATAGATTTCAACAGGGCATGCACAAAGCAGGTAGCCACCCTGCAAAGCCAATTGGATAGAGAAAAAGAGGAGAGCAATAAACTGATTCTGAAAGACCTGGACACCCAGACAGAATTTCAGGAAGAGCGCCAGAAAGCTGGTGCCTTTCAAAGGCAGAGGGACGACCTGGCGGCACAGATGCAGGCTCTTAGTCAGGAAAGGGACACCTTAGGCCAGGAAGTCTGCCAATTAAAAGAAAAAATTGAAGAAAATCACCTGGCCCTCCAGGGGCTGGGTGACCTCCAAAAAGAGCATCGCGACTTGCTAGAGCACACCAGGAGGGTGGAGGAGGCTCTGGCAAGAAAGGAGCAGGCCAGTATGGATGGGACTCAGGAGGTAACCCTCCTGCAGCAGAGACTGGCCCAGTACTCCAGGACCAATCAGGAGGCACAGAGAGAAATTGAGGCTCTCTGTCAGTACAATGATAGGCTCCAGCAACAGGGAGCCATGCAGGAGAGACTGATAGAGTCTAGTAAGGCCTTAACTGAGGAACTGAAAGCACAGTCTCTTGCATTGCAACAGGGAGCAGGGGCTGACAGAGATGAAGTTCTTTGGGAAAGGGAAACACCTGAGCATAACCTCAGAAGCCCTAGTACCAGAGGCCTTCATCTCTCTCAGTCCCTGGACTCTGCCACCCCCATGTCCCCTGGCGCACATGAGCACAGGGCCACAGGGATGGCAGATTACTATCCAGCCAAAAGTATGGGGCTCATAGGCAAGTACCACCCAGGAATGGAGGGGCGGGCATCCGGTTATGGGCACCCAAGCACAGTGCAATTTAGTGCGGAACCCCAGGAGAGTAGGCCCATTAAGGGCATCCTGAAAACCTCTGCCCAGTTAGGTCAGTGGGGGGGGGTACCCATAAAATCTTGGCAGCAAGGAGGGATCTGAAGACTCCTCTTAGCGTTTCAGGACACAGGAGACCAGGTCCCCACATTCTGCCAGCCATTCTCAGACGGGCACCTCTGGGAGTAGTGCTTCGGAGTCAGAGGATGAATGGACCAGGGTTACCCGAACCAAAAAGGCCAATAAGGCAAAAAGGGCCTTGCTTAAGGACCCATTGAAACAAATAAAGGCAATAAGGAGTGTCAACATGCCTTCTCATAAGAACGCCAAGTATTCTGTTTGGGAACACTTGGAGCTCTATGAGCAAATGATGGAGACTTTCCATTTGAGGGACAGCAGTAGCTGCATCCAGTACGTCAAATGGACATTCTGCCCAGAATACTCCAGTTTCTTTGCAGGGCTGAGGACCAAAACCATTCAAGATGGTCCGCATATAAGGCGGCCATCTTGAAACATTTTTCTGTTCATAGAAACCCTAAAGAGGGTCGCAAGGCAGCCTACAATTTGCAATGTGGGGAGGATCAGGCCCCACAAGAATTTGTGCAAGAATTGAAGCGTGCCATTGCGCAGACCACCAGAAGGGTGCGCACGGACAGCAGAGAATTTGTCAATACTTTTTTCCATGCCTTGCCCAAATACATCATGGCCCAGCTAGTGAGAGATTTTCACGAGAAGAGGTCACTAGACTGGGTCATTGAACAGGCTACCCGGATCTATGAGGTGCAGAAGCCCATTGAAAATAAAAGTAATGCGCAGAAAAACCCCAAAACCAACAGCACCCCTGCTGCTGCCAAGGTGGCGGAGGTAAAGGTTGCCCCCGTTTTAGATTTGGAGATGGGGGGCCTAAAAACCTGCCTGCACCAAATAATTCACAGCCCAGAAGGCCCTCGGGCCAGTCACAGACAGGGAGTCGAGAAGGTAGTCCCACAAATGGGGTCCCCCGCTCCCCTGATTATGTAAGTCCCCGCTACAAGGGAAACCGACCCATCCTGTGTTATGTGTGGACTCCTCCAGCCCAAGGGGGGGGATCCAGCCAAGCACCTGACCCAGGGAACTTCCCTCCTAACTTCCCCCAGGAGGGCAGAAATTCACCAAATCCTGGGCAGAACTTTTTTCCCAGGTATCCACCCAATTTCCAGCCCCAAATTCATCCATCCTTCTTTCCCCAATTCCCTGAGCCCAGACAACCTAATCCGGGAGAGGGGAGGCCAAGGGTGGAGAGGTACCCAAATCTTCCCAATCCGGGGTATTACCAGAGAAGGGATAGCTACCCTTCCCGGGATCAGCCCAGGGGAGACAATAGAGCCCCGTATCAGCCTGAGCGGGTTTCACAACTTGAGCGCCAGGTCCAAAATATGGCACGGGATCTGGGTCACATACTGAGGGCTCAACAGAACCCTCAGATGAGCATGCCACCGCAGAATGCCCCAAACTCCGGGCCTGGTGCTCCAGAACAATGAGGGGGACAGCACCCCGATAACCCACCGGTTCCCAGGGAGGAGGCACAAGGGGAAGGGGGGTGTAAAGGCTTGGAGGAAGCTTCCTTCCCAACTTGTAAACGGCCCCTGGAAAACCAGGAACCGGAAATAAAATCTCCTACCCCTGAAAGTCTGCCACCCAAGGAGCAGAGAGGAGGTAGGAGAAACAAAAGACCCAAACAGACCCACTTTGTGGAGGAGGTACAGGTCTTCCAATTTGAGGGAGAGGGATCCTCGGAAGATCCTGGGAATAGGATCTTCTCCTTCAGAGATGGGGGAACTCCTCCCAAGGAAAAATGGGTCCCAAGAGATTCCAACCCAGACTGGGTAGATGTGGGGATTGAGCTATCGCCGCCCATCATTCTATTCCAGAACCAACAAATCCAAAAAACCCTGGTTCAAACCCATCCTGGTGACTGCCTCCAAAAAGGGGGGGGGGGCCGCCCAGAACCCGAAACCATTTCCAGTTGCCAACTTTTTCTTTCAGATTCCCCAGGCTCTCCACAGAATTCTGCCCAAATCTCTGCGCTAGCAATGTCCAAAACCAGAAAATTAGCCCACCAGTTGTCCAAAAATGTGCATTATTTGTGCCCCCTTGAGGAGAAGGAGGGAAGATATCATGCCCCGGTACAAGTACAGGGGCAGGGTACAATTTTGGCACTGGTGGACACTGGATCCCAAGCTACCCTTCTGTCCAAAACGGCCTTTGATGAACTAAATGCAGGAAGGGGGGAGAATTATCATATTCCTCTCACCTCTCTTCCTGGACAACTGCAGACCTTTGACGGGAAGGAAATTCCTGTCGAGGGGACTGCAGATTTGGACATCAAAATTGGGCGACACAAGGTGAAACACCCGGTCATAGTAGTGACTCCAGAGGGCACCCCTTGTTTACTATGGAATGACCTCCTGAGAAGGTTGTCACCCCTAATAGATTGCGTAAACAAGGTCCTCTGGACCCAGACTAGCCGACCAATAAAATTAAAACAGAGTGTCAACCATGTTAGTTTAAATGGCACCTGCTACATGGTTGAACAAAAATCTGACCAAGTAGAATTTCACTTCCAGAACAAACAAATTCCAGACGTGACAGTAATAGCAGTAGGACAACAGACTGGTGATGGGGGGGTCCTCTCTATTTCTGAAAATCAACCTTCCTTCCAGTTTAAGGTGGTATTCCACACTGGAAGGAAATACTCTGAAATTCTTTACCAATCCACAATCAGAAACTCCCACTCCTATAGTCCAGAAAGATGTGAAATCAGCTCAGAGCCTGGCTGATATTCAGCAAATTGGAGAGCAGTTGTTCATCCCTGTTCAGTTAAATGATTGGAAGGACTCTGTTCTCGCTCGAGTGTGTGTGAACAACGGTAAGAGCTTCATCCGCGAAGACATGTTCCGCCAACTCCCAAAAGATCCAGCCATTCCCACATTCAAACTGATAGACAAATGGGAAATGGATCTGGAAACACCCAATTCGAAACATCTCCTGCCAAGCAGGTGTATGCTCAAAATCTCCATTGGCAACAAGAGCATAGTCCATAATTGTTGGGTCGTGCGAGACGTCACTGCTGCCTTTTACTTAGGCAGTGACATTCTCAATTGCTTTGCCATTAGTTTGGACCTAATAAACTTCAAAGCTTGGTCCCGATTAGCGGATAATCCCATGGGCTTTGATGATCCAGAAAAAGCATTTAGGTCAGCTCAATTGCTACCTTATGCAGTTGAAATTCAGATTAAAGAGGAAGTCACCATCCCAGAAGGGACCTGACAATTCTCCATGGAAGTGAAAGTTAAAAGAGGACAAAAATTGAAAAACCCTGATGCTTATATTCATCTAAATGCTTCTCTCCAACAACAAGGGTTAGGGGTAAACCCAACACCATAAGTCAACATAGAACATGACACCATTCCAATAGAGGTGGATAACAGCGACTTACAGAGTATTACTCTAGCCGCAGGCACCATCATTGGAATGGCGGTTGATGACCGACATTTCTCCATTGATTTAGGAAATGAACTGTTAGGACCAATCCCCAAGGACTGTTATGACAGTGACAGTGAGGACAATACAACACCAGACAGGATTTTCACCCGGCATGGGGGGAACTTCCTGGTGTACACTTCTTGCCCTTATGGTAAGGAAGATGTGACTTGTGACTTCAGGAGGGATGAGGTGATTTTTCATGTCCATGAGGGCTGCCTTTCCCACCTGAAGCCTCCAGTCCAAATCAGCACTCTGACCAGGGACTTCTCCACCCAGCTGGAGGAGGCCGCTGAGATAGCCAAACCAGAAGTCTTTCCAGGCTTCAGGCAGATGGTGGAAGAGAGAGTCAACCTAGCTGATGCCTGTGTGACTCTGGAACAGAAGCAAAAGTTGAAACAAGTTTTCTTGGATTTCCAAGATCTCTTTGCGGTAGACTCATATGACTGTGGTCGCACCGACATCCACACAACAACAATTCCCACAGACCCTGGAATGACTCCAGTGTTTGTGAAGCAATATCGTTTGCCTCTCGCATCCATGGAGTCCCTTACTGAAATAATTAAGAACCTTGAGTCCCAGGGAATAATCCGACCAGTACACAGCACCTTCAATAATCCGGTGCTGGGAATATTGAAGCCAAACGGCCAGTGGAGACTCTGCGCCGACCTTAGGGAGCTCAACAAACGGGTCCATACTTCCCGATGGCCTCTGCCCTACATTGACCAAGGGCTGGCCCAGATCCAGGGGTCACAGGTATTCACTGCAATAGACCTGACCAATGGATACTGGACCGTGCCTGTCAGTAGGGAGGACCAATACAAACTGGCTTTTACCTTTGGGGGCCAGCAGTAAACATGGACCCGGACTCCTTTCGGATACCTCAACTCCGGCAATGAATTCAACATTTTCCTACATAAGGCCATGCCCGACCTGGGTGCGAGGGGTAACCTGGCTTATGTAGATGATGTCCTCATCAAAAGTTCATCTGTGGAAGAACACATAGCGGAGATCCGTTATGTTCTGACACAGTTGAGGGCCGCCGGAGCAAAACTTTCCTTCCAGAAAGCACAGTGGTGCAGAACCCATGTTAATTTCTTGGGGAATGAGATTACTCCTCAGGGTGTCTGTCCCCAAGAAAAGAAAGTGGAAGCACTTCAGAAATTGAAAGACCCCACAACTCTGCGGGAACTAAGGAGCCTCCTTGGACTGACTAATTACAGCAGAAAGTTCATTGAAGGCTACGCAGAGATCACTAGACCCCTGATTCATCTCTTGAAGGGGGGGTCAAGTGGGAATGGGGTCCAGAACAATCCGAGGCAGTAAGACAACTCAAAAGAAGCCTCTCACAAGCGCCTTGCCTAGCTTACCCTGTCAGAAACAAGGAGTTCTTCCTGGAGACAGGGTTCTCTAATACGTGCTTGACAGCAGTATTATACCAAAAGCATGACAAGGTCAATAAAGTAATCTCCTATGCGAGCAAAACTTTATCCTCTGTGGAGGAAGAATTCAACGATTGTGAGAAGGCACTCCTGGCAACGGTGTGGGCATTGAAGAATTACCGCCCGTTTATCCAGGGGGAACACATCATAGTGGAGACTCCACACCAGCCTCTGCAATATCTACAAAGTGACAGAATCCGGGCCGGAAATGTGAGTAATTCCCGAATTACTTCCTGGATTCTGTCAATGCAAGGTTTTCCTGTGGAGGTCAGATATGGCCAAAACAAGAAGAGTCCCCTCGCGCAAGGCCTGGCTGAGTTGCATGATTGTGCCAGAGAAAACTGTCTCGAGGACGAAAGTCTAACAATCAAGGACAACATGGAGGCATACCTTAATTCCCCACACAAAGTCTTTGAAGAAGACAAGTGTGAGGGAATGGCCACTGTCTATGTGGATGGATGCTCTTACCATGTTGACAACAACGGGGAAAAAGAACTCGTGGCCGGCGTAGGGAACGCATGGGTGAATGAGTCCCCAGAACCCTCCGCTGGGTACAGAATTGGTCCCCGAAGTAGTCAGGTGGCAGAGTTGATGGCTGTGCATCAGGCCATCCTCACTGCTGTCCAACATCAATCCCACGAACTGGTCATAATCACAGATTCGGATTATCTACGGAACGGGTTTGTGGAGCACCTGGTCAATTGGAAAACCATAGGCATGTTATGTGCTAATAACAAACCCCTGAAACATGGGAAGTTAATCCAAAATATTGATGATCTGGTCACCTTGAATGGGATGACCATCTACTGGAAAAAAACCTGGGCCATCCAAGTGGAGCTAATAGAAATAGAGTCCCTGTTGGGGGAAATCCAGGTCACTGCTATCACTAGGTCCCAGACAAATGCTCACAATGATCTTTCAACTGCCCAATGGAGTAAGGAGACCCCTGATGCTGATTTAATTACGGCTCAAAATGGGGATCCAATAATTGGTAAGTTTTACCAACACCTTAAGGCCCCTGAGAACTTTCCCCTGACGGATACCGATTACATTGGGAAAGAGGACCTAAGAGTGTTGATGAAATGTCCAAAAAATGTTCTGAATCCAAGACGGTTTGTTGGTAAGGAAATCCCAAGCTGGCCATGATCAGTGGGTGGTTCCTACCTCATTCCGAAGCCTGATGTTAAGTCACGCCCATGATGCGGCCACCCCCGGTCATAGGGGGTTTCACACAACACTTGAGATCTTAAGAGAGATTGCATACTGGCCACACATGGGGCAGGACCTCGACCAATACTTGAAGGGGTGTCTTGTGTGTGCACAGTTTCAGCCATCATCCCTCACACACCGTGCGCCTCTCCAAAAGAGGGGGATGACACTGCCACGGTCAGATTTGCAAATCGACTTTGTAGGCCCTGTAATTCGCTCGTCTAGAGGAAACAAGTACATGTGGACCGTTACATGCTTGTTTACAATGTGGGTGGAATGTCTCCCGGCCCCAAACTGCAAGGCAGAAACAGCAGCTGCCCTGATGATTAACCACATCTTTTCCCGTTTTGGTCTACCTCAAAGGATTGAGTCAGACAGAGGTAGCCATTTCACCAGCGAGGTAATGACAAAGATGTGGGAGATACTGGGGGTCAAAAGGAAGCTACATATTGCTTACCGGCCAGCTTCTTCTGGAGCAGTAGAGAGATAGAACCAAACCATTGTGAGCATATTAAAAAAGTTTGTGGCAGATTCTGGGCCAAGTTGGGATATCCGATTACCTCTGGTCCTAATGGCCATCCGATCTACCCCTTCATCTGCAACTAAAATGTCACCATTTGAATTGATGACTGGACGCAAGATGGTGCTTCCCCAGCATTTGCTCTACAGAACCCAAGAGCAAACGTTGATAAATGCCTCCACAACTCATGAGTATGTGGAGAATTTAAGGAAACACCTCCAACATGCTTTTGCCTATGCTCAGCGGAATCTAGAAAGATCAGCTGAGAGTATGAAAACGCACTATGATTTGAAAACCACCAGGAAGGAATATGATGTGGGAGACCGGGTCTATTTATACAATTTCCAAAGGAACCAGGCCAAACAGCGAAATTTTTTGCCTACATGGAAGGGACCCTTTGAAATTATAGACAAAATCTCCCCTGTAGCCTATAAGATCCGCATCCCTAAAGGTAGTCTGGCGGAGGGGGAAGATAAGTGGGTCCATATAAATCAGCTAAAGTGTTGTCATCCTAGGCACACTCTGCAACAACTGGAGGAATCCTCTGGAATCCCAGAGGGGGCCGCCCCAGATCAATAAAAGCTCCAACCCTAAAATATTCCACATTCCAAAAATATAGTAACCTAATGTCAATATTTCCTGTTATATCTTGTTATTAAAACAAGACTAAAAAATGTAACCGGATGCATAAAATGTAGGTGTTCGCCACACTATTAATAGTGGTGGAGAAATGTCTACGAATAGGTATTGCCGCTTTTGCTTTATCATCCTAGGAGAGATGAAACCACGGAGACTGACCAAGGAGGCGACCTGGGGATCGGGAGCGAAGATCCGAGGGGCCCGGGGTACCGCCTAATCCTCCCATCAGGACCAGCAAGGAGAACTGATTCATCGACTGGAGGGAGGAAAAGATGCTGAACTGTGCCATCTACGGAATTGGAAGAAGATGAGGCGAACATCCCAAATCTTGCGAATTCCATCAGTGAAAGATCAGAATGGCCATCGCAAGAGGCGGGGCTTGTGGGATGTTTTACCCATGCAGCCAAGCCCTACCATAAAAGTGTGCAGTACTGGCATTGAAAACATCATGATGGCCAGAACTCCCCAGAGAGTGCACAGGGAAAACATGAAGAATAGGCTGCCACCCATTTTTGCCTATGTTGTGAGCACAGGAGGGCACTGCCTAAAACCACCATTGGGCTACACACACAGTAGCCTGAAACCATTGGGAATGGCAATGCTGATTGCCAAAAGCAACCCAGAACTGTGGGGAATTCATTTTCTTAATGTCAAAAATTGATGCAGTACTGGTGCTCACCACTATCAGAAACCCAGCGTTTTTAAAACCACCAGACTTTTGTGTAAAACTGAACAAATGAACCGAAACCAGGCCAAGGAAAGACTTGCTAAGATGTGGATACAATGTAAAACTGTATTCTGAAATGACTTGAAGGAAAGAAGTAATTATTTAATGTATATATAAAAAATAGCTGCATGTAAGTTGGATTTGAATGTAGAAAACTGGGAACTAAAGTGATATTTAGCTGAATTCTGCCTGACAACTACCCACGACAGGAGAAACCGGCTCAGCCACTCTTCCCAGGCCTAGCTGCATCCTGCTGCCCCTGCCAAAAGGAGATGTACCTCTCTGATTGGGTTAGGGGAGGAGCACCTGGGGACTGCAGGAAGTTGAACAAAGCCTTGTCCTGGACTCAGACAAATGTTATATTGGGGGGGCCGTAAAGTGGCTTCCTCTTGGGAGAAACTGGGAGGGCCAGTGCCTCTGCTAGCAAACTGAGCTTGGGGGAAGTGGATAAACCAGTTATTTCACCATGTGATGTGGGAAGCCACACCCCTTTTTGACCAGGGCATAATTTTAAAAAAGATAGATAACTCATAGTGCGGACTGGTCAAAATTATATAAATAATATCATTATTCTTAGGATTTTTCCGTGCACATTTTAAGAGGTGTTAGGACCCTGTGGTGTATTCTGGGGGGTTGCTAGCAGAAAATAGGGTCTTACTCCAAATGTCAGCATGTTAAAAATCTGACACTTCATCAATTAATGTCCATACTCCTTGCACATATTTGTGTAATTTTTGGTAAATATCCGATATTGGTAAACCGACCAAAAAGCGCAAAATGTTGTCATTTCTGAATCCCAGCTCGCAGGAACATGGGGCTTGAACAGAGACCTGTCTTAATTCATCTGTAATATGTACATGTAATGTCAACCACTTGTGTATCTGATAAATATGTATTTGAATCAAATATAGATTTGTGGGCAAATTGACCAGGGGAGGATCCTCTGACCCATAAACAGACCTCATCATGATGACAATGCATTTCCTTCCCCCAATCATGGGAGTGGGGAGAATTGGGCCAATGACAAGTAGAGAGGGGCAGGCTCAGTTATGCCACGCACACACCCACTTTCTAAACACATAAAAGCACACAGTGCAGGACAGGGGGGGACATTCACTTTCCACTTTCTTGCGGGACGCTTTGCCGGAAGACTTCAGACTTCACATCCAGAGATCCAGACTTCAAATCCATCAATCTCCAGAACCTGTAGCAGAAATTAACTCCAGAATTTGTAGCAGAATGGCCTTAATCCACAAGCTGAATCCTCTTCAGCAGGCCTCAAAACCAACCAAACTATTCAACAGCCGGGCGAGCTGTTTGAATTTGTTGCCAAGAACTTTTGCGAGAACCTGTAGCAGTATCCAGAAAGCAGTGCTGTATCCGGAACCAGAGAGAACCACAAACCAGACCATTGTGAGCAGAACCGGTGCTTGACAGACCCAGAGAGCAGAGCTGACCCAGAGAGCCGGGACTTCAGAACCACCCGCCGGAAGTCCCGTCCAACCTGACCAGACCTTGACGGCTTATTTCAAAAATATAGTGTGAGTACTCATTGTGCAAAAACCAATCTCTTAGTTTAAAATAATCTAATCCAAACTATTTTAGCCTATTAGAACTGCCTCCTAGAATTGTGTCATTCTGTCATCTTTAAAACTGAAAACTGTCACCTGTCATTTTGAACTTTTAAATTTCAAATCCGAAAAACTACCTTCACAAAATCGTCCGTATCTCCGGAACCGTTTGTGATAGGAGCGAAATTTATCTTAAAGCTAAGATTCTAGGCTTTCCAACGAACCTAGAACCGACTTGCTACTCCGTATAGGGCCTCCGTAATTACGCTCGACGCACGCGATTAAATTTGCTGCGATTTGACATTTTGCACAATTTCAGCCACGTGTAAAAATCAGCAGCTCCTTGCTTTCCTTTCCTAAAATTCGTTTTAACCTGCTAGTTACTCGTAGAGCCTTGCTAAAGTGAGCCTGAACTAATACCAACTAGCTATCACTCACCCTGAACCTCTACAGGGAATTAAAATCAATTTTAGCATCATTTCACTTCATTGCCACCACATTCAAAGCATTTTGGGCCTGTGTTTTAAAATCATACCTGTTTTTCTCTAAGCTTGCTAGGGGGGAACTGCGTTTCGTATTGCATTTTATTGGGATTCTTGACGACTGTGTGCTCTCCTTCCATTTCTTACATTACATAGGAGGGGGGGTGAATTGCCAGAGAAAAAGTGATTATATTATCTTTTTCTAAAATCATATCAAGTTATTTCCGTACTGCATTTTACTCCTCATTGCTTTTCTCTTGAAACCATAAAAGTATTTTTGCTGCCTCATCCATCCTATACCAACTCCTCATTGATTGTAAAGAAGTGTGCTAGTGTCAGATTACCCATTGTTGATCAACATTATATTCATAAGTGTGATATCAATTATTAATTTATTATAAAAGTGAGATATATATATATATATATATATATATATATATTATATATATATATATATATATATATATATATATATATATATATATATATATAGTTTAATTTTTCAAATAAATCTTTTAAATTTGCAAAACAAGCCTACTTCTTTGCTCAGTGGGGTCAAGGGGGATTCTAAGAGAGGGGTGTTATACAAGGGTTCATCATCCAGATTATAACTTGCCATAAAAATATATAAATAAGGGCTTCCCTTGGGCATCCCAGACAAGGCACTGACTTAGTCGGATTGCTTGATTGGAGTCACTTACAGTATCCAGCCTAGAACTGTACAGAAACAATCTCTTAGTTTAAAATAATCTTATTCAAACCATATCAACCTGTCCAGAACTGCATAGAAATTGTGTGTCCATTCTGTGATTTCAAATCTGTAAAAGCGCCATCTGTCATTCTGAAAATCTACCTCCACAAAAACGTCTTTATCTTTTGAACCGCACGTCCTAGAAGCGAAATGTAACTGTCATTTTAAAGCTAAGATCCTCTGCTTGCCATCAAACCTAAATCCTTTAACCTATCAGGATCCTCAGAGGGTTGGGCATAGAAAGTCAGCCTCCACATCCCCTTTGGAAACACATAAAAAGAACCACTCAGACCCAGATAGGGACACTCATTTATCCACTACTCATCGATTCCTGCGCAGCACTCTGCCCGACAATACCCAGACAATATCCAGACAGACTCCAGAACCAAAACTCTAGAACCCAAACTCTAGAACCTTGGAGAAGCAGAGGCCTAATCCACAAGCTGAACTCTTCTCAGCAAGCCACAGAATCCAGCAACCTAACCAAACTATTCAACAGCCTTGATGTGCTGTTTGCGACTGGATTGAACCCTGTGCCAGAACCCGATCCAGACCCAGAAAGCAGAGCTGTATCCAGAACCCGTCAGACCCTGACTAGACCGCTGTGCAGTGCCGATAGCAGACCAGAGAGCGTGCTGTGAGCACAACCTAGAGGGCCTGAGACCGTCCGTTGGCGAGTAAAGTCCAAACCTGACCAGATCGGTGACGAGGCCCATTTCCCTTCCAGTCCAAAACTAGGAGTGAGTATCCAGCCTAGAACTGTACAGAACCAATCTCTTATTCAAACCATTTCAACCTGTCCAGAACTGGATAGAAATCGTGTGTCCATTCTGTGATTTCAAATCTGTAAAAGCGCCATCTGTCATTCTGAAAATCTACCTCCACAAAAACATCTGTATCTTTTGAACCGCACGCGAAATGTAACTGTCATTTTAAAGCTAAGATCCTCAGCTTTCCAACAAACCTAAAACGACATTCCCACTCCTTATAGTTTTTCCGTAATCGTGATTTCCGCACTCGGAAAAAGTGCTGCGAATTGAAAATTAGCTTCATTTCACCACTTGTAAAAATAGCTGCTTCTTGCTTTCCACTGCTGAAATTCGTTTTCAATCTGATAATCATTCATATATCATTGCTAGTGTTGACCTGAACTAATCCAAAGTAGCTATCACTCATCCTGAATCTCCTTTAGTGAATTAAAAGCATTTTAGCATTTTTCCCATCCATTGCAATCATTTTCAAAGTATTTTTGCCTGTTTAAAATCATACCGGTTTTCTCTAAGCTTGATTGGGGGAACTGCAATTGAACTGTATAGTGATTTTATTCTTGAAACCTGTGTGCTCTCAATTCCATCTCTTCATATTGCATAGTGGGGGGAGTGAGTAATCACAGGGGAAAAAGTGACCATATTGTCTTGTGATTGAAACCACATCAAGTTTATTTCTGTGCTGCATCCTTTCAAACCTTGCATTTCCTTGAAACCATACAAAGTATTCTCTGCTAGTTTCTCCTTTCTATACCAACTCCTCATTGATTAAAGAGAGTGCGCTATTGTAATATTACCCATTGTTGACCACTATTATATTCATAAGTGTGCTATCAAATATTGATTTATTCATAAAAGTGTGATATATATATATATATATATATATATATATATATATATATATATAGTTTAATTCTTCAATTAAATCTTTTAATTTGCGAAACAAACCTACTTCTTGGCTCAGTGAGGTCAGGGGGATTCAAAGAGAGGGGCGTTATATAAGGGTTCATCATCCAGATTTAAGAACTTGACATAAAAATATATACATAAGGGCTCCATTGGGCATCCCAGACTAGGCATTGACTTTGTTGGATTGCTGGATTGAAGTCACTTACAGTGTGGGGGCTTGTAGCCGGGGATACTGGATTAGTTCTTCCACTTGTGCAGCTTAATACAGTGTGCTCACTAATAGGATACATAAATCCTGTTGGATCGCCACGCTGTGTTACGCTGTAAAAGCACCACTCTGAAGGGAACACTCTCAGGAAACGGTCTGTTTTGTAAAATAAAATAATAAACTTCTGTAAGTCAGGAAGGAAATCAATTTCCAGAATGACGTCATTGGTAGATATCAAGATAGCTAGGGAGCACCTTTTGCATAGGTTGTTTGTGAGAGGTGAATGGACTGAGCAAGGCCAGGATGTGTGGTTGCCGGCAATCACACAACAGGTCACTGCAACTGGGTTAGATATCTGGAGAGTCAGGGCCCCTTACACGTGGCCCTGAGTGAACTATACATGGCCCGTAAGGCCAAAGATGAGCACAACAAGATGGTCAGGATAGCGGCATATTTATATTTTTATATGGAAGCTATACAGGACAAATGTGCTGAAGGCCAAGATCTGGCAAGTAGGAAACTGTTGGCATTAGAGAAGGCCCAATCTGACCTGGACTCTTCTGAGCAGAGGCTGCACAGGAGCCAGGAGTCAGAAAATGATAGTAGACAGTATATCAATAAAATAAAAGAGGACATGGGTATCCTGCAACAGGAAAGGGCAGACCAGGATACCAGAATTCTGGCTTTGCAGAAGGAGCATCAAGAAGGTTTGGACTCCCTACTGCAGAGCCAGAAAAAGCTGGAGCAACAGATAGATTTCAACAGGGCATGCACAAAGCAGGTAGCCACCCTGCAAAGCCAATTGGATAAAGAAAAAGAGGAGAGCAATACATTGATTTTGAAAGGCCTGGATACCCAGGCAGAGTTTGATGAAAAGCGCCAGAAAGCTGGTGCCCTTCAAAAGCAGAGGGACGACCTGGGAGACCAAATGCAGGCTCTTACTCAGGAAAGGGATACCTTAGGCCAGGAAGTCTGCCACTTAAAAAAGAAAATGGAAGAAAATCACCTGGCCCTCCAGGGACTGGATGACCTCCAAAAAGAGCATCAGAACTTGCTAGAGCACACCAGGAAGGTGGAAGATGCTCTGGCAAGAAAGGAGCAGGCCAGTAGGGATGGGACTCAGGGGGTAACTCTCCTGCAGCAAAGACTGGCCCAGTACTCCAAGACTAACCAGGAAGCACAGAGAGAGAATGAAGCTCTCTGCCAGCCCAATGATAGGCTCCAGCAACAGGTAGCCATGCAGGAGAGACTGAAAGAGTATAGTAAGGCCTTGATTGAGGAACTGTAAGCACAGGCTCTGGCAGGGCAACAGGGAGCAGGGGCTGATAGAGATGAGGTTCGCTGGGAAAGGGAAACACCTGAGCATAACCTCATGAGCCCTAGTACCAGAGGCCTCCATCTCTCCCAGTCCCTGGACTCTGCCACCCCCAGGTCCCCTGACGCACATGAGCCCAGGGCCACGGGGATGGCAGATTACTATCCAGTCAGAAATATGGGGCTCATAGGCCAGTACACCCCAGGAATGGATGGGCGGGCATCCGGGGCGGGCATCCGGGGCGGGCATCCGGGTATGGGCACCCAAGTACAGTGCAATTTAGTGGGGAACCCCGGGAGAGTAGGCCCTCCAAGGGCATTCTAAAAACCTCTGCCCAGTTAGGTCAGTGGGGGGGTACCCATCAAATCCGGGCAGCAAGGAGGAATCTGAAGACTCCCCTGAGCGTCACAGGGCACAGGAGACCAGGTCCCCACATTCTGCCAGCCATTCTCAGGCTTGAAGAATCTGGGAAAACCTGGAAGAGCAGACGGGCACCTCTGGGAGCAGTGCTTCTGAGTCAGAGGATGAATGGACTAGAGTTACCCGAACCAAGAAGGCCAATAAGGCAAAAAGGGCCTTGCTTAAGGACCCCTTAAAACAGATCAAAGCAATAAGGAGCGTCATCACTCCTTATCATAAGAACTCCAAGTATTCTGTTTGGAACACTTGGGGCTCTTTGAGCAAATGATGGAGACTTTCCATTTGAAAGACAGCAGTAGCTGCATTCAGTATGTAAAATGGACATTCTCCCCAGAATACTTCAGTTTCTTTGCGGGGCTGGACGACCAAAACCATTCAAGATGGTCCACATATAGGGCAGCCATCTTAAAGCACTTTTCTGTTCATAGGAATCCCCAAGAGGTTGGCAAGGCAGCCTACAATTTGCAATGTGGGGAAGATCAGGCCCCACAAGAATTTGTGCAGGAGCTGAAGCGTGCCTTTGCTCAGACTACCAAAAGGGTGCGCACTGATAGCAAAGAATTTGTTAACACTTTTTTCCATGCCTTACCCAAATACATCATGACCCAGCTAGTGAGAGATTTTCATGAGAAAAGGTCACTAGACTGGGCCATTGAACAGGCCACCCGAATCTATGAGTTGCAGAAGCCCATAGAAAATAAAAGTAATGCTCTGAAAAACCCCAAACCGACCAGAGGTGGCAGAGGTAAAGGTTGCCCCCATTTTAGATTTGGAGATGGGGGGCCTAAAAACTTGCCTGCACAGAATAATTCCAAGCCCAGAAGGCCCTCGGAACAGTCACAGAGACGGAGTCAAGGAGGTAGTCCCACAAATGGGGTCCCTCACTCCCCTGACTATGTAAATCCCCGCTACAAGGGAAACCAACCCATCCTGGGTTATGTGTGGACTCCTCCAGCCCAAGGTGGGGGATCCGGCCAAGCAACTAACCAGGGAACTTCCCTCCTAACTTCTCACAGGAGGGCAGAAATTCACCAAATCCTGGGCAGAACTTTTTCCCCAGGTATCCACCCAATTTCCAACCCCAAAATCATCCATCCTTCTTTCCCCACTTCCCTGAGCCCAGACCACCTAATCCAGGAGAGGGGAGGCCAAGGGTGGAGGGGTACCCAAATCTTCCCAACCCGGGGTACTACCAGAGAAGGGATAGCTACCCTTCCCGGGATCAGCCCAGGGGAGAAAACAGAACCCCGTATCAGCCTGAGCGGGTTTCACAGTTAGAGCGCCAGGTCCAAAATATGGCACAGGATCTGGGTCGCATGCTGAGGGCTCAGCAGAACCCTCAGATGTGCATGCCGGTGCAGAATGCCCCAAACTCTGGGCCTGGTGCTCCAGAACAATGACGGGGGCAGCACCCTGATAACCCACCAGTTCCCAGGGAGGAGGCACAAGGGGAAGGGGGGTGTAAAGCCTTGGAGGAAGCTTCCTTCCCCACTTGTGAACAGCCCCTGGGAACCCAGGAACCAGAAACAAAATCTCCTACCCCTGAAAGTCTGCCACCCAAGGAGCAGAGAGGAGGTAGGAGAAACAAAGGACCCAAACAGACCCACTTTGAGGAGGAGGTACAGATCTTCCAATTTGAGGAAGAGGGATCCTCAGAGGATCCTGGGAAAAGGATCTTCTCCTTCAGAGATGGGGGAACTCCTCCTATAGAAAAATGGGTCCCAAGGGATTCACATCCAGACTGGGTAGATGTGGGGACTGAGCTAGCGCCGCCCATCATCTCATCCCAGAGCCAACGGCATCAAAACCCCCTGGTTCAAACCCATTCTGGTGACTGCCTCCAAAAAGGGGGGGGGCCAGAACCGCAACCAGGGGAACTCAAAACTTCTCCTATCTCCAGTTGCCAACTTTTTCTTGCAGATTCCCATAACTCTCCACAGAACTCTGCCCAAATCTCTTCTCTCTCAATGTCCAAAACCAGAAAATTAGCCCACCAGTTGTCCAAAAATGTGCATTATCTGTGCCCCCTTGCGGAGAAGGAGGGAAGATACTATGCCCCGGTACAAGTACAGGGTACAATTTTGGCACTGGTGGACACTGGATCCCAAGCTACCCTTCTGTCCAGAAGGGCCTTTGATGAACTAAATTCAGGAATGGGGGAGAATTATCAAATTCTTCTCACCTCTTCCTGGACAACTTCAGAACTTTGACGGGAATGAAATTCCCTTCGATGGGACTGCGGATTTGGACATTAAAATTGGGCGACACAAGGTGAAACACCCGGTCATAGTAGTGACTCCAGAGGGCACCCCTTGTTTACTAGGGAATGACCTCCTGAGAAGGTTGTCACCCCTAATAGATTGCATAAACAAGGTCCTTTGGACCCAGACTAGCCGACCAATAAAATTAAAACAGAGTGTCAACCATGTTAGTTTAAACGGCACATGCCACATGGTTGAACAAAAATCTGACCAAGTAGAATTTCACTTCCAGAACAACCAAATTCCAGATGTGACAGTAATAGCAGTAGGACAACAGACTGGTGATGGGGGGTCCTCTCCATTTCTGAAAATCAACCTTCCTTCCAGTTTAAGGTGGTATTCCACACTGGAAGGAAACACTCTGAAATTCTTTACAAATCCACAATCCGACATTCCCACTCCAATAGTCCAGAAAGAGGTGAAATCAGCTCAGAGCCTGGCTGATATTCAACAAAGTGGAGAGCAGTTGTTCATCCCGGTTCAGTTAAATGATGGGAAGGACTCTTTTCTCGCCCGAGTATGTGTGAACAAAGGTAAGAGCTTCATCAGCGAAGCCATGTTCCGCCAACTCCCAAAAGATCCAGCCATTCCCACATTCAAACTGATAGACAAATGGAAAATGGATCTGGAAACACCCAATTCCAAACATCTCCTGCCAAGCAGGTGTATGCTCAAAATCTCCATTGGCAACAAGAGCATAGTCCATAATTGTTGGGTCGTGCGAGACGTCACTGCCACCTTTTACTTAGGCAGTGATATTCTCAGTCACTTTGCCATTAGTTTGGGCCTAATAAACTTCAAAGCTTGGTCCCGATTAGCGGATAATCCCATGGGCTTTGATGATCCAGAGAAAGCATTTAGGTCAGCTCAATTTCTACCTTATGCAGTTGAAATTCAGATTAAAGAGGAAGTCACCATCCCAGAAAGGACCCGACAATTCTCCCTGGAAGTGAAAGTTAAAAGAGGACAAAAATTGAAAAACCCTGATGCTTATATTCATCTAAATGCTTCTCTCCAACTGCAACGGTTGGGGGTAAACCCAACACCATTAGTCAATATAGAACATGACACCATTCCAATAGAGATGGATAACAGCGACTTAAAGAGTATCCCTCTAGCCGCAGGCACCATTATTGGAATGGCGGTTGATTTATTTTAAAATTTGTTTATTGGCATTTACCATTTTTTACGCTTGCATGGCACCAGTTGTGCCTCAAATTCAAGGATAGTGAGCATTTCAGAACAACAACATTAACACTTACAACAATTCAACTTTAACTGTCTCCGAATATTTCCTCAAGTATAGCAGTTCTATATCAGTTGGGGAATGGGGGGGATAGTCAACCAGGTAAGGGGGCGGGGGACCTACAACAACAGGATCCCCTTGTGACCAGGATCACTCATTCCGGTAGCTCTACAACTTTGGTTAACAATCCGATGTCCATAAAATTTCCTATGTTCATGGGGGCTTGTCGTCCGAAGGGTGGAATAATGTCCCTGTGAGTTCCTTCCAAGCTTCCAGAGTCATGCTCGAGGCATCCGTGGACTTGACAACACTGTTTTCCCAAGCCTTCTTTCGGCATGGACACACCGTTCCAACTCCTTGTACCATCTCTTATGTTGTGGTCCGGCGGGTTTCTTCCAGGACATTGCAATTGTCCTTTTTGCCAAGATACACATAATGTCCATTAGTTTGGCCAGATGTTTAAGTTTGGCCAGTCTGGGGTATGTCCCTAGAAGGCACTCGTCTGGGGTCCATCGGTATCTAGTCACCCCAGCCTTTTCACTTGTCTGCCGTATGACGGTCCAGAAGGACTGTGCTTTGACGCAGGACCAAAACATTTGGATCAAGTCTGCCCTATCCGCACTGGACCAGATACAGGTAGATTGTAATGAGGTCTTAAACTTCGCCATCCTGAGTGGGGTTAAGTATGTTCGATACAGCAAGTTCAGTTGTATTTGTCTAAACCTATGGTTTCTGGAGACTGATTTCGGAAATGCTAGGGCCCTTTCCCATTCCCCATCAGTTATTTCCCGGCCTACATCAGCTTCCCATTTACCTTTCAATTCCGCACTACGTGGGTTAGGGGTGTCACTCGGGTAGCTATAAATCTATGACACCGGCCTCCAGCCCTCTCCCAGGTTATACATCAGCGTGGCTAGGGGGTTAGGTTCTGGTTCCTCTGGCCAGTTTTCCCACTTATTAAGTGCTATAGTGCGTATTCTCTGGTACCATAGGAACTGCCCTGTGTGGATATCGGCCTCTTCCTGTAGCTTCTCAAATTCCTTAAAGGAGCCGTCCTCATACAGGTCTCCCCAAGTGTACACTCCCCTCTTTTCCCAGTACCTAAGGTGTTGCAGATCCGATTAATTTTTGCACATGTCTGTTATCAGTGGCATGTCCGGGGAGTAAGGGTGTTTTGTATGAACAAGGGCCTTTGTTCTATTCCAGACCTTCCCCCCCAGGGTGGCTAAGAAGGGGGCACCGCCCAAGAGCTGTTGGGGGGCCCAAATGAGCTCCTTCAAGTGCATCGGGGAGATCATGGGCTGCAGCAGAGGCATCTCTGAAGTATACTCATCTGCTAACCACTTGGTCACAAAGCTAAGTTGTGCCACCAGATAATATTTCTCCAGGTTTGGGAGTTGGATTCCCCGCTGGTTGTATGGCAGGACTAGAGTGGTGAGCGCTATCTTATGTCTACCCTTCCCCCATAGGAAGTCTCTAATTATCCTTTCCAGTAGGCGAAAGAAAGGGGCCCTGATATAGAAATGGACATTCTGAAACCCATACAGAAACCTGGGGAGGACAATCATTTTAGTTATTGAGGCTCTGCCCATCATGGACAGGGGAAGTTTCGCCCAGAATCCCATGGATTTTCGTAGAGCAGGGATCGCCGCCTTCATATTATTTTCGTGCATAAGTTCAGGGGTGTGCATTATATTTATTCCGAGGTATTTGAACGAGGACACCTCCCACCGTATCCCCACTGAAGGAAGTTCTACCATATCTCTGCTCTTGAGGCCTGCCAGGGGGAAAAGGTAGGACTTTACCCTGCTGAATTGTATGCCTGAGACCTTGGCAAAGTTATCCAGGACATCTAGCATTGGGGGCGCGTTATTATATGGGTCTCTGACGTACAGCAACACGTCATCTGCATAAAGTGAAATGACATGGTCTATACCCCCTATGCCAATTCCTGCATCGAAAAATTGTTTCTGAAAATAAATAGCGATGGGCGCTAATCCCAGTATGTAGAGCATGGGGGATAATGGGCATCCCTGCCTGGTACCCCTGCATATGTCCCACGCCTCTGATATGTATCTACCGGTCTTAACTCGAGCTTTGGGTTTAGTATAAAGTATCTTGACCCATCTAACAAACCCAGGGCTGAAGCCGAAACCCACCAGGACCTCCATTAGCCATTCCCAGAAAATGGAATCAAATGCCTTGATGGCATCTAAGGATAGTAGCGCATATGACTCCATGCTTGCATTGGTTTGGTTAATGACATGTTGTAGCCTACGTAAATTCATGGTGGTGTTTCGGCTCGGTACAAAGCCGCACTGGTCCATATGGACGATTTCACCTATTATTTTAGCCAGTCTCTTTGCTAGGATCGTCGTTAGTATTTTCACGTCATAATTGAGAATGGCTATTGGTCGGTAGGAATCACATTTATCTGTGGGTCTGTTGGGTTTAATAATCAGGATCAGAAGAGTCTCCCTCATGCCATCAGGCAATTTCCCTCTTTTGTGCGCCTCTTGAAAGACCTTGTGCAATAGGGGTGTTAGGGAGGTCTCATATGCCTTGTAAAACTCAGTGGGTAGCCCGTCACTCCCAGGAGCTTTGCAGGTGGCAAGCGATTTGATCGCTTCAGTTATGTCATCTGCAGAGATGTCTGCATCTAGGGCCTCTGCTTGTTCAAGGGTTAGTCTGGGCAGCCCTACCTCCTCTAAGGTTTCTAATATTTGTTCTTGGGGAACCAGATCCTCATGGGAATGCAGGTGCCCGTAAAAGCCCTTAAAAACGTCATTTATGCCCTGTTGTGTTCGGAAGTCCTTGCCTTCCGTGTCCTTTATTGTGGTGATTGTGTGCCTCGGATGTTCCTTCCTGCATAACCAGGCTAGCAGTTTGCTCGGCCTATCCGCCTCTGAGTGTGCTCTATTAGTTTTGGTGGTATAATCAAAGTTAGCTAGTCTGTCCCATGCTGACTTGCATTTAGCCCTGAGTTCTTTGAGGTTGTCCTCTCTCTGATAAGCGTTTACAGGGACAGCCTCCAGTCTTTCAATCTCGTGTTCCGATTGTTCCAGTTCAACTCGCAACTGCTTCCTGATGCCCCCTGCCTTCCTAATGATTTCCCCCCTTGTTACTACCTTTAGGGCTTCCCACATTGTACTCACATGTTCAACACTTCCCGTGTTCACCTCTATAAAGTCATCTATGAAGTCGTGCAGCTCCTCTCGAAATGCCAGATCTCCCAAGGCGTCCACCGGCATCCTCCACATACGAATAGGGGGTCTGGGTCCGGTGTGGTCCCACACTACCAGGAGTGGCGAGTGATCTGAAATGGTCCTCCCCAGATGTTGTGCCTCCACTATTTGTGATAGGTGTTCCTTATCTATGAAAACATAGCCCAGTCTCGTGTGTAGATCATGAGGGGACGAGAAGTACGAGTAGCCCCGAATGTCAGGGTGCAGCTCCCGCCATGTGTCTGCAAGGTCCAGCCTGTCCTTTAGCAGGGCCAGGGCTGACGTTGCTGCTGATGGGCCCCTTGAGTGGGGCTGGGACCTGTCTAGTTCCGGGTTGTGCACGCAATTGAAGTTCCCGCCCCAAAGAAAAATACCATGTCTGTACGGTGCGATTTTAGCATACATTGCATTCAGGTGCACCGGAATGTTGTTATTGGGAAGATAGGAGTTTACTATACAAATCTCCTCTTGCTCTAGGCCCCCACAGTATCACAAACCTTCCCTCTGGGTCTGTTTAGGATCTGATTAACTGGAACAGGAGCTGGGGGTGAATCCAGGTATATACTCCCCTGGCGTATTTGGAATAGGTTGTGCCAACTCCTTGCCCACCCCAGTGTTCACATAGTTTAGCCAGAGAGTCCATTGTGCAGTGTGTCTCTTGTAACAGTGCTATTTGCACTCCCTTTCTAGTTAAGTAGGACTTGATTCTGTTTTGGCGTAAGTAGGTTCCCAAACCCCTCACGTTCCAGGTCATTATTTTTATTTTAAGGGCCATGTCGATCGAGGGGGATTCCTGTCATTCCAGTCCAACAGCCATCCACTTTCTCCTCCCTCTCCTCGAGTTGTAGGACCCTCCCCCCCCCATCACCCTCCACTCCAGCCATTATAATCTTTGGAGACCGCTCAACAAGTGTAACTCTCATTTTTCCAAATAAGGAAAGACACCAAAATAACTTCAAACTGCCCCTAGCAGTTGCTTTCAACTCGCAGCGCTCAGGGGATCCCGAGCCCTCTAGGACACTCCTGGCCATCCCGATCGGGTGTTGTGTAGGCAGGTCACCTGCACGGTTTTCAGTGGGGTGGGTCGCTTTTCTGTCGCATGTGTGTTCCATCAAGCTCCTGTCCGATGTGGCTAATTCCTTGGAAAGGTACAAGTGTAGACTGGTTGTCTGTTTATCTTCATTGTCGCTGGGGGATCCAGTTCCACTCTAGTATTGACGGGCACGCGATCACCCCATATCTGATGTTGATGGTTCTTCGTTGTTGTCAGCTAGGTTATTCTGCTCAAGCCACATATTTGCTGCAGCTGGAGTGTCCAGAAAGATCACTTTTCCTTTATATAGTATCTTGAGGCATGACGGGTAGAGCAGCATGTATTTTAGATTAAGCTTCCTTAGTCTCGCTTTTATAGGGATGAAGGAGTTCCTCGCCTGTTGCGCTGTAGGGGTATAGTCTGGGTACATGACTATTGTAGAGTCCTTTCGCTTTATCTCTCCTCCCTCTCGTGAGTATCGCAAGATTGTTTCTCTATCTCGGAAGTTTAGTATTTTAGCTATAATTTGATGTGGGTGCGAAACCCGGCGGGGGACGTTTCTGTAGGGATCTGTGGGCCCGCTCTACCGAGAACCCCTGGGAGAGATTCTCTGGGCCTATTTCCTGTTGCAGCAGTGTTTCGACAAATTCCGTCGGATCAGGTCCCTCCAAGTCCTCCGGGACCCCTAAAATGCAGATGTTATTCCGGCGGGCTTGACCCTACGCATCTTCCGAGCGTGCCTCCAGTCTTGCCACTTTTTGTTCCAGATCTTGGACTTCTATCTTCAGTTCCTGCGTGTTCCCCACGGTATCTTGTAGGGTGGTTTCAGCCACCTTCACCCTTTCAGTTAGGTTCCGGGCATCTTGACGCATGATCTGCATGTCCGATTTTACCTCTGCTATCTTCCCCTCAATAGATGTACTGAGTGCTGCTATCGCTTGCATGACTTGCGTGTGTTTGAGGTCCTCCTCTTGTTGGGGTGGTTCTTCCGTAGCATCCCTTTCTTGTTGCGGTTGTCTCTGAGGTCTGGCGGTCGTAAATGAGTCCATCGTGACTAGTTTCAGTTTATTTTTGGGGGGTGACATCTCCCTCCCACAGGCTAACAGGTTTCTATAGTGGATCTAGCTGAACGATTATACAGTCCTTTCAGGAGGCCGCATACTCGTGGTATGGCTCTGTAGTTGGGGGTGGTGGCTTGCCCCAATTCCCAAATCGGCAGTTATCCAGTGGCAAGGTTGGTGTTACCAGTTCGAGCCTGCTCTTTTGATGCCCAGGTCAAATGGCCGGGGTGCCGTCCAGGTAGTTTCTGCTCTCAATTGTAGCTGGTCACTGCCTCCTGCGTATTTTCTACCCCAAGGATCTCGCCCCCCTGTGGGTGTACTGCTGGGAGTGTATGTCTGGAAGATCAGTTACCAGTTGCTCTGATGTCGCCCCGTTTTTTCCGGTGGATGCTTCTACTGCCTTGCTGATGATTTCCAGAGTTAGTGTTTCTCATCGACTGAGCTCAAACCCTTACCAAGGGTGGAGCCGGTCACAGTATTTGCTTCTATGCGGGCGGTTCTCAAAATGAATGTCCCCCTTTGCCTTAGTGTGGGCAAACCGAGGCTCATGACCTATTGCAGAGCGTTCCCAATAGTTCAGATTTCACCGTTGGTAGCCACTACCCCGGCTCTTGTCTTCCCAGTCCGCGAGGCCTGCCTGTTCCCTACGAGCTCAGCGGCTCTTCATGGTCCGCCACAGTCTGTTCCGTTTCGTGCTCCTTTTCAGGCCCGGGGAGCTTGCTGGTTACCCCCTCTGTTTAGGTGATCCTATTGGGTGTCCAGCTGTCTAGTTACATGAAGTATGGGGGGCCCGACCCGCTCCTCTCCTCTCCTATGGCTCTCCAGGGTCGGATCACGCTTTCCCCTTCCAGTAATCCCACTTCTCCCTTGGCCCACGCGGCCGTCACTGTTGCCTACCCTCCGCTCTCCGTTCCAATTTGGATGACTGGCTAACCTGCTTCCTTGATGTTCGGCGCCTTCTGTTGTTCCTCTCCCCAGAGCTCCTCTTCCGGTGCTGGCGCTGCTGGCCGCGGTTCCCTGATCTCGCAACCTTTCAGCGATTCAGCTTGAGCTGGGTTGCGGCCGGGGGGTAAGCGACCCGCCTTATCCACTCCCCGATGTCTTGCTTTCCTGAGGTACGCATTCACCTCGTACCATTTACACAGCGGGCGCCGCCATGTTGCGCGTCGCAGGAGCTCGACTTCGCGTCTCCCGTTTATAATCTTTCCATGTCCGATTCACCGCGGGAGCAGGAACGAGTGCCGGGAACTGGTTTCCCTTCGTGGATGAGCGATTTTTGTCAATGTACAGACAATTTCAAAGCGATATTTCCATCTTTGTCAGGATCACGGACCGGAGCTCCACGGAAGCTTGACTTCACAGCATGCGTGCTTGGCCACGCCCCTGGAATGGCAGTTGATGACCGACATTTTTCCATTGATTTAGGAAATGAACTGTTAGGGCCAATCCCCAAGGACTGTTTTGACAGTGACAGTGATGACAATACAACACCAGACAGGATCTCTACCCGGCATGGGGGGAACTTCCTGTTGTACACTTCCTGCCCTTATGGTAAGGAAGATGTGACTTGTGACTTCAGAGGGGATGAGGTGATTTTCCAGGTCCATGAGGGCTGCCTTTCCCACCTGAAGCCACCAGTCCAAATCACCACTCTGACCAGGGACTTTTCCACCCAGCTGGAGGAGGCCGCTGAGATAGCGAAACCAGAAGTCTTTCCAGGCTTCAGGCAGATGGTTGAAGAGAGAGTCAACCTAGCTGATGCCTGTGTGACTCTGGAGCAGAAGCAAAAGTTGAAACAATTTTTCTTGGATTTTCAAGATCTCTTTGCGGTGGACTCATATGACTGTGGTCGTACCGACATCCACACAACAACAATTCCCACGGACCCTGGCATGACTCCAGTGTTTGTGAAGCAATATCGCTTGCCTCTCGCATCCATGGAGTCCCTTACTGAAATAATTAAGAACCTTGAGTCCCGGGGGATAATCCGCCCAGTCCACAGCACCTTCAATAATCCGGTGCTGGTAATATTGAAACCAAACGGCCAGTGGAGACTCTGCGCCGACCGTAGGGAGCTCAACAAACGGGTCCATACTTCCCAATGGCCTCTTCCCTACATTGCCCATGGGCTGGCCCAGATCCAGGGGTCACAGGTATTCACTGCAATAGACCCGACCAATGGATACTGGACTATGCCTGTCAGTAGGGAGGACCAATACAAACTGGCTTTTACCTTTGGGGGCCAGCAGTACACATGGACCCGGACTCCCTTCGGAGACCTCAACTCCGGCAATGAATTCAACATTTTCCTACACAAGGCCATGCCCGACCTGGGTGCGAGGGGTATCCTGGCTTATGTAGATGATGTCCTCATCAAAAGTTCAACTGTGGAGGAACACATGGAGGAGATCCGTTATGTTCTTACACAGTTGAGGGCCGCCGGAGCAAAACTTTCCTTTCAGAAAGCACAGTGGTGTAGAACCCGTGTTAATTTCTTGGGGCATGAGATTACTCCTCAGGGTCTCTGTCCCCAGGAAAAGAAAGTGGAAGCACTTCAGAAACTGAAAGACCCCACAACTCTGCGGGAACTAAGGAGCCTCCTTGGACTGACTAATTACAGCAGAAAGTTCATTGAGGGCTACGCAGAGATCACTAGACCCCTGATTCATCTTTTGAAGGGGGGGTCAAGTGGGAATGGGGTCTAGAACAATCCAAGGCAGTAAGACAGCTCAAAGGAAGCCTCTCACAAGCGCCTTGCCTAGCTTACCCTGTCAGAAACAAGGAGTTTTTCTTGGAGACAGGGTTCTCTAATACATGCTTGACTGCAGTATTATATCAAAAGCATGACAAGGTCAATAAAGTAATCTCCTATGCGAGCAAAACTTTATCCTCTGTGGAGGAAAAATGCAACGATTGTGAGAAGGCACTCCTGGCAACGGTGTGGGCATTGAAGAATTACCGCCCGTTTATCCAGGGGGAACACATCATAGTGGAGACTCCACACCAGCCTCTGCAATATCTCCAAAGTGACAGAATCCGGGCCGGAAATGTGAGTAATTCCCGAATTACTTCCTGGATTCTGTCAATGCAAGGCTTTCCTGTGGAGGTCAGATATGGCCAAAACAAGAAGAGTCCCCTCACGCAAGGTCTGGCTGACTTGCATGTTTGTGCCAGAGAAAACTGTCTCGAGGACGAAAGTCTAAAAATCAAGGACAACATGGAGGCATACCTCAATTCCCCCCACAAAGTCTTTGAAGAGGACAAGTGTGAGGGAATGTCCACTATTTATGTGGATGGATGCTCTTACCATGCTGATAACCACGGGGAAAAAGAACTTGTGGCCGGCGTAGGGAATGCATGGGTGAATGAGTCCCCAGAACCCTCCGCTGGGTACAAGATTGGTCCCCGAAGTAGTCAAGTGGCAGAGTTGATGGCTGTGCATCAAGCCATCCTCACTGCTGTCCAAAATGAACTCCACAAACTGGTCATAATCACAGATTCGGATTATGTACGGAACGGATTCGTGGAGCTCCTGGTTAATTGGAAAACCAGAGGCATGCTATGTGCTAATAACAAACCCTTGAAACATGGGAAGTTAATCCAAAATATTGATGATCTGGTCACCTAGAATGGGATGACCATCTACTGGAAAAAGATCAAGGGTCATTCCAAAGTAGAGGGACCAGACAAAACTGGAAATGACTTAGCTGATCAGCTGGTCAAACCGGTGCCATCCAAGCGGATCTAATAGAAATTGAGTCCCTGTTGGGGGAAATCCAGGTCACTGCTATCACTAGGTCCCAGACAAATGCTCACAATGATCTTTCAACTGCAAAATGGAGTAAGGAAATCCCAGATGCTGATTTGATTACGGCTCAGAAGGGGGATCCAATAATTGGTACGTTTTACCAACACATTGAGGACCCCGAGAACTTTCCCCTGACGGATACCGATTACATTGGGAAAGAGAACCTCAGAGTGTTGATGAAATGTCCAAAAATGTTCCGAATCCAAGACGGTTTGTTGGTAAGGAAATCCCAAGCTGGTCACGATCAGTGGGTGGTTCCTACCTCATTCCGAAGCCTGATGTTAAGTCACGCCCATGATGCAGCCACAGCCGGTCAAAGGGGGTTTCAGACCACACTTGAAATCTTAAAAGAGAGGTTGTATACTGGCCACACATGGGGCAGGACCTCGACCAATACTTGAAGGGGTGTCTTGTGTGTGCACAATTTCAGCCAACATCCCTCACACACCGTGCGCCTCTCCAAAAGAGGGGGATGACACTGCCATGGTCAGATTTGCAAGTCGACTACATAGGGCCCGTGATTCGCTGCTCTAGGGGGAATAAGTACATGTTGACGGTGACATGCTCATTTACTAAATGGGTGGAATGTCTCCCGGCTTCAAACTGCAAGGCAGAAACAGCAGCTGCCCTGATGATCAATCACATCTTTTCGCATTTTGGACTACCCCAAAGGATTGGGTCAGACAGAGGTAGCCATTTCACCAGCGAAGTAATGACAAAGATGTGGGAGATACTGGGGGTGAAAAGGAAGCTACACATTGCTTACCGGCCAGCCTCTTTGGGTGCAGTAGAAAGTTACAACAGAACCATTGTGAGCATCTTAAAAAAGTTTGTGGCAGATTCTGGGCCAAGTTGGGATATTCGCTTACCTCTTCTCCTAATGGCCATTAGATCTACCCCTTCATCTGCAACTAAAATGTCACAATTTGAGTTGATGACTGGACGCAGGATGGTGCTTCCCCAGCATCTGCTCTATAGGACCCAAGAGCAGACATTGATCAATGCCTCCACAACTCATGAGTATGTTGAAAATTTAAGAAAACACCTTCAACATGCTTTTGCCTATGTTCAGCGAAATCTGGAGAGATCAGCCGATAGCATGAAGACCCACTATGACCTGAAGACCACCAAAAAGGAATACAATGTAGGAGACCGGGTTTATCTGTACAATTTCCAAAGGAACCAGGCCAAACAGCGGAAGTTTCTGCCTACCTGAAAGGGACCTTTTGAAATTGTAGACAAGATCTCACCAGTCGCCTACAAGATCTGCATCCCCAAAGACAGTTTGGCGGAAGGGGAAGACAAGTGGGTCCATATTAATCAGCTAAAGTGTTGCCATCCCAGGCACACTCTGCAGCAACTGGAGCAGTCCTCTGGAACCCCAGAAGGGGCCGCTCCAGAACAATAACATTTCCAACCCTAAAATATCCCACACATAGTCCATAAAATACAATGATAAGAATGCAAATGTCTCCTGATTTATAAAATGTACATGTTCACCCCACTACATTAATAGTGGTGTGGAAATGTCTATGAATATGTTTCTGCCGCTTTGCTTTGTCCTCCAAGGAGAGATAAACCATGGAGACTGACCAAGGAGGATGACCCGGGGACCGGGAGCAAAGATCCAAGGGGCCCGGAGTACCGCCCAATACTCCCATCAGGACCGGCGAGGAGAACCGATCAATCCACCCTGATGGAGGAAAAGATGCTGAACTTTGCCATCTGCGGAATCAGAAGAAGATTAGGCTAACATCCCAGTCTTGCGAGTTCCATTGATAGAAAATCAAGGCCATCGCAAGAGGGGGGCTTGTGGGATGTTTTAACCCACTCATCCAAGCCCTACAACAGAACTGTGCATTACTGGCAGCGGAAACATCATAATGGCCGCCGGAAAGCAAGCTGCTCGCCAGAGATCATCCAAAGATGCGCAGTAAAAATCTGAAAAATAGGCTGCCACCCACTTTTGCCTTGTCCGTGAACACAGGAGATCACTGCCTAAACCCACCATTGGGATACCCACACAGTAGCCTGAAAACACTTGGAAATAGCAATACTGATTGCCAAAAGCACCCCAGAGCTGTTTGGGAATTCATTTTCTTGATCGTCAAAATTGCTAAAATCATGGCTCACAAAACCACCAAAAGGATACAACTTCTTGTTGGGTGTTCTACATTACTCTACTGCAAGAATCCACATCAGTACAATGTCAACAAAAATCATATATTATTAGGACAAAATCCCATGTTAAAGACATTTGATTTAAAGGAACTCTTCACACCTACTCTTCTCAGGCCTCTACACCAGAAGGCAGGATATCGCATGGTCCTGTTAATCAGATGGAGAGTGGCACCCTGGACTGATGCTCTGCTGGCAGGAAGAACAAGACAATAGACTTTTTCAATTGAATAGAATATGCTGATTTTGGGTGTAACTGTCAACACTGCTCTGGGAAAAACAAGACATGTGAACTCTGAGTCAAGCCACATTCTAGGGGTGGGACAAACCAATGGGTGTACTGAAGTGAAGGCAAATATATGTTTTACAAGAATACTGATAACTAATTGTAACCTGCTGATAGAAATGTACAATTTTGAGATTCTTAATATGAAAAATGCACTCACAGTTCAAGACTAAGTTGGACGCCATGGGATGTTCTGAGGCCAAGCCCCGTAATTATTAATATTGTGGATGCAGTGTTTATGCTAGAAACCTAAGAACTTCCAGTATATATGCTCAGAGAGGGTGTGTACCTCTGTGTAAGATTTGGTGCAAAACCAATATTGCGAAACTCACTAAAATCGCGAATAAGTTGTCATTTCTGAACCCAAGCTCTTAGAAAGAGCAGACCTGTCTTAATTAATCTGTGATGTGTACATGTATTCTCAACAACTTGTGTATCTGGGAAACATGTTTGGTTATGAAAAATTGTTTTTCTAAGTAAAAGCAAAGGGGAGGAACTTCAACCAAGCCATAAACATAGGATCACTCTGACTCATTCTGACTCACTACTCCTTTCTCCTGTCAGAGGACAGTAAATCCTTTAACCTATCAGGATCCTCAGAGGGTTCGGCATAGAAAGTCAGCCTCCACACCCCCTTTGGAAACACATAAAAAGAACCACTGAGACCTAGATAGGGATACTCATTTTTCCACTACTCATCGATTCCTGCGCAGCACTCTGTCCGACAATACCCAGACAATATACAGACAGACTCCAGAACCAAAACTCTAGAACCTTGGAGAAGCAGAGGCCTAATCCACAAGCTGAACTCTTCTCAGCAGGCCTCAGAATCCAGCTGCCTTATCCATCCTATACCAACTCCTCATTGGTTGTAGAGAAGTGTGCTAGTGTAAGATTACCCATTGTTGATCAACATTATATTCATAAGTGTGATATCAATTATTAATTTATTATAAAAGTGTGATATATATATATATATATATATATATATATATATATATATATATATTGTTTAATTTTTCAAATAAACATTTTAAATTTGCAAAACAAGCCTACTTCTTGGCTCAGTGGGGTCAAGGGGTATTCTAAGAGAGGGCTGTTATACAAGGGTTCATCATCCAGATTATAACTTGCCATAAAAATATATAATTAAGGGCTTCCCTTGGGCATCCCAGACAAGGCACTGACTTAGTGGGATTGCTTGATTGGAGTCACTTACAGTATCCAGCCTAGAACTGTACAGAAACAATCTCTTAGTTTAAAATAATCTTATTCAAACCATATCAACCTGTCCAGAACTGCATAGAAATTGTGTGTCCATTCTGTGATTTCAAATCTGTAAAAGCGCCATCTGTCATTCTGAAAATCTACCTCCACAAAAACGTCTGTATCTTTTGAACCGCACGTCCTAGAAGCGAAATGTAACTGTCATTTTAAAGCTAAGATCCTCGGCTTTCCATCAAACCTAAATCCTTTAACCTATCAGGATCCTCAGAGGGTTGGGCATAGAAAGTCAGCCTCCACACCCCCTTTGGAAACACATAAAAAGAACCACTGAGACCCAGATAGGGACACTCATTTTTCCACTACTCATCGATTCGTGCGCAGCACTCTGTCTGACAATACCCAGATAAGATCCAGACAGACTCCAGAACCAAAACTCTAGAACCCAAACTCTAGAACCTTGGAGAAGCAGAGGCCTAATCCACAGGCTGAACTCTTCTCAGCAAGCCTCAGAATCCAGCAACCTAACCAAACTATTCAACAGCCTTGATGTGCTGTTTGCGACTGGATTGAACCCTGTGCCAGAACCCGATCCAGACCCAGAAAGCAGAGCTGTATCCAAAACCCGTCAGACCCAGACCAGACCGCTGTGTAGTGCCGATAGCAGACCAGAGAGCATGCTGTGAGCAGAACCTAGAGGGCCTGAGACCGTCCGGTGGCGAGTGAAGTCCAAACCTGACCAGATCGGTGACAAGGCCCATTTCCCTTCCAGTCCAAAACTAGGAGTGAGTATCCAGCCTAGAACTGTACAGAACTAATCTCTTATTCAAACCATTTCAACCTGTCCAGAACTGCATAGAAATCGTGTGTCCATTCTGTGATTTCAAATCTGTAAAAGCGCCATCTGTCATTCTGAAAATCTACCTCCACAAAAACGTCCATATCTTTTGAACCGCACGCAAAATTTAACTGTCATTTTAAAGCTAAGATCCTCAGCTTTCCAACAAACCTAAAACAACATTCCAACTCATTATAGTTTTTCCGTAATCGCGATTTACGCACTCGGAAAAAGTGCTGCGAATTGAAAATTAGCTTCATTTCACCACTCGTAAAAATAGCTGCTTCTTGCTTTCCACTGCTGAAATTCATTTTAAATCTGATAATCATTCATGTATCATTGCTAGTGTTAACCTGAACTAATCCAAAATAGCTATCACTCATCCTGAAGCTCCTTTAGTGAATTAAAAGCATTTTAGCATATTTTCCCATCCATTGCAATCACCTTCAAAGTATTTTTGCCTGTTTAAAATCATACCGGGTTTCTCTAAGCTTGCTGGGGGGAACTGGAATTGAACTGTATAGTGATTGTATTCTTGAAACCTGTGTGCTCTCAATTCCATCTCTTCATATTGCATAGTGGGGGGGAGTGAGTAATCACAGGGGAAAAAGTGACCATATTATCTTGTGATTGAAACCACATCAAGTTTATTTCTGTGCTGTATCCTTTCATACCTTGCATTTCCTTGAAACCATTCAAAGTATTCTCTGCTACCTTATCCTTTCTATACCAGCTCCTCATTAATTAAAGAGAGTGTGCTATTGTAATATTACCCATTGTTGACCACTATTATATTCATAAGTGTGCTATCAAATATTGATTTATTCATAAAAGTGTGATAGATATATTGTTTAATTCTTCAATTAAATCTTTTAATTTGTGAAACAAACCTACTTCTTGGCTCAGTGAGGTCAGGGGGATTCAAAGAGAGGGGCGTTATTTAAGGGTTCATCATCCAGATTTAAGAACTTGACATAAAAATATATAAAGAAGGGCTTCCCTTGGGCATCCCAGACTAGGCATTGACTTAGTTGGATTGCTGGATTGAAGTCACTTACAATCTGGTTTGGGTCCAGATGGTACACTAGCCTGATTTGGTTTCCCTTGTGGCTTACCCTTATTGTTTTGTTTGGGGCCCTCTTTTGGATTGCAGGTATAAGAATTCTCCTTGTCATCTTTCTTTGGCTGCTTTCCCTTATTCTTCTTCTGAGTTGCCCCAGAATCCTTGTGAGTAGCACTGTTGGCAACCCACAAGTCAGCAGCCTTAGCTAACTTCTTGGGATGTATCTCCTTAGAATCAACCAAGTGATGTCTGTGCTCAGGAGAGCAGGCATCATAAATTGACTCCAGCATAACAAGGTTTCTCATACCTTCATAAGTGTTTACTCTGTAACCCTTAACCCAACCATCTAAGGCCCATATTCTCATCTGGGCACAGTGAAGGTGCTAAACAGCGCGATTCACTGCGCCAAAAGAAGACGCCCAGGCTCAACTGCTATTCTCAAGTGGGCCTGGGCGTCCTCGTAGAGCACAACAGTGATCTGTGAGGATTGCGCCTGTTTTAAGCTGTTGCGGGCGCAATCCAATCTCGGCAGCATTATTTTACGAAAATGCTGCCGAGATCACAGATTAACACGTTCCTATACACCCAAGTGAGCAGCTTCAACATTGCTGGATGTTGAAGCTGCTACTGTGGTGTATAGGAAAGTGTTCATATACACCTTTATGGTGTATATGAACACTTTCATTTAAAGGGAGCAGCTTCGGTGTAGATGGAAGTGTTCATATACACCCGTGCGGTGTATATGAAAACTTTAATTTACACCAAAGCAAGCAGCTTCAACGTTGCAGTATGCAGTGTTGAAGCTGCAAGGTTTGGTGTAAATGTAAGTGTTCAAATACACCCGTGTGTTGAATATGAACACTTTCATGTACACCAAAGCAAGCAGCTTCAATGTAACGTTGAAGCTGCTTGCTTTGGTGTACATGAAAGTGTCCATATACAACACACGGGTGTATATAAACATATTCATTTAAACCAAACAAGGCTTCTTGTGGAACTCCTCCAGTTTAATGGCACCAAAAGGGTACAGTATTTGTGTGCATGTTTAGCACACATATTAAACTAGGGGAGTGCTACAAAAATAGGCTTCCAAAAAGCCAGTTTCCGAATGTGGCGGTTGCTAGGTTGGTTTCCAATCCATCCCAGCAACCACCACATATATCGGAGGAGGAATGCGCCAACTTCAGAATAGGTCTTAAGTACCAAAAAGGTTGTTAAGCCTTTTAACGTCCTTTTCGGTATTTAACACCTACATGAGAATAGGGCCCTAAGTGTTTCAAACATTTACATACCCAGGTAGCCCAAGGGGTACCATCATGCTTTTTGAGGGTCCTAAACCTCTTAACGTACAGGGAAGGGGTCTTCCCAAATCTAGCAATTAAAGCTAGCTTCACACACTCATAATCCATCCTATGCACCTCCCCCAACTCCATCACAACATCAGATGCAACAGTGGGTAGCCCAGAGAAGAGCCAAGGAAGCAACTGATTCCCTGTAATGTCTTGAATCCCATCGTTATACTCAAACATTGCTAACCAATCCAAAATATCAAGCTTAGCCTCATACATAACAACAATTTCTTTAGGCATACAGGGTCTCTTAGGACTGGAAGACCTAGAAGACTCTGGGACATCTCTGAGCTTAAGTTCTTGATGCTTTTGTTCAGTTTGAGCATTCATTCGTTTGAATTCCAATTCAAGCCTCATCTTTTCTAGAGCAATGAATTCAGGACTGAGCGTAGGACCTGATGGGGTCCCAGTGGACAAAGGTTGAGGTTGCTGAGCAGGGCGAGGAGCAGTAAGGCCTACATTGTGAGACACATCTGCCTCATCTTACTCATCCATAATAAATGATACATTATCATCCTCATCATTTTCAACATTTGCTGGAGGGTCAGGTATTTCAGACCCACTCTCCAGACTTTGTTTCTCTATCAACCTTCCAATTAATTCTGACTTTTTGCCTTTAACAGAGAGATTGCTTTCTCTACACAGATTTCTCAGATAATCCACAGTGTAACTAAGGAGGGTCTCCTGACTGTAGCTTTCCATATCAGACATAATTAAAATTAGCTTTTTAGTGATGTTTAGCCTTGTGGTTAGTTAATCCAAGGTAATAGCAGCACTCTAAGTGTAGTTACTATACTTTATCCTCACCGCTGTACATCAGTGTTAGGCAGAATCATATGCAGTACTCTTTGTGATCACCAAACACAATTAAGACTACAAGTGACAGTATGAATTCACCTTTGGTACAAGCCCGTACTACACAGTAAAGTGGTAGTGATGGCTGAGCAGCCAGACTTATCTCAAGAGTAAAGTGAGCAGTACCAGAAGTTACACAATGGACAGCAATTGCTATGGTTCAAACAAACACTGACTCAAGGTTTCTGAGTAAAATAATGTACAATAATTTACACGTTCATTTGTAAAACAGTTCACTAAGTAAATTAGCAGAATAATCACACTCTTAATATACTACACAACAGCCAATCAATTCTGGACAAGTTAAGCTCAAATGAAGTGTAGGGAGGGAAAGACAAGGTTATGAAAAATTAAGCCGCACCAGTAAGTAGGCAGGGCAATCTAGAAAAGGCTTGCTACAATGAGGATTCAAATCAATAGGCCTGGGCCAATGTTAATAGTTCAGAGTCTTTGCAGAGGATCACACAGTTCAGAGTAGTTTGTGGTTAAGTCGTTGCCAAGAGTTTGAAATGGAGTTGGTCGAAGGAAAAGTTATTTAAATGAGTAGAGAAGGATAAGCCCTCGGATTGGCAAAAGAGTTAAAACACTTTCACCGCGGTCGGACGGAACGAACAACAGGGTTTGAACAGTACATTAGAAGAAGAACAATGCTGTAGCTAAGTCAGAGGTTCCTGGCAGATCCTGCAGGCTCACGTTTCCTGAAGCGACTGTCGGACTGACACGAAGGAGGAAGACTGGAGAGTCCTGCACTGCCCATGGAAGAAACCAGCAGCAGAGCAAAGCAACAAATAAAAGGTGCGCTCCTTAAAACCCAAACATGGTCCGGTCCTCCTGGCTATCTGGTTCACTGAAGCAATGCACAGCAAATCTGACCAGGGGAAAGAGGCCTTGCTTGGTGTTTGGCAAACTGGTTGGTCTCACCAGCTCACGGGAAGAAGATTCCTTGCAGATCTCCTCTGCCGTCGAAGTTTAGGAGATTCGGACCTGCAGCAGGGCTTTATCGGGAGGTTCAGTAGTTGCAGCAATCCTCCTTCTTCAGCTTCTCTTCGGCTCTCTCGATCCAGTGTCTACTCTGCCTTCCAAGTCCCAGAGACCTGCTTTTTATGCAGTTTTCCCCATTCACACAGCCTGGCTGTCAATCACACAGCAGGGTGGCTGTCCTAGCAGGACAGTCACCTAGCCAATCAAACAAGAGTGTGACTTGGGTCTCTAAGGAGACCCTGTGCAGGGGTCCTAAAACCCCTCCCTCACATCCTGTGTACCTAGACTCTCAGGCGCCTAAGGAGGGCATCTGTGCAGAAGTCCGCCAAAGGACAGCGAACAAAGGAACCAAACCTGGTTTGGCACGCCGAGTGAAACACAAGAAAGACCTTTACAAAAAGAAATGGCGGATAAACCCAGCCAGAACCAAATAAAAGTAAATGGGGTTCAGCGGATTAAAATTTGAGGCTACTAACATAGCCTAAAACAGTACCAAGGCTATTTTCATAGACCGCAGTAGGAAAAATATGGTAGATACCACTGCCACCAGCCAAATCTTAAAGAAAGGGGAACGAAATAATGTTCCATGAGAGACAGACAAAAAGGGATAACTATTAACCCTTTCCAGTACTCTATGGAAGATAGTTTGTACTGGGTCTGTGAATTTAAAAAGACTAATAAAGTCAATGGCAACTTTACACATTCTGGGAGACAGTAGTCAGTCCCAGAAAATGGAGTTTAAAGTGGGAAGTCTGAAAAAGACAACCCTGTGTCACTGCACTAAAGGTGCTCTGTGAAGCACGGTATAAAGATGATGCCTATGGAGTAGGTGAGGCTCCACAGTCTATGAACACAAAAATGTTAAACACACAGCAAAACACATGTAAGAGTCGGAAAAAAGGCTCACACTCTTACCAGGTGAAAGAAATAAATCCTAGAAATGCAGCAAAGCTGCTGAGGGACTCAGTAGGTAAGGGAAATTAGCCATTGTAGAAAATTTGCCCTAACACGACCCCCCCCAGACTAAGGGACAGGAGGATTTAATCCACTCCTGGATGAATCTCTTACTCTAGTCGGTTATAAAAATTACAGCCAGTATTTTACCGATTCCGCCATGGTGAATGGTGGAATTACCGCCCCATTCCAAGGTTGGCAGGGCGGTAAATCCCCATTCACCATTGGCCCTTCCCCATTCCCATTTTTGCCCCCATAGGACTCAATGTAAATGGGGAAGGCGGTAGTTACAGTACCGTAAATTGCAGTACCGTAAATACCTCCAAGGTCCCTTTGCGGGTCGAATCCTTAACGCTGGTAAAAACCAGCCGTTAAGGTAGGGACCCGCAAAGGGACCTCGTAATTAGGCGGTAAGGGGTTAGCGGCGCTGTCACCTTTTACGGCGCATTTAACCCCTTACCGCCTGGGTCGTAATGAGGCCCAGTATCTCTTTCATCTCCCAGTAGGAGGCAGACTATCAAGAGCTGCTGGTCAATTGACATAATGCAATGACATACCGCCCAGGCTTCCTTTGGCTACCTTTTACTTGTAGTAACTGAGCAATCATGGCCACCTTCTAATGAGGAGAGTTGGATGCACAGGAATTCATGCTAACAAGTTAATACTTTGACTAAAGGAATGTCCAAACAGAAGAGAAAACAATACAGTTTACAGCTTGTTGTCGGTAGGTAAATCTGTATGTATGTGAGTAGAAAGTCGCAAGTGTTTGGGTGGAAGGTTTGTTTGCTCCTAATAGCCAGGCTTACGGTTAACCAAGGGGTTACAGATGCTGTAGGTTCATTGGGGCTCCATGCATGCACTGTTCAGAAGGTTTTCCTTGGAGAGACCCCTGGACTAATCCCTGCTTAACTATCTCTCCTAGAATAATACAAGGACAATGGACAGAAAGCATGATTACCTGTGCAAGATGCAGTTCTGATGCTGCATGTTTTCAATGGGGCAACACGACTCCAAACCTGTCAGATTGTCCAAATCGTTGTGTGGGCGAGCCTCCGTTGAGGCCCAAAGGACATGACTTCCCAGACGTGACGTCAGCGGAAGGGACGGGGTAAGGTTTCGGCAGTTCTGCCGATGTAGTGAATTAAGTTAGTTGCAATCCATCCCGGCTCCCGCGTATCATTGCTGCGCACGTGAGGGCCCGCGAGGGGGATACTTCAGGGCGAAGTACAACTATAACACTGGCGACGAGTGGGTACGGGCCCCCGCTGGCGCCGTGCCAAGGTCTGCGCTCGAGCAGTACAGCGCATCGGCGCGCCTCGGGCACGGCAGGCGATTTTAGTGCTGCCCCGCCTCCCAAGTGACAGAGGGCCCGGGAAGAGCAAAAGGGCACCCCGCGCCCGCCTTTCTGACTGCAGAGGTGGCACATATACGCCCAGTGGACCCGTTGAACCCGGAGAAGACACAGAGCCGTAGGAAGTGCTCTGGGGAGCCCATCCTCACTCTCCACGTCGTGGAGCATGACGCCCCCCCTCCCAACGCGACGTGGTGCTGGGCGGGCTCTGTAAACAGGAGCCGCGCCGACGAACGCACAAGGAGGGTGAAGGCAGGAGTCACTCCATACGCAGCAGGAGCGCTGCAAAAGCGAACATCCCGCCCCACGTGCAACAAGGAAGCAGATACAGATCTGCAAATCAAGCCCATTCACAAGCACGCCCACAGTACCATAGTCACCCGCCTGCATACGGGCCCACCATAGTTCTGCAGCCATGTCGGACACGGCCAGCACAACAGCCTCCTCCTCTGGAGGGGCGGGAATGGTGGCAACAGCGTCTGGAAATGCAGATACAGCGCAAGACAACAGCCAACATGCACAACATGAGGGAGGCACATCCCAAGTCATGCACATGCCCAACCCCTTCAAGATACGAGACACATCTAATTTAGGACCCAGATGGAACATATGGCTCCGAGACTTTAAATTCTACACTGGCGCCATAGGACTAACGGATGACACAAGACTGAAGAACACACTGTTTATGGCAGTGGGACCAGCGGTAAGAGACATTGCGGGGGAGCGGCTGAACGTGGAAACAGTCACATATGGGGAATTACATGCCAAACTGTCTGACTATTTCGCGCCACATACCAATGTCGATTACGAACGCCACATGTTCCAAACAACCAGACAAGAAAAAGGGGAGTCGATAGACAATTTCGTGATGCGCCTCCGCATCAAACTGAAACATTGTGAATGCCACAGATACTCTAACGAAGAAGTACTCAGATCACAAGTAATCGCTGGGTGCCTCTCGCAGCCATTTCGCAAGCAGCTCCTACAGAAACAAAGGTCCCTGGAAGAAATCCTAGCGCTAGCCCGCATGGAAGCGGCAGTGGACTCTCAACTGGACAGTCTAGGAAAGGTGTCCATACAACAACACAGTGAAAACACTGAATCGATCAACAAGCTGTATACCCACCCCAACCAAGGCAACAAAAACCTTGAAGCCACATGCTATAAATGCGGATATGAATACCCACACACAGGGGAATGCCCCGCTGTAGGTCAAAAGTGTGCCGCATGTGGGGGAATGGACCACTACAGGGCCATTTGCAAGAACACCCCAACCCATACACCACCTAAACATCGTAATCAAGACAGGCGCCGGTACACCTGCTAGAGTCCGCCCAGACCCGTGGTGGACAACGAAAGAAGGCACACCAGAAAGGAAGACAACGACCGCAGAAGCCGATACACGTGTGAAGATAAACGCAAGTGCATGATCACAGCCTGGTGCACACACAAAGGATACTCCGCAAAGGTCCCACTATACATCTTGGACACCGAAGCCAATAGTGGATGTATTTTGAGTTTCCGGACCGCGGTAGACATGGGACTGGTGCACATCTTATACCAGCTGATGGCCCACAAGTACTTTGCCAAACCGGATGCAATCGAAAAATCATTCCTAAAGCTCTTCACTGGCCTAGGCAAACTGCGAAATAGAAAAGTACATCTTCACATAAATCCTCAGGTCAAACCAGTGGCCCAACACTATCGAGGAATTCCATTCAATATCCAGAGCCAGGTGGAAGAAGAACTGGACAAGCTCATCAAAATGAACGTCATAGAACCTGTGTCGGGTCCGACACCATGGGTATCACCCATTGTCCCCGTCCCCAAGAAATCACCGGAAGGATCCATACGTTTATGCGTAGACATGCGCAGAGCCAACACCGCCATTGAAAGAGAGAGGCATCAGGCACCCAGGATCACTGACATGATCCATCTTCTTCACGGGGCAAGAGTCTTCTCAAAATTAGAACTTACGAAAGGGTACCACCAAATCAAAATCGCACCTGAATCCCGTTACATCACTACATTGGTCACCCATCTCGGTCTATTTCAATACAAAAGACTCAGCTTTGGCATATCCTCTGCCGCTGAAATCTTCCAGGAGGAAATTCACAAGGTGATCAGACACGTCCTCAATTGCTTGAATTACTCGGATGATGTCCTAGTCTACGGCAAATCACAGGAAGAACACGACCTGGCACTACACAGGGTATGCCAAGCGCTGGACGAAGCAGGACTAACCTTGAACAAATCCAAGTGTGAATTCTCGAAAGTGTCTCTGCGATTCTTCGGGCACATCTTTTCGGATAAAGGTATGAGACCCGATCCAGAAAAAGTGGAGGCCCTCAACTCAGCCACACCCTCCGTGAATACCACAGACCTAAGGTTGTTTCTAGGACTGGCCAGCTACTGCTCCAGGTATCTGAAAGATTACGCCATAGTCAGTAACCCCTTGCACCTACTCACCCGTAAGGACACACCATTCATATGGTCGAAAGAGTGCCAAGCAGCGTTCGAGGCAATAAGGAAGGCCGTATCACAGGCTGAAGACATGGCATACTTCGATGCCAGCCGTGACACTGAACTAATCATAGATGCCAGCCCGGTGGGACTCGGCACCATACTGACCCAGAAAGACCCCAGGGAGCCACACATCACACATGTAGTAGCATATGCCAGCCGGAGCCTGACAACCATGGAACAGGCATACTCGCAAGCAGAAAAAGAAAGCCTTGCGGTTGTCTGGGCTTGCGAATATTTCCATCTCTTCCTGTTTGGCAATGAATTTACCATCATCACCGATCACCAGGCATTGCTCACCATATATGGACGCCCGAAGGCCAGGATGCTGCCGAGAATAGCCAGATGGGGCCTGCACCTACAGGACTACAGATTCCAAATACAGCACCGCCCGGGGAAGGAGGAGAGCCCGGCAGATTATCTCTCCCGACACCCCATGTCCATGACCGTGTCTCAACCGTCCATAGCGGACGCGTACATAAATTACATCATACATCACCTGCAGCCACTCCCAGTAGGATGGCCAGAACTGTCGGTGCAGTCAGAGGCGGACCCAGCGCTGCGAATTGCAAGACACTGGCTACAGATGGACAAGACGACCCTCATGAGGCAACAGGCCAGAGGAGAATCGGATACTACGAAGGAAGAAGTCAGGTGGTTGGACCAGGTCCGGGAAGAGCTGACGGCGGTAGAGGACAACATTATACTAAAGGGATGCAAGGTCGTCATCCCGAGATCGCTCCGGGAGAGGATAGTACGCTTAGCGCATGAAGGGCACAGGGGCGTAGTTGCAATGAAGCGCCTTCTTCGCCAGAAAGCCTGGCTCCCGCAGCTCGACCGCCTGGTAGAAACCATCGTAGGAAGCTGTCACGTCTGTGCGCAAGTGGCACCCCCGCCACATCCAAACCCACTACAGTCATCACTGCTGCCGAACTGTGGGAGGAGCTAGCGGTAGATCTATTTGGACCACTGAGCAACGGGACACACGTGGTCGTACTCATGGATGAACACTCAAGATACCCGGACGCTCAGATAGTAGAAAGCAGCGCCACATCGAGTGTCATCCTGGCACTCGACAGGATGCTCTCTGCTTATGGCATCCCCAAGATCATAAAGTCGAACAACGGCCCCACATTCATAAGTCAGGACTTCCAGAAATTTGTAAAATACATGGGGTTCCAACATCGACGAATAACCCCCCAATGGCCCCAGGCTAACGGCATGGTCGAAAGGTTCATGGCCAACACAAAGAGGACTCTACAAATCACCCATGTTCAAAATAAGCTGTTCGAGTAGGCCCTTAACCAACTACTACGAGAGTACAGGCACACGCCCCACAGCACGATGGGAGTGTGCCCAGCAGACCTGCTGTTCCGGAGGCCGATCACCACGAGACTACCGGAGGACCCGAGACCACAAGAACTGACGCCGCTGGAACAAGAAGCAAAAGCAAATGACACCGCGAGGAAAGCAAAGACAAAAGAGATCACCGACAGGAAAAGAAGAGCTCGCGAAAACATAATGCAACCAGGAGACGAAGTATGGCTCAGGCAACCCAAGAATCGGAAGGAAGAAGCCACCTTCGCATCCACCCCTCTCGTCGTGACACACATGAAGGGCTCCATGGTCACAGCACAAAGGAACAACTGCTCTGTGGTGTCCAGGAACAGCTCGCACTTCAAACGGGTCAGACTGACACAAGAAAGCCAATGGACAATAGACAGAGACAGCGATGAAGACAGACCACGCGAAGAAGTGTATCAAGGAGATGGGGAAGAGTCAGAAGGTGAGGCGCACCTCCCAACACCTGCCAGGGAAGGATCAACCCCAAGTAAGGCAAAACGACCCCAGAGGAGCCGCATGAAGCCAATGCGACTCATCGAGGAAATGGGGTAATAGTGGAGCCCCTGGACTCGCATGTTAAAAATGGGGGAGATGTCAGATTGTCCACATCGTTGTGTGGGCGAGCCTCCATTGAGGCCCAAAGGACATGACGTCCTGGACGTGACGTCAGGGGAAGGGGGAGGGAAGGGGTTAAGGTTTCGGCAGTTCCGCCGATGTAGTGAATAAAGTTAGTTGCAATCCATCCCGGCTCCCGCGTATCATTGCTGCGCACGTGAGGGCCCGCGAGGGGGATACTTCAGGGCAAAGTACAACTATAACAAAACCTCTCAGAGAACTGTCAACCATTAAGGTAACCAGCCCTCAGGCAAGATATGGCAGCTTCTCTGCAACGAACGCCAAAAGCTTGGATGCATCACAGTGTGTGATCTTTAGATTTGTGTGCATTGATTCTAATATTGCTGTTCTGTGTCATGTCTTTGATGAGGTGTTTTGCCTTTTATCAACTGTTCATTTATTTCAATTTGTTGGCTTGATTTGTGTGGTGAAGGGAATGCCATGCACGCTTTCTACACAGCACCAGTGAGGTTGAGTGGAGTGCTAACTGGCCTTAGCCTTCCTTGTCGCTCGCTCACCGCAGTGTTTTTCAATGTATTCTATGATGCATCCTCATCATCAGTCATAAATCATATTAACTTTTCTTGTGGCACACTACCCTTCAATATGCTGTTGGTTGTTGAGGAGTTCAGCAGCAGAAGGGGCAGAATAAATTTCCAATGTGTGTCCCTCCTCCTTGCCAATGATGTAGATGCAAATCAGTGATGGCATGTAAACAATGCCGTGGACGCAGTGTCTAGTAAGGACTACACTCAATTGCCTTACATGGACAGAGGTGTTTTTTTTATAAAGCATATTGCACATGGGTAGCAATTGACCTTGAAAGTTAAAAAACTGTATTCTGAGGCAAAGGTCAATTAAATCCCATGAACATATGGTTACGGTTGTCAGACATGGCATAGCTGCGCCATTTAGAAAAAAATGATGTGTGTAACTGTGCTGCACTTGCAGAAACAACAGCACACAAACAGGTGCTAGGAAACAGAATTGACACATCTTACTCATTTCCTGTATTGGAGGCTCGGTAAAAAAAGATTACAAAGGTTGAGCACTTAAACCCATTACATAAATGGAATTACATTTTCTTAAAGTAAAATTCCAAAAAGCAATTATCCAACTGTTAGGGGCTGGTGTTAATTGTTGTGACTTTAGAAAGTAACATTGGTACCCATATTACTAATAATAGCACAGCTAAAGAAAAATGCAAACTTGGCCACTAGTTTCGCCCATCGTGCTTTTTCAACGTGTAAAGCTACAGTCATTATAATGGCCCTCATTACGACCCTGGCGGAAAGCGACTGACCGGAGCGCCACAGCGTAAATAGCGTTTCCGCCATTGCACGAAGGAGCAAAGTGCGGCCCATTCCGACCCATCGGGCACGAGCACCACGGCATGGCGGAAGTGCAAAGTCCGCGATGGCGGAAATGACCCCAAAACGGCCCACACCGCCGCCGTACGGCGCCCTAGGTGCAATACCGCCACCCCTCTTAGCGGTCACCGCAGTGTGCGCCTACCGGAAAGTACGGTGCCCGGAAATATACAGAAACGGAAGTTAAAACATGGGCCCGGAACGGGAAACATCCCGGCGTACACCTATAAATACACTAAAACCACACAACCACTAAAATCACAACCCTGAAACACACCCCAACCCGTCAACCACCCTAGCGAAACCAAGAAAAATGGGAAAAGTAGCGAAGAAAGCGTGCGACCGCAAGCGGCAGGTCCACTTCTCCCGTGAGGAACTCACCGTGCTAACAGAGACCCTCCAGGAGAATGCTGCCGTCGTCTTCTGCACGCAAATGACCAGGACGGCACTTGCAAACAAGAAGGCCATATGGGCTCTGGTGGCACAGCGGGTAAGTGCGGTGGGGACCGCACCCCGCACCCCACAGCAATGCCGCAAGCGATGGGACGACCTGCGGATACGCGTCCGCAGCATACTCTCTGCCAACCGCAACATTGCCACAGCCACCGGGGGAGGTCCTGAATCACCCATCAAGTTGACCCCCTGGGAAGAAATCTGTGCCTCCACCATCGGAATGGAGAGCATAGAGGGAGTCGGAGGGATGGAGAAAGGAGTGCAGACATCCGAAGATTCAGGTAGGTGGGCCAGATAAAACAATGCCAAATCCACACAGTCCATCCATGTGAAGTACCATGCGTCCACATAGTGCAACAGAAACACATGTCCAGGAGAACGTCCACACACATCGGCCTGATAGCGCACGTTAAAACCCACAATAAATACATAAATAATTAAAAACCCCTAATACACGCACTACACGTGCAGCAGGCACACCCTAACTGCAGGCTGCCAAACAACTGCACCCTCACTCCACACACAAATCAAAGCACCTCCAAGGCCCCGACCCAAATCACCCTCAGGTACCACCCCAATGCATGTGATACAATGCCATTCCAATTCCCACAGACCCATCAATAACCCTCGCCCTCCTTTACTCCACCACAGGGTCCGATCCAAACGACGAGCTACAGGACACCCCTACCAGCACACCTGCAAAGAGGGCCAAGACCAACGGCCAGAGACCCTCCACCTCAGCTGCACGCATCAAGACACGGCAGCAGCACAAATCAGGTGGCAGCACAGAGGAGGGAACATCAACAGGCACCCCAGCAGCCAGCATGCCCACAACACCACCACCACAGGTCCCCCCAATGGATGCCACAGAAGGCACTGCCTCTGGTGGCAGCAGCACCATAGGTGACACCCCATTGATGGCAGCATGCTCGGACACAGAAAACGGGGATGCCGAAGTCAGATCCATCCATGACCTGTCCCAATCCCCCTGTCTGTCCCATCCCGTACAACATGAGGATACCACGCAGGGGCACCCACAAGACGACGACTGGCCATCCCCCACAAGCCCTGTGGCAAGGCAACATGAGGACAACAGCCCCTCTGTGACACCCCCGCAAATGGCCATGGCCCAGCAGAGGCAACAGTCCCTCGACCAGTTGATCGAACAACAGCAGCAACTGGCCACGCTCCTCAAGGACCATGCTGATGAATGTGGGGCCACTAAGGCAGACATAGAAACATCAACTGAGACACTTAGGGCACAAATCGAGAGTAGCACCGAGAGCCTGAGAGTCCAAATGGAGAGTAGCACCGAGAGCCTGAGAGTCCAAATGGAGAGTAGCACCGAGAGCCTGAGAGTCCAAATGGAGAGAAGCACCGAGAGCCTCAGGGGGGAACTGCATGCGACGGCCAAGGACGTATGTGCCGAACTTGCCGCAGTGCGCCGTGTGCTCACTGAGCTCTCGCAAACCCTTAGGGACATGCATGGACGTGAGCAGGCAGACACATCATCCGTTGCAAGTTCCGTCCAGGGCAGCCCCCAACGTAGATCTGGAAGGAACCTGCGCTCCACAGGCAGGGGTGCCCCTGATACCCGCAGAGGGGGCATGCAATAGCGACAGCCCACTGACAATGAGCATCTTTGGACACTGGTGTTCGGGGGGGAGGTAGGAGGGTGGAGGGGGTGTGTTGGGCTCACTTGGGTGGCGGGTCGATAGGGTGTTCAACATGACATCACATATGCCATAAAAAGTGCACGATCAACCAATGAGATGTGTGGACATTGATCTTTGTGTACTAGGCCATCATAGGCGTACAGTCCATATTGTGCATGTCCCAGACACACGCAGTGCCACGAGTCCCGTGTCCATGTATCAGCCACCAGGCGTGAGTGCTAGAAGCATACATCAATGAGATGCTGACGAATGTCACGGGCCTCCGGTGCCTCGCAGACTCCATGAGGTGCTGCCACATCCCCACCCTCATCATGACCATCTTCAGGTGCTTGCAGTTCTGCGTCAGGGGGCATGGGCACATTTCTACGTACGCACATGTTGTGGAGCATGACACATGCCATCACCATCTTTGCAACCTTCTCATGGCGGTACAGGAGTGCCCCGCCAGACCTGCTGAGGCAGCGGAAACGGCCCTTCAGTAGGCCGAATGCCTGTTCTATGACTACACGGGTACGTGAGTGGGCATGGTTGTAGTCCTCCTCATGCTGGTCCCGTGGGTTCCGGACTGGTGTGAGGAGCCATCTCTTCAGTGGATATCCAGCATCACCTGTATGTGGACGAGAAACGTATGATGTGGAATGCCATTGATACGTACGCACACCCCCCCCCTTCCTGCCAGGTCATTGCCAATTCACATACCCCACATCATCATGCATGTAATGAGACTCACCGAGTAGCCAGGATCTGTTCCCTGCGTGTCGCTCCATGTAGCGTGGTATTGTAGAGTTCCTCAAGACCATAGAATCATGGGTTGATCCAGGGAATCGGGCACAACAATGTGTAATGATCCTGTTGGAGTCACACACCATTTGTACATTCAGGGAATGAAATTGTTTTCGGTTGCGGTACTGGGCCTCCATGGCATGTGGGACGACCAATTCAACATGGGTGCAGTCGATGGCACCAATGCAACCCGGTATGCCGGCAAGTGCATGGAATCCCACTTTCGTGTTTGTAATTTCCTGCTCCGAGCGTGGTAGGGAGATGTAGTCGTCTGCGTGCTGCAGGAGGGCATCGAGCACTTGCAATAGTGTCCGTGAGAACAGTGGCTGAGAAATGCCATGCAACTGTCCGACTGTGTGCTGGTAGGTGCCTGTGGCCAGGAAGTGGAGTACAGACACCACCTTCAGTAGGGGTGGGATGGCGGTTGGGCTATCTATCATGCTGACAAGGTCAGCCTGTGTCATGTCCACAATGGCGGCTATGGTGTCCCGGTCCAGACGGTAGAGGGTGTGGATCTGCTCATCAGTGAGGTTGAACGGATGTGCTCGGAGGCGTGGGATTGCGGGCTGCCTGCGTGGTGGTAGTGGCTGTGCTGGTGGGCCTTGCTGGCCCTGCCTTGGCCTCCTCCTCCTCCTGCGTCTCCTCCGTGCTGCTGGTTGTAGTTGGTGTTCGTCTTCTTCTTGGAGTTGGAGCACTTGCAGTGCTATCAGGTCCCCCAGGGCCAACATCGCGAGTCCTGCCGGTAGCATTTTGGTGTGGTTGTGGGAGGAGACTGGCTGTGCAATTTATGTGTTTTCAGGCTGTATGGCCTCCACCTGTGGTGATTCATTCCACCTGTGCAAACTGCTCTCCCCTTTGGCCGAGCACGTCACGCGCACAACGCTGCAATTCGGGGAATGGTATCTTGCTATTGCTATCATGTATTTGTACCCGATGGCCGTGTAAGATTGGTTGATATGTTCATTCTGCTGTGGTCCCATTGTTTCCCATACTATCTGTGCAGTCGCGAACAGACTTGTGAAGGGTCAGTGGAACGTAGTACTCGAGTAACGGTGGGCCCTCATGCATCACTGTACCGAGTTGCAACGACGGGCGGGGCGTCCCATTCGTGGGTGAAGGCAGTTGCCATTTTCACACACAGCCGCACTCGATGGAATAATTAGTGATTTCAAACGGCCACAGATGCCTTTCCGACGTGGTGTTGCAAATGAGGAATTCGAAGGGCGGCGCTTTCGGTTTCCAGCTAGCGGCGAGGAGATGCCCACAGGTCTGACTGCAAATATAACGTTCTATTGTTCAATGTCCTTGAGACAGGGCCCATGGCGAGGGAGCAATGATTGATATGAATAGTTTGGGATGCGCAATAGCTACGTGGGCGATGAGGCCGGCCGTTCCCAAATACATGTTACTTCACAACACTGGAATTACGGGCTGGGGCACTGTGGATTTTGCAGGCTGCATAACGCACAGACTCAATGGATGTTTCTAATGTTATGTGAGTAATTATTCAGGCGTTTTGATCCCGGGATGAGGGAATGATGAATGGATGCATGGGCAGGTGATTTGATACAGAGTTTGCCATGTACAGGGCTTCTTGGGATCTATCCGCCTCCCCTACGCTATGTGATGCAGGGCTGCCATAGTGGGACCATCGTCTATCTGGCCTTGTTGAGCCCTCCCTGTCTCGAGGCGCCCTCAGACACTTGTGTCCATGCACGTTAACATTCCCATCTGATGGATTCTGTTTTGACAGACGCATGCACAGGTACACTCGTTTGTGATGGTGTTTGCACCTCGATATAGATGGTTATGAGTCGCAAGTGGTTTTGGGGTGGTGATGATCCTTTTGAGTGGGCTAGCATGCATATGGCTGTGGATTTCGTGTGATCATTGAAGTGAGTTGTTCGAATGTAGTTCTGATGGCCATTCTGTTCTTTTTCTTTTCTTTTGGTTGACAGGTATCTCCTCCCCTTTTGCCACTGCCATCTGTATGCCACTCCTGCAGATGGATTTTACTCCCGACACCTGCTGCTTCGTGTTAATCAGTGGAGCAGCATTACGGTCTTATGGGACGATCGCCAATGGCCCACATGCCCTTACGCAGTACTGGTGGCTCGGAGCAACATTTCGGCCTTTCAGCTGGACTAGTGCCTCCCCATTGGGACGGCCCTGCGGTTCTGTGCGCTTCCATGTTGCCTTTTCGTACGTGAATGTGGCTCTGTGTACCATGGGGGAACAGGGCGACACACAAGTAGTGGCTGGTCATTTCTTGCGGATGCAGCCCACAATGGTGATTAGTGTTTTGGAGTTCATGGCCTGATGGCTGTATGGGCTTGGTGACTTTGATGTGCATAAATTTCTATTCTGATTTGGCCCGTGTAGCGTTTTTCTTTGCAAGTGATGTGGCATATGCCTATTTGGGGGGCGATGTATTGTGAGGAGATCTGCATTGGGTTCCAGCTTCGGGGTTTAGTTGCGTGGTACTGTACTGGGCGCGTTTGCCTGCTAAGCCCGTGAGGTCAGGGATGGGGGCTGCCTATATGACAGTTTGAATGTTGTCATGCTCAGGGGCGGGGGATTGGGTTTTGTGTAACAGATGCCGGTCAGCCAGGTGGACTGGTGGAATGATGTGATTTTCGGAATATTGCTGGTCACAGGTGCCTGTGTTTGCGTGCGTTTCTTGGTGGGGGACTGTGGTCATGTCCATTGGGATGGCTTCTGTATTCGTGCCATCTGTGCCCTGCAGCTCCCATTGGCCCCTCTTGTGTTTCTTTTGTTCGTTGGCATGCATGGGTGACTTGTACATTTCAATGGTTGCATTGTGACTTCATTGCACCTACGGGGAGTTGTACTTTGTGGGCAGGGAGCGGTGTACAGGCACTCAGTGGGGCCGTTTACGGTTGATTCGCGATGCCGTACTTCTCGCCATGGCGGAATGGTACATTACGCCATGCCTGATGGCGTTAGGTACATGTCCGCTAGGGTCGGAATTGGCGTACCCTTGCGCCATGGTGGTGTTTGCGGTTTGGCATGGCGCGCGCGCGCGTGCTTGGTGCAGTTAGCGTTGGCGTTCACTACGGTGTCGCTAATGGCATCGTACTTTGCGGTGACGGGTCATAGTCGCACCGAGCGCTATTCGATGGCGGTATTGCATTTCCGCCATCGTTTTTCGATTTCCGCCAGGGTCGTAATGAGGGCCAATGTCATTAATTCAAACAACAGTATTATATTAAGTGCAATCCTCAAACATCGGTATTATTTTTTCTTTTATCTTTGTTTTGGTTTCGAAAAACCTTTACAAAATTCATTTTCGTTACATAGTTACAAAAAAAACGTAAAAACATTGTCAGGAAGCTCAATTAATCCTCATGTATATTACATAGTAAAACTTATACCAAATTCATACAGTTAATTTTCATAACAAAAATTCAGGAAGTCACCTAATCACAATCCAAATTCATCCTCAAAACTCTTACATGGTAAAAAGAAAACGAAACATAAATAAGAAAAAATTTAACAAATTGAAAATTATCTATGAAATTTAAAACAGAGCACAAATATTTCTCAGAAATGTTGCAACCTTGATATTCAAATTGCCTTTACTGTTATGTAGCATTTTATACCAAATGAATTATCTATCCACTTCCGCAGTATTATGAACATATTGAGCAAAATATAGGAGTCTTTTTTCCCTCAGCGCCGAGCATACCAAAAGTATATGTTTCAGGTCCTCCACCATACCTTCTATACAACAAAACCTACACCACGGCCATGGTAGTTGAGCAGTTGATCTGATTGAATTTATTTGGTTAGTAGACAGTACGTTGAATCTAAAACGCATAAAATAATTTCGGATTGTTTTATTTGGGTACTTGATTAAGTAACTTTGCATCCCTGGGAGCCATTTATTTATAGCACACACTTGTTGATACAGTTTTGTATTCAGTATAGCATTTTTTGTATACATCCAATCGAAACCCAACACACTTTCTTTCAACCTTCCAGGGTTGTTCCTAAGAGAGGTAACTGAGATACCCATTAGCTTCAGACTTTTTAAAATGTCTTTATTCAATTCCACTATGAATGGATTACCTGTATCCCGACCTGCATAAGAATACCAAGTGATGGTCTCTACAGAATTGCATTTCCTCCATAACATCATTCTTTTCCAGGTCACCAAAGCCTCGAGAGAATTTAGACCCATTTCATACTTGTTTAGATGATACGGAATACATTTCGGTAAGTAGTACATTACAGATTTCCAAATGTAACTTTCTATCAAAGACCACTCTCCTTCACAACTTGAGGGTTGAAATTCTGCCCCATATATTAAAGGGGGAATTACTTTTTTCGTGTAGTATTCTCTCAAAGGGGTCATTGAAAATTTCCCAAATTTGGCATCTAAGGCACGCATTTGAGAAATAGCAGTGTCGGCGTTGAGTTTTAGTTGTGTCCTGAGTAGGGGTCTAGAGTGTGCACCTGCTATTGTAAAACCCAGGTATTTAAATTCCGATTTTGCTTTGAGTCTGATGTTCCCAGATACCCATGATAGCATATTTGATTTCTTATTCTTCCTACCTAGGCGAACTATCACTGTTTTGTCCGGATTAATCTTTAGTGCTATTGAGGCAATGAAGCCCTCAAAGGCTCTAAGCATACGTTGGAGTCCCACCTTAGTGGTGTCGATAAGGAGAAAGTCATCCGTGTATGCTAGCCAGGCAATTCGTGTATTCAAGAGTCTAGGTGGTACTAGGCCCCTATTTAATAGAGCCAGGTTTGAGCTGCTATCATATAGGTTGAAGATTGTGGGGGCCAATCTACAACCTTGGCGCAATCCATTATGAATGGTAAATTGATCCGAAAGAGTACCCGCTGAATCCAATCTAACTTTCACATCCGTCTGAGAGTAGATTGCCCTTACTATATCTAACAAGATTGCCGGCATGTTAACGTTCTTAGTCTTGTCCACAAAATATTCCTATCCACCAGATCGAAAGCGGAACTCAGGTCCATTGAAGCAACAAAGACCGAAGTATCCGCCTTTTTCATTACTTCTGCTCTCAAACAGTGCAAGATCAGCCCCCCACATTCCGTATCCATGTTTTTCCTAAAGCCGAAATGTCTGATATCCAAAATCTGTTTATCATCTATCCATTTCTGGATGTCTCTTAGAACAAGTGAAGAGAACAATTTGCATTCCAGGCGGCAATGGCTATTGGCCTGTAGCTCATGGGACATAATCGGGAGCCCTTTTTGAATATAGGTATAATAATAGATACCCTCCAAGATAATGGGAAAGACTTGGTGGATAGTATGTCGGAAAACAAAATGGAAAGTATTTTTGCCCATAATTCAGGATCAGACTTAAGGATTTTATTAGACAAGTTATTAGGGCCTGGTGTCCCAGAATTTTTAGATTTCACAATTACATTTTTTATGTCCCATGTGGTAAAGTTCAAGAGCCAATATGGTTCATGTTTCCATGAAACCCCGGCCCTATCATTATTCAGACGGTACATATTGGAAAAATGACCCTGCCACATTGATTCATTAATGGGATTCAAAAGTAACTCTTTCTGGAGTTTTTCCCAATTGTTAATTAGATGCCAGAAGTTTCTTGAATTAGCGCCCCTTAGGGAAATCAATATTTTTTCCCCCTCAATCTGACCTCTGTTTATTCTGTGTTGTATGGACCAATTTTTGTAACTTTGTTTGGTTTTTTTAATCATATCCACCATATTTGATAAGGTAAATCCCGATTTCTTGATCAATCTGATCTCTTTCCTCATATTCCGCTTTTTATCTCTGATTTCCATATCAAAATGATGGGATCTATCTTTCCTAGGTAAGTTATCCCTAATAGTAGTATCGCCCAGTTTTGCCAAAGAAGTACAGATATATTCTGTAAAATTACTGGCCGAAAAATGACTTTTTCCTCTGCTGTTCTGAAAAGTTCTCAAGATCTGCCACCATGGAAGCAGTAAATTGACTACTTTTTTTCCCCGTCCATGAAATTCGGTTCCCATTTAGATGATAATTAAACACAGTTTTTGGCTCAATGGGTACAGTTATACATATTTCCAAAGACAAGATACAATGATCACTAAAGGTGGTCTCAATGATGTTGAGTTTCCCTAAACGATTGAACAGGTCCCCTGAGCATATGATGTAATCAATTATCGAATGACAACCTCTAGCTTTCCAGGTAGGAAGAAGATTTACCAAAATTTCCAAGCCCCACATCTCTGCGAAATGGGACCACATTCTCCCCCTGCACATTGAGTTATCACCGGTTTGGGATAGTTCCCCCAACTTACTAATCAGAACATCCCCGCTAAAAGAATCCTCTTGAATGACTGCATTTAGATCACCTGCGATCACTATCTGGCCCCCTGTGTTTATTAACAACCAGTTCTGCAATAAGGACCCTAAATTACTTAGTTCCAACCATGATTGCCTGTCCGAGAGTTCAGCCGGATTCCAATATATATTGACTAGCAGAAAGGGAGTGTCCCTATTATTGAACAGCAGTGAGAAGCCCACAGCCAAAAAGTGATGAGCAAATGCCCATTCTCCCATGTTTTTGGGATTCAAATGGTTTTTTGCTACAATTAGGAGGCCTCCTTTCGGACGACCTCTGACTCCCCCTTGTGCACATAGAGAACATACCGTGAAACCCTCCCAACATAAGGGGACCTTTGACCAAGTTTCTTGAATGAAGAGTAGATCATATTGTGCCAATTCCCCCATTAAGGGCAAATTATGTACGAGATTAACCAAACCTGTCGAGTTCCAGGTTAACAATTTCAGTGTACCATTTACCTTTACTAAAGTGGCTTCCCTAATTTTTTTAGGCTGTCAATGGACTCTCTCAAGGTCAAGGCGAGCCGTCTCCAGTCCTGTTTCTCCTCATTGTCCCTCTCCTCACCCCATACCCCTTCATCCTTATTGGAAAGAGCTTCCTTCTGCAATCTGCCGGTATTTCATGATGTCACTGTTGGATGGGATTGAGTCTGAACGTATTCAAAGATATCGAAGCCCCTAGAATAAAGTTCTTCAGCTTCTTTCATCATAAGGTTTCTGACCAGTGGGGAAGGTATCACTAGACGGACATAATCCAGCCTCTGCCTGTGTATATAATCAACCAGATATATGTCAGTTGATTCAATCAGACTTAGGTTTGGGATCTGACCCAATAGAGACAACATGTAGGGTTGATTGAGGGAGATGTTATTCTGGTCTAAGAATAGGGTTGTCAGGACTAGGCCTGGTAGATCCGGTCTCACCGGGTCTTTTAGGTCTAGTATCTGAAATGGCTGGAACTGGTCCTTCTCATTTATCTCCTTTTGCCTTCCATAAACCTCTCCCCTCCTTCCTGAGCAGTATTCTTCATATGTACCCTCCCTCATGTTACTCTGTCGCAGTTCAATCCCACTTTTGGGCCCCTCCTGCTGCTGTTTATCCCTTAACACTCTAAGGATGTTTTCGTATAGGGCCTCATCATTGAAATCCTCATGAGTTTTCCCTTCAGATTTCTGGTTATCCTGCTGAAACAAATTTCCCCTCTGTACCCCACCATTACCTTCAGGGTTCAGTTCACACAGGTTGTCATTAGGGTAACCATTTGTTTTCATTTGTTCCATAGGGTTCCCGGACCCAACATTGGCCCCCGTCCCTAGCTGTGACCATATTTGCCTAACCGGAGCGGAGAGTTCACTATTGGCAATCGAACCCACTCTGTATACCTCCCTATCCACTCCCTGGTCTTGAGTACAAGGATTTGTTTTACCATGGTCGAATTCGAATTAGTTTTGAGTTTGTTACCCTGGGGAATTTTCCAGTCCCTACTACCCAAGCCCTTATTATCTGCAATGGGAATCATATTCCTTACAGGGCCCTTTTCAGTGAGTATTTCATTGGTCCCCTTTGTGTTACTTTTAGTCATGGGTCCGTCCCTTCGTGTAGAATGGTTTAACTCTTAGCCTTTGCCGGCCTCCCTATATCAGCCGTAAATTCCTGCGGAGGGGCCGCATTAAAGATTTCATATACATCATCCCTTTGGTTTTTGTTTTTCATTACTTCACATTTGTTTTTCCCCTTCTACATATACACTTTGAGTAGCTTGATCCTTCACCTTATTGGCAGTCAAACCGTCCTCCTTTAATAAGGTTTTGTTCTGCTGTTGTGAGTTTACTCTAGGAGAAGATTCCTCATTCTCCTCCCCCTGGTTAACATTTCTCAAAAATGTTCTAGATGTTTTGCCTATACCTCCATTTTTATTAATATTTTTCTTTTTTTGTTTTGCCATTTTTTTGACCTGTCTTTTAGACAGTTTAAGTTCTGTCATCGGATCCTCTGGCCCATTTGTCCTAGTTCTTACATCTTGACAACTTAGGTCAGTATCCTCAAACGAAGTATTGAACCCCACCCCTACTGAGTCTTGCGCTTGATCTTGTGAGGCATCTACCAGAATTATCTCTTCAGTGAGAGGAGCCTTAGTAAGATCCACCGGCCTGACCTCCCCTTCCCAATCCTTTTTTTTCTTCAAAGACTTTAACAATGCGTATGATAGTATATCTGGTAACGCTCTAAAATCAGAGGTTATATTGGTCAGAAACTCAGTTTGCTTACGTAATTCAGACAAGATAAGGCGATTAAAAATTGTCATCATTACTGTAAATTCTGAGGGAGAAGAATCTGGACTGGTCTTTGTGGAATTCTCCTTTCCGAATGTAGTGCCATTGGAGAAATCTAACATCTTATCATAATTCCGATTGTCCTATACATCATTGTCATTCAATTTGTGTGTATTGTCATACTCATAATTTGTACTAATTACCATCCCATTAGGTTGAACAGTGTTCACTATATCATTGTCTCCAAACAGCGGTTGAGAATGATCAATACTGTCCTCACTCTGTTTCTCGAGAAGAGAACGTTCTTGAGCATATTTTAAAAATTCGGCCTCTTGCGAGGGATCAATATTGACCTCCGTTTGTTTTTCCAACTGAGAACATTGTTGTGCACATTGAAGTAATTCTACCTCCTCCTCGTTGGCCTCCGGCAGCGGTAAAGCTGCTGCGCAAGCCAAGCTCGCCCTTCTAGTGCTTACCGCAATAAAGAAATCTGCCCTCGCATCTTTGCGGAGCAGAAGTTTGACTTTCCCCATTTCTCGCTTACTGCAGATTATACCAGGCAGAAATACACCATATACTGTTTTAAGCACAGTCACACCCTGTGAAGCAGCACACACTGGCCTCTTGTCAAGAATATATTAGACAAAGTTACCTCTTACCCCCTCCACCCTCCGCCAGCTGAACAGCCCAACAGCCGCACTTCCAAGCACTTCCGGATGCGCGTGCGAGATGCACGTGCACCTGTGCTTTTAAGGAAGTGGCAGAGGCTGTGGGCAGGTAGGCAGGCAATGGGCAGGTCCTATGGGCGTGGCCTCAAGTTCACAGTTAGCGTCCCCAGTGTAGCGCGTTTCGCGCATTGACGAGAAGGTTGAGCTTCCTCTTGCCGACGACGCCTGCCGAAAATAAGTCAGCTTCCAGTTCCAGTTTCAGCAGCAAAAGCAGCCCAACAGCCGCACTTCCAAACACTTCCGGATGCGCTTGTCTCTCCTCCATACGAGATTGCGGCCAGCTGTCTGCATGACAACGGTATTATAGTAAGTCAAAATGTATGTTTCTTCTCGCTTTAGCAGAACATTCCAGAACACATTGTTACATGATGCGTTGTCTCTATAGTCTCAAATAACCCATGGAATTCGAGAAACTGCGTTTGCTGCAAGCCGGTTGTGTGCAAACATTAAATGAATACGATCATTTTTTTCTGGATCATCAGGCAGGGTTTGCCCTGAAGCTCCGTGTTCAGAGATGGGCGGCGTTCTGCACAGTGTCTAGTAGGGACCAAACTCAATTGCCTTAAATGGACAGAAGTTTTTGTATTATTATGCATATTGCACATATGTAGCAATTGACCTTGAAAGTTAAAAACTGCAGAAAGAGGCAAAGGTCAATTAAATCCCAAAAAAAACCCACCACTCAGGCTGCACACTATTGTGACTTTGGACAGCACCTGACAGACAAGATTTCCTCATCAGGAATTTGCCTCGTGTCTGTGGCGAATTCAGGAAAGAAGAGAGACCACGTCCGCCATTGCCCAAATCAAATGGCCATCCACCCTTGACAGCTTCCAGGTATACTTCATATCACAAATCACTATAATTGGTGCCCCTCCTCAAGTGCCAAACCACACCTTGTCTCCTCAAAGCCCCCTTGTTCATCCAGCATTTACTGCAATTCTTATTTAAATACGCAACATTAGAAAGTTTGATTCCTAATCGCGTGGTAGCTAATTGTTCCCTTGGTTCCAATGTTCACTGGTACCAGCGATCAGGATCTTGATGAGCCATTCCAGAACACACCTGCTCTGGATGCCTAATTAAAATTATCTGTTGAAGTAAAAAAAAGGAGACAACAATTATCAAGTATTAACTTTATAACAGCACCTCATGAAAAAGGAACGTGAATGTACCTATTGTTAATAATACAATGCTTGACTATAAAAAAGTACTCTTTAATTTCAAATTAAAATGTTATTGATGTGTAGAGGAGCAGACATACATATCTGCAGGAGATCTTACCCCCCTACCTCTCCTCTATTGGAGCCATGAGACCGTGCCCTGTCTAACACCAGCTATTGTACCAATGCTACAGCGAGTTTATGTAAGACGGTATCCATTAAGACGACCATATCAAATGAACCGTAGAGTTGATTACAGCCTACAGGAGGAGCTCCCTCAAGGAATATGAGAAAGAGCTAAGAAAATGAACTGATAACGTCATAAGAAAGAATGCACGACGCCCAGAAATACTGAATGAACACGGTGCATGGATCCTAGAGGAGAAATAATGAAGTAAAGAATCAAGTGAACCTAAAAGTGAAAAAGAAGATTACACGGTAGAAAGTGCTGCAGAAAAATGTACATACGGTGAAACCCAAGATAGATCAAGTCATCATGTAGGCTAGCTACAAGTAGTAAATAGAATGTAGGCGGAGCCAACATTGTACTGAAACTGGACATTTGTATCATGAAATAATAAGCCAAAAAATCATGGAGAGAAAATGGAAGGCTGTGTAACAGTAGAATAGCAGGTTATTAGAGCTGTGTTAGGAGGCTGTCTGTCTGAAGTCAAGAACTGAGAAGTCGAGGTCAGCTATCTCTGCTGAAGAGGAACATGTGTGTGGATGATGAATCCTCTCACTTTAAGGTGCAAGAAAGAACACAAAGGATGCCAAGTCTTAATTCATTTAAAACATTTAAAAGCATGCCGAATGAGCAGAATCGTGGTCTCTTGGCAGGTGAGTCGAGGATGGAAATAGGGCTTCAACTTGGAGTTCGAGATACGATAGAGAGTGCCATCACTCCTGTTGCATTCCCAGGACAAGAATACTCTGCAAGGCCAAGTACAAAGAGAATTTCATTGCAGAAGGCATTGGTGATGAGAGAGGATGGGCTAATTGGGTGGTAGAGCAGCCTCATGTTCTATCCACTTGCACCTGGGTCTTGATTTACATGCTGCTAATTGAACTGAAAGTTCCAGGCATGGCACAAGCATGCCAAACCAATTGTATTAGTCCATATAAAGAAGGACTTTATAGTTTAAGAAACCAATGAAACACTCCTTAACTGATCTTTCTAAAATGACACATATGAAGAGGTAGGCATAAGTTGTCCAACTGATATCGGACAGCCAATAACAAACCTAGCTCCTATATGATTGTATATCTAGATGTGTCCCTTTACCAATTCCAACCCTCGATAGGTTTTTCATTATTGCCATGTAACATGACATCAAACTGACGCATAAATAAGTAGATAACTATATTTTTGTGGAAATCGCTAAGAATGAGCGTATGTCCATTGATGTTCATTGTAAACTCCCTGTTTTAGATAATTGCTAATAAAACAGCAACTTGACATCTTCTTGAGTTTGCCCGGTTATTTAGACTCTGAATTATTTTGGTGTACTCGGTGACTCTGCCTATGTGACGTCAACTGTACATTTTTATTAACATGGCTACCTTGATTAGTAGGGACATTTGTGAGGATACCTGATGAATTTTAATTTAGACCACAAGTACCTATGCATGAGGAAGAAGGGCAGACTATTCCTATAGAACTGGAAGCAGCTGTAGTATGAGGGGAAATAGCAATGTTTGAAGGAGTAGATGACAAAGGCAAATCATGGAGAACAGTGATAGCTCTTGAGGAAGGATACGGATTAACTGACATAACAGATGAAGGTATGTTCCGGGATCAACATATAGATGATGAGGTAGTGTTTTTTATAAGCATTAGATACTGGATAAATATTGAGAAAAGGGAAGTCACACAGCGAATGGCACTGATGTGGCAAAGACCAGCGATTTTTTCAAAAAGACATACACAAGGTGCCAAGTGTCCTTTGGTCTGCAGGCCGATTTGACGTAGGCCTATTGAAGGGAATATGGGCAGTTAGAATAAAACTCAAGCCAGGAGCAATTTTACCCTGATGAAAACAGTACCCCATGTCTCGAGAAACTGATGAAGGAATATTTAATTTAAGACTATTTCAGCATTTATGAATCAGGGAATCTTAGTGCCATCGGAGTCCCCGTACAATATTGCAGTATATCCGATAAAAAGAATCTAAATGCGGGGCTGTGGAGATTTATCCAGAACTTGTGCTCTCTTAATCAGATTGTTGAAGCAGAGTGTCCATTAGTTCTGAATCCTGCAACAATATTGTGTAGCATCCCAGTTGGAGCTAAGCAATTCACGGTGATCAATTTGAAAAATGCATTTATCTCGATACCATTGCACAAAGACTCACAAGACCTTACTTCCTGTACATTCAGACGAAAGAGACTACAGCACGTACACAAAACTGCTTTTGAAAGCACTTAAGGAAGCGCAAGTTGGTAAGGAAATGATGGAATCGACTGAAGAAATGGAGGAAGGATGTGAGGAATTAAAAATAACAATTTGTACAGCTCCAGTTTAGGGAATCCCCAATTATAGTGAAGAATTGTATTTGTTTCTGGACATTAATAGTCAGTAATGACAGCAGTACTCACACAAAGAACAATACTAGAGTATGAATCCCTGGCGTATTACAGTGTGATTTTAGATCCAGTCATGAGAGGACATTTTCCATGCGAACAATCTTTGGCTGCTGCTGCATTTGCAATTGAGAAGTTCACAAGTATGACCATGGGCTGTGCAATCACATTTTAGAGAAACCCAAAGGTTCATTGGCAACACAAAGAGCATCTTTGTACAAAGTCATGATTTCCAATTCAGCAATTAAAATTATGAGGTGTAAAATAGTGAACTGAACCATGTTTATAGCTAAACCTGTAGAAGAAGGTGATCATGTACACAATTGTGCTAATTATGTTGAATTTTATGATGATATACCTTGGGTGGAAGAAAATGCTTTAGCAGGAGGGGAGATTCTGTTTAAATATGATTCTTAAAAGATCGACCAAACTACAAACTAAGGGGAAGAGGCATTCAGGATCTGCAGTTGTAAGACACATATTAAATGATGAATTTGAGGTAGTGGCGAGTGCAAGACTGTCTCATTTTTCAGCACATGCAGCAGAATTGGTAGCGCTTATTGTTGCGCTCGAGAAACACAAGGATGAGGGAGTGATGGTGTACAGTACTCTGCCTATGTGACGTCAACTGTACATGCTGGGCTGTCATGTTGGAAAAGGCGGGGTTATCTCTGCGCAGACTGCACTACAGTGCAACATGCATCTTTATTGGACAGGCTCCTTAAGGCACTACAACTCCCAGTAGTCATAGCGGTCGTAAAATGTGCAGCACATACTAAACAAACAGACTTCATCTCTCACGGAAACGAAGCCACAAGGGCTGAGTATTCCTCAGAAATTTAAAGTTTTGAAACTGAAAATGTTAAAGAAGTATTAAAAATAGAAGCATACTGGTACGAGAGGGATTCAATATGCTGTCAATTATGCAACTAATAGAGATACAGGGTAGAGACCCACAAGAAGAGCAGGCGCTGTGGAGACATAGTGGTGTTCATTATCCTGCAAGGAAGCACTATGGAGACAGAAAAGCACTGGAAAGCCAGTGATGCCAGCGGCATTACTGAAAGTCACACTTGAGCAGCTGCATTACCCCACACATAAAACCTGAGAAAGTATTGCTGCCACTGTTGCAGGCGACTGGTTTATTCCCACTTTATTGGAAGACGTTGCACAGTTCATGTGTCAGAAATTTACAGCTGGGCATAACCTAAGATCAATCAAAGGAATAATACCCTGTCCAAATGGCTCGTTTTAGCATTTACATATCGACTATGTCAATATGCTGCAGATTTGTAATGGCTATGGGTATCTATAAGTGGCGGTATGTCCTTTTTCTCAATGGATTGAAGCCAGCCCTTGTATACACCCTGATGCCACCTGTGTAGCGAAGTTCTTAGTGTGTGAAGTATTTCCAAGACAGTGTGTGTGCAAAGTATTAAGGTCCAATAATGGGCCCCACTTTGTCAATGAGTTGTTTGAACAAATATGGCTTTAATTGAGTATAAAGCATACGTTTTCTTCTGCTTATCACCCACAAGCAGACGGCATATGTGAGAGGCTCAACAGCCCCTTAAAGGAAAGAATTGCTAAAATCAGATTAACTTTGAAAAAGGGATGGCTATATTGCCTACCGATAGCCTTGTACGTCCTTTGAAATCAGCCATGTTTGGATCATCACCTTATGCCCTATCAACTAGTAACTGGGCACCGCATGAGTACACTCCTTACGCCCCATCTAGAGTCAGCACGGATGCCCAGAGTGTAGCGCAGACTCTAGGTGATGAGATGCACGATTATTTGACATGTATGACTACCAGCGTTTCTTTCATTTCAGATCAAGTCAAGCATCCGAGAGAGGGGTTGAGGAACATGGAAGAGGATTGCCCAGTAACTGATCCACGCAAATTAGGGCCACCACCAAAGTTGTATGTTGGAGATCAAGTGCTTATCAAAAATGTCACCCGTAGATGGCATGAGCCAAGGTTTAATGGACCTTTCCAAGTACAGGAAGTTTCCCCGACTGCAGTTAGGGTTGCTGGAATAACAGCTTTGTTACATTTGGGTGACGTAAAAATCTACAAAGGTGAGACCCTCCCTCTAGTACCTGCTGACTGGGAAGCAAGACAAGAAGAATAACTTGTTCAATGACCAGGTAGAAGGAAGATAAAACAGTGTGTGATTAAAAATGTTTCTTTTGTACTAGAATTCATTGGACACTCCTTAAAAATATTAGCAGGAAGTGCATGGACTTGCAGAGAATTCCTGAGCTTAAACGTACTTTATAGATATGCTTTAAAAAAGTAAAAAGCATATCAGCACCATGCCCAAGTGCCAATTCATTCTTAAAAATTGGAAGAGAGCTCAATACCCAGATTCATTTTTGGGACGATATCTATTTTAAGAATGACATATGACACCAACAGAAAGTGACACGCATAGGTTTGTGGTAGCAGCTTTTGTGTTTATACTCTAGTCATACCCTACCTTTGTTAGGAGAGATGTCATTAGTCTCACTTTTCTCCACCATTGTTTAGCGTGTTTTGGGAGCACAGAGCGCAGCACCAGTGCACAGGATCAATGTATAGCATGTTTTTTTGAAGTGCAGCGCCACTGCATGGGTTTGGTGCATTGATATAATGTGGTACAGCAAGACATGTGTTATTGAGCATTTTTATGCAGCGCCACTGCATGGGTTTAATGCAATTGCTTCAAGCTATGTGTTGCCAGTGCAACCTATGGACATGTAGATGAAAACAGGCTATGCAGTCAAAAACGATTTTTACATATAAAATGCAAATAATTTTTTTTTCACAGTTAAAAGCACACATTTGTACATTCAAAGTGCACACTATTTTTCACCTGAAATGCCTATGTTGCAAGAGACACATTTGAAAATTAATAAACTAACCTCATTAACAACTAACCTGATCATAACCCACTAATAATAATGTGTTCTCCAATGGAAAATGACAGGCTCTGAAAGTCATTATTTAAACGCACATTCAGTTTTTTTTTTTTTTTGCTCTGCTGCTCTGTCCACAGTAACTGCAGGAAGCAAAGACCTTGAATAAGCAGGAAATCAGTTTGGTTACAGTTACAACTGTATAAGCCAAGCCATTGTGTGCAGAGGGTGGTTAGGGCATGATAGAATTTTATTGGTTAGGATCCTTTGGTAGGAGGTAACAAGAGTTTTCTTGTATAATCTCGAGGAAGAATGTGGGGAGAGACATCTTGACACAGCTCAGAGGAGGACTGGGTTGATAGCTGGGGATGCCTGATTCCTAAAGCAGATTCAACTTGGTTGCAGAGATTGGGATTTCCAGTCAACAAGTCCCAGTTTGAGTGACAGCAAATGCTTGTCCTTGCTGGGTGAACACCTCCAGAAGGCGACCAGCCAAAGAAGTTACATGGTGAACAAGCCTGGTAATTATCTCACTGAAGTGTGGGGGCTGAGTGTGTGCGAAAATATTCAGTCAGTGTAGGAAAGGAGATTCCTGTGCTTTACCCACGTGTTTAATGTTGCAAATTGAATTCTTGTTCCCCCCACTCTCTTCTCAGTGTATCACAAATAATGCTGTTACTGTGCTATTTCATTTATTTCTGTAAAAGAGTGAGATCGTGTTTAAATGCAACTTTTATAATACACAAAAATATCTGAAAGCAGACGGGTGGTGTGTTTTATTTTCTCTTTCCTTTGTGCATTTACCAATACAGTGCTGATGATGTGGGGAGATGTTTAGACAGTGCAATTGTCATTTTTAAGGTAGCTAAAAATAAGATTTGGCTGCAGCTGTGTGCACAATGTCATTCAGTATGAGCAATTATAACTAACTGTGTGTGTTATAGTCTGCCGGAGGTCTATGAGTCGGCAGAAAGGGAGGCCCTGGACATAGCTCACCAGACGTAAATAAATTGGTGATAGATACCGCATGATAGCTCGCTGCCGTAGATAAGACAGCGAGAAATTGCCCATGGTGGCACACTAAAAATGAAAATGTGGTGTTCCTGAAATGCAAGTCTGAGGTCTCTCTAGTGATTACACGACAAATCTAAACAAAAATAAGGGGTTCTGGATATTGGGGCCACAAATAAAACAAAGGAATTATGCTCGCCAAAAATACCACCAACCACGCATACCAACCACGCATACCAACCACACATGTCTGTGTACTGAAATAATGCATATCCACTGTATTATTATTATACATAACCCAATCTGAATACAAGGAGTGATTGTTGCTAAATTATTTTTCGGCGGTAAGAAAATACCGCCAGGCCCCAAATCTACACAAAATACCCAACATATTTATGGTGCTTTGCAGGCCGGGAAAGTGATCACAGAGCACCTATTGGGCGTGACAAGTGTGTCTCACACTGCCATCTGTACATTAAAGGGAACCCATTTCATAATAGCAGTGTGTTACTAAAAACGAATTTCAGATTGTCACAAAGGGAAACCACATTCTCAGACCTAGTGCAATATTTAGAGGCAAAGTTGTTTGCACATGGGACGTGGTCGTCGAACAGTACCTTAGAATGGCATGACCGCATTCAGGGTGAGGTGCAGAAAGAAAAACTAGACAATATTTTTGCAGAAGGCAGCATAATTCAGGTCTGCCTTACAAGATTATTGAATGCAGCCGATAAAAGTGCAGAGAAAGACTGTTTAATACAGCTATGCGCCAAAATATGGTTTATTTTGAATAGGTCCCTGCGAAGCAGGAAAATGATACCCAGCTAATTAACAGGTTAAAGACTGAATTAGATGGGGCAAGTAAAAATCAGGAAATGTTAAGAGCAGAATTGGATGTATGCCATAAAGACATGCAATTAAAATGCAGAGATTTTGATGCTCAGTTGTCCAAAAGCAAGAAACAATTTGAGGATAGTGAGCAAGAATTGGTACACTTAAAAGCCTTAGTGAACCACATTAGACAGGATAAAGATGAGATTGTTTCAGAAATGCAGATTTTATAAAAAGAAAATTTTGAAAAAGAAAGTGATCTCCAAGGTGCAGAGCAAGAAATGGTTAAAATGATTCAAGAAAAAGACAAGAGAAACAAAGAATTCAATGAATGCCAAATGCAAATGTGTGACATGCAGGAGGTAATAAATAAAATGAGTGATAAAAACAACTATCTGCAAAATGAAGCACGCAGGCTCCTTAAAAAGTGCAAAAATTAGAACAACAAATGTGCATTCCCAGGTCCCAGGAGAGGCGGCAGGGTACTACATTCAATGGAGTGGAGGTGAATTCTAGTTCTGCCCAAAGAGCTAGTGCTCCAGTGACTGGGACGGTGACTGAACTTGGTTGCAGCGCCCTTGGGGGATTTGATACTCCCATTGGGGGTAGCCACCAATCGCATACACCTGAAACCAGGATTGAATCAAAAAGTAGTGCAATTCCATGCATTGCAACAAGTAGCCCCATAAAATAATGAAATCCATTAAAGCCCTGATCAAACCATTTAAAAAGGGAGGTGAATGCTGCATTGAGGATCACTTAGAAGCGGATCATGACATTTTCAAAGCACTCCAGATACCTAAGGAACAGTACAGACAATATTTTAATTTAACTTTAGATGCCCCGATGGCCAGCATCATAAGGGGATTAAATGAACAGCAGAATATGACATGGGTGGAGTTTGAAAAAGAAATTAGGCGTCATTTTTCTCCTTTTCAGTCATTGCAGGAGGCAAAGAAAGTTGCTTACACAATCACTGCTGGGCCTAATACATCCCCTCGCCAATTTTTACAAGACTTAAAAAGAGCATTTTCTCGCTTTGATGTATCTTTTGACCCAAATTCCAATGAGTTTAAAACTGCATACTTCTATGGGCTACAGAAAGACATCATATCCCAATTGGTCCGTGAATTTGACCGTGACAAGTCCCTTGAATAGATTGTACATCGAAGCACAAAACTATATGAGGTACTCTATTGTCAGGTAGAGAAAGTGATAAAATGAAAGATACTAGACCTAAATCTAAAGAACCCTCAGCCATAGTAATGGAAATCAGGTCAGCCAAAATGTCCCTTGAGTCTGCTCAAAGCCCAGGTAAAAATAATGTGACACCTGAACAAAGGGGTAATCAACAAAGATCGCCCTTTCCTGTACCAATGTTCCAATCACATGATCCTAGTAATAGGGAGAGCTACATCAGCCCTAGGTATTTAGGGGACATACCCCGAGCAGGATATCGACCTGATATATCAGGTATGAACAATAACCAGAGACAAAATCAAGATCAAAGAAATGATGGTCCCTACCAGACATTGGGGACACAGAGCAGATTTGATCCCAACACCATGATATATGGTAATCAGGATAGACCCTGATATGTGGATCGATTTACTGATAATGGGAATCAACATAGGGGCCAGTACCCACAATCTGAGAGACAGGACATGATGCAGAACATGAACTACAATCCACGTCAGTACAATGATTCCCCACCAGGGGACTGTAATCAAAGGATGGGTGCACCCCGCTCCCCTCCACAAATGAATCAAGAGTTCAGAAACCATCCCAACAGACATCAATCACCTGAGAGGTATCAGAATAGATCCAACCCCGGGGGAAAACAACCAATATCGACCTAGGCCACAGAAAGAGGTTTCTAGAGAGATGGAAAGGTTCCAGTGCCTTGAGGCCCAAGTGAAAATGTTAGCTGAGCAAATAGGAAAGCTCTATACAGTGCAAAAACAACCATCTAAAGAGGGGGCTGATGGCCATAGCAATGACCGGGGGGCTTCTGAGAAGTGACTAAGTACTTATGATACCTGCTGTGCCAAAAAGACAGATTGCCCTGATGTAATTTCGCATAATGACTCTGAGATGTCTAATGATTTAAAAGTGGAAACGCCAGTAAATGAACATGTAACAGAAAGTGCAAACACTTCTAATAAAGAGGTACGGTTTAACCTAGAGCTAAATCAAACTTTGAAGTTTTGTGCAAATGAAAAAGAAACACCTGAAATTCCAAAAGAACAAAGCGACAGATTTAAGAAAAATGACTCATGCATGGGGAATACCAGTTAACAGGGAGTAAGTGGGGATGCTATAGCTCCTTCCCTGGACAGTCAAAATGGTGAACAAACACAGACAGAAAAAGGGAATACTCAAAAGGAGGGTACAAATCAATCACCTGAAGAATTCTTTGAGGCAAGTATTTTTGAAGAGGCTGAAAGTGCTGGTACCACACTAAATGATCACAAATACACAGAATTAAATAATGACAAATTACTAAATGATGTTGTTACACATGTTCCGTTGGAAGGTTGTAATGTGGTCCCTGATGATACCCAGATGGATGGGTGAACAGTGGCCACACTCCAAAAAACCTCTGATCATGGAGAAATGAATAAAGTCTCTCGCGCAGAAATGGGTAAAAAGGAGGGAAAAATGTCTTTCCATTTACCAATGTGCTTAGCCAAAAGTGAAAAAGGCCTGAGAAAGGTGAGCCCTGAAATCAGTAATAATTCACACTTCTTATGTGTATTAGAGGAAGTTGAGGACAGATATTATGCACCCATCACTGTAGAAGAAAAATGCCAAACATTTGCTATGATTGACACTGGCGCACAGGCCACAATTATGTCCAAGGTCCTTAACCAAAAAAACATTGAGACCTAAGAAACTAAAATCACAAAACAGCAACATAAATGAATGTCACACCATTGCCAAAACAAATGATGCTGTGGAGGTATATCTCCAGAATAGTTGCATACCTAGTGTCACTGTTATATTAATGTGTCAAGACAAAATGCAGAGCGACAATGAAAGACTACCTATACAAATATACTTGGAACCAAGGAAAAATTGGCAGACTGCCATAGATGAGCACACATTATGTTTTTATTTAAAAGAGAAAACAATCAAACAGAATATTGCTCCTAAAACAGATTCAGAAAAACACATTACCACTCTTGCTGAAATACACATGGAAGATGAGCAACCATGGGTTCATGTTGGTATAAATGACTGTTTTAAAACAATAAAAGCCACTTTAGCGCTTGAACAGGAGAGGAGCTTCATTAATGAGAAATTGTTGCAAAAAATAATGGAGAGGGAGGAAATCCCGAAATTTAGGATTAAAAACCAATATGTTTCTGGGTTGGACAGTCCAGACTTTGAAAACCGAATTGCAGGCAGATGCATGCTTAAAATTAGCATTGGGCAGAAAACAATTTACCATAATGTATGGATAGTGAGTGGAGCACAAAATGACTTTTACATGGGCAATGACATCATGCACAGAATGTGTATGGTGTTAGATTTCCTTAATCAAAAAATATGGTCACGCCTAGGTGGGCCGGCACCTGAATTTGAAGACAAAAGAAGGGCTTATCATTGTGCACAACTGGTTCCTTATGCAATCGAATTACAAATGAGGAAAGATACTATTATTCCTGCATTTACAAAACAGTTTGCAATAACACTGAAATGCAAAAATGGACAGCAGATGAAAGACTCTGATGCATTTGTATGCCTGAATGTATCCATAAAACAGCAAGGCCTGGATTATGAATACATTCCATTGGTAGATATTGGTGAAGGGCCTGTAAAAATGATGGTAAATAATAAAGGTTGTCAGGATATTCATTTAGAGGAAAACTTCCCATTAGGAATGGCCATACAAAAATCACATTATACGGCAGATTTAAATAACATGGTGATTGGAAATATCCCTGAAAAGTATGTAGATGCCAAGGGTGAGTTGCCAGAACACCTGGACTCTCAGCCCAAAGGAATACTTAAAATTCATTCTTTGTATCCTTATGATTCAAATGAGACAGTGTGCTTGTCATCAAGAGGATTGCATAACATTTAATTTAAATGAAAATGAAACAGAAAATCAGCCCATTGAAGTGGAAGCTGATATGCCAAAATATTTAAAAGTGGCAGTTTTACAAAAAGACACAGCCACACAGTTAGAGGAAAGCGCCGAGATTCCCTTACCAGAAGATTTTCCAGAATTTTCCAAAATGGTAGAAGAGCAGATCTCCTTAGCGGATGCATGTGACAGCGATGAGGATAGAAACAATCTGAGGGAGATATTTATGGAGTTTAAGGATGTATTTGCAAAAGATGCTTATGATTGCGGTTTAACTGATTTACATGTGGCCACACTACCAGAAGGGTGTAGCAGAAGTCCAGTATTTGTACGCCAGTACAGACTACCGCTGGCATGTTCAGAATCATTAGCAGAGATAATAAAGAATTTGGAAGCTCGGGGAATCATCAGGCCTATTCATAGCACATCCAATACACCTATTTTAGGTGTGTTAAAGCCAAATGGTCAATGGCGGCTATGTGCAGACTTGAGGGAGTTAAATAAAAGAGTGCCAGTATCCAGATGGCCACTGCCATTCATTGATCAGGGCCTAGCTCAGGTACATGGTTCAAAAGTGTTTACCACATTAGATCTCACCTCTGGATATTGGTGCGTGCCATTGGCAGAGGAGATACAGAATTTATTTTCCTTTACATTTGACAGGACTCAATACGCCTGGCTTAGAGCTCCGTTCGGGTACATCAATAGTGGGAGTGAATTTGGCATATTTTTGAGAAAGGCCATGCCAGATGCAGCGGAAAGAGGAACCATAGTTTATGTGGATGATGTCCTGATAAAAAATGAAAGCCTGAAAAGCCATTTTGATGAAACAAGACATGTGCTTGGCCAATTGCAGAAAGCAGGCGCCAAAGTGTCTTTACAAAAAGCACAATGGTGTAAGAAAAAAGTGAGCTTTCTAGGCCATGAAGTGACTGAACATGGGCTAAATCCACAAAAGAAGAAAATAGAGGCCATACAAAAACTAAAGGACCCTAAAAATGTGAAAGAGGTAAAAAGTTTATTAGGGATGACAGGCTATAACAGAAAGTTCATTGAAAATTATGCTGAAATTACTCAACCATTGACTAAACTGCTTAAACTGAATACACCCTGGATATGGGAAAAAGAGCAGTCTGAGGCAGTAGCTAAATTGAAGGAATGTCTTGCAAAGGCACCATGTTTAGCATATCCCATAAAGGGTAGGGATTTCTTTGTAGAAATAGGCTTCTCTGAACATTGTATGTCAGCAGTGTTATCACAAAAACATGATGTGAATCACAAAACTATTGCATATGCAAGCAAAGCATTTCCCAAGTTGAAATGAAATTCAATGAATGTGAAAAGGCCCTATTAACCACTGTGTGGGCGCTACAACATTTCCGCCCTATTGTTCAGGGAGAAAAGGTGATTATTGAAACAAATCATCAACCTTTGCAGTTTTTAGAGAGTAAAAGAATTAGGTCAAGTAATCTAGCGCAGTCCAGAATCACTTCATGGATGCTGGCATTACAAGGTTTTCCTGTAAAAGTGAGATATGGACAAAATAAAAAGAGCCCAATTGCTCAAGGGTTAGCTGACTTACATGACTGTGCAGCTGAACAAGTATCAAACAAAATGGAAGTGGAACCTAATTTGCAGGAATTTGAACAATCACCACACAAAGCTTTTGATGAAAAAACATGCAAGGATCTGCCAACTGTATATGTGGATGGTTGTGCTTTTCACATTGAAAATGACAGTAATAAACAATTAGTGTCAGGAATAGGGAATATCTGGTTGAAATGTGAAGGCGTCCCCAGTGTAGGGATGAGGATTGGAGCTAGAAGCAGTCAAGTGGCGGAACTGGCGGCCATTTATAAAGCAATTCCTACTGCAGTTGATAATAAATTCAGTGAAATTGTCCTGGTGACTGATTCCGACTATGCACGAAATAGCTTTGTAGAGTATTTACCTAGCTGGAAAGCGAGAGGCATGGTTACATACAACAAAAAGCCACTTAAACATGGAAAAATGATACAAGCCATAGACAAATTGGTGTCAGAAAATGATTTGACAATATACTGGAGAAAAATGTGTGGGCATTTAAAAACACCCGGAGAGGATAAGGAGGGAAATGATAATGCAGACCACCTGGCTAAAGTTGGGGCTGTGATGGGAGAATTGCTACCTATAGATGATTTACTGGGTGAAATACAAATTGATGCAGTAACACGTTCTAAAACACCAAAGGAGAAAGAGCAACCAGTGGTACAGTGGGTCATGATATGCCAGACCAAGATGTGATTGAGGCACAAAAGAATGATTGAATTTTGGGAATCTATTATAACCATTTGATAGATCCTGAAAATAACCCTTTAACAGAAAATGATTGCTTGGGAAAAGAAGAGTTGAGGGTGCTATTAAAGAATAAAAAACGAGTGAGACTGCAGGATGGACTCATGATTAGAAAGTCCATAACAGGACAAATACAGTGGGTGGTACCCCTTTCATTCAGAGGGCTAATGCTACAACATGCACATGATGCAATAACTGCAGGCCACAGAGGTTCACAAAAAAACATTGGAAATACTAAAAGATTATGCTTACTGGCCACATATGTCCCAAGATGTGGAATTATATACAAGAGGGTGTCTAGTATGTGCCCAATTTAAACCTGCTTCACCAGTGCATAGAGCCCCATTGATGAAAAGAGGCCTAACTCTCCCATGGTCAGATTTGCAAATAGACTATGTAGGCCCTTTAAAAAGGTCGAGCAGAGGAAACCGTTACAATTTAAGTGTGATATGTTTGATGTCGAAGTGGATTGAATGTATTCCTGCACCAGATTGTAGTGCGCAAACAGCAGCCACATTGCTGGTGAACCATGTGTTCTCAAGGTTTGGGTTGCCACAAAGAATTGAGTCAGACAGAGGAAGTCATTTCACAAGTACTCTAATGAGTAAGGTATGGCAAATACTGGGTGTGAAAAGGAAACTACATATCGCATATCGGGCAGCCTCTTCAGGTGGAGTTGAACGGAGCAATAGGTCTGTTGTGGATATTTTAAAGAAATTCGTGGCAGAAGCAGGTTCCAGCTGGGATTTACGTCTACCTTTAGTTTTAATGGCAATCAGATCAACTCCTGCCAAAGCAACAGGTGTTAGCCCCCATGAGGTCTTGACAGGTAGGAAAATGGTGTTACCACAACACCTGCTATACAGAACACATGAGCAGGCACTTGTGAGTGCATCCACAGTTCATGAGTACATTGATGAACTGAGGAAGCATTTGCAACATGCATTTGCTTTTGTGCAGAGAAATCTGGAAAGGGCTGCTGACAGTGCTAAGTCATACTACGATAAAAGAACATCAGTGAGAGAATACAGTGTAGAGGATCAGGTGTATAAGTTTCATTTTGGAAAAAGTAAACAGAAAAATTCTAAATTTTTTGCAGCTTGGCAGGGGCCATTTCGAATTATAGATAAGGTTTCTCCTGTAGTTTATACAATTTTAAAGACTGAAGGTGAAACAACAATAGAGCAATTTGTGCATGTAAATCAGATTAAGCCATGCCATTCCAGACACGAGATCAGGCAGCTTGAGCATGTAGAAACAGATAAAGTCCCTTGAACATAAAAAGGTGGAGTGAATATGTCTAGTCAGGAGGCAGTGACAGAGGAGTTACAAAAAAAAGATGGTTGAAATGGTACATAAACACTGTAATATATGTAAAATATATATAAAGTATAAATAATATAAAAAGTAAAAAAAATATATATATAATGGAATATATAATGGAAGCTCATGGTCGCTGTGCAGAATGAAAATGTATTAAACATGAATGTTGTTTTATGTATGCTTGTTCTCTATAACCTGTGTTTAATTTCAGAAGGCGAAAGAAAATTTTACAAGGCGTGTTTTATTTTGGCAAAAGGGTGAAATTAGTATTGTGCTATATACTTAATCTGTTTCTTTTCTATTTGATTTAGAATATTAACATATTTGTACCGGAGGTCAAGGGAGACGATGGAGTCCCCTGGATGAAGACCAAAAGATGCCTGCCTCCGGGTGGAGGTGAAGACAAAATAGCCGGAATGCCAAAGAAAAGATGAGTTCTATAGAGACGGATTCAAGAGTACCAAGATGAAAGAGTACCCGAATGAACCAAATGAGGCAGACAAGTGTCCTGATATATGGAGTTCCACGTATTTATTATTTTAATTAATTGTTTTAATCTGTTATGTTAATTATTTGTTTTAGTTAGTTGTTTTATTTTATTATTTTCAATTGACTTCAAGTATAAAATTGAAACACTGGACTATGGACACTTCCATTGGGAAGGCAAATGTAGAACATTTTATAAGAATTGATGAATTCAGATGAATATTAATATTATATTGATTGAACAGTGACTTTCAATTTTCATCTTCACAACAAGAATGTTAATTGTATTGGATTGTTACATTTTGAAAGAAGAAAAGGAGCAAGTTGGATTTTTTCCAATTGTGGCTCGGATTAGCCAAATTCTCAAAAAAATATATATGTAGGATTGTTTAGCGTGTTTTGGGAGCACAGAACGCAGCACCACTGCACAAGATCAATGTATAGCATGTTTTTTTGAAGTGCAGCGCCACTGCATGGGTTTGGTGCATTGATATAATGTGGTACAGCAAGACATATGTTATTGAGCATTTTTATGCAGCGCCACTGCATGGGTTTAATGCAATTGCTTCAAGCTATGTGTTGCCAGTGCAACCTATGGACATGTAGATGAAAACAGGCTATGCAGTCAAAAACGATTTTTACATATAAAATGTAAATCATTTTTTTTCACAGTTAAAAGCACACATTTGTACATTCAAAGTACGCACTATTTTTCACCTGAAATGCCTATGTTGCAAGAGACACATTTGAAAATTAATGAACTAACCTCATTAACAACTAACCTGATCATAACGCACTAATAATAATGTGTTCTCCAATGGAAAATGACAGGCTCTGAAAGTCATTATTTAAACGCACATTCCGTTTTTTTTTTTTTTTTTGCTCTGCTGCTCTGTCCACAGTAACTGCAGGAAGCAAAGACCTTGAATAAGCAGGAAATCAGTTTGGTTACACTTGCAACTGTATAAGCCAAGCCATTGTGTGCAGAGGGTGGTTAGGGCATGATAGAATTTTATTGGTTAGGATCCTTTGGTAGGAGGTAACCAGAGTTTTCTTGTATAATCTCGAGGAAGAATGTGGGGAGAGACATCTTGACACAGCTCGGAGGAGGACTGGGTTGATAGCTGGGGATGCCTGATTCCTAAAGCAGATTCAACTTGGTTGCAGAGATTGGGATTTCCAGTCAACAAGTCCCAGTTTGAGTCACAGGAAATGCTTGTCCTTGCTGGGTGAACCCCTCCAGAAGGCGACCAGCCAAAGAAGTTACATGCTGAACAAGCCTGATAATTATCTCGCTGAAGTGTGGGGGCTTAGTATGTGCGAAAATATTCAGTCAGTGTAGGAAAGGAGATTCCTGTGCTTTACCCATGTGTTTAATGTTGCAAATTGAATTCTCTTTTTCCCCGCCACTCTCTTCTCAGTGTATCACAAATAATGCTGTTACTGTGCTATTTCATTTATTTCTGTAAAAGAGTGAGATTGTGTTTAAATGCAACTTTTATAATACACAAAAATATCTGAAAGCAGACAGGTGGTGTGTTTTATTTTCTCTTTCCTTTGTGCATTTACCAATAAATGGGGAGATGTTTAGACAGTGCAATTGTCATTTTTAAGGTAGCTAAAAATTAGATTTGGCTGCAGCTGTGTGCACAATGTCATTCAGTATGAGTAATTATAACTAACTGTGTGTGTTATAGTCTGCCGGAGGTCTATGAGTCGGCAGAAAGGGAGGCCCTGGACATAGCTCACCAGACGTAAATAAGTTGGTGATAGATACCGCATGATAGCTCGCTGCCGTAGATAAGACAGCGAGAAATTGCCCATGGTGGCACACTAAAAATGAAAATGTGGTGTTCCTGAAATGCAAGCCTGAGGTCTCTCTAGTGATTACACAAAAAATCTAAACAAAAATAAGGGGTTCTGGATATTGGGGCAACAAATAAAACAAAGGAATTATGCTTGCCAAAAATACCACCAACCACGCATACCAACCACGCATACCAACCACGCATGTCTGTGTACTGAAATAATGCATATCCACTGTATTATTATTATACATAACCCAATCTGAATACAAGTAGTGATTGTTGCTAAATTATTTTTCGGCGGTAAGAAAATACCGCCAGGCCCCAAATCTACACAAAATACCCAACAGCATATTGTACAACTGTGACTGTGATTGGAGTAATTATGTTAAACATGATTCGGGAGGAAGAAAATACAGTTGCAAGAAGCCTAGCAATTCAAAGAGAAATGGCGTGGCACACAACATGTTTATCCTGACTCTTATGCCTGACATGTGCTTTCCATTTTTCTTTCTGTATCTTACATTTCGAAGTCTTTATCATTCTGATGGTTCAAATTGAGAACACGACAACATGATCTTTCCCAGTATAAGTACAAATGATGATCATTTCTTTAACGTATTTGGGTATGCCAGATGGCATAAGAGGGTTGCAGAAGAAGATAGCCACGGGAAAAAGGCCTATCGTGATAACTCAGCTCACTTGGGGAATAATATGTGATACCAAGATATGAAAAAGGTGGGGAAGAGAACATCTAATGAGAGCTGCTATGTCTGCTCTCTCATCCCCTCATCCCCTATGCCATGAGTACAGTAAGAACATTCATTTCAAAAGAGATGCTGGCACATAATGCGAAGTGCCTCAGCCATCTAGCAGCATGTACTACCAAAGTACAGTTCCAAGGGAGCTGGGCAACTCTGCGATGGTGATCAAGAAAGTCATTCCCATACAAGGATGATTATGTCAAGACAACACAAATAGAAAAAGAGCCTGGATGGACCGGCAAGATGCTTGAATATCCATCCATTCATGGGACAAGACAAAGTAATAATTGAAGAAATGAAGATGATGAATTGCTCTGACAAAACTGAAAAGACTAGAATGCCTGGATGCTGGGAGCACTCACAGCTGTTAATCTATGGACGAGTGGGTATGACCACAGGATGGGAAGATGGGATGATGTCCTCTGCAGCTCATCTACTAAGCAAGGAACCAGTGCACGAGGTGCAGAAAGTGAACAATGAGTACCTAAAGTCATGGGCCAAGAACTCTAAACTGCTGACATGGGTGGAGGATGAATCAGGACCAATGGCTGTAGCCCTGATGATTAATGTGACAGTGTGCTTTCTAATAAAAGGTAAAGTCCAAGTTGGAGAGAATAAAGGGTGCAATAACATAATTGATATCCCAGGAATAAGGAGAGGGACTTCTGTCTTAATGGACCGATATTGGCTCTGTGGATCCAGAGCATACATGAAGTTGCCCAGGAACTAGGGAGGAGTGTGTTTCATTGTGCTTAACCATGTTCCAGCCTTGGTGATTCCCCAGAGCGAACTGAAAGTCGAGGGATTTCCAAAACTGGATGAGCACTTGAGGAAAAGAAGGTCACTTGCACTCCGGCGGATGAAAAGAGAGAATTATTTCTCATAGAAACCAATAAAGGCTTATGAAGACATTCCTGATTAACACAAATTGTTCAGTAAGACTTCTATGATAATGACATCTATATTCATGCCTGGACTCCAAATAGTATTGAATGCCAAATGGCTGAGGATTACCAGATGGGAGCTGTTACAGACAATCAATGCCACTATAAAAGGATGTCATGCCATAAAAGAAGAATTGAGGGCATAAGGTTAATGACCCTCCAGAACAGGTATGTCCTTGACATGATTACAGCAATGGAAGTAGATGTTTGTACCAAGATCGGGCCTTCTTGCAGTACATTCATACCATCTCATGACGTTGAGAACGGGACTCTGATGGATGCTATAACCATATTGACAGAATTGCACACAACAATGGAAGAGGGGACAGAAGCTACTGGAGATGGTGATTGGTTCTCATACCTGTTTCATGGATTTCCAACTGGATGGTGAGTATATTCAAGTTCCTTAGAGCAATATTGGTGATGATAATGTTCGGATTCTGCATTCTAAGGATAATACTTGGACAATGCCAGAAAACAACAAAAAAGACTGTAGGAATGAAGATCATGATTGATGTGAAGGGTGAAACAGAAGACAACGCGCACAGTAAAAGTGCTATTAGAAACTGCATAAAAGCAAGTATTGTGGCACCTGAGGGAATGAAGTTCCTGTATCAAAGAGATCCTAAGAATTACGTGGGACGTTGGGTCTTCTGTACCCCAAGTGGAGAATGTAATTACATGACCTGGAGTGTGGATGAACACATATAAAATGCATGCACCCTGAGGGGGGTGACGAAGATATGGATACCAAAGAAACCTTTCTTCAAGAGAAGATTCAAAGAAGCAGGACAACTTGAGGAGGTGGTCAAGGACTCAACCAGAGGGGTGAAAGTAGAGTTGCAGATTTAAAGGAGATAATACTCCCCCTACCTCCCCTGTATTGGAGCCATGAGACTGTGCCCTGTCTAACAGCAGCTATTGTATCAGTACTACAGCGAGTAAATGGTAGACGGTATCCATTAAAATTACCATATCGAATGTACCCTCGAGTTGATTACAGTCTACAGGAAGAACGCCCTGAAGGAATATGAGAAAGAGCTAAGAAAATTGAGTCATAAGGTCAAAATAAAGAGTGCATGACATCACGAAATACTGAATGAACATGATGTATGGATCCTAGAGGAGAAATGATGAAGTTAAGACTCATTAAAGTGTAAAAGAAGAATATTGCATGGTAAACTGTGCTGCAGAAATCAGAATTATAAATAAAGTGCATACGCTGAAACGAAAGATAGATCAAGTCATCATGTAAACTAGCTACAAGTAGTGAATAGAATGCAGGCGGAGCCGCCATTGTACAGAAACTGGACATTGGTATCATGAAATAATAAGCCAAAGAATCATGGGGATAACATGGAAGGCTGTGTCACCGTAGAATAGCAGGTTATGAGAGCTGTGTTAGGAGGCTGTCTGGCCTTAAGTCAAGAACTGAGAAGTTGAGGTCAGCTATCTACGCTGAAGAGGAACTTGTGTGCGGATGATGAATCCTCTCACGTTAAGGTGCAAGAAAGAACACAAAGTATACCAAGCCTTAATTTATTTAAAACATTTAAAGCTTGCGGAATGAGCAGAATCGTGGTCTCTTGTCATTTGAGTCGAGGATGGAAATAGGGCTTGAACTTGGAGTTCCATATTTGATAGCGAATGCCTCACTCGTGTTGCATTCCCAGGACACAAATACTCTGCAAGGCCAAGTAGAAAGATAATTTCACGGCACAAGGCATGTGTGATAAGAGATGTTGGGCTAATTGGGTGGTAGAGCAGCCTCACATCCTATCTACTTGCACCTATATCTAGGCTTAAGTGCTGCTAATTGAACCAAATGTTCCAGACATGTCACAAGCGTGCCAAACCAATTGTATTAGTCTGTATAACGACGGACCTTATAGCTTAATAAACCAATGAAACACTGTGTAACTGATTTTTATTAAATGACACATATGAAGGGTATTACCCAAATTGGTTGTTTCAAATTGACCAAAGGGTACAATTGGCCGAATTCAGCCAGTATAATTTGGTCATTTCGAAACAACCAATTTGGGTAATCATTACCAAACATATGGAGTGGGGGCTGCGGGGGTGTCCTCCTCTCCCCATGTTTGGTAGTGATTGCCTTTTGGGACACCGGGGATGTCCCCCGCTTTCAGAGGTGTGGAGGCGTGGGACAAAAAAAAAAAAGAAAAGAAAATCAGACCCTGCGGCGTCAGATCCGACCTGCATAGGAGGGACGGATCCGACACAGCAGGGTCAGTAAATGGCTGGACGGTGAAAGGTAAGTAGGGGGTCGGTGAGGGGGTGCATGTATTTTTTAAAACAGGGCAGTTTTGGCAACTGCAAAATGGGCTTTGCGGCTGAATTGACCACAGTCAATTCACCCACAACCAATTGTGCCACGGCCAAAATGTATACATCCGTACACCCACTAATAAACCTAGCTCCTATATGATTGTAAATCTAGATGTGTCCGTTAACCAATCCCAATCCCTGATAGGTTTTTCAGTATTGCACGTAGCATGACGTCATTCTGACTCAAAAAGAAGTATATAACTGTATTTTTTGTGGGAATCGCTGAGAATGAGCGCACGTCCGTTGATGTTCATTTTACTCTCCCCATTTTAGATAACTGCTAATAAAACAGCAACTTGCAATCTTCTTGAGTTTGTCCAGTTATTTGGACTCAGAATTACTCTGGTATAATCCCATCCAGTAATAGATGCACATTCCAAGGTCCATAAGGTCAGCTGGCTTGAGTTTTTAAAGGGCATCTTCATTTTTTGGGTGGTGAAGGTGTTCATGGTCATCAATTCTGAAGGACTGCAAAGAGTGAGGTGTTGTTGGTGGAGGGTGCACTAAAATAACTTGCTGCATCAACCTTCCTCTGTATAGTACTAACCTGCTTCCTTTTAAAATGTGTACATGAGCAGTTTTTTGAGATAGCAGTGTTGAACATGTGGAGATATGATTATTATATCATTATGAAGTTTCAAAGTGTAGGAAAGTTCTTATAATATGAATGGTAAATTGAAAGTAAATAAATCAGTTCAACTACTGTGTAGCCCTGAAGCAGCATTGAGTCATTACAAATATGGTGCAGTTTCTTTAATAGCTCACTGTTTTATTAAGTACAGGTTCAATGTTCCCTTGAATCGACCAGTTCTTTGGAAACATTCTTAATCTCCTAATAGCCAGTAGAAGCATGAAACTTCCAACGGCATCTGATGATATTAATGAATTCTACGCAATGTAAGGAATATCATCAAATACAGAAGTTATAGGACATTAATGAGTATATAATGCAAAAGCTATTTGCATGTTCCCGAGATGATCATCAGATCAATAGCTTACCAGCAGTCATACCAACTAAGTCTTACACTGTTTTTTAGTACTGTACTGCATGCTTAAATCCGTGTAAATTTCCCCTATTTTGATCAAAACAATAGGTATCAACATATCCCCCTCTCCAGAATAGTGTTCCGCTGCAGCGGAATACAATTAATGTCTAGCCTTCATTGCAGGGTGTCCCATTGTCCCCCAAAAAAGCAATAGCACAAGTCAAAGTATGTAACAGTACACTGCTCATATGCAGACCCAGCCACAAATAATGCCCTGAATTGTTGATGATGGTTGCTCAACACCTGGACAGAGGTCTTAGGACTCAGTCAGCTACTGTCAACCACATACACATGTTTCTCCACTGTAGAATCCTGCATCTTCATAGAATGAAAAGGTCATCCTCTAATTCCTGAATCAAAAAAGGAATGCCTTTTTAAGAGGTAAATCAAATTGTTGGTCAGCAGGAACAAGTGTTGCACTGTGATGAGCATGACGGTTGCTGCTTATGTAGTATATTATCTGTTGGAATGTAATGCTCTCCATTAAATAATGAAAACTCAGAATGGCTTTACAGTGGCATATCAGGAACTCATTTATTGACACTTGGCATTGGTAAAACGACACATAAATATACTGTAGAGATATCCTGGACTGATCATTCTCTAGTTCGCTTCAACATATCTATCACTAAAGCCCAAGAATCACCGTGGACACCCAGTCTTAGTGAGAAACTCGCGTAAGCTCACAACGTAAAACCTGACCCCCGTCCTGATCAAAGTTCTTAATGCACAGCCCATACCGAACCCTAACCCCAACAGCATCTCTCTCCTCTACCTCACCTGCTTGACAACTGCCATTGATGAAGTCACTCCACGCAAATCTAAACTACCTAGATCTAAACGCAGCAATTCCAAGTTCAATGACAAACTCATTGAACTTAGAAGAAACAAAAAAGCACTTGAACACTTAACTAGAAAAAACCCATCCAATGAATCGAAAAAAAAGAGCTCCAGGCTATCTCAAAAATATATAAACTCGCAGTGATTACCCAAAAAGCTAGTTTCCTGAACCTACGTATTACTAATGCTGCTTCCAATAGTACAGAACTATTTTCAATTCTCAGAGAACTGGAAATGCCCATCTCACCTCCCAGCCCAACTATTGCAAGTGAAGAATGGTTCACTACCATCCACAATGCCCTAGTCACCAAAATCAGTTCACTGCAAGACAAAATCATAATGAAAAGGAAGCTTCTGGCTCACACTGCCAAATCCGCCCCTGCTGTCTTGACTGACAACATAGTATCAATATCTCAGTTCAACTTCATCCCAGTTACCCAAGTCCAAGTACTTAAGACTATTGCCTTCCTCAAGCCATCTAACTGTAAAGGAGACAGTTTTCCCGCAAAACTAGTTAAGATTTGTGCCCCAGCTCTAGCACCTATTATCACTGACTTTATAAATGCACTCTTCAGTTCCAACTCCATCCCCTCCAAAATGAAAGAAGCCTAGGTCACACCCCTACTCAAAAAACCCTCACTGGATCCCACTATCCGCACCAATTACAGACCTATCACCACTGTCCCCTTCCTCCTCAAAATCATAGACAAAATGTCATGCATCCAAGTACAAACCTTCCTAGAAAATAGCCACTTGTTAGGCGATAGACAATCCGGGTTCCACCCCAAACATAGTACAGAGAAAGCATTACTTGAGATAAAAAATCAGATGGATGCTATCAGGGATTCAGGGAACCTTTGCATCTTACTACTACTTGATTTGTCAGCTGTTTTCGACTTAGTGGACCATGACAAATTATGGCTAGCACTATCTAAAAACGTTCACTTTTCAAATAAAGCAACCACATAGATTAAATAATTTTTATCAGAAGGCACGTCCAGAGTAGCCATTGGCGAGGAGGCGGCTGCTCCTATATTAGTACCCATAGGTGTACCTCAAGGATCATGTCTCTCCCCCACCCTCTAAAATGCCTACACAAAACCTCTTGTTGCAGCACTAGATGCTATATGAGTAATATATACTAACTTTGGGGATGACACTCAGATACTCATTCCAATCACTGGCAATCTAGCACAGGAAACCATTATCATAAACAAAATGGACTCTCTCATCCAAAATTGGATGACAACAAACAGTCTATGCCTCAATGGCGAAAAGACCTAGATCCTCATTGTAGTTGCACTTGCCCGTCTGAAAAGATTACTCCATCACTACACATCTATTGTCATAGATGGTATTACTATCACTACCTCAAACCAAGTTAAACCTCTAGGTGTATACTTAGATTCTAGCCTCACCATGAGTAAACACATCAACTCACTCGCCTCCTCCACTGATTCCACGGCCAAACTCATCGCACAAAAGTCGACAATTTCTTACTCCCCAGAACTGCATCACCCTAGCAAGAGCCTTCATAATGTCAAAGCTAGACTACTGCACCATACTACTATTAGGCTCCACCAAGAAAAACTTAGCTAAACTGCAACTACTGCAAAATAAAGCCCTAAGAGCAGCAATTGGAATAAAAAAAGGGACCACATATCACATACCAGGAGAGAGGTACAGTGGCTGCCCATACAAGCCAGAATAATACATAAAACGCTCACCACCACACATAAATGTATCACACTGAATGCCCCCAGCTATCTTAACCAATGTCTCACACGCAAATCATCAACTAGATCCCTCAGATTTAATTCTAACACTCACTTACTCATCCCCCCTTTCAAGAACTCAAGAACAGGCATCTCTAGTTATCCTTAAGCAGCACCTAGCATCTGGAATTCACTCTCCTCCAGCATAAGCAACAAGCCTTCCCACACGCACTTCAAGAAACTACTAAAAACCTGGCTTTTTAACAAATTCGAACCCACCTGCTGTATGCTGTACTGAATGACTGTTTGACCATGATGCTGTATTAATGTCTTGCAACAACAATGTCAATGTCCTGTAATAATGTTTACAACGACAATGTCAAATGCCTTTACCTGACATTGGCCCTCATTACAACACTGGTGCTAAACCATGGCGCTATTAGCACCTTGGTTGGGGCCGGTGTTGTAACAGGTCTGCCATGGTTCAATGGGGAATTACCACCCCATTCCAAGGTTGGCGGGGCGGTAATTCCCCATTGAACCATGGCACTTCCCCATTCCCATTTTCGCCCCATAGGGCTCTATAGGAATGGGGAAGGCGCTAAGTACGGTACTGCAAATTGCGGTACCGTACTTAGCATCAAGGTCCCTTTGCGGGTCCCTACTTTAACGGCTGGTCTAGACCAGCCGTTCAGGTTGGGTCCCGCAAAGGGACCTTGTAGTAAGGCGCTAAGTGTTTAACGGCACCGCAGCCTTTTACGGCGCCGTTAAACACTTAGCGCCAGGGTCCTAATGAGGCCCACTCTTTCCTTGTAACAAGAAAATATTACTGTAAACTTGTAACTTACGCCATGACACCCCCGCGTTTGGTCGTATCATCAAATGTAAAAAATAAATAAAACTGGACAGTGGAGCAGACAAAAACCGGATACAATCATAAAGTGCACCTTAGTATACTCATGTATCATTGCGGTGGGGGACAATTGCTAACCAGTTCATAGCAAGGGGTCCCCTCTGGCTAGATAGGTACGTAAGTCAGACCATATGTCCTTCAAGCAACTGATACTTGGCAATAAGGTGATGTACAATTCTTCCATATCATTTGCCCAGACAACATCACTCAGCCACATCTCTCTCGTGGGAGGTTATGTGCCCATCTCATAAGAATAGCTCTCTTGCCCAGAAGCAGTCCCAAATTCAGGAATCTTCAGTGAACTACACCCAACCACCCTGTATAACCAAGTATACAATCACAGGCCATCAGAACCAGCAGGTACCCTAATACATCAGATAGTACAGTTTTGACAGCATTCCAATAATCATACAGTTTTGGGAAGGACCATAGCATGTATAACAAATTAGCATTTTCACCCTACACCTGGGGTACACATTTAGCCTATTGGTCTGAAACAGGTGTAACCTTAATGGGGGATAATACAATCTCTTTAAAATCTTGAAATGCATGAGTCTAAATTTAGAATTTAACGACACCCCCTTCAACAAAGAACAGAGTGCCCTCCATTGTGTGTCAGGGAACTCTGCTTGGAGATCATTACCCCATCTAGAGCGTATAGTTCTTATGTGTGCATTCATAGATTGTGCCAGTTTGTACAATATGAAAATACTTTACTTGACAGTGGATCTTTGCAAAGTATATGACAGAGAGACCTGCGTTAGAGGATCATCTGGAAATGTAGGGCAGTACGTCTGAAATGCAGCACGTATGCACTGATAATACAATGTTGTAGCAGCATATCCCTCACAGCTGTCTTAAGTATACCCCAATCCACAAAACGACCTTCTACATATAAATCAGCGGCTGAGTCGATGCCCACTGCACTCCAACTCTTTACACTACCTCTGTACATGGTAGAGGGCAGCATCAGATGTCCCCACTTTGGGAGAAGCATGTTGTATATAGGTGCCACTGACACTTTAGCATTCAGCTTCTTTCATGTCCTCCACGTTGCCCCCTTGGGGTCCAGTGGGTGCACTGCCTGGTAGTTCCCTCCCAACACCAGTGATGTTAAGTGGGAGGGGCAAGTTTGTGCCTTCTACAGGCGGGCATGCAGGGGAGTATTGACGCTTGCTGTCCAATAGGTAGCATGGTGCACCTGTGCAGCTATGTAATACAGTTCAAAGGCTGGTGCATTGAATCCACCTTCCTCATATGGTCTAGTCAGGTGCGACCACTTCAAACGGGCCATGCACTCATCCAGATAAAAGAGGTGCATTCCGCAATGATGTCATGAAACAGCGTGCGGCCAGGCCAAAGCGGTATGTTATGGAACATATAAATTAATTTGGGCACTACCAACATTTTGATTTCGGGCAACCTCCCTGCCAACAACATCAGTAACATTTTCCATCTCTGGAGTTTAGCTCTCAGGTTCTCCATGTACACCCCACAGTTCAGTTCTCTAGTGAGTCCAGTTGTCCACGCTATCACTATACCCAAGGTATCGTATAGATTGTGCAGCCCATTATAACCCCATAGTACGAGTAGGCTCTATCGTGCCAGTAGTCAGAGGGAATATTTCAGATTTACTGCTGTTTTAAGTGTAGACCCAAGTGTGCACAGAACCCCACCACTGTATTGAGTACTCCAGCCAGGTTTCTATCGGGATCCTTAATGTACAATAACATGTCATCTGCGTTTAGCAATATGACTTCCACCTTCCCCCCCTATCCTTATACCCGCACGGCTATGCTCGGGTCATAACTTTCCTGAAAGTTGTTTGATAACTAGGGCAAATGATAAAGGGGACAATGGACACCCCTGCCTGGTTACCCCACCCAACTGCAAAGTTGGAAAGTCACAACCGTTAGTGCACTTAAAGCAGTTTCACCCAGGAGATTAATCTAGTCCCAAAGCCAGAGTTGGACAGAAAATGGAATTGGAACGGTCACTACACAGTATCAAATGCTTTTTGCATGTCCAATGAAACTACTACAGCCTGCACATCGGGTGGCGTCTGGGCTATGATGTTGTAAAGGCGTTGGAGGTTCAGCGTTGTCAACCGACCCGGTGTAAACCCTGCCTGGTCAGGATGAACCATATGGGGCATGAAGGAGGAGAGTCACGACGGTCAAACTTTAGGGAAAATCTTTGCACCCGTGTTCATGAGGAACAGAAGTCTGCAGGAGCCGCAGTCCTCAGGTACTTTATCAGGCTTGAGTAGGAGAATTATGATGGCTTCACGCACCATATCAGGAAATACTCCTTTGGAATTCTTGGTCCGATAAAAAAACAACAAATTAGGATTTATTGGGAAAAACATGGATCACAAGCATTTAAGAATAATGTAGCACAATGTATGACTTATGAATATATATGCATATCTTAATAACACTGTTATACATAAGATGAGAGAAACATAAATTGCATCTCTGGATTCAGAATATTCGTACAAGTCTCAATTTTAATATCTCTTCGATGAGTTCATACAGATAATTATGAGAAAAATTAATATCCCACACTAATTATGTTTCCTCAAAGCTGACACATGCCCTTATGACATAGATGATTACTCGGAGCAATAAAAGCCAGGAATAGAGCCCTGGGGTGTGAGTAAATGGAAGGAACCTATCATAGTGGTTGTTCAACCTAAAAATGTTGTGTCAAATGATGCTGCATTGGTGAAAGCTGCTGGGTATTTAAACCCAGACACATAGGAAAAAGAGAAATCTCAGGGGAAGCAGAAAATCAAGGGCGACCATCTAGCAGGCCTAAAGCAGATTGCGTTTCCAACAGGAAATAGTTGATTGGAAATTTAATTAAGAGGGTCTTTTCGGATATGAGTGAATGGAGAAGCATTTCCTGAGCTAGAACCAGATGGCCTGAAAGGAATTTCGGGAACAGGTGGATAAACTGAAAGGAAGAGCTTATTAGGCTGTGCTGCCTGTAGCTGGTTGACATCCCTACCTGTCCTGGGCCTATGAAAGACAAATCAAAAGTAAATACAATGAGCCCAGATATTTAGTGAAATGTCTCAAGAATCAACTGCATCCTATAATAATAGCAATTAGTACCCGGCGCGCGCTTTACACCGGGAATACTACGTGTGAATTGGCTTGTTTTTGAGCCATACCACACGGTATTCCCGTGTACGTTAGTGCATCCCACGGTAATGCCCCCGGAGGTTGGCTATGCTCGGGCCTGTAACTACGGCCCCAGGGGCATTACTTGGGGCAGTATTGGCCCACCGCCACAGGTCTTATTGCCACATTAAGGGAACCCTATTTACAGGTCATATCACTCAAAAGGGGAATATAGTACAAGGTCTGTATGCTTTGTGAGAGCAAAATTGAAGTTGTAGGGAGTGCCATAATATTAAGGCTTTTTTAAAGCAATTTGGCAACTCTGGAGACCTTAGACATGTGGATTAACAAGTGAGCAAGTATTTTTATTGTCGTCTGCCATAGTCAAATAATTGAAATATATTCCTTAATGAACATAAAGAACTGGGATTCTGTGAGGGTGAACCTGATTTCCGGAGAATAATGAGAAGGTTATGTGCTGCTCTTTCAGCTTTTGAACTTGTTTGTAAGAAATTCAATAGCACAAAAATATCCAATTGGGTTTCTGCCCAGTCTAGGAACCAATGGTATTTCAGTGGTATCATTCAAAGTTTTAGAGTTGAATCAGTCATAGAATCAGAAATCCAAATGTTATAGTCAATACATTTCTCTGATGATAATACTTTTCAATAGGTTTCAGAGAACACTAAGTGAATTGTTGTTTGCAAACTTTACCCATAGATATGCTTTACCTTTATTAATCAAACACTCAAACAATCAATCAAGTTCAATGTGTGCATCTACATTGTGGAGTATTTATTCTAATGCCTACAAAAATCATTCATATTTGTTGGTCTATGTATTGATGTTGAAGCAAATTGGAAGAAAAACATTAGTGGTGAAATCGAAGGAAGACTACATTTTCCTTTCTCGAGACAAGCTGCTGGTATTTAACTGGGACATTGTGGCTTAATTCCCCAGCAGTGAAAGTTAGGGGACCATCTTTAATTCTTTGATGTGTTAGTTTAAATAAAACAAAATATTCAGATTAAAAAAAAACAGTTTTGTGTCCCTGATTGCAAGGTGGGATTGCTCTGGGGGGTATTAGATCAGAGACATTTCTCCATTACAAATACATTATTGGAAAGGTTAATACATTCCACATATGGATGTTATTACACTCAACAAATATACTCAAACACTCATTAAATCTGGCAGAATAATGTCTAATAATAATGAGAAGAGAACTGGCTGTAAAGTAATGGCCTTCACAGATGACAGCAATCAGAAGCTTTTAGTTTCTAAGCTAAACGTCAAAGTGTCAGATTGTATATACCCTTTTTAGACTGCAAGCTTTAAGGAGGATAGCTCAGGGGCAACGTGCTTGCCTTGGAAACAAGACAATGCAGAGCAACACAGGTTTGATCCCCGGGTCCACGCTTAGAAACCTCTGGGTATTAAGCGTGCTATAAATACCCAATTACAAAAATTATAAAATGTAATACAATGTGTTTATATGTTCTGTCTTCTGACAGATCAGTTCTACTGCCTATAGGCAGAGTGATGATCTGTGTATAGGAAACAAGGTAGTTTAGAGAATGGCCTTAATAATGATGCTTTTTGAGGACTCCTGCCTTCTGATAGCACCCTATTTCATGAAAGAGTAGCTATGCGCAAGAGACAGCTTCCATTGGGTACTTCTTGGGATGTGTCCATCAATGAAGATCGATATTCTGCCACTCATGCAGTTGAGGGTGGGTGGTGAGGGGTACTATGGCAGAAGGAGGAAAGTCACAATGGTAGTAGATCAATGTGGTACTTCTCTTAGTGGAATGTGTCATTTGTCACATTGGTCCTTTTCTAAATGTATGGTCGAACAATGGCAAAGGTCCTGTTCTATATTTAGAGGAGCCCAAGTGATCGACAACAGTCAAGCACGAAAGTTATGGGGTGGTCTTAAGTCATCTGACCTGCTAGACATGGAGTTGCTGCTGCAGAGATAAAAGCCATTTTGGGGAAACTGAATATGGAAAGCTATGGTCATGCATTACAGCATCATAACGGCACAAAAGAGACAAATCTTCAGAACTCTTTTGAATTTCAAAAATTCAGACTCAGAGGAGTAGAGGCAGACATTTAAATTGTTGAGGCCAAGATGTACAGTGTTTTCCATGCGCATCTATTTATTTTTTGCTCCCTATTGCTGCGATTCAATACAATTTCAATGTAATCACCACCAGGTTGTGCAAATGGCAGAGGTGTTATCTTGTTTGCTAGATAACCCTAAAATTCACCTGGAGGCAATGCTATGTTATTTGTAAAGCACACCTCTGCCATTTGCACAACCTTATGGTGATTACATTGAAATTATGTTGAATAGCAGCACCAGGGAGCAAAAATAAAATATTTTCAAAAATGGTAGCAGGCGCCCCTCCCCAAAAGAACATGGCATGATAACCTGTTCTGTGGTTTTTTCCCACTTTGAGAGTTTGCAGCGATCAGCTTTTTGCTCACTGTACCTTTTCCAAATGGAAAATACCCATTTGCATATCAGTCTTTGTCCCGCCCACATGGGCAGTCCAGCACCGAAATGCTATGGCGATTCCCTTCTGAACAAGAGTACCAACAGCAACCCCATACATGTGTTTCAGCCTTGTTGGGCCTCATCAGTGAGGTGGAGCTGTGCCTCTCTAAGCACAGTGAGCAGGGAGTTCACGTCTGGTTTCCCCCAGTTAACTCAGGGCGACCAATCCCAAGTTCCTTGAAAAACATTTTCAAAATAGGTAGCAGGCACCCCTCTCCAAAAAGAACATGGCATGATAACCTATTCTGTGTTTTTTTCCCACTTTAAGAGTTTGCATCCTTCAGCTTTTTGCTCACTGTACCTTTCGCAGATAGGAAATATCCATTTGCATACCAGTCTTTGTCCCGCCCACAAGGGCAGTCAAGCACCAAAATGCTATGGCAATTCCTCTCTGAACAAGAGTACCAACAGCAACCCGATACCCATCTGTGAAAGGTACAGTGAGCAAAAAGCAGATGGCTGCGAACTCTCATAGTGGGAAAAAACTACTGAACAGGTTATCATGCCGTGTTCTTTCTGGAGAGGGGCGCCTGCTACCATTTATGAACATTTTTGCAAGGAACTTGGGGTTGGTGAAATCCTGAGTTCCCTGGGGGAACCGAGACATGGACTCCATGCTCACTGTGCTCAGAGACCACAAAAGTGATGGGTGGAAGGTTTCGAATGAATCTAAACCACTGGCAATTGCTCTGGGCAACCTTCCACACCACCGTTTTTTAGCCCGTCTGCGCCATTGCAAAAGGGGACCAGCCATGTGCAAATCAGTCAGCAGCTGCCGCCACCGAAGGTAGCAGCCCAGCCCGAACTGCTAGGCCAGGTCCCCTCTGCACAGAAAACCAAGCAACCCCAGACATGTTTCGGCCTTTTTGGACCTCCTCAGTGAGGTGCAGCCTGGTTCCCTGTGGCGCAGCGAGCAAGGGACCCACGTCTGGGCATACCCTCTCTCACAAGGAGATACAAAATGACCACAAAAGTGATGGGTGGAAGGTTTCGAATGAATCTAAACCACTGGCAATTGCTCTGGGTATGCCCAGACGTGGGTCCCTTGCTCGCTGCGCCACAGGGAACCAGGCTGCACCTCACTGAGGAGGTCCAACAAGGCCGAAACATGTCTGGGGTTGCTTGGTTTTCTGTGCAGAGGGGACCTGGCCTAGCAGTTCGGGCTGGGCTGCTACCTTCGGTGGCAGCAGCTGCTGACTGATTTGCACATGGCTGGTCCCCTTTTGCAATGGCGCAGACGGGCTAAAAAACGGTGGTGTGGAAGGTTGGCCCAGAGCAATTGCCAGTGGTTTAGATTCATTTGAAACCTTCCACCCATCACTTTTGTGGTCAGTTTGTTTCTCCTTGTGAGAGAGGGTATGCCCAGACGTGGGTCCCTTGCTCGCTGCGCCACAGGGAACCAGGCTGCACCTCACTGAGGAGGTCCAACAAGGCCGAAACATGTCTGGGGTTGCTTGGTTTTCTGTGCAGAGGGGACCTGGCCTAGCAGTTCGGGCTGGGCTGCTACCTTCGGTGGCAGCAGCTGCTGACTGATTTGCACATGGCTGGTCCCCTTTTGCAATGGCGCAGACGGGCTAAAAAACGGTGGTGTGGAAGGTTGGCCCAGAGCAATTGCCAGTGGTTTAGATTCATTTGAAACCTTCCACCCATCACTTTTGTGGTCACTGTGCTCAGAGAGGCACAGCTCCACCACACTGATGAGGCCCAAAAAGGCTGAAACACGTTTATGGGGTTGCTGTTAGTACTCTTGTTCAGAAAGGAATTGCCATGGCATTTCGGTGCTGTACTGCCCATGTGGGTGAGACAACGATTGATATGCAAATGGTAATTTCCCATCTGTGAAAGGTACAGAGAAAAAAGCAGATGGCTGCGAACTTTCATAGTGGGAAAAAACTACTGAACAGGTTATCATGCCATGTTCTTTCTGGAGATGGGCGCCGGCTAACATTTATGAAAATTGTTAGCAAAAATAAAATGACCAGCTAAATTTCAAGGCTATGTCGATTGTATCCTGCCGACATGTGAGCATCTAGCTTCACCCCTACGATTGGCTGATCTGTTCTCTTTTTTTGGTTTCCAATTGCATTTGAATAAATATGCAATATAAATAAATGGCAAAACTGACATTCAAGGCTTTAGGCAATGATCAGTCATGAAGCTGAGTGGGACTCAAAGAAGCGTACAATGGTATTTTAACTCTTATTTATTTTTTGCCAATTTGTTTATAAAGTTCTGTAAAAGTGTAGGTTGGAACTATCAACACAAAATATGAGTTATTTCTTCTGTTCTCTGAGAGAAGAAAAACCAATGTTCAAACTTTCAGGGTCCAATACACCACAACTATCTAACAACATAAAAGCCCAGGCAAGGCTTCTTGACTCATGACACTTGCTTCTGTTAGATGATGGGTCTCTTGTTGTAGGGTACAGAAGTTTTTCAGCTTAATAGTCAGCTCCTACATTCACCATCTACTCAGAAGCTATGGCCCATACCATTTCCCTCTTCTAGGGCCCTGATCATGTGTAACACACAATCTCTCAACATGGAATAAGTTCCCACAGCATTGTTGAGAAAACACTGACCGATTGCCCCTTGCACCTCTAACTCCTGCGTAGAATGATCTGGTCCACCAGAATCCTAATAGAAAGACTAGTTGGATTCTCTTTCTCTCTCAACTTCTCCTCTATTGAGATTCGGGTTACCTCCTTCTCCCATTCTCGATTCTTACCCTTGAATCTCCAAACCTACTTTAACAACTGTTTCATTTCTTTATATTCACCATCTAGCCTCCAACCATTCTCTACCATTCCCTTTGCCTGTTATTCACCCTTCAGTCTCCAATAATCCAATGCCTTTGTGTCTCCTTCTCCTTTGCACACTTCCTCAGTATCTCTTTTTTAATCTTCATTCCACTCGTCAGCCACTGCCAAGCTCCCCTCTCCAGCACCTTCTCCAAAATCCACCCAGTGAGACTGAGTTGCTTGTCTTTTATAGGATGGTTTTACCTCCTCCTTGGTAGTACCATGGGTAAGGGTTTGCACCTGGGTATGCCTGGGATGAGCTTTGTAACATCTTTGATTCTCTCTATAGTAAGCTGGGGCCCTCGTTTCCCCAGTATATGAATTGCAAGTCTAGAAAAGATCTGAGCAAGGAAATTGAAACATTGTATCTCCAGCATATACATACTTTACTGGGGATCAATGCTTTTGTTCAGGAGGAGAGGAATTCACTGACGGGCCCATAGGTCAGCGCTCACCCTCCAGAACTTGTAAGACAAGATAGCTGCACCATGTGAGGGCAGGGGGTGCAGGATTCACTTACTCCAACATGACTTAATAATGAGGAAGTTGGCAAGATCAGCAGCATTGCGATCACCTGTCTCGTTCCGACTTCCTCGAACCTCTGTCGAACAGCAATTCTTATAGGCAAATATCGTCATCACTGACGTCTAATTTCTATAAAAAATCATCATGCAATATTATTGGTTAGGAAAGGTAACTTAAGTATAGGTGTTATATCTGTATATGATAATAGGGCATGCGGATTGGATAACTCTTATTGGGTGGGTGTCTACGCCCATCACTCTACATTGCGCGTGATAGACGTCACTACAACTACGACGTCCTATTGGTTACAATATCTATAGGACTCCAGATAACTTGGTCCATTGTGATTGGGAAGGCTACACCCCTAGACATTAATTTCCACTTTTAATTAGCAGCATGCAGAATGGACACCCCTGTGCCTGGTGTCCCAAGTTTCACCCTGCCTCCCTTCCATAAATCAGTGTTTTAGGGCGACATGTCAATTAGTTGGCTAAGGATGGCCTCAAAACTGTAGTCTCTTATCAAGAAAAGTTATGGCACCCTCGGGTCCTGGATGACATCAGGCGATGGTACTTCTTCGCGCCTGGCTGGTCACGTGATATTTCAGTTTCAAGCTTTTAGTGCATTTAATTCTGTGTCAGCCTATCCACCTGCATGGGCCCCCCTTATCTTGACCTTCATGAGTCAGGCTGGTATGCTCTGAAGTTGGAGTCTTGTGAGCTGACGCTCACCTCCCCTTCTCTGGTTGACCTCGATTTCCTAGGCATGAGATGCTCTTTGTTGAGATTCGATTCCGCTCATTCTCTTGCCTTTGGCTGGGTTTCAAAACTTGGCCTGTCAGGCCGCTGGCCGCCTGGGTACATTTCTGCCTTTACAAAATGGAGTTGCACTTGTATAATGTGCCTTATTGAGGTAGATATATGGTTGGCGCTCGCCGCTCTATCTTCTACTAAGCATTGCAAGCAGTATCGATTTCTCAGCATCTTGCGTTTCAAGCCTATTTACACACGTTTAACAGGACGGTTGCTTCCATATTGTCTTGTAGCACTCTTTCCTCACATTGTAACATTGTCTCCTCTCTGTGTCTATTCCATTGATTTTCGTAGTTACTCACACTGGCGTGTTATCTTCGATAGCTGCTTTTATTCATTCACAGGTCTGTTCAGGCCCTTGTGTCATTTCCACTGGCCTTCCATTAAGGCTTTTGGGGTCTCTTCGTGGACCGTGTGTAGGTACTCCTCATTTCGTGTCAGCGGCTGGTATGGCTGTCTAATAGGGTACTGTGCTGCCCAGGGTTGTCTGGTTATGGGTGCTTCAACCGGTATGGATCTTCTGATGTATACTAGGCAGAGTCCCAGTGCAGCTCTTTGTAGGTTCATTTGATCTTCATACGTCACATATCTTGGCGAGTACGCTCCTGGTAACTCGAAATAAGAGGAAGGGGTGCAGGCCGTGTCTGGGACCTCCTCTACACTCCCCACTCTGGTTGGTTCATCGATCACTTCTGCACCCTCCTTTGGATTAATTTCTTTTGATTCTTCGGTGTCATGCTCATCGTCCTCTGCGTTGGTACATGATGGTGTGAATGTGTGAGACTTTGGAGTCCATATTTTTATCACTCCCTTCAAACTCCCTGCTGTTTTCACATGTTGTCTTTGTTCCATGTCATTAGCTGACATTGTCCATTTGGGCTGCAGTAGATCCATTTTCCTTCAGACCTTCTTCATTTCTTAGGGTATGTGAACTTTGTTCCCTCTGACGCAAATTTGCTGCCTTTCACAAAGTCTCTTATTTCTTCATCAGTCAGGTCTCTGGGCTTCCATCCTGGCTCGACATCAACCATTATTTTCAATCCTATGGCTTTCTTCGCAGTTTTCTGGCACTGTGTAATGATTATCTTGATAACACATAATCCTAGCAATACCATTGCTAGTAGAGCTCCCAGAAACTTGAATATATCTGCCATCCATTGTGGGACCCACGAGAATAGGTCTTCAAACCAGCTGTCATCGTCCACTTCATCACTTTCATCGGTCATCTGGATTTTCAGGCTTGTCAACATACTTATGGCCTCTATTAGGGTTCCATTTTCTTCATCGTGTGATGGTACAAATGTGCAACATGATTCTCCGATTTTTGCACAAACACCTCCATCCATTGCAATGTTCATGTCAAGCACATATCTGTTTTGGAGGGTCATAAGTCTGATTTCTCTCAGCTCTTCTTTAATCGCATTGAATCCTTTTATAGTGGTATTGATGGTCTGCGATACCTCACATCTGGTTATCTGCAACCATTTAGTATTCACTCCAACTTGGATGTGGGGCAGGAGTAGTGTTGTGAATACTGTTGAGGTGAGGCTGAACAGCCTGTGTTCGTACGGGATTGGATGGAATGCCTCTTCTGATTTGGGAGAAAAGTAGTTTTCTCTCTTTATCCTGGTTACCAGTTCTACAGATCTCCTTCTTCTTAGATGAGCATATGCTTTCGGGAAACTGTCCAACTTCAGGTCATTCTTAAGGATCACTAGCGCGGGAACGTGGACGTTCACTAGTGTGCATATGCCTCCCCAATTCTTCGGCAACCTTATGTATGCCTTGGATCCACATGCTCAGTAATTGTCCATAATAACTGCGGTTCCTTGTGTCATTCCTGGGGCTTCAAAGATTCTTCTGCAGTTTTGATTCTCTCCCATCTCCCTTGTGCCATTGTTTCTGAAGCATAGTTTTGGGCTCTCCAGTGGCGCTATCTGCAGTGGTCCCCCTCTATCTTTGACCCATGTTAGTAACTTTACTAGCTTTGGCCACAGAGGTTTGCATAACCTCTGCAAATTCTCTATTGCTTCCTTGCAGGCTCCAAGGACCATCCATGCTCGGCAGATTACTACTCCGTCCTCCCATCTGTCTGGGGAGACCGCTGACCCCCAGATCTGCATTTGGCCTCTGTTCTTCCAGATTTGAGCCTCTTTTGCAGTGTTCCCCCAAACATTCAGTCTCGGGTTAACTTCCCATCTTATCCCTGATCTTTTGATGCCAGGGTTCTCGCACCTGATCACATGATTTCTGGTGTGCGCTCGGTTTCTTGTTTTAATGTCCTGGACATAGCCATCTTCATCCGGGTAATCCTTTTCGTTGGCCCATATCAATGAGGCGTCTCTTCCCATAAATTGTCCTCTGGTCTTGCACATTGCTACATGTGACATACAGTGTGCTGTAGGGACATCAATTTCTACAGCCACGAAGATCTTGGATTTTCGCACGCTTTATGGTAGGAGAGCACAGACGAAGCATTCTCCTTCTGACTGCCTTCGTCCTACTTCCTTCATGTGCTGGTACCATATGTTGTTTCCGAGATCTGCTGTGCTGTCCAGGTAATCATTAAGTTCATTGTTATCTTCGTATGGGCTTCTCTTGATTCTCAGCATTCTTCTGTAGTTTGATATGACTATGTCTCTAAATGCGTCTGTGCTGCTTTTCCTCTCTGGGTGTCTTGGTGGAGCAGGCTGCCTCGTTATGGTAGGAGAAGGTTTTGTGTTTCTCCTCCACTCCTCTTGTTGGTTTTCGTCATGGATCTCTGGCTGCCATTGGCTCACCATCTCCTCAGTGTGAGGCTGAGTTATAGATCTGGTGCTTGTTTGCAGTGCTCGAGCTGGCGTGTTTGTCGTTATAGTGTCTGCAGTTCTATGTTCCAGCTCCTCGTGCAGTTTCTGTGCTCTGACTATGAATGGGAACAAATAGTCTATCAGCATTTGTGTTTTGTCTGTGAATTCCTTTGTGGCTACTTCTGTTCTTTTGAGGGATTTTGCTATGCCCTCTCTCTCTAGTAGTTCACTTGGCTCCTCTTGAGTACTTCCAATGTTCTCTGGAACTGCTTGTTCGGCAGGCAGTCTCTCCTTCTCTGCTGCCGTCGTTGGAGGTCTTGTAGCCATTGACACTTGCCCTTGTTTGTGTGCATTCTGTGTGTGGGTGCGTGCCGTGGTCAATGCTACATTATTATTCATTCCGTGCTGACCCTGCCTCCAGCCTTTTTTCTCATTCATCACCTCATGTGTATACGTATCACTGCTAATTACATTCAATTTTAAATCATTTGCTTCATCATTGGCTTTTCTTGGAACTGGAATCACTATATAGGGTCTGGGTGCTTTCGTAGGCTCCAGATGTTCATTATCTGGTGGGTGCACTGAGATCGGGGCACTTCGCGCACCAATAAAGAAAGCAGTTCGGAGTGTTAATGACAGAAAAACAATAATAATAACTATACATATACACACGATCGTTCGGAACGACAATTTGCAGCATTTTCTTCCAGGGAAGTGGGGGCGCCCTTCTGTTGGGGGTAAAACCAAGTTACTGTTCTGGGCCCCCATTTCGAATGAGTTCATAGTCAATTATTTATTTGTTCTTTTGCTCTGGTCTCATATTTCAAGAGTTTGTTATTACCAGAGGGACCAGTGCTTCTCCAAATGTCCCCCCTCACGTGAGTGACGACGGTAGTCTCTGGGTACTCAGTACAGTTCCTGTGCTAGACTACGGAAAAGGGTTAAGCTAGCACCTTTGTCACATCACATTCATTATACATATCGATAATAGGTGAGGTCCCAATGCATGCCTCGAATTTGCCTTGGTCCTGAGGACATGCTGGAATTTGCTCAATGCGAAGGAAGGAGAAGGTGGAACTTCTAAAAATCACACAAAAATAAAATGTAAAAATAAAAACAAAAGTAAAAATAAAAATGAACATATGAAAAAATAGGAAAATGAGAAAAATGCAGAAAAATGAAAATAAGATGGTGAAGTTCTTGTGTCCGCTCCTTTCACTCGGGCTCTCGGCGACAAGTTGAAGAACTGTGTCTCTCTCCCCGATCTGCTCCATGGTTGAAGGATGACGAAAAGTTTTATTGTGGATCTCCTCCTTTTAAGTTTCTCCTTAGCAGTGGATGTCCGTAATTGCTTCTCAGTTGCGTTATGATAGCTCTCAGGAGCTTGTTTAATTGTGCGTTCTTTACTGGGTCTCTGAGGAATGTATGCACGTCAACATTGTTGGGTCTACCCACTAGTTCTGGAAAGTTCTCAATGAGGTGGAAGAAGACTTGGTATGCGTATCTGCTGTCTTCTGGTGACAACAACATTCGCTCTGACTCTATGGTCACAGGCCTTTCTTGTGACGTGAACAGTTTTTACACTTTCCTGCTGCGTGGATTGCGACCACGTAATTCAGTTTGTACCACACTTGGTTTAGGAATTTGTTGTTTCTTGGATCTCTGATAAAGGTAGGTAGGGTATCTGTGGTTCTCCCGACAAGTCGTGGGCACTCCTCTATGATTCGTAAAAACAAGGTGTATGTCAGTTCATAGATGATCACTTGAGGTGGAAGCATTTGTGTCCTTATTCCCAGTACTCTGGCACTTCGGCAAAAGCCTCCGCGAGGACGTCAGTAGTTGCCGTATTATCTTCCTGTTAGCTGGATTTTGAATGAAATCTGGGATGCTGGTGTCTCTCCCTACAAGTGATGGCTATGTCTCTAATACTAGCCGAAAACAGGAAAGCACATCCTTTGTAATATTTCTTCTGGGGGATACCATAAGTTTTATGACAAAGACTTGGTACTGGTTGCTTCAGGATACTGTGTTACACTGTCAGGCAATGCCTTATTTGCAGTCTATCAGAGTCTTGATTCTTTGTACTAATTGAGCAGGTCGTGCTTTCGAAAGCTCATTTTATCAATGTTGTTGTGGCTTGGGATGTGCTTCTCTTTACCCTGCAATGGGATGGACAGAGTGTTTGTTTTATTGCTTTTTATTCCTTTCAGTGCTTACATGGAATGTTCAGTGTAAGGCCAAGTTTACACAATGAGCTCTCTCGTTTTGTATTTTCTGATCATGTGTCCTTCTTCCTCGTCATGGATCTTGTCTGCACGTGCAGAGGTTCTTCCCCATTGTCTGTAGATTCTTCGCAGCTGGATGCAGCTGGAGGGCCCTCTCCTGCATAGGGTTTCATGTCATTTAGAAAGATCCATGCTCTTCTGCCCTGGAGCTTGACAGCGGATGGGGTGCAGTCCTCTACGATAAAGGGGCCATTACATCTTGACTCATCCCACCTTTTTCTTGTGTGGTTTCTCACCAATACTGCATCACCAGGGAAGATGAGGGCGCACAAAGGATTTGAGCTGTGCCTGCTTCAGCACTTCCTATTGTTTTTTGTGCTGTGCTGTCCCCTTTTAGCCATCGCTGCAGCTGGCCTGTAATGACAGAGGTGCTGGATGTCATACAGTCAAGGTACTTTTGCATCTCTGTTCCCAGAACCTCTCTAGTTGGCTGGGCATCACAACTAGCTCTATCTCGGGGGGTAAGAGGGGTCCTCATCCTTCTGCCTGTAACTATCTCTTGTGGCGTGAGATGATGGTCGGATCCTGGTTGGTTCCAAAGTGCATACAATGGCAATGGTAGACAGTGCAGCCATCCCTTCTTTAATGTGAGCTTCAACTTGGCTATCCTCTCCTTACGCAAGCCGTTGATCCGATCACATATCCCGTTCCCCTCAGGATGATACGCCAACGAGAACTTGTGCTTTATACCAAGCAACAAGCTAATCTGTTCGAAAAAAGTGAATTTACAAAGTGAGCCCTGTTATCTGATCTCATTACTTCGCACACCCCCCATCTAGGGAACACCTCCCTCACTAGGAACTTGTCAGCACAGGTAGCGTCGGGGTGTGTACAGGGACCTGCTTCTATCCATCTAGAGAATGGACACACCACCACAATTAAATACCTGTACCCGTTGCACACTTGAATCATGTCGATGTAGTCGATATGCAAGTGCTGGAATGGTCCATTTGGTCTGGGGATGATCCCTCTCACAACTTTTAATGTGTGCCCAGCAGTGAATTGCTGGCAGATTATGCAGTTCACCATGAAAAATGCAACATGCTCTGCTAAATTCGGTGTGAACCAGTCTTCTGCGAGCGTTGCAGCAAGATTTTCTTTTGTCATATGGATGGGGTAGTGTAGTTGTTCTAACGCTACCTTTAGAAGGGTGACAGGCATTACTTGTTTACCAGTGCTGTCTTGCCTCCACAACCCGTCAGAGGGGTTTAAAGAACACCCTTGACGCTTCCATAAATGTTTCTCCTCCTGAGGTGCCTCCCCCTGGAGCTCCATTAGCTGAGTCAGCCCCATATTGCTATAGGCTTCTGGTGTGGCTCGCGCTACCATCATCCTCTCATTGGTACCTGCCCCTCCACGTCCATGATTGTTTCAGTTTTGGATGCCATGCGCTTGGCTTCCGTGTCCGCTTCATGATTTCCAGGTGACACGAAATCCGTCCCCTTCATATGAGCGGCACATTTCACGACCGCTATGCCCACTGGGAGATGTAGTGCTTTTATCAACCTGTCCAATAAGGCTGCATGTTGCACTGACGTGCCGTCTGCTCGGAGGTAGCCCCTCCTTTTCCAGCGCGCTAGACCTGAATGTACTGTGGACGTCACATAGGCTGAGTCACTGTACACAGTTACTTCCTGGTCTTCATGATTCTCAATGGCGAGTATCAATACCAGTAGTTCTGCAGCTTGCGCAGAATAGTGAAAGGGTATTTGCGCACTGATGAGTACTCGAAACTCTCCATTCGCTAGGTGTTTTATCACAGCCACACCTGTATACCTTTGTCCATCTTCTTGGTCGATTCTCGAAGAACCGTCAATAAAGATGATCTCTCCACTTGCCAGGGTGTTTTCCCTTACCCTGGGGATCTCAACATAGAATTCCTCATAGTTCGCATAGTCGTGTATAGGTTCTCCCTCTGTGACTGGCTCAGCTATGAATGTAGCAGGATTCACAGTTTTACATCGAACTATTTTGATCGATGGGTTAGAGATAATCACCTCATAGGCAGATGCTCTCTGAGATGTCAGTGTGCCCTTTGGCTTCTCTAGTATGGCGAACAGCGAATGTTCAGCATATAATGTCATGGAGCACCCCATCACAATGGATGACGCTTTTTCGATAGCGAATGCGGCAGCAGCTAGATTTTGTTCGCACGGGAAGTGGCCTTTCATAACCGGGTCCAGACTCCCGCTGTAATATGCTAAGGGCTTGTACCCCAGCGAGGTTCGCTGCGCGAGCACTGCTGTCATAATATTACCATCAGAGTGTGAGAACAGGTAGAATTCCTCTGCATAATTAGGAATCCTGAGAACTGGGGCCTTACAAATTGCCCCCTTGAGTTCTGCAAACCCTTTCTCCATTGCCTCAGTCCATTCAATTTCTCCTTTTGTTGCCTGGGCTTTCTTTAAAGCCTGAAGCAAGGGCTTGGTATACGAGCTGTAGTCAAAGACCCATGCTCTGACATAATTGCACAGGCCTATGAAGCTCTGCATTTGTTTTAACGTGCGCAGCTTGGCCGTGTTCATGATGGCTTCAGCCCTTTCTGGGGTTACATACTTCCCCTCATGAGAGATCAGTTGCCCTATGTACAACACCTCCTGTTGACAGTACTGCAACTTTTCCTTATCAACTTTGTATCCTTTTTCAGCCAATATAGTCAACAGCTGGACAGAGTCGCGCCTGCATTGCTCTTCAGTGGTGCTGCAGATCAGAACGTCATCCGCATACTGAAAAACAACACTGTCCACCGCAATATTGCCTAGGTCCATTTGCAGCACTCTGTTGAAAATAGACGGGGACTCGCAATACCCCTGTGGCAACCTCATACTTTTCAGGCGCATTTTTTGAAGGTAAATGACGTCAGGTCCTGAGAGTCACGGTGCAGTGGAATTGAGAAAAATGCATTTTTCAAATCAATCACTGTGAAATATTTTGCCTCAGTGGGTATTTTACACAGTATTGTGGATGGATTGGGGACTAGAGGGAACTGGGCTTCAACAGTATCGTTTAATGCCCATTAATCTTGGATTAAACGCCAGGACCTCCCTTTGATTTGTTGACAGGGTAAATCGCCGTATTGGTGATTCTGACATCACTAGGATGCCCTGCTCCATCATGGCCGAAATTGTCTTCGCAATCCCTTCATCTGCCTCTCACGACATGGGATATTGTCGCGCTCGTGGTAAAATTGCTCCTGATTTCAGTTTAATTTTCACTTCACCTGCCCCCTTCAGGAGGCCTACATCATAGGGCCCTGTAGTCCATACCTCGGCAGGCACTTGGGCCGTGTCATCCTCAAAGTATTCTGGACGTACCAGAGCCAGCATCATTCTCTGTGGCACCTCCCGTCTGATCATTTTGACCCAAAATGTGGGACTTACTTCCACTCTTGTCTCCTCTAGGTCAGGGTGCTCTTTGAACAGATCGTCATCAGTGACATCAGTAACTCGATACCCTTCTTCGATGGTGATAATCGCACACCATTGTCTGCCTTCATCATCATATCCTCAACCAATACCACTTTCCCTTGCACTGCATCAGATTGTATCATTAAGGGAAATACTTGCCCCTCCTCTTTGTGCATGGGTATTCTTGGTCTGAACAGAAACTCATCAGGGGTTCTCATAGTTTTGCCTGCGAGGCCTGGCAGTCCCGCCATAAGCACTCTACTATGAGCTCCAGTGAAATTCTGAGTATCTGTAGCCTCGCCGGACAAGGAAAATTTGCCCTCTCGTATGCATGAGCGCGTTGCACCTGTGTCAACTAAGAAGGAATATTCTTTCCCCCCTATGGTGACATTCACCCTTGGTTCCCTGTTAGGGTCTGGTGCCACTGATAGGATAGAGCACATGAGAATCCCCCGTGAGCTGTCCTATTTTATATATAAGTTCAGCCCACTGTATACTTGTTGGTTTCCCCCAGCCCCAGGGTTAACTCCCCCTCCGGAGCTAGTGCCCTGTGACATTTGCGGTGGTGCCTGCTGGGGTTTTCCCTCTGGCAAGTTCCCCATGTTCGGTGGTTGAACCACTTACTGTGCACCTTGCGGCACGCCTGACGCCTGCGGCTGCACTGTGTACTTTTGCAAGCTGATTCACCATGCCTGCCCCCATCCGTTGGCTGTTTTGCCACATGCCTTGGCTTCTGCACATGCGCGCCACGTGTCCTGTCATTCCACACAGCCAACACGTTGGCGGTGGTCGGGCCATCTGTCCATCAGGCCTAGCTTGACCGCCCATCTGCGCGTTCTGAAAGCCATTTTGATTATTCTGCAAGCCTCCCTGGTTACCTCGAAACCCTCCTTGATTACTCTGCCATCCTCTTCCTCCAAAACCCCTTCCTCTTGGGTAAAATCCTGCATTACCCTGATTATTCTGCGATGGGTTGGTCGCTTGTTGTGCGCTTGGTTCGGCTGGGCTGGTGAGCATGGCTCCCTCGTGAGCATACTTTGAGAGCTTCTTTTGCACCAGCTTCGCCTCCTCGCCCTTACGAGTTACCTCCTTTTTCCGATTCTTTTCTTGCAATAATCTACAGTAGTGTGCAATTGTCAACTGTATTTAAGCGCATGGTTTTGCTTCTACTCCTACCAGTTTTTTTAGCTGCTTCTGCACCGGTTCAGGCAACCCTTGGTATTATATGTGGTACAATAGAGGGATTGATTTCGTCCAAGACTCATGCGTTTCGAGCACCCACGCGTCCTGAAAATAAATCAGCGGGTCCTCTGACTCTTTCATTTTTTGAGTCATTATAGCCCCCATATCAGAAGTGTCTGGATATAGCGTTTGCAGCGCTATCCGCACTGCTGCCCTACAGTTATTAAACAGTGCTCCGTCATGGGAGGTGTTAGTTTGGGTTACCCTAGGCTAGCCTGCCCGTTTCCATACATCATCTGCTCTTTCGCCAAGTATGGCAATTAGGAGGCCCTAAATGTCCCCTATAGCTCAGGTGACACCCACGTCATTTTCTCTAACTCGTGTATCCACTTTCCAGCTCCTGATGTCAGCATTGGAAGCTTATTTTTAAGGTTCTCTCGGTCCATATGTGGCCATGGAATATACTGTGGTCTGGTTCCCCCCTTTTCTAGCAACGGGAATTGGAATGCACAGTCCTCCTTCTCTTTCCCCATAGCTCTCTGGTCTGTCGCTGGGGTGGCATTCCCGCCTTGCCGTCTACTTTGCAATGCCCTTAATCTGTCTGAATAGGCAGGTGCTGACGCCCCCCTCTGACCGTGGGGTGTTCCTTCATGTCGGCCGGACTGCGTGGGAGACTTCTGTGCCCTACTTGTGGACCCGCCAGCGTCTGACAATTGTACCCCTCAATCCCATGGGAGCCGTTTTTTGCACTGACTCCCTTCTTCATATACCACATCCTAGCATCTTCTTCGTTTTGCCCAATCTCCAGCCAGTCTAGGGACAGTCCCCTGCTCCCACTACTTCGTGTGACATCCTCAGTGTCATATAGCTGAGTGCTCTCTAAGCGCTCATCTTCCCTTCCCCCATCGGATATCTGCTCTAGCCCCATCTCGTCGTATATTTTATCGATCGTTTCCCCGATGCTTCTGGTGTCGAGGTCATCTTCAATATTTGTCCTGCTTGTACCTGGTACTGCATCGTTTGCAGGAAAGAATTCTTCTATGTCTTCCCATTCTATTGTAGGATTGGGTTTAATCACTTCCCGCTCCAAATATTCAAGATCCTGTGCCCTCTGTCTGTGCTTACGTTCTATTTCCTTGTCTATTTCCTTTCGCTTCTTTGCTTCTTCTCTAGCCTGATCTACTTCCCTCATCCGTTCATTTCCATGTTCTTTTGCCCATCTACTTCCTCAAACTCCCGCATTTTTACTTTCCTTTCGTGCACTCTCCTTTCTTCCTTCAACCTTAACATGTTCTGCCTGTACTTTTTATAGGCTGCGTACTGTGTGCGACTGAGGGGTATTCCTTGCTCTATACTTGCGATATAGTTGTTCTCGCCTTAGCCTATCTTTCTTTCTAGTCCTTTCATCTCTTTCTTCCATCCCTTTCTCTTTCTCTCTCCTTTGCGTCTCATCAGACTTCTCCCTTGGCCTCAAATCATCACTTCCTTTTCTAACTTCAGTAATATTTGACCTCCCATCCATTCGTCTTTCGCGATTGCTATCTCAACACCTCTACCTTCATTTCCTTTATGTTTATTTCCCTCTTTCTCCCTATCTGGAGGTGCAGAACTCCGTGCCCAATCTTTCCCTTTATCTTCGCATCTCTCTTTGTCCCTTGAGACTGCGGAGGCGACATTGTTTTCTTGTTCTTTTCCCTTATTATCGTCACTACTGTACGTAGGCGACTCATATGCAGGGTTACTATACCCCGTGGCTGCTTTAAGTTCTCTTAGTGGGTAAAGACCCTCTGACTTGCTTCCTTCAATGACTGGATCAGGCGTGGCTGGTGGCATGGTAAGCGTCTCACCCCCCTCTGTACATACATTTAGTATCCAGTCTATGGGTGGTTCTTCCACCTTCGTTTCTTCAAACATTTTCCACAACTCTAGAACAGCAAGAGGTTTCTATAACTTCTGCCCGAATATGTGGTATGTAGGAAGGTAGTCATGTGCTGTAAAACAGCCTTAGAGAGTGACCCGTTCTGGGGCCACGGCATAAACATCTTATTGCCGGTACCCTTGACCCACTCCTGGCTGTATTTCTTCAGCTTTAGTGCAAGATTGGGCAGTTGCTTGCATAAATGCGCAAGTGGGGTAACTTCCTCCATTCTTAATTTCATCACCAACAGTATTTATACAGTTTTTTAATCTTCCAATAGTATGAGCGAGCACCACATAGGCAAGCTCCAATCAAATTTTTCCCGCCGAATTTTGTGCCAACAATTTACTCAAAACCCATCAATTCAATGGCGATTCCTCTTAGTTACAGAATCGCGTAAAGCCATAATGCATTTCAATCAATCATGAATACAGTTATTTCACATTTGACATAAACAGGACATATATGACAGATATTTGACAGATTAGACGGACACCAGCTTATCATACATATACCTGCCTTCTAATCAATACCCCGTCATGGGATGTGAATAAACCCCTTTGATGCCGTCTTTAATCGTCACCGTAGACTAAATTGTCCCCCCACTGTGGGCTCTGGGATCACGTTCCTTCTGACCACTCTTTAAAGCGCAGGAATAAGGTGAATCCTTACGTTTTTTTCTCAGGTGCCCCCCTGGTAATCCTTACGTTTTGTCTCGGGTGCCCCCCTGGTAATCCTTACGTTTTGTCTCATTTGCCCACCTGGTAATCCTTACATTTTGTCTCAGGTGCCCCCCTGGTAATCCTTATGTTTTGTCTCAGGTTCCCCACTGGTAATCCTCACGTTTTATCTCGGGACCCCCCTGTATGCACTCTTTATTTCTTATGCTCGATTAATTCCCCCCTTTATATACACAGTCTCCTCTACTTCTAACTACTTTATTTTTCTCCGCCAACCTCCGTTACCTTTCCCTTACTTACTCTAATTCCTACAAGACATTTGCCAAAGTAACGAGCTTGTTGTTTCACTCACTGATCGCATCTTTTCCTCTGTGGAACTTCGGGATCATCGCCCCTTTCTCTTCCCGCTTTTAAGGTTTTCGTCCGATACGCTGCCCGTGGGAATGAAAAGGAATATGCTTGGAAAGGCGGGTTCCTTCAGACCCACTGCAGATTTTTGAAGTTTTACTCTATCATTGTCCACAGGGAGCTTCTCAGTCTACTCACCCGGAATGGCGAAAGGACTCCTGATCTTACCGAAGGCCTAGAATTACTTTGTGCCGTCGGTCTAAAAGTGTCTTATAACTATATCAATCGATAATCAATAATCGATGGCCGAAACCATCCTCAACCTACTAAGTGTTCAGGAGGAGAGGAATTCACTGACAGGCCCATAGGTCAGCGCTCACCATCCAGAACTTGTAAGACAAGATAGCTGCACCATGTGAGGGCAGGGGGTGCAGGATTCACTTACTCCAACACGACTCAATAATGAGGACTCAGTAAGTTGGCAAAGGGAAGTCTGTTTAATGACAATTACATCAAACAGAGAAACAAATGGAAATCAGCAGCATTGCGATCACCTGTCTCGTTCCGACTTCCTCGAACTTCAGTCGAACAGCAATTCTTATAGGCAAAAATCGTCATCACTGACGTCTAATTTCTATTAAAAATCATCATGCAATATAATTGGTTAGGAAAGGTAACTTAAGTATAGGTATTATATCTTTATATGTTAATAGGGCATGCAGATTGGATAACTCTTATCGGGTGGGTGTCTACGCCCATCCCTCTACATTACGCGTGATAGACGTCACTACAACTACGACGTCCTATTGGTTACAATATATATAGGACTCCAGATAACTTGGTCCATCGTGATTGGGCAGGTTACAACCCTAGACATGAATTTCCACTTTTAATTAGCATCATGCAGAATGGACACCCCTGTGCCTGGTGTCCCAAGTTTCACCCTGCCTCCCTTCCATCAATCAGTGTTTTAGGGCAACGTGTCAATTAGTTGGTTAAGGATGGCCTCGAAACTGTAGTCTCTTATCGGGAAAAGTTATGGCATCCTCGGGTCCTGGATGACATCAGGCGATGGTACTTCTTCGCACCTGGCTGCTCACGTGTTTTTCACCATCAATATGCTTCCGTTTCCAGCTTTTAGTGCATTTAATTCTGTGTCAGCCTAGCCACCTGCATGGCCCCCCTTATCTTGACATTCATGAGGCAGGCTGGTGTGCTCTGAAGTTGGAGTCTTGTGAGCTGACGCTCTCCTCCCCTTCTCTGGTTGACCTCGATTTCCTAGGCATGAGCCGCTCTTTGTTGAGTTTCGATTCCGCTCCTTCTCTTGCCTTTGGCTGGGTTTCAAAACTTGGTCTGTCAGGCCTCTGGAAGCCTGGGTACATTTCTGCCTTTACAAAATGGAGTCGCACTTGTATAATGTGCCTTATTGAGGTAGATATATGGTTGGCGCTTGCCCCTCTATCTTCTACTAAGCATTGCAAGCAGTATCGATTTCTTAGCATCTTGCGTTTCAAACCTATTTACACAGGTTTAACAGGACGGTTGCTTCCATCTTGTCTCGTAGCACTGTTTGCTCACGTTGTAACATTGTCTCCTCTCTGTGCCTATTCCATTCATTTTCGTAATTGCTCACACTGGCGTGAAAACATCGATAGCTGCTTTTATTCATTCACAGGTCTGTTCAGGCCCTTGTGTCATTTCCACTGGCCTTCCATTAAGGCTTTTGGGGTCTCTTTGTGGACCGTGTGTAGGTACTCCTCATTTTGTATCAGCAGCTGGTATGGATGTCTAATAGGGTACCATGCTGCCCAGAGTTGTCTGGTTATGGGTGCTTCAACCGGTATGGATCTTCTGATGTATATTGGGCAGACTCCCAGTGAGCTCTTTGTAGGTTCATTTAATCTTCATATGTCACATACCTTTTGCGAATACGCTCCTGGTACCTCGAAATAAGAGGATGCGGTGCAGGCCGTGTCTGGGACCTCCTCTACACTTTAATAACCTGTTTCCCATGTGTTCTACTCTTTGTTCAGGGAGCAGTGGATCTGAAATATTGTATCCACAGAGCTCCTGTGCTTATCTTGCAGGATTCTATTGATAGCAAATTACTTTGCTTTGAACTGTGTTCAGCTTATAACTGTATCAAATCCCTCTTGTGCTAAGTGTCGGGAAATGATGTCTCTGACAAGGAAATGTATCTAATACTCTGCTGTGGTTTTGGGTTTGGCTGTTGAATGCTAAGGTATCTCTGGTAGACTTAGAGTAAATGTGAAGAGGCTTTTTACTGTGTGTGAACCCTGCCTGCGAGCAGGAACTCAGTGAGAGTGGTCTTGGAAACCTCCACATACCTCTTCCCAGCCCTCATTCTTTAGCTTGGGGTGGTACCTTAATCATTCACCCACTCTACCTATAGTGCCCAAAGTCTTCCATTTGGCTTCCTTCTTCGTGTTTGACTGTATATCAACTTTGGCAATCTGTGTTAAGCTGTTCACATGTTTTTCAGTGGACTGACAAAAAGGAGTATTTGTAATTGCATTTGTTTGTTGGGGGTTTCTAGTGTGCAACTAGGTAACAACAGAGCAGTGTAATGTTGGGTTAACAGAGGTCGGTGAAGGGGAGGTTATAATAGGTTGGCTATCCCATACTGTATGGCTGTTAAATACCTAGGTGAAGCAGGTCCTAAGTGACCCCTATTTTCTTTCTTTTTTTTGAGTTAGTTGATCAAATTAACCTTTCAATTTACTTTCTTATAACCATACAAAATATTAACACAAGGTTTTTGTTTTCTTTCCAACAAAATCCGCTATCAGAACTAAAATATACTAAATTCAGTCAATCAATAAGTAATTAAGATGCATTTATACAAGCAACATACACCCATTCATAAGCTTCAAATGAGTCAAAGACATATCCAGTGTCTAAATTATGACATGATTGATATAATAAAAAGAAAAAAAATGCAGGCATATGAATAGAGTACATTTGTGCTAGTATAAACCAATCTTCGATAAAGAATATTAGCAAAGGTAAGTTCTCATGAGTTACTAAATTGATGACAATTAAAACACATAATAACAAAGTGTGAAAAAAATCAATATATGAAAAAAATCAATATATAAAAAAGAAAAGAAGACACATCTGCGTTCTCAAAAGGTCATCATTTAGGAATCGTTGTGGCAAACAGGCTTCTTTTCATCTACCAGAAATTCTGGTCTGCAACCTTTGGCTCCCAGATGTGTTTGGACTACCATTCCCATGATCTCCTGACATTGACTATGCTGTACAGGCCGGATGGGAATGGTAGTCCAAACACATCTGGGAGCCAAAGGTTGCAGACCCCTGTACCAGATCATCACTGAGAAAATTCAAGTATTCATGATGTACAGGATAAAAAGAGAACACTAGTTTGGTTATCAATATCTGCAAGAGGAAACACATCTTAAAGCCTCCTTATTATTGTACCAAAATTTAAAAGAAAGAAAGAACAGGTCTTTAGGAATGATCCCTTTTTATCTCCAATACAGCCTATGTGAGTCGAAGCGATTCTAGATAATTCACAATAGCGATATTAGTTGATGTTCATCGGCAATTAAAAGATTGTCCCAGAAGATGTCAGGTGTTGTTATACGATATTTGGAGAATAAATGATAAAAATATTTTCTCCTTGCTTCAGACAACTGGGAACACACAGTTAATAAGTGCTTTATAGTCTCAGGTTGATTGGTTTCCAAGCAGAATCTGCAGTTATTCGTCTCTTTGCCAACTGTCTAACCCCTATATAGGACATCATTGGTGTGCCAGAGATTCAGTCTAAATCCCATGAACTGGTTTCTCAGTTTTTGTGCTGGACATTTTTTTTAAAATATGTCTCTACAGAATTAAGTTTCTTCTTCAAAATGTTATGCTCTCTGAATAATCTTAATTTCATACAGTTGTCTCCTGTTGAGATTCCATCATTTGACCCCTATCTCTTCTGTGAAGAGAAGCATCCTATGTTCCTTGCTGAACTACAAGATCATTGGAGCAGTCCTGATTGTGAACAAGATTATTTTCCAGTAGGCTGGGGAATAGAAAGAGAAGGACTGTTTCCTGGTTTCTCTTTGTGTTTCAGTTTTGTCTCAAGCCTCACAATACATGGGCTCCTGCAGCAGCATGCCCCACCTAAGCGCACATGTTTTGTAACTAGGTAGGAGGGAGTTTGGACAGTAGCTGCCTTATATGTGATGCAAGCAGTTTTTAAGAGTATCCCGGCTGGAATGGGTGGCCAGTGTAATTTCCTTAGGAAGGGAAAAATATGATCAATTATCTTAGCTCCTGTTATGAAGCATGCAGTGACATATTCAATGGACCTAAATAAGTTCCTTATCAATACCAACTGTATGCTTAAATTTTGAATTAGCATCCCGCCTTTTATCTTTTTCTTTTGCGATCACTGCGTTTGTGCTGATGTATAAATGGAACGTAGAACTCTGCCTCTCATTCACGGTTTGCAAATCATAAGTGGAATCAGCTAATGACATGAACGTGGTGTTTTGACATGAACGTGGTGTTTTTACATTGATGCATAATGGATAGCAGAGTGGATTATACCACTTCTAATGTTTGTACGTAATATATGCACTCCCACATTTATTTTAGAACTGTTGAAGTCTTAGGGCCTCATTACGAGGAGGGCGGTAAGGGGTTAACGGTGCCAGTAAAGGTGCAAGAGCCATTAATCCCATACCGCCTGTAAGATATTTTGTCTTACTGGGGTAAATTTGAGATTTGGCAGTATTTTCTTACCGTAAAAATGGTGGTGGTAATTTGGTGGTAAATTAGTCTTGCACTTAGATTGGACTTGGCATCCCATTATTTTAGTGACCATACCTTATTAGCTTATATTGGTGGTAATTTTAGTGGTATTTTGTTTTGCCGTAATTACTTCTGTGGCATAGTGATGAGCATTGTTTTCTTTCTTATACTATAACCCCATCATAAAACAAAATGTTCATTTCAATTAGAATACCTCCCAGTGGTCTATAGAGAGCCTCAGACTTATGCACTGTTATAAACCAATGATATTATTTAGAGCGCCACCTATAGTTTTGGCTGGTATTAGTGGCTTATATACATCCAGTAATCTATGTGTCATAAAGTATCACTGGCTTATTTACATCCATAATCTATGAATCAGATCCTTTCTCATCAGCATGCAAGAAAAGGGCATTCATCATACCGCACACAAACCTTTGCTTATCTGTTACTTTACTTGCATTGGTAAATTGGCAAATGCACTACTGTACTAATATGAGCCTCCCCTTTAGACATCATCTATTGAAGGTAATTCACAGATACATGAATGAAACAAACTCCCATTTGTTTTCATAGTTAATTATTGTATTTAATTACATTTACATGTCATCAAGTCTTACCATGGTTATTTACAGCAGCCTCTGGAATACAAAAAAAAGCAAAACAGAACAAGCAGGTCTATTTGAAACGTAGATTAATCTTCCCACATTTGGAAAATGACAAGAATAAACATGCAGTGATTTCCTAACCTTTCTACACTGTAATATATCTTGCCAAACATACGACATTCAAATGATCCTCACTTGGCATAAATCTTACCAAGATCAGCACTTCTTTGAAGTTCTCAGCACAACCTTGCTCCACTCGCAAAGGCAGGGCCAGTGACAGCTCAAAATGGTTCTGTAAATCTTGTGTGTGGGGAGCTCCAGCGAGATATCTCTCATAGCCAGCGCTCTATAACCCCTTGAAACTCTGTCTGTCTTCACAGCCCAGTCTGAACTAACTGCTCTGCACAATTTTTGCCATTAGCAAAACTCAGATCCTTCCCATTTTTACGTGGCATATCTGCCTATAATTCTCTCCCAATCAGGTTAACAAGGGTGTGTTCTGTGACAACCCTCGTGTTCCGAACAATGAGAGCTTCAGAACAGAATTATTGTATCTTTTTGGTTTCCTGCTGCAGCATTCTTTCTGCTCCCTGCTAGCTAAAGTAAACGCCAGTGTGCATTTAAAAAGCATTTCAGTAGGGCCACCAAAACATGTATTTTCACCTCATTTTGCACATGAGACTATATTATAATGTTATGGAGGTTAGAATTAGTATTTAGCAATGTTAATTAAGTTAGTCAGTTATATGATTAATGTAGTCTCCATGTATAAGGCATAAAAAAAAATTGGTGCACTTCAATATTTGGCCTGACAGCACTAAGCTTTTCTATGCATGCATTTCATTCTCCTCTGCAGTTTCAAGTTGGGCTTGGCTGTGTTGTAAAACCTGTACTTTGCATGCCACCAACAACATATGTACATGTTATACTGGCAAAAATACATATATATGTATATATGTGCCATATTACTGCTGGCAACAAAATGCCACTACATTTTGCATAAAAATGCTATTACATTTTAGTAATATATATAGATATATATAGATAGATATATATATATATATACCCTTACATACCCTCCTTTTCTGACAATTCTGGCTACCCAAATCCACAATTGGAGGAAACCCAAATTGTTCTTCTTTCTTTTCATCATATGAATCACAATTGAAATAATAGCGACTTAATAAAATGAACATTGAAATATTTCATAATAAACCACTGCTTAATCATAATAGCAGTAAAACATATCCCAAATGGGTCCATGAGTACTCATACACATGTGCATATGTATGTATAACTTTATTTTTAATGAAGTGTCCGCATCAACATTTTATGTATAATAACAAAACAATAAAAATGAAATAAATAAATAAAATAAATGACTAATATAATTAACTAAAACAACTAATTAAAATAACAAACATGTGATTCTCCACCACACTCCTTTTCAGTTCTATAGAATAATACTATGCTTCATCAGGAACGCTGTAGAATTAAGTTTAATTCACTACTGTTCTTTTAAAACATTTATCATTTTTATGATTGATATGCACCTCTATGATGTTCTGATCATTAACTTTTCGTTATCTGGTTCATTCGATTAAATTCTTCCATCCTGGCACCCTTGGATTCTTTTCCATAGAAGTCATCTCTTTGGGCGTCCCTGTTATTTTGTCTTCACCTCCATATTTCGGTCCGGAGGCATTACTTGAGCTTCATCCCATGGACTCCAAGACTCTGTGATCTTTCGTGTCCTCCGGTCCAGCGACCTCTGACCTCAAAAGATCAATTAATTGTTCTAAATTAAATAGAAAAGAGACAGATTAAGTACGTAGCACAATACCAATTTCACCCTTTCTACCATAAAAAAATAGTCCAACATATTCTGCTTGATTTCTGAAACTAAGCACATGTTAGATAGAAAACAAACATATACATAAGACACCATTATACATCAAAATATATTTCAACACTGTTCCATTATAATTCAATCTGCTTCAGCCCCTTATGTCAATGTCTATCACCTATGGTATTTTCATTTACATTTATCTCTACAATAAGGACCACATCTATTTTTATTTTTATGATGTGAGATACTATAAAAACAGCTACTCTGTTTTTCATTCCATGTATTCAGGGCACTTAAGCTGTTTCTAATTGCTCAAGCCTCCTGACTTCATGTTTGGGATGACAAGGCTTGATTTGATTAACATGAACAAATTGCTCTGTCACCATTTCACCCTCTGTCTTCAATATTTTGTAAACTACTGGAGACACCTTATCCACAATTTCAAATGGCCCTTGCCAGGCTGCAAGAAATTTAGAATTTTTATGTTTACATTTTCCAAAATGAAATGTATGTACCTGGTCCCCCACGTTATCAAGGGCATGGCTACACCCAAACTAGTAATGAGGCCCTTAGTGTGAGTTATTAGCAACATTAGGTAAGTGTCATGATTATGTTGGGCTGGGATGTTCAGAATTTAAGCATATAATTGGTATTGATAAGGAACCTATTTACCCCCGTTTGGTTACCATACATCAAGGAGGGCGGTATATGAATAACTCAGATGAGCCATTGGGTAGTTTTGCATGTGCATTCTGTGTAATGGCAGCTAGCAAAGTCGGGCTGACATATCACATACACAATGAACAGAATGGGTGCACTATATGTAATGGTTAGGAGGGATGGCTGCTAGATATAATTTGCATCCACAAACGTTACAATGAGCAATGTCTTATAACCACTAAGTGATGTCTGGGCATTGGTTGTGGGCATGTACGGATGATCCATGCACACAACGGAATCTCGTTAGAGCTAAAGTTAGCAAACATATGACTTGTTATAGGAAGAAGCTATCTTTGTTAATTTAGTATGCTAACACTAAGATCTGTTGTTTGTGTTTCTCCCTCTTCTCTTTTATATTTTTCCCATAATCCATCTATAAACGGGGTGATATTTTGTATGTCATGCTGTATCCTTTTCAAACTATATGTGTACAATTATGTGTTTAACTTTGATTCCCTATGTTCCATTGTGTTCATTTGTGTTTAGTATCTTAATTTTGTATTCATTGAATCTGTACCAACCAATGCAGACTCAAACCTGAATGCACCCATGTTGTCTTTGGTTTGCCCTAATCATACTTATTATTGTTTTGTCCATGAATTCAAACAACTGGTTTTTGAATGTTTGTATGGACACATTTCTTTGTTTTTTTACTACTAATTGTAGCCTGGAAGAAGACAGTTGGGTCGAAACATGTGTTGGCTACACTGTTTTCTGATAATTTGTTTAATTAAATGCATTGCCTTTGCTCAGAATGGCTGTGTAACTTTATGTGTATAATTCTCTAGTTGATAGCAGGCATCTCAGGTTTTTTGTTGATATCTTGCCGGAAGGAGAGATTGCTGTCAATAATCAACCCAAGTGATTTGGAATATGAGCCCAGTAAAGATCGGAATCCATCAAGGTGCATGTCATTCAGCCACTATTGACTGGCCTCCTGTTTAGATAGATGTCCTAATAGGACAAATTAACTTTTGGTGGGATTGAGTTTCAGGTAGGTGCTTTTCAGCCAAGCTTGGATGAGGCGAGGAATTTCCTGGGGGGTGAAATACCTGGGGCTAAAAGGGAAAGAACCATCTCATTATCCCTCGTTTAGTGGAATTAAGTAATTGGACGAGACAGGTGAAAGGGGGAATCGTCTATTACTAATGGACATTTTTTACATTTCAAGTAGTATTTTAGTTGATCTACTGCCCAAAGGACAGCCAGTCACTCCCATTCAATTGTAGAAGAGTTTCTATTCCAAGGCTGTAATTTTCAGGAAAAGAGTGTGATTGGCTGTACTACACCATTTGTACTTAGGATACAACCAGTTCATAACCAACTCAGGAAACAGAGCTCTGCACAATAAAGAGCTTTGAAAAGTGAGGCATAGTTAGGAGGGGTGTTGGCAGAGCGAGTGCTTCAACACATTAAAGGTTCTCTCCAGCTGTTCAGTCCATTTGATTTGGTTTTCCTTGGATCCTTTTAGTTTGTCTGTGAGGGTTCCTACTATAGCATAGAATCTGGGAATTACGTGATGGTAGAAGCTGAGTAGGCCAAGGAAGGCACTTACTGCACACTTGGCCTTTGGGGTACGGATGGTTTGAGAGTTGTTCCCCTTGGCTAAAAGTGGCTGAACCTTCCTCTGCCAACTTAGAATCCAAGATATTCAACTGAGGGCATGGCTAGGTGACATTTATCAGGATTGTCAATGAACCTAACTTTCGCTATGGTCCTGGTCGTTGTGTACACATTTAGCATGTGTCCTTCCTACATCTGGCTATGGATAATACTGCAATCTAGATATGAAGTGACAAAGCACTGATGGGGCAGAAGTATTGTGTCAATGATCCACTGGAATATATCTGGGACCCCAATGTAGCACAAAAGGCAGCATGTTGTATTGAAATAGTGCTGTGAGAGTTACAGAAGTGTTTTCCTGGTCCTCTGGTGACAACAGAATTTGTCAATATCATTTTAAGCACAAACATTGGGCAGAATTCTTCTGGCACTATTCTTTCAACCAGGCATCGAAGCAGGGGTTTTGTTGTAGTCTACACATAACCTCCAGCTGTCTTCTAGTTTGGGCACCAACACCATTGGAGAGGCCCAATAGCTATGGGCAGGTTGTATTCATTCAGTAATAGCATCCTCTAGACCTTTTCGACTATAGCCTTTTGGCATGCTTCGTGTAGGTGGTTTAGGTGAAAGTTGCACTGCCTTTCCCAGTGGGTTTTCAATGTGATACAGAATCCCTTCATTAGGACAGAGCAGCCAGGGACAATATCTGTGAATTGGTGCAGGTAGAACCTAAGATCCACATCCTGCTTGGAAGAGACGCCTTCTGGAATGAAACCCCTGAGAGACAAAATGTTGCATCACCCTGAGATAGGATATGCCAGAAGCATTGGCCCCTTCAGTGCCCATCAGGCCTTTAGCAAAATGACGTGGCACACCTCCTCTTGCTGAATCTGCTAGTTAGGAATCAGTGAATTCCTGTACCACTTTGTATGTCACTTCACCATCAACTTGTTCTCCGTGGTGGGCCGTAAAACCAGTAACCAGTCTCCCATGAAAATACTGACCAATACCCAGTCTCCCACAACAAACGTACTGAGCTGTGCACCCAGATCATACATTAATGTGTGCTTCTCTTGGTGAATTTTAAAGTAATGCTGTGCAGTGTCCTGAAACAGATGAAGACCCTCATGACTGGTACTGATGACCAAGCCATTCCTCCTCATCACAGGGTCTTGGCTCTCCCCTCCATCTTTTAGGAAATCAAGGACATTTTGAGGCTCCATCCTGTAGTCAAGTTCGAAGGGGGAATAGTCCATGGATGCTTGAAGTGTTTTTCTTTTGGCAAAGAATACCCAGGATAATAGTGAATCCCAGTCCTGGCATCTTCAGACAAACCTCTAGAGAATGTTCTTCAGTTTTGTTTTACACCCTCCACCAACCATCTATTTGAGGGTGGGATATGAGACATAGATGGTCTTAAACGTTAATGCCTTGTTAAGGTCAGTCATGAGATGGGACAAGAAAGGGGGTCCCTTTGGAGGTCAATAGCTCCTTTGGAGATCTCACCCAGTATAAGCAAGGGATAAGGTTATCTGAGATGTTCATTGAAGTGTTAGTCCTCATTGGAAGTGCCTCTGGTATATCGTGGTGTAATTAAAAGGGGACAACAATGTTGGCTAAAGGTTGAAGTAGGGTTTTGGCCATTTTGCCTCAGGCACTTTTTTGAATACGGGGCACTGTATACAGTATTCTTCTATGTTCTTATCTAAACCTCATGAAAAAAACCTAAGCCTGGGTCTTCACTGATGATGTACGGACAAATCAGATTGGATGAAATCTAGAACCACTTTCTTAAACTGTGGTGCTACCAATAAAACATGTATAGTTCATCCTCCCTCTTGCATTTTATTTATGACTCAGTGTAGGAGTCCCTGTTTTTCCATTAAATAGTGTCGAGCCAAGGTCAGACCTACCTCAGGGGAGACCACTGATTTGAAGGCTGACCTAAGGGTTGAGTCATTCTGCTGAAACTGGGTAAAGCCTTCTTGAGGCGTACAGGCCCGCCAGGTCTTGTCCCTCATTCCTATTTGAGTGAGAAGGAAGTTAAGAGAACCTGAACATGGCCTCAAGTTATGCCTCCTCATCAGGCCTAAGGGTTTCTTCTACCTCAATCAAGACATACGTTTCACAAATCTGTTGTGAAATGGATGTACCTCACTAGATTTTAAAACATTCCAACTCATGATTTAAGAGAAGGATGTAATGTCCCAATAGACTTTGTCTGTGACCACAGCTCTTACATCAATTCCAAACCTTCATGCCAACCTGTATTTCACAGTTACTATCCCATATATCTCCTTGAATAAAGATACCTTTAATCCTGCAGATCTAAAGAATTGATAGCCAGGTACAAGTTCAGCTCCTTCACACTCTGGCCATCTAGCCCCATGGATCTTGGGGCAGGTTAGGAAGGGATCTGGGACAGTCCCAAGTGGGTGGTTCATCTGGATTGCAAATCAGCCTCTCCACATCCCACTTTCAACCCCACGTGTCATGAAGCTGAGTGGAGCAGATAACTGAATTTAAATTCTCAAGTGTAGTTTATTTTCACCAAATTGATTATACAGTTCTTCAAAGGTGTGGGTAGGAGCTACCAACATAATGGGCCTCATCACGAGTTGGGCGGTAACGCCGGCGCTATTAGCGCCGGCCTTAATAGCCCTACCGCCAAACCCCCAGGCGCTAATAGCGCTGGATCACGGGTTTGGCGGAACGGGTATTGCCCATCCCCCACTGAGCCCATTCGGGTATTCCCCATTCCCCATTGGGCTCAATGGGGAATTTTCATGCTCTTACCGCCGGCGGATTTCCCGCTGGCGGTAATAGCGTGAAATTTCGTCGGATTTCCCCCCAGCCCAGAGCTGGGGGAAATCTGCCAAACCTGTGATTTGGCAGACCCTTAAATGCGGCGGTAATAGCGTTACCGCCGCATTTAAGGGTTACCGCCAAACTCGTGATGAGGCCCAATGTCTTAGTCATTTATTCTCTCCACTGGGTGGTAAACCAACTATCTGTGTGCTTTCTGGTCACCCATATCCCACAACTATCTAACGGCCCAAAAATCCAAGCCAGTCCCAAATAATAATTTCTATCAGATGCTGGCTCTCTCGTCACAGGGTACAGAAGAGTTCTGCTTCTTGCTCAGCTTCCACATTCTCCACCTGAGTTTTTCTCTGAGGTTCTGGAATTGATCATCTCCGTCATCTAGGGTACTGATCCATGTGTCACTCACAATCTCACTGAACCTGAAATAAGAAAGCTCTGTCACCTCATAAAGACAACACACTCTAACCTCCTCACACCTCTAACACCTGATAGGACTGTCCTGGTCCACCTGAACCTCCCTAAACTGACTTACTGGGCTCACCCTGCCCCCCCTCCTCTGCATAGTCTTGTGTCCCACTCTCGATTCTCACCCTCCAATTCTGCACCACCTCCTCCCTCTCCAACCTCCAATCTTTCTCTGCCACCTCCTTCCGCTCTTGATTGTCACCATCTAGCCTCCAATCTCATACTGTGTCCTGCTGGTGTCTCCTTTCCAAATTCCTCCAGAATCTCCTTAGCACCTCTCTCCACTGCCAGCTGCTACCAAACCCCTTTCTCCAGCTCGTTTTACATCCAATCCTGTCAGACTAAGCTGATTGGTTTATTAATCGTGATCTACCCTCTTCCTGGTTGGGACTCTGTCTGGTGTCTGAACCTGTATGAGCTGGGGCTGAACCAGATAATTTAATGTGTCCTGGGTTATGGGGCTTGGGCCTTGTTGATTATGTACTCTATAACTCTCTGATACAGGATATAATGAGATGGAGTCCCCATACAAATTGAAGCTCAAGAAAACCTTGAGTAATTCTAAAAACAAACTTTGCCAGAGAACAATGCTTCAATAACTTTGTTCCTACGTCTTTCTTTTTTGATCAGAGAGCAGAAGCTTTGAAACATTGCAAACATGTCAGGGGGGATTCTTCTAATCATAGGAAATGACTTCACTTTTTACAGTGTTGAACTTTTAACTTTTATCAGATACCTCTCTACATTTGGTGAGTATCTGGAAAGTATTTCCCTCAAAGGAAAATAGGTCTGTTGCTAAGCTAGTGGTTTTAGATCTGGTTATGGATTGCCTTAGCACTGAAAGGTCTCTCTAGTAGACCTCGGCTAAATGTAGGTGGGATGTTCACTGTGTGTTTTCCCTGCCTTCGGGTATGGATACAGTGAGTGTGGCCTGGGAATCCCCCTTATACCTACACCAGGCTCACACCTGTAGCCTGGGTGGTACCCAGCCCATAAAAGAAACGCTCTGATAGCTGTGAAGTTAGGCAGGGGACATTGTCATAGCTCCTAAAACATCCTGAAAACCTTCAGAACTGCATATACAATTCTTTACTAATACAAACTGAATCTATGGAGCAGAAATGATTAGCCACAATTCATATAATCCTGTCAGTTTTCATTTTAAAATGCAAAATTTCAGAAGCATTGAGCCATTACCATTAACATATACACACATGGAGGTATCAGCTCTTATACATCCCCTTCCTGTGGTTGGCCGATATCTGGTGCCCTCCTCTCTGTGTGTCCTCATTGTTTCACATGTCCACTACTGTAATTCTCTCTTTCCATGGACCTCTACTTTTGTATTCTTTGGATTCTTCAGATTTGCACTCCTTTCCTTATCTTTGAACTTCTTGCTTTGCACACTTTTCTAAACCTCTTTTACAACTTCACTGTATCCCTATTTTCCAGCAAATCTTTCTCATATTTCGCTACATTCTATTCTAAGTATGCCCATTCTTCTTTCTATCATTCTCTTTGTATGGGCTTCTCTATCTTTCTCCCTCTCTCCCTCTCTCTCGTTCTTGGTCATTCCAGTTGCTTTTGTCTCTTGCCCCCTCACTAGAACTCATCTCCTCTTGATAACTGTATCTTTTTTACATTCGACATTCTCCCAGAAACTCAAAACTCAATGTTTTGGTTTATCTTTCAACTCTATTGTAAATATGGCTAGCACGAAGTACATTTTAAGTAAATCTTTTTCTGGATCATGTATACTCTGTGCCCTTCAACCCCCACCTAGGCAGCATAGTTCAAGCATGGTGCTTAGAATAAAAATGCATTCACTTTTAAGGGATCCAGAGAAGTATAATCCCCTGAGTGGCGCAAGTCATTGAACATCAAAATATGGATGCCAGAAAGCAGGGTTCTGCATCAGTAGCCCAAGCAGGATAAAGACATTAGTCATATTCAAATGATAGAGTTCAGATAGTTCTTACACTTTCTTCGTTGGACACTAGTTGTTCCACAGTTTCTCAGACATAGCAAATTAGTAACTGTATCTTGCTGGGATCTCATCAGGCATAAACACCTTGATCTTTTATAATTTGGCATGAATATCAAGAACATTCAGTACATTAACTTGCATAGCCTGGCATTCTGAAGTGAAACTTCCGCATTAAAAATCACGAAATGAATACTTCCATAACTAAAAATATGAACTTTCATTGCTGAGTAGCAATTTACAAGAAACCGATTGTTATTATTCTATAAAGGTCTTTGATTCTATGAATATTTTGTGTCTTTTTATTTTTAAGAAAATAATCTGAAGTTATGCTGTTGCGTTTTTATCCCATGGCATTTCTCTGTTCAAATTACATTCTATTATTGAAAGTAATCATTCCTAATGTCTTAAGAAATTGTACACGTGGCTAACTGTTAATTTGGCTGATTCATGCAATCATTGAATGATAAATTAGCTAGGGGAAAGCAAATTGAATTTGCCCAACAGTAAGCCTTTTGTTTAATTTCCTTGACACTTCAGAAAACCTTTTTACAGAAAATAGTTTGTCCAACTCAAATTAATTCCAATCGTGATGCTGTGCCCCAGTTTAAGTCAGCCAATCTCAATATATGCTCCTTTGATCATATAAACCTTATTTTAGTCATCAGACCATAAGTTCATTATGGATACAGAAGTGCAAAACCAAGGAGATGATTTCTTGTGGCACGATATCTGCGGAAACAGGGTCGGCCCCCTCGCGGCACATTTTTGGTTTTGGCACAAATGGTGGTTCACAGCGCCATTTTATAGCTGTAACCAGTGCTGCCAAGAAGTGAAAGAGAAAAGGGTGTTAGGAAGCAGAATAACTGGTTGGAATGGCAACCGTAAATGCTTGTGGCACGAAACAGCCTAAGTAATTAATGCCTATTGTAGTATGTTCCAATGGAACATCCAATATGGGGTTGTTTCCCTGTAGACTTGCCAATCATGTGTTTGTATTCACCAGGGTGCTCTTCTCGTCTTCTGTGGAGCTGCCACCACGAGCAGTGTGTGCACCTCTGTACATCTCCTTCGTCCTCGCTTCTCCCACGAGCTGTTTGTTTCCTGTGCCAGTGTGATGGGAGGGTTTTTCAAAGTCTCTACTTATAGTAGGACTTGGAGAAGCCAACCTAGGGCAGCAGGGCTGTTTCAACCAGAGTTAAACATAACCACTCTCTTTAAGGTAGCAACAATGAGTTGTCTGGCTAAATTGGGGCGAGGGGGTATGGTTATAGTTAAGACTATACAGGTATGATAAGTAAAAGACAACAGAAAGGTAAGTACAGCAATACTGTAATGTATTATGCCATCACACTGTGGCACACTTTAAACAATGAATTGTAAAACTAAAATAAAGCTACGCATATATATAACACATAGTTTTGCAAACCATTAGGGACTGCTCACTACTTTAGATCTGCACACAGTTATAACACATACACTGTACATATTAAAGTAGGACAAAGCATCCAGTTTAAGTAGATAAAAACATTCAAATACATAGGCCTTACTTAAGGGCAGTTCAAAACACCATGAAGCTAATTTAAGGAATGTAGGAGTTGTAAATAGGTTCTGCTGGAGTCACAGATGAATAACACTAGGAAAAGCCACTCAAGAAAAGAGTTCAGGACAAACAAACAGCAAGTTCAGAGCAAAAGGTTGTAGGTGGAAAAAGACTTAAATGAATGAAGTAAACTTGCAGATGTTTTGGGTAGCAGTTAACATGACTAGGGTCCATGAGGACTTCCCCTTAAATACCGACCTGGGCCAGCCCCAGACAGAGCTAAGGTAAGCAGGACTTTGAATCCAGTGGAAACCTGGCGGAGATAAGGTAGATTAAAGGGATATAATCAATCTCCGGCCCTGGAGGTCCCACAAAGGGATGATCACCTTAGTCAATAGGAAAGTGCTGGGGAAGATGATATCACTATAATGGTAGTAATACAGGGTCTTTGGGTCAGGGTATGCAGGCGTTTAATGTCAGTTGTTTCTAGGCTCCTCTGGACACCTCTGACCGCCCACAAAGTAGCAGAGAATGTCACGGACAACCGGTACAATTAATGTCTTGCATTGATGCCGGACCGGTCAGCAGGCTCTTGGTAGCTTGGGGGTTGGACTTCGGGATCCTGGCATGCTCCACTTCTAGTGAAGGTCAGCATAGCCGAGTACCAGTATAATAGCAGAGCACTGAGAAAGCCCTCGAAGATTCCAGCACCCAAGATGGATGAAAGTCCTTGCAGTGGAGCAAAGGTGGTAATGGGTGTTCCAGGCTAATTGCAAACATCCAAGCTCCCTCAGCCCAGAGATGGGGATGCAAGTTGATCAGGATAGCTGACTGGTTGGTCCCACCATTCAAGGAGTGGGAGGTGCCTTGGAAATGTCTGTCCTGTTGAGTAGTAGGGAGAGCACAATATACAAGGGGTGCTGCCAGCAGAAGAATACATCAAACGCCCCTTCTTTTCGAATCAAAACATGAACTGCAATAAATGCTTTGCAGTTTAGGATTAGGCATTTGCTAAATTGAAGTCGATAAATGATCATTCTTGAATAATTCTTTTGAACGAAATGCGATTTCAGGCAGTTTATTGAATCCAAAATATTAATAAAAACAAAAGAGCGAAGGGTTAAAGAAACTGTGCTCGAGAGATAAAGAATAGAGAAGGAAATAGACTCACCGGAGCCCCAATGAGACTTGTATTACTTGAATGGGCTCCGAATGTCTTGAACATGATGTATAACAAAAGAAAGTGTTCAAATGAATCCGCACTCGGGTGGTCAATTCATTACTTGCGAAAAGAAAACCACTCAGGACTGGCAAATAACAAGGCCCGCTTCTATGACAGTGTGAACTAGACATGGGCTGGGAATGGAAACTGTTCCTATCACTAGGAACAATGCTAACCACGCGAAGCACAAACTGAGAATGTGAACTGTTCATGTAACGGAGCTTTTAATCTCATGTTGCTTGTCAAAGCGAAAAGTTAAATGTCAACTTGTGATAAGTACAAATTAAGATCTGTACTGGAGATCGGTAAATGCAAATTAAGATCTGTGCTGAGGGTCGACGTCTTCAATAAATGCTGATAACATTTATTTAATGTAACTATCCCAGTATTGCTGTAAGACGTTGCATCGATTGCTCTTTTTTTGCTCGACTTTGTCAGGACAACGGAACTGTTATTTGACCCTGCATGAGAACAGTATCATGACTGTGTTAGTAAGATGTACGTAGTGTTTGCGTGCCTATTATTGCCTGACCGTATCGCTGTGGTCGAGGCTCTCCTCTTGTAAGTACACGGTTGGGTGTTCCCCACAGCTTAGTCACACATACAAGCATCACTCATGATGTGTATTCATGTCGGCAATAACATATGCAGATGTCTACAAGTGTAGCTCACTGGTTTCGTAATATCTTTATGACCAGTTATGTAGATACCATACCTCAGGGACCTTTAGAAGATGGAAGATCATTTAGAAACCTTTTGTAAATGCTTTTAAATTGCAGGTGATACAGTGTCAATATTGCCAACACCGCGATGGAGCGTGTAGCATACCTGTAATGACATATGTGAATGCCTGAAAATAATGCTGACTGGCTAATCGATCTAGTGGTTGCCAATAATTTAAATAACCATATCTTGTTGAGCTTATAGAGGTGGATGGTCAGTTGGGAGCGTGATGTGAATGCGTTGACTTAAAAATGACACACTGGGCCTCATTACACGGAAGGCGGTAGGGGATTACCGACACCGGTAAGGGCACCGGTGCCGGTAATCCCCACCGCCCTACTACGAGGTCCCTCAGCGGGTCCTGTCCTTAACATGTGGTCAGACCACACGTTAAGGACAGGACCCGCTGAGGGACTTCAGTGCAAATAACGGTACCGCAAATTGCGGTACCGTTATTTGCTCCTTCCCCATTCCCTTTGAGCCCTATGGGGGCTCAAATGGGAATGTGGAATGGTTCCCGGAATGGGGAATTACCGGTCCCGCAAAGGTCGGAGTAGGCCGGTAAGTCCCTATTCCAGGAATCCGGCCTCCGACGGCAGTAAGGGGGTAGCCATGGCGCTAATAGCACCATGGCTACCGCCTTCCCTGTAATGAGGCCCACTTAGTTGCCAACTTATTTGTATTCAGTCCGCTCTGAAAACAAAGCCTCATGTTTGTATTAGTGATAACACGCAGTGTTTTTGTTGTTGCAGAGTATTGCTCAAGCTACAGCATGTGTGCCCGAATGACAGCGTGGTGGCTGTAGCTGCTATCTCTCTTACCCGGGACCGTAATGCAGTTTGTGATGCCCAGGGACAGCTGAGAAGTAGAGTGAGGTCAGACACGTGGTGGTGTTGGCTGAGCCAATGCAGGTCCTTCAGAAGTCTTCTGGTGTCCATCAAATGTCTTCAGGCTCAGTGGTAGACTTGTTTCCTGAGTCCATCTCCTCTCCTTATATCCAGAAATCAGCCTGGGGTTACCCCAGCTCTCCAATACTCTCCAGGAACTTTGCAACATTCAAACATTTACTGTTACTGAATCGAGTCATGTAATCAGACTTACTTGTATGTACTGCAAAATACCGGTGGCCCTAATGGCCTTTTTAAATAGTTTTTGCCTAAACCATGCGTCACTACGGTTTTAGCGTAGCGTTTGCCTACAACAAATTCGATTGCCAAGTTTGTCCATGATTGCATCACGATACGTGGCAATCCTTTTGGCAATATGAATAGTGACATGAATATTCATGTCATCTCCTTGCTTGTATTACAGTATAGAGGAGTACACAGGGCTGACTCCATTGTGGACGCCGTGTGAATAAATTATTGGCACCAGGCACCATCAGCCATTGGGGATGATTAGATACATCAGTGGTCAATATTAGAGGCTACAATTCTGTAAGTAAGTTCTGCCTTTTTACTTACCCTTACACTGTATGTATTGGCCTATGTCAGTAAGAATAATGCTAGGAAGCAGGGAGGAATGGTAATTTGACATATTCCTCTAATTTGATTGAATTGCAGGATAGTGGAGTTCATGAATTTTTGGTTCGCAATGAATGTCCGCCTGCGAAATCAGTAAAAGTGCCAACTTGGATGGTGGACACAGAGAGACATGTTGGCAATCTATACTGTACTACTAGAAGCAAGTGGCATGAGTCTAAACATCTAGATAGACTCTATGGGCCTCATTACAACTTGTGCAGAATGGGTTTAACGGCGCCGGTAATGGTGCCGGCTCCTTTAAACCCACTCCGCACTATTACGAGGTCCCCTCACGGGACCCGCTCTGAACGTCTGGTTTTTCCAGACGTCCATAGCGGGTCCCGCGAGGGGACCAAGGAGCTAACAACGGGCCCTCTCATAATGGGCCCATTGTTAGCTCCCTCCCCATTCCCATTGAATGGGAATGGGGAAGGACCGAGCCCGGGTTCCCTGAAGGAGGAAATACTGGGCCCTCCATACTCGGAATGGCCCGGTATTTCCCCATTCAGGGAACCCGGACACGATTTTGGAGGCAGCCATGCCCTTATTAGGGGCATGGCTGCCTCCAAAGTCGTAATGAGGCCCTATGTGTCTCTAGGAAGGGAGCTCTTGAATTAGTCTGTGCCTTCATTTTCTTTAGGCTTCTCTGAACTTGTATCTTTGAAGCACTGAGGATTAGGTCCACAGTTTGCACTACTACCATAAGTTGAAATTGGAGGTAAGTGAGAACTCATATAATAACTAAGATGTATATGCACAACTTAACTGTGCTGTAGATGCAATAAAAAACGATTGGATTGTAATTAGATGTTGTAGTTTGTCTTTGTAGAGAATTTGTCGGAAGACATCTTCCACCGGATTATGTTACAAGGGTGAGGCGACATTCACGCCCTGCCAATGTCCTGAAGAAGGTCGGAGCAAGGTTAGGCTGAATTTGAAAGCCTTATATGCTCACCGAAATATATGTAGACTATGTTAATAAGCTCTTGTCGCTATTAAACAGAAATACACAATGTTAGTTTATATGGGTGTGAAGAATTGAAACATTGTTGTGGTTTTACAAAAGGGTTCCATGTAAGGGATAACCCTGAGTATTGTTAAAGTTGACATTGGTTGTGTGTTAGTGAGTATGTGTATGAATGGTGGCATGAAACTGATGATGTCAAATGTATGTGATTTATTGTGGTTTTTATAAGCAAACAGCATTGTGTTTTGTAATAAATTCATTTTTTGTATGGAAATATTTAGTTAGTAGTATCTTTCCAACCTCACCACCGAGGTCCAATTTTGTTTATCACTGCATTATTTACATGTAGGACCTTCGGTATTACAGGTACCCTTATATCCTGTACTTACTGTCCGGTATTACTGCATGCATGATTTAATGTCTCCTTTCGCTAATAAGTCCATTGGGATCCCAAAATGTTGAATAAGTGCATGAGTCTAATTCATATGGACCCTTCCTGTTACTTTTACCTCATGTGGTAAAAGTAAACAACTATTTTGATCTTAGGTCTCAGGAGGGTAGCTCAGGGGCAACGTGCACACGGAGCATCACAGGTTCGATCCCCGGGTCCGTGCTTAGAAACCTCTGGGTATTAAGCACGTTATAAATAACCTATCACATCATATCTTTCCAGAGGAAATACCGCCAAACGCCCTTAGAGTCTGTAGACATGTTTGGAAGGACCATTCAATATTGTATCCTTCGTTGACTGCTGTTTTGTGTACATATAAATGGAAAGCTCTGTGAGAAATGTTTACAGTTGTAATTATAAAATGTTGATATAAACCATGCCAATGTTCCTTTATTTGCCAAATCTAAAGCTATTAACTTTCCAAGAGCAACGTATTTATTTGAAAATGTTACCTAACTATAATAGAAGTAATTAATCTTTCAGACTGAAAGTTGGCCGGAAAACAGAACCTTTCCATCTTTGGATAGTGGCATCAGAATTGGAGAATTATCAGGGACGTCATTTAGGGGTCGCAAGAGGTCGCAACTGCGACCTCTGGGGCCTCCCTTGCGACCTCTAAAATAAAAACGAAAAAAAAAAGTGTTTTTTTTCTTTTTTGTAATGCAAGCTCCTGCTCTTTACTTTTGGAGTAGCTGACTTTTTTGTTCAGGCTCCTTAAAAAAAAGAATAGAAATAAGAACAGGAGTACCACAAGTCTAATTAACACTTTCAGCACTAACACTAAATAAGAAAGAATAGGAATACCAAATAATGTGTCTTTCTGGAATTCTATACAATGATTGCTAGACTCATTAAAGGTTTATTTCAGGCACACTTCAGGGGGTGAGTCACTGATTTAGTCTGTTCTTAAACGCCTCAACTCAGCCTTTCATCCTTCTGAGGTCAATAAATGAGTACCAACACAGGTTGGGTGCATATTTTTTCTATATAAAGCGCTTAAGGTTAAGTGCTATATAATAGCACATAATTATCATTTGGTCATGGATGTCTGCTTGCATTCACAGGAATGTGGTAATATGGGCCTATATACACTGATCTTAACAATACATATGGCAATCCATTCTTGTATGAAATGTACATCACATTATAGTGATATCGTAACCATATTTTTCGTAGTGTAAAATGCTATGTGATGCCACTTCCTGTTTTGTCAGTGGTGGGGTCAAATGACATCATTTCCTGTGATGTCATTGGGGGTCAGGGGTCATGTGATGTCACTTCCGCTACCCCTGGTATTTTGGTGAAATGACGTCCCTGAGAATTATACATTTAAAATAGAAATAAAATATCTCATTCAAAGTTGGACATGCATTATTAGTTTGATTGAGGGTTTAAAAACCTAGAAACATTTTGCACAATAAATGCATGTGCATTAATAAGCAAAACAGCCCATGTAAAGAATATGTCAACTTTGATGAATATTTGCGACACCGCTATTAAACTTTTTGTGAACCAATATGTCTAACGTAAAGAATGCATATGATTCGCATTGCAATCAGGTACAAGTTCTATGAGCCGAGCTCTAAAGTACATCTGTCCTTTGTCAATGACACTTCAGTTAGCTATTACAGGGCAGTGTCCTTCCAGTCACATATGCAGTCATTTAAAGGTCACTGGCAGTAGACATCGATGCGTATAAATGTTGCAGGGAATAGACATCAATAGTGCTTGCCAATTGTTGCACCACTTATTAAACAGTATTACAATATATATTTGAGGAAAACATTAAAGAAATCAGCGGTTCAAACCACCATGGCATTTCAACAGTGGGAACACTTAGATAATGAAGTCTTGTAAACAGATGGAGGGGTCATTATAGCCGAAGAACGGCAACCTCCAACTTATTGCATGAGTTAAATTAGTGTGCAATAAGACGAGGAGAGAATTATTGACTGCTTTCTGAACATTCCGGTTGGTCAACAATTGCTTCTAGGTGCTAGTAGGAGGTACATTTACTTGCTCTAAATAAAGCAAATCATTCCAAAACCTTTGGACACAATTTAACAGGCTGATACATGCCATACCAATGGGTCCCTGTAATAAGAAGGGTCTGATTCATAGAAATATTTGCGCACCACAAAGGCACTTTGGCCCGAAAAAATGCACTGTGCAGCGTGCAAATCTCATGCTGCAGATTCATGGTTCAAATTTTGCATGTGCATGCACTCACTTTGCGAAGGTCCTTACCTACTTTGTGTGGTGCTAAGTGGTTTGCGTGACAAACAGCGCAAAGTGCGTAAAGGCCAGCACAAAAAAATGAATGGGTGGCGGAACATGTATATTTCCCATTATTTCCGCAAAATGAAGAAGAATGAGGAACAACGTGGGTGTGTTGAGGGACCTGCAATGTAAAAATCGAACATACCCAGTCACGAGCAAGCATAACCCAATTCATGGATTTGCAACCTCAACTTTCCAGAGAGAAAAGGCGCACACAAACCTTGTGATCCCACCTCCATATGATATGTGACGCAAGAACAAAGCACAAAGGCCATGTATAAAAGCATGCAATGCACACCATTACAAAATTGCACTTCTAGGATATATCCCTCTGTAGTGGCAGCTTTCATACATGTTCATGGAAGGAGGAGGAGGAGGTTGGTGGGGAACAGGCTTTTCCATCCTTGCACAATGCATTTTGGGATGTCAGATGACAAGGTGTATGCAAGGTACAAATTCCCTCCCCATGTCATCCTAGACCTGGTCAGCGAGTGGGAGGAAGATCTTGCATCACCCACCATCTGCTCCCATGCACTCACACTCCTGGAGAAGGTGCTGAAAGCAATACATGTTTTGGCCATGGGCTCATTCTAGCACACCTCTGCCAGTGTTGGGGGCATACTGCAGTCCACGCAATCCCAGTACCTACACCAAGTATTGCACTGCATTAAATCACAGGAGTGTAAACACATATGCATGCCACACATACCGCAGGCAAGGCAGAGAGTGTGGCTGGAGTTTTATGCCATTGCACACTTCCCACAGCTACTGGGAGCCATTGAATGCACGCATGTTGCACTATGACCCCCCTGAGCAAGCAAGCACATGTACCATAACTGAAAGCATTGGCATTCAATCAATGCACAGGTCATCTGTGATGCAAAGGGAGTCATCATGCATGTGAATGCAAATTTCCCCGGGAGAACAAATTATAGCTTATTTTACAGCTGTTCACCACTATATCAGGGCCTGGCATCGGGAAACTTTGGCAACACCTGGCTCATCGGTGAGTATGAACTATCATGCACATGCAAGCAACCACACCACACACAGAATAACAGCCCATGACAATCAATGCAAACAACCATTTCAACATTTGCAGCGGACAGTGCCTACCTGCTCTCACCAATCCTGCTCTCGCCATTCAGGAATCTTGTCATCCTAGCTGAGGTAAGGTATAATGCAGCAAACATAGCCACTAGGACATAGTGCAGCACACATTTAGGGTGCTCAAGTCACGCTTCGGCTGCCTTGACCACTCTGGCAGTGTATTGCTATGTGTCCCACCTGTGTCCTGCACAATGTTGCCAACCTGCGGAGAGTTGCAGGAGGGTCATCGCCCTCAGCCACAGGCAGTACCCATTCCCTTGGCAGGCCAAAGGCCACAGCGACAGCAGGCACGCAATCATGTTGTGCAAACCTACTTTAACTGAATAGCAGCCCCTGTGGAGCACACACAGTGAGGCCACTTCCCTGGTAACCTTCAATGATGAAATGGAGCTAATCCACCTTGCCCATAACAACAACATGAGAATGTGTGTCTGGGAGAGGCAAACTGTGTGTGTCCATAGCCATCAGATCAAGTATACAAACCACTGACAATGTCATATCAAGTGGAAACAACAGTATCCTTGTCATCCAAACAAAAGCACACAACACAATCAATTAAATAATTTACTACTTTTACATGCAAAACAAGGGGGGTCTCACGAACACAGCCCAATGACCTGTTCTTGGGTGAATAACCTCTGGGAGAGACTCTACCAAGTCTTTAGCTCACTGTCCCTTTCACAGAGAAGAAATGTCCCTGCATATCAGTCTTTGTCCTACCCAGGGGCAGTCCAGCGCCGAAATACTAGGCAATTTTCCTCTGAACAAGAGTACAAACAGCAACCCCATACACGTGTTTCAACCTTGTTGGGCATCATCAGTGAGGTGAAGCTGTGCCTCTCTAGGAACAGTGAGCAAGGGGTCCACATCTGGATCTCCCTGGTAACTTAGGGTGAGACCCAAAGTTAATTTATGCAAAACAAGGGCGGGTCTGGAAATCTCTTTACCAGCACGAACACAGCCCAATGACCTGTTCTTGAGTGACTACTTTTACATGCACACCATGTGCACTCAGACACCCAACGACACACAGGAGAAGACAAGTAGAAAGGCACAGCATATAATGTAAGCAGGAACACACACTTGTGAGGACTGCTCTTGCCTCCCTAGGTGTATCTCAACCTAATATACAGGTGGAGTGGCTACTCATTCCCTGACAACAATACAGTTATAAAACATATCTACATATAAATAGTTATAACGACTAAGAAAAGTGCAAATTCAGTTCAAGAAAGATGCCCATCTCACCTCAGCCTTTTCCCTTTAGAGTCTGCTCCAGCTGTCCACAGTCATGTAGCAATGAACTTCTTTGTAGGTGTCAAAACCAGCCTAGACTGCCGAAGTATGGCATGCAGGCATTCCTCAGCCTTGTGTCATTGCATAGAGCAACCATTTCCCCTAGCAGAATTCCTCAGAAGAAAGGAAAACACAAGTTCAGAGCAGGTAACGAATCCCTGCACCCAATAACACTGTACCCTGTCTGCCCTGAGTGCCATGTAACATCTGCAAGCAATAACTCACCTGCCTGCCATCTCCATGTCTCCTTTCAGACCCATGCAGCTGGATCTGCTCACCTCAGGCCAAGGCACTGAAAAATACCCCACACAATGATAGCATCACCGCCCACACCACCACTGTGTGCCCCCCTGAGTGCCATGCAATAACTGCAATAAATGACTCGCCAGCCTCCCAACTCCATATCTTTCTCTGCACACATGCAGCCGGACCTGCTCACCTCAGGGCCAACGCACTGAAAAACTCCCCAAGCAGGAACAGAATCCCCACCCACAACACCACCACCATGTGCCCCTCTGAGTGCCATGCAACAACTGTAACCAGTTTCCTCACCAGTTTAAACAGGAGTATCAGAGTGCAAGGTATCCTGAGTGAAACTTCAGAGGGAACTAGACACCAGATGATCAGAATGTTCATCTGGCCCCATAGCCATGTTGGACAAATGATTAACATGTCAGGACTGCTTTGGACCACTGCCACAGTACCCTCTGACATCACACTATCCATGTATAGTGGCCTTGTCACGCGTCCTGTCACACACACTCATGCAACACCTCCACAACAGAGTGGATGAAAAGTGGAGGTGGCATGCATGGTGGAATGGGATCACACTTCAGCTGGTCTACGCTGCCCTGAATCTACATCATGCCTCAGGCTTTGGTTTGGCTCACCAACTTGTAATGTTGGTCTGTGTCACAAGATGAGTAGGGTGGGTAACCAAAATCACTGCAGACCCCTGACATCCTTTGTGAGCCTCCCCGCCTGGTCGTGCTACATGGTCACGGTACACCGAGAACAGTTCACCCCAGTTGACAATTGCACTAGGATCTGGGGCCTCCTTCCCCTGTATCTGCCCTAGTGACCAATGAAATATGATGGGATGGTTGTCAGGGGAGTGTGTGCTGGTGGTCAATTGCCCTTGGCCATGTGAACATGTTGAAAATGGATATATATCGGAAGGGGTGCACTACACGTTCTTGTGTCTCAATTTGTTTCTTTAATGTTTGGATAATACCTTTCTGTTTCAGGTGCCCTGGATATGTCGCTGGATACAGGGACTCTAAGCTAAATATACACTGCTCATCAAAGGCCAAGTAGGATTGTTCCCTCTGCCCCCCACCCCCTTACCTTGTTGCACCTTGAGACGCACACGTGTATGGGTGCATTCCAAATGAAAAATAAAATTAAAATAAAACAAAATTCTTCTAGGTGTAACTGTCTTTTTGATCTTGCATGTTGGCTATTTGCCGCTATAAAAAATGAGCACTTTTCTAAGGTTTGGCCTAATCTTTGCTGTGTTGTTTTTAAAAAAAATGTTTTTTGTAAAAAAGTAATAGAAAGAATTCTAATGCATAAACTTTCTATGACACACTTTGAAGCTGAAAAACAGCTACAAATAGCCAAATTTATAATTATCCTAGATAGAACTGTTGTTTCTGAGCTAAAAGCTGAAACGGAACACATAGAGAAAAATGGTGGTATTCTAAGGCGACTGCTTGATGCTATATTGTATCTTGCAAAGCAACGGATGGCTCTCCGTGGACAGAGGGAAAACATGCGATTGGGAAATATGTCCAATGAAGGACATTTTTTGGAGTTACTGAAGATGATATCCAAGTATGACAATGATTTAGCACAGCATATTGCTCTATGTAAGAGGAATGAAACCTATTTGAACCATGACATTCAGAATGATTTCATTTGTGCACTAGTGAGACAATGCAAGCTATCCTTCAAGAAGGTAAAATGGCAAATTCATTTTTGACTCTACAATAGATGTCAGCAGAGTTGATCGATTTTCTTCATCTCTTAAATATGTGACATCATCTCGTCATGCAGCTGAATAATTTGTAACATTTGCCGAACTTCCTGGTGCGGGGTCGTCAGGCTTTTATAAACTATTGACATTGATTTTAGAGTCCCTGGAAATTGATGTTTCCTTAACCCGTGGGCAGAGGTATGATGGTGCAAGCACTATGTCCAGATGTAATGCCTGCCCAGAGCTATATATGTTCAATGTTCTGCACACAATTGTAACCTTGTGCTGATTGATGTCACACAGTCATGTAAAAAAGGAACTTTCTTTTATGGTACACTTGAGACACTGTACACTTTCCTTACAAGCAGTCTGCCGTGCATGAAAGTCCTGCAGGAAGAGCAATAGGAGCATGACCTAAAAGAAACAGCCCTGAGATTAAAAAAGCTATTTGACGATAGATGGGCTAGCTGTAAAAGGACAGTAGATTCTGTGAAACAAAACACTGTAGCAATTGGCACAGAATTGCACCAAATATCCACTGGATGAATTCAAAATGCAAATGGAGGAGACCACCAGGTGGCGCAGGCAAGATGGTAGCTCGAACGCTCACCTCCCGAATGACCTGCAAGCAATGGCGGATTGTTAATTCGTTGGCCAGCCAGCAAGCAGACCCGACATGCCATTTAGCTGCAGAAAGGGATCGCTAACACCCGATCTAATCTTGAAGAAAATCAGAGCAGGATTCTCGAAGATTGAGTCGCAAGCCATAACGCCATCAAAGGCGGGGCTCAGCGGTGCAGTGAAGCTCTGCGACCACTCTAAGAAACATGTGGCAGCTCAACAGCACCAAAGACGGGAGTGAGCAGGGCAGCAACGCTCTGTAGCCCTCAGCAGCATGCTTTTGCCCGGCTGTTAGTGATAACCGGCACTCTCCTCTGAAGCAGGAGGAAGCTACCGGCTACTAGATGCCAAGGAAGTCGAGAGGATTAAAATCAAGAGGCAGTCCCTGCGTCAGCTGAAGCAGTGAGGAGCCAGGCAGCAGGACCCCCGGAGCGTGGATCGGGCAACAGAGCACATACAGTTTCGACAGAGAGCCGACCCTCCACGTAAAGTGGTCCGGTAAGGAGCGGGACGAGAGGGGGGGCCTGTTGCACAAAGCCATGACCACTCTCAGGGTGCTCCCCACCCCCCCCAAACCCCTGGCACCAAAGAGAGGGCCACAGCTGCAGCAGGCTGCCCAAGAGACACCCAAAGGAACATGCTTAGTTGCGAGAGGCAAACTTGACTTTTCCTCAGCCCAAAACTACCTGGGAGACACTAGGCACAAACATATTCCTATGCGGCCCAAAACCTCAGGGCGCTCAAGGCTGAGAACCATATGCCCACATGTTTAGGTATTTGAGCATTATACCCTGCACACATAAACTTTCCAATGATATCCACGCTGGTGTCATGTAACGGAGAGACAGACTACACTGACCCGAAAGGGCCGGTACACTGCACCCGCAATCACGGAATCACAGCTGCAACAAAGGAGAAATACCCCCTTCCACAGACTGCCTCCCTAAAATAAACGCAGCAACATGACACCACCGTCTGCAAGGAAAAAGATGGCCAGAAGGCTCAAAAGCACCCTGGAAATAAACAAAACCACAGGGCTGCACAGGCCCAAAGTGATCAACGCTGGTGGGAATCCCCCCCACCTTCCATGTAAGGGGTGGACAACACTCAAGGTCACGAGCCATCAGACATTTAAGGTCTAAATACAGCTGGACGACCGCTCCTTGACCGCCTGAGGCAGAGCCCGGATCGAACCCTGGGTTCCCCCCTCAAGAGGACTCACAAAGTGTGTCTCAGACCCCCCCCCCCCATTGTGGAAGGACGCTGAACAGGATCAGGGTACAGCAAACACCCCTCTACTATCAGATCAATGTGGAGCACTTAGTTAACAGCTCTCAGGCTCGGGACCTAAGCACAGCACAAATTCACACACAGAAACCAGAGAGCTGACTGCCAAGGGCCTCCCTCACCCCCCAGCGACACAATTCCCAAACTGCCACTCCATCTGCTGCTGCGCTAGAGGAGGTGGAAAAGATTCCGCAATTCAGGCCGTAAAACAAGCACAAACGCAGCCAGGCTCACATGCAGAGAGAATTAGACCCAGCCACAGTCCTGAAGTTACAAGAGTTCTGGAAGGGAAACATTGCTATGGCAGCCTCCCAACTTCAGAAAGCCTCATTCCGGGGTGGGCCCATGAAACCTCCACGAAAGCAGGCGTACTTCTCCTACTTGACGAAATATGCACTGTGAGCAATAACATGACGACCACTGTCAATGCCCTCCAAGAGAGAGTCCATAAAATAGAAGATAAAGTGGAAGCCATGGAGAATTACCAGCCATCCGCAGATGTCATGGAAATGAAAATGGAAGGCCGACTGCAAGACCTAGAGCAAAGGAATTTTGACCTTGTTGCAAAGGTCGATGACCTAGAAAACAGAGGAAGAAGGACAAACATTTGTATCCTAGGCCTTAAAAAGACCCCAAATGAGACCCCGGCAAGCCCAGAAAGAAGGGTGAAAGCACTGGTAAACTCCCTCTTCTCTAGACCCCAGACCTCGAGCTAGAATTCGACAGGGTCCACTGAGCAGACGGCCCACCAGGCGGCCCGCGATCAATACTGGAAATGTGCCACTACTACGGACACAAGGCGGAAATTGAGAGGCTGGCGAGAAAGCAGGAAGTCATAGAGTTCGAGGACTCCAGAGTCAAAATATACCAAGATCTGTCAGCCGCTACACTCGGTCAGAGAAAAGCCTGTCATCCCTTAACCTCTTGGCTACGCAAACATGACAAAAGGTGTAGATGGGGCTACCCCTTCGCACTCACATTTGACTACAACAACAAAGAAAATAGAGTGGTCTCAGGGGAGGAAGCTGTAAACATCTTTCGAGGTCTAAGAGAAAAGGAAAGCTCAGCAGAAGCAGAAGAAATGATGTCCTCATCAGAGCCAGCGCAAAGACCCCTGGGACTATGGCCAAGAAGGGAATTATCAAAAGGCTCGAGGAAATTCAAAAGTCTAGAATCTCCTAAAATGGATTAGACATGTTACAGGAGAAACTTAGTTTGATAGAGTCCCGCTGAGGCAGACGAAGTGCTCAGTGAAAGATGAGATGACACTGAGCTAAACACCATACGTGGAAAGACGACTGAGTGTCACCTCAACTCAGCAATACCCCTCTCTGGGTTCCAGTATGCAAAATCTGCTGGGCTGGGCAGCAACCAGTGTGGTCATGGCATACCGACCTTTTATCAATTAAAAAAGTTATACAGTTGTGAGGACTGGGTCCAAAGGGAGACACCCCTTTGTGTGGCCCTATGTTATCCACTAGGGTGCCTCCGAAGTTGAAGATATTCCTTTTCTTATTAGTTTTTTGTTTCCTAAGTAGGGGGCGGTGTAGGGAGGGGGGTTCACGAGACTCAAGCAATAATAAAGGGAAAGGAGACGAGAGGCTGCTGGAAGGAGAAATCTTCCATCAAATATTTGTTGGCACACAGACCCTGAATTTAGATTCTGGGCACCCAAGCACACACTGGCTGGCAACTGGGGCCCATCGAAAGCATGGAAACCCACAAGCAATGGAAGCAAGACTGCACACTCAACTAAACACAACGCATGCGACACTCACAACACAGCACTCGAATCGCTGCTGACACAATACACATGGGGTGCTTAAATGTTGAGGGCCTTAACTGACCACAGAAAAGGTCCATGTTGGTAAAAATCTTCCAACAATCCAATCTAGACCTACTGTTCATTCAGGAAACCAAATACAAAAAAGAAGGACATTCCTGCTGCATGGTAGGCAAGTGGGAGGGGTGTTATGGGCCTCAGGACCAGACAAAAAGTGTGGAGTCTGTATCATGTACCGCAGCTCCCTAGAGTTATGCATTTCTGGAACCCATAGAGACACGAGAGGGAGATTCTTAGTCATACATGGGACCATTAAAACAAAATAAGTTACACTGTGCTCCGCATATGCCCCTAATACCTAGCAACTAGCTTTCTGTAAAGACTTCCTTACAGTGTTGGACAGGGAGAGAACAGGATCATTGATCTGTGGAGGGGATTTTAATCTAGTCATGAATCCAGCACTTGACTGGGAATCCTACAGAGAGGGGACAGTCCCTCCCTGGGATAAAGGGTCCTTCTGAAGTCTGATAGAAGAACACTTGTTGATAGATTCCTGGAGAGCCCAGCACCCACAGCAAAAATCATGCACATTTTATTCTCCCCAGCACAACACTATTTCCCGAATAGATCACATTTTCTGGGAGGAAGACATTGGGCAGCAGCTGAGGAACACCACAATAGAGCCAGTAGGGTTGTCAGACCACGGTATGGTAAGGATAGGAATTGACGTGGGACCCAATAGGCAGATAGACACATGCTGGAAATGTAATGTCAAGCTTTTCAGGGATAAGCTCTTTAAAGAATCTCTAGATACAGAGATAAGAGAGTTCTTCAAAAGAAATGACACAGGAGACCTCCCTTGAACCACCATATTGGAAGTGGCAAAAGCCACGATAAGGGACCTCATGATGGCTCAAGGAGCATCAGTCAAAAGAATTAGACAGCTTAGAGAAGCCCAACTAAATAAATTGATATGTGAAAAAGAATTAGCCCTAGAAAACGACAAAGAAAAGGTGACTGAAATCCTAGCAGAAACAATGGAACTCAGGCTGGGGAAAGCACTAGCCCACCTCAGGTTCGACAAGCAAAGGTATTATGAGAAAGGAGACAAGGCTCACACATTACTAGCCGCCAGACTAAGAAAACAAAGAGCTGAAAGGGCAGTAAACAAGATAAACTTCCTGTCAGGAGCCACCATAACCAACCCAACTGATATAAAAGCCTGCTTTGCTCAATTTTATGAACAGCTGTATGCCTCAGGTTGCAGCCCCTCCTCCGAGAGCATGATAGAATTTATGACCAAAGTTACCTTCCCTCCAATACAACCCTCAGACCGTGACGAGCTTAACGCTCCATAACAATGGAAGAAATTGACCACGCTATTTCAAACCTAAAAGCAGGCTCAGCGCCAGGCCAGGGCGGCTTTACCCCAATTTATTACAAAAGACTAAAAGGTGCCCTAGCCCCGTTTCTATCCCTCTTGTTCAACAATGTTATAACGATGGGACAAGCCCCACCCTCCTTCACCGAAGCCAGGATAATTGTAATACCTAAGGAGGGAAGGGATAAATTAGAATGTGGCTTGTACAGGCCCATTTCACTCTTAAACGTGGATGCTAAAATACATGCCAGTATTCTGGCCAACAGACTGAGTAGAGTCCTTTCACTCTTGATTCATAGCGATCAGGTGAGATATGTGAAGGGGAGACAGGGCACAGATAACGTCCGCAAAACTCTCGACTTAATGGCATCAGTCGAACCAGGTGATTTCAACCCCATGCTAATCTCAGTTGACGCAGAAAAAGCATTTGACCGGGTGGAATGGCGCTTCATGATCCACATCCTTGAAAAAGCAGGCCTCGGAACCGGATGGATCCAGGGAGCACAAGCACTATATAACAACACAAGTGCAAGAGTGGTGGTTAATGGAGTAGCATCCCCCCTGTTTGTGTTAACAAGAGGAACCATGCAGGGCTGCCCCCTTTCACTGCTGGTCTTTATCTTAGTTATGGAACCCTTGACCCAAATCATTTGAAATGAAGCGACAATAATTGACCTTAAAAATTCGGCAAAGAATACAAGCTAGCTTTCTTTGCAGACAACGTCCTGGTATATCGAACCCACTACTCACAGTCCATTTCAGCACTCCGAGCCAGAGTGTAAGAATACGGTTCACTCTCAGGGTTCTGAGAATTCTGTAACCTACCACTGCATGGGGCACAATCTCACCTAGCATTTGAAGGAACAGTTTAATCCCTATTACTTGTATATGTCTGTTTGTATTTATTGAGCCATTGTTATGCGGCAAGCATTTGATATCAGTGATATTTATTTGCAGCTCAAATGTTTGGGCACATGTTGGCTTTTTGGCACTAAGAAATGTTTACAAAAGATATTGCCCTGATGCACTCGAAATAATGACAATTATATTTAAAAATGTATACAATTGTACTTAAGTTGTTTGCTAATGTTTAGTTTTTGTTTCAGGATCCTCATGTCTGTTGTTGGGACAAAAAGTTATTGTTGGTCTCAATCTGTCACAGCAAATCATCTGCTTGAATAGTCTGTAGTATGTTTCTTTCCTAATGTACCTCAGCCTGTGATAGGAGGGCTTTTTGGACAAAACCGTACCCTGCCTACATTTGAAGGAACAATCTCACTGTGACTATTTGTATGTGTTAGGTTTGTTTGAATTTATTTATCTACTGCTGTTGCTGTGATAAAGTATTTATATTATCAGGGTTTTTCATTTTAAACTCAAATGTCTGGACAAATGATGGCTTGCTTGTGCAGATACCTTGTGTCCGAGAATCTAGGAAAACTATTAAAACATTTAAGCTGCTCAAAGGCCCTTTTTGACAGAAGAGTGGCTTGGGATCCAGTGTCCACCAGTGCTGAATTTGCACATTGCCCTTGCACTTGAACGGGGGCGTAAAATCTCCCCTCCTTCACCTCAAGAGGGCAAAGGTAATGAGCATTTCGGGCAAGCTGTATGGTCAATTTCTTTATTTTGGACTCTGACGCAGTGGCATTTTTGACTATTTTCTGTGCCGGAGTCTGGGAATCTGTAATGAAAATTTGGCATCCTGAAATAGTGGAGCTTTTGGAATCCACTTTTTCCCTTAGCTCTGTGCCGCCCCTGCTTACCGGGTGGCAGTCACTACAACCAATTTGTGGGGGGGATCCCTCCATTACAATTCTTTTCTCAGGATGACCATTCTGGGGTTCAAGGATGGGTGACTCTGAATCAGTCCCCACACCCAACCAGTCTTCATTTAGATCTCTTGGGACCCATTTTTCTCTTTGGGAGGAATTCCCCCATCCCTGAAAGAAAAGATTTTTTCCACAGAATCCTCTAAGGATTCTTTCCCTTCAAACTGGAGGACACTAACGTCCTCCACAAAATGGGCCTTTTTACTGTCTTTATTTTTCCTACCGACCCTCTGTTCCCTGGGTTGCAGATTTACGGGGGCAAGAGATTTTTGTTCTGGTTCCTGAGAGTTCAGGGGCTTTTCACTGGGGAAGAAGGAAGCTTCCTCTAGGGCTTTCGCCCCGCCTCCCCCGTGCCTCCTCCTCTGGAACCGGTGAGTTGTCGGGGTTCTCTCCCTGTCATTGTTATGGGGTGCCAGACCCTTGGTTGGTGGGGTTCTGTGCCGCCATGTTCATCTGAGGGTTCTGTTGAGCCCTCAACATGCAACCCAGATCCTGTGTGAGGTTCTGGACCTGGCGCTCCAGTTGGGATACCCGTTCAGGTTGGTACGGGGGTCTCTGTTCATTTCTAGGTAGTTTGCGGGAAGGGTAACTATCCCTTCTCCCGGTGTACCCTCGATATTGTGGATTTTGGTAACCCTCCACCCTTGGCCTCCCCTCTCCTGGATTGGGTTGTCTGGGCTCCTGAAAGCGTGGAAAGAAAGGAGGGTTATCCTGCAGGTTGGGGTTTTGTGGATACCGGGGAAAGAAACTTAACCCAGCATTTGGGGGATTACTGCCCTCCTGGGGGAAGCTTGGAGGGAGGTTTCCCGTGGCAGTACTTACCAGATTGGATCCCACCCTTGGGCTGGGGGAGTCCATACATACCCCAAGATCAGTCGGTTGCCCTTGTATCTGGGACTCATCAGGAGAATTAGGGGTCCCATTGGTGGGATTGCCACCCTGACCACCACCTGTTTGTGATTGGCCTGAAGGCCTTCTTGGTTTTACTGGTTTGGGATTGGTACATTTTTAGGCTCCCCCATTTCCAGGTCCAAAATGGGGGCAGCCTTCATCTCCGCTACCTTAGCAGCAGCAGCAAGGATGTTGGCTGGTTTGGGGTTTTTGGTCTGGTTTTTATTTTCTGCAGGTTTTTGGACTTCATAAATGTGGGTAGGCTGCTCTATTACCCAGTCCAGAGATCTTGTATCATGGAAATCCCTCACCAGCTGGGTCATGTTATATTTTGGGAGCGCATGAAAATAGGTAGTGACAAATTCTCTGCGAACCGTGCGCACCCTCCTTGTGTTTTGTGCAAAGGTGCATTTTGCTCCTGCACAAATTCTCGTGGAGCCTGATCTTCTCCACACTGCAGATTGTAGGCTGCTTTGCGAGCCTCATGGGGGTTTTTAAGGGTGGAAAAGTGCTTCAAGATGGCCGCCTTATAGGTGGACCAGCTTGAATGTTTTTGGCCTTCCAGTCCAGTAAAGAAGCTGGAGTATTCTGGAGAGGATGTCCATTTGGCATAATCTATACAGTTCTTGCTATCTTTTATGTGAAATGTGTCCATCATTTGTTCATAGAGTTCCAAATGCTCCCATACAGAATATGTTGTGTTTTTATTATACAGTGTCATGAAATTCCTGATGGCCTTTATAGGGTCTTTCACCAGAACTGTTTTTGGTTTATCTGCCTTCTTTTGCCGCGTCACCAGAGTCCATTCACCCACAGACTCAGAGGCGCTGCTGTTTGAGGTCCCCTCATGATCATCTAGGGGCTCCCTGATTCTGTGAGCTTGAGAGGGGCTCACAGAATGGTGGGGCCTAGTTTCTTCTCCCCTGTGACGCACAGGGGAGTAGTCTTCTGACTCCTCCCTGCTTCCAGGGTTGGCAGAGTATCCCCCCACTGCCGTGAACTGGGTGGAGGTCTTCAGGATGCTCTTTTTTGGCCTCTTTTCCTGTTGTTCTTGTGCAAATCGAACCAACTGGTCCCATTGGAGGGAGTGATTCTGCAGATCGGATTCGGCTATCAGGGCTTTACTGGCCTCTATGGCCTGCTCTTGAGCTGCCACTTGCTTGTGGAGCCTATCTTTTTCCTCACAGAGGGCCTCATTATCTCGTTGTACTGCCTGTATAGTTTGGGAACACTGCACCAATTTTTGTTGCAGGAGACTCACCTCCTGAGTTTGTGCATTTTTATTTTGGGTGTTCTCTTCCAGAGTACCTTTTACCCGTCGGGTTTGCTCCAATAACTTTACATATTCTGTTTTGAGTTAATTTCATTTCAGGAGGCCCAACTTACTTTGCTGTAAATCTGTTTTTAAATTCCTTACTTCCTGACATAGGGCATCTTTCTCCTGATTTAAGGTGCCCCTCTGTTCAGCCAGGTCATCCCTTTGTTGCTTGATGGCATTTAGTTTTTGGCCTTCTTGATCAAAGTTTGTCTGGAGGTGAAGATTTCTATGTATTCATTCCTTTCTCCCCTCTTCCAATTTGTCAATCTGTTTTTGTAAAGCAATTACTTGCTCTGAACAGACGCTGTTATATTTTATTTGTTTTAATTTCAGTTGACCCTCTTCCAAAGAGTCAACCTTTTCTTGACACTCCATTCTTAAGGCATTTAATTGGGCCTCTTGGTCTACATTATTCTGCTGTTGGAGAACCAAGTCATCTTTTAGCTTTTTAATGTAAATTCCAGATTCAAAATCTTGGCTCTTATCCAATTTTTGTTCCGCTAATTTTAGTTCAGTCTGGATTTGAGCTAAAGGTTTGGATTGATTTAGCTCAATAGTTCTTTTTTTCTCATGCTTTTCCCGCATCACTCCCATATGGAGATACATGTATGCCATGATTCTGACAATTTTAATCTGCTCCTCTTTAATTTTCGGAGTCATGTATAACTCGCTCAAAGCTTGATGTAATAGGCCACCGTCCTGCCATGTGTCCATGTCTATGGTGGTGACCCTTTTGCGTCATTTCTTCTAGCCAGACTTTTTCATCTTGTTCTGGCCATTCCCCCCTGACAAATAATTTGTGCAGAAGGTGCTCCCTAGCTATATTGATCTCTACTGTGGCCATTTGGAAAGTGTTCTTTCTTTATTGATTTATTTATGCAAGGGTAATCTGTATTCTGTTGCTTTTTGTCTAATTTTCGGGGTTGAAATAGCTTTAATTTTCTACACAGGCCTGGTACTTAGCATTTTTGTTTTGAGGAGGCCCTTCTACAGCGTCGCACAGTGATCCTACTACACAAAGTATCACTACCTTGAAGGTTAGCTGTCACGGGTGAATAAACAAACCCAATCCCGGCTACGAGCCCCAATTTGTGAAGGATTCTAACCAGGCATCACACACCGGACCAGGACCTTCGCCCTCAGCCTTAGATGTGCACGTGATTAGAATGTTTTTCTTTAATTTCAACAAATTCTACAAGAACATATTCAAAACACAAATGAATAGGAACACTTAATCAATTAGGATAGATAGCACCAGAGTTACGATTCCCCCTGCAATGTTCCCTCAACCCACAATTAATGTAATTCTGAGTGGACAGAAAGAAGCAGTAGGTAGTCAGGGATATGTGGCAGCAAAAAAAAAATCAAAGTCCGACCTTCCCTCACAAAATAAGAGATTTTAAACCCTTTGCAATGGCCCAAAATGACACTCGGATTTTAACAAATAATTATTTGTGTAATTAAATCATGATGCACATATGCTTTATCACAGTCTCAGGGATGTCATATCACTAGCAACTATAATTTAAGGTATCACCAAAGACATACAGTTCACAAAGCAGGTTGAAATTGAAAACACAGTGCAGTCGAATCACACATGGAAAAGTTGCATGTTTTCTAGTTTTCTAATTTGCAGTTTTAAATGTCATAAACGTTTTTTCAGAAAAACAGGTGAAATATTCTGAATTGGAATGTGGTTTTTGGGCTGGGGGATAGAGGCACATCCTAGGGACAATATAGAAGTGAAAGGATGGCTGTAGCTGAAGAATTTAATGACATTTTCAAGGTAGAATGAGGTTCGATTTTAGGAAAACAAAGCAGTTAAAAACGAAAATCGGTTTGGAAGGAAAGGAAAAGTTTTACTTACACAAGATTTATTGGCTAGAAAAGAGGAACGCCACCCGCGAATATAAATGTTACACTGCAGTTGTAACCCTTCATGCAGTGTAGCCCTTTTCTTTAGGGAAAATTAATTAATTTAATCAAAATATTGCTAAGGAGTTACAATATGGGGTGAATGAAAGTATGGCGCTAACACTAGAAAAACAAGGACAGGGTGCACATAGAATTAGAACATTTTAGACAAGTTATCAGGGTATGGATAGGATTACTTAGAAAATAGGGCAAAGACAAAGGGGTCAAGATGGGGTATGACATTTTAACAAATTACATAGGCAGATTACATATTTTACGTAGAGCATGGCAGTGCAATTCTCAAATTTGTTGGACCTTGTTTCGCCCGTCTAATAGTTTTTAGCGATTTTCAGTGATAAATATTCGACCTAAAATTCTATAACTTTATACATGGGTATAGATTATCATAAGGCATGTAAGTATTGAATTTCAGAGTGGCATCATGTGCACTTTACCCAGAATATCCACTTCTCTGCCATTTCTGTTCCCTATATGGCACTGAAGGCTAACTCGTCTTGTTTAAAAACCACAAAAATTACATTTAGAATGTTAACTTTTTACATTCCTGCAAAGTCCTGTTGCAGAGATAAAAGTCTTAAACTTTTTTTTAAAATAAAATAATCTTTTGAGGCAAATGGTCAGCATTGTCCACCATACACGGGCATAGCTTACAAGGCAGCTATTGAGTTGGCTTCGAAGCTCCCAGTAGAAGTTGCGGGGACATGTGATTTCCTATTTCACATGTCTGTGTCCCAGAATCTCTATTGTAAGAGGCATCAGCCCAGACAGAAGTCTGATGAGGCAGGGCTGTTTAGTGCTTTTGGTTCCTTTAAAGTTTTCAAAGGTGGAAATTAGCATACATGTGTCCTAGAAGTTTATGGTGGCTCCTTTTTGGGGAAGGACTCAGTTTAGCCAACAGAAAAACCTGTTCTGGAGCTCCCAAAGCATTAACCTCTTGATTTTATTTTATATTGTTCTGAATCAGAAGCAAGCCTGCTGAATAAAACATCCCATATATGTTTCCCATCACAAATCATCACAAAGGACAGGGCCCTATCGAACATACACTTTTAAAACCAGTATTTTTCTTATTTGAAAAAGTACATTTAAACACGGTGTGATGCCTGCTAACATGTTCCTTTCAAAAGGTTCCATCTGAATTTCCCACATTGTTCTGCAGTAATAGTCAGTTTCTTTTATACAGCAATTTGTTTAAAACACAGATCCACTGAAATTGACATAGGCCCAGAGAGCCAGGGCCTCTATGAAGCATTGATTTTTGACATTTTGTAGCCCAAAATTAAAGCGTTTTCCTGCACGGCTGAAAGTAAAGCTTCTTTTGATTTCCCTGTTCTGAACAAACGCCTGTCATTCAGGGATACTGCTCTCTTCTGCTGGAGCACAATGTAAATATGGATGGGCATTGCAGGGTCTCACTGATAAAAGTAGTGTGATGATGAACAGGTGAAAATAGCATCAGGGCTGCATCCTTTTTAATGTTAAATATTCCCTTTTCAATGGGAACTTTTTAGCAAACAGCCGAGCAGAGCTGCTTTCAAATCGCTTCTTTTAGTGCACACAAGAACACACACTGGCACCTTTCTCGGTGTGCTCCCTGTTCCAACTCGCCCAATATGTGTTTGGCAAGATGGTGTAGCCATCCTTTTGTCGCTGCGAAATGCAGTTTTGATGCAATGGTGCTCTAAGGAGCCAGCGCAGCCATTTTGCTGTTGACCGCACTTTTGCGCAGCCATTTTGCTGTTGAATGCCACACATGTGCACTTCAGTAAACTTTTCCCCTGAGTACGTCTTCATTTACTATCTTTTGTAACTGTATCTTGACTCATGTTATCCCATCCTGGAGTTTGATACGTATTCTTCTTGTTGGCCTTGCCTCAGGTATCCTTAAAAGCCCTCTTTGGAATCTTTTTAGGACGTACTCTCCGTCCCCTTGGAACCGGAAATCAAGGTATCTACTTCTCTTCTTTATAATCCCCAAAAATCCTGTTACTTCTATATATACATATTTTTGCCACTTTCAGTGTTCTTCTTTCATCTGTGGCTCCGCTTGAGTCCCTCGGCATTGACTCTCCATCAACCGACCAGTTTGCCTTCCTTCCACGGATGCACCTGCGGGGACCAGACAAGAATTTCAACAAAAGGGGACCTGCAAACCATATCTTTTTCCACATGCTTTTGCGTGCCGTTCTCCACATGAAACTAAGTGGTTTTATGGCTAATGGCAGGAGCAATCGATCGTCCGGGAGTCTGGGTCTAGGTCGGTTAGACTTGAACCATTTGCACTGCTATCAAATTGTGCTCTCATACCTTGAAGCATCTCTTGTGCTAGACGGAATTACCAATAAAGATCTCAGACCAAATAACTGGACAGACTGAAAGAATGTGGCAAAGTACTACTTTTATTCTTAATTTAATAAAGCAAGTTACACCAGCAGACATCGGACTGATGTTTGCACACACACACACACAAACATTGATTACACAGAGGTCTTATACCCCAATATGCATCATCTATGGCATCATCCTATGTGGCAAACTGTATAACCTATTGGTGGGAAGGATTGGTTAGGGAACATATCTTCTTATAGATTGTATACAGGTTAGTACTTCATTGGCTTCCCCTTATCTGCAGGACACCCCTTGAACTACCTCTAAATATGTATAATACTAAGTAAAGCGGACAAAATGGCAGTGGATTGGTCTATGCAACATTGTATAGCAGATTGCCCCATAGAATAACTGATTGGTTGGCATTCCCAACCAACCTTGGCTACCAGCACGTAAGGAAATCGAAACCCAGGTGCTTGAGTCATGTCATATTACTTCTTACTTTCCCAATTAGTCTATCATCTCTCATCATCTGACCATAATCCAGACATTCCAGTCTATAGTTGACCTTGCAGTCTTCTCTGTTCTAGGACAATCAAGAGAGTACTAGCACATCATTATCTTCAATCGCAGCTTAATGAATAGCCCTTGTTTTTGACTTCTGCATTAGATTTGAGGAGATCCCAAATGTGTCCATTTTGACCTCCTATTTACTGCTATTTGATTCAATTATGCTGGGTATCATTGCTCCTTCTGACATCTGGAGACTTGCTCACTCCATCTTGTATGAGCCTTATCCACTGTTAATTGTCCAATACTTGCCTCTTGCACATGCTTTCATCTTCTTTAATCTAAGAGAAATATGTCTCACGCTCATGGCTTATCTGTTTTTCTCCCTTTGTTCTTTGCAGCAATTCCTTGAAATAGCATCCTTGATCCCCGGTCAACATAGACTCCTCTTCCTTTCCACAGAAAGCTGTTTCCAGCATCTCCTGATTCTGTAGCCCTGGTTTGTTACTGCGGTTGCTAAAATGAATCTTTGCATAAGCCAACGTCCCTTTTTCAATTATAGCCGCCCTAGCCACATTATATATTCCATTATAGCAAGCTTCTATATCTATCATTACATTGCGTTGCTGCATATTTGTACTTATTGATCACCAAGTTACTTTATCTTATTGTACATACATGATGACTTTATCATTTTGTACATGTTTCTCTTGTCACTTCTGCTACATCGTCTCTCCTAAGTATTTTCATATAATTCAGTATGTCCTCATATATCTCATTCATGACATCACTCTGCCCTCGTCAGATGCCACTCAGTATTACATGATAGCCAATGGTGCATGCAGACATCCTTCCACTCTTTCAGTGTGGGTATGCATCCGGTATGGTTGTCTGAGTGCATATCATCTCTCATATACTCAATGCAGTATAGGGACAACACAGGGGGTCCCACATGCAGCTCTCCTCCTTCTGTTCCAGTATGACGCCGGTGAGGGGGCAGGAGTTAGGGTATATGCATCCAACTGCTCTTCTACAAGACAATACAACAGGACTGGACAGGACTCTTGAACGCTGCCATGATGGGAATCAGTAAGCATGTTGCAAGATTCAGCACATGATCAATCTTTGATTACCTCTCCTTAACATGAAATACTTCAACTTAAAAGCAGTAAGGATAAGGGGAGGAAATTACAGGGTTGGCAAATATCTATCTCATAAAGAGAAGAGGATCTAGGGGAGAGAGGGAATAGATAACCTGGGTCTAATTCTGCAAGAAGGGAAACAGGATGTAACACTGAGGAGGAATTGAAGGGATTAGAGGATTACCAGAAATCATTAGAGTTTAGCATCAACAGATTGGGAATTTGCAAAGCTAGATCTCATTCCACAAGGAACAGACCTGTATTCTCAAATGTCTGAGAGCTACCCAAATAGAAGAAGGCAAATGCTCAGAGACTGAATAAAAGAACATATTGACATACTATTAACACAGGAGATGCACCATATGAACAGGCATGAATGAGAAACAAAATCATTCAGCTACAATTCTAGTCCCCATCAGAGTCTAACATGGCAGACACAGTGCTGCTATTTCATGTTAGATCACTCTTCATCCCAGATAAACACAAGAAACAGATCACATTCATACATGTTTGCCTCCTTCTACTCACTAAACTCCAACCAGAATCAATGTATGCACACTTTCTTACAAGAGCTGGAATCATTTGCTGAGAGGAAATCTGTTCTAGCAAGAGACATGAATATGGTTATGGACCCAGATCTAGATGAAAACATCATGGGAATCACAAAACAGGAATGGCATCACTTTGATTTCAAGAAATCCTTAGAGTACATAATCTGGTGAACGCATGCAGGCACACCAATGGTAACACAAATGATTGTACATTCTTTTGCCATGTCAACTGTATCTTTCACTGACTGACAATGTGGTCTTCACTGGAGAACTACTAGGTGAGATGCAAAGCACTAGCATAGAACCCTCCTCTTAAAGTGACAATAGTATAGTAGAACTCGGGTTGCAAAGCAAGACCCACATGGGAGTTAACAAGGCTGGAAAATGGATGAATGAGTAATGAGAGAACTTAAATTAAGCAAACAAATGAAACCATATGTAAGGGGCTATCTATCACTTAACAATTATCAGGAACTAACACTGGGAATGAAATGGGAAGCTCTTAAGTCAATGGCAAGGTGCAACGTGATAGTGGTTGCAGAATATCTAACACAAATTCGAAATAAGCAAGAAGAGATTCTTACACTTGATCTTAAAACACTAAATAAAAATACTAAGAAAAACCCTCCCAGAAATATTTAAAAGAGCTCAAGACAGTTACACATTCACTGAATGTCCACTGAACTAATAAGGTGAGAAACAGATTCTATCCTCGAAGCGATATTTCCTTAAAAATGTTAACAAGGCTGCGAAATTGTTGATTGAGGATGATAAAGGATAGGAAATCAGAGACAACACCCTTAAATGGAAAAATTGTAAAAAAAAGTTTAGAGCATGCATTACAAAGCAAAACAAGGAGGCATACAGGATCAGATACATTATTTAGAAAATCTACCACTAACACCACTGTCAAAGGAACAAATGGTCCAACAAGAAGTGCCAATAAAAGAGGAAGAAATCTTTGAGATGATAAGCAAACTAAACAATAACAAAATTCAAGGTCCAGGTGGTCTGTCGGCCCGATTTTACAAACTCATGTCTTCATTATTGATAAAACCCTTCGCAGAACTATTTAATGTGATCCGAATGGGTGCAGAGATATCAGAACCCATGAGAGAGGCTTGAATTGTTTGAATACCCAAATCAGGGAATAATTCAAAACTATGTCAATCGGACCTCTTAATTTAGATAATCAAATCTCCAATTGTATCTCAGCAGATAGATTAGAAATAGTTCCTCCCATTTATAGTAGGCCCGGACTAATCTGGTTTTATTGCTCAAAGAAACATGGTTGATAATGTTAGAAAGATTCAACACTTAATAGCCAACGCACAAAGATCTGCAATTCCATTGGTTTTGATCACCCTAGACACCGTAAAGGCATTTGATAGGCTAGATTGCAATTTTTTTTAACAAGTTCTGATGAAATTCCATTTTAGTCTGATGCGATGAGAATGATATTCCAAATAACAAAAACCAATGGGCGAGAGTATCAGTAAATGCAAAACGTTCAAACCCTATAATACAGAGAAGAGGCAAAATATAGGGTTGTCCACTCTCGCCCTACCTATTTGCCCTAACTATAGATCCTCCTGCAGAAAGGAGAAAATGAAACACACATAAGACACAACATAAAAAACACTTTTTGCAGACAATGTCATCCTTTCAATAGGAGACCCATTGCCCATTGACCAAAGACATCATTGCCGACACGTATAGAAGAGATCAACCAATTTAGTGCTGTATCAGGATTTAAAATAAATGAATTAAAATTGTACATTTTAATCAGGAACCTAAAAAGAAGGAAACTTACAAATTATAAAAACTTTGACATGATTTAGATAGGGAGAGAAACACATAAAATAACAAGGAATCAATTTCCCTTCCAACTCTGCCGGTATTTATGTAGATAACTATCCAGGAAATGTAAAAAACCTTAAGAGGTGGTTGGGCATATCATTGTTTTGGCTAGGCCCCATTGCAGTCATCATAAATTTCCCATACCTTTTTCAATCAGCCCCAATAGAAAACCCAAGGAAAGAACTCAAGAAGTGGAAAGAAACATTAACGCAGTTTATCGGGGGAAGTAAAAAGGCACGGAGCAGTAAAAAGGTCCTGCTCACCCTGGAAGCAGTAGTGTACCAGGATGCCCCAACCTCCAAACATTTAACTGTACAAATTCAGGTGATTCCAGAATGGATGCAGAAATTCTCTGAGAAGAAAGTGTACTTATGGAGCAATGTGGCAGGTAAACACATGTGGTCACAATCATGGCTGCTAAGCCCCTCTTGAGCCCCAAATCTCCATTTAAACAAAGAAGATGACGATGAAAGTCTGGGGCTTGCACCACATTTTCCTCCCCATTTACACGGATAAGAATAAATAAAGAATGATCTCCAGGTCTACAGATAGGAGTGTTTGTGTGTTGAGTGTTGGAATAAAAGGGGATGTGTCAAGTTAGGAGATTTGTTTAAAAAAAGAACACTTAAAACCATTTGAGAAATGTAAGACCGACTTTTAGAATGGGCAGTAATGTTCCATTACTGGCAGCTGAGACAATGGGTGCATCACCATTCAATAACATTCCTTGCTGTAAGATCTCTTAAGCCATTGGAAAAGGTCTTTCAGAAGGCCAATTACTCCAAATGACGGATATCCAGATAAGATATATGTAATATTTACAACTCAAGAAACCGACCTTAATTGGGAATATAAGGAACAATGCACAAAGAATTAAACTGTAAAATGAACAGAACCTCTTGGGAAGAATCCCTCCAGAAAATATGGAAATCTGCACCCAGTTTTTATTAAATAGACACACAACTAAACATTCTGTTTTGCTGGTGCTTAGTGCCTGATTGCCTTTCCCATTTCCAAAAAGACAGAGAACCTCGGTGTTGGAGAAGCTGTGGCCAAAGAGGCACCTTTCCGGCCATGTACTAAACCAAACCACTTCTGTTTTGCACCGTAGAAGTACCCGCTTTGCTGCAAGTCTCCCTGCTGGTTCCTGTTGTGTGCTGCTCGCCGCTTGCACGATTAACTGGACTTGTGGCTTTCTGGATTTGATGTTAAGTTGCTGCTTGGCCCGCCCACTGCCCACCCACCGCAGAGCCGTACTTCCATAAATTGTGCACACCCTGCGCACACGTGTAAGCACCCGTAGAAATACCCGCTTTGCCGCTTAGCCAAGAAGGCGATGAGGCGGTGGCACAGAAGCATCTGCTTTTTTCTTCTTGTATCAGTGGTAATTGTGGTTTCTATTTTACAACTAATGGTGTTGTTACTACATTTACAGCTAGGCTTGACATGTTTTTTACAATGTACTCTCTAAAATCAAACATGCCGGCCACTCTTTTGAACAGGCCGTTGTGTTCATTGGAGGTCAATGAAATAGCCACCCCACTGATCACTCCACAATTGTTCCATTCTGCTCTCACAATCACCCCTTCAAGAGCACTCCTGTGTGGCCCCGTATCCTGTGCTCCCCCGCATGCATCTCCTTTTCAGTTTGCAGCGTTTACTAAACCTCCTGTGCCCTCCACAGCCAATGCCTCTTGTAGGTCAACAAGAACATTTAATTTGAGGCCAAACTCACACCCGCAATCTGATCACACGATTCTGGCTTCAGTCAAGGGAAATGTCCCTGAGGTAGTTCCTTCATGTCCCCGCTCTCCGATTGCATTCCCTATGCATCCCCTATGCTTATGCATGATACATCTGGCCTCTCTATATATGCCAGCCAGTGCGAGTCACCCATTTCAATTGGTGAGAAGGACCGTTCATGTAGTTCTGAGATTGTTACTTTGAATTCAATCATTGGCGGATTCATTTACTCATCCAACCCCAAGACCGCAGCGTTCCCCTTCTAGAGACCCAATTCCGCATTACTTGTATATGCTTCAACCAGCATTAATGGCTATCAATACCACTCTTGTTAGCCTGGTGAAATTGTATGAAACTGTAGACAGCAAACTCTCCACACAAACTACTAAAGTCAAGGAGTTGATTACATGGTTAACGGGTAATCAATGATTGTTCTATATCAGTACGACTCAGGTGCCCACAATATCTAAATCATCCATCATTGGGTCACCTGAACCAGAGGTACTTAGCTATCAATCATTGGCTCCTGTAGCAGGAGACTCTCAAGTCCTACCAACTATGCCCAACTCTCATCTACCAATCATCCTGGGCATATTCCGTCCTATTGAGCAAAATCCAATGCCAACAGAACCCCTTAGGGGAGACCAGTCATGGATTTCTGTTCCACCCTCTCCAGCTTTGCCTAGGATGTCTTCAGTTCCTTCCTTGGGGGGGTGAGCTCTCAACAACAACCCACTAGAGCTGCCACAAGGGGCACAAAACAAAATCAAAATCATTTACACACTAAGCGTGCAGCGAAAGGCCAGCATACATTACATTTATAAATAAAACAAAAAATATGGCTGCCACAAAACCCCTAAGAGGCACGATGAATGCATTTTTTCAAGCAATTGACCACTCAGGTAAGCCCCAAAAAACGATATTTGGTCTAAATATCATGGGCCTTTCCGCACCAAATTTGCCCATTGCCCTTCAGCATCAGGCCACGGTGGCAGCTCCTCAACTAGAGAAGGCCAAATCCCTCACTTCTTATTCTCCGTTGAACAATCTTATACATTCTATCCGGGAGGGGGACAAGGTAGACAAACATGCTGCCTCTATAAACTCTTCCAAAAAAGCAGTTTCCTTTTCTTTACCTGTGGCCCCCTCAGCTCTGATTGGCGAAGTTGAAACCCAAAGGTCAATTAAAGATCTAGATCATATGGTGAACCTCTATCTGGCAGCCCACTCTGCCAACTCCGAGGTTAAAAATTTGGTTCCCCAAATTGGAAATCCTGCTCAAAACCATATGGGCCAACCTGCAGCCAGTACTGTGTTTCCAACCCTCACATCTGCCGCTCCGTCAGAAGACCTGGAGAGGGCTATTGAATGTCCCATGAGACAAGGGGAGGGTGCTAATTTAGCTCATTGTCCTCCAGATACTGTTCCTACTAGGTTTGTGTATAATAATTCATCTAGATATGCTCATCCCGTGAACTCGCCATGTCACACGCTCATAATGAAGTGTAGAGACGGCCAGTTTCAATTGTATGACCTTAATAGGCGCAGCGTCCTGAATATTTTCAGTGATCTGGTGGAATTAGAGGATGTTGTCTCGAGTGATATTGATCAAATTGAATTTATCTCTGAGTCATCGTGCTCTGTGGTGCGGCTTTGGATAACATCTGGTGTGGTCATGAACACCATCTGGCAAGTCAAAATGGGGTTGTTTAAGATGGGTTCTTAATCGCACAAGATCCTGATCGGATAGCAGCCAGACCACAAAACGTCCTTTACCAAACCCAACATTTACCAAAACACACAGGCGATAGCAGAGGGTTTATCGTCTGTTCCAGACTACATGTACAATTAACCACCACCTCGACCTTCCCCTGCAGTGCTGAATATTGCATTTTGGAATACAAGGGGCCATTCCCACCTGCAATCCTTGATTAGAAAATGTTCTGGCATCTATCATATTATTTCAATGCAGGAGACGTGGCTATCAGTCACGCCAGTGTGGGGGACAATTACGATGTTGTTTTATTACCAGCTATGCTTGGCAGAGGCAGACCATCATTTGGTTTAGTGGTGGCAGTCAATACAGCCTCAGGTTTGACAATAGCTCCATGGGACTCTAAGAGTGCTTACATCCAGTTGGTTAAAATATCATGTACAATCAATGCTATTGCGCCATTAAATATAGATCGCAACCCAGTAGCAATGGCAGATGTGGCATTCTATCATGGTTTAGCCCGACTTTTAGACAAGATTCTCAAATGTGCACTCATCACACACACCATCATTATGGGCGACCTTAATCTTGATTTCTGGCACACGGATAGAGCCACTAAAGAGGTACATATATGGACTTCCTTCATGCAGATCAAAACTTTGACATGGTCAATGGGGTGGTCTCTGGTGATCTACCCCCGCAACACAATCGGCACAGAGGGAATAGTAGAAGTACCATTGACTAAATCTATGTTGAAGCTTCATTATTACATAGCATACAAACTCTGCTCATTTCTGATCAGGAGGAAAGTCTTAATAAACTTCTATCATTAACCATTCTCTGGGATTTTGCAATCCAGAGACCTATTGTACGCTTACAGGCTATGGTCACTAACACCTCGAGATCTAGAATATGCTGGAATCCAAGTAGTCTGGCCACATTCCAATCAGATATAGGGTACCTTACAATTGAATACCCAGATTTACTAACAGCGTTCACTAATACCATCATCATCCCGCGGAATAATGTCATCCAACATGCCCACACCTTTGATCCAGCACTTCATGCAAGACGTGCTGAATATAGACATCTTCAGAAAAATCTTATGAAGTCTAATTCATTAACGCAGTGGCAAGAACTTAAAACATCTAAATGCCGGTACAAGAACTGGATCAGAAGTCGGAAAGCTCTCATGTTCCAAAAAGATAGTGAACATATGGGGCAAGCGATGACAAACAAAAACTCGGCAGGCATGTTGCAATTATTGAAAAATCACTCTGCCAACATGCAAGCCTATGCCCAGATTAATGGGGTGCAAGAACAGCAATGGGTTGCCTTCTACTCTGATCTCTGTACTGATGATCACCACACCAGAATGTCCCATGTCCCTCACTCAATGGGCACTTGGCAAGTAGTATTTACACGACAAATTATTCATGATTTCATACTACAGGCCAGCTCATATCGAGCGGCTGGGCCTGATGGGCTCAACAATCTAATGTTCAAAACATCCGACAGTACGGGCACGGATTCTAGACAAATTATTTAGGGAAATTCTAATAGCAAGAAGGGTTCCAGCATCATGGCAAACATCCATCATTATCCCAATCTTTAAAAAGGGGGATCGTAGTTTGCCCAGCAATTATCGTCCAATTGCAATTTTAGACACCCCGGAAAAATGTTTGCCAAACTTATCCTGAGAGATTTCAATCTATGGACCCAAAACTTTCATCTTAGAGATCCATCTCAAATGAGGTTTGTGGCAGGTCTAGGCAACAATATCAATTTATTATGTTTGAACGCTATTAAACATCAATGCCAGAAGTTAAAACAGCCTTTCTTTTTTGCTTCTGTCGATCTCAATGCAGCTTTTAATTCCATCTCACAAGTGATTTTACTCTCTAAATTGAACAGAGACCGCTGTCCACCAGCCCTTTATGATATCATACAAGCTTTACATTCTGAAACGTCAATACAAGTTAGACTATCCCTTGCAGGTCTTTTATCAAGATCAATTCCAACAGCATGTGGCCTGAAATAAGGCTGTCTTTTGGCGTCTGCAATATTCAACTACTTCATACATGACATACGATATGTCTTTGAGAATATAATCTCAGACTCCCCTAAACTCACTGATCAACCGATAAAAGCATTAATGTATGCAGACGACCTGGTACTCATATCCAAAACACAAATAGGTCTCCAAAAATAGCTCGCTGGTTTTCATTCCTACATCACACAAAATTAACTTCGGATTAATACAGATAAAACGCAAATTGTTTTTTATTTCCCTAAAAGAGTACACAAGACTGTCTTCATTTGGTCAATTAATAGCATACCTTTGATTGTTGTCCCACAGTACACTTATTTGGGCATGTCCTTTGAAGGACACAGTAATGCCAGGTCTCAAGTGGAGAGAATCAAGGCGAAACTAGCAACAGCCATATCTCAGGAAAAAATCATCCTGTTCAAATTTGGCAAGTTTTCAATTAAACCAGCAGGGTTTTTGGAATATGAAAATAGTGCCAAGTCTTTTATATGGATTAGAAACCTTATCCAGTAATATCAATCTCCAACTTGACAAATGGGAAGCGGCATATTGGAAGCAAGTTTTGCATCTTCCCCACTGTATTCCGAATGTTTGGTTGAGATATGAACTGGGGCTGGTTTCCCTTCGAGCGCTTCCTCTCTGGCGGCATGTTCTCTATTCAGGAAATATCTCATATCCACAAATCAAAATACTATTTTAAGAATTCTGGCCAACTATGTTTTTTCAATGAAGCTCGCCTTTGCCATAGAATGGACACATACAGTATACCATTCTTCAGCTGAGGCCAATCTATCAATTGACTCAGACAAAGCAAAATCGAAAATGTATGAGGTTGATTGGATTAAAACTTTAGACCAATGTCTACAATATAAAAATGGCACTGCGACTAGATTTCCACCGAAAAAAGCATGCACATTACCATTATACTTGATGCATGCTCCTTCGGTGCAGTATCGCTTTGGAATTTTACGTTTGCGATTTGAACTATGGCCTCCAAAGTCGGTCTTGGTGCGACGTAAGCTTTCACCTGTCTCAGACAATTGTTGTCGTTGTTGTCTTAGTTCAAGGACTTTTCAAACATTAGAGCACTTGATCACAGCATGTGTGGCTCTATGTTCGGCAAGGGAGAGCCATTTCGCCCGCCATTGTAATTACTTGGGAGAGCTAGACCCTGATCAATGCTGGGCGTTAATTCCCTCGTCTGCACACATGCCGTTGCAAATTGCCATTATTAATTTTTTAAGAAGTCTAGATTTACACTTTGTTACAAAGGACTGAAAACAGACATGTTACTTTGTGTGCCATCTGATTTCTGTTTGTTTAGTCCTTAAATATTTGTCAGGCAAATCGAAATGTACATAATATTTGTATTTATATGTTTTATGTTCTATTTATTTATCTATTCTGATGTTTAGTTTTATGTATAAATCTTTTGAAAGGTTGATTGATTTCAGCTCATTCAAATAAAAAAAATGTTTAAAAAAAACACTTCTGGTTGGAGGTACGTTCCAAGGTTAAGGTCATTCTGGGAAGAGAAATCCCAGAATATCCTGTGTATAGATTGCTGGGGATGCACGTGACCTATACAGAAAGGATGAGGCCACAATGAAACTCCTTGGAGTCATTACAACTGCTCGCAGTGAAGCAGCAGCCGCCATCTACTCTTTTATGGATGTCCAAAATATGGAACTGAATGGCTCTGGGAAATATCACAGATTCCATTCATGATATAGACAGTAAATGCATAAGCAATGGACTCCGCTAATAAGGTAAGCTAGGGAAGATATGGGCATTCTGACACACCCAAGTACACTGAGAGGGATTCGTCTGTTTGATCTGAACTTTGAAGCAGAAAGAAGCAGAAAATAACATTGAAATCCCGAATACCGTTGAGACATTGCTCACCTCCTCAAGAGGCACACTTACTCAGAAATATGTGTTTATTCCGAATTCTGCGCTGACATTATGGATGAATTCCGACTTGCGGTGATAGCTTAATTTAATCATGAATGGAAAGACTGGATGAACAGAAAGACATTGCTTCAAGGTTACATTGGAAAGCACGCAGTCTAAACGATCCAAAAAGATGTTTTGAAAATTCAAGATACAGGTATTTAACGTTTTGTGTGAATATCTCGGTCTTGTTTTTTCGGTAGTGGTGGCTTTGCAGATATGCCTATCGACAGAGCAAAGGCACAGAAGTATTTCACTGCCACCAGGTTTTGCTGAGTGCTCCCGCAGAACAGACAACGTTGACAGTAGAGACAGCAGCTCAGCAGAGGAACACGGCTGAGTGAAATGCCTCCTTATTTCAAGACTTCAATCTGTAAGACTTTGAATTATGTACTCAAGAACTCATGCCAGAGCAGATTTGCATAACATTTTAAAGAACCGCCTGTAAGTTTGTTTTTCGATTACAGTTTCCTCCACGGATAATGTGGTTTAAAGAGATGCAACGCTTGTCACCTGGAAGTTGAAAACACGCATTCATTTCTCACTGGAATTAGAGTGCAATAAGCGATTGCAAGTTAAACATTCTGGCTGTGCGCCCATGTCCATCACTCCTCCTATCCTCTGGCTAAAGCAGCCAGACATTAGGTTATCTGCGTGCAGCAAATCTGTAGTTGTATTTCTTCGAGAGAGTGCGCATAATACTGTTAGTTATTGTGGTAGAGTCAGGTTTTTTTTTTTCTCCATTCCAAAGCAATGGTTAGTCCCCAGCTCTGTATTTGCTTCCATTTGATCTGTTTGCCAACAACTACAGGGTGCACGTATGCAAGGAGCATGACTCAGATTAGTGTCACTGCACTAGCACTCGATTGATAAACACCAGCAGTGACGGAAGACAGTGGATCTATTGAAACACAGCTTTTATGAACCTTTGCAAGAGACCCGTGAGCATGATAGGTGTGAAACATCATTTTGAATAGTACATTTCTACATGAAACACACTATTAAATAAGAACGTGTGAAAGCAGATAAGTGTGTGTTTCTGAATAACTATGACGTGTTAATAAAGAGGCTAGGGGGTATGGGGCAGAGTATGTGGGTGTCCGGGCCCGGGCCCTCCCCCCCCCCCAGGAAAGGGTATCTTCGTGAAAGTCCCTATTCTTAGAATAGGACTTTTTTTTTTGCTGCTGTAGCCCCACCCCCCAGGCACCCACCAGGCAAAACCAAAAGTTGGCGCCACTGCTAAGGGGGGTCTCATACTATATGACTTGTTGGAGTGTTTCTACACTAGCACAGAGGCCAGACCTCTGCTCACTGTATACCCAAGCGGTTACCTACCCTGCATTTCACCCTGCTCCTGTGAAGCCGAGGTACTAGCCATTATAATTAGCGTTGCCTACGAGGAAGAAGGAGGGAGTTGCTTCAAGAGTCTTGGTTCGGAGGAATGAGGTGGCTCAAAGGGGTCTGTTGAATCTAGACAGTAGGCTTTGCTGATTTTCTTTGCCGAATGGCAACCTGGACGATTTTTGTTGTTGCAGTTTTTACCTCTTTTTTACCACAGAAAGTTGGGGAGACCGCCCGCAATCCAACCTTACCCCCACCCACCCTTTATAGACCTTAGCCATGCTTAGCATCTGTGGCAAAACAAATAAAGAGGTACACAATTCAGCGAAAATACATCCAGGAAAGCTGTCTTTCAGCAAAAGTGAGGTATACTGTTTTCCTATGGAGCCTAACTGCAGAATTGTGAAGGTGGTACAGCTTCCACTTTCCACATGTTGCTAACCCTACATATTAAGCCGGCAGTGCAACCTATATGGGAGTGAAGTAGGGCCAGACAACTCTGAACGCAGTTTGCAAAGTTAAGAATGGAAACATCCACTTAATGGAAATAAACCAGTTGTCACTACTTTTGATTGATTTAAGGAAGATGTGCAATGTTGTAGTGCACATCCGGTAGGCAACTAGATTCTATCTGACACTACAGTGTCTAGTGCAGGGTCCTACTTCCAGCAGCCATACATCATGGAAGTGGAATTAATCAGGATTGCCACAAATAAGGACCTCACCCTAGGCGAGGTTCAATTTTGATCTTTATTTGAGTCCATTCAGTTTTGAAATGAGGGAATGTTGCTGGAATAAGGGTAAGGGGAGCAGAAGACAGACCACCATGGACAAAATAGAATTTGCTTATCATCTATATAGGTAAAGGAACCCAAGCCTACTGATTTGATAAGGCTAGTAAATAAATAATAAAAAGTATTCGAGGTGAAGAAGGGCCACAGGGAAACCCCGGGTTAAAGACAGCGGGCCAACTAGAACTGCTGTTGCAAGTGTGTCCTGGATTGGTTTGCTAGAAATGACTCTAGGAACTTAAGGTCAGAGAACACAAAGGCCCAGAACCTGTGGTATGATGTCATGAAGGGCTGCACCGCATGCAGCAGATCTGTCTCGCAGGACCGCGTCTGCCCCCTTGCCTCGCAGTACTGCTGCACAACAAGGTCATCATAGAACGTGACCAGGGCAGAGCTTGGCCTACCTCCAGCCTGGAGTCGGTCTTGAACATTGTGCAAATGCACATTCTGTTGGAGTTGTTGAGCAACGACCTTGTCCACGGGTTTTGCTGTGTATAGAAAGTTGTAAATAGCGTCATACTAGTGATTCAGATAATGTCATCTGGGTCAGCAGAAGACCTGTCAAACGTGAAGTAGCACATGCTTGTTTCTGAAGGCTAGGAACCACCCCTTTTCTCCAGAGAAGCACTGATATTTGCAAATATTTTGAATTAGCCGCTGTATATAATTTGTATTATATTTTGTATTTGTATTCATCATACTATGGTTTAGTTATAAACCTTTCGCAAAAACATCACATAATATAAATATAATCAAAATGAATGTAATCACGGTAAACAAAAAAGTAAAAAAGAATAAAGAAAAAATGATGCTCATACATTTTCTGATAACAGCTGTATATATAGAGGTCATTAATTTCAGTGAGTACAAATGTGGAGTCTATATCAAGCACACACAATTTTGTGATACGCACATTGTAGTGATAAGGACAGCTTTTTCTCCCTCTTTTCTATTAGATAGGCGGCGCACCAGGACAGCACTACTCTACAGGGATAGGGTGTGCTTCTGACTAGGGACAGTGTTAGCGGACTCATTTGTTGTTCATATGAAAAACTCATGCACGCACTTATGTGTGTTCTACACCTGTTCTTGTGTGATATTGGGCCTCATTACAAGTTTGCCGGTCTGGTATCTACAGTACCGGTAAGCTTGCCCGTACCGTACTTACCAGACCGGCTAACTGCGAGTTTTGCTCGCTGGTGCCTTTTCACCCGCCTGGCGGGCGGAACCGCACCCGCGAGCAGAGCATGTCAGACGCACCGGCATCATTCTGAATGGGGCCGGTGCATCCAACCTCCCCATTCCCATTGATCCCTATCGGGCTCAATGGGAATGGGGGGGTAAAAGTTTCCTGCCCCTGGCAATGGGGAAATACAGGGTCCGCCAGGGTTGTAATGGCCCTGTATTTCCCCATTGCCAGGGGCCGGAAAAATTTGCAAGTTTGGCGGCAGCCTGCCGGTTTGACCAGCAAGCCTACCGCCAAACTTGTAATGAGGCCCAATGAGTCTATATCAAGAACAGATAGGACAATAGTTGTATACTTAAAGGCTGCGATTCCACTATTGACATTTTGTTCCGATTTAAGGTTCATCTTACTATTTATTTTATGGATCTCAGCTGTTAAGCTGTTATGTGTTGCATAAGTCTTGGAAATGACATTTTCGTTAATAGCATTAGGTTCACCACATTCATCCGTAATCAGGATTTCCATCAGACATATCTTGTGAAGTAAAATAGTGACCCAGGTCTTTGGTCCCTGAATGTTGAAATTGAGTTTTCACCTTTACATAAGACTCGATTCTGGATGCCCCAGCATTCCAAAAGAGATTACACCGAAAGCAACGTGAAAAACACGTGATATTTACGTGGTCAAATATGCAGTATCTGTAATTGCAAAGCGGTAAGTCAGAAAGAAATGTGCAGGCAGCCCGGCCCTGTCAAGAATGGAGAAATATGTCTCCATGTATTTATGGCCGTGCGAGCAGCAGTCATTTCTATAAAAGACCTGAAAAGAGACTGCTGTTGGTCCGTCAAAATAACTTTTAAAGGATTAAGTTGTCCGCGTTTGTTTTCATAACTCTTCCTGGGATCTGTCCTGAAGTTGTATATGTGAAAGAGTATAAAATAACTGATTACTTAAGATATTCTGGATAGCTTTTATTTACAATTGGAAATTCTTTGCTGGCAAGCTGTTACGGCTGGAGAAAAGGGATGATGTCTCGCAAGCAACTATATTCAGCTAAATCCTATAATGGCATTTCAATAAAACGCCTCTCTAACCTCAAATATCTCCCAAAAATGCAGTAAATCTTTAATGTGCATTTGCCTTTGACTATTTAAACGCCTCAGTCCTGGAAGGAGATCTTTTCACCCTTCCAAGTTACTGAAGAGGGAATATTTGCTCAGGCCCTTAACTTGGGCCGCCAAGGTTAATATCACCATTAACACCCTTGTAGTTCCCTACACAGGTGCTAATGGTGTTTCTTTTTTAAAGAAAGAAACGTAACTTTGTTGTGCAGCTCGGCGTTGCGCAGTGCTGCTGTCAGTGTAGTCTATTGTCCATGTTGATGAAGGTGTTGCCATTGTATTTATTTATTTAAATAACGAAGGAACAAAGCTCTTTTGATCACAAAAGAATGTGCAATAGATAAGAAATCAGATTTAACGGGAAGCAGTGAACTTCTTACAATGGGGTGAGTGTGAGAGACATTCTCACCACGTTGTGGAGGGGAGTTAATGGAACAGTGCCCACCGGTATACATAGAGTAAGGACAACCAACAATGGCCATTTTTAAATGCAGGTAAGTATTCCGGCCCACTATGCTTGAGACGTGACCACGATGAGTGAAGTGCTAGAATGGAGGCAGAGGAAGTGAGCGACTGAAACAGGCAAGAGGCGATGAAAAAATGTTAGCTAGCAGAAAGATGAGAGGTAGGTTAAGGGGGTAACTCTGGGGCGAGGAGGTAGGCTTTTAGTTTGGTTTTAAAGAAATCTATGTGGACTGTTTCTTGGATGTCCGGGGGAAGAGAATTCCATGCAAATGTAGCAGGAAGGGAGAAAGAGCGAAAGCAAGAGGAAGCACAGGAAGGGCGAGGAGCCACAAGGGTAGTCAAGGAGGCAGAGTGCAGATTACGAGAAGGCTTGTAGAATTTGATAGAGGAGAATAGATACAGTGGTGCTTTACCATGGATAGATTTGTGAACCAGGAGAAGAAATTTAAATCTGGCCCTGTTTTGCATCATCAGCCATCCAGCCTGGTGATGGTACGAGGCAGTAGGTGTGAAGTGAGGGAGTTCAAAGAGAGTCCTGGTAGCGATGTTAATGATCTTGTTGAGAGGACAGAAAGCTTAGTTGGGGAGACCAAAGAGGATGCTAGCACAGTAGTCCAGTTTAGAGAAGACAAGAGTGGTTATGGCAGTGTTGAAAGGAAGGAGGTGCCTGATTTTTCTAATAGTTGGGAGGTTGAGGTGAGCTGTTGTTCCAGTTTTGGAGCTGAAAGTAGAGAAGGTGTGAGAAGGGTCATAGATGACACCAATGTTTCTAGCTGAAGATGAGTAGGGGAGAGTGTGAGGTGGGAACTGGATAGGCAGAGGAATAGATGAGAGAGAGCTTTTGGCAGGGAAGAAGAGTACCTCTGTTTTAGTAGAATTTAACTTCAAAGAGTGCAAAGCCAACCAAATTTTTAATGACAGAGAGACAGTTGGATGTTTAGATAGAGAGATCACAGGAGAGTACAGCAAAAGAGAAGAAGATTTGGGTGTCGTCCAAGATGAGCTGGGATGAGAACCCAAAGGAGGAGAGTAGTGCCCCAAGAGCAGAAGTGTAGAGTGTAAAGTGGAGCAGAACCAAGACAGAGCCTTGTAGAACACCAACAGTAGAGAACTGAGTTTATATGTGTTGTTGCTCCAAGTGCCAGTGATTGGTGAGGTGCAAGGTAGGATTCAATCCAGGCAAGGGCTCGATTGTGAATCCCAAGAAGAAAGAGAGTATTAAGGATATCAGAGTGATCAACAGTGTCAAAGGCAGCAGACAGGTCAAGGAGAATTAGGATACAGGGTAGGTTTGATAGCTTAGCAGAGGCAATGAAATTGGAAACTTTCATGAGAGCAGTTTCCGTGGATTGTGTCACAACCAAATAGCAGAGAGTGTCACGACACCCACTTACGAACCACAGAATCCAAAATGTATACGACCCCTCCCACTGTGGTTGGCACGGGTCCCTGGTTTCAAGTAACAGGTGACCACGAGGCAGCCAGTTGGGGAAGAGGATTAGGAAGAGGTTGTGGATGGATGGGGGGGGGGTTATAGGGAAACTGGAAAGAGGGTTAGGGTAACGAATTGGATAGGAAGAGGGGCTTCGGAAAAGAATATCTTAGACATATGATCACTCTTAATTGTGACTCTGTACAAACCTGCATTGATCTTATCTCCTTATACCTCAACACCTAACTACCTTTCACAGACTCAACCTCAATATGACCTCTCCTATCCAATCCTGGTGAGATTTGCCCTCATACCCATGCAAGCAACATAAAGCATAACAATGGCATGAACAATGAATGACATGATAAACTGATGAAATGATAACATATACAACATGTACTGGGTGTCCTGATCAACATTTAGCACTTTGCTCGGTACACCTTGTTTCCTTCCCTTCCATGTGTTCACCTGACACACGTAAGACATCATGCAACCATAACTTCCCTGCCCCGGAGCCTACTTAAGTGGCATGGCTCCACCAAAGCATTTACAAGCATGTCCCACACTTGTGCGCACCACATCAACTTGTTCTTCGTAACACAGTCACTTATTTCCTAACATTGCCCCCATGACGAGGTAATGCCCTTGTATTCTGAGAATATGCTTAGCATTCAACAAGGCCACTTATCTGAGGCTTGAGAGCCTCCTGAGGGCTCCTGATTGAACGTTGTCAGGCAGTATCTAACTCTCATGCTCTCAGCACTGCGTCCTGCCCTGTCTCACCACTGTACTCCAGGAAGCATCATCGCCATGGCCTGAGAAGCATTTGTTAAAAGGTTTGCTGTGTTCTCTGCGGCCAAAGGAACGAACATTCCACGCTCCTACAGGAGTTTCAGCAACGCCATCCGCCCGTGCTTCCAACCATCAATCACCAGCACCTGTCCCGGGCAGAGGCACTCCTTATCAAGCCTGACCTGTGTGCCATATGCCCCTAGCAATGTCGCCCAGGCTTCTGGGTAATGTAGTCTAGGGCCCTAAAGTACGGCAGCGCCAGGGCTTATTAGCTTTCTCTTGATAACTACAGCCAAAATAACAGTTGCATGCCCCCACACTCCCAACAGATTGACAGGAGTGGAAACCTGCTTGTAGAGGGTCTCAAAGTTTGTGGATGTCTAAGAACTTAGTAAAACGGTTGAACACAACCCTTTCAAGCACTTTAGAGTAGTGCTGAAGGAGAGACACAGGGCAAAAGTTAGCCGGTAGGTTTGGGTCAACCCCCTGCTTTTTTAGGGGGGTGACCTTGGCTGTTTTGAAAACAGAGGGAAAGCAAGTGGAGTCGAAGGACAGGTTGAAGAGTTCAGCAAGGTGAGAGGCCACTATAGGGATTTAGGGACAATAGGCTTCACTAGCTGAGGAGCAACAGGGTCAGATGGGGCACAAGAGGGGCTAATCTTCATCAATAGAGATAGCACTTCAGTATTAGAGTGACTAAAGAGGTAGATGGAGGCAGCGAATGATGGCAGAGTAGGTGGAGTGTAAAATGTAAGAGGAGGGAGTGTGAGGAAGGTCTGGAGAGAGTGTCTAATTTCAGTAACGTTTGCAACCAAGTATTCAGCTAGGTCATTAGCTGTGAGAGTGGAGTTGATAGTCATAGACTTAGGAGGAGTGAAGAGTGAGTTTAGGATGCCCTGCAGCCGGTGAGGATGGTTGGAGTGACAGTCAATGAGGGTTAGGCAGAATTCCCTTTTAGCTCTATCAAGAGTGGACTTGAGAGAGTTGAGGGCAGAGAGGTAGAGTTGCAGGTCCTCATGCGAGTGGGTACGCCTCCATTGCGCAGCAGCCGACGCATGTCTGTGCAGAGAGAGCGTATGAATAGCGTGACCCATGGTTGAGGATGCTGAGACTTAGTGGTGAAAGTAAGCAGTGGGAGAATGATTCATATAGTAGGGATTGGAAGCTGGAAAAGGCAGTGGTGGTGGGAGAGATTGCTGATAGCAGCACTGAGCAGCACTAGGCCGCGCAACAAACGTACGTTTCTTTTTATTCCTTTGACAAAGGAAAGACACTGTTAGCGCCGGTGTAGGGTTGCTAAGTGGAAATGGAAGGGGGTGCTGGCTGCCCAGGCAGCATTGAACTTGGGCTTGTACCATACAGTACAGCCCACTTTCCGAGCCCTCTGATTGGCCTGCGCCCCTGCCAGGGTGCTAATTGTTTTATTATAGAATACTTCACTGATTCGTGGGACAACCACCAATTGCCAACTGCTGTTAGGTGGGAGAGGCCCAAGGAGATTGACTAATTACTGAAAACCAAACATCCCATGTTGTGTGTATACTTGCAAGGAGTGGCTTGCAAAAGCACACACGAAGCAAAACCTGTATGGTAGAGACTGGTATGCTGTTCACATTAAGCATATTAGTTGGAAGTGGGGTACTGCAGAAAGGGCTTAATTTGACCTCCTACTCCAGTTTAACCATAATTAGCCAAAGGTTTAAGTACCTCTGAATATGATGACAAAAGCTGGCAAAGTCTTTTCCGCCGAGACCTCTTCCAGAATGTTTTGGATCCTGACTATTCGATCCACCTACTGTGTATTAAAGCGGGGACAGGACCTGGGATGACCTCCTTTAACGGCACTTACCTCTCTGTTTCTGGCAGCACTTGGAATGCTTTTCACAGCATCTCTTGGAACACAGTGGGCATCCATGGATCTTGTATTGTTGAGGAGCATCCACTGCCTGTCCAACGTGGAAACTTGTGTCACTTTCTCTGCTTGCTCTATGGGCCACCAGTTTTTCTGGCTAAGGATCTGGCTACGTATCTGGTAGCAAAAACGGTGCAAGGTTTTTGTGCCAGTCTCTTAGTGCACAAATCCCGAGCATGAGCTATAATAACTCATATTTGCTTATGGACTATCTATGCTGCAGATCACACAGTTGAATTTACATTACACTAGCGATAGAATATGAGGATGGGTTAATTTAGAGTATTCAAATCACAAATTAAACTGCTGTTTCTTTGGAGCAAAATTGGTTTGACAAAAGTAAGTACAACCTCACATGCGGCTCCACAAAAATAATGGGTTTATGTGTGTTTTATTTAGAAGACGTTTCTTGTAAAGGATGGAAGCAATCAAAATAGCAGTTCTGGGATAAACACACATGTGACCTGTTCACAAAGGTTTGCATTGGAGAAAATGACCACAGGTCTTTGAGCATTGCGGTTTGCACCTGCTGCCATAGGCTTCACAGCGAGAGCCAGTCTGGATATACCTAGCACATCTCTGAAATATTCACCGGCAAATTAGATCTGCTCGAAGGTATCTCCACGTGTACTCCTGTGTTATGCTTTGCGGCATAAGGCTGCAGGTTCACATCCAAGGTTACTGCAGGCATTCCCTTTTTGTCTTCAGTGCACATTTCTGGTGAGTCAGGACCATCACGTTTTGCAGCTCATAATGAAACACAGTGCTGTTGCAGGTTTATACTGGGAATCACTGGGAGTCCCTCGATAGTAACTGCACAGCTCTCACCCTTGCAGCGTGGTCCTCCCATGACATACCTTAACATACCTTTACTAGGGGCTCATAGATAACCACACAGAGATGGTCAACACAGCAGATACTTATGAATTGTGCACAAAGGCATACTCGCAATTACATGGAATTCAAGGAAATTACAAGTGTCAACTTAAAGTAAGAACTTGAGTACATCAAGGGTGTTGCAAAATACGTGCATTGCTTGGAAAGTAGGAATATGAAGTGAACATTGAAGTGGATACATTATACAGATTTCAGCTCCTTTGATGGACGCCCTTCACTCCTCACAGCCATTCTTGTGGTATGTGTTGCATCCAGACTGTCAGGCTAAGACCAAGGATTTGCACAATGATTTAAGGAACTTGTTACTCCATCCCATTGCTTCTCCAGCCAAACTTTGTACATGGACTGGGTGGACATCTTCCCCCTTCCAGCTACTGATTGTCTGGTTGGGAATATGGAGAAAATAGTGTCTTTGACCAAGTATAGTGGGTCTAACCTTTTTGCTGGGCACAGCCCAAACCTTACATTTCCATGACATAAGTATCCTATGCCTACAACTTTGCTTTCTGGTCCTTCTATTGCTCTGAATATTTAGGTATCTGCCGCAGAACTTTGAATAAGCCCTTGATCCTATCGATGACTTGGAAGAAGGCGAGCAAAGCCATCCCATGGCTTAAGAACATCAACCATGACTGGTGCCCCGGATCCTTGCCTTTATGTGAGCTTCAATGTTTGGCTTGCATACCTTCTGGGTAGTATTGTGATAATTAGGGCTACACCCCACAAAACATGAAATGCGAATCCCAACTGCAATAAAGAATACGTGTCAGCCCGTACGAGCTCTAGAACTGCTTTCGTGTGTAGAACCCTTAGTAACGAGGCTATGCAGTAGTGGTCAGTAATATGAAATAAGGAAAGAGTTCATACTAAACACTTGTCCTGGAATGTTTCGTAATGATTTCATCTGCACCACCTTCACAATGTTAAGCGACTTAAACCCTGATGAAGTGCGCTTACTTGCTAAACACATATGGGCAGCCCTACAGTTAAGCAATGAACCAGTCAGTTTTACGCCATAACAAATTGAAATATTCCCTACACAAATAGGGAATACAATTACTCCCATCAAAAAATAGAAAGCAGGAACACATCAGCCTACTACTCTGCTCCGACTCACACATTGCCGTGAAAATGCCCAGCGGAGTAGTAGCACTGTAAGTACCTCAACCATTATTACTGCATAATCAGAAAAGTAAGCAAGGTCAAAATACATCTAATTTTCTATGAGCTACTACGCGCAAATAAGTATGTATTACAACAGAATACCGTTTTAGAGTTAACATTTATTGTACTAGAGTAAAAATGCCCCCATTGGGAATGGAAATTACTTTTTTAACACCCTAAAAATTAATGTTTCTCCCAACCTAAAACGTAGAGAGTAAAATACATCTCCTTCAAAATCTTAGCTGGAGCCCTGCATGTTGGTTAAATTTTGAATAATTCCAGCTGCACATTGAAAAACAGTATTCACTTTCAAACATGAATACTGATCAACACAATTTGAAATCATGTTACCGTGAAGATTACACTTTCCCTGAAAGAATAATGGATAAAATATTTTTAAAATGCTTGTTCTCCGAAAGGTTTATACATGTATACGAAGTTGAGTAGGATAAACTTAAGAAAAAATATGAGGACCTCTGTTTTCCTTCGTTAGACTTCCTTTCACTAATGCCAAGTTGCTTACCTTAAATTTGGCCAAATTCTTCTGGAGGAAATTCTGCCTCCCATATTGCCCCAGTTCAGTGATGTATGCAGGGTGAACATTTGATTTGGGAAGAATGTACTAATTCCTTCAAATAATTGTATTGTTTCCAAAGTTCTGAAAAGGTGTTCAAATTCAGTTTGAGCTGTTCCACAACCTCAGTGCTTTTTTTGCAACCTCCCAGCAGCTCAATTTCCCCACTCTTCCTCACTGTGCATGTGCCATGCACTGTGACAATTCAAAAGGGATGGTAGTATGGCTAATGCTGCTGAATAAACCCTGCTTTCCAACCTCTCACCAGACTTCTCCCCATCACAGAAGCAGCACATACACTAAACCAAAGAACATGAGGCCTTATTTCCATAAGCATTTTGCAATGGCAAAGTCCCATTGAAAAACGCTTTGTAATTCAGATCCAATATCTTTAACTGATCCAAGATCAAGGCCTGTCTCCTAAGGCCTTCGAAAGATGGGCACTCACGTTGGCCCTTACTGAACTCCTCCCTATCAGGACCACCTTCTGCAAGTAAACTTAGCAATTCAGGATGGTCATGTGGATTAGGTATTTCAGGCAGCCCCTCTTCCTCGTCAGGTTCAGGCGCTTGGCCAACTGCCTCCACCTCAGTGGTAGTTGAGTTGGGGGCAATATTCCCTTTCCCTCTCTTTTGTTTTTTGACTTCTTTAGCCTTGGGTTTCCCCTTTGGCTTTAGCTCAGCCTTGGACTTGACCAGGGCTGCCTTGGTCTGAGACCTAGTGCAGGGTTATTCTGCTGTATCTCCTACAAGACCTAAGTCTCTGAGATCATTTCCCAGCAGAACTCCCCCAGGGACCTGCCTCTGAACACTTACAGGTCCTTACTAATCCACTATTCACAGCTAGAGTTGCAGGAACACATGGACACCTGAGAGGGGGTCCATCATCCAACTTAGCGGGCATCAGAGGGACTCTGGCTAGCTCATCTGGATTCACCAAAGTGGAATGCACTACAGTCTGCTGGCCCCAGTGTCCCTAATGGCAGAGGTGCCCACGACATTTACCAAGACACTATCCTTAAAGTAATGCTTTGTATTATCAGGGTTGGAGGCATATGCCTCAGCTACTCTAGGCTCCCAGGATCCCAGGGAAACCAAGATTACTTCTGATCCTATCCCACACGGTAAGGAATCAGAAGAGAAGGATGCCCCTGTGAGTATTTCTTTCAGCTGAGAGAAGGCCAGATTCACAGAGTGGACCCTCAAGGTTTTAACCTTATATCTGGGATCCCCTTCACATGGTCATTTGCTCCACAAACTACACAACATCCACTTGGGACATAGGGGAGCTTAGAATAACCAGAATTGTACTTGGGATGATTAGTCCCACTACCCTGTGCATGGTAATATGACTTACCCTTTTTAAACTTTTTGTGGTCCTGTTTGGATCAAGATTTTTCAGATGACTCACCCTCTTTCTCTTTTTGCTTCTTTCCCTCTTCCTGCTTCCCAGAACCAGGCTTGTCCTTATGGGACACCCTGTGGGATACCCAATAATCTGCTGCAGTGGCTAACTTCTTAGGATCTATCTCCTTAGAATCAGACAGATGCTGCTTAAGCTCAGTCGAACATCAGGTAAACAGATTTTCAGCATGACCAAATGGGTCATGCCTTCCAAAGTGATAACTTTATAACCTTCCACCCAACCAGTCAAGTTCTTTAAAGTTTCAGTAACATATGGGACCCAAGTACTACTTTCGTTTTTCTTGTATTCACTGAATCTTTTCAAGTATTGGGCAGGAGTCTTCCCAAACCTCAAGATCAAGGTTTGCTTCAATTTTGTCTCAGTCTTTGACATCTCCACAATGGCACTGCAGCTAGAGTGGGGCAGTCTACAGAGCAACCATGCAATCTTATGAGCATCTACTACTTCTTGTACTTCACATGCATACTCAAACGCAGTCACGCATTCCATGATCTCATCATACACACCAAGCAGATCTTTAGGAAATCTAGGATTTGAGGAGGGACCAGAACCATTCCCAGACCCTCTTGAGGAGCTGTTGGCAGCTTGACGGTTGGCAAGCTCCAACTGACGTTCCCTATCTTTTTGTTTCTCCACCTTTTCTATCTCTAGCTTAGCCATGCTAAACTCAAGTTTGTTTTCTCTCAGCCTAAGCTTCTGTCTCTTGAGTTCTAACACAAACGCAGTGGAAACAGATGACACAATGGATTGGGCATCATCATCCTCTCACTCTATGATGGCAATAACAAACATATCATGACTGTTAACGAGAGCAGCCCCAGCACCTTCTGCACTATCATAAGAGGGAAGAGGTACAATTCTACTTTCCTGCCAATCAACAATCTTTTGTATTAACTCAGTTTTTGTGCCAACGGTAGTGATAGCTCTTTCTGCACATAACCTTCTTAGTGTTTCATATTTAGAAGCACCCAAAGTAATAGCAGTGACTGATTTCAGTTTACATGTTTAGTTTAGTGGTTTACAACTACTGGCCAGCAAAAGTCACTGTGTTCCTGTGTACATGTAATCCAGTGCCACACCACCCAAGTACTTCAGTTCTTATCCCACCGCTGTGCACCAATTTGTTAGAATGGATTTCCAAACTCTGCTTTGGTGAACAGATGTTTAGGAGGCCACCCTTGTTAGTGAAACAGGGAACACTTCTGTGAAGTTAGCCTAGACAATTCAAGGTAGCTTGGAGACCAGCCAAGGCTAAGTCTCAGTAGTAGTGTGGGTGATCTGAGGTCTTGGGTGAGCACACAGAGTAGGACGACAAGAATTACCCTTAGACAGCAGTATATGAAAAATATACAATTTATTTGGCCCAGAACAAACACAAGTGAATAATGGAAAACACAGTAATATCACTACTGAAACACACACTATGAAACATACATGAACAGTCACTTTTGGCCAATGCTGTAAAAAGCAGTATCCCACTAAAAAAAAGTAAGGAGGCAAAGCAGACAAACCTTATCACATTGGCAAAATTCAGAGATGTATAACCCTAACTTTATTAGTCCAGCCTTATTAAGATTGGAGTCTTGTGCTCCGTGTCAGATGTGTGTGTAAAAGCGCTTGGTTGAGCGTAAAGACACAAAGCACAATATTCAATGGGGTGTTAAAGTAAGAGAGAGGATTCTTAAGTGTAGAAAATGGGTTTATGAGACTCAGGGAGGATCTGCTGTGGAGAACAAAGCTATTCTCAACTTCGGACGGCGTTAGGAAGTGGAGGCCACCCAAGCCAAGGCAAGGACCAGAAGGGATCCTTTATGCATAAAAATGCAAAGGAGGAACTAGGGACCACCGGTAAGTGGTATGATTACTCAACACCCTTAGCTCACTCTTGGTTCAATGTTGACAGGTCTAAGAGGGTCTGGAGAGAGTTTCCTAGAGTATGAAATCCCATTCTTGGTTTAACGTCAAAGTGCACAGGCGCTGCAGGTGTGGATGAGGATGCCGGTCCGGTTTACAACTGGAGCTGGATCTCTCGTCTCGATTGCAGAACAAATAAATCACTGGTGCAACTGGTCTTAGGACACTTGAAGAAAAGGTGGGAAAGTCACCAGCAGTCACACAGTGATGCAGCGGCACCCAAGTTTCGTGGTCTGATTCACACTTCTCTCTCATGGCCCAAAGCATCTGGGATGCAAGAAGGTGCTTTGCAGTGCAAATAAGGATTCCCGAAAGCTTGAGGCAAAACCGATGCTCCAGTTGGTCAGCCCACTGGAAGGCCCAGGTACACTTCCGACAAGCTCATTTGCAGGGCAACAAGGAGGCATTGAGTGTGATTGGTCCCACCACTCCAAGGGGTTGAAGCACCTTTGTAGGTCTTCGGAGATCAAGTGCAAAGCAGGGCTCTAACGTGACAACATCGGGCTCAGGGTGCCAACCATCTTCTGCATAGTTCTGCACAGTCCTTGGATCTGCTTCAGTCTTCTGGATACTTGGCTCCATGTATAGGTCGATTTGGACCTATTAGTGATCTACGGGTCTGCATTCAGGATCTACATTCAGGATCCCTGCTCATATCCACAAGTCCAGTGAGTGCTTGTACTCAGGTGGCCAATGAGGAGATCTGCCCCACTCATGCAAGCCAGCAGTGGTCCAATCAGGGACCTGTGTGGCTCTCATGCTCTCTTGCACACCAGATATCCTGGCACCAGTAATGTGGATTGGGAACCAGACAGTCCCAGCCCACTTCCTGGGTACCTACACATGTGACATGCATGCAAAAAGCGTTGGCATTTGCGGATGAATGCATGCCCAAATAAGGACTCCCTGGGTCACAAAGACCAAGTGGAAGGCCAACGGACAAAAATGGCCAAAGGAGAAGACAAAAGACCTTATTGCATGGCCATGACAGACACTAGCCACAGTCATGAGCCCAACACATTACGCACAGTATGGCTCCGTAAAAGGTCATATAAATACATGGAAAGGTTCTGCTGCCACCAGTCCACTCCTATGCACATTGTCCAGTTACTAAAACATCCTTAGTGGATGATTAGGACCTGAAAATACAAGGACCCCATTGCACGGTTCTGTAATGCACTTTGTGCAATTAAATACTGTTGCCAAAAGTGGCAACAAAGTCAAAAGACTAAGAGAAACACATTCTCAGCACTGACTGTCTGAAGGATGAGTATGTTTCCCCATAATGATAAGCAAAAGCCCAGTGGAGTGCAGCTGAAGGCTGTGCTCCACTGGCAAAGGTCAGAACAGCAGGCTGGAACAAAAGCAAAAGGTTTGGGGGGGGGGGTCCACAAATATAGAGGCAAACTGGCAGTAAGTGAAATGTTCCCTAACACTAGCATATCTTAAAAAGAGTTTGTAATCCACAGATTCTGATCTTTGTTGGTCATGTATAAATGTAAAAGAGTCCTTGCAGCATTGAATACCCGTTTGTCCAACCTACAGTGACCTGGGTTCTATATACCTAAAGACCCTATTTATCATCCATGGTATACTAACCACTACAGGAGCACTGACCCTGCGTAATTTTACTTCTAGTACTGTGATTAGATGGGGGGTTGCCAAATATTTGCATAGAGCATGGCTGCATAGGACAGTATCAGCCAGTTGGTAAAAAAAGGTGTAAACAAATTATGAATGGTACATATGAAGTTGTACTCAGTTTTCAATCCATCTATGGTTCTGAAATAAATAGTTAAAGATGTTTGTGAATGGTTTGAAAGTGTCTAGCAATATTTGATTAAGGTAGGAAGTACTAATTTAAATCACATAGGGAGAATAAGAAACATGCATTCAAGAGGGATAGTAATATACAAGCATGGACAACATTGATTAGATGTAACAACATTTTGGTGGTGGGCACAAGACTACACTGGTGCATTGAAAAAAAGGTGCTTTTTAATATGGTTGGTGATAGAAATCAACATTATTGTCAAGTAGACTATACATGAAGTAATTGAACACTCTAAGTGTAATGAATTGTCATTATGATTATTGGTTTTCATTCGTTTTTTGTTTTCCTAAAATGTTCTTTCCCCCTGTTGTGACTCGTTGTTGACCGGGCGTTTGGTTTGTACTCTTATATGATTATATATTTTATGTAAAATGATTGTGTTATAATTCATGTTGTTTGTTGATGGTACAATAGCCCTGAAGAAGACCTAAAGTTAAGGTCAAAACACGTGTTGGCAGGAATTGTGAAGTTGTTAAGCGACAAACTGTGCCCAGTTATGGAGAACCTTACCCTTATAGGGGGAGACTGAAACATGACATTGGAGCATATGATGGACAGACAGGGCGCACCTCTAACACAGCTTCTGAGCCTACACAAACACACCTCCCTGCAAACTCTCATGGCAGAACTGGGGCTAGTGGACGCATAGCACGCCCTTCACCCTGAACACCGCGATCACACATTTTTCTCAAATCTTACTCTAAAATGGATTTCTGGCTAATCCCCCCAACCGCCCTATTACTAATAAGCCAAAGTGCAATACTCCCTACAACCGTATCAGACCATGTACCCATACTCCTTCATATCACCCTCACAGGAACCCAATGCAAGACACCCCTGGTGCTTAAATCTGAGAGCATTAGCTTGCCCTGACTTCCTGCAACACCTCAAAACAGACACAGACTTATTTTGGCAGACTAATTTGACCCCAGGATATCCCCCTGGTACATGCTGGACACCTATACAGCCTTCCTCAGAGGGCAATGTATCTCTAAATGGGCTTATAAAATGATGGCTGGAAAGAACAAGAAGCACAGATTACCATTGACATATCAAGCACTGAAGCCCTACATAAATGCATGCAGGATCTGCAAATATATGCCTATCTCAGTAAGCTAAAAGTGGACCTCAAATAAGTCACCACATAACAAGCACAAAAATCATTTACCAGTTGGTCACAGGCCTACTACCAGGACGGCGACCGCCCACTCCATCTAATGGTGCTCGCTCTCCGCACCAGACAAGCCTTGCAGAGTATCACCGGCATCCACGACAGCATAGGATCAATGACCATATTAACAAAAGATTCGCAGAATATTACGTTGAGCTCTATGCTGTCCCACATCCAATATCAATGACCCTAATAGACAGCTTCCGCAGAAAACTCTGATTTCAAACAATCAATGACTCACAAAAGGCCAAGCTATGAAAACCACTTACCGCCGCAGAGAAAACTCAGGACATAGGCTCTTTATCAGCGGGCAAAGCAGCCGGACCAGGCGGACTACCCATTGACCAATACAAAGCAATGGTGGACCGTCTCCCACCACTGCTAGAAGCGATACATGCCGAAGCACAATCGGATGCCCAACTCCTTCATTCGATGATATCAGTCAATATAATTGTCTTTCATAAGAAGGGCCACGACTCTGAGGACTGCGGATCCTATCAGCCAATCTCGCTGATCAACGCAGATGCCAATATTTTGACCAAATGTATAGCACTAAGAATAGAAAAGGCTCTCCCGCAACTAATACACAAAGGCCAGACTGGCTTCATCCAATCTAGACACTCAGATGACATCATGAGATGCCTCTTGCAAATCATAGTGGAATGATGTGACCCAGACAAATTAATGTTAACTATCAGCGCTGTTAGGAAAGATTTCCATTTCATGTATAATTTTCCCTCCAATTGTGTACCCCCCAACTTTTTGCTGATGTTATACACCATAGTCTGACTTTACCAGAGGAGCACAGCCCCTGGGCTTTTCGCTCACATTATTATGGGGAAACTGACATGCCCTTAAAGACAGTCAGTACTGGGAGACTATGTTTCCCTTAGTCCTTGTCAATGTTGCAACTTTTCTGCATCATGTTGCAAGTGCACAATGCACCTTCCAGTATAGTGCACTTGGGTCTTCCTGTAATTTCTAAAGTCCCTAGATAGTCTTGAAGGATTTTTTAGGTGAAGTGCAGGTGTGCCTTGGACAGGGCTGGTGGCAGTTTATCTTTTCATGTATGTTTACCCTTTCCTGCCAGGTAAAAAGTTGTTACTGCGTTTGGCATGAATAGGTGGCCAGGCTCCAAAATGCACAAGGTTATTTGTCATATCCTTTGGCCATTTTGCCCCTTCACCTTCTCCAGGTTGAGCCGACCCGGGTCAGTGCTTATTTGGGCATGCATTCTCCAGCAGAACGCCAAGCTTTTGCAGGCTTCTGTATGCCTTGTGTGTATGCTTCCATGATGTGGGTTGGACTATCTGGTAATAAAACACATCCTGGGTGTCAGAGAGTCTGGTGTGCTGTGTATGCCTGGGACCACCGTGGCCCATGATTGGTCCATGTATGGTATGCCTATATGTGAGCAGATCTCCCATTGGGTCCTCTTCATTTTGGCGCAAAGGAGATTTTGGATAAGAGAAGGCTCCAAACATCCATACCATGTCAATCTCTGGAGTTCTCACTGAACGAAGGATAGGATCCAAGTATCTTGAAACTAAGAAGCCGAGTCGAGGAACCGCTAGTGACCCACCGGAAGGTTTGGCACCCTGAGCCGGCGGTCATCCCGCTGGACCCCTCTGCATCTGATCATCCTAGAAGGTCTGCAAAGGCGCTTTGACCCATGGAACCAACTATTCTCGCCACATCATCAAACCCTGCAAGTAAGCCTTCTCAGAAGTGTACCTGGACCAACGAGTGGGCTGACCGGCTTTCGCAGGACCTTTGCTATGATCCCACCACCGTTTTGAAGAGGCCCTTGAAACTTTGCAAGCTCTGTGTTCACAGCACTCTCACACCAGATTTCATATACTTTGCGTTCCCAGGTCAGGAGTAAAGAGAGAGCGCCTGAACCGGAATACATGCAGTTACTGTGTCGCCCAGCCATGTTGACAAACTTTGCAAGTGCATTGCAGCTGTGGCCCTCTATGCCCTGAAGCCTGCTACAGTGAAACTGGTCTGATCCACCCACCAAGAGCAGAGAAATCGCCACTGTCCCATTTGAGAATCAACATTGTAACTTTGTTGCTGAAACCAGCAGAGCCTCGAGATTGACGCATTTGAACCTGCAACCGTAGTTGACTCGACTGCCAAAGTTTGGTCTGGAGAGCTCCGGGGGTTGGTGTGTAATTGCAACCCTTACCAGTGGCCCCTAGTGCATCCATCAATTTTCATGCATGAGTGGCCCTTGAGGGCCCCTCTACTTTCCACTGCTAGTCCAAACTAGCAAACTATTCCCAACTCTCGGAACCTGTTCTGCCCTCACGAGGAGACCATCCACAAATAGTGGGAACCTATTCTGCATCACCTCGCCCACCTTCCTGAACTGCTACAGCCCCTGCACAAGACCCGTTTCACCCATCTGCACTACCGCGTGCACCAGCATCTCAAGTACATTTGAGCACTAGGCTCCTCTCATCGTAGGGACTGCACTGCCTTTCAGTTAGGGTTGTGTTTTTTGCAGAACTGCCTAAAGACTATTTGCACTGCCTGCTTCCTTCCCTTTCGGGGTCTGGACCCATTTTGTGCATTAAACCCTTAGGCCTCTTGGTCTAGTATATATGTATTTTAGTAGGATTGTGTTGGTTTAAATGTGTTACTGTTAATAACTATTGTGTTGAAACTCAAAGGCCTTGAATTAATGTATTTGAATTTTTAATATATATACAACTGACTGGGAGTGATTTGTAAGGGTCCTTTACTCTGTATGCTCATTGAGGTCTTTCAGTGATCCTCACCCCTCCTGAGACCTAGTCTTGACCACCGCCAATGCTACATTGATTGGTCTGGCTTGACTAGAAGGTTACCCTGTTCCAAGAAACTAGCCTGGCCTTCTGAACCTCTGCCCACCAGGTTACAGTTCAGAAATCCGTCTTAACAGATGCCAAAAAAGGGTTCAACTAAGTCTGATGGGACTTCATGTTCCGAGCGCTGACAGTATATGGCTTCCCACCAAACCTTATAGGGCTCATACGGCTACTATATACGAATCCCACAGCCACGGTGACCACAAACGGTATCGCCTCAGACCCTTTCAAGCTACATTCCGGAACCAGACAGGGCTGTCCCCTCTCCACTCTTCTGTATGGACTCTCAATCGAACCACTGGCAGAAAAACTCTGCACAAACACAGACTGGACCGGGGTGATATGGGGGGGAGAAGAACACTGGTTTTCCCTATACGCAGACAACCTCCTTATCTGTATTAGCAGAACGACCGTATCACTCCCATGCCTGTGCCAAATTCTTCACAACTACGGTCCCATGACAGGCTACAAAGTTTCCTTATCTAAATCAGAGATCCTCCCACTCAGACCTGACATTCCATGGGACCCGGAAGGGGGGGGGGGGTTGCCCCGTTCCGTCTCCAGCTGAAATCAATCAAATATCTCAGGATTCATATATCCCAGAATATTCACAAAATCACTGAATGAAACTACCCACTAACCATTGCTAAGATCCACGATGATCTAACTAGATGTAACACACTTCCCTTGTCTTTTAAACTTACCCTGTTCTAAGACACTAGGCTGGCCTTCTGAACCTCTGCCCACCAGGTCATAGTTCAGAAATCGATCTTAACAAATTGGTCTACAGCGATGGGATAGGACTGAAGCTATCCAGTGTTGCACACTAGTGAAGGCATTTCAGATTACACCTACCGAGGACACATAGTGACCTACTAGTAATAACTGTTCAGGCCATAGATATATCTAATATAATGGAAACAAGTACCTTTATGACCTTAAATGCTTCTAGATCAGAAACATTGAGAATGATGTGTACTGAGAGGGGTTTGCTTGCTCAAGGTAGAAAAGTGGAAATGATTCAGAAAATCATGGAATGGCAAGAGTTGCAACTTGAGGCCATAAACTCTGATGAGAGTGCAGAAGGAGGTAGAGATGCTTCCACTGGCAGAACTGATATTTCTGTCGCTGCCCTCATCAATGGTGTCCATGAGGACAGGGAGGATGCAATGTCCAATGTTTCCTCTGCAAGCTCTGATGCTGAGGCCATGTTGGAATTCAAGAAGCAAGAGCTGCTGTTTTAGCGGAAGGAGCTTGAATTTCACATGGCTAAGCTGAAGGTGGAGCAGGCTGAAAAACAGAAGGACAGGGATCTCCAGTTGGAACTGGCGAAGCTTCAAGTTTCAAATGGATCCAAGGGATATGGACATGGGTCTTCCTCTTATCCAAGATTTCCTAAAGATCTGCTCAGTGTGTATGATGAGGAGAATGACATTATGGACTGGCTACCCAAGACCCAGTGGATCATGTGTGGCTTGTGGAACAAGTGACCATGTAAAGGGGGACCCCAGATGTAAGGTCAGAACCTTGGGGGTCCACTCTGCTAATCTGGCCTTTTCCTCCTATGAAGAAGGGGAGATTACAGGGGCATCCTTCTCCTCACACTCCTTCCCGAGTGGGATAGATTCTGAGGTAGTTTTAGTTTGGGTTCCTGGGAACATAAAGTTTCAGAGGCTTATGCTAGGATTCTTGATACTACCAAGCACTATTTTAACAACAGTGTGCTGATTAATGGAGTAGATACTCCTGCCCTTAGGGATAGTGGGTACAGCAGAACTGTAGTGGATTCTACCTTGGTAGACCCAGAGCACGTTGCCAGAGCTCCTCTGTTACCCACTAAATTAGCTGATGGCACACTTCTCAAGTTCCCAGTTATGCCGGTAAATCTTACTATAAATGGTGCAGTAGTCAGGATTCCAGTGAGCATTCGGAGAGATGCCCCAGGAAAGGTCTTGCTGGGGAATGATCTCAGAGATTTAGTGCTTGTGGGAGACACAGCAGAGAGACCCTGCACAAGGTCACAAACAAGGGCTGCACTGGCCAAGTCCACTGCCAAGCCTAAGCCAAAGGGGAAACCCACAGCTAAAGGTGTCAAGAAATACACAAGAGGGAAAGAAAATATTGCCCCTAACTCACCTACCACTGAGGTGGAGATAGTTGGTCAAACACCTGAACCTGACGAAGAAGAAGTGTTACCTGATGTTTTTGATCTCAATGACCATCCTGAACTACAAGGTTTGTTAGTAGAAGGTGGTCCTGTCAGGCTTAAATTCAGTAGGGGCCAACATGAGTGCCCATCTCTGGAAGGTCTAAGAAGCCAGGCCTGCTCCCAGTTTGAGGGTGAACCTCCTGGGAAGCACATGATTTATTGGGAAGGTGGGCACCTCTACAGTGAGCCTACAGAGTCTACAGAAGGAGACCATATGAGGTTGGTGGTTCCCCTTGCTGTAAGACCCTTCCTCTTGCAGCCGATGCATGAGGTGCCCCTTGCTGGTCACCTTGGCATCAAGAGAATCAAGCAAAGGTTATTCATGCATTTCTACTGGAACAAGATGGGGGTGCCAATAGAATGTCACTGCAGGAGTTGTGCCACCCGCCAATTATCTGGAAAAAGTGGCACAACAATTCAAGCTCCATTGGTACCACTCCCAGTAGTGGGGGTACCATTTGAGAGGTTAGGGATCGATGTTGGTCCCCTTGACCCCCAAACATCCTCAGGCAGTAAGTTTATCCTAGTGCTGGTCAACCATGCCACTAGGTATCCTATGGCCATCCCGTTGAAGACTTGTTCATCCGCATACCACCAACAAACCAATGGTCTTGTGGAAAGGTTTAACAGAAACCTAAAGAGCATGACTGGGGCTCTAGAAGAGCCCCAAAGAAGAAAATGGGATCTTCTATTGCCATGTTTACTGTTTGCCTACCGAGAGGTAACTCAGGAGGGTGATGGCTTCAGTCCCTTCAAACATCTGTTTGGTCACTCTGTGAGGGGACCCTTAGCAAAAGTCAAGGAGGGATGGGAGATGCCCACTCCCCCTATCACTACCAACTTAGTAGACTATGTGCTAGGGCTCAGAAAGAGGATGGCACTCCTGGTGGGTCTGGCTAGTGAGAAACTGAAGGCAGGGCAAGCACTGGTGAAACATTGGTATGACCAGAAAGATGCCTCATCAATTTCTCACCAGGTCAGCAAGTCCTGATCATGTATCCTATAAGGCCTAGAGCTTTACAGAACAAATGGTGAGGCCCTTACACAGTGGTGGAGTCACTGGGTGAGGTCACCTATTTAGTGGACCTTGGAAGTGCTGGACAAGCTCCAAAAGTGTTCCATGTGAATAGACTGAAGGCTTTCACCCCAAGAGTTGAAATTGCTGCACTGCTGTTGACTTCAGATGTTGAGGAGGAGGAGTCAGAACCTCTCCCTGACCTGTCCCAGGGCATTCCTTCAGCTAGCTCCACTCCATTGGGGGTGTCAAATGGGCCCCTCACCTGACTTCTGATCATCAAACTCAGGTGAAAAGTCTGCTCAGGAAATGTTCCCCCTTGTTCTCACAAACTCCTGGTTTGACACCTTTGTGCAAACATGACATTTACGCAGGAGGGAGTGTACCTACTAAGAGTAGGGGATACAGGATGTCAGAGAAAGTAAGGTCTTACATTAAGACAAAGGTCAACAAAATGTTGGATCTTGGGGTGATTGAACCTTCTAGTAGTCCTTGGTCAAACACTTTGGTTTTGCTTCCAGAGGCAGGCACCTCTGAGTTGAGGTTCTGTATGGATTACAGAGCTCTGAATGCTGTCACCAAGACAGATGCACACCACTTGCCTAGAGCAGATGAGCTGGTGGATACTTTGGGTGCCTCCAAATACCTCAGCACATTTGACCTCACTTCAAGCTATTGGCAAATAGCCCTTGCAGAACATGCCAAGGAGAAGACAGCTTTATCAACACCAGAGGGTCTTTACCAGTTCAGGGTAATGCCTTTTTGGTTGAAGAATGCCCCTGCCACTTTCCAGAGGCTTGTGAATCATGTCCTGAATGGGTTGGATGAATTCTGTCTAGCATATCTGGATGATATAGCAGTTTTCAGTAACACCTGGGAGGATCATGTGAAACACCTTAGGATTGTGTTGCAGACTCTTTACAAGGCCCACTTGACTATGAAGGCCAGTAAATCCCAGATTGGAAAAGGTTCAGTGGTCTACCTTGGATGTGAAGTAGGTGGAGGGAGTATACAGCCTCTACCCAGTAAAGTACAAGCAGTAGAAGACTGGCCTACCCCCACTACACAGACCCAAGTGAGAGCCTTTTTAGGACCCACTTGGTACTACAGGAATTTCATGGCAGACTATCGCACCATAGCTGCCCCTCTGACTGCTCCCACAACTCCTAGGAAACCCAAGAAGGTAACTTGGTCTGAAGAGTGTGGGAAGGCCTTCAATGGCTTAAAAGACTCTTTGTGCCAGGCCTCTGTTCTCAGGGCCCCTGATTACCAAATACCTTTTATTGTGCAGATAGATGCCTCTGACACTGGGATAGGAGCTGTACTATCACAAGTACATGAGAAGGGTAAGGAACACCATATTGGATTCATTAGTCGCCGGTTTAAGGACAGAGAGCTCAGATGGTCCACAATAGAGAAAGAATGTTTCTCTGTTGTGTCGACCCTAAGGAAGCAGAGGCCCCACCTCAATGGGAACAGGGGGAAAAAGTTGCAACCTGCTTGCAGTCTTGTACGCAAGCTCCTTATATAAGCTAGATTATTTGTATTTAGTTTGTTGTCTGTGGCTACATGGTAAAAATTGCTTTGAGGTTGCCCAATGCCTAAAATAGTGAAGTATAGAAAGGGATTTTTTACCTTCTGATTGCGCCTACAGATACTCTAATAGTCGGTGGCCCTCATTACACGGTAGGCGGTAAGGGTTTACCGTACCGGTATTTTACCGGTACCGGTAAACCCTTACCGCCTTACTACGAGGTCCCTTTGCGGGTTGGTACTTTAACGCCTGCTTTTAGCAGGCGTTAAAAAACGAACCCGCAAAGGGACCGGGGTGCTAATTACGGTACCGCAATTTGCGGTACCATAATTAGCGTCTTCCCCATTCCTATTATGCCCTATGGGGCAAAAATGGGAATGGGGAAGGGCAATGGAGGAAGGAGGAATTACCGCCTTCCCAACCTTGGAATAGGGCGGTAATTCCCCTTTCCTCCAAGGCGGTACCAGTAAATTACCGGCATGAACCATGGCGCTAATAGCGCCATGGTTTACCACCTACCGTGTAATGAGGCCCTGTATGTCATAACAAAATAAATTAGGCTTGGTACAACTCCATATTATTCATTCTGCTTCTCATATAATAAATTGAAAACCATTTGAGCCAACAAATGAATCCAAGCCTAATTTATTTTGTTTTGACATAAAGACAATTAGAGCATCTGTAGACGCAATCGGAAGGTAAACAATCCCTTTCTATACTGCCCTACCTCTATGGGACCCACTTCACTTTGCAAACTGACCAGTAGCTAATGCACATGAAGGGAAAGAATCCAATGTTGCTCATGTGGTCCATAAGCCTTCAAGGCTTTGACTTCACTATTGAACATAGGCCAGGTGTCCAACATAGCAATGCTGATGGGTTGTCCAGAATGTTTAACCAACCTGATCATGAGACTCATCCAGGGGTGGATTAATTCCCCCTGTCCTTGGTCTGGGAGAGGCGAGTGTTAAGAAAGATTTCCATTTCATGTGTAATTTACCCTCCATTTGTGTACCCCCGAACTTCTTGTTGATGTTATACACCATAGTCTGACTTTACCAGAGGAGAATAGCCTTCTGCTGCACTCCCCTGGGATTTTCGCTCACTTTATTATGGGGAAACTGACATTCCCTTAAAGACGGTCTGTATTGGGAGACTTACTTTCCCTTAGACTTTGTCAATGTTGCAACTTTTCTGCAACATGTTGCAAGTGCACAATGTACCTTCCAGTATAGTGCACTTGGGTCTTCCTGTCATTTCTAAAGGCAGTAGACACTCTTGAAGGATGTTTTAGGAGAAGTGCAGGTGTGCCTTCGACAGGGCTGGTGGCAGCCTATTTTTTCATGTATTCTTTCCTGCTAGGTAAACCGTGGTTACTGCATTTGGCACGAATAGGTGGCCTGGCTCCAAAATGGCTATGTCACGAGGTTCTTTGGCCTGTTCTTTGGCCATTTTGCCCCTTCACCTTTCCCAGGTCGAGCCGACCCGAGTCAGTCCTCATTTGGGCATGCATTCTCCCACAAAACGCCAAGCTTTCGCTGGCTTCTGCATGCCTTGTGTGTGTGGGCTGGACTGTCTGGTTAGAATACACATCCTGGGCGTCAGAGAGTCTGGTGTGCTGTGAATGCCTGGGACCACCGTGGTCCATGATTGGTCCACGTATGTTATGCCTGTATGTGAGCAGAACTCCCATTGGGTCCTCTTTGTTTTGGCGTGAAGGAGATTTTGGATAGGAGACGGCTCCAAACACCCACACCATGTCGATTTCTGGAGTTCTCACTGAAGGAAGGATAGGATCCAAGTATCCTGAAACTAAGAAGCCCAGTCGAGGAACCGCTGGTGACCCACTGGAAGGTTTGGCACCCTGAGCCCGCTGTTGTCCCACTGGACCCCTCTGCATCTGATCGTCCTAGAAGGTCTGCAAAGGCGTTTCGACCCATTAGAATAGTGGGACCAACTATTCTCGGCACCCTCATCAAACCCTGCAAGTAAGCCTTCTCGGAAGTGTCCCTGGGCCAACCAGTGGACTGACCACATCCATCAATTTTTATGCACGAGTGGCCCCCAATGGCCCCTCTCCTTTCCACTGTTAGTGCAAACTAGTGAACTATTCCAAACTCTTGGAACCTGCTCTGCCCTCACAGGGAGAACCTATACGAATAGTGGGAACGCATTCTTCATTATCACACCCACCTTCCTGAGCTGCTACAGCCCCTACAAAGGACCCTGTTTCGCCCATCTGCACTACTGCGTGTGACAGCATTGCAAGTACATTTGAGCACTAGGCTCCCCTCATAGTAGGGACTGGACTGCCTTTCAGTTAGGGTTGTGTTTGTTGCAGAACTGCCTAAAGACTATTTGCACTGCCAGCTTCATTCCCTTTTTAGGTTGTGGACCCATTTCGTGCATTAACCCTTTAAGGTCCCTTGGTTTTGTATATATTTGTATTTTAGTAGGATTGTGTTGGTTTTAAAGTGTTACTGTTAATAACTATTGTGTTGAAACTCAAAGGTCTTGAATGAATGTATTTGTAATATTTATATATACACCTGACTGGGAGTGATTTGTAAGTGTCCTGTGTGCACATTGAGGTCTTTCAGTGACCCTCACCTCTCCTGAGACCTAGACTTGTCCGCCGTCAATGCTACCTTGATTGGTCTGGCTGGTCCAGAAGGTTACCCTGTTCCAAAAAACTAGGCTGGCCTTCTGAACCTCTGCCCACCAGGTCAGAGTTCAGAAATCCATCTTAACAGACGCCAAAAAAGCATTCAACAAAGTCTGATGGGACTTCATGTTCAGAGCGCTGACAGTATATGACTTCCCACCAAACCTTATAGGGCTCATATGGCTACTATGTACTAATCCCACAGCCATAGTGACCACAAACAGAATTTTCTCTGACCCTTTCAAGCTACATTCTGGAATCAAACAGGGATGTCCCCTCTCCACTCTTCTGTATGCACTCTCAATTAAACCACTGGCAGAAACACTTTGCACAAACCCAGACTGGACCGGGGTGATACGGTGGGAAGAAGAACAATGGGTTTCCCTATACACGGACAACCTCCTTAACTGTATTAGCAGACCGACTGTATCACTCCCACACCTGCAGCAAATTCTTCATGACTAAGGTCCCATGACAGGCTACACGTTAACTGGACCAAATTAGAGATCCTCCCGCTCAGACCAGACATTCCATGCGACCTGGGAGGGGTTGCCCCGTTCTGCCTCCAGCTGAAATCAATCAAATATCTCAGGATTCATATATTCCCGAATATTCACGAAATTACTGAATGAAACTACCTACTAACCATTGCAAAGAGCCACGGCTATCTAACTAGATGCAACACACTCCCCTTATCTCCTACAGATCGCATCAATGCATTTAAGATGAACTCCCTACCCAAACCGATATATTTGGCAATGATGCTCCCCCACGCCCCGATGCTGCAAATGTACACAAACTTGGACACACATTTAACTAAATTCATCTGGAGGGGGAAAAAGGCTAGACTGCTGCTGGAAGTTTTCCAGGCCACCAAGAGTGAAGGCAGACTCTCGGTAACCTACATCGGATATACTATCAGTGTGCCCATATCTGAGCCACAATTGAACTTGATCCTGGCCCCCTGCTTCTTGGCTCAGGTGGCGATGACTGGCATACCAACCTTATGGTCAGGAAGCTAGTACACATAGCTTTCTTTTCAGAACGCAAACTCTTGATCATCCACTGGTAGGCAGATAAAGCCCCCACCAGACAGTCCTGGCTAGCAACTCTGCTCGATGGAGTGCTCCGTCCTTAAACGACAGGGAAAATAGAGCTTGCTGATCGCTTTAGGGATCTGCTGGACACACACATTTCACTGATCACTCTCTGCAGCCCTGGGGATGGGCCGTGAACAACCCAATTGTCTGGTCTATGTTACAACACATACAAGTACCAATGATGACTCTCAAGTTGACCACTGGGAATGCAGAAATGTTGCACAATATTGCTACATTGCTACACCAGATGCAAACAGTTATAAAGGAGATGTCATAGCCTGGACCAAACACAAACTGTTTCAAGACCACGTATCTTGTGTGAATGTTGTGGGGGGTGGGAACAGAATGGGATGTTATAAATGTGGGTAATTTATGCAAACCTGGAGGCGGGAGAGGGATGGGAGTTGGGGAGTTGCGATACAGGTAACAAGACATAAACATGTCTAATGCCCCACTCGTGCCTCGGCCAGCTGGGAGTATTGTTGTTTACTACATACTTTTTCAAATACCCTCTAAAAAGAGTTGTAAAAAAAAAAATAAGAGCCCAAAAGGGTGGTTCTACCATTGTAACGGTTTATTGAGAAGCAAACCTCAACACGGGGAGTTCCTTCCCTCCCCACTCAAGTGGTTATTTTTTATTTTATTTTTATTTTATTGGTCACTTCTAAGGTACTTATACAATTAGCAAAACTGTTTCAAAGTGCCAACAAGGCAAACAGGGTGGGGACAGGGTAAGGTAGACAATGAATTACAGCAAGGATAAATGATTGAATTAACAGTACAAACAAATAATGAGAGTAAAGGGAAGGGGAGACAAACCTACTATGCCTTGTGAGTGTTCAGAACGTGCAAGTGCAGAGGGGGGAGTGGTGAAGGATAGGTGCTTTGATTCTCATAGATAAATGCTCAGAGTAAGTGCTGACAGGAGAAGGACGTAAGAGCAACCGCCTGTGGGTAAGTGCAGCAGAAAGACAGCGGCTGGGATGAGAGATGTGGGGTATCAAGGCTCCAAGGACACATAAGGGCCATGCACATCAGTCACTCTGCTCTAAGATTAGCAGGGAAGAGAGGAGGAGAAGGAAGAGGTAAAGAGAAAGGTCTTGAGGCTTTTCCGGACTTTAAGGAGGTCATGCTCAAGACGCAGAGGGAGTGGGAGGTTGTTCCACAGGAGGAAGCCAGCTGAAGAAAGTGATCGCCCACCAGCTCTCAGTTTAGCAAAGTGCTTAACACGCAGGGAGTTAGTGCCAGAGGAACGGAGGAGTCTAGAAGGGGAGTAGTTGATCAGGAAATGTTGAAAGAGTGGTCCCCGGCACCAGAAAGCCTTATGCAACAAACTGTTAAACAGATTCTTATTTTAGCACTATCTCAGACTCATATCATGCCACTTGGATCCCACTCCCTGAGCTAACAATGTGCCAATAACCAGGCCAGAGTACAGGAAATAAATTGGTATTTATTTAAATTAAAAGTCATAGACATTAGCACAAAAATGTTAAACACCACTTTATCCGTGGCACAACACAGTCAACTTCTCTCAGCATAAATAAATCACAAAAGTCAATTGAAAATAATACAACCACAATTCTTCACTTGCTAAACATGTCACTGCAAAATAATTACACTGATCAATAACAAAAGTGATTCTCATGTAGTGTGGTGTGATTTTGATTTCCCTCCGGGCTTAAAAGGCTAGCTGTAGAATTTCAAGAGTGGTACAAATACATGTTATGGAAAAATCTCATTTTTGAGCTAATTCGCTTCAACCTTAGACACCACCAGCTCTTTTGCTAGACTTGAGAACTTTTTTATTTTTATCCTGAAATGAGTGAGACCTTTTTTCCCCCACTCTCTCATTTATTTTCACCTGATTTGGAATCTGTATTTCTTTTTTTTTGGAGTCTGACAAACTCCATAGGCATCTACTTTTTGTATGGCGACACATAGCCCCTACAGTGCAGTGTCAGAGAGAAATCCTTTAGATTTCTCTTAAGGTTTAAATACCTTCTCTTGGATGACCTACTGTTCCCAAGAGTAGTAAAGTTAAATTTACTTGACTTACCTTTTTCTCTCTGTAGATCCAGCACACACCATGTTATGTGGAGTGCTGGGGGGGTTACTAAGTAGCCCTTTTTTCTACTTACTCATCTAACATTTTGTATGTTACCTTCACTATTTAAATGGCTGGTGGCAGTGGTTTAATTTTCCTACCATTGTGCTTTCCTACCACAGGCTGAACCCTCACCTTCAGAATAGCCCCCATGGGTGACCATTATGTCAAAAAGGCCCTGGTCTTCTTTTTTTGCCATTTCTTGTTAGTGAAGTCTTCCTTGGGTTTTACTCTGCGCGGCAAACCAGGTTTAACCCTTTTGTTAATTTTGCCTTTGGTGGAATTCAGTGCTGAAACCCACCTCTGGCTCCAGTGTGTCTGGCAGGGCAGGAAGTGAGGGAGGTGCCAGAAACTCCCTGTCCTTAGTCTCCTTGGTAACCTGAATGCACCCAGTGCAGTGAGTGAAGCTAGGCTGTGCATGAATGGAAGAAACCTGCATATAAGGCAATGCTTCTTTTACAGAGGAAAGAGTCAAAAACTGGAAGAAACATCCGATGAAGGAATTGCGAAGAGAAACTTGCTGCATCCTTCTGGACCCTAGAACTGCCTGGTGAAGCCCTGCTGCAGTGCTGAAACTCCTTTTCTGAATTGAATACAGAAGCTCCGGAGAGGATGACTTCTTCCCTTGCGTCAGTGGGACCAACTAACCCCAAGACAAACTTTGCTGGAAGACCTTGCTCAACTGGCTGTATTTCTTTGCTGCTGCTGGAACTGAATTCCAGGCATTGCGAAATCCGTAGTCGAATGCATCGTCTTTAAGACGGCCCAGAGGTCCAGGCGATCTGAGGACCCTCCCGAAACAGGACGACCTAAACTCGAGTCACCTCACCAGAATGCTGGACTCAAGCAGTGAAGAAAGTCCATCAAGTGTCGAAGATCCACAGTGGTGTTATTTGCCGGGAGCTGAAACCGTGCAGTGCCGCTGAATTGAAAAGAGCCCGTAGCTGCAACCGACCTCTGAACTGCTTTGTAGAAGTCCTCCAGATGTCCTCACTCTTGTCCCCATGACTGAGGCCCAGGAACACAGTCTGCAATCAGGAACGAGCCAGCTGGTTCCTCTTCTTCTGACCTGAGTTACTGTTCTGACTAAGAGGTACTTACCTCTTTGTCTGTAGCTTGCTTCTCTCAGTTGAGATTTGCAGTAGCTGCCTTTTAGCACTAACCTTTTCACAAGTGTAACAGCTTGTGGGCCAACAGTGATTTTCTACAACAAACTCTCTAACTCTGTGCAAGATGTTTGTGCTATCTAAGAAGTGCCTCAGCTCCATAGAGATTATTCAAAGTGACTTTGGCTGTCCTGGCTCCCTGCAGACTCTTCTGTCCCATTGACTTTGATTCTAACTGTCTCTCATAGGTGGTAACTTGTTTGAAACTGTTATTGCTGGGCAACATTTCTATCTAGACTTCATTGGGGGATTTTTAAAAGTGCTCACATATTCTGAAAACCTGTTAACCTTCCCTTTTCACAACCTCAGAAAATTACCAAGTGCAAAAGTGATATATAAATGCCAATATTGTCCTAGTAATTGAAGTCACCTCAGGGTGTAGGAAGGGTGTATGAAGCATCTCTAAAGATTATCTACTTGCTTATCTTGATTCTGAGAACGTGTTATGAAATATATTTTGATTGTTGCACATTGCCCTTTTTAAAGAATGCTTATTTAAAACTGACCGTTAAATAAATAAATAATTACTTTACTAGGAAACCTTGAGTGTAAGTGTTATTTGGATACTTGTATGCATGCATTTCGATGCTACGGCTTTACAGCTCACATTTACCCCTCTTGAGATAAGTCTGGCTGCTGAGTCCCTCTACCAACTTGTGTAGCACAGACCATTACCAATAGTTGGGTTACCTAATACCAAGAGGACAAGACAGGTATGGTCTCCCTGAGGGTTACAGCATACAATCTTGCCTAACAGTACATATAGCATTTATGATTTCACCCAAACATTTGGTTTAAAATAAACTCATGGTGCTTTAGCAGTTGGTTTCTCATACCCCCCCCCGCGCCCTTACTTTGGTCTATGTTGGGAAGTCAGACAGAAAGGTTGGGATGTTGTGGGGAATTTTGGATTTCAGACCCTGCTTACTGAAACACCTGTGTTGAGGAAGCTGGATAAAAATGGTTGATGGTTGGCCTGATTCAAGAACAAAGACATCCCCTTCCTTACAGAAGTAGGGGTCAGCAGGACAAAAAAGATTACCCAATTAAATGATAGGTTATAGTTTTCAGCACACATTGGGGAGTCAGCTTTATTAATTTTTAATTCTACACAGTCCCCCCGCCCCCACCAACTATAAAGGGAAAGGATTCAAGGCAACCAGACTCCCCCACCTTTTGGTTTCCCAGGGCTCAGTTCTACTTACATAACAAGCCTCTGTTTAAGGTTCCAGAAAGCCAGCTGCATCTTAGGACACTCTGTAAAGATAGGGCAGGGGTCTGGTCACTCCACTCTCAAAGATGGCCTCCGACTCTCCATCATGGGAACCAGTCAGCTTTGAGGCCTTCCTTGGATTAGACAGATCCACCAAGATGCACTCCCAGCAAACTACTCATGTGTCTGCTTACAGCTGTCAGATGGTAGGTTTCAGCAGACTTCCTAATGGCCGGTCTCTTGTCTGTCTGTTCCTCTCTCTGTCGCTCTCTGTCCTAGTGCAGTCCCCCGTATATAGCAGCTATGACACCACCAATTTTACAATGTTGGGGAAGTACCTTGAAATTATTCCTGCTACTGGGTTTGGACAGTTACCCTTCTCTCTCCTCCCATACCCAGCCTCCAAGTCAGGATTGGTTTAGGGGTCTGGAGCATCATATAGAAATTCCCATTTGTAATCACCCTTTGTTCTCCTTTCAACCTTTTGGCAAAGACTAGTTATGTATCACAACTTCATAATTGTATTAGCAACTTCCATACTAAACATATTTTCTGATTCAGCTAATCATGGAGCATAAGATAAGCCGACCACCAAATCTGTACCATATAGCAAGGCAATGTGGCACCTATCTCCATTTCCATAAAAAGCACAGCAGTTATGAAGATGTACAATATTAAGCATATCCCTAATTTCATTTTCCACCCGCACACCAACTCTCATATTTGGAACATGTTCAGATCAGCCAACAACCTAGTTTAACTGCCCATTACAGTTCCCCGAGTTACAAGTAGATTAATTTTATTTTCGCAAAATTGCCTGGAAATTACATGAAAAATGTACAAAAATAAAATCAATCATTGCTGAGAAAAAGGCATACATGATAATAATAATTGTGAATCTTCATGTGGATTTGTTTTCACTGTCAGCCTGTGCCAGAGTTTTTTTTTTTTTATATCAGTCTCCTTTGTGTTGGAAGCTTGCTCTTTGAAGTGGGTGCCCCATTTTCACACATATTAGTCATGCTAGGGGTAACTTTTCTTGAAGTCAATGCTTTCAGAGCCAACAGGTCTGGAGAACACTGAATTTTGACACCTTTAGCAGAACATTGTATTGCAATTGGTAATTAGATGGGAGATGTGACATCCAGGCTGGAAGTGGGAGATTTCCTTGTGAAGTTTTGCCCACAGACAGCAAAAGGGTCTGCCTTGGGCTGACATGTTTTCATGAAGACAAAGTGGCTCTTCAAATTTCACTGGAGTTTTGTGGGTGAAAAATAATATACATTGCTTTTTGGCAACCCGCACATCATATTTTGTTTTCCTGACCTTTTTCTGAGAGCAGTGATACTTTTTCACTTTCCAAAACTGCTTTTATATGCACACACTGTTGCAGGCTGTTTTTTTTCAATGTTTAAAAATCCTGTTTTCCATGTAACAGGGATCTTTGATTCCTCCTTCTTTTGTAAATTAAAATGCTGCTTATCCATTGGTAATGACAGGAAGGCCCCTTTCCACATGGCTCTTTAATAATTTCACTTGAAAAACCACAACAAAGGCCTGGTCATTTTTGTTTAGTGTTTATAATCCTGCCATTCATGTGAAAGGGACTTTTGTTTGTGGCCTTTAAGTGCACCCCACACCACCAAGCCAGAAATTCAAAGATGGAGCCATGCAGAACTGGAGAGAAATTTGGGCGGCTAGTGATTGCAGAGAGACCCGATCGGCTAGTGAATAAGACCTGGCAGGAGAGTATACCAGGTATCGTGTGAGTCTGTGACCCGCTCCCATAAGTGTAATTGTTGAATTATACAATCCCAAGGAAAAATCATACCCTTAGAGATATTTTCCTGGCAGGGGAGACCAGGATGTATGAGAGAGTGATGTAGACATTGATGAACCAGCCAGGCGAGAATAACAGGTGTTTTGTAAGTTGAGAGGAACCTGGCCGGAGAGTATAGCAGGTGCTTCGCAAGTCTGGCACCCACAACCAAATTGTATCAAGAAACTACTTAAGAGAACCTGGCAGGAAAGTATACCAGATGTTTTGTGAGTCAGAGAATCTGAAGGAAGATTCATGTCCTTAGCATTTTTTAACTGGATTGAATGTGGAAAAGACCGGGGGAAGGGACTCATTTCCCTTGGAGTGAGTTGCAACAGTTGTCAGTCTAATGAACCTCTCCATACTGTGTGCACTGTGTTCAGAAAACACTGCTACGGCTTCTAATGTTGTCCAGAAGATCCAGCAATCCCTAATAAGAAAGAAACAGTCTGTAAACTATATGGTCTTATATTACTTATCCTTCTAACTTTCCAAATCCATTAACTCACCTCGAGTGGAGGATTTCAGGTGAGACAGCTATGTTTTCCTTTTTCTTTCCAGATGAATGGGGCTTCTCTTATGTGGCTGGTCTGTTCTCAATAGGAAGATAAATCAAACCAATAAGACTAATAGTACCCCTGTGTTGCATTGAAAAGTGGCAGTATAATGTAAATAAAGATATGTTTACCTTAGTCTCCTGCCTGGTACCGTTTTGAATGTTTTGGTACCCGTGATGCCTCTCAGATACAATTATAGTCAGTTAGAAGTAAAACAACTCGTATTTGCCTGTCAGTATAAAAGAATGCTCTCAATGTACTTGTTTACCTTAATTCCTTAGTAACAATGTACTTAATGTGTACTGAAATACTGTATCTCAAGGGATCTAACTACTCATGGAGACCTACCTATTCTCTGCATCTGCTCACGTCTGTTTGATCCATCAACTGAGTCTCAGCCGGTTTCAAAATGACAGCTATATATCTCATGATGTCATTCGGGAAACTGGGACACATTTCACATGTTTGTAGATGTGGGGGAGACATTCTACAAAACTGGAAACAATTCAGCCCAAGAGGGGGGTCAACCTACCCACCACATTATAGCACTGTACCACCAGACTAGACATCCAAGATTACGTGCAGTATCAGCAAGCACAGGTACGACCAATGCTGCAAGCACATCAAGTCCTACAATGGCAAATGCAACAACCACAACAGGTGGTAAAACCTTAGCTAGAGCAAACACAAGTGCAACCACAAGTACCACAGAATACAGTAGTGCAATGGGATGCAAACATATTACCGGAGGCACCGGAATCACCCAGAGTAGGGTGTGTGACAACAGTGGGAGGGAATCCCTTTACTGGAACAGGATTGAACCTGTATCCACAATAGGACAGCTGGCGTAGCGACTTGATGCATCCATTTCTATCGATTGCCCCAGACCCCCAAGAGGAACTGAGGGTCAGGGTGACTATAGGTGACAAGACATTTTCCTTCTTGGTTGATACAGGGGTGACAAGCTCCTGTGTTAGAAAGGGAAAGTTCCCAATGTCCAGATTATCAAATGGACGCACAAGGATTCAACGGTTCCTCTTACAGACAAATTGCTCATAGAAATAGGACAGCACAAGATGGCTATGCCATTGTTATTCTCTCAAAAGACACCAGCAACATTTTGGGGAGAGACTTGATGAGAAAATGATGCATGATGATTCCTTTCACTCAGGTGGCAATAACTTGTTCCACACCAGGCTATCATTATGTGAATGCTCGAGAGTTCATCAGAGCATTCTATGGTCGGAAAGCACAAAGAGGGGTGCCATTAAACCCAGAGGTATTCCTTTATGGAGTACAGATATTATTGGCATGGCTTCCACGAACACAAGACAAATTTGTGAGGGTACCCCCATAATTATTGTTTAGACCAGAGATGCCCACCAATGAGGAGGAAGGGCAAATAAGAACAATTTAATTAGAAGCAGCAATAGACAGAGTGATATTACATGCAGTCAATGGTGCAGGAGTGCCCTGGTGCATTGTCGTAGCACATGACTCAACACACAGATTAACAAACTTGACTGATGAAGACCTATTTGAAGATGAGTACTCAGATGATGCAGTGTTTTTTAATATTTCTCTTACATATCTTTCACAAACAGAGTACAGAGAGGTTCCCCAATTAATATTATTGGTAAGGAAGGTACCATCATTTATACAGGAAGATTTGGCAAAGGTACCAAGTTCATTGTGGACAAACGGTCCATATGACATTGGCCTATTAAAAGGAGTAGGAATAGTACAAATAAAACTGAAGAGAAATGCTATTTTACCACGAGAAAAACAGTATCCCATGTACAAGGAAGCTAACAAGGGTATCAATGAAACTAATGCTGACTTGGTGCGACATGGTTTATTAGTGCTTTCAGAATCACCATACAACATGGAAGTGTACCCCATTAAGAAAGCCCAAGGGTGGTCTTTGAGATGTATGCATGACTTATGCCCTTTGAACAACATTGTTGAAGCTGAATTCTCATTAGAACCAATTCCAGCAACAATATTATGTTATATACGGTCAACATCTCAATATTTTATGGTAATTGATTTGAAAAATGCTATTATCTCCATTGCTCTGCATGAAGACTCGCAAAATGTGACTGCGTTTACTTATCGCAGATTCAGATTACAACACAGTCACCTCCCACATGGGTATTGTGAGTCCCCCAGTGTCTTCAATCGATCGTTGCAAATGGATTTGGGAAATGTACAAACTGGCAGCATGGTCATACAGTATGTGGATGACTTATTAGTTTATTAATTTACAGTACAACACAGGAAGAGTGCAGGAGAGAATTTGTGAAATTATTGACAGTTTTGGCTGGGTACACAGTGAACAAAGAGAAAATGCAATATTGTCAGGAAGAGGTATTGTATGTAGGCCAGATTATATCACATCAAATGACAGGAGGAAAGTGACCCCTGAAAGAGCAGAGGCAATTAGAAACATATCAAGGCCAAATACTGTGAAGTAGATGCAACAGGTTTTGGAACTCTGCAATTATCAGAGGGCATGGGTCATTGACTACAGCACATATGTTAGGCCACTTTTAGAAGTATTAAAAGTGGCACAGAAAGGCTGGACAATTATGGCATGGACAGGTGAGATGATAGATGCATTTGATGAATTGAAAAAAGCAATCACAATGAAGTATTTTCTTTTCCTCCCATTCAAATGGAGTTGTGGTGACGTCTGCCCTCGCAAAAAGAACTTCACTGGGACACAAGCCACTGGCATATTGTAATGGGATCTTAGATTCTGTAATGAGAAGCCCATGTGAACAAGAATTGGCTGCAGTAGCTTTTGCAATTGAGAAGTCAGTGAATATCACAATTGTCTATTCAGTTACATTATATGTAGAACATGCTGTTTTTGCCATCCTTGACAATCCCACGAGCACCCCGACTACAAAGAGAGCATCAGGCTACAAAGTAATAATCTCATATCCATCGATCAAAATGGTTAGGTGTCTCACAGTGAACATAGCAAAGTTAATAGCGGAAAAATTGGAAGAGGGTGATTATGTACATGATTGCGTTACCTACACTGATATCTATGATGACATGCCTCACATCAAGGAAAATACCCAAGGAGGGGGTGTGATTCTCTCCATGGTTCATCAATGATCAACTAAAGCGGTGGATTACTCTCCATGGGTCATCAATGATCGACTAAAGCAGTGGATTACGACATAGTGGGACAGCAGAAGTGAAGGCAATTGACAACAGAATGTTCAAAGTTGTATAAAGCAGAAGATTGCCAGCACATTTTTCAGAGCGAACAACATTGTTAGTAGCTATGATTTTTGTGCTTGAGGAGCATGAGGATGAGGTGGTTTGGTTACAGTGTACACTGACTGAGTCTACGTGAAGAAAACAGTACATTCAGGGTTGTCACATTGGAAAAGGAGGGGCTTCCAGCGGACAGACACCACACCAGTACAGCATGAGCCATTGTTATAAAGACTATTGGAAGCTCTTGAATGTCCATCTGGAAGAGCCGTGGTCCAGTACGCAGCACATACAAGATGCACAGACATGATTTTTGCAGCAATGAAGCCGCAGATTCAGAAGCAAACATGGTAGCATATTTTCCCAAGATACTAGAGAATTGCCCGAAACAAATACACACGTACATATAACATGGTGATGACATAAGGGTTCAACTTCACTGCCAATAACGCAGACTGTACAGTTGCGACAACGTGCCCCACAAGAAGAGCTAGATTTGTGGAGGAAGAAAGGGTGCTCTTTATTGCCCTCTAAATTAGTGTGGCACCAGGATAGAACAGGGCAACCCATTATGCCCGTTGATCTTCTCACAGTAGCACTGGAGAAGCTCTATTATCCAGAGCACATCACCAAAGAATGCTTTACAGTGTTGATTTTAGATGACTGGTTTGTACCTAATCTGAACGAGCACGTGATAAATGTTATTATAAACTGCAGACATGACAGAAATGTATTGCTGGCCGCACATTGAGAATGGTGAGAAGAGCAATGCTCCATCCTAATGGACCATTTTGGCATTTGCATAGCGTTTATGTAGATATGCTTCGAAAATGCAATGGCTATAAAATATGATCGTAATTGTGTGTCCTTTTTCCCGCTGGATTGAAGAAGGTAAATACACACATCCAGATGCCATCTTGGCTGTAAAATTCCTTGTGACAGAGGTGTTTCCTAGATGGGGAGTATGCAAAGTGCTACGCTCTGATAATGAACCCCATTTTATAAATGCTCGCGTGGATAGCTGAAGGGGCAATGTGCTCACCTTGGAAGCAAGACAATGCAGAGCAACACAGGTTCGATCCCCGGGTCCATGCTTAGAAACCTATGGGTATTAAGCACTTTATAAATAACCTATCATATCATATCATTTCATAACATCCCTATTGGGAATAAGACACAAATTCTCATCTGTCTACCAACCACAAGCAAATGGAATCTTCTAGCGCCTCAATGGCCTCTTGAAAGACTGCATTGCATAAATATGATTTGTTTTTGATTTATTGAGCATTTGTTAGGTGCCCAAACAACAACATGGTGTTTCCAGGTACCACCAGGCATGGTAGGGAGGGAAAAGGGGAGTAAATAATAATGGCAACAGAAAACAGTAAGTATACATTTGTGGTCCTACTAGGCCTGAAATGTATCTCCAAACAGGTGAAGGTGAGACAAGGGTGCTTAAGAGTCACTGAAGAGTCAAACAGCCAAATCAGGCATTAGTACAAGTGTGCTGGCTGGAAATAAAGTGCTGGAAATTCCATTTACCAGCACTGTTCCAGACTGTAGTATTCCGAGATGTAACGTTGAAAATACTGATGCTGGTAACGCTGCACACTGTGCCACCGTTGCCAGTAGCACGGCCAACCTTATTAGCAGGACCAACCAGGACATGTGGCGGAAACAATGCCCGATGGAAACAAGGCATCATTATGAGAAAGGATTTTTCGGAAACACTGTCAGTACCACTGGCAAATCCGTGCAGTAAACACCGGCTACACAGAGCAGACAGGTGAACCCAATAAGCGCATAAACTGCACAAATGGGCCACACCCACACCACAAACACTGACCAACACAACCATGCTGCCACTCATAGTCATAGTAATGGACCTGAAGGTGCTGCACACTGGAGTGCAGCTGTATGAGCTTGAGCTGCAGCAGTGGCAACAGGAGAACAGGGAGTGGAGGAGGAGGAGGAGAAGAAGGATGATGAGGAACAATGCCATGCAAGTGGCTATACAGAGGTGTGCAGTGATACCCCGCACAAGGGCAACACCCCGGACCCTGACAGAAGGCCAGATACACACCTTGTACCATCTAAAGAGTGAAGCTATCCTGGAACTTGTGGAGCTCACCCAGGATGACATTGGGAGAACCATAGGCATCCGGACAGCCATACCACCCCTGTTGAAGCTGTTGTCAGTCCTGCACGTCCTCGCCACAGGCAATTTTCTGTACTCTGTGATCAAGCTTCATGGCATAAAGCAGCCTGCATTCTCCAGAGTGCTGGTGTAGGTCCTGGATGCCCTTCTGCATCATGTGGCCAAGCACATTACCCTTACAACCACCCAGGCACAGGTTACCACCACTAAGGCCAGCTTCCATGCACTTCTGAACATGACCAATGTGTTGGCAGCTCTGGACCGAACACATGTCGAGCTGTTGGTCCTGCATGCCACATAGCTGTACAGGAACTGTAAGCAGTACCATTAACTCAATGTCCAAGTGAATTGTAATGCCGACTTCACCATCACTCACTGCTGTGCCTGCTTCCCAGGATCAACCCTCAACTTCATGGTCCTTTGGAACAGCACCCTGCCGGCATACATGGTGCATTATGGATGACAGATGACCTGGCTATTGGGTGAGTAACTGTACACACAGACACATTACTGCATAGGTAACAGGCCAAGGGGGTTGGAGGTGTTTGGTACTAATACATGTCCCACAGACAACACGCACATGCAGGAGCATCAACGGCATGCATGACTGAGTGGCAACCACTCACATTAACCACATGCGACATGAGTGGTACCATTGACAGGCCATTCAATTTTGAGCATATATGGAAAAGCACATGCAATGCACTACAGGTACCAGAATGCAACAAAGCCATTTCACCAATTCAAGCGTACCTGTACACCGTCCCACCTTGGCCCATGTAACACATTCCCTGATGAGACAAGGTGTATGCGTTGGTACACCGAGACTGTGAGTGATCCACAGGGACATTCAACACCACTGTCAGACACCATCACTCACACACATCAAATGTCAATGTCTAAGTGAATGCCAATTCACTCTATGCACTTCAGTTTCCACTGACGTAGACACATTGCACTCTGGTGGCACTGCAATGTGAGTAGCACAGGGGTGGGATCTCAGTGGGAATGGAAGGGAGAGGGGCAACTCATCCAAGCTATACCATGAATGGCTACAGTTCATCCGAAGTGGGGTTTGGCCTTCCAGGCCTTCAGTGCATGCGAGCTGTCATGTGACATACACGTAAGGCAATCACTGTTAAATCTGCATTGCGGGTACCATGCACTGTGTTCAGTCGCAGCTGTGGCAGGGACACGTCAACATCCAAACCAGACAATGTGGATGTGCAAGCAAATGGGTGACTCACCGTAGGGCCAGTCAGTGGCCAGTCCTCTCCTACCCCTAGCAACGCATCACAGGTACCCAAACCCTGCACACACAGCATGTCCATCAGTGGCTATCACAGGGTGCAGAAGGGCACCTGAGGCCCTGCTAGTCTACAGTACCAGATGGATGTGTCAGGCACACACACACACAGACAGTCATTGTGAAATGATCTGTCCAGCCACATGCATGTCATGGCTCTCCTTGTATCCTACACCTTGCAGGTGATTCTGAATATCTGCTACTGCCAAGGTTGATGCCCCTCTGAGAGACCCCCAGACACAGCAGGAAGTGGCCTACAATCGTGCACATGTTCCAACCCGGACAACTATTGAGCAGACCTTTCGGACTATTGAACGCTTGTTTCTGATGCCTACACTGGTCAGGGCGTGCACTCATGTACTGGCTAGAGAAGGTTGGGAAGATAGACCTGGCCTGTACAATGTTGCACAATTTTTGCATCAGATGCGACATACCTCTGCCCCTGGATATGGACATGCCACCACCAGAATGTAAAGGTGATGAAGATGGGGAAGCAGCTCCAGCCATGCACCAACATGTGCACATCGATGTCAGGGATGGGCGTGTTGTCCATCAGGAAATAATTGACAACTTCTTTTGACTACCCATCCATGGTGCACGACCCATGCCCCTCAATGCATGTGACGCACAGAACCGGTTAATCAGGCCACACCAATAAGGAATGTCCAGTCACTGATGTTTGTGCATAACAAGATGTATCTCTTAGGCAGAATGACAATCAATGCATTGTGGCCCCCCAAACACTCCCCCAAACACTGCCTCCCCAAACACACCTTTCACAAACACCCACCTCACCATACACCCCCACAAATCAAAGTGTCATTGATGCTGTCGTTCATAGTCACTTCCTAATTTTTTTTCATGTCACTGCCTTGCCTTGTGCTGATGACCCTAGCATCTGATGGGAGTGGTGCCTTGGGCTGCCCTGGTGTAAGTATGCTGGTGTGGTGACAGTAGAGGGGGGTGTCTGATCCCTGGACACCCATGCGGTCCAAGGCCACCTGCAGGTTGTGAGTGAGTGACTTGGCTAGAGCTGAAATTTCCAAGACAATCTGTGCTAGGACCTCAAGGGCAGAGGTAGTGCTGACCTGAGTGGATTCCCTCATCATACGAGACCCTTGCAGCTGCTGCCTGACCATGTCTGCCATCTCTTCATGCCTGTCCTCGATTCTGCGGATGCGTTCATCCATATTGCGTATGTTTGGCATTGGAGTTAGAGGTGGGCTGTATAGGTCGGAGGGGCTGAAGCTCGGCCTATGGAATGGGTTGTGGTCCAGGGAGCCATCCGTGTTGTCCCCAGCTTTGAACACTGAATCATTGTCTGTCGATGTTCCGGGATGTGACGATGGCTGGTGTTGGGTGGGCACTGGATGTGTTGGCGCACCAGAAGGCTAAGCTGCCAGTGCAGGTGGTTGGGATACAGGCACAGTGGGCTGCACTGTTGGAGCAGGTGGTTGGGCCACTAGGACAGAGGCTGCACTGCTGCAGCAGGTGGTTGGGCATCAGGGACAGTGGGCTGCACTGTTGGAATAGGTGGTTAGGCCACATGGACAGAGGGCTGTGCTGCTGGAGCAGGTGGTTGGACCACAGGACCAGAGGACTCCACTTCTGCAGCCAGCACCGGCTGTGCTGTAGTGCCACGTGGTGTCATCTCTTTCTTCTGCGTGGCTACCTGGGATGTGGAGGGTCCGTCATGGTCACTGTCAGAGGATGTGATGGGCATGCAGTTATTGACCTGTGTGTCACCTCAACAGACTTGCAATACACATATACGTCATTGTGTTTGATTTTACCTGTACATGTAGTCTGGTTGTCAGTGCTGCTCTGAAGCATGCATGCATGTGTGTGTGGTATGGATGCACATCTGTCGCAGTGCTGCAATGCTGTCTTGTACCGGTGTGTGCTTCGTGTATGTGCTACTTCTCATGTTGTCTCTTTGAACACATGGCCAGTACTCGTGTGTGTGCATGCATTTTGGGTGCAATACTTGTCTTACCCTTTCCCACAACCCTGGCAGCTGTATGTGCATGGCCCATATTCTTGTTTTAGTCATGTCTGGTTGGCATGCACTTGGACCTGACTCGATGATGTGTGTGGTGCATTTCAAAGTCGTCTCATGTTTTGTGTTTTGATGTGGCTTGTTGTACTCACATCGCCTTCTGCTTGCACCCCAGCTCTGGAATCTGCCACTTCTACTCCCTCAATCGCTTCCACATACAGCACTCTGCTGCATGTTTCCTCCCAGGACATCAGTTTCAGTGGGGAGGCCGTCCCACCTCCGGTCGCAAGGCATTCCCTCTGGTGAGCAGAGAGCAGGTTCCTCACTCTGAGGCGGGGGTTGTCCCACCTTTTTTGGCAGTCTTTAGGAGTGCGTGGGACAGGGCCCACTGCCAAAACCTTATGGCCATCTCCTCCTATATTACAGACTTCCTGCGCTGGCTGGTTTGCTGGTTGCCTGTGCCAAAAAGTTCATCTGCATTGGCCACTATTTCATCGGTCAACACAGTCAGCTCAGGCTCCAAAAATCGTGGCTTCCACTGACGGACCTCAGTGACATGTGCTTTAGCTGATCCTGCCATGTTGTCAGTATTTCCCTGACTGGATGGCTACAGGAAGTGGACGATTCTATATGAATTGACTTTTTCAAAATGCCCGCCAGCGAGCTTCCAGTTCCTGCAATGACGTTGTTTACGGTCCTGCTGTTTCCATTGTCTGTGCTTCCATCATCGGTTGCTCCGTTGCCGGTGTTGCTGTGATTTTACTGCCTGAATCACCGTTGCCAGCACTTATCGTCACAGAAACACTGGCATTTCTTGCTTTTGCTGGTGTTTCTGTCATGCCAGTAATACCGATTACGGCAACGCGGATGGCACGCTCCTGCAAGGTTGTAATGTGCCGGCGATTCCATCATTATGATTGCCAGAAACTGTGCTACTGGAACAATGGAATCACCAGCAATTTAATGGCTAACTCGTAATGATGGCAATTGATGTAGAATTGTTATTGCATCCCCTTTAGTTACATCCAGGGGATGAGGTTTTGTGTAGGAACTTCGTGTGACATTTGCACAAGCCAAGAATTTAAGGACCTTACGTTGTAGAAGTGGCCACATCTTCCCATGTTAAAGTAGAAGGACGGCGAGTGTGGCTTAATTTGAGTGACATCAAGAAGTACCGTTGTGACACCCGACCCCCTGTCCAACGATACAGAGGTTCAAGGTGAAGAAGAAGTCCGAAGACCCCAGACGCGAGCGATGGCCAGAGTCAATCAGCAGCAGGAACAGCAGCAGCAAGAATAAAGACAATATACTGTTTTTTTTCCTAGAACATTGTTCACACAATTCTCCAGAGATGGGTTTTTTTAACAGAGTGTGATTTTTCCAAGAAAAATATTAGATGTTGACATAGAAATCCTGTTTTTTCTGGTATTTTCATTTTTTCTGAACAGGTATCCCTTTTTAGCAGCATGGAACATTTGTGTAACAATTTTGTTATTCAACTTAAAAACATATATTGTCCTAGAAATAAATTTCCTCACACTCTTAACTAGGTTCTTCTTGTGAACACGTATCATTTTTAGAAATGAAAGGAGACATTTTCTCTGCCGGAACAATGCATTTATTGAATGATATTAGATAATCTCTCTTATTGCCTAAACAAGCTTACATACATAAATATCTGCAAAAGGCAAATACAATAGCAATCATGTTATGTTATGTTAAAGCATTTATAACGTGCACCTGGTACCGTAGGCTGACGGGTGCGGACTAACATACAGCAAACAAAAAATTAAACAGAGACTATAACAAACTCCTACTAAAGAAGGGCATAAGCAAGTGAGGCTACAGCAGCTATGTAAAGAGCAAGGTTTTCAACTGCTTCTTGAACAGTTCCGTTGAGGCTATTGTTCTAAGGGTGTAATTACGATCATAGCAACCTTTTTCTTATTTTGCTGTCTTTATTTCATTTCCATGGCACTAAAAGAGCGTGTCGCTAACATTATGGCCCGAACAGTATCCAGTGAGAATAAAACAGCTATAGCCACTGAAACAATGGAAAGTATCATTACACCTGAATTATTCCCTGAAGCAAGCACACAAATTAAAAACGGTGTGCCACATGACCAAACACACTTGAGCAAGTCTCTTGATAATTACCTCTGCATTACCAAGAACATGTGACACAAGCGCATGAGTGAAGTAGGGAGAAAGAAGTCTGATGAGAGCTGTTTTCTGTGTTGCATTATCCTGTATGCCATGATTGCCTCTAGAGATTTTAGGGCAACCGAAGTACCAGCAAACACAGCACAATGCTTGACAAATCTCACATTATACATCACACAAAGCCAAAAACAGGGCCGAACAGTCTCTATAAAGTGGGTAACAAAGGCAGACTCTCTTCATGAGGATAGATTTACAAAACAAATGCCCCTGATGAATAATGCTAAAACTTAACACAAAGTAATGAAAAACATACTGTCAGGTCCAAATAGGGGAGAGATTAGAATAGATGACCACGAATTGCTGCAGTGCAGTGATGCCAGAGGAAGGAAATACCTGTTTGCTGGAATAGAGGCCAGTTACAATTAAAAGGGAGGATGGGTCGTCAGACTGAGAGCATGTAAACCACTAGGAATCCTACAGCAGCCTGATGAGGCTGTGCAGAATGCAAATAAAGTGTGCCCTGAAGAATGTCCTGAATACACAAAACTGCTCCCCTGGGTAGAAGAAGAAGGAGGACTAGTACCCATAATTAGTTAGCAGAATACTCAATGATGGAGGACTCAGGTACATGAGATAACCCAGCTTTATTCAACCAGCAAATCTAAGCCAGAACAGCATACAAGCATTCCATTCTCATAGCTCTTACATGTTCAAAGATTGCAAGCAAGTTTTGTGACAAAACGACTTCAAAAATGACATCACATTACACTATAGATTTACAAAACCTATGGGGAATTTGGGTTGGTTAATGGCTCAAACGACGTATAGGATGTATAGGGGTTAGTCAGTCTATTGGTAGATACCTATCTGATGGCTCCTCTTGGACCCATCCCACTATTGATAATGCTTCTACTACATCAATACAGGGGCAGTCAATTGATTGGCGCTATCCATCATAGGCGGTGTGTCAAGGAGACATCTCATTGGTTGGCATCTAGTTTAGCAACCTTAGACACCTTGACAAGGCGTAAAGATATGAGCGAGACATAAGTGGGGAAGAGACCTCCATGGTTTGCCATACTTCCACTTAAAGAATACTCCTAATCATCCCACGGCAATGAGGCCTTCCCCATCATATGTACTTGGCCTTTTATGTCTGGTGTCTGTGTGCGTGCTGGGGAGTTCTGCAAGTGGATTTCTTTTATGTTTGGCTTTTAATGAATAGCCAGAGCTTTCCATATCTGGATCACATGTTAGGGTACAGTGTTTGAGAGTATTTCCTTCTATTTTATTGAGGTTTTGGCTAATTCTAATGTGCATGTTTTGTTCTTTGTGGCCACTTAGGACACTATTCAGTTACTTTCTATAAAGTCGTTTTGCTTACTGGTCTCATGCACCTGGACATCAATGGTTGTTTGTGCTCTTATTAGAATTGATTCACTTTGGAGTCTACCGCTTCTCGTCCTGTGAACCATTATCTTGTGCCTGTGTTCCGTTCATATATTACTCCCTTCCTTGCTTCTGACCTTGGCTCCGAGGTCTTGTTAATTCTGAGACTTGCTGTGGCATCTGCATTAGGAAAATGGCTACACTACTGTCTTCCTGTCTCCATATTGGAAAGGCCTATAGCTGCACCTATTCATCCTGTATGTCTGCCATATGGTGGTTTCTCTGCCTGTGTATTCAGAATGTTATTTACCTCTCCTCTCCCTTCCCCCTGCACTTGAACGATCTGAATGACACACGGCCTAGTAAGATCATTTGTTTTGTCATCTCTGTGTCTCCCCTGCCTGTCTTTTCGCGCCTAGAAACACTTGTGTACAGGCGCGTTATAAATGACACAACTTATCATAACATCCATACTTCAACTGCATCATCAGTGTAGTGAGTCCCTTTCTTGGTATACATGAGCCCCCTATCCCTTTATACTATGTTGCACTATTAATGCTGCACACTATTCTGCATCATATAAACTACTTTTAGTCCTTACTTGTGTTGCTCAAACTAACTAATTATTTATGGTGGTTTGTATGTACATTCATTTTGGTTGAGCATATTGTTCCATGGGGCTCAGTTTAGCCCATATTGTTGACCACCCCTAGACTAATGGGGGGTATGGCTGTCTCAGTTTGTAACGTTCCCTGCCAATACGGTAATGGGGCTGGGCCGGGGCAGATGGTAGTAATAACGTTTCATCTGCGTCATCACATTCCCCCATCTGGTCGAATTTTCGACCAGGCCCATACTTCTGCCTATTCCATTATAATCATCTTTGAGTATTGTAAATACTAGAGTGGGGTATCTGTACTTCTGACCTCTATATGCAGAGCAAAGGCACAGAGAACCCCAGCCAAGGTTTTCAGTATGGTAGCTATGGACACGCAAGCAAGGCTTAAGCTCTCAGGAGGTGATGCAGGCTGGCTCTCAAGTACAGTGAGTCCCCAAACCCCCACAAAGGAGTGTCCACACACTATGTTATGTGCTAGCACACTTCTGTACATAAAAATGATGTTCAGAGACATATAAACATATAAACAATTCAATAACACACTTTGTACTCTGGTAATTCTATAATGGCAAATCTATGCAATGCAATGCTATGTGGTATCACACTTAGACTAACGATTCCTTTAAAATGAATCAACTGCTGGCAGTTATAATGGGGGTGAAGTGTAGAGATGCACACCATTAGATTTAAGGAATTTATGATTTTAAGTTCTAAAGTCAGTCTGATTTGTTGATTTTACTAAACAACTTTAGGTGCTCCCAGAGAGTAAAGTGCTACCTTTACTAGGAAATACTGAAACTGGGAAGATTCACTGCAGAAGCACGGTGAATAAACTGAGGCACAGCAATAAGCAAATATTTTATATAAAATGGAACACTGAATGGTGTACTTCACACAATTGTTTATTATTTGAATTACTTTGATTACATTATACTCATTGATGTTTCCTTACATATAATTGAATCATTGCAATATTTGTTGCTTATTGCTGTGCCTCAGTTTATTCACCGTGCTTCTGCAGTGAATCTTCCCAGTTTCAGTTATAATGGGGCACACACATCGTTCAGTAAGGTGTTTCAACATAGACAATAAGGAAGGATATAGATAAACAATTCTGTGTGAGGATCCCCCCACCTGGGCAACCTGTAATAAAGAGTTAACAAGTCCAGTCCATGAATATTCAATACTTCTTGCTTCTTGGTTAAAAAGTTCAACCACCCCAATGTACCTCAAGTGGAAGAGTTTCTTCAATGGTTCATCAATGGGATCCTACGGTGGGGTACTCCCTTTCAAGCAGGAGTCTGTAGGAGTCGAGAACTTCAAGGAAAAATGGAACACTTGCAGTGATGCTGCAGATTGCACCTTAGCAGTGATCTTCGACAATCAATTTTTGAAGTCCTGGGAAGATGAGGCGCGCAGTAAACCTTCATGCAAAGTGTTTGGTGACATAAATAAGACTCAGTGATGGGGGCAGACCCGGCCGCCGGAGTCGGGTGTTGGAAGTCAAGTTCAGTGATCCTCTGTCCTGTCGGTGCTGCAGCCGCAGCATGTACCTCGGGATAGCTTCGGCGATTGGGACTTGACCATGGGCTGGACCTCGGATCTTCACTCAGTCAGTGTCCTCTGGACATCTTTGTCGGCTTCTGGTGGTGGGAAAGCCACTGGAAGACTTTCCTTGGTAACCGGCAACCTCAACTTTCTCCAGGGGGACAAAGTGGTCGACGGGGATGACAAGGGAGCCCTCTGTCAAATGTTCTTAGTCAAGTGGAGCTTTCTCGGCTCCAGGCGTCAAGCAGCATCAAGTTGTCCCCACTTCTCGGCAACACAATTCTACTTGTCATGGAAATCTTAAAAAACCTTGGTCGATGTCAATGGACTTCAATGGCCTTGATGTCCAAGCACTCTCTTCAGGATTCTCAGCAAACCCTTTCTCCGGTCGACAGCCTTTCGGTACGGAGGTCTCCTAGTCAGGTCCTCTCACGAATCAGTTCTCGACATACTTGACAGCTTTTAGATTGCTTCAAAGGAAATGCAGCAGCAATCTTCTTCTTCCATCTTGGCTTCAAGGATGAGCTTCAAGTTTCGACTTCAGCTTCTGGTAAGTGAGAGGTCCACAGATATACACATCTGTACCTCATTCAGTCTGGCTGAGCCAGGCTCAGTCAGCCAATCCCACAGAAGAGAATTCATGCAGGTAGGCAACCACTCAGGCTCACAGGCATTCAGGCCATTCACTTAAACCCAGACACCCATAACAAGGAATGTGGATTGGGGCAAGCACCCAGCCTTTCAGCACACAACACTGCATTCATATCAGTTTCAGTCAGAACTATCTCATTCCTTGTGTCACACACACAGAAACCATACACCCATAACATAGAATGCATATTGGTCACACACTCTACTCACACAGGTCCCACCCCAAGGGTGTACCCAAAACAAACAATCACTGGGAAGGCTGCAGCAAGTCTGGCCTCGACTTCCCCACAATGCCTTGTATGGTTCTTCCACCCAACAGCCAGTCAGGCGAAGGGACAGAGTCAGGGCTTCCCAGGACTTTGAGAAAACAAGGTAACAGGCAAGAGAAACCAAGAGGCCCCAGGGACCATCTTGCCTTCTTTCAGGAATCCACTGATTCCTATGGAAGCTCCTGGGTATCCCAAAATGGAGGATACTCAGATCTCCTGTCACCTCAGCATGAAGTTGCCACAAGCCCACACCCTGCTCTGTGGGCAACACACAGGTGCCCCAAAAAATACACTCTGGGTACAAGGTATAGCCCCACCCATGGGTGCCATAAGGGTGTCCCAAGGTTCTCTCTTCAACACAACCAAAAAGAGGAAGAGCTGCACTGCTGGGGAGTCTGGTGACTTAGCATGAGGTGCTATTCAGCAGTATGCAGAAGACCCAGTTGAACTTGAAGATCTCCGCTGCTGGGGACATTACCGCTTACTGTGTTTTCGTCACAGCTGTTTTCAACATTAACATGTTCCCTGTGGTGTTTATACTGCTGCCGTTTTTGCAGCATAAAACAAAATATGGCTTATATATTACACGGCCACGGTAGTGGCTGTGTAGTTATGGTTAAGCTGCTGTTTCCATAGGAAGAGCACTTATTGGGCGGCTTATAACTCCGCTCCCCCTGGACGAATCCTCACCAAACTTTGCAAACAAAGTATATGGGCCACTCTGAAAAGTTTGGTGATGTTTGGTCCAGGGGGGGAAAAGTTATAGGGGGGTCCCAAAACATCTTTTTTTCCCATAGACTGAATGGGGGGAAAACTTTGCGCACGCCTACAGGCCAAACCGCTGGATGGATTTTCACCAGATTTGCGGCAGGGGCAAGGGCTTGGCCCCGAAAGCATGCTTTTGTACATTTGGTGCCAATCTGTCCAGTAGTTTTCTTTAAAACGACCAAAAAAGTAGGTCTAAAAAAATTAGTGATATCTATGTCCACTCCGCGGTCATACTTCCCTGTTCGCTCCGCAGACAAGATAACGATTGGCTAAGGGGCTGGCGTCATGAATGCGGACACGTGACGTGTCCGCCGATTGGCTGGAGTGAGGCATGATGTGCGTCAGATTGTTTGGATGACCTGACATCTTGGATCTGCCGACAGCACGGCGGTGACCAGAGGCGAAATGCTGTTTCGGAAATTGTTTTGGTGTGTCAGAGTGCGTGGGGAGGTTCAGAGAGTAAGAGATGGGTGAAATACTGTATTTGTTTAGGCGGCAGGTGTTAATATGTATTCCATATGCCCGCCTTGTCTGGGATGTTTGTAAGTACTGAAAATGAGGGGTATCATAAGGATAGTACTTCAGTCCGTGGTGTGTGCAGGCAACTTGAAACTGTTCTAAGGACATGCGTGGTGTTAGCAAACATTAAAATTGAGTACATGCCGTAGTTAAAAACAAAATTGTATGGGCGTGCTATTGATTTATACGGCACCATGGGTGTGATATGCTCCGGTAGTTGTGGCCAGGGCCTAGAGTCTTGGGTGCATGGCCGTAGGCCATAGGCCATACTCCCAAGACGCTAGGCCCTGGCCACAACCACCGCAGCATATCACAGCAATAGATACACCCGTAGTATTGAGCATCAAGCAGGTGGTTGTGGGGAGGGCCTACAGTCTTGGGTGCATGGCCGAAGGCCATGCACCGTAGACCAAATTTATACGTAGTGAAGTTACAAGCCACAATGTGTGCGATATAGGCCATGCACCCAAGAACAAAGTTATAAGCACTGGAGTTAATAAGCCACTATGGGTTTTATATACTGCACACCGATACACTGAAATGCCTATGGCCTTACATCCAAGACTCTAGGCCCTGGCCAGAACAAACCCAGCATATCACAGCAATAGCTACACCCATAGTATCGCATATCGATCAGGTGGTTGTGGGGAGGGCCTAGAGTCTTGGGTCCATGGCCAAAGGCCATGCACCCATGACTGAAGTTATAAGCACTGAGGTTAAAAGTCAGCATGGGTGTGCGGTGGTTGTGTGCAGGACCTAGAGTCTTAGGTGCATGGCCGCAGACCATGCACCCAAGACCAAAGTTATAAGCAGTGAAGTTATAAGCCACCATGGTTTTGATATGCTGCGATGGTTGTGGGTAGGACCTACAGTCTTGGTTGCTTGGCCGCAGGGTGTAGGTGGTAGGTTATACATCCAACACTCTAGGCCCTGCCTACAGCCACTGCACGATATTACTGCCATAGATCAGACATATAGATTTGAATATGTATGACGTGTGAAATTATACTTACTGTTTACTTTGTTGAGATTCCATATAATTCTTACATGACTTTAGTACTTGGCGGAAATATCCTATTTTAATTTCTGTGATAAAAGAAAACAGCATGTTAGTGTTTGTATTTTATAAAGACTTATTACATTGTACAATAGACATTTTAGCTTTTTTTTACCCTCATATTTAGTTTACAAACCAGTGTACTGTGCATTATGCTCAGTTTCTGTGTTTTTTTTTCAAATCCTTGGGTCTGGGGGAAAAAAATCCTTGTTGGATTAAAAAAAAACTTTCTTTGCTATTCAACAAACTATTTCTTTGTTTCCTTTGAGTGTTTGCTTGTTGTTTCTGATTATTGTTATGTATGTTGGCTTTTTAAACAGTTAGATACCCGTTGGCGCATTCTAACTGTGTATTTTTTGTTGGATCTGTGATATTCATTTATCTGTGTGGTTGTTATACACTCGTGGGCAGTTAGATACCTGTTGGTGCATTCTAACTGTTTATAGTCTTTTACTTGAATTTTTTGTTAATTTTGATGTACAGATTAGTTTTTAAATTGTTGGCTTTAAGAAAATTAAATACGCATTTGTAAGATTAGCTGGCAATCTCTGCTTTACAGTAATGGTACTATCATTACATTCAACCCATCCACATTTCTTTTTAATATATGCAGTGTAGTGACCTGCATTGGTTGTGGCTCCTGCGTGGTAGATTATACCTATTGTTGTAAAGGTTTTCTTACCAAGTGACACTTGACCGTGTGTGAATCCAGTCAGCTTGCAGTTGTTTTTGGTACCATCTGCATTGTACCATAGAAGCATAAGTATTATGTAGTTACTATGTGTTTGTATCAGTAAAGTGGAGCGATTATCTGAATTGCACATAGTACATAATTTGCCATGGTTTGCATTCTGTAGAAGTTGCTGAAATGGGATGGATTCACAATTAGGTATGGATACATACACAAATCGCTCATTCGGGATTTGTTCCTATGTCACATTGTTACAGAGAGTGCATGTATGTTTCCACATGTATGAAATCTGGAAGATTTCATTTATAGGTATGTTTTTGTTTTCCAGTACTTGTAGTAAGTACACTAGAAATTCTTGTGGATCTTCTTGTGAGTTTATAGTGAATCTCACCATTCCAGCACAGTAGTCCAATTCTTGTCTTATTCCGTGAACACTATACGTGTTGTCAGGATTGTGTGTTGCGTTTCTATGAAGGACTAACATTTGCAAACACATTTGGTCTGTACTGTGTAAGTAAATATTGTTAACAATTGGTGGCAATTGAAATAGAATATTCATTGCTACATTTGCATAGCAATTTACACCAGTTTCATTAAAAAATTTGAATGGACCAGCTAGTTCTGTCTGTGAGTGATTTTTTTCGGAGTTTCTGTTCCTTCTTTGAAGAAGTACCTGATTTACTTTCCCTAATAGGTTCTTCTTTGCTTGTGGTAATTGATGAAGTTTCAGCTTCTTTTGTTTTCTTTGAAGGATTTGCCATCAGATTCTGCTGCATTCCTGTTTGAATTAGTTTTCTTTTACCACATTTTCCTTTTTCTGGAACAGGATATGATTTCAGATGGGGGGTGTACAGTGAACTCAGTCTATTGTATTCTAAAATGCAAGGAATATCAGTGTTCAGTTTACTTGCATCAAAGTTGATTCGAAATAGACCGCCAAGTGTACGTAAGCGTGATAGTGCTACGTAGCTCATGCCTTCTTTAAAGACTGTTTCCTATATCTATCAATGCTTCATCTATGGTAAGACCTTGGGATTTATGAATGGTGACTGCATATGCAAGACTTAGAGAAAATTGTTCTCTACCTACATGCATGTCTTTGAAGAGAAAGAATCGAGCAGTTGAGCGCCCTATCCTTTTCACTTCTGAAAGTTTGTCAAAGTGAATATTGACAAACTGAATTTTGTTGTCACGTGGGTATGTTTGAAAGCCAACAACTGTACCCAGTGCCCCATTAACTAGCCCTTGCTCCACGTCAAGGTTACGTTTAAGCATTACTCTAAAATTTAAGGATAATTTTAATATTTTTTCCAATCCAGCTGTGTTGGAGATTGAATTTCCTAAGGTATTTAGTCTTGTTGTGGCTTGCTCACACATGGGTAGTGTCATATCATGTACGTCTAGTTTGTCTGTGGAGCAAATTTCCATTATTGGTTGCCTTTCTTTTTTTTAACATTGTTTCATTGAATTTGAAACAGCTTGCAAGAGTTGGCATTAAGGCCATACAATTGACATTTTTTTGCGCTAATTGTTCCATAACATCAGTAGCACATGCGTTATCGCCATAAAGTGCATGAATGTGCCAGTTTTTCAATATTGCTTGAGCTTCTTGAGATAGTACACCAACTCAAATACTTTTTAAAATGCTGGCATAAGTGAGATTTGCAGATTGACGCATGTTTTCTGTTAATTCTCTGTATTGGAAATGTTGACAAAGGTTCACATTTCCTATGCTGCCAACAGTTTTACGGCAGAGTTTGTGTCCTAAGGTTTTAAAAATAGATTCACCTTTCACTGGTGTCAATTGTAGAAGATCTCCGAAAACGATAATGTGTTTCCCTGCAAAGAGTTCTTCGTAGTTTGTTTTAAGTACTTGCAATCTGAGGTGAATCAAAGCCAACATTAGGTTGGAGACCATGCTCACTTCATCTATTAATTGCATTTTCATTTGTTTTAATACTCTGCGTAGTTCCATTGAAGCTTCTGCAGAAAGTTTGTAATAGTCTAATTTGTTTTGGTGTTCTACTGCAAGGAGTAGTAATCGGTGTAAAGTGACACACGCTTATGTTGTAGGCAGCTAAACCTGTGGGGGCAGTTACAACAGCTGACAGTTTGTTGTTTGTCAATTGTTGAAGGAACTTGCTGATGATTTTGATTAAGAATGTTTTTCCTGACCCAGCTTCACCACTGACGTACAGCAGTATAGGTTTTTAATTTTGGCAGGTACATTCTTTAATTTCGTATTGTATACCATGTGCAATTTCTTTTGTTACTTCTTCAAAAATGGTGCGCTGATCTTTGTTAAGTTTTGCTTGTAGTACAGTTTAGTCTTCTACATTTTCTTCATAGTGACACATGGTGTTTTCCACTTCTGTCATAGCTAATTCTGCCTCATTTACTATTAGTGGCTGTCCTAGTGGTTCTTGACTTCCTGTTACAGAAGGTTGACTACTGTCGAAAGTGTCCTTATCTAGTTGGGCCTAAAGTTCCTCTTCGTGTTGCTGTTCATTATGCAACATTGTTTTGTACTGGGTAAAGTTCACATTGGTGATAGTGCTTTCATTTGCTTTGAAAGCATCTTCATAGCAGTCATAGTTATCTAGCATCTCTTCCTCTTTTCTCCATGGTTTAAAAAGTTGTAGCAGGGACATGTAATATAGTTCTTACTGTTGAGGAGTTTTTAATGACAATGTGACATGATTAATTAAGCTTCATTTGGTAGGTTTCACTAAGCTGCCTTCACAATCTGTCACTCTATATCTACCTTTGCTTTCATCGGGTTTTATACTATTTTTGTATACAAAGTTTTGACCTATGGGGTATAGACACATGGGGCCTCATTATGAGTCCGGTGGTAACCAGGCGGTTCTACTGCCTCGGTTACCGCCGCACTCGTATTACCATTCCGCCTCTGTCACTCCCGGAAATACCAGGGCATTACGACCCTGGTGTCCCGGGAATTCCGGAGGCGGAATTCGGTAAATCCCCATTCCATGGGAATGGGGAAGTGGAAACACCGGCACCATCTTGTGATGCTGCTGGTGTTTCCACGTCCACCTGCAGACGGACGGTGTTAAACCTGCCATGTCAGACCTGGCGGGAACATCACCTCCCACCTGCAGGACTCGGGATCGGGCGGTCCGGAATTAACAGTGGCGGCGGGTTTACCGCCACTGTTAATTCCGGACCGCCCAACCTTTAATGAGGCCCATGGTTTCCAAAGTGGTACTCCTGTTCGGATAGTATGTGTCCAGTAAATTGTTTTTTAAAATGTCTTGGCTGTTGGGATCATTTCTGGCAATTGTTACGATGTCCTCATATGATATCAGAACTCTTTTTCTAGATTTAGCAGGACCAAGACTTAGCCATAATATGTTTTCTGATTTTTCATACAAAGCAGTACCGGTTAAATGATCTGCCGCTTCATAGGCACCACATTCTCTATGAGAGAGCATTTTTATGCCTAGGGTGTACAATTTCTGAGATAATGTTTTGTCTGATGATAGGTCGTTCCAGAGGTCTTGAAGCTCTTTTTTTCTGCTTTTTTTAAGTAGGCTGTAACATATCATGCAACTGCAGTGGAATTGTCTGCAATGTACTGCACATCTATGTTTGCATTCCATAAGAGGGCAATGATTGCATTGTAATCATTGATATATTTTGATTCTTCTGTTCTTTTTATGTAATATGTGTTCTTAGATGATTTACCTTTAACACTATGTCGAACTGAAGACATGAAGTTGTTCACTTCACCTGTTTCTGTAACTGGTCTAGGGAAACCAAAGCGGCATTTGGTGTAGTATTTTCCTTTGCTTTTGTATTTGCGACGACAATATTTGCCACATTTGTGTCTTTGAAATTGTAAAATCTGTCCATGAAGGTCACTATGTGTCCGTTGAGAAGGGATTTCACAAGTGACATATTTTTGGATAAACTGCAAAACAGTAGCATCACTGTCCTGACCAAATTTAGGTGCACCTTTGATCCATAAAAGCATGTGATATGTGGTGCTCCTCTGGCTTGGTATTATTTTCTCCAAAAGAAGTGTTGCACTTCTCTGAGGGGAGGAACAGTTTTATTACAAATTAAGTGTAGCATAGCAATGAAACAGGATCTAGAGAGCAATGTTCTCCAGGTGTTAGTATATCTATGTTGGTTTTGTTGTTGTTTTCATATGCGTAGGAACTCATGTAAATCTTCCCCTGTATACTCTGCACAACTTGATGTAACAAACCAAGTGGGTGGTCCAAGGTGTCTGATCATACAACATACATCTCTGTGCCATCGGAACCAGTATTCATTCGTACCACGTATGTTTACAAACAGATTTGTTATACTTGATTGTAAAACCTCATCTTTTTCTTGCACTTTTTGTATTAATTGTGTAGCTGACATATTTTGAAAGTGGGTTCCAGATTTCAATATGTGTGCAACTCAGTAACACAGGGTTGCTAATTCACTTTCAAAGAGTAGGTGGAATATGTATTCCACATTTTGTCTAAATCTGGGATCTTGAGAATACATTCATAATGAGCGGTATTCTGATGCCGTAATCTTAGTGGGTCTATCATCGTATCTTCTTCCTTTGCCAATAGGAAATAGCAGTGGAAAAGCATGTGCTTCTATACTTTTTTCATATATGCTCATTGGTGACCCTTTGGCTTGTTGCATTTGGTAAGTTACTAGTGCATCATCTATGCTCTCATTAGAGTGCAATGGATGAATTGTGTAATGGTCCAAAAGAGTGGATACTGCAGCAGGATCCAGAAGTTCAAATGGACCAGTTTCTGATGACTCTTGAATTATTTCAGTTGTTTCCCTTAAGGTTTCTTCAATATTTATTTATTTGTAGCTTTCGTTATTGTCTTTCAGATATTGCAAGGCTTGTCTAACTTTATGTAAGTCCACCAGTTGTTGTCAAATTTGTTTGTCTTTTGTTGGTACACCATTTACTAAGACAATTAAAGAATCCTCTATTGGACGTTGCACTCCTAGAGTGTGCACATTTTCTGTCAGATCTAATGGCAAATAAACTACTTTGTCACGAATGCTTTTCACCAATTCAGAGGGAGGTAATTTTTCTGTTTTTGGTTGAAGGCGTATTATTGCTTGAAATGGGTGAACTGTTTGAATTATGATGCTCTCATACAAATTGAGTTGTTGCAGGGGTTTTGGTAGTGGGAATAATTCCAAATTATTTGTGAAAGCACGTGAAGGAGTTTGGTTGTTGTTCAGTTTTGTAGTGCAGTAACTGCAACATATTAGGGGTTCACTTATTTGCTATTTGTTTTCTTCTAAAAGGTAGAGAGTTAATTCAAACCATTTGGAATCTTCATTGTCTTCTATTTTGTATGTTACGTCTATAATGTTTGTGTTCCTTTTGTAAAACCTTCTGCGGCAACACACACACACACATGGTTTGGTACTTCAGCCGATGTACTTTTAAATTATAGTATTTCTTTTTTGTATGTGTGTAATAGAAAGTTGCTATGTGCAGAATTGTTGCTAGTCTGTTCTAAAACGATTGCATTTTGTAAGTGGCTTTCACTTCCAAAATTTTTCTGGATACGGTCGATTTCTTCTTGTAGGTATTTGGGTGTACCTGTCATGCCTGCGCCATGGGCGCACACATTGGCAACCATCATGGATTATTTGTTATTCATTTATCTTCAGAATACTCTTGGAACAACCCCTATTCACACTTTGGTACTTAATTCCCATTTGCGTGACTTTGGTGCCTTCTTATTTTACTCAACTAACTACATGTACCACAATGCACCTTGCTACAGCTATCAATACCTGGCCATTCCCATTCGTCAGCATTGGAACCACAATCCCCAGAAGCCCTAGGGATCAGTGCTGCTTCCACCATCTCAGGACCAGAGAGGGAGGAGGCAGATTGTATTCAGGTGTGCTGCTCCAGGTGCTGCCAATTAGCCTGCCTCAGTACAGGGCAGGGCCGTATTTAAGCAGCTGCCTGCAGGAGCTCAGTCTCTTGCATCAAGAGTCCTCCCAGCCCCTTTTTGCCTTTTGACTAATTTGTATGCTGTTCCTGCTGCTGCATTTTCCTGCTTTTTTTCCAGTGCTCTTTCTGGGCTCCCTGCCTTGCACCCTGCTACACCCTGCTGCCTACAGCCCTAGCCTTTTGGGCTCCTTGCTTCACAGCCCTGCTCCTCTGGGCTTCCTGCCTTGCAGCCTGCTACACCCTGCTGCCTACAGCCCTAACCTTTTGATCTCCCTGCCTCACAGCCCTGCTCCTCTGGGCTTCCTGCCTTGCAACCTGCGATACTCTGCTGCCTACAGCCCTAGCCTTTTGGGCTCCCTGCCTCACAGCCCTGCTCCTCTGGGCTTCCTGCCTTGCAGCCTGTTATAATCCGCTGTCTACAGCCATAACCTTCCGGGCTCCCCGCCTCGCTGCTCTGCTCCTCTGAGCTTGCTCCTTGCTGCTCTGCTCCGCTGGGCTCCCTGCCTTGCAGCCTGCTACTCTCTTCTGCTTTCAGCCGTGACCCTCTGGTCTCTCTGCCTCTACGCCCTGTTCCTTTGGGTTCATTCCTTGCTGCCCTACTCCTCTGGGCTCTCTGTCCGCCGCCTACTAGAGCTCTCAGTCCTGCTCCTCTGGACTCTCTGCCTTACAGCCTACTACAGTCCTCTGCAATCCACTACAGTTTTTCTTTACAACCCCCCTCTTTCCTGCCTGCTACTCCCTTGCTCTCTTCTGTGTTTGCAACCCCTTGTTCTTGATCCCTGTCCTTCTCTTCCTTGACTCCTCTGTCCTCCCTTTTAGTTTACCCATTTCTATTGTACTGTTTCTTCCTTCATTCCCTTCTGCTAGATTTCTCTTAGACTTCCTTGTCCCTGGTTATTTCTGTTCTTGTCACTCTTGTATCTTATGTTGATCCTTTGTACATAGCTTGACTGTTGATTTCCGGCAGGCAACCTCTGCCCCTTCCCTTGTCACGTTTTCTGTTTAACAGACACCCACAGCTGTTGTTCCCAGCCATGAGCAGACAGAGTGGGCCTCTGTAATAGTAATCCATGCAGAAGGCTGGAGTTTCTAAAGGTCCGTGGGACACTCTTTTTCCATATCTGCATACACCCCAAGAGGGAATCCAGTTTGTTTGTATCTTTGTATTTCCTGCCCCTTTCTGTTCACAACTACAGTTGCCTACTTTTCTTTCTTGATCAGTTTCCTGCTGTGTGTGTACTTATCTGTCACCTTACATCAGCACAGCCACCCAAACCTTACCTGGGGGCCCTGTGCCACTCTTGACAGAGTGCCATCCTTGACAGTACCATGTAGAAGAGTCTTATTTAAATTGGCCAATTCTAAAGCTGGACTTTTAGCATAGTACAGTTTGTACACTAGATTTCTTACGCTTGAATGATGTATTGATATACTTTTGATATCATGGAAGATGCTTTTGCAAATAGGTCCTGAAATGCAGGCTAATGAATGTTCTTGTAGTCCTGTGTATTTGCGCTCTGGACAAACATCCATATTTTGCAGCACTTTCATTTTGATTTTATCTTTACCTTTCACATACTGATTGAGGAACTGACGTAAAGATTTGAAAGATTTGTTAAGAATGTTACACATTGACGTGCACAGCCATTTGTATACTGGACGGTCTGGTTCAGTTGAATGGAGAGGTAATTCTGAGTTTTCAGGGGATACTTTTGTAAGCAGTGTTTCTTGTTCCATGATGGTATTATTGATTTTTTCATACCCTCGTCCACTGCTATGGATGGCAATTGTGTTTGTTTGATTTGTTTGTATGCTTCTTCATTCAAATATGGTTCTGTGGTCGTTGTTTGACTCCATTCACCTCCAAAATATTTAAGAAGTTATTTTTATTGACATTCCGTTTATTGAGAAGTTTCTCTTGTAGTTTAGTACTTAGTTTTGTTAGTGGTTTCATCCTATTTAACACTAAAATAAATAACTTCCTTTTTAGAAGGATTGCACTGTCTACGAGAGTTTGTAGGATTTATTTTCTACGGTAGGTTTTAAGGGTTGAGGATGATTTCGCTCCTCTTCTTATTAGATTCTAAAGGACTCTGTGGTGAAACATTTTTGCTAAAATACTTTTTTTACTATGGTTTCTTGTTACTATATCAGGATTCATAGGAGCATTGTTAGCAGTACTAAAGCGTTTTCTGTTTCGTGCCACATTTTCATAGAGGAGCCAAAGTTTCGGTAGTTGAAGCTTCCTTTGTTTCGCTAAATGACTGTATGAGCTGTTTGGTTCCAACTTTCTCTACAAACTCTGCTAGAGATGGATGCTTACTTTGGACAATTTTATTTTCATTTGCTCTATTTCTGCGTTCCTTTCTATGGACTTGCTTTTTGGTAGACATTCTTTGGGTTCTGTTGAAAAAAAAGAAGGAATGGTTTGGTCTGTTGTACAATGTATGTGTGCTGTGTACATGCATGCATGAGTTTGATGGGGAAGCTGTTTGTGGTGGTGTGTGAATGTGCATTGGGCAGTTACAATGAGTTGGGAAGGCTATTTTTCTGTTTGTATATTACTACACTGTGCTTCAGATGAGATTAGAAAGTGAGCTAGTGGTGAGGAGAAGCATTAATAGTAAATGTAATGCTATAAAATTAAAACAGCTATTTGTTTTGTAGTACTGACATTCTAAGGCTTCTGTATGTTATTTGTGTTCCAAAAACACAGGGATTTATGTGCCATTCTGCCTGTTATTCTTTGTTTAATAAATGGGAATTTGTGGGTAGAATGGTTAAGAAATCAATGTTTTTTTGGTGCGCAAATTACATAAATAACCCACACAGTCTCTTTGAGGAACAGTAAGAATATAAAGGTAGTACTGTACTTACTTTTTTTGCGTAATGACCAGGTTTCTTCAGATATGTTGTTTGCAGTGTAGATGCTGTTGATTTTCAGGAGAGTTGTCTTCACTGCAATTGTAAAAGGAAGATGTTAGTAACTTTGTGTGTGTAAAGCAGTGATGTTAATGTACACGTTCATTTTGCATCTTTCATCGGAGTATTCTCCTTTGATATCTCAACACAGTGCATGTGTGCATTTGATTTCAGTATGTGCCGCCTTTATATGTTATTTGCAGTATGTTAATTGAACCTGCTTCGTAAATGAGTACAATTTTCAGTTCATGAAATCCCCTTGTTTTTTTTAAGCTGTGCTGTCTATAGCAGAGAGGTTTACAAGTGATAGGTCATTATAGTATATGTGAAAAATGTGACTACTTTCATATTATAAGTATGAATGCGAAAAATCAGGAGAACCTCAGAGGGCGATGTCACCACAGCAATCGGGAACGTTTATTTTTCTCATACGATCGCATTGGAAGTAGCATTAATTTAGGCGGTAGACAGTAAAAAATTGTGACATTTTCTAATGTAAAATCGAATTTCACGCCTAAATCGGGAGGGTTCATACGTATGTATAGGTTATGCGGGAGACAGTAAGAAGTAGTGCAGTTTCTCAATGAAAAATCGCCTGTCTTGCACTTAAAGGGGGAGCGTTGGTATGTATTGGCTATGTAGATTTAGTGGCATTAATTTGTTTAAATTAAATCGTAAGGGTTGCACATGTTCTCTGAATAAATTATGCATACCTGTACTTTGTACTCATGCCTGTGCGTATGCATGGAACTGTAAGTAGAAATCTGCGACACTTGCACAGTCATTTTTGAAGTAGGTGCTTTGCAATGATATGCGACTTGCATTCAGAGTGATCAACAGTACATTTGAAGTGCGGAGCTCTGATGACAGAGTTAGATGTAGAGATCGTGAATGTGATTGCTGGATGGTTGTGTGACTGCTTAGCTGTGTCCAATGAGGGAATGGATTTGCGAGTGATGTGGAAAGGGTAGAAGGACTGGCTAAGAGTTACGTGCCGCACGTAGACCGCGCTTGTCCGCGGGTAAGGCGTGGCACATATGGGGTTCTACAGCAAATCAAGCATGGAAAGGGGACTGTAGGCATCAGCCAATCAGATGTTCACATTGTTAATTTGTGTCGAAAGACGGTGCGTGTAGTGAAGATGGAAGAGGTGGAGATAGTCAGGGTGTTGGTGCTCTGAGATATTTTTGTCTATGGTTTAAAGCACTATTCTGAAAGTAGGCATGTTGCACGCAATTTCAATGTTAGAGGAGTGGAGGTGCTGTGGAGCACTGTGACTGATTGCAATGTTGCGGCAATTCTCCAAGTTTGCAGAGGTATGTGTAGGATGACCAGTCCCCATGTGGTACTTTTGCACTATGGTGCTTGCCATTTGGGCTACGTGACTTCACCTACTTTGTTGGAAGATTTGAAACAGTTGGTGCAAGCAGTCATAAATATCTTTCCAACTGCGAAAGTAATTTTTTCTGGTTTACTCCCTAGAGGAAAATGGGACAACAGTTCGGTTTTCTGTCCTGATCAAAGCATTGGGAGGTGTATCATCAATCGCATGCGTGCTTTCATGTTACGCGCTGGTATGTTTTTCTGCAGCCACGAGAACATTGTTTCCAGTAATGCTGCTTATTTTGAAGCAGATGGTGTTTCGTTATCTTCTGTAATGATTGTAGGAGTAAAGTATTATCAACAGGGTTTCTGGGGTGGAGACGCATGCAAATGAGAATGTGCAAAGCTAGGGATTGGTCAGTAAAGTTCAGTGGGTGTGTTCCGAACGGAGAGATTTAGTCAGAACGTCTTTTTCTTGACAGGAGACCAGACAGCTTTGCCTCTGTGTGCTCGAAAACAGATTATCTGGATTTTGGGAGACTCATGGATACATTGGTTGAAGGTGCATGCAGATAGTTGCGGTATATCTGCAGATCTTGGATTTTCTCATGTGGAAGTGCACTGGCATGGAGCGCTTGGAATGAAGTGGCTGGAGTTTGTACCTCTGTGTGCTACTTTACAGACAGAGCGTCATCCTGATATAATTATCATTCATTGTAGAGGAAACAGTTTAAGGCATGTCTCTGGAATTTCTTTGCAATTTGTAATGAAGGAAGGACTTGCGAAGGTCATGGACATGTTTCCAAATTGCCAAGTAGTTTTTTCTCGTATTGCACAAGGACAAATGTGGCTGTGTTCTTCTGCATTTGGTCCACAAATGGAGAAGGCGAGGCGCAATGTCAATAAGGCTGTTTGTGCCTTTCTAAGAGATGTTGGCATGTCTTCATTCCACAATGAAACATTTTGGTTCGCAGCACTTTCATTTTTCGCAGAGATGGTGTCCATCTCACATATGCTGCCAATCAGATTTTTCTTCGAAATTTTCAAAATGCATTGCAACCTTTTTTGGATTCATAGTCACCTATTTGGCAATCTGTTTTTTTGAATCCACAGTTTTTGAAACACACAAATCACCACCAAAAGGCTCTTTTCAGAGCCACCACTTAATCCCAGCGAAAAGTGCATTGGTTGTGATCCGCTTGCACCCTCCATTTTTGTGCGTCCTACGACTGTCCGCTGACTTTTTGAAAAATGCGCAGGGCCTACACCGGCCACTTGAAAGTTCCAATGTTAAACTGAGAAAGGCGGCTCTGAAAGGAGCCTTTTTGTAATTTGTGTTGTTTTCCATTTTAACATATGACACACTTTGAAAGGAGGGTGAAGGAGGGTAAGGAAGGGACACCAACCACGGGGATAAGAAAGAACTGGTGAAGAGATAAAGATGTAGGGTGACTTTACTTAGGTAGGGAGCAGTGCTTCTGGTGTCAAAAGCACTTTGAAGAGTCTCCCCCTGCAGAGTACTGTGTCGCAGTACATACACAATATTGTGACCCTCGCAAGGTAAGGGTCAACTGCATCGCGAATGGCCTGTGAGGCAGCTGCAGGAATGCGCTCTCCCACAGGAGTGTCTCTTGTGGTGAGAGGATCGGACTCAGAGGATGCTGCAGAGGAACTCAACCTACTACATTCTTCACACGGTACCACCTAATGAATGTCCGCACTGTGGAACGAAGTTAGGTGCCGCTTCATGGTTGTCGTACCAAAGCTGTACGCACCAGGTCTCCCGTGACTCAGCACCAACTTACACTGGTTACACCTGACCTGGTTTGCACGTGCTTTTGGTACGTTTCCACAAACGGTAGACAACCGCCACGCCCACGACTCCCGGGGAGTGCTTGTAGTGCGGAGTTCCTCCACATCATTCTCTTCTTCCTCTTCTTCCGCGCTCTCTACATCCTCACGCCTATTTCCCTCTGCAGGCCCTTGGGGAGGTGGTGGCTGTGGAGGGTTTGGGGGTGGTGCTGAGGCTAATGAAGCAACAGCAGCCATGAATGCCATTAGGATTGGTCGTCTAATATTCGCTACAGCAGTAAAGGCAGCACAACTCAATCTGCTATAGCCAGAAGTACAATGAAGATGAGCTCAGGGTGTGGCCTTTTATAGGGGTGGAGGGCTGTGCCTCGTGACCATATCGATCACTCAAAAGCGTTGCAAAAATTCTAAACAATACGTTGAAAGGTAGGGCCATTGTATGGGACATGTGAAATGGTGATTTTATACTGTAAAATAATTTCCCATGTCTGTATAAGTTCTTTTGAAATGTTGACGAAGCACACAAACTGCGCAAAAATAGGCCACACGCTCAGCATGGGTGCGGTCACATGATGAGGTCGTGAAGACATCCGCGATGGAAATGGGTGCCCACTGGACACCAAATGCAGAGTAACGGACGTGCGCATGCGCGCAAGTGTTCTATGGACAGTGTTCGGCTCCTGAAACTAATTAAAAGTACGACACAAGTAAGACGGATAGTTACGGCCAGGCGCAATGTTCGCAGTACTTATGGGTGTGATGCGCATGTGCGTAGATGTTCTGCTGACTGTACGGCCAGGTACGTACGGCCAGGTACAGTGTCATGAGGACACCTCCATTTTGTTTGACTACGGACATGCCGGCCACCACGCCTGTTCTACGGACAGTTCCGTCTTGGCTGTGGCGTTACAGACAGGTATAGTGTCCTTAGGACACTTCCATTTTGTTCATTTACAGACATCCTGGACACCTGGTGTGTTCTAAGACCATGTTTTATCTTGGTTGTGACCAGTACAGAGAGGTATAATGTCTTTAGGATGCCCCCATTTTGTTCATTTACAGACAACTTGGACACCTGGTGTGTTCTAAGATTAGTTCCATCTTGGATTCGAATGGTAGGGTTAGGGGTATTGCCCATAGAACATCCATATTATATTGATTACGGCCTGCCCGAACAGGCGCGCTGTCCGTGGACATTTTAACTCTTTTTTTAAAAAAAAAATGTGATCCAAATCATCCCACTACAACTAACATAAAAACATTTTCAATACACACACATACATCATTCAAGAGAAATACAGGGGGAAGCAGATACTGAAACAAATATAGGGGAATTAGGGTTTAACACAGGCTGGTTGTGAGGGGATGATGGGATGGATGTTTCGTCAAAACGTTTATGTTCTTCTTGAGGGTTTGGGGATGGTTCAAATTCTCATTTAGTATGTCCATTTTCTCTTCTATCCGTTTCAGGCTGTCTTGCTCTGTGTCCTTTGGTGAAATTTCTTCTTTTTTTACCTGGTCTGTTAAAAATAAATATACATATGTTAAATGCCCATAAAATACTGAGTATTAATTTGCTTATGCAGAGAAGGTGTACCATTATTATTCCTTTTGACTATTCCCATGCAGAAAATTCTTGTCCAGCCACCCCAAAGTACTGCACATTTCTGTGTCAAAACAACAGAAATACATTATTTTTTCTGCACCTTATACAAAAAAGTACACACACATACAAGAAAAATGAAGTTCACTTACTATTTGCTTGTAATGTGTCTTTGTTGTGCTGTGTGCGTCTACTGTCGCTCCTGGCTGCACAGTTTCTGTGAGGTAATTACGTTGGAGGCATATCTTTTTTTGTTACGGTATAATCCATTTCATTCTACATGGTAATTAAATGCATGGGTAATGTTTGAGACGTGTAGGTTCAATTGGTTACTTATTAGTACTTATAATGTGTTTATGTGTTCTTTTTTAAACTTGTGCATTTCTCATATGGCACAATAGTACACTTTCAGATACCCCCTGACTGTTTGGGTAGTGTTCATCCCGTCCGCGCCCGTCCGCAGACAGGCGCTCCGTCCGTGCCTTTCAAATATCATTAGCAAGGGGGTTCTGTATGTTCTATGTTACATGTATATAAAGTAAGGGAATTATAGTACCTATCTCCCGAATTCACATCATGAAAGTGTATATTCAGTAAAAAAAACGTTGTTAACCGGATGTTATGATTAAGTTGCCCTACTAAAAAACTATGAAAATCAGTAAAAAAAACTTTGTTAAAGGGACGTTATGGTTAAGTTGCCCTACTAAAACCCTGTAAAATTCACAAAAAAAATGTTGTCAAGGGGACGTCATGGTTAAGTTGCGCTACCAAAAACCTGTCAAATTCACTAAAAAAAACTTTACAAACGTGACAATATGGTTCGAAGTTAAACCGAAAAACCCCTGAAATTCGCCAGTTATGGTAGGCTAAGCAACCATAACAGCCTGCACCACTGTGCACTGCTAACACTAACACCCAGGACATCAAAGATGATATCACACATGTCATTGATGACATCACTAATGACATCACATGTGCATTTACTTTTTAGACAAGGGGTTGTGAATATAATTTTGGCAAAAAAGTATAAGGGATTATCGGGATATGTGTAATAAACTACATACTTCATCACGAAATGTAGTGTTCTAAAGAAAATTCCATTGCAGTGTCCTTTCTAGTACAGGAACCTACTCATACAGAAATGTAGGTAGTGGCTGCAGCATACACCACAGAGGTGCTATATTTGTACTTTCCAAAGTTGTATAATAAAATGGTGAATGCTTCTGTATCACACTTTTCTGGTCTGTGAAATATGTACTAAGTTTTATTTATTTCTTTATTTATTCACATTTGTTGAGTGCACAGCAGCCCGAGGGCATCGTGGCGCTTGTTACAGTGTTTCTTAGACTTAGTAACATACATGTTGATGCCTGTGGTTACAGAGGGCCATGAATATGCTTTAGTGACATACACAGTTGAACATGTGAGAGGTGCAGAGAGTAAGTTTAGTTGAAGAGGGCAGTTTTGAGTTGTTTGCGGAATGAAAGGAGAGATGTTTCAGCTCTGAGGTTGGTGGGTGCAAGGTAGGGGAAGCCAATACCTCCCGCCTTTGTTCTATTGATGTGTGGAATGGTAAGTCGGTTGGTGTATGTGGATCTGATTGGTCTTGTGGATTGTGATTTGTACAGGGTGTCGGAAAGGTAGGATGGTGCTGTGCGGTTGATGCATTTGTGCGTGGTAGTGTGAATTTTGAAGGTAATCCTATCCTTGACTGGGAGCCAGTGGACTGACTTTCTAGCTTGGGTGATGTGTTCTCTTTTTGGTATGCTGAGGGCTGCTCTAAGAGTTGTTTTGAGTGGTTTGGAGTTTGGAGAGGTTGTTCTTGGAAGTGCCTGCTAGGAGAGCGTTACAATAATCCAGTTTCGCTCCTATGGTGGCTCTTGCAATGGAGAGGCAGTTGTCTTTCGTTAGGAAGGGTTTTATTGCGTTGATGAGTTTAGTGCTTAGTGCTGATGCTGAGACTATGGCGCTAAATTGTTTATCCATGGATAAGGTGGCGTCTAAGTGTACACCTAACGTTTTTGACTGAGGATAGAACTGGGATGATGCAGTTGTCTATGTTGAAGTTGATGTATAATGGGTCGAGGTTGGAGAGGGTGAGTTTCTGACCAAGGATGAGGATTTCGGTTTTGTCCCCATTCAAGCAGAGGCCGTTGGTAGCCATCCAAGCTTGTATGGTGGAGTAGATTAGTTGAAGGGATGTGGATTCTTGTTGATAATTACCTGATAAGGGAAGGAGAATCTGTGTGTCGTCGGCGTAATTGGTGTATGTTATTCCCATTGAGTCTAAGTTGCTAATAATGCATCACTTACTACATATTTCTAGTAATACACACAAAACATAAATAGACTGCAATGCATACAAATATGGGGCTTATATATGGAGAGTAAAGTAAGCATACAAGAGGCAGTATCATTAGCAACTGTGTATAATCTACATGATTCTATTCACGCACAAAAATGATTGCAGTGTTTCAGTGTTTCGAGGATCCAAGTGTCGAGGATTCGACATCCGAGACGTCACACTGCTGCTTCAATGATCTTGGCAGCTGAATGAACTGACAATAGACGTGACCACGCCTGTTGACAAGATGACGACTGCATCCTAAAGAAGTGGATCCTTCCACCTCTTAATCTGAGCCACTACGCTCCTAGGATTCAACCACATAGGACCCTCCACTCGTAAAGACACTCCTGTCCTGATGAAGGCCTACACTATTAGAGCTCACCTAGCTCCACGCAAAATGGCTGAAACACTGTAGTGTTGACATGTATTATATGTTGTTGTTCAACTCTTGATTGTGCCCACACTCTATGGGCCCCCCAAATATTTATGATTCCACTGAATTCTCTAAGCTTCCTTCCCAAGGAACCTATAGAGAATGAACAAACTGTACAAGTAGATGTCTCAAATATTGACTACTTGATCATTCGTACGTAGGTACTACAATTTGTATGTCCTCAAACGTGAATGTCCTATATTTTTTGAAAAATACCAGTGTATTACTACACCACTGCACCTCAAAATAAAACCCTTTTATGCAGAAGAACAGTTTCATGAGAATTATGTGACCACCCACACAAGGGGTCACCCACTCAGGGTGTAGCAGTGGTTACTCTTCAGCAGAGATTGACCTGACCTTGCTTATTCGTTTTTTGATACCATATATATGGTGGCATGGTGTAAGAGATATACATGAGGTCTACTTGACATATCATGGCTCTCCCTCTCTTGGTGGTATGCCTAGTCTTGACACACTTAAAAAGGCATAATGCACTAGCACCATGTCCACCCAAATCGGCCCATAAATAGTGCTGTGTTTCTGCAGTGGAAAAGGGAAGAGGAAGACTCGAACCATCTATGTTGCAATAAAGAGTAGTAATGCAGAACTGATAATGCAGTCAATAAAATGATGGCAAGGATAAACTCCACAGACTTGTATTGATCAAAATATTAACATTGGCAGGAGCTTTGACCAACGTAGAACCCATTGGGCAGACGACAATGGTCTGGAGCCAAAGGCACTAGCCACAGGATTGGAAAAATATGGCCCCTGAGCCTGGTCTTATGCAGACCATTTAACCCTTGTAAATGTCAGATGTGCATATACATAAGTCCTCCTCTCTCTCCATCTACATTAAAGAAATGAGTCAGTACTAATAAGAGACCTTCCTGACTGCTCCATAGTACATTAGTCAGCAAACTAAATTGTCCCACAAAGATAAAAGGACACACCATTCAAGTTTTAAAGGAACCCAGGCTATAGAAAATCAGAAGCCAAATATAAACAGCTCTGCACAGGCAGTATTTAACTCGTAGCAACGCTTGTAACGTTCGTATTGAGTACAATAGCCATTTTATAATTATGCTATTAGGTTTTAGAGGTATAATAGCGAGGTGGTTGTAGTTTAAATTCAAGGAGTATTTAAGTACCAATAGTGAGACTACGATAGGTTAGTTAGAATCTAGACAGTATTGAAGCAATGGCAAGAATTGTATATAATTGCAGCAAACAAACAGAAGGAATGCAGGGATTTGCACTTATCCCATTGAGATTTCCCCTGCAAGTGACAGCATTGAAGGGGGCTGCTGGTCACATGCCCAGACCCTGCCACTGCACCAGTTTTTGCACCTTTCAGGCAGCTTCTTTTTCTTTGCAGTTGGTGAGCATGTGCAAGTGGATCTTGGTCTTGGTCACATGACCTAATCACCACCCACCTGCTTAGGCCTACGCCTTCCTTTGCTTTCATAGCTCTTAGATCAAGGTTGTCTCCCGACTAGAGGGCAGAAGCAAAGGGCATATGAAGAAAAGGACAATTCCTTTTCAGACTGAGGTCCCAAGACCACAAACCTGCTCCTCTAACATCTTGTAAGCTCCCTTGAATATCCCAATAGCCCATCCCTGCCATCACCGCTCATTGTCAAACATGCCTCTCACCAGCAACATCATGGGCACAGCATCTCATCAATCTCACCCAAGTCAACATAGACCCCATCTGCACTCCATCATCCACCAATGCATGAAAGCAGATGCTCTGCAATGTTTGCTTAGCAACCAGCCATGCAGCAGACATCGCTGACCACATCAGCACACACAAATTGGATGCCATCTTCATTACTGAGACCTGGATGAGATCCACCTCCACCCACATTCCCCACATCCTAGATATCCTCATCACCAATGGCTACAGAGACTGTCCAAACAAGATTGGACGATGCTCACAACGCACCATGGCCATGTACCCAACTAGACGTCGCCACCATTACTCTTATGAAAATATTGCCTACTGTAGGAGTGTTTAGCGTGTTTTGGGAGCACAGAGTACAGCACCACTGCACAGGATCAATGTATAGCATGTTGTTTTTTTTAAGTACAGCGCCACTGCATGGGTTTGGTGCATTGCTATGATGCAGTTGTTTCAAGATATGTGTTGCCAGTGTAACATGGACATATAAGTAAGGGCAGGTTATTCAGTCAAAAACGATTTTTAAATATAAAATGCAAATACATTTTTCACAGTTAAAAGCACACATCTGTACCTTCAAAATGCACACCATTTCTCACCTGAAATGCCTATGTTGCAAGAGACACATTTGGCAATTAACAAACTAATCTCACTAACAAGACTAATAATTATAACTCATTAATAAAAGAATGTGTCTTCATTGCAAAAAGAGGCAGACTCTGAAAATCAGTTTTAAACACACATTCAAGTTTTTTTTTTTCTTTGCCTTTCTGTGCTCTGTCCACAGTAACTGCAGGAAGCAAAGACTTTGAATAAGCAGGAAATCAGCTTGTTACAGTTGCAACTGTACAAGAAGAACCATTGTTAAAAGTAGGAGGATAGAACATGATTGATTCTGATTGGAGCACGTCACATCACGCATCATGTTAGAGGCTGTGACTAGTGCTTTGCTGCAGAATCTGGGGGAAGAAAGGGGGAGACATCTTGACACAGCTCGAAGAAGGACGGGTTGACAGCTGGGGAGGCCTGATTCCTAAAGCAGATTCAACTTGGTTGCAGAGACTGGCTTTTCCAGTCAACAAGTCCCAGTTTGAGTGACGGCAGATGCTTGTCCTTGCTGGGTGAACTCCTCCAGAAGGCGAACAGCCAAAGAAGTTACATGCTGAATAAGCTTGGTAATTATCTCGCTGAGGTGTGGGGGCTGAGTGTGTACGAGAATATTCAGTCAGTGTAGGAAAGGAGATTCCTGTGCTTTACTCACATGTTTAATGTTGCAAATTGAGTTCTTGTCTCCGCCACTCTCTTTTCAGTGTATCACAGATAATGCTGTTACTGTGCTATTTCATTTATTTCTGTAAAGAGTGAGATCGTGTTTAAATGCAACTTTTATAATACACAAAAATATCTGAAAGCAGACGGGTGGTGTGTTTTATATTTACCAATACAGTGCCGATGATGTGGGGAGATGTTTAGACAGTGCAATTGTCATTTTCAAGGTAGCTAAACATAAGATTTGGCTGCAGCCGTGTGCACAATGTAATTCAATATGAGCAATTATAACTAACTGTGTGTTGTAGTCTGCCGGTGGTCTATGAGTCGGCAGAAAGGGAGGCTCGAGACATAGTTCACTACCGTATATAAGATAGTGAAGAATACCACATGATAGCTCGCTGCCCTAGATAAGACAGAGAGAAATTGCCCATGGTGGCACACTAAAAATGAAAATGTGGTGTTCCTGAAATGCAAGCCTGAGGTCTCTCTAGTGATTGCACGAAAAATCTAAACAAAAATAAGGGGTTCTGGATATTGGGGCCACAAATAAAACAAAGGAATTATGCTCACCAAAATACCAACAATCACGCATACCAACCACGCATACCAACCACGCATGTCTGTGTGCTGAAATAATGCATGCCCACTGTATTATTGTTGTACATGGCCCAATCTGAATACAAAGAGCGATTGTTGCTAAATTATTTTTCAGCGGTAAGAAAATACTGCCAGGCCCCAAATCTACACAAAATACCCTACACTACCACTTTCCATGCTCCGCGATGGTCACAGTCACTTTTCACCTCATCTACAGACTACCGAAGCCCAACACTTCCTTCATTGAAGACTTCATGACTTAGTTACCACCATGTCTCTCACACATGCTAAAAACATCTTCATCTGTGACCTCAACATCCCTGGCAACCAAGTTAATGATGAAAGATCTGTATGGCCTACTCAACACTCTGAACCTCATGCAGCATAACAAAGACCCAACTCACAGGAAAGGTAATATTCTCGACCTCATCATCACTGCCCTGTCCATCCTTCATCACAGCTCTCCAATCCTGCCGGATTGGGCAGACCATCTGGCAATCCCCTTTGACATTTGTCGCACCACACCAGTCAAGCAAACCCACCTGAATCCCAGCAAACAAGATAAGCCTTCAGACCATTCAACAAGAACTTCCTAGTGGACACTCTCATGAAAGACCTCACCAAACTCCAGCTAACATAGGCCTCTAACTATAATGAGCCAAAACTGTGAGCTTGTTCCCCAAGAACTCAACACCACCCTCACAACCAACATCAACCGCCATGCTCGAGCGAAACAACTCCCCCTCAAGTCTAAACCTTCCGCACCTTGGTACACTGAAGAACTTAACTTCAACAAACAAACCATCAGAAAACAAGAAAAGACTTGCTGAAAATCCTGCAGCACATGGGACAATGCCGTGCTCAAGTAATTCCATGCTACACGCAGATGACTGATCACCACTGCATCAAGGCATCAAGCACTGCATCAACCCTCTGCATGGCCCAATCGTACTGCACTCCATTAAAAAATCCACCAACATCAACTCTTTCTTCATCAACAAGATCAGCATGATCCGCTTACACATATACACCAGTGCTACAACTGACAGCACACTACACATCCCATCTCGCAAAACAACTACCTGTACAATTTTCAAGACACTCACTATGGAAAACCTCATTGCCACCCTAGCATCCCTCAAAGCCACATCATACACAGACATCATTCTCCCTGCCCCTGTTCTCAAGACCCTTTCGACTCAAACACTCCCTTACTTGACAATCATCAACAGCTCCCTAACTCAAGGTACCTTACCCTCAACGTTTATGACTGAACAAATCCTCCCAGTTCTCAAGAAACCAACACTAAACCTTGATGACCTCAGCAACCACCCATCTTCCCTTCCTAGGTAAGATCCTAGAGAAAGCAGTAGTCATGCAACTCCTCCAACACATCGAAGCCAACAGTTCTTTCAATGCTACCAATCTGGCTTCAGACCTCGATGCAGCACAGAAACTGCCACCATAAAGGTGATCGAAAATGCCCTTACAATCGTCTATGTCCATCCCAGCCTCCTGGCTTTCCTTGACCTCTTAACAGTGTTCGACCATCAGGCACTGAAAGATGATCTACATTGCTGCATGTGGATCAGAAAGTTCATCCTCAGCTGGTGGTTCAAATTGTACCTTGCTAATTGCCACAGTATGTATAAATGGATTCCTGCAGGTCACCAACTCTACCCATGACCTGTTGATTCCAGCAAGCATCCTTTGTCTCCCCTGTGATTTTCAATTTTCACATGGAACTGCTTGGAACCCTCATCGCTCCACACAAGCCTCAAATCCACTGATACGCAGATGACACACATCTCTACCTCAAGATATACACCATCTGAGACATTCACAGGCTATAGGCCTGCCTCTCATTGATTCAGTGGTGGATGCATAGTGCTTACTTGAAGCTCAACCCCTCCAAGACTGAATTCCTACTGCTGACCAACAACACTGAACATCCTGACATTGAGACCTGTACATCTCTAATACTTCAAAACACAGCTGGCCACCTGTGCCAAGTCCCTTAGGTTCAACATCAACAGGCACATCTCCTTTAAACAGCAGTTAGAAGGAAGACACAAACATCTTGGCACCAACTTTCTCACCAGTCGAACATCAAGCCCTTCATCCCAGAAAACAACTTCAGATCTGCAGTACAAGCCTCTGGAATCACCTCCGCTTCAACATCAGACTCCCCTCCTTTTTTCTAAAGATTTGGAACACGCTCAAGATCCTCCTGTAAAAGGAATGGCCTCTCCCTGACACCTAGGTCCACACATCCACCACGCTCCACCCTATATGAGACTGTGTGATCTGATCCCCACTGTTTCCTCTTCTGGTTGCTTGTAGATCAATTTCTGATAGATTGCCAACCCTCCCACTCCACTATTGTTAGCTGTTATCTCCTCACTTGTTTCTCTGCTTCCCTTACCATGTTCTTCCTCCTATGACTGTAAAGCTCTCCGTAGCATCCCAAAGCTAGTTCCACGCTCAATAAATACTCTAATAATACTAACAGTAGAACACCCTGAAGAACAAACACATTAAGGTTCTTAACTGCATTCCCAATGTATTTGTATGGAGGAGGGGATGGGTGCAAGAAACGGTAATTCCGTCCCATGCCCCCTAACTGCCATACACATGTGTTGAAATACAGAGTAGAAGAAAATGCATGCATACAAAAAAAGCATTCACATGCATTAGCTCTACTCCAAAAAGGAAAATGTGCTCCTTTATCAGATCCTGAAGTAGGAATTTCGGACTTTACTGCGGGTGGGGCATAGTTGGAGTTTGCCTATTCCAGCATTACAGCTACAATTTATATAGGTGAAAGGCAGCAGGAACACACCAGTCAAGCTGTGTACAGCTATTTATTGGTATATCAAAATGTACCACAAAGCATGCAGAGCTCCAGACAGGTTTCTAATTTGGAATAATCATGATTAAAATCACAAATTTTGCTTTTCCTCTTTGAGTAAACCCACATTGTGATTCCTGTGCTTTTTAAAAGAGCCATGCTATTGGGTTCAATAATGCACTAATAGATCCCTATATTTTGATGTCCCTATATTATTTGCGTGCATGTCCTTAGAGTTCAGAAAACTGAATTTGTATTTTCTTGAATTTCAGGGTAACAAAATACTGATGTGTGTATTCACAGTTGTACTATACTGTGTTATTTATCAATGTGCATTCTTGTACATATATCCTGATGAATGTCCATAGAAATAATTGCACTAAGGGGTAATCACATTCTTTCATGGCATTGGCTTTGTAAATATTGTATCGACACGCACAGTATTAAATCTAAGTGATCACAACAGGACTTACCTGTGCAAGCCTACACAAGATCATACAGTAGAAAATTCAAATCGTGCACAATGCAATGTTTTTTAACATAGGAGCTTATGTTAATCGAAATCATAAATTGCATGGAGGGGACCTCTTGTGTTTGCATTAACGTGCCAACAGGACCCCTCTGTGCAATTTTTGTCATTTGCACAACAAAGTGCAAAAGGTAGGTGTAAAAAGCTGGCATAATTGTCTTTAGCTTGTCCGTTTTGCACTTTGCAGTGCAAATTGAAAAAATACTGCTTTCCAGGTACGCATGGCAGCAGCATTTACAATGGATTCTTGTGAAATCCACCTGTTTCTCGATGATGTAAAAAACGTGCAGATTCCATAGGAATTCACAGCATTTATGCCAGAATGAAAATTTCATGCTGACGTAAATGCTAGTGTATTAGTATGGAGGGCAGGATTGGCGTGGCAAAAAGGATTATTCCATTCCATGCCCCCTCACAGCCACACAAATGTATTAAAATACATACTAGAGTAAAATGAATGTGTAAAATGTTTACGCATGCATTTTTCACATGCCTTTACTATACTCCAAAACGAAAATGTCCTCCCTTATCTTATTCCCAAGTAGGAACCTCAGGCTCTACTGCAGGTGGGACATAATTGAAGCCACAATCCCTGCAGATGGAAGATATCCAAGAGCAGGCACCGAGCACAAAGTACGGCTGAAAGTGCTATCCCTGCGGCTGCAGGAGCATATCACGCAGGCCTTCATCTCCTGCTCAGGATGGGTATCATTCGAATTAGCAGTAGGTGTTCTGTTTAGCATCATTCCTAGCGTTAGACAACCCAAAAGGAAAGAACGGGATGCTTGATGTTAGAAAAAAGAAGAAAGAATATACAGCAGCTCCAACCTTAGGCAATACTTCAAAGACGTGTGTCTATGCATGGGCAATTGTCCCTCACCTGTCACTACTGTTTGGACATATGGCAGGAGAGATGTTAAGTGTCAACTCTCTGTAGGTCACTTAAGGAGTCAGAAGGCACTGCATTTTAAGGGAATAGGCACTTCTGAGGAGATGCAGCTGGTAGTGTGACTTCTTAGAGATGTCAGAGATGTGAGGAGAGAAGTAGTGTGTAGAGTCGAAGATGGCCCGAGGCTTTTAGCCTTACAGGTGGGAACAGGAAGAGGTCCAAGGGAGGCTGGCCAGAGAACTACAGTAAAGGAGGGAGCAGGTTTGCTCATGAGGAGAATCTCAGCCTTACTGGCATTAAGGCAGAGGTCATTGGCGGCACACCACTCCTGGATAGCAAACAGACAGTCAGAGATGAGGGAAGTGGAGGAGGAGGCCGAGAGCCTGAAGATGGGTGTCATCTGCATAGCACTGAAAGTTGGGGCAGAGAGCGGCAAAGCGGTGGGCCAAGAGTGCCAGGTATTGGTTGAACAGCCAAGGAGAGAGGTTAGACCCCCGGTGGACACCACAGGTAGAGAAAAAGATAGCGGATAAGAAGGACCCAAGTTGGATCTGGGAGGGTCGGTCGGAGAGGAAATAAGTCAACCATGCCAGAGCCTGACCAGTGATACCCAGGTTATCACAGATACGGTTGAGCACGCAGGATGGCATGGTTGACAGGGTCAAAGGCAGAAGAGAGATCAAGCAGGATGAGGATGCAAGGGGTGTTAGAGCCAAGGTTGGAGAGTAGGTCTTCACGGATGTTCAGGAGACAAGTTTCCGTGCCTCTGGCAGCTCTGAAGCCAGACTGATCGTCATGAAGACAGCCAACAGATTAAGTGTGGAGATTAAGCTGGGAGATGGCCAGTTTCTCCAGGAGCTTGCCCAGGAAGGGAGTGATGGAGATTGTGCAGTAGTTTGCCGGCCAGGAGGTGTCGGCAGTGGGTTTCTTAAGAAGGGGGTGCACAAGGGAGTGCTTCTGGGGGGATGGAAAGACTTCAGTGGTGAAGGTGTGATTGCAGAAATCAGCCAGGGCAGGAGCCAGGGAGTCTATGTGGTCCTTGATAGTTTTGGAGGAACAGGGGTGAACCTGTTTCAATGAGACTTTCATAGATCGGACTTGTCTAGCAACCTTGTCTGCGGAGAACAGGGGAAAGGCAGAGAAGGAGGGAGGAGAGGTGGCTGCAGAGAGGCTAGAGGATAATCAGGGAGTGGGGGAGGAAGGGGAAAGAAGGAGAGAGAGGACAAGATGTCCTGAGTTTTTAAAATGAGGTGAGAAGCCAGTGCCGTACAGAGGGCATGAGAGGGGACAGGAGAGGTAGAGAATGCGGCAGGATTGGCCAATTCCTTGCAGATTTTAAAGTTTTGCCGAGTTGTTAGGCGCCACAGAGTCGCGGGCTTGGATATGCGCTCTCTTCTTCATTAGGACAGAGAGCCGGTATTGCCTTTGCAGCAGGCGGCAGGCCAGTTTGTCAGAGGATGTACATGAAGCATGCCATTTCCTCTCGGCCACCCTACACTTGCATTTTAGGGTGATGAGGTTGGAGTTATACCAGGAGTTGCACTTGGCTTTGGGCTTCAGGTGGATTCTCATGAGAGGGGCAAGGATATCAAGAGTATCAGATATAGCAGAGTGAAGCGTGGAAAGGGCTGTGTCAGGATGAGAGTCAGCCAAAGGGGAAGAGGGGGGTGAGAAGGTGGCACTTCATGTGTCGGATGACCGAGAAGGTGGATGGCATTGATGGAAGTGGCTTGGCCTGAGGGGTATGTAGTGTGAGATGGGAGGAGAGGAGAAAGTGATCGCTCCAGGAGAGACGAGTGGTGAGAGGGACAGAGAGGGCAAGGTCTGAGGAGATCAGAACATCAAGAGTGTGCCCTGCAGAATGAGTCATTCAAGAGGGGAGAATAGTGAGTGAGAGAGAGTCGCAGAGGTCGCGAAAGAGTCCAGAGGGAGGACAGGAGGCATCCAGGTGCATGTTGAAGTCTCCAAGAAGGCAGAGTTGAGTGGTCGAGACCAGGAGGGAAGAGGAGAGGTCCGCCCACTCAGAGAGGAAGGAGGATATCTGACCAGGTGGCCAATACATAGTAGCCAAAGTAAGGGAATGGCTAGGGGAGAGAGAGAGCCTGCAGATGAGGCATTCAAAAGAGGAGTAGGCCTGCGTAGGAGTGACTGTGGCAGGAATCCACTCTGGGAAGATCAGGGCTACACCACCCCCAGGGCGGTTGGCCCTGGGAGCGGAGAGGATCTTGTAGCCATCAGGTAGGAGCATATCAAAGCTTGTGACAGAGCTGGCCGTGAACCATGCCTCAGTGAGACCAAGGACATCAAGGTCAAGTTCTTGCAGAAGGCAGCAGATATCAGAGGAGTGTTTGACAGCAGAGCGAGAGTTTAGAGTGGCAATATGGAGAAGGTTGCCATCCTTGAAGGACTTCCGGGGAGGGGTACAGATCAGAGGTACACCCTGCGGAGGTGTAGAAAGAGCCCAAGAGGGGGCAGAGAGGGAAGGGGGAGGCAAGGAAGACCAGGAGGAGGCAGAAGGGGGAGGCGAGGTAGTCAAGGAAAGGGGAGAGGTGACAGCAGGAGAAGAAAGGAAGTTGATGAGGCGCGGGCAGCGTCTATGAAAGAGGTGAAGGTTGACCTGGCGCCCTTGGACCAGGAAGGTCCCATTGGAGTAGACATTAATGATGGCTTTAGAGGAATGGAAGTATGCCAAAAAGGGCATCCCAGTAGGTGCCACCATTAATGGGCGAGGAGGAGAAAGGAGACAGCACAGAGACCATATGAAGGGTCCATAGGTCTGGCAAAGGCACGACGAAGAGGATGTCGGTGAGAGTTTCCTTGGAGGAGGCACTGGTGTAGGTATCCGCGATAGGGAGGCCTGGGTTGGAGACCAGGATGTCCTTTTTAAACTTCTTCCTACCAGATTTAGTGAGGAGAGCAGGATAGTCAATAGAGAATCAGTTAGAAAAGATAGGAGGGATGGAGAGCACCATAGAATAGGTGGAAGGGAGAGGGGAAGCCACAAGCAAAGGTCACTGGAGTAGGCAGACAAAACAGCGAGAGGCAAGCAAGTTACACAATAGGACAGAACAACACTCAGGATATGAGTTTACAAAAATGCGCCGGTTTGAGACAGGTGGGAGAGCATACCTAAGTTTGAGAATCCTAGATAGGGGAGAAAAGGGATAGGTTTCACAGTGCAATTTGTATCTTACTTTTTTAAATACTGAAACAGCGCATATTAAACAAGATGGGGAAAAAGACACCTAAGTTTGAGAATCCTAGATAGGGAAGAAAAGGCCTAGGTGTCCCCTTGTCTTGTTTGAAGTTTTGAAGGTTGGCTTAGTTTGATTTTCAGTTTGTAGAGAATTGACATGTAGCCGCGGCTAAAAGAAAGACTTGTATCCACGTTGAATAGCCACAGTTATTAGAGATTCTTGAAGGGTTTTGTATGTGTTTCAGTGTTTCTAATTGGCTAGTTTTAATGTTCTAAATGTGTATTTCTTTGCAATAGGTTGTAGTGAATATGGGTCTGGTTTTGATTTTGGAAACTATTAAACCCACCATTTTGTCTACTTTTATCATTTTGACGACTGCGCGGTTTATGTTACCTGCGACTAAATGCGATTGGCATCAATCAGTTGTTTGTCATTGGGTTCTTGACAGTTCTATTTGATAATATGTTGATAATGGGGCTTTGTGTTTTATTTGTATCTTACTGTATTTGTTAACAATGAATTGGTCCTGCTGGATATGTAGAAAATGGGTGGGAACAATTGTTGGAAGTTGTTTATTAGAAAAGAAAATGCATACTTCCTGCACTCACAATAAAAGGATTATCACAGAGCAATAGAAATGTCATTTTATTTACAATGCTTTTATAATCAGTTATGGTGTGTATTAAAGTGCTTTCTGGGGTGATCTGAAAATGTACGCCCTTTTAAAAGATTGTTTTTGCTGGAGTGGGGTGGTCTGAAAATGTGTGTACTTTAAAAAGATCGTTTTTGCTGGAGTGTGTTACTGTGTGGTTATCTATAAGATAAAATACATTGGGCCTCATCACGAGTTCGGAGGTAATGCAGCCATTTTCCCGTCGAGCGTAAATAGCATTAACGCCAAGCCCCCCGGCGGATAGTCCACCAGATCACGGGTTTTCGTGCACGCACACAGGGACATTGCGGTAGCGGAAATAGCGCTCGACGGGAAAATGGGCCAAGAACCCGTAAATCCGGCGCACCGTGCCCAACCGCCATACTGCGCTAATAGCACGCGCCATGAGCGTACGCTATTAGCGTGCAGTAAACGTGTCACCAGCGGAACGGGAAACGAAAGCTGGCCATCTTGGAAATCACAATCCATTGGATATCACAGCCCGTGCAAGCCATCCACCCCTGGGAAGACTAAATCATGTCACAGGAGCGCACTAGGGGCAAGTCAGCCCTGGACAGGGTGAGGAAGCCCAAATTTAGTGACCAGGAGCTGGCCGTACTGGTGGAGGAGGCAGAGATCCACCATGAAGAGCTGCAGCAGCACAAGACCAGTGGCCAGCGCCGAGCACAGATCTGGCACAACATCAGCCAAAGGGTATCTGCAGTGGGGCGCGTGCCCCGGGATGGCGAGGATTGTCGCAAGCGCCTCAACGACTTGCATGTGAGAGTCTGTTCGCGGCATCCTCTCACAGCACAGGAGTGCAAGCAGGGGCACTGGAGGAGGGCCACCACACCCCCCACCCGAACTCACACCCTGGGAGGAGAAGATGACTGCCCTGATTGACATTGGCACCATTGAGGGAATTGGTGGAGCGGAGGCAGGCACTGGCATTGATCCGACTGCAGGTGAGTCCCACCCCAAATGCATGCAACTGAAAGTACCACACATGCAGATCCTGAGTGAATGAATGTGAAGAAATGTGTGTGAGGCAATGCAGACACCTTGGACCATTGAACCGTAGTGCCGCCTAGACTACCCTGCACATGCAGTGCATCAATAGAAGTGGCAGGGGACAGACATCCATAGCCATGGGACAGCTACTTAGAGTGTGAGTGTGCAAGAATACATCCCCAGGTCCCTGAGCGCAGTGCACCCTAACCCCCCATGTGATCTTGTTACAGAAACATCCCCATGCAGTGTACCTCCACACTCACACATCACACCAATCACCACATGGTGACTGAACAAAATGCAAGTTGAATGCATAATTGATACTGTCTACAATCCCACTTGATGGCATGAACTGCTTGATACTTATGTAGGTTGCCTTGAACTCAATCCACACCCTATGTACCCCACAGGCACACGGCAAACCTCACGGGATGAAGATGATGGGGAGGAGGCCCCGCCATCACAGCGCCCGAGGCAGCGTGCCTCGACCAGCACCACCACCCCACAAAGGGGCTGCGCGGAAGGGAGCCAAGGCAGGCCACATCCCACATCACCACAACGCAGCCCAACCAGGCCGCAGCAGCACCCACATGTCCACAGGGAGTACGCGGCCAGCTCGCCCCAAGCCACCATGCATACTCCAGATGCAGAGGGAGTCACCTGTGGGTCGGAGCCCGACGTGGGAGTGACACCTCCACACGCGAATCAGGCAGGACATCTGCATTCCCCCGGAAGCAGTGACGCCGAAGGGATGGGCACACCACAGGGGACCCCAGGGCCAGGCACACAGGGAGCACAAACCCCACGTGTGCATGTCCGTCGTGTCCGCACACCACAGCCAGACAAAGACACGCCATCATATGGCAGGCCTGAAGACCGGAACTCAGAGCCCAGCAGCCCAATCCTAGCCGGCAACATGTCCACATGCATTGCAGCCCCCCCAACAGCGCACAAGTGGCAGGCCGGTACCTGGGGTACCCTTTGTCACTGGAGCAGCAGTGATGGGACGACTGGACGTCATTGAGGCCAAACAGGCCAAAGTTGAATCCATGGCCAAAGTGCACAGCCGGCACATCAAGGCCATCAGTGCATCCATACGCCATGGCTGCAAGTACATTGCGCAAGACAATGCGCGCACACGCAGAGTGGTGGAGCAATGCACCTCAGCCCTGACATGGTTTGGTCAAAAGGTGAGGGAGTTGTGCGAGGCAGTATCAGCACTTGCTGAGCAGAAAAAGGAGGGGAACAACCTTCTCCGTCAGCATATGCAAGCAACCGGGTCAGTCTCATCAACCTCCACTACACCCACGGAGGGATCCCTTGAACCTTCTCCTAGGTGCCATTCAATGCACCACCTGAGGTCACACACACCATAGGGGCCTGGACATGGAAAACACTCACGACCATCGTAGTTGGACATGGCATCGTTGTGGGTGCCCTGAAAACAAACATGCACCTACCTGCACTGTTGTGGGGAATTCACTGGGGGAGGGTGGATTTGTGCTGGGTGTTCACTGGGTGGACGGGGCATTGTGTGCTGGGTGTGCACAGGGGGGAGGGGGGATTGTGTGCTGGGTGTTCACTGGGGGAGGAGGGATTGTGTGCTGGGTGTTCACTGGGGGTAGGGAGGATTGTGTGCTGGGTGTTCACTGGGGGGAGGGGGGATTGTGTGCTGGGTGTTCACTGGGGAGGGGGGATTGTTAAACTGAGAATAAATCACGTTTCAAAATTCACGAAGCATGGACAGTAGAGATTGTGATTAAGAGCTCTTTAATGTTGAAGTGGCATGTGAAAAATATAGCCGTCGACCGTATTAAAAAAAACATCAATCAAGCCCTCTCTGGCCAACCTCCCCTCCCTCAGCCCAACCCTTTCTGCATGTGCAACACCTTCAGGCACATCATCACCTTCACTCCCATCCTCAGATGGCTGCACGTGAGCATCAGAGGGCAGTGGCACATTCCTGCGACAGCAAATGTTGTGCAGCATGGCACATGTCAGTACAATTTTTCCAACTTTTTCAGGTGCATACATCAATGCCCATCCCTTACAGTCTAGGCACCTGAAGCGTGCCTTGAGCAGTCCAAATGCCTTCTCCACGCAGATCCGTGAACGACCATGGGCAATGTTGTATGCCCGCTCTGCTGCAGTGTGTGGATGACGCACAGGGGTCATGAGCCATGTCTACTGGGGATATCCATAATCACCTGCAGGGGAGAGAAAGCAGGTTTGGGGAGAAGGTATGTTCAGTGGGTGTACAGGGCTCAGTCATCAGTGTCATTTTGGCATACTAGTTATTTGGTCACTAACATTGTGGAGTGTGCTGTGCTACGAGCGGCATTGATTCAATGAAGTACTCACAACTTGGTACGCCTCTGTTTCAGAATGTAACAGTACTCATTCCCTTGCCACTGGAGAAGGGGACCCTTCCATCTGCTTGTGCATGCGAGAAGTGGCTACCTCATGTGTCATTGCCATTCCCTTTGGCTGCTGTTGCATTTTCTGGTTGCCAATATTGTGTACTGTTCTCCAGGCATTTCATTGGCCAATCAGGGGACAGTGTTTGGGGGATGTACATTGGCATTAATCAGACTACTTATGTGTGGTGCTTTTGTGGATGTGCCGACTTTTGTGTTACATTTGCATGACTGTCGGGTGGGCAGGGTGGGATGTCTGTACTGGGTCAGTGTGGGAAGCCATAGTGCTACTCACACAGGAGGCTTTGTGGTGGTAGGCCTTCCATATGTCACTGTGCTGCCACATGTCTTTTACATCCTGAATGGGTGTCTTCTGCTGTGTAGGACATGTCCAAGGTTTCTCGTGCAAGGTGCTTGAATGGAAATGTTGCACTCATGGTGCTGCCTATTACCATTCAGGGATTTCATTGTGTGTGACCAGCCCATCAGATGTGGATTCAAATGCATTACGGTATACATTTGTACTCACCCAGAAGCCATGTGTTTTGCCCTTGGTGCCTTTCCATGTATGCTGACAGGGTACTATTGCGCAGTACCATGGAGTCGTTGGTGGATCCTGAGTAGCGGGCACAGCAGTGGCTGAAGGTGAGGTCAGGGCCACATGTCATCTGCACATTCAGGGAATGGTAATTTTTCCAGTTTCTGTAGGCTGCCTCATGTGCCTAGGGTGGTATGAGTGCTACATGTGTTCAGTCCAGGGCTGCTATTACATTCGGGACTTTGGCAATTGACCCTTCAGCTGGTTCACCTGTGCCTGTGTGGCTGGCAATGCGATGTGCTCATTCACATGATTCAACAGTGCATCCAGCACCTGTCCCAGCATGGCACTGAATGTGGACTGGGCCATGATATGCATCATGGCAACGGTGTGTTGGTTGCTGCCAGTCCCGAGGAATTGTAGCATGGACACGAGCTTCACAAGCGGGGGTACTGCTGTGCTGATGGCTATACGGCTGCCGATGACAGCCTGGATTGTGTCCAGCAACTGGGTGATGGTTGCCCTGTCCAGCCGATATTCGGTCGCCAACTGGCCATCAGTCAGGGCCCAGGGTGTTGGCCTGACCCTGGGGATGACTGACCGCCTTGCTGGTGCTGCTCTCCTCCTCCTTCTCCTCATCCCCACCACCCCCTGCGCTCCCAGGCGCAGCAGGTAAAACTCCACATCAAGGCTCCCAGCTCCAAATGGCAGCATGGTGTTTGGAAGTGTGTGTTGTGCATGGGTGGGTCCTTTGTAGGCCTCTGATTTGCATTGGTTTCACCTGGGCCCTTATTGCTGTCTCCTCCCTGCTCCTGCTGGTATAATGGTGTTGGGGAGGGTGTGTTGTGCATGGGTGGGTCCTTTGTAGGCCTCTGATTTGCATTGGTTTCACCTGGGCCCTTATTGCTGTCTCCTCCCTGCTCCTGCTGGTGGAATGGTGTTGGGGAGGGTGTGGTGTGCATTGGTGGGTCCTTTGTAGGCCTCTGATTTGCATTGGTTTCATCTGGGCCCTTATTGCTGTCTCCTCCCTGCTCCTGCTTGCTGGTGGAATGGTGTTGGGGAGGCTGTGTTGTGCATTGGTGGGTCCTTTGTAGGCCTCTGATTTGCATTGGTTTCACCTGGGCCCTTATTGCTGTGGCCTGTGTTCTTTTACCTATTTTCGGCAGATTTTCTGCCGCTTTTCTGGCGGTAATTGCGCCTACACCAGATTCTTGATTGCTATGTTTTAGCGCAAATGATAATGACGCTTTTACAGCTGACGCTTGTACAGCCGGCTGTACTTGCGCCAGCTGTAATGGCGCCGGCAGTATCTGGACTCGTGATCCGACGGACCCTTAAAATCGGTGCTCATAGCGTTACCGCCGATTTTAAGAGTTACTGCCCAACTCGTGATGAGGCCCATTGTCTTCATGTGTTTGTTGATTGTGAAACCTAGTGTTTAATTTCATGAAAAATATGTTTGATTCGTTTCATTTGTAACTATACACTCATAAAGAATATGGGAATGGTACTAGTTGTGCTAACTCCTATTATGTAAATAAGAAATTGAATGTTTTTCAAGGTGCACATTGCCCCAATAAATGCAGGTGTAATATGGGATCAGCAATGCAATTTCAGTCCACAAATAATATTTCAAGTATGGGGTTGTTGCGCCTACTCTTTTTATGCATTTCTTTCTGTTTTTATTTTTGTAAAATAAAGGGATAAATATAATTGTCACAGATATTTGTTTATATATATTTGTAGTCACAGAAATTGCTTTGGTGTTGTAAAATAGGTCTTGTGTAACTATGTAGGGTGCGATGTTGCAGTTGTCAGATTTCCAACACATTATTTTGCAGTTGTGCAGATTGGGTATAGGTAGGATGGCTGGAGATTGGATGAAGTGGCTGGAACAGAGAAGGCAATAGAAGTGGAAGGGTGATGATGCAAATGTGGCTTTTCTACAGCAGATACCTGTGTGCAGATTATCGGCCATGGGTTTGTACATTTCGATGGAAATTAGCCTTCGTATAGGGTTTCTCCACATTGTAATGGAATTGGATGAGGTGCTGAATCAAATTAGAGGTTGCAAAAGTTTGGGATGCTTTATTGGAAGCTTCCATCTGCAACAGCTTATCAAAGAAAAACACTGAACCTTTTAAATGTTTTTTTTACTCGATTGCTACTTGACACAGAAATACTGCCAGCTGTCAGTGACAGTTTTCCGGGCACACTGGTCCTTCCATGGAGGTAAGGTGCATATTCAGCATACCCATGCACATGTTTATAACTTGGTTTTATTGCGTATTCTTATCTGTGCTTAGTAATGTTCCTGTAAGGTCTGAGCAAGTGATTTGCAAATTTCCCAAGAAATTGACAATGTGCAATGCAAGTTGTTTTAGAAGGAATGGTATTAGTCATGCAAACTCTTATTATGTTGAAAAGAAATAGAATGTTTTTTTCTGGTGCAAATTGCCCTAATAAATGCAGGCGCACGATGGGCTTCAGCAATGCAATTTCTGTCCACAATATATGAAGTGTGTGTTTGTTGTGTTTAATCTTTTTATGAGCTTTGTACTGTTTTTAATTTTGTAAAGTAAGGGGATTCAAAACATTGCCACTTAAAATATGTATTTCTCTTTATTCTGGCAGCAATTGCTTTGGTGTTCTAAAATAGCTCTTCTTAAACCATGTAGGGTGCAATCTCACACCATGATGCAGGTATATTTTAAACACATTACTTTGCAGTTGTGTGGATTGGGAATCGGTAGGATAAAAGGAAGATGGGTGGAGGTGGCTCTAACTGAGGAAGCAACCAGAGTAGAAGAGAGTGACACAGACATGCTTTTGTACAGCAGATACCTGTGCACACATGTATACTGTTTGATGGAAAATAGCCTTCCCGTAGGGTTTCTCCACATTTTTGCAATGGATTCGGATGAGCTGTTTAATCTAATTAGAGATTGTAAGGGTTTGGGATGGTTTATTGGAAGTTTCCATCTGCAACAGTTTAACATAGAAACACACTGAATTTCTTTAATGTTATCTACTGCTACTTAATGCAGAAATACTGGCAGCTGTCAATGACACTGGTCACACTGGTTCTTCGATGGAGTTAAGTCGAATATTTACCATACCCATGCACATCTTCATAACTTTCTTTCATTGCAGTCTTGCAGATTGGGTAGAGGTAGGATAGGATGAGGTTCAGTGGAGGTGGCTGAAACAGACCAAGTGATAGAAGTGGAAGAGAGTGACGGAGATGTGCTTTTCTACAGAAGTTACCTGTGCGCAGTTTGTAGGTCATGGTTTTTTACATTTTGATGTAAATTAGCCTTTGTATAGGATTCTGCTATATTGTCATAATGGGTCTGGATGAAGTGCTTAATTAAATTAGAGGTTGAAAAAGTTTGGGATGGTTTATCAGAAGCTTCCATCTGCAATAGCTTACCATAGTAAACACACTGAACTTTTGTAATGTCCTTCTTACTTTGATGCTACTTGACACGGAAATACTGACAGCTGTCAGTGACAGTTTTCTGGGCACACTGATTCTCCCATCCAACTTTCTTTCATTGCTTTTTACTCTGTGTGCTGAGCAGGTCTTCTGGAAGGTTTGAGCAAGTGATTTGCATATTCCCAAAGAAAGTGAAAAATGTGCAATGCAACCTAGACTTATCCCTGGTATTTATTTTATTTATATGTTGAAATATGTCAGCAGGATATGTAGTCAAACAATTTTAAGCTACTGCTTTATATAAAAATCAAACAAAACAGAAAAAGTACCAAATGTTTATTTTTACCCATACTGGTGTTTCTTACATAGGGGATGGACAAAGTTTGAAAGAATGAATAAAAATGAAAAAAAGCTTTTGTTAGGGTTTTCTTTGATGAATGATTTGCCAAAAAATGTGCCCTTGGCTGCTGCTGCCTTGGATGTTAATAACCCGCTCTAAATAGGATCAATTTATAATATAATGGCCCTTTTCCTTTCCATTGTGATTTAGTTGTTTTAGCTATTCATTTTAACAGATGTGATCTAGGGCACACATTCTGTAGTTTGTTTCTGGCTTTTGTGGCCAGTGGTGTTCTCAAACTTCTCATCAGGTATGCAACTGTTTTTGTTGGTGGTGCAGGATTATGGGCTCTGAATTTTAACAGTTTGACTCAGCATTGTTGCATGCAAATGTTAGCATGGGGTTGAACTTCAACTTGAGCCCAAGGTATGAAACACATTACTGGACTCAAGAGTGTGAGTCTCAGGCCGAATTAAATACATGCCAATGCACTGTGCACATGCTTGAAATTGCACTTTGATTCAGGATGATATTTCAATTAACTGAGCTGCACTGAATAAAATACTAACATAAATTAACACACTAATTAACCCAACCCCAGTTAACATGTAACTGAATCCCTTAATAACATTTAGTGCAAATGAGTCCATGGTGAAATAAGTTGAATGCAGATTGGGCAAATGGATGATGCTCTGGAAATGGGAATTTAAATGTTCAGGTGAAATCTGTGCTGGTGATAAATAAAAGAAAAATGTAAAGATCCACTCTATTGAAAACAGGGCATTGTATTAGAGCAGGAAGCACAGGAGAGATATATCTTTTGATCTCCAGCAATGAAATCACATGCCATTTCAGTTGAATGATCTGCTCAAGGGGAGGTGTTTTCCTTGATTGACAAAGGGGTTTGACAAAACGGGTTTTGAGACCGACTAGCATTCATTCCTCTTCGGCACTGGGAGACAAAGGGCTGAGTGCTGGCAAACGCAGGAAAGATTGGGGAAGATTTCCATGCCAAACTGAATCAGAAATACCACCAACAAATCTAGGCAAATATGAAGTTAAGTGAGGGGCTGCTTTTGTGAATGAGATTAGGTAGTCTAGGTAAAATAGTTCACTTCATTTTAGGTGCTGTATATTTTTTACATGCATGTAATCCTGTGTTTATATTGCTCAAAGTCTTATGTGTGTTTTTTAAAGTGTATTCTATTGCCAAATTTCATGAGACCCTGGATCTGCACAGATAAAAGTGCTGAAAGCTATTGCAAGGAGAAATGATCTTGCACTGTGAAATACAATGTTAGCATAAGTGTCATTCTGTGTAACTTGCATTTTTCTATTTTACGATTAAAAAAAAAACAGATTCAAAAGTAACTTAATCTCATTACATTAATTCCGCATTCAGTCCCTTTCATTTGACATGCTTAAAGAGACAGATGCACGATAAGAAATATATCAAAGTAAAGTAGCCACCATGAGCTGTTTATCTAGAGAGATTTAATGTAAGTGCAGTATTTCAATTGCATGGTTTACATTTGTTGAACCTCAGACAAAAGTGTGGTATTGTACATAAGGTACCACAGAAGGGCATGAGCCAACTATCCAGAGTGTATCAAGTCCAGTATTTTGTTTGTTGTTTTACCCTGGTAAAAACAATTATCAGGCAATATTCTGAAATTAGCCTCAACACTATGAAAATACCCCAACGGGTTACCATAATAAATTTGTATTTGTATTTTATTTATTTATATAGTGCACAAGGCCCGAGGGCAACCTGGAGCATATCTTGAGGGACATAGTTACATATTTAGCATGAATACAGTTACAGACATAGTTACATCATTAGCAAGAAAACAGTTACAGACAAAAACATATTAGATTCACGAGGTAGTAAAGTGCAAGGCGGAACAGGATGGTGGGCAGGGTGGTAGCCGGCTAGTTGGTATTGAGGGTTCAGATGGCTTGGGATGGCAGTAAGTCAGATTTAGCAGATAGCCAGAGCTTGGCTTTGTGTTTGAATAAGGTAGGGGATGTCAGAGTTCTGATGGTGAGCGGCAGTGCGTTCCAGAGTTTGGCAGCTAGGACTGGGAAGCTAACACTGACGGCTGTCTGTAGGTTGTATCTGGGTATCGTGAGGCAGTGTTCTTGGGCAGATCTGAGTGACCGTGAAGGAGTGTACTGAGAAAAACGGGAGGCAAGGTAGATGGGGGCTTGGTTGTTTACACATTTGTGAGTAAGGGTCAGTGATTTGAGTGATATCCTTTGGGTGACAGAGAGCCAATGTAGGCTCTTCCTAGTGTCAGTGATGTGTGCAGATCTGGGAATGTTGAGGGCTGCTCTAATAGCATTTTTTTGAGTGATATGGAGTTTGTTGAGGTTACGTTGGTTGGTACCTTGATAAAGTGCATTGCAGTAATCAAGTTTGGACATAACTAGTGTCCTGGCAAGAATAATGCAGTTCTGAGTGGAGAGAAATGGGCGGCAAGCTGTGATCAGCTTGCATGTGTAAGCCGAAGCAGCGACTACTGCATTAGTTTGACGATTTAAGGAAAGTGTAAAATCGAGGTAGATTCCTAATGTTTTAGTCTCTTTAGCCACTTTGATGGAGTTAGCATCGATATATAAGGTGCTAAACGAATGGTCCTGCCTATTAAGTCTTTGTTGGGTGCCAAGGATGAGGAGATCTGTCTTGTCATCGTTGAGACAGAGCTCGTGTTGTGCCATCCAGGCTTGGACGACTTGGTAAATGTCGTTCAGAGCTTTGGAGTCTGCAGTGTAGTCACCAGTGATGGGGATGAGTATCTAGATGTCATCAGCGTAGTTGGTGTAGGTGACACCCAGATAGTGAAGCACATCAAACAAGGGTTTGGTAAATACATTGTAGAGTGTAGGAGATACACATGACCCATGACGAACTCCACAGGGGACCGGGGATGGATCAGCTGATGAGGTGGGTGAGAAAACTCTCATGTGTCTATTATCCAGAAAGGAGCTAATCCAGTTAGTGGCATTATCCGAAAGTTGGGCAGCTGATTTCAAGTGTTGGCAGAGGATTTGGTGGTTGACCAAATCAAAAGCTGCAGAGAGGTCCAGGAGTAGTAGGAGGGCTAGTTTGCCATTGTCTTTTAAGTCCTCAATTTGCGTTTTAAGATCTAATAGGGCTGTGTCTGTCCCGTGCTTAGGTCTGATGCCAGACTGTCTTGTGCCGAGTAGATTATTAGTTTACAAGTACTTCTGTATCTGCAGGTAGGCAGCTCTATCCAGAATAAGAGGAACAGGACTGTGGTGATAGGTCTGAAGTTGGTAGGTATAGAAGGATCCAGTGTAGGTTTTTTCAGTAGCGGGATGACCAAGACGTCCTTTAAATTGTTGGGGACAATTCTAGAGTGAAATGAAGAGTTAATGAAGGTGGTAATGAAGGGAGCAAGGTCATGATCAGATTCCTTAATGATTGGTGCAGGACAGGAGTCACCTTGGGAGTTGGAAGGTTTAAGGTTGCTGATGATTTTTTCAACCTCAGGTATGGTGAGAGGTAGAAAGCTAAATGGAGGTTGGGTGAAGGTGGTGGCAGTTTTAGGTGCAGGGAATTTGTAAGGAGAGAGTTTTGTTTGGCATTGATTTTGGCTTGTAAGGTGGTTATTTTGGAGTGGAGTGCGTTTTGGATATTGTTACACCAAGAGCTATCTTTACTGCACGTATCTGGTGTAGGTGAAGGGGATTCTAATTCTTTGAGAATTTTGAATAGCTCCTCCGTATTGGATTTAGCTTGTGAGATGCGCTGGTTGTATGTCTCATTTTTAGCCTGTTTGATTGCTTCCTTATAGTTAAGGGAAGCGATGAAGAGGTTGTCTTTGTTGGTAGCACACGGGAGACTTTTCCAGAGTGTTTCCGCCTTACGTTTTTCTTTGCGCAGGGCTCTAAGATGTGGAGTAAACCAAGAGTTCAGGTGAGCTTGTTGTTTAGCTTTCTGTAGTTTAAATGGGGCTATGGTGTCAATAGCTTTAAGCAAAGTTTGGTTGACAGTGTCCACTAGGACCGTGGGGTCGTTGTGCAATGTGGCACAATTATTCAGAATGGGTAGGATCAGCGGAAGTAGCTTGTCTCTAGTAATATTCTTTTTATTTCTGGTAGGAATAGAGGGGGCTATAGTAGGTTTGGAGCAAGGATTGGTGGCTGGTAGATGGAAGATAATGATATGGTGGTCAGACCAGGTACAAGCGGAGTTGGAGCTTATCGATGTGTTACAATTTATATCTGCGATCCAGTCGAGCGTTCTTCTTTTGTTGTGTGTAGGTTTGAGGATGCGTTGTTGAAAGCCTAAGTTGGATACGATACTTGCAACTTCAGTGGCCATGGGACCCTTAGGGTCAGATAGGCCAAGGTTGATGTCCCCTAGTAGCAGTATTTGAGAGTTAGGCTTAGTGTTATTAGTCAGAATGGACGTAATATCCTCTGCGAAGGAGGTGAGGGGTCCTGGTGGTCTGTAGATGAGGTGTAGTGAAGCTGTGTTGGTGGGCGATAATTAAAGTTTCACTGATAGAGATTTGGCCGAGTTAAATTGGGTGTTAGGGATAGGTCTCATGTTGATGTTGTCCCTATGAATGAATGTGACGCCACCCCCTCTGGAAAGGTTGGACTGGCAGTCGTTTCTGAGTATAGAGTAGCCATCAGGGATGGCGAGGGCCAAGAGTGGGCCTGAGGCGGCATGTAGCCAGGTTTCCGTGATGGTGCTGAAGTTAAGGTTCTGTGTGGTGATAAGGTTGGTAATATCGAGGGCCTGGGCAGTGAGGGATCTGGCATTTATAAGAGCTCCCTTACGTTCTTTGGTGGGGGGAGTCGTGGGGTGTTCTGGTGAGGTCTGTGTGGAGGGCTGAGAACTGGTATTGTGATGGCGCTGGGCACAGGGTAAGCGAGGCAGTCTGGATCTAAGTCTGCCATTCCTGAGTGGGAGTGAGCAAGGTTGATTAGGTGTAGGTTTTGAGGCGAAATGTTGGAGCCACAAGGCAGGTTCATTGTGGTAGGGGTTGGGGGAGTGGTTGATGAAGGGGTTGGTTAAGGTGTTATGTGTAAGTGTGGGGTGGAGGGGGTGGATCAGAGGTGTTGTTCTGTGGTGCATGATGAAAGAGAATGTGCTAGAGCGGTGGTATGGAGTCCCAATGGTGCTGATGAAAGGGGCGTAATATGCATTGACTGAGTTCCCTGTAATGACTAGGTAGATGAGGAGAATGCTGGCAAAGGACTGAGGCATCATATTCACAATGTCAGAGTAATTCAAATATGGCAGACATATACTGGCACATAGTTGTAGACCAGCGAGTGGGTGGCGCAGATCAAATATGGGGCAAATCAGATATGGTACAGAACGGATATGGCACAGATAAACTATGGCAAATGGCAAGTCAAATATGGCACAGTTGAATATTACAATATTTCACAAATCACGTATGGCAGACATAAACTGGCTCGCAGTTGTAGACCAGCAAGTGGGTGGGACAGATCAAATATGGGGCAAATCAGATATGGTACAGAACAGATATGGCACAACTCAACTGTGGCAAATGGCAAGTCCAGTATGGCGCAATCAAATATTGCACAAATCAAGTATGGCAGATATAAACGGGCAGGCAGTTGTAGACCCACGAGTGGGTGGCACAGATCAAATAAGGGGCAAATCAGAAATGGCACATGATAAGTCAAGTATGGCACAAATCAGATATGGTACAGAACAGATATGGCACAGATCAACTATGGCGAATGGCAAGTCAAATGTGGCACAATTGAATATTACAATATTACAATATTTCAATATAGTTGAGTAAGGCAGATATACACCGGCTCACAGTTGTAGACCAGCGGGTGGGTGGCACAAATTAAATAAGGGGCAAATCAGAAATGACACATGATAAGTCAAGTATGGCGCAAAGCAGGTAGGTATAAGTCAGAATACGGCGGACATACATTGGCTCACCTTGACGGACCAGTGGGACAGAAGCGCACACTAAGTATGGCTCGGATCAAGTAAGGCAAACATAAGCTGGCTCACAATTATAGGCCAGCCCGTAGGTGGCACGAATTGAATATGGCAGGCACAAAGTAGAGAACATTCGGGTGTCGAACGGGAAATTATATCCTGCTTCCTATACTGTATAAATATATGTATATTGGCCTACGCCAAGCTGCTTATAAGCCATTTGTGTGGAAATTCGCGTTGCAAGGTCTTGACCTCAGATCAGTGTAAGCCGCCATTTTAGATCTATCTGCCATTTTAGATTCTCCCTCCAAAGTCACCCTGTGTTCTAAAATGGTGGATAATGTCATTTTGAACGCAACATGGCCGTTTTGACCTCTGTGCATAAACTAATGCATAACTTGACTGCTGGCTACATGTTGGGGTCATGAACTGAGAGCTTGTCCTTCGCTGACCTGTGTGCAGAGGATTACTTGAACCAATGAAGCTAATCCATGAGCATATGTAAAACACAATGTATTCAAATACTGAAATGTGAACACTTGCTTGACTACATTGTATAAAACTGTTTAGAAGGCTTAACATGAAATCCTAAGATATACTGTTGCCAGTTGTTTAGAAGGCTTAACATGAAATCCTAAGATATACTGTTGCCAGTAAGGCTTGTTAGTGAATACATTAAAGGTAAACCCTAAGTGCACAGATGCGTGAAGCCGGCACGAACCCTAGATCCGTAATGTATTAACCAAATTTAACTTACAGAAGGGTTGAACATCATGTTTTCGAAGGTCTATAAAGTGCGACTATTCTAATGGACAGTCCCTCTCACTGAGCACACTGAACAACGCTGGCGTTCGCTGTGTTGTACTGAGGGCCGATAGCTATCTGTTGCTTTGTCCTTTGAAACTGTTCAGTATAAAATAAAGATCTTTGTATGTTCCTTTGTAACCCGTGTTCGGTGTATTTGCTTTTGGGGTACTCAGCCTCGATATCTTCTTTTTGTTTTCACACGGGGGTTAGCAGGCAGTAGACAGTATTCCGAATGCTAAACATACCTTGCAGAATAAAGTGTGCAGGCAGCATATAAGTCCGTAGAGTGGGTCCGATGCTGGCAATGTCGTTGCTCCAGGCAGGTGTCAGGAGGCGCAAAGTTTAGTTTGGGAATGAGGTAGGTGGGGTAAGGCAGAGGTAAGGCGCATGTGTTAGTTCTTCAATGAGGCAGTACCGGATATTACCAAGGATAATAAAATACCACCAAATACCACCACAATAGAAACAATCACAAGGTAATAGATATCACCCCAAAATATATCCAACATATTTGGTGCATTGGCCATTGGGAAAATTTAAAACAGTTATTAGGCGTGGCTTTGCATTCTAAAGCATAACCATATTGTGCTAATTGAATTAGTGCTGTGAGGTAGTGCAGTACTGTGGACTGATCTGATTCAAATTATAGTGCCATTGGTAATAGTGTCACCATGTCCCAAATCGAGGCTGAGTTTTCTGAATTGGCAAACTATCTTGAGGCAAAGGTTTATGCCCATGCAGTTTAATCCTGGAGGGAGACATTTGAAAACATTTTTGATGAAGGCAGCATTGTGCCGGTCTGCCTCCTTATGCTATTCCAAGCACCAGAGCGTAAGGAGGAGAACAATTGCATGATCAGACTATGCGCAAAATTGTGGTTCCTACTGCATAGGTCCATAAAAATGCAAGTGAATGACAGTGAAGTTATTAGCAAGTTACAATGCAGTTTGGTCAATGAATGTGATCAGGTGCAGCAGTTAAAAGCAGAATTGAAACAGAGAGAGGCAGACACAGAATTGCAAGCTAAATGCAGCAATCTGGCTACTCAATTGGAGAGAGAAACAATTTAATGAGACTGTGCAAGAATGAACCCACTTAAAAGCAATGTTAGACGAAATAAGACAAGACAAAGATATTGCTATTTCGGAAATACAAAACCTTAGTATTTAAATTACTGGAAGAAAATGACAAAAAGGCCAACGCACCAAGTCTTGAGCAAAAGAATGATGAGTCTTGAGCAAAAAGAAAGAAACTAAATCTTAAAATAAAAACAACAAATAAATATATTACCAAGGATTATAAAATACCACCAAATACAACTATCATAGAAAAAATCACGAAGTAAAAGATATCACCCCAAAATACATCTAACAGTGGCTTCCATTCTGATGATTAACGATGAAGGAGAGTGTCTGGGTGAAAGTTTTCTCAATTCTTCTTATGATTTTACTAATGTCTTAATTTCTTTAGAGCTTTTTTGTCTTTATCTTCACTGGCAGATGACAGCATTTGCGTCTTCTCTTCACTGGACTGCTCCTGCCAGCTGTTATTTTCCTCGATCGAGCAGGCTGAGGACATTTTCTACCATGTACTTTCTTTTATCCTAGATCTCAGTGCCTTTCTTTGCCACTTTTACCCTTCTGTAGTGTACTCGGTGGTGTGTGGCCATCATGTGCCCTATGGAATTTATTTCTTCTCCTTTTCTCATCCATGGTCGCCAGTACTTCTAATCTTGTCCATGCCTTGGGAGAACTTTATTTAAATCTGTATGAGTGATAGATGGTGTGAACTATCTCTCAAACCAGCACCTTACGTCTTCTATATGGTCTGGCCCATACTGGCCTGCAGCCTTTTTTTGGCTTACATGTAGTCTTACCTGTTCATTGTAGCTGTGAGTGGGGGTTGTGCAGAATAAACCTCCACCCATTAAAGGTGCTGCCAGCAACAGCCAGAGTCTTGAAACACCTGTAACACTGGAGCACTACATTCAAAGAGTCATCAGACATGCTAGAGAGGGTGAGAGAGGAGGCTTAATTTTGTTGTGACATTGTCTTTTTAGAGTTGTCATTTTTGTTATTTTACATTTTCCTTACCAGTTGGAAATGTTAACATATGTCTAATCATGAGATCAGCAGCAGCAGTGATGATGTTACCATCCAGGTACCCAATCCATCACCACCCACAGTTACAGGACCAACTGAAGTGAGGGCCTTGACAAAGACCCTGGGGAATTACTTGACAAGTTAATTCCTCCCTGGCTCTGGGCTTATTGGTATTAGGACTCTAGTCCATTAGACTGGGCGACTAATGGTGTCTTTATTTGGTTGCGAGACACACCAGCATTTTGCAACTGAAAAAGATGTCCACCATGGATTCAGATACAAAGTCTGTTCACCCTATTTGATGGCTGCCATTATAAACGGGAGGAGGTAATGTGCAATTTCTGTGGTGAGGTTTTGTGGAGGGGACCTTCAAAGAAGCCGTTGCAAAGTTTGGAAACCTCAACATTTATTCACCATCTTGTCCGTGTACATTGGGATGAAGTGGATGAATCGCATAGGTCATAGAGTTTCAGTATGATTACTAGTTATTTTCCACTAACACTGAACCTGAGTCCATTCTGTCTGCACCCAATCTTTCCAACTTTGTGGTGATGTGCAAAACCTGCCACAGCTTGATCGAGGTGAGAGATGGCATCCGAGATGCTTTGAGCAAGACTCTTTTAGAACATACAGCCATTTGCGAACACCAGGGTTATTTGTAAGTAGCAATTTATTTGACCTAATTCTTTAGAAAAGAAAAATTAACAAATTTACAAAATATAAAATGTGAAAACAAATACATTTTCTTTTTTTAAACCTTTTGTTATATCTATGAATTATAGTGTTTTTCACTTCCCAGTTTGTACCTCTTTTTTTTATCTATGCGTATATTCATGGGTGCCAGATTTAGATTTTCGCTATTGTTATTCCTGCAATTGGTCACTTTTTTACTTTTTCAGTGCTGCTTAAATGTTATAAGTTGGGTTTGCACAGTGTAGCGCAACAGTCATCAAGAGACAGCCACAAATCAATGAGCATGTAGCAGGATGTTTAACCAAAGTGAGAGATCCTCTGGAAAAAATGTAATCTCACTGTGTATTGCCTACAAATATTGTGAGTTCTCAAAGTCTGCAATATTTTGTATATAACAATGCCACTGTAAAAACAGGTCAAAATGAGTTTGTGATTAATGAACATCTTTGAGTGATGGGTTGTAAGTGTTTTAAAATATTGAGTGGTCATGCCCACTGGACATGGATGAAGGCCATGGCCAGTGGTCTCGTAGATTTTTAAAATGGACAGGGCTGTACGCACTGGCCATGGATGAAGGCCATAGTTAGTGGTAGGGTAGTGTTAAAAAATATACAGTGGGCACGGACGCAGAACATGGGCCGTGGCTATGGATGGTAAAAATGTATGTAATAACGAAACCCTTGAAATTCAATAAAAGAAACTTCAGTTACAGGGACTTTAAAGCTAGCAATACCTCATTACGACCCTGCCGGTCCGGAAAAAACGGTGGTGGTAAATCTGCCACCACTGTTCTTTCTGGACCGGCTGATTAAGAGTCCTGCAGGCAGGAGGTGTCACTCCTGCCAGGTCTGACCTGGTGGGTTTAACACCACCCGCCTGCAGGCGGAAATGGGAACACCGGCTCTGTCATAGACAGTTTCCATGGTCCCCATCCCCATGGAGTCATATGGACTCCATGGGAATGGGGATTTAGCGATTTCCGCCTCCGGAATTACCGGGTCACTGGGGTTGTAATGCCCCGGTGATTCCGGCAATCACAGAGTTGGAATGGTAATACGATTTCGGCGGTAAACTGCCGGAATTTCTGGCACGGTTACCGCCGGACTCGTAATGAGGCCCATTGTAACAAACCGTTTGAATTTTGCTAAAGTCACCTTAACTTCGCACCCCCTGTTGCGCAGCCTATGACCACAATGATGACATCACAGATCACATTACTGATGATATCACTAATTACATGCTGTATGAGAACACTGATGACACTGATGACATTACAAATCACATCACTGATTCCATCACCGGTGACTATACTAAGTACATTGTATATAACTGATTACATTAATAATGGAATTAGACATAACATCATTTATAAATTAGCTCATGAAAATTTTGATATTCATAATACCAATTTAGGTCATGGACTTGGCCATGACGAAGGCTGTGGTCACTGGTCAAAACCAAACACAAAAGCTAGTGGTTAGTTACTGTTTCAAAATATACATTCTGCAACCATGAAAGCAGTAGTCAGTGGCCATAGCTAAAGGCCATAGCTAGTGACCATTAGTATGTTAGAATATACAGTTGGCACAGCCAAAGGCAGTAGCCACTGGCTAGTATTGTGTTGAATACCATGGTTAGTAGATGGTCAGTGTATATAATATAGGGGGCATGGCAAATGGCCATAGATAGGGGCGAGTTAGTCTTCTATAATACACAGTGGGCATGTCCGAAGTCGATCGCTTATGGCATGTTAGTATTATCAAATATCATGTATAAACAGGTCAGAAACCCAGGTTTACACGTGAACAGATAGAGGTCCTGGAACCTTCCTTTCTACTATCTGGGTAACAATATAATAAGTATATATCAGATAAAGTAACTTTAATTACAAGCAATAAATGCTAATGACTTACATCCCCACCCCTGTTGAAACATATGGTACAGCAAATGGATCATATAGTACACATTTTCTTTAATATAAATTCCATGTAATAAAACAGGGATTACAATACATGTAACATCACATAAAACCCACAACACACAAAGACAAATATTGCACACAATTCTTGTACATAGAAATACATTTACAAGAATGCAGAAGAAAAACAAACAATAGGCCCAAAAACAAGGTTACACTAGACCAAAATAAGTGGTTCTATAAACTGGCCGCATGTTTCAGTCCTCACGCATAGGTATTGGGACATTATTCAGGGGCTAAAACAGCCACAGCTTCCTAAATGATTGACGGGTGGGTCAGCTGGCCTCCACAACATAACAACGACTCCAGACACTAGAGAGAAGGCAAAGGGATAAGGGGAGCCACGATCACTTTTTCTGAAAAGTTCACTAAGGTCATTAATCACAAATGTCTCTGATTGCACCATAAATGGAAGCATGATCTAGATTGAAAAGTGTATTAATACACCATCAGAACATCCATGTTTGATCCGAATTACCTGTTTCCTGTGTTTGGTATTCTTTTTAATGCATGAATGCATTCATACTCCTTTCGAGTCAGACTGAAAGCCAATTGTGATTGGGCATCCAAGTATTGCCCACAGCCCATCACTGCACTCTTTTATGTTATTACAGTGATGGGGTGTGGGCAATCATTGTGTATGGCATTAGAAATGATCAACCATGGATGTTTTGATGGAGACCAGCTGAATTGCAGGAGTTTTATTGCATTAAGTTCTCACCTTAACATCCCTGCAATTGCAGGACTGTGGAGGAAAAATAAAAACTGTAAAACAAAACACAAAAATATCACTTAACATCAAAAAACTTTAAAAAAAATTAAAAAGCTAAAATAACAAAAACCGACAAACTACAAAGCACAAGACAAATGATAAAGGTACAGGAAGAAGAAAAGTAAAAAGGAATGGATAAATTAAAGTACTACTTTTAAAGGTTTCCAAATTCTCACAATGAAGTTAACCCACCAAGAGATGAAAAACAATGACAGAAAACATGAAAAAGGTGTTTGGGAGAGGGTTATAACCGCGGTTCACCGATATAGCCAACCATAATGTGTTTTCCATATGCATGGGTAAGTCCAAGCGCAATGATGTTTTTGCGCCTAAATTATTCACCAATCACCTAAATTAATGAGAAGAAGCGCCTGCATGTAGACACGTTGAGGAAAGGCGCACTCACTTTTAAAGCTGCATTGGCACAGCTATGAAGCTTTGTGCCTGTTTTTAACAGGTAATCGGATCATGTAACAGTTTTGTGTTTCCACTATATCTTGAATGTGCACATTTTTCTAATGTTATCCAAGTGGTTTAAAGTACATTTATTACCTGACTAGGAACAATCAAATGTTTACAAACAATCTGATTGGCCCTCACAAGGTCCTTAGAAGCCTGACAAGGCTCCGGTCACCACTACATCCCTTGGTGTTTGTGCTGCAAGTGGCTGTCATGGAAAGAGAGAAGGGACTACAAGTACTCCCTCTCCCGTTCCATGGCGTCTATTTTCATTGTTTTTTTTTAATGGCTGCCATGGAAAGGTAGAAGAGACTATATGTAGTCCCTTCTCCCTTTCCATAGTGGGCATCTTCTTTGTTTAGTCTTTTTTACTGTTTTAAATGACCTCCCTCAAAAAGGTGAACAAACTTCATATCAATTCCATGGCAGATATCTTATGTTTTCTTTTTTCAGTTGTGAAATGCCAGTTGCCTTCCAACCAAATAAAGAAACTATTAGTACCCCAGGATGAAGTGGATGAAGACTTCTGGCAGATGCATTACATCAGAAAGAAAATATCCTCAGAAAGCCTCTCGCTCATCTAAGTGGTACTGCTGGAGATAGGAGCAGCACATCTGTAGACACTTCATGAAAAGCCTCCTCTCTGAACCTCTGTAACATTTCTGATGACTCTTCGAATAGAGTGCTCCAGTGCTGCAGTTGTTTCAAGACTCTAGCTGTTGCTGGCAGCACCTTCAGTGGGTGGAGGTTATTTCTGCACAACCACCACTCACAGCTTCAGTGAAGAGATAACACCACATGTAAGCCAACAAATGCAACAGCCCAGTAAGCGGTAGACCATCCAAGAGGTGTTAGGTGCTAGTTTGAATGGAAGCCACCAAAAAAAAAAAATGCTTGTTTTTGTTAACTCAACATCAAGTATAGACAAGTCTAGTACAGTCACACTACTTTCACATAAATCATTGTGCTTCATTACATACACCAATGGGTTTTTCACATTTCCAATATCTATAAGCTGTTGCAAAATGTTCTTATCTTTTTTGGCAACACCATTTACTAAAGCCAACAAAAATCTACACTTCATTCCTAGACTGTTGACATGTTCTTCCAAATTGAGAGCTAAATCCACAACATTGCCTCTAACACCTTTCTCTAATGATTTTTAAGAACGTTTAACATCTTTGTTTGCAATATAACAACAATTTGAAAGGGGTGAACAGTTTGCAATGCAATCTCTTCAAACATGTTCAATTTCTGAAGCACAACAGGAATATCAGGCACTACCACATCATTCAAGACTTTTCTTGCAGGAATAATTGTTTTATTAGAAAACCCAACACAGTGTCTACAAACATAAAGTTCCTCACTTGCGTCAAATTGTTATTCTACAAACAAATACAGATAACGTTCTTTCCAAACATCTTCAACACTCTGTTTAGTTTTCTCCTCAATGTACAGTAGTTGCACTTGAGGCTTGTAAAAACTGCATCGACAAGATACACAAACCATGTCATGTCTTTCAATAGAAGACAACTCAAACATTGCAATACCTTTCAAAAATCTGATCCTTTGAAAGCATAGGATCATCATTTCCATATCTTGTAAGTGTTTCATCTACATACACATAGGGCCTCATTCCGAGATTGGATGTAGTCATGGCGCTATTTGCGCCATGACTGCCTCCAATAACGGTACCGGCACCGGTCTCGTTCAATGGGGACTTACCGGTGTAGTCCGACTTTTGCAGGACCGGTAAGTCCCCATTGAAAAAAACATTCCCCATCCCCATTTGAGCCCCCATAGGGCTCAATGGGAATGGGGAAGTAGCCAATAACGGTACTGCAATTTGCGGTACCGTTATTGGCTCTGATTTCCCTTAACGGGTCCCGTCCATAATGCCTGGTTTGACCAGGCATTAAAGGAGGGACCCGCTAAGGGAACTCGTAGTAGGGCGGTAAGGGATTACCAGCACCGGTCTCCTTACTGGTGCCCAGTATCCCTTACCGCCCTACTCGTAATGAGGTCCATAATCTTTTAAATTCATTATATTTATCATATACAGTGTAGAAACTAACCTTTCTACAGTCCCAGTCAAATCCCACTCTCACCTTTTCCCCTTCCCTCCTCCTTCTCCTCCTCACCCCTCCCCCTCCCACACAGTCCCACTCCACTACTCTCCCTATTCCCTTCAGTTAATTGCTGTTCTTACTGTTCTGTTGACTGATTCATATTGTAATTTGATTCTACCGTTATATTGTTTATGTTTCATGTATTAAGTTGTTCATTTGTGCAGAGCTTTGGTGTAAAGTGCAATAAAAACAAATAAATACAAATACAAATGCAAAAGTGTTTGATTTAAACCTGCAAGAGGCATACTTGGTGTTTTCCACTCATATAATTTACCTAGAAGGTATCTCATTTTAGTGTGATGTACAGCCAACATCCATATATAATGAAAATGACTGTTATATCTAATTTTATCAAATCAAGCTAGAGAGTGACCCAGCAGTCCTGTTTTTCATGAACTTCACAGTTATATATTCTCTGTAGCATCTTGATCTAGCTTTGAACATTATTATGTTTGTGCAAAACTTGCAAAAATCACTTTAAGACTTTACAAGAATACCTATCATTATTGTAAAAAGAATTGCACATCTATACCTCACTTTTCCTTTTAGTTTTCATTCTAGACTGACCTAAACTTTAAATTTCTGTATTATCAGACCTTAGCATTTCTTCTTTTTTAGAAGTCACACTGTTGTGGAATGAATTCATAGCTAGTCCCACTCTCATCAATAGCAAGAGGCACATTATTCTCTTGAATGTAACTCTCTGCAATACAAATCTTTCTGTATGCGAAGTATGTTTCCATTCTCTGCCAAACACGTCACAAAAGTTGCCACTTGTAAGTACCTGATGTGATATATGATATGATGTGAACTGTTTCTTTATTTCTATGGAATGGTGTAGTCAGTTTAAGTAATTTCTGAAGTTTATTCAATACAAAAACGAGCAATGAACAATTTTCTTTTCATGGGCCTCATTACAAGTCAGCTGGTCCGGAAACAACGGTGGCAGTAAATCCGCCACCACCGTTGTTTCCGGACCGGCTGATTCCGAGTCCTGCTGGCGGGAGGTGTCACTCCCGCCACGTCTGACCTGGTGGGAGTAGCACCACCCGCTTGCAGGCGGACATGGAAAAACCGGCTCTGTCATAGATGGAACCGGTGTTTCCATGGTCTCCATCCCCGACTCCATTGGAATGGGGTTTAACAGAATTCTGCCTCCAGAATTACCGGGTCACCGGGGTTGTAATGCCCAGTGATTCCGGCAATCACAGCGGCGGAATGGAATTACGGTCCGGTGGCAGACTGCCGGTTTTTCCGGCACGCCTACCGCCGGACTAGTAATAAGGCACCATATAAAAAGCTTTTTTAATTATTACTTCTACTTTTTTTCTTTTTGAAAAAAAACCTTTACGACATATATCTTAGTTTCACTTTGTAAAAACTCGAGAGTGATACATTTTTCTATATATTCAGCTAAAGCCACCCTAACCTCATGCACCCTATTGCACAGTCTATGACCACAATGATGACATCAAAGATCAGCTCACTGATAATATCACTAATTACAACAGTAACCAGCATTAAGGATGGCCTTCAGCCATGTCAGTGTGCATGACCATATATATTTTAAAGCATGGATGGGTACTAATCATGGCCTTCAGTCATGAACACTGGCCAGAGTCTTCCCCCATGTGCACTGTATATTTTAAAACATATTGTAAGCCTGTGAATGGAGGATAGCACAGGGGCACCGTGCTGGTCTTGGAAGCAAGATCACGCAGAGCACCAAAGTTTCAAATCCTGGATCTGTGCTTAGAAACCGAATTTAGGTACAGTATTAGGTGTGCTATAAAAAACAACTAAATTAAGTCACAATGTTTAGTAAATGTAAACATAATGTATTGTCAATAATTATGTTTCTTATAATGTGAAAAGTTTTAATTAACTGAAACACATTAATACAAAGACAAATTATAAATATTGTATAACACTAACAGGCTACCAACTGTAGTATTTGGCCTTCACCAGTGACTACAGATTGCAGCTGTGCCCACTGTATATAATATACACTAACCAGCCACTAGCCATGTTCTTCAACACAATACCAATGCCTTTGGCTGTGCCAACTGTATATTCTAACATATTAATGGGCACTAGCTATGGCCCTTTGCCATAGCCACTGACTACAGCTTTCAAGGTTGCCCACTGTATATTTGAAAACTATATGGGCTATATGGCATGGCTTTTATATTTAAAACTATATTTTAAAACTATATGGGCTATATGGCATGGCTTTTAACCATGCACATTCGTATGTTTAAACACTAACCAGCCACTAGCTATGGCCTTTGATGCTAGCCACTGACCCCAGCCTTTGTCATGGCCAAGACAACATCCTAAAAGGTAATCAAAGTCTACATGAGGTAACTTATAAATGATGTTATGTCTAATTCCATTATTGATGTAATCAATTATATACAATGCAATTTGCGTGTAATCAGTGATGGCATCAGTGATGTGATTTGTAATGTCATCAGTGTTCTCATATAACATGTAATTAGGGATGTCATCTGTGATGTGATCTGTGATGTCATCATTTTGGCAATAGGCTGGGCAACAGGGGGCGTGAAGTTAAGCTGGCTTTAGCTGAATTTCAGGGGGTTTGTTGCGTTAAGTTCTCACCTTAATGCCCCTGCAACTAGAGTTTTTTCCTTGAATTTATATATGCACAAGGCACACAAGCAAATCTAAAATTCAGCAACTACTAATAACATTCAATGTGAAATGGAATCAATTAATATAAGAAACAATAATGCAGGTGAGTAACTTTTTCTATGCTTTACATATCCAGCACACAGAGTGACATCAATTAAGATCAGTATCAACACTTTATATATATATATATATATATATATATATATATATATATATCACCTTTGTAAAGTTGAGATGGGAGGGAAAGTTTCAAAGGTAGACAGAACACAACCAGAAACTGTAAAAGTGTTCACAATTAAAACCTTTGGAGGAACCAACATTGCCAAAGTCAATAGGATCAGAAGATGGAATTTTGGAAAAAACAGGACAGCCAAAGTCAAATGGACAGTTCCAGTTCTGATGAAGAGCTTCATGTGAAAAGTTAGCTAACCAGTCAGTGGTTCTGGGGGAAGCACAGAAGCTCAAGGGGAGCCTACCTGACGGCGCACAAGCTGCAAGGCCTGCAGAGAAGAGTTGAGGTGAACTCTCAATTGAAGAAACATCACTTCCCAAGCCAGGAAACTCCAAAAATGGCATGAGGTAATTACAACCCAAGCCCCAAAGTGCCTTGAAAGTGAATAATTTCTTCTTGGTGCAATGTTGCAGGCCCTGATTCCTGCTCCTTGGTCGTAGTGATGAAAGGGGGGACCTCTGGTGGGCATCTGCAGCAGCAATCAGGAGAAGCAGTAGGCAGCAATGGTTTCACTTCACTCGAGTGGCTCTTTGTGGTTTTGGCCCCTTTTTCTTAATGCCAATAATAAATTAATATTGCTGGTTGGATTCTCTTCGATTGCTCGGGACTGAATTCTGGTGAGGGGACCTTTGGTAAAGCATTTCTGCATCTGGAGGACCACACAGAGGCCTGCAAAGTTTCAGCTGGAGTCAATTTTTGTAAGATGATGCACTTGACAATGGTCCCAGTACCTTGGGTATTGGGATTCTGCAGCTCTGGAAAGTCTCAGCATGTCAAGGGATGGCCCAAAATGAAGAAGGTCTTGAGTCTAGTTGCTCTCATTAGCCTAAGGAAGGAAGTTATCCTTGGCGGGTCTCCCTGTTGATATGAATGCACGGTCAGCATGCCTGCAAGCCTTCACTGGTACTTTTGCAGTCTTGGAAGGTGCTTCTGGCATCTTTACTCCTCTTCTGCTTCAAACTCCTTGTTGCAGTGGTTGACTCTGTCTGTAGTCCCAAAATACGCACCTTTTATGCTGGGTCCCAGTCAATCACACTCTCAGAGCTGTCAATCACCTGGGGGTTGGCTATTCTCCAGGACAGAAAGCCACCCAGATAGAACTTGTTTCAGCCAGGCATACCTACGGACAAAAAACAGTGAAGGTTAGGGCTCCTCCCTCACTTCCTGCCTTCCCAGACACGCTGGAGCCTGGGATGGCTTCAGGACTGAAGCCGCCAAAAGTAAAACTCACAGAGGACTCAAATCTATTCTAAACGATAGAACAAAAGTCCAGAAGGAACTGACAATTGCAAAATTGTATAAAAAGAAGACAGGGGTCATTTTGGGAAAATGGTCACCCATGGGTTACATGAGTTGTGCGAGAAGGAGTTACAATGGAACTCCCGACCCCCTCCAATGTAACACCCCCCCGCCCAGCACTGCACATTGGGTGTTGTGTGCTGGACCCACAAAAGAAAAGGTAAGTAAAATAAAAGTGATCTTACTATTCTTGGGAACTGAAGTTCTCACAAGAAAGTGTATTTTAACATGAAGAAATCCAAGGGACTTTTCAGTGACACTGCACATCGGGTGCTGGGTGTCACAAAGCAAAAAGCAGATGCCTGTAGTGAACATATGTAGTTTACCAGACTCCACAAAACAGTAAAAATAAAAGTCCCAATCAGAGAAAAAGAATGAGTGAATGGCAAAAAGTTCCAGTCACCCAGGAGATTAAAATAAAAAAAGTCCAGCAAAGGTACTGGGGTCTCTCTGGTTAAAGAGAATTAGCACATACATTGAAAATTCTCCCTAACACTCGTCCCCCTCAGACTAAGGAACAGGAGGATTTAATCCCCTCCTGGATGAATTGTGTGTTCTATTCGGTCATACTTCCTGGAGACACCATCATCAGTTTGGATTGTGACCTATCCTCAATGGTAAAGGCAAACCCCCAGAGGCTGATAGGCCGTCTGAGCAGTTTAAGATCTCCCTCCGTCATCTGCATTAACCATCTCAAGGATTGGTGGTCTGTTTGAATAAGGAAAGTAGACCCATACAATTATGGCCTACACTTTTTTAAAGACCACACAATGGCAAAACATTCTCAATCTATTGTTGACCACCTTGTTTCACTGATGAAGAAAATCGGGTGTTTCCTGCCTTGCTCATCCAGCTGACTCAAGACTGCCCCTATTCCTGTATTAGATGCATCTGTTTTTACTATAAAGGCAGGAGCTCTTAGTACTGGAGCTTGGCAGAGGGCATTTTTCAGCCCTTCAAATGCCTTGGCACAATGTTCATTACATCTAAACTTCTTGGGAAATGTGGGTGAAGAGATGACATTCAGTGGAGAAGCTATGCTCCCATAGTTCTCTATTCAGTTATGGTACAACCCTGTGAGACCCGCGAAGGCTCTCACTTGGGTTTGAGTACTGGGGGTGGCCCAGTCCTATACAGCTTGTACTTTACTAGGCAAGTGTCTAATCTCACCTCCTCCTTCCTCATGTCCAAGGTAGAACACTTTACTCTGACCAATTTGACATTTGCTTGCCTTTATGGTCAGATGTGTCTGTTCAAGTCCATGTAACACATATCCAAGGTGATGAAGATGTTCTTCCCAGGTGGGGCATAAAACTGCAATGCCATCCAATTATGGCATGCAGAAGTCCTCTAACCCATTCAGAACGTTGTTCACCATCCTTTGGAATGTGGCAGATGCATTTTTGAGTCCAAAGGACATGACCTTGAATTGGTACAAGTTCCATGGGTAGAGAAAGCAGTTTTTCTCCTTGCCATAGTCTGTCAGAGCTATTTGCCAATAGCCTGAGGTTAGATCAAATGATATGATATGATATGATATGATAGTTTATTTATATAGCGCCTATACACAATGTGTTTCAAAGCGCTTCAAGGCAAGGGAGGGAACAAGGGAAAAACAATGACATTCTTACAAGCCATGAACAGTAAGGATGTGAAATTAACTATCGTACTCGGCCTGACGACATTTCAGATAGTGCAAGAGCTAAGACATAGATAAGGAAGGGAGGGGGAGAGTGGGAAGGAAATGGAAACAGACAGGTGACTATTGTACTAAGCCTGACGACATTTCTGGTAGAGCTGGAAAAAAAACAAGAGGTGAGGGAGAGGGGTGCAGAAAGGTAGGGGAGGAATAAAACAAGCGACTATCATATTAGGCCTGACAACATTTCAGATAGTGCTGGAGGAGGGGTGGGGAGGAAAAAAACAGTAAGGGGAGGGAAGAGGTTACAGACGAGGTTGCTATCATACTAGGTCCAGGGACAATTCTGATAGAGTAAATGCACTGAGGAACTTGGCAGCTCCACGTTTATCCACCAGCTCATCTGTCCTAGGTAAAGGATGGGCATCAGTCTTGGTGACTGCATTCAAAGCCCTATAGTCCAGGTAGAAACTCAATTCTTTGGTTCCTGCTTTTGGCACTAGTACAACCGGACTAGCCCACGGACTGGTAGATGGCTCAAAAACCCCAAGGTCAAGCATCTTGTTAACCGTTTCCTTTATATGAGTTCTTACCTGATCAGACATTCTGTAGCCCCTACTTTTGACAGGCCCCAAGGGGTCAAGCCTAGTGTCAGAGAAAAGCCTGGTCTCTGTGTTAACAGAGCCTTGCACTCCTCTTGTTGCTGCAGTGTCAGATCAGAAGATCGTCTTACTCCTTCTATAGTTTTATCTGAAGGTTGTCTCTTGAGGAGGTCAGGGAGAGACTCTCCTCCTCTTGGTCAGAGGCTAGAAGCACAGCTCTTAGTTCTGGTCTGGAGACATAAGCCTTGAGACGATTGGTGTGAAAGACCCTGCGTGCCTCCTTGGGGTTGCCCAAGTCCACTAAATAATTAACCTCCTCAAGTTTGCCTACAACTTTAAAGGGACCTATCCATTTATCCTGCAAGACTCTTTGTCTTGTGGGAACCATAACTAGAACTAGTTGGCCTGGAGTATACCGCACCATTTTAGCTTTCTGGTCATGCCAATGCTTGACCAGTGTTTGACCAGCCTTCAAGGTTTCAGAAACTTCACTCAACAATTGTATCATCCTCTTCCTGATGCCCAGTACATAGTCAGTTTACACGGACTGGCTTTAAGAGTGGAGTACTCTCCAATCCTTCTTTGATCAGAGCCAAGGGGCCTCCGAAAGGATGTCCATCGAGGAGGTAAAAGGGGCTGAAACCTACTTAAGCTTGAAGCACCTCTCTATAAGCAGAGAAAAGGCATGGCAGTAGAAGTTCCCACTTTCTTCTATGGGGTTCTTCTAAGGCACATATCGTGCTCTTCATTGTTTGGTTAAACATCTCTACCAACCCATTTGTTTGAGGGTGGTAGGAAGTTGAGAACTTGTAATTAACTCCACAGATTTTTCAACATGGCCTGTATTTAGATTTAGTGGGGCATAAAATGTGACCCCTGTCAGAGACTACTTCCTTAGGATAACCTACTTGGTAAAAATACCAAGAAGGGCCTTAACCACTGCCTGATAGTAACAGTCCTCATAGGTATGGCCTCAGGGTATCTAGTAGCAAGGTCTACAGCAGCCAATATAAATCAGTTGCCTGAGGAGGTTGGAGGGTCTAGGGGACCAACAATGTCAATTCCCACCCTCTCAAAAGGAACTCCCACCACTTGGAGGGGCACCAAAGGTGCCACATTCTTGGAACTACTTTTACCAGAGATCTGGCAAGTGTGGCAGCTTCTACGATGTTTGTCAACATCTGCATGGGCCAGTAAAAATACAGCGAGAGTCTCGCTTTGGTCTTCTTGTAACTCAAGTGACCTGCTAGAGAGATCTCATGTGCTAGTTGTATAAACCTTTGTCTTATTTCTTGGGGTACTACAAGTCTGCTTAAGTCCACCGGAGTAGACTCTGTAGGCTCACTGTAGAGGTGTCAATCCTCCCAGTAGAGTCTATGCTTCCCTGGCTCTTGTCCTTCCAGCTGGGAAGCTGTCTGCTGACACAGACTTTCTAGAGAGGGACACTCTTTGTGTCCTCTGATGAAATCTGCCCTAGAGGGTCCACATTCTGCAAGCAAAGTCTGTAGCTCAGGATGGTCTCTAGGATCGGGATCTTCCAAGCAGGGAAGGATCTCCTCCAGTTCTGTTTCACCAGTAGTTGGTTCATCAGGAGTTTGGTCAGCTGGAGATGGGGTCACTGAGGTGACCTGAGACTTCCCTCAGGGGATAGTCCTTTTCTTCAGAGACTTTTCAGTGACACAGCACATAGGGTGCTGGGTGTTACGAAGCAGCAAAAAGCCGATGCCTCTATTAAACATATGGAGACTCCATAAAACAGTACAAATCAAATTCCCAGTCAGAGAAAAAGAATGAGTGAGTGGTAAAAAGTTCCACTGACTCAGGAGATTAAAATAAAAAAAAGTCCAGCCAAATAGCTGGGGTCTCTCGGGTTAAAGGGAAATAGCATAGAAACTGAACATTCTCCCTAACAGCACTTTATTTGCAGGCAGAGAAATAAACTGGGGTTTAGATGTACGTATATGATGCAAATATAGATGTATTGCCTTTAGCCTAAAATCTGATGATAGTTTGTAGACAGAGACCTGTCAACCTGAAAGTTTCATGAATGAAATTCTATTTCTTTAGTAATCTATGAAATAACTTCCCATACCTCTCTAATAACTTTTGTAATCTAAGTCTAGTTTTTTGAGGATGAACAGAAAATCCCAAAAGTAAAATGACCCTGAGATTCCTATGTTAACCTTTGGCCTAATTACTGCTAAATAAAACGGCTATAATGAATGTTCAATATTAATGAAACTTGACATGTGTCTGTGCAATAAGCACATTTTTTGTATTTGTATAAGTGACTTGAAAATCACTTTCTCATACTGTTTATTTGCCTCATGGGGGATTCACATGCATTCCTAAATCGGCTTTGAAAGAGCCCCATAGCCTTTAAACAGCATACCCCCCGCCCCCGTAGTTAAGGAGAGGGGGGGTGTTCTGTTATATTCCTTTTGGCTTATTTCTGCGTGGGAGGGTGGTTTCTGAGTTCATGTTATCACTAGCAGATTTATGAGGGGCTAAACTTTGCTATGGATTGGACAACATTGCCTTGAGTGGTAAGAACCGGAACTCATTAGAGTTCCACAGACGTTCCTTTCAGCTCTCTGCAACCACTCGTGGTCTGCAGTTTCATGACTTTAGTGCAGGCTAATCTCTGTGCACTTCCTCTTGCCACGTAGAGGCATGCAAGGACTTGCCATTGAATTCTCAAATTAAACATTCAAATGTTTCCGTTTCGACTTAAAAGGTAGCCCTGAAGGTCGCTTGCCATTGCAAACAGGAAACAAGCATCAATAATGAAAAAAAGTTTGTTGTCACCAGATAACAGAGCAATGATTTATTTGCAATATGTTTATTAAGTCTCGCCAGATGAATGCAAATTCAACTTAATAAAAAATACTATTTTGGCTTGCCTGAGCCTGCCATGGTCAGCGATTTCATCACAGTTATGAAGCAACGTTTCCAGAACCATCTCTGTGCACTAGGCATCATTTTGGGGAGAGTGAAACAGAAATTGCATGCCTCCTGCTCCTTCCAGGAGCAATTACTTTCAGCAGCTTGTCTCTCTTGTCTGATCCCAGATGTTCTTTAAACAGGGGAGATTATGCACTGAGAGAAAAGCAATGCATATGCATCAACCAGCGTGTCTATATGTTATCTGTTGGGTCGTCTACCAAGATTTAACTCTGTCTCTTGTTGTCAAGCCTTTTTAAACCGACCATAACTTTCTTGGTGTTTTGAAAACATGGCCCAATACTCAACCACAAGGCTGTCTGGACTATACTGCGCTGATGATTCCTTAGTAGGGCCAAACCAGGTATGTGGTTTTCCTGCCAGGCTCGCAAAATGTCTGTCTTGGGTTGATTAAGCTATGTCTAAAGAAGCACTGCCCTTTAATACAAAGACAATTTACTGGAGAAGACTAGGGTTTGTATTTGGGCTAATTTGCACACCCACAATGCCTTGCTGATGTGGCTCAGAACTGCAGGTGAATTTCTAGTGATGGCTAATAGACAGCGTCCTGGAATGTGTGACGACTCAAATGGACTATTCAACTTGTTAACTACTGCAAATACAATTGGAATAAACAAAGTGGGTGAACACAGCAGTAGTTCCAAGATGTACTGTGGGGCTTTAACCTGATAGTGGCAGTGCACAGAACTCAAGGCACCTGAGCAGGCTGAAGTGCTATTTCCTTCCAGAGATCTCTGTCTCCCATAGGCAGACGTGATTCATCTTGCAGAAAGAGTTCTGCTGTCCCCAAAGATTTCATCCCAACTTTACCAAAAGCCTGGGCCCAGAAAGGTCTGGGAAGCAGGGGCAATCTTCATCCACATAGCCAAACATCCCCCTTGGCAAGGTATCACCTTAGGGGCAAAGAGGTTTGGTCGCAATCCTCCCTCTCCCAGTTCTCCTTCATATCGTTCACACTACAGTTAAAAGGTCAAGGTTTTACGTATTGTAAAGGCAGGGAGTCTGCAGGATAGTAGCCTGCTCTCCAGCACTTAACTATCAACATTGACAATCATTGGGGCACATTTTCCCTGAACATTGTGGACTTCGTTTTCCATCAGGCTTCCTGGGAGAGGCTCGGAGGTGGGGATGGGGTTCGGAGGAGAGGAGGCGGTAGCATAAGAGGGATCAATTTCCAGTAATTTAGGTATGTTGTTCTGCAATATTGTAAGGAATGAGAACTACCCACCAACTCCAGTGGAGGCTGACATTGTACTTGCATAAACCCTTCTGGTATCTAGTCTTTGCATCCAATGCCAAAGCATCGAATGCCTTACCATGGTAAAAGGTTTATTTTTAATTATAATGGGTTTTTGAGGTAAAAAAAAGTGGGACTGGGGGGAACCCCTGCGCACCATAAAAAAAGATTTTTTTAAAATGTTTTTTTTTCTATGGTAAGGCATTCAATGCTTTGGCATTCGATGCAATGGCTATACTCCACCCTTCTGTGCTTCTGTTGAAATATATATCTTTGGTGATGTTACAAACCCCACCTATAACATCTGCAAGCTTTTTTACCATGAATATCAGCACCTCACCTCATCTCACCCAAGAATTTGGCCCTTTAGATTTTCCCAAACTACCCTTGTGTAATTGGGTTGTGGGAGATAGCAACATGGTAGTCCCTGAATCAGCCTAGCCAACAGAGGATGGCTAGACGATTAAAGAGCAGGTGGTTTTGGGCTTCGGGGTGCTGTTGAAGTTGGCACGGGAGAACATTAATAGCACACAGGATACAGTCAAGGTGAGGGGGCATTTTAGGACAGAATTCCGGGGCAGGGTTTACAGCAAAGCAGGTTGCAGTGAGAAGCAGGTGTCCTCAGAAACAGGCAGGAGAAAAGGTGGAGGTCCACATACAGGTAGCTGCTTGTGGTACACATGGGGCCTCCTTATAAGTTTGCCGATCCGGAAACAAGGATGCCGGTAAGCTCACGGGCACCCTTGTTTCGGGACCGCCAAACTAGAAGTCTGCTTGCTGGGGCCCCTGTGCCCGACAGGTCTGACCATGCTGGGAGCGGCGGCCATGGTAGGCAGAGCCATCACGGAAGCACCAGCAACGTTACCAATGGTGCCGGTGCTTCTTTGTCCCCACTCCCATACAGTCCTAGGGGACTTACATTTTACCGGCACCTGACTTCCCACGCCGCAGACTTGTAATCACGCGGTGACACCGGGAAGTCAGGCGCTGGTAAAATATTTTGAGTCCAGCGGCAACCCGCCGGTAGTGCCGGTAGGTTACCGCCGGACTCGTAACAAGGCCCATGGTCTTCGTATGGCACTTGGTTTTGAACTTAGGTGGTACGGACAGGTGAGGTACGCTCATTGTGCCATTTAGGCATTTTTCCATGTAATTCTGTGAAGTTGCTGCATGCGTTGACTGTTTGTATGTCAGTTGTCCACGTATAGGTCTGCAAGCATGTGGTAAAACTGTGGGACTTTGATTTTTCATAGCAGATTTTTGGAATGGCCAAAACATAGTCCAGACTGCTGGACGTGTCCAGACACATTCCCCATTCTGTGGCATGACGATATGTACAGGCCCTTTGTCAAACACAACAAAAACAATTGTTCCTTGGACTGACACAGCGACGAACAAGCTTTGTGATGTGATTGTGACCGATTACGACTGAAAATGTCTGCCACAACACTGCAAGAGGGATTCTCATGTCTATACGATCAGCAGGCATGGCGTGTGTCTGTGTAAAAAAGTAGCCTAATTTTCCCCTCTCGGTGAGATGACTAAACAACCTATGTGCAATTTTGGCAGCTTCTTATTTATAATGATAACTGTGCAAATTATGCCATTTTTCTCTGAGCACATTTCAAAACCCCCAACAGGTGTAAACGCATTCGAACAGTATGATCAAATCTTCTAATGTGTTTTTGCACTAACAGCTTCAACTCATGTGGTTTTTGTTTCAATGTACAACCCCTGGTATGCTATTGTATTTTTGCGTTTTGAATACTTAAAAAGTGCCTCAGGCTGTCAAAGCAGTGCCTTAGCAATATGAAAGGTAACTGCAAAGGAGGGAAAATAGTATAAACGTCCACCAAATTCAACACAGGAGTCTACATTCCATGCAGCACTGTACCTTTCCCGTGCTATTATGTGGTAAATGATGAGGGTACCTTTTGCGAAATGTACCCCATAACCTTATTAGGAAATAGGGGGAAAGTGTTTAATGTGGTTAAACTTGCATTATTACTGTAAATAGCAAAACTCATGATGAGGCTCTGAGGGTTCATCAGAAACTTAAGATGTAACCCAGATGGTGTATGTTTAAGATAAGGAAGGACACTTTTCTTAATTAATAGCAAAGGGATCCAGAACTTTTAATGGATAGACGCTGATATGAAAAGTAAAAAAGCCCATAATCCCCATCCATGTTTTTTTTTTGTCTCCAGCTGATACGAAGGGTGACTCCACCCCGCCATGTTTCTGTGCCGTGTTGCGAAATATTCTGATGTTTTCACGTGTGGCCTGTGAAACTTTTACAGTAGCATCTGCGGACTTGCTTTCATATGTCTAACGATTGCATTGGCAGAAGTCCCAAAATAAAAGTGGGGGGACTCATTAACATACCAATTAAATTTGGCGTCACAAGACATTAGCATATCAAGGTGCCCCCTCAAAAAAGTGGGGGGACTCCTTAAAAAGGTGGGGGGACTTCGTCCACCCCTGTGTAACCTCGACTTAAGCCCTGATAACCATTGTAGAATTCTGGCACCACCCCAATGAGCTTAATGGTAAGAGGGTTTTTCAAAATTGAAGGGCCACATTTCTGGAGATATCACCCAGATTTATGATAGGAGAAGTTCAATCAGGGATTTCATTTAGGGGTCGCCAGGGGTCGGACCTGCAATGCCCGAGATCACCCTTGCTACCCCTGTGGTCTCCCTTGTTACCCTAATTAATTAGAATTGAGGCTCGTGGGCTGTGGCCAACAACATGTTGCTCTTTGTTTCTGGAGTGTTTGGTTTTCTGAATGGCTATAGCTGTTAAGAAAGGTCAGTGGGTTGAGCACTCGCTGCTGCAATGTGTGCGTGATCTGCAGGTTGCAGATTCGACTCCTGGCAAGGTCAACTCAGCCTTTCATCCAGCTGAGGTTGATAAATGAGTACCAACACAGGTTGGGTAAAATTGTATGTATATTTGTTCTTTATGAAACGCTTAAGCGTAAGTGCTATATAATAACAAATTATCGTTTGGCCTTGGACGTCTGCTTGCTTTCACAGTAATTTGGTAAGATGGGTTTATACGTGCTGATATTAATGATACATATGGTGATCCATTCTTCTATCACTTTACAGTGAAATCGTTACCATATTTTTCGTAGTGTTATTAGAAACAATGCTATGTGATGCCAAGGGGTGAAAGGTTGTGTTCCATCGTTCCCCCTGATGTCATTTCGGGGTGGGATCAAATGACATCACTTCCTGTGATGTCATCAGAGGACAAGGGTCATGTGATGTCACTTACGCTACCGCTGGCATTTTGGTGAAATGACATCCCTGGGTTCAATAACCTTGAGGATCAAAAAATGCATTATTGGGGCACAGGTCGGAGTAGAAGATGGGCTCGACCGATAATCAAGTGTGCATCACTGTTGTAAAATACAGGCTGTTCAGCTGGATATGACCATGCTCAGAAAACTACAGCAGATCACCTACCACCCTGGACTACCAACCATCTACCATCCTGGACTAGCAACCATACACTCGCCCAGCGCACAAGCCATCCCTAATTGTCATGGCAGCTGCGAATATTCCAAGTCACACTGCAATTGTTACTCAAAAGATGTCATCAAGACTCATGCTGCATCTTCTATAAAAACGTTCATTCTTGATAATAAAATGAACAATGATCAAAATGATCACATGATCATGTCAGCAACGAAAATAGTTAATAGAAATGCCCACGTATTTGAGACTGGAACACGTCAACGAATAATTGTATTGATTTGCAAACATGTGCTTGTACATCGGTATTCTGACATTATTTAATCTGTGCCTTATTTATGAATCAATAGAGGTTACCGTTATGGTCTAATAGTTTAATTGGCCGATTCGTCTCCGAGCCAGGCTGCCACTCACCCTCAAGCCAGCTCGAGCAGGTGACGTCACCACTAGTAATAATAAATCAGCCCAGTTCCCAGTCAGTTTCCGGCTCAGACAGCAACGAGAGCAAGTCTCTGTGTGGCTCCGTATGCCTTCACTTACGAGGCCTAAACCTGGTACATAACTAGTTATGAAGGTTGCCCATCCAGCCAAACGCGTGGGTCACGTGCAAAGTGCTGTGGAGTAGTTGGCTGCTGCCTGACTCTTCCTGAACATGAACACTGAAAAGGGCAATGAGAATGAAGCAGCACAGACAACGCTGAGCCCACAAATAATGCTAAAGCAAGAATAGCCTGGGTGCCACCATGGCCATTAACCATCTACACTGTTGAGAGTTCCACGCAGTAGCCTGTAGGCGTAGTACATTGAAGTCTATCACATAAAAGCTTTGGCATTGAAAACTCGGATGGTGCCATCACATGACATGCCTGTCCCAGGCGCAGCAGCTACACTGGCCCCTTCAGGGCCAACAAGACCTCCTGCCTCCAGTTTGCCATCCTGCCTCAATTTGACGTCTTGACGTTGCAGACTCACTGTTCAACTCATTGTCAAATACGTGAAATGGTGTTGACTATGACGCAGCAATAAACACGCTGATTGCGGACTTCATGCCTTAAGTCAATCCTGATTATGAGTAATTCATTCTGCAGCAAGAAGGGGGTGCTCCGGGGAGCATGCGGTATGCGTTGCACCCGGCCAGAGAGTCGGGCAGAGATAGATCGCCCCCTGCTTTATATGCTGGTGCCGGCGAATGTCCTGGAACTTTTGGCAGTTAACGCCGTTCCGTGTTGCCTGGACCTTTGCTGGCACCCGCAGCTGTGGTGGCATGGGGGAAGCCTAAGGGGTATGCAGAGGTAGGCTGGGTGGGGGAGTATAGGGAGGGGTTATCCCGGCAGTAATATATATAAACACAAGACATAATGGGAAACAATTTCTGTCGCACCTACAGTCCAAACCGCTGGATGTATTTTCACCATATTTGTGGCAGGGAGTAAGAGATAGGTCAAATGCTGTATTTGTTTAGGTGGGAGAAGGCTGTGATATGTTTGCGGTGTCCGCGGTCACCACGGTTGTCTGCGGACATACTAAACACTGGGCGCACTAGTGGCTATTTTAGTTTAGTATGAAGTTGGTTTTGGGTCGTTAGTAGAGCATTGGGTGAAGAGGGTATGTATTGAAGAGTTTGCACGTTGGTTATAATTATTTTTTAGAATGTTAATTGAAGTGCATAGTTTTGAGGTGGATGTTGTATGTTTTTGGGTTGTGGTCATTTGGTAGGTGTTTGTTTCTATGGGAGTGTTATGCTGCGGTGGTTGTGGCCAGGGCCTAGAGTCTTGCGTGCATAGCCAAAGACTCTAGGCCCTGGCCACAACCACCGCAGCATAACTCTACACTGCTACAAAACATTTTGATTGTGGTATGTGGGCTGCTTAGGGGATATGTTTTCAAAAATGTGAGTACTGATTGGTAGTAATGTAATAGTGTTCATAGGATAGTGAGATGATGTGTGTTTGTTTGTTTGTTGGATTGTGTTCAGATTGTTGGTATTGAAGACTCTAGGCTTTTTTTGTTGTATTTATTGGTGAGGCTTTTGTTTGCATGGCTGTGTTATGTTGCAGTGTTTGTGAGTTTAATTATTATATACTTACTGTTTCCTTTGTTGAGGCTGTATTAAGAGTTTTGGCTAGGCCATGCAGTCAAGATTATAGTGTTTGGCAACAGGCGCTGCAGCATAAGATACCCATGGAAGCAAACATTTTGGATTGTGGTTTATGGTCAGGTCTTTACTTGAATGGGTGTGTTATGCTGTGGTGTGTGTGAGTCCAATCGTTATATACTTACTGTTTGACATTTTGTGGTTGTATGCAGTTTTTTTCATGACATGGGTAGTTGGAGCAGACATTCTTTTTCAATCACTGTGATAAAAGAAAAAAATCACATGTTATTGTAGGTAGTTTATAATTAATATTGCATTGCATAGTAGACATTTCTGTATTTTGTCGACCCTCATACTTTGTACTTTAGAAGTACTATAGTTCAAACCAGTGTACTGTGCAATTTGCTCAGTTCCTGTGTTTGTTCATTAAATCATTGGGTCCGTGGGATTAAAAAAAAACCTTTCTACGATGTGGTACAATATATCTCTGCCATTGATTTCAATAGGAGGTATTCAATAGGTGTATTGTTTTTGATTGGGAAGTGCTGGTAATACTGTTGCAATTAGATAACAGTTGGTGTATTATATGTGTTTATTACTTTTTCCATTTTAGTGGCATTCCTCTATCAGTTGGCTTGTTGCAGATTTCTGGGGCAGTTAGAAAACTGCTGGCGTATTCTAACTGTCTATTTCTTGTTTCATTTTAGTGGTATTCATTTATCTGTTTGTTTGTTGAATAATCTTGGGGCAGTTAGATACCTGTTGGGGTATTCTAACTGGTCATAGTTTTGAAGTTCAAGTTTTGTATATGTTCATGCACAGATTAGTTATTAAATTCTGGTTTTAAGAATATTAAGTAAGCGTTTACAAAATTTGCTGTTAATCTCTGTTTTAGAGTAATGGTAGTATCATTACATTCTAACATCCACAATTCTTTTTTACATATACAGTGTAGTGACCTGCATTGGTTGTGGCTCCTGCGTGGTAGATTACACCTATTGTTGTGAAGGTTTTCTTACCAAGTGATACTTGGCCATGTGTGAATCCAATCAGTTTACAGTTGTTTTTGGTACCATCTGCATTAAAAGGTAAAGGCATTACTATTACGTATTTACTATGGGCCTCATTACGAGTCAGGCGTTAAGGGTTTTAAGGCGCCGTAAACGGCGCCGACCCTTAACGCCTGATTACAAGGTCCCTTTGCGGGATGGTGATTTTAACGCCTGCTTTTTGCAGGCGTTAAAAACCATGCCGCAAAGGGACCTTGGTGCTAAGTACGGTGCCGCACCTTCCCCATTCTGGAATTGCAGTACTGTAATTAGCTCCCTGGTCCCTTTGCGGGTTGGTTTTTAATGCCTGCAAAAAGCAGGCGTTAAATTCTCCAACCCGCAAAGGGACCTCGTAGTAAAGTGGTAGTAAACCCTTACCGCCTACCGTGTAATGAGGCCCTATGTCTAACTGAAGACATGAAGTTGTTCACTTGACCTGTTGTTGAAACTGGTCTAGGGAAACAAAAGTGGCATTTGGTGTAGTATTTCCCTTTGTTTTTATATTTGTGACAACAATATTTCCAACATTTGTGTCTTTGAAATTTTAAAATGTGTGCATGAAGGTCACTATGTATTGTTTGTGAAGGGATTTCACAGGTGACACATTTTTGGATGAACTGCAAAACAGTGGCTTCACTGTCCTGACCAAATTTAAGAGCATCTTTCATCCACAAAAGCATGTGGATGTGTGGTGCTCCTCTGACTTGGTATTCCTTTCTCCAAAAGTAGTGTTGCACTTCTCTGAGGGGAGGAACAGTTTTTTAGAAATGAAGTGTAGCATAGCAATGAAGCGATGATGGAAATATCTTGATACATTACAGGATCTAGAGAGCCAAGTTCTCCTGGTGTTTTTTATATCTATGTTTGTTTTGTTTTTGTTTGCTATGAGTAGGAAATCATGTAACTCTTCCTATGCATATTCTGCACAACTTAATGTCACAAACCAAGTGGGTGGGCCAAGGTTTCTTATCATACAACGTACATCTCTGTGACTTCGGAACCAGTATTCTTTTGCACCACACATGTTTGCTAAAAGATTTGTAATGCTCGATTGTAGATTGTAAAACCTCATCTTTTTCTTGCACTTTTTGTAGTAGTCCGTAGCTGACATATTTTGAAAATGGGTACCTGATTTTAATCTGTAGCATAGAAGTGCTAGTTCACTTTCAAAGAGAAGGTGAAATATGTATTCCATGTTTTGTCTGAATCTGGCGTCTTCAGAATACATTTGTAAAGAGCGGTATTCGGATGCTGTTATTTGTGTGGGGGTATTGTTGTACCTTGCTCCTTTCCCAGTAGGAAAGAGTAGAGGAAAGGCACGTGCTTCTATACTTTTTTTCCATTTGCTGATTGGAGATCCTTTGGCTTGTCGCATTTGGTACGTTTCCAGTGCATCATCTATGGTGTCTTTAGAGTGTAATGGGTGAATTGTATAATGGTCTAAAATATTGGATTCTGTAGCAGGATCAAGAAGTTGAAATGGACCAGTTTCTGATGACTCTTGAATTATTTCAGTAGTTTCCCTCAGGTTTTCTTAAATATTAATTTCTCTGTAGTATTCATTGTTGTTTTTTAGTTATTGAAGGGCTTGTCTAACTTTATGTAAGTCCACGAGTTGTTGCCAAATGTTTTTGTCTTTTGTAAGTACGCCATTTATTAAGATAATTAAAGATTGATCTATTGGATTTTGCACTCCCAGAGTCTGTACATTTTCTTTGAGATCTAATGGCAAATAAATTACTTTGCCACGAATGCCTTTCACTAATTCAGAGGGAAGTAGTTTTGCTGTTTTTGGTTGAAGCCGTATTATTGCTTGAAATGGGTGCAATTTGTGAATTATGATGCTCTCATATAAGTTGAGTTGTTGCAGGGGTTTTTGTAATTGGAATATTTCCAGGTTATTTGTGATAGCACAGGAAGGTGTTTGGTTGTAGTTAAGTTTTGCAGTGCAGTAACTGCAAAGTATTAAGGGGTCAGTAATTTCATATTTGTTTTCTGCTATACGATAGAGAGCTAATTGGAACCATTTTGAATCTTCATTGTCTTTATTTTGTACTTTATGTCTACAGTTTTTGTGCTATTTTTATAAAAAGTCCTGCTGCAACATACACACAAATGGTTGGGTACTTCAGCAGATGTACTTTTAAACTTTAGTATTACTTTTTTGTATGTGTGTAATAGAAGGTTGCCATCTGTACAGTTGTTGGTAATCTGTTATAAATCTATTGCATTTTATAAGTGGCTTTCAATTCCAAAATATTTTCTTTCGATATGCTCTATTTCTTCGAGTAATTGTTTTGCTGTACGATGTAGAAGATTGTTATTTAAGTTGGCTAGTGCTAAAGCAGGACTTTTGGCATAGTACAGTTTATGGACCAGATTTCTTATAGTTGAATGATGTGTTGATATCATTTTGATATGATGGAAGGTGCTTTGGCAAATAGGTCCAGAAATGCAGGCTCATGAATGTCCTTGTAGTCCTGTGTATTTGCGCATACACAAGATATTTAGTTTGATTTCATTTACTTTTGTTTTGCTTTCTAGAGAGTTGCTTTTTGGTAGGCATTCTTTGGGGTCTGTTAAAGAAAAAAAAAAGAAAGTGTGGGTTGGAATCTTGTGCAGTGTATGTGTGCTTTGTGCATGAGTGTCTGAGTATGATGGTAGAGATGTATGTAGAGGTGTGTGATTGTGCAATGGGCTGCTACATCAGTTTGGGAAGGTTGGAAGGCTTTCTTATATTTGTGTTACTATACTGGTGTTCAGATTACAATAGAAAGTATGGAGTTGGTGAGGGGAAGCACTAATACTGAATCTAATGTTGCAGGGTTAATACAATTGTTTGTTCTAGAATACTAGAATTCTACAGTGTTTGAGTACCAGTTAGAACATTATGACAGTATTGCACTTACTTTTTTTAATGGAAAGAGTAGGCTTCTTCTGAGTTCTCGTTCGTACTTCGACGCTGCTTCTTTTATAAGTGGCTTTCAATTCCAAAATATTTTCTTTCGATATGCTCTATTTCTTCGAGTAATTGTTTTGCTGTACGATGTAGAAGATTGTCATTTAAGTTGGCTAGTGCTAAAGCAGGACTTTTGGCATAGTACAGTTTATGGACCAGATTTCTTATAGTTGAATGATGTGTTGATATCATTTTGATATGATGGAAGGTGCTTTGGCAAATAGGTCCTGAAATGCAGGCTCATGAATGTCCTTGTAGTCCTGTGTATTTGCGCATACACAGGATATTTAGTTTGATTTCATTTACTTTTGTTTTGCTTTCTAGAGAGTTGCTTTTTGGTAGGCATTCTTTGGGGTCTGTTAAAGAAAAAAAAAGAAAGTGTGGGTTGGAATCTTGTGCAGTGTATGTGTGCTTTGTGCATGAGTGTCTGAGTATGATGGTAGAGATGTATGTAGAGGTGTGTGATTGTGCAATGGGCTGCTACATCAGTTTGGGAAGGTTGGAAGGCTTTCTTGTATTTGTGTGTTACTATACTGGTGTTCCGATTACTATAGAAAGTATGGAGTTGGTGAGGGGAAGCACTAATACTGAATGTAATGTTGCAGGGTATGATGGTAGAGATGTATGTAGAGGTGTGTGATTGTGCAATGGGCTGCTACATCAGTTTGGGAAGGTTGGAAGGCTTTCTTGTATTTGTGTGTTACTATACTGGTGTTCCGATTACTATAGAAAGTATGGAGTTGGTGAGGGGAAGCACTAATACTGAATGTAATGTTGCAGGGTTAATACCATTGTTTGTTCTAGAATACTAGAATTCTACAGTGTTTGAGTACCAGTTAGAACATTATGACAGTATTGCACTTACTTTTTTAATGGAAAGAGTAGGCTTCTTCTGAGTTCTCGTTCGTACTTCAGACGCTGCTTCTTTTCAGGAGAGTGGTCTTCACTGCAATTGTGAAAGAAAGAAGTTAGTAAATATGTGTGTTAATAGCACTGTTGTTAATGTAGACATTGATTTCTTTGTTTTTGCATTAGTAGTGCTTTCTGATAACTGTGCATAGTATGGACATGCACTTTTCGTTGCCTATGTGCATTGTGTATATTTTATTTAGAATCTGTTAGTTGAATGTGCTTTAGAAATGAGTACGATAGTAAGTGCACAGAGCACACTTGGCTTCGTAAGGCAGTGTTATTGGATGTTAGGAGATAGAAGAGATAATTGTATGATTTGTTTGCTATTTTCACAGGGTAAATAGCAGGAACTGTATGGAAAAGTATGCAATGTATGCATTTGTGAAGGTGTGGGAAATAAATCAGAAGGATTGTATGGGGTCAGCAGTTTATTACTCAGGAGGTGATTACTAAGTACTCTGTGATTCTGTGGTGCTTGGAGATGGGAGAGTCTGAAATAAAGTAAGGGTTGCAAGGAAGGACCTGGTGCTTGTTTTGCAGATTGAAGGGAAGGGGGGAGATGTTGTATGTCTTGCTTTACAACACTGTACATAGTTGTAGATGATGTGATAGATATGACTGCACCTGTGCATAGTTGAATGCTATTGTGAAAGCTAGAATGGAATGGGAAACCAGCTGGAATGAGAGAGCTGTGTAGATTGGCAGAACAGCTGTGGAGGCAGTGGTGTTGTTTCAGCTGGGAGCCTTTGACATTATATTGGCTATCTGTGTGCATACATAAAGATGCATGTACTCATCCTGGCTGCGTGTAATTTTATAACACACTAGAAAGCCTTTTTCCATAATTATACTGTTATTTCTCCCATCTATTAACATGAAATGACACCTTGTTAGATAGCTGTGTGTGTTGTGTTGATTACTAATATAGTCATTTGTAAAGGAAGGTAAAATAATAGAATGTATGTGAAATATCCAGAATGTATAGAAAGGAAATTGTATGTATATCTTATGCACTATAATGAATTAAATGCTATCATGGTTGAAATGTGGTTAAAGACGTGGCAGTGGTTACAGAAATGATAGGATGAATAAAGAAAATAACAGTTTGCACATTGCAGTTAATAATATGGGTAAATAAAAATGTGGAGAGCTGACATCTTTGCAAGTGGCACTTGATCATAGTAGATGGGAGGAATGACAGTAAGCTTGTTTCATAGGTTACACAGGGTAAGTGGCAGTTACTGTGTTGACATGCATTTATACAAGAGAAGTACATGTACCATACTTGCCAATCCTCCCACTTTCGGTGGGAGACCGCCGATTTTTCCATGAAAAATATTGTTATTTTTCACATTCTCCTGCCGAAAATACATCTTTGCCCAATGCATTCTTATGACACAAATGTTGTCTCCAGATTTTTTGGAGGAAATGTCACTCCCAGGTGGGTCGAATATTGGCATGTATGATGTACTGTGCAAACAATATTCATACCTGTACTTTGTGTTCATGCATTTGGATGTGCATGAATCTGCAAATAGAAATGTTGGAGAGTTTACTAGTAGTTGCTGTAGGTGCTTTGCAGTCACGGCGCAATTGTACTCGGAGAGATCAACAGTACATCTAAAGTGCTGAATTGTGATGATGGAGTTAGATGTAGAGGTCTTGCATGTGATTGGTGGATGGTTGTGTGACTGCTTAACAATAGCCAATGAGGGACTGGTGCAGAGAGTGAAGTGGAAAGGGTAGAAGGGCTGCCCCACTGTTACTTATGCGCTCCACGGACAGCGCGGCTGTTCGCAGACAGGACATGCCACATCCAGGGCTTCCAAGCATGAAATGGGAGTGCATTTTGATGATTAGCCAATCAGGTGTTGAGGTCCTGCTTCATATTGAGAGAGGCTGTGTGTAGTGAAGATGGCGGAGGTGGAGAAAGTCAGGGTGTTGGTGGTTGGAGATATGTTTGTGAATGGTTTGGAGAAGTATGCTAAATCTAGAAATGTGGCTAACAATTTTGACGTAAAAGGAGTGGAGGCGGTGTGGAGCACTGTGCCTGGTTTTAATTTGCAGGCAATGCTAGAAGTTTGTCAGGATATGGCTCGGTTTAATAGTCCACATGTAGTTGTCCTACATTGTGGTGCTTTGCATTCGGGCTATGTCAGTGCCCCTACTTTGTTGCAAGATCTGGAAAACTTGTTTCAGGCAGTCATGAAATTACTTCCAAATGCCAAGGTTATTTCTTCTGCTTTGGTGCCTAGGCAATTATGGGACAATAGTTCTGTTTTTTGTCCTCAGCAAAATGTTGCAAGGTGCCTAATCAACTTAGGCATGTTTGATTTTATCACTAGAGCTGGCATGTTCTTTTGCAAGAATGAGAACATTGACTCTGGTAATGTTGATTACTTTAAAGAAGGTGGCATGGTTTTATCTTTTATGCAAAATGCCATGCTGTTTTGGAACATAAGGGCTGCTTTGGAGAAGCTAATGTAAAGATTTTTGGAGCAAAATAAGGAAAAAAAAAATACAAAATAAAAGGTGTTTCTGAAGCATCTGCAAAAAAACAAAAAAGGCTCTTTTCAGAGCCAACCTGAAAGGGGATAAGGGGCACACTATTTAAATTTTCATTCGCCATGCTCAGATTTTTCGATTTATCCGTGTACGCCGCAGTTGTCCGCGGACAGCATGCATTACATACAGGATTTTTCAGGTTGAGAGGCATTCAAATGAGACTTAGCAGAACATAGGGATTTTGTCAATAGGATTTACTGGGTGTGTTGTGTGAAGAGAGACTTTGTCAGAAAGTCTTTTTCCTGAGAGGACAGCAGATAGCTATGGCTGTGTGGTTCAGAAAGCAGATTGTCTGGATTTTGGGAGATTTGTCGATAATTTGATTGGAGGTGCATGCAGATTGCTGCGGAGTGGCTGTACATCTTGGATCTTCTCATGTGGAAGTGCACTGGCATGGAGTGCGTGGCACGAAGTGGATTTGGTACCTCTTTGTGCTACTTTGGTGACACAGTGTCATCCAGACATAATTATTATTTATTACAGATAAAACAGTTTAGGACATGTGTCTGGAATCTCTTTGAAATTTGCAATGAAAGAAGGACTTGGGAAAGTCATCGACATGTACTCAAACTCCAGAGTAATTCTTTCCCGTATTGCGCAGAGACAAATGTGGCTGCGTTCTTCTTCATTTGGTCCCCAAATGGAGAAAGCAAGGTGCAATGTCAACAAGGCTGTCTGTGTCTTTTTGAGAGAGGTTGGTATGTCCTCTTTTCACAATGAAAACATTATGTTTCGTAGTACACACATTTTTTGCAGAGATGGAGTACATCTTACTTATGCCGGCAATCAGATTTTTCTGCGAAATATACAAAATGCATTGCAACCTTTTTTGGAATTACAGCAATCCATTTTGTAATAGGTGTTGACCATTTCAAGTTTTCGAAACACAAAAAAACACCACAAAAGGCTCTTTTCAGAGCCACCACTTCCTCCCAGAGAAAAGTACAATGGTTGTGACAGGGCATCACTGCACAGATTTTAGAGGTCCGCGGACAGTCCGCAGACTTCTAAAAATGCACAGGGGCCAGCGCATTTCATTGACACTTCTCTTTTTGAACTGTGAAAGGCGGCTCTGAAAAGAACCTTTTTTTTTGTTTTTTTTGTTTTATATATTTTTTAGTTTTTTAAACACGACACACAAGGAAAGGAAGGGAAAGGAGGGTATGGAAGGGACACCAACCACGGGGATAAGAAGGTCAGGTACAAAGAGGAAGATGTAGGTTGGGCCTTATTCAGGTAGGTAGCAGTTCTTCTCATGCTCCTTGACCATAGTCTTGAAAGCACTTAGAAGGTTCTCCCCCCGCAGAGTACTGTGTTGCAGTACATGCACAATACTGTGACTCTCGAAAGGTAAGGATCAACAGCATCACGTATGGCCTGCGAAGCCGCTGGAGGGATGCGCTGCCCCACAGGAGTGTCTCTTATGGTGGCAGGAGCGGAAACGGAGGGTGCTGCCGGGGAACTCAACCTACTACATTTATTGCAATGTTCAACCTTACGAATAGCCCCACCGTGATATGATTTTAGGTGTTGCTTCATTGAGGTAGTACCATAGCTGTACAAACCCGGTTTCCCATGACTCACCATCTTCATTGATTGCAGGTCACCTTGTTTGCACGTGCTTTTGGTACTCCATCAAGAGTGGTAAATAACCTCCACACCCAATATTCACGGTGAGAACTAGCAGTAGGGACTTCCACTACCTCATCCTCTTCATCCTCTTCATCACTCTCCTCCGTATTCTCACGCCTATTCCCGTCTGCAGGTCCTCTGGGAGGTGTTGGTGGTGGAGGGATTGGGGTGGTGCTGAGACAGCAGTAGCAACAGCAGCAGCCAAGGATACCATCAGGACAGCTGTTTCAAAGAGCAAGAGCAATCCAATGCAACAAGGAGCAGTCTCAGTGCTGGAAGACCAAAAACAGAATAAGGAGCAGCTCTGTGGTGTTGCCTTTTATATGGGTCCTGGGGCACGCTTTGCAGACACTGGCACTGTCCCCGAACTCTTCGAACACCAAGAAAGGGCTAAAAAAGTTCCAAAAAGTATGCAGATCACCAGGGGCATGGTGTGGGACATGTGCAAGGGTGAACTTTCCCAGGAAAATACCTTGGATTGCTGAAAAAAACACTTTTTAGGTGTCCAGGGGCCCAGACAGTGTTTGTTACGCATATCGCGGGTGTGGTCAAATGATGACATCGAGGAAATGTTGGCAAATGGGACGGCTGTCTGTAGGACACCAAATCCGTGGGGTCGGTTCTACACATGTGTGCGGGTAGTCTACGGACAGTGTTCCAGTCCGTGAACTAATCAAAAGTGGGCACACGTGCGGCCGAAAGTTGCAGACAGGCACAATGTTAGTAGGGGCAAGGGTGCACTAAGCATTCACACGGGTGTTCTACGGACAGTGTTCAGGTCCCCTAACAAAATAAATGGGTGTCACAACTTTGCAGACAGGCGGGCGGACTATGTATTCAACGGACATATTCATTCTGGTTACAGACAATGCAAACAGAGTGAATGTTCTTAGGACACTTTATTTTGCATAGCTACGAACATGCGGATGCCTTTAGTGTTCTGCGGACACCCCCATTTTGTCTACAGCCAGTTCAAACAGGTATAGTGTCCTTAGGAAACCCCCATTTTGGTTAATTGCAGACAGGTGGACATCTTGTGTGTCCTAAGGACACCTCCATTTTGATTGCCAACAATACGAACAGGTATAGTGTCCTAAGGACACCCCCATTTTGGTTAATGGAAGACATCCAGGACAGTCGCGCTGTCTGCGGACACCCTAACTGCCTTTAAAGAAAAATAAGACACAGATGAATATACTAACAACACACTTCATATTTTATTATTATATCAAAGTATAAAAATCATGAAAGAGAGGGGGAACCAGAAACTGATACAAATAGAGGTGGTTTGGACATGATGGATGGTAGGGGAGGAAGGGATTGAAGTCTCATCATAACGTTTTTCTTGCTCGGGAGTTTTTGGGAATAGTTGGCTGAGATATGGGGAGGGGGTACAGGTACATGTGGGACAGTGATATTTAATTTTTTCTCTTATATGGTCCTCCACAAAGTTTTTTTTAAAAGAATGACATTTTTCATTAACAGATCCATTTTCAGCTCCATTCGCTGCAGAGGATTTTCTAACGTCTCTCTTGGGATATTATATTTAATGCCTGCTTGGTCTGTTAAAAAAATGTGTTAAGTACACATAAAGTAATGGTTATTAATTGGCTTATATAAAGAAGTGTAGTGTCGACCATCAGTATCACTGTCTTCGCTCATTTCATCCCGAGGAAAATTTTCTTCCAGCCATTCCAAAGTACTAGACATTTCTGTGTAAAAAAAGTATTATTTTTAGTGTACCTAATACAGAAAGTTTATAAATATATACAATAAATGTAGTGTACTCACTAGTTTCTTGCTAGGTTATGCTGTTATTGCTGCGTATGTGTCCTGTTGATTTTTGCTGTGCAATTTCTGTTGGAGGCATATTTATTTTGTTTTGGTATATTCCACTATGTTGCATATGCTATGTAATTGGACTATTTGTGTCTTACATACACAGTTTCACTTCATATTTATTATTGAATGTAATTTATTTGTGTGTTGCTTTTTGAACATGTTTAGTGTTTGTTTTGGATGATATAACAATGGAAGATACCCCCTGAGATTTTGGATAGTGTTGATGTTGTCCGAGTCCGTCTGCGAACAGGCGCAAGGTCCATGAATATCAGACCCACTAGCGCAGGTAGGGGGGTTCAGTATGTTCTATGTTATTTGCATATAAACTAAGGGCACCCTAGTAAACATTTATCACATTTACATTATCTATATATCTATATTCAATTAAAAAACTTTGTTACAGGAACGTTATGGTTAAGTTGCGCTACTAAAAACCTATGAAATTCAGTGAAAAAAACTTTGTTAAAGGGACGTTATGGTTCCAAGTAAAACCGAAAAGACCTGAAATTCAGCAGTTATGGTAAGCTAAGCAACCATAATTTGCGCCGGCACCGTGCACTGCTAAGACTAGCACCCAGGACATCAAAGATGACATCTCAAATGCCATTGATGACATCACTGATGACATCACATGTCTGGCTCCCTCCTTTTTCCTTTACTGACATATCTAGGCCAAGCCAATAACAGTCAGGAACTAAAAATTCAAAAAGTACTATATTTGTAGACTTATACTTCAAATATGTTCTTACAGTAATTCACGTGGGGTTCACTCACAGTATATACATAGGGGAAACACAGACTTGGAAGACAGGAATGCTTTCTATGTATGAAGATAATCAGTAAGGTCATCAACACTTTTTTATAGGTCTGCTGTTTCTTTATTACTGTACTTTCCATGGATATGCTCATATTTGTATACATTGTACTCACACTACTTTCCTTAGGGTCCAGTCACATTATGTGATAGTTATACATAGGGAAGTAGTAGCTTTGAAGCAGAGCAATCATTTTTGTGCATGAAGATAATCACTTAGGTTATGAAGATTGTCTGCTAATACTGCTGTTGTTTTTGTTACTTCAGTTTCCCCAAATATGTCATATTTGTATGTGTTGTTGTCTGTTTGGGTTTTGTTTGCAACAATGCAATTATGTAGTAAGTGGGTTTTATTAGGTACTTATTATATGTTTACAGTATGCAGAACTCTAACAAGAAAGCATTTATAATGTTAGTATTTAACATGGCAAGATTATTAATATTGCACCTCCACCATGTCTGCTGCACACTATACCTATGTTTCTACATATGTTTCTTAGTATACTGGAAAAAACCTCATAATAGAATGCTATATGGATTAATGCATTGCTTAATGCACTACGTACCTCGTGATATTTATTCCAATGATCCTTGGCACTTTTTTATTAACATTACAATAAGAATCCCTGACAGTCTTAGCAGTGCACGGTGGTGGCGCGAGTTATGGTTGCTTAGCTTACCATAACTGGCGAATTTCAGTTTTTTTTGGTTTTACTTGGAACCATAACGTCCCTTTAACAAAGTTTTTTTCACTGAATTTCATAGGTTTTTAGTAGCGCAACTTAACCATAACGTCCCTTTAACAACGTTTATACTGAATATATATATATATATATTTTCAGTGAAAAAAACTTTGGTAAAGGGACGTTATGGTTCAAAGTAAAACCGAAAAACCCCTGAAAATCGGCAATTATGGTAACATAAGCAACCATAACTCGCGCCACCGTGCACTGCTAACACTAACACCCAGGACATCAAAGATGACATCACAAATGTCATTGATGACATCAATGATGACATCACATGTGCATTTACTTTTCATAAAAACTCTGTACAAGGTATTCTTATAATTCTGACCAAAAACTGTCAAGGATCATTGGGATAAATATCATGAGCTAATTAGTGCATTAAGCAATGCATTGATATAAATAGCATTCTATTATGAAGTTCTATCCAGTATACTAAGCTACTCATGCAGAAACATAGGCAGTGTGTGCAGCATACATGATGAAGGTGCCATATTCATAATCTTGCCATGTTGAATACTGAAATGATAACTGCTTTCTTATTAGAGTTTTGCGTACTGTGAAACATGTAATAAGTAGATAATAAAACCCACTTAATACATAATTATTACAGACAAAACACAAAGAGACAACAACACATACAAATATGAGTATAGACAGGGACAGTGAAGTAAACAAAAAAGCAGAATTAGTAGCAGAAAGAGTTCATGACCTAACTGATTGTCTTTATGCAGAGAAACTATTGCTCTGTTTCAAAGCTGCTACTTACCATTTGTATGTGTATCACATGATGTGACTGCACCCAAAGGAAAGGAGAGTGAGTATAATGTATACAAATATGAGCATATACAGAGAAGGTAGAGTAATAAAAATAAAACTATGAGAAAGTGCTGATAACCCTAATGATTATCTTCATGCACAGAAAGGATTGCTCTCTTTCAAGCCTGTGTCTTCCGCTATGTATATATTTCATATGATGTGACTTGACCCTAAGTCTACTAATATAGTACCTTTTCAATTTTTACTTCCTGACTGTTACTGAACAAAACTATGCGGCTTCGATATGTCAGTAAAGGATAAAAAGGGAGAGCCAGCCATGTGATGTCATCAGTGATGTCATCAATGACATTTGTGATGTCATCTTTGATGTCCTGGGTGTTAGTGTTAGCAGTGCACAGAGGCGCGAGTTATGGTTGCTTATGTTACCATAACTGCTGAATTTCAGGGGTTGTTCGGTTTTACTTTGAACCATAACGTCCCTTTAACAAAGTTTTTTCACTGAATTTCATAGGTTTTTAGTAGCGCAACTTAACCATAACGTCCCTTTAACCAAGTTTTTTTACTGAATTTCATAGGTTTTTAGTAGCGCAACTTAACCATAATGTCCCTTTAACAAAGTTTTTTCACTGAATTTCATAAGTTTTTAGTAGCACAATTTAAGCATAATATTCCTGACTTCATATGCATGTAACATAGAACATACTAACCCCCTCGTAGTGATTTTCATGTCCGCGGACTACCGCCATGTCCGCAGACATATCGAAAATCTGAGCGTGGTGAATGTAAATTTAAATAGTGTGCCCCATTTCCCCTTTGAAGTTGGCTCTGAAAAGAGCCGTTTTTTTTTTTTTTACAGATGCTTGACAGACACCTGTTATTTTGTATTTTATTTTCTTACTTTACTCCTAAAATCTTCACATAACCTTCTCCAAAGCAACCCTTACATTCCAAAATAGAAAGGCATTTCCCGTAAAAGATAAAGAAATGCCATCTTCTTTAAAATTAACAGCATTACTGGCATCAATATTCTCATTATTACAGAAGAACATACCAGCTCTAAGCATGAAGGCACACATGCCTCGGTTGATGACACACCTAGCAATGTTCTGCTGAGGACAAAAAACTGAACTATTGTCCCATATTGCCCTAGGTAGTAATCCAGAAAAAATTACTTTCGCATTTGGAAGGATCTTGATTACGGCTTGAACCAAGCGTTCCAAATCAGCCAACAAAGTAGGGGCACTGACGTTGCCCAAATGGAAAGCACCATAGTGCAAAACTACCACATGCGGACTGTTCATCGTGGCCATATCCTCACAAATTTGTACAATTCCCTGTACATTGCAATCAGGCACAGTGCTCCACACCACCTCCACTCCTTTCACATCAAAGTTCTTTGCAACATGCCTGCATTGAGCGTACTGTTGTAAACCATGTACAAACATATCTCCGAGCACCAACACCCTGACTTTCTCCGCCATCTTCACCACACACAGTCTCTTTCAACACAAATCCACAACCTCGACATCTGATTGGCTGATCCGTACGGTCTTCTTTCCATGTTGGATTTCCTGGAAAAACCCGGATGTAGCACGCCCTGTCCACGAACAGCCGCGGTGTCCGCGGACGGCGTCCACTTTACTCTCTGTGCCATTCCCTCATTGCATACAGCTAAGCAATCACACAATACGAATAACGTCCTCAGAACACCCCCATTTTGTGAATTTTCAAACATTTCAGGACAATTATCATTTCATTATTCAACATATTAACATTACAAATATTATACTTTCATCTTGTACTCTGCACACAATGCTATGTTTCTCCATTAGTAGCTCAGTATACTAGATAGAATCCCATAATACAATGCTATTTATATCAATGCATCGTTCAAAGCACTAATAACGGTATGATATTTATTGCAATATCCTTGACACTTTTTTGCAATATTATAATAAAAATCCCTAGTACACAAATTCCATGAAAAGTACATACACATGTGATGTCATCAGTGATTTCATCAATGACATTTGCGATGTCATCTTTGATGTCCTGGGTGTTAGTCTTAGCAGTGCACGGTGGTGGCGCGAGTTATTTTTCATAGCTTACCATAACTTGCGATTTTCAGGGGTCTTTCGGCTGTACTTAGAACCATAACGTCCCTTAAACAAACTTGTTTTAATATCACGCAAACAATATAAAAACATGGCGTGCAAAAACCAACTTCTCACAGATGGCTTTACACAGAATGTTGCAAAGTAAGAATTTATGCTCGTTCACAGTGAAGGTCAGCTGCTTCCATTTTTTTCTCGGGCCCCGGAGAGGCTCACGAAGCGGACTATAAGGTTGTATTGTGTTTTGACCTTGACAGACAGAGATTGTGATGAAAGACTTCTCTTGAAGGAGCGTTGCTAAAACGTAAGAGAAGATAAGGATGACATTTCTGAAACGAAACCACTATTATATATTATATCACTATGCGAAAGATTGTTTGCACAGGCGGAGTCGTATTTTGGGACTGCACTACTCGTAGACAATGGAAATTGCAATTGTACTGTAAGTAACCCTTTAGATTATTTTATACCAAATATAATTACAATAGCGTAGCATTAAAGACCGCTCAAGTTGAACTTGTTCGCTGAAAGTGGCATGTTTTCTACCGCGCACTATCATCGCCGAATTGATCCCCTGTCGTTTAGAGGGCTCTGAAAAAGGCAGACGACACAGGGTGGGTTAATAGAAATAATTTAACCGGTCTATAGGCGGTCAAGCGCTCTACTCGCTGTGCCACTTCGTTGTAGCCTGTCAAGTGGCACAGCGAGTACAACGCTCGCTTTGACATCCGTGCACAGCTTGCTAACGCAAGTTCGAATCCCGGCAAGGCCAAACTCAGCCTTTCATCCTTCCATGGTCGATAAATGAGCACCACACACCGTGGTTAATAATAAGCACCGCTTAGATACCTCACGATTCTTAGCGCTTTATGAATGGGAAAATATTATTATTTTATTATTAACATACTCCGTTGCACTATCTTCGATAGCAAATAGTTTCACGCCCTAATAAATAAAATGATGATTTTTAATGAAGATCGGCTGGTGAGACTAATTTATGTTTTTTTAAAACAGGTACGTGGCCCCATTTTGCCTATGTCATGATTTACAGACTACAGCGGATGGGGTCTTCAACTGCCAGGTGCAGGTCCAAATATGCAACTTCATGACCCTCACCATTTTATGGGACAATCGCCAAGGACCAATATGCCCTTACGCAGTACTAGCGGCTACAAACAACATACCAACCAATAGGGTGGTCTAATGGCTCATTGTTGGAGTAACCTTCCGATTATAAGAGCGACCATTTACTGCTTTTATCATAAACCAACAGCCTATCTACAGCAAAGGAAAAACGTGTGGCTCTAAATAAACTTTTGCTGATCGACAGCAGAGACAAATAGCAAATCGCTGAATATTCACTAAACATTTCATGTGAAATAAATGTACTTTACCAAATGTACGATCCTGCTGTTTACTTTAAAAGCACAGTTTCATATTCCGAATTGTGGCGCACTGAGTTGTAAGCTGATCTAACACCCTCTGTACCGCAAAGGAACATCGCGTGCCTCAACATGAACTTTTGCGGATCGACAACAAAGACAAATGCAAATTGCTGAATATTCTCTAAACATTTGATGTCAAATAAATGTACTTTACAAAATGTACAATCTTGCTGTTTGCTTTTAAATCACTGTTTCATATTCCAAATTGTGGCGCGCTGTGTTGTGACATAATATGTGTTGTCTTCCGGGTTCTGTGTAAAGTCACTTAGGACTGGAGAGAACTGGGCGCGTTTGATGACGCACCCTGTAACGTCACGGAGAGAGGCGGGGAATATGAATGCTTTGATAATATCAGGCTTAGGGGCGGGAGATATGATTTAGTGTCGCAAAAGCAAGTCAGCCAGGTCAATAGCGCCAGTCATAGGATTATCACATAATGTTGGCGCACACCAGCTGGATTTATCGTTTCTTTAGTGGACAAAAAGTCGGTTGACGCCCATAGGAAATCGTACTATTAGCGGCCAAAAGGAGTGGTCTTAAAACACTTTCACCCTGACAACGAACAATACAAACAACGTTCTCAGAACACCCCCATTTTGTGCAATTGCAACCATTTCGGGACACCGCGAGTCGGCGAGTGTTCTTAGAACACATTCAACTAGACAGATTACAATACGGACAGCATCCTGAGGACAACCCAGTTTATGTATTTACGAACAATTAAGTACACCCCGAGTGTTCATAGCTCATTTTTACGTTCCTTGCGAACAAAAATGACACATACTCCCTCCTCTAAACACCCCACGATTTAGTTTATTTACAAAATGTCAGAACAGCCGTGTTCTCCGCGGACAAATCGAACGCCACAAAAACATCTAGCACATAAAAAAACAAAACATTGAACCTATCTCATACTCCCCCACCCTCCCCAAACACTCTTACACACCAACACACGGCACTAAATACAATTTTTTATCCACATTTCACCGCGCTGTTCGTGGTCGACGGCGAATACAAGATGGCGGGTGCCACAGAAAATCTGACGCGCTCCACGCCCCTCGCCGTCCAATCAGCGAACACGTCACATGTCCGCGGACATGACGCAAGGCCATGGGCCAATCGGGGTGCTGTCCGCGGAGCGAACAGGGAAGTCCGTCCGCGAAGCGAACACAGATATCACTAATTTTTTTGCCTTACGTTTTGGTCATTTTATAAAAAACTACTGGACGGATTTACACCAAATTAAATTGTAAATCCTTCCAGCGATTCGGCTGTAGCCGTGCGCAAAGTTTTTTCCCATTCAGTCTATGGGAAAAAGAAAAGTTTTGGGACCCCTCCTATTACTTTCCCCCCCCTGGACGAATCCTCACCAAACTTTGCAAAAAAATTCAGAGTGGGACATATATTTTTTTTGCATAGTTTGGTGAGGATTCGTCCAGGGGGAGCGAAGTTATAAGCCACCCAAAAAGTGCTCTTCCTATGGAAACACCAACTTAACCATAACTACATGGCCACTAACGTGGACATGTAATTTATATATAAATATATATAAATTTATATTTAAAATAAGATATATTTTATTAAGGGTACGTTATATATTTTATAAGTATAGGAGGTAGTGTGGGTATAACTAATCACCTTCCCGCCCGGTCGGGCCTCCTGGCCAATTTCTTCACAGCTCGGCTGGGGAGAGAGAGCAGTGGGAAGCTCTCCCCTCTGTGCTCGGGGTCTGGGTTGTGATTAAGGTCTGGATTGGGGGCACTGCAGGGCTGGGTCTGAGCTGTTTCTTGTATTGGGTGGGTGAAAGAGGGCTAGAGCGGTGAGCTTGCTGTTGGTTCTCTGTGGGAAGGCATACAGTCTTACCCATAGCTCACCACCAGGTGGCAGTGTGGTGCGCGGCCCTCGCGGTTTTCTCCAGCAGGCCGGGACAGAAGCCATATGGCTGTGTGTGGTGTAGGTGAGGCAGCTATACAAAATATGTATTATAGGTTTGTATTTATTAATATTAGGGGATCTGCATCACATGGCTCTGCCTTGTCCTTGCTAGGGGCAACTTCCCCCCATATTTGTCATGGGTTAGTAGGGTGACGAGGTGCTCTCTGGGGAGTATATCAGGGTGGGGTCCCCAAGGGCCAGTTGGTGGGGGTCATCCAGAGGGTGGGGGTGTTTTTGAGTTAGCAGGAGTTGGAAGGAAGCCACAGTGGGTTTGGAGCGGGGATGTATCATCTAGTGGGCATAGCTAAGGGGGGGGCACCAACTGAGAAGAGCCTTAGGGGTAAAGGGCAGCACCCCGGCAGCATGGTCAGAGTGTTCAGGGTGGGAGAGGGCGGGGGCACTGCCCGAGGAGGACCACAGGGTCACCTTTGGTGTGGGTTGGAGGCCCCAGGTTTGTCCACGAGTGTGAAGGGAGTTTGCAAATGCTATCATCCCTGGGTGCAGTAGCAGGGGAAGGGGTTAGGGCGCCCCCAAGACAGGAGCAAAAGGGAATAGCATGTCCCTTAGCGAGATATCTTGGTGTAGGAAGTAGGCCGGAACGACGTCACCTGCACTAAGAGTGGGGAGAGATTTTGGATGGCCCCCCCAGCGGCTGTGCAGTGGTGATGGAGTTTGTAGTGAGGGGGAGAGATTTGAATGGCTCCCCCCAGTGGCAGTGCAGCAGCGATGGGGTGTACGCTTCACACTACAATGGTTTGGACCAAGAGGTGAGCAGAATTTGAACTAAAGGTGTATTGGTGTTTGGGAAGGGTAAGGTTGGTGGTGTGAAGGTGATGTGGGAAGTTTATTTGGTGGGTAAATGATGCGATTAAATTAATATAATACACATTAAATGAATAAAGGAAAATAAAGAATAATTATGAAGGAAGAGTGGATATCCCAGGTTGGAACAGGATTGGGTGGCTAATAATAATGAAAAGACATGGCATTGGAGAACTGGAGGGCCAAGAAGAGTGGTTTGAATGGGATGATGAGGTTGAAAAGAGTACCAGTTGGTACAAGCTGGGGGCGGGGGAAAATAATATAAAAGTAATTTATAGCGCGCCTGTACACAAGTGTGTTTCTAAGAAGGGCATGATGAAGGAAGAAACACAAAGGGAGGATAGAACAAAGCCTTGTGTCAGTCAGATAGTGCAAGTTGAGAGGCAAAGTGCAAGGGGGAGGGAGAGTGGGAGTACAATTAGGGCAGCAATGCTTGGAGTAAGTCCAGCTAGGGCAATGCGGATCGGAGTAATGTGAAAAGAGGAAGGGGGCTGTTAAGGTTCCAGATACAGCCCCTAGTGTGCAGTTTAATGGGGATAGTGCAGGGTACAATAGGGTGGGGCTTGTATCCATGAGATTCTGAGGGCAGTCAGTCAGCACAGTATACAGGTTGGTTAGCAGGGGAGTGCGAGAGAAAAAGTGGAAGTGAAAAGGTAGGTTTTGAGCCGCTTTCGAACTTCATGCGGCACGGCAAGTTTGAGGTGTGCAGGGAGGTCATCCCCGAAGGAGGCAATTGCAGAGGAGAGAGCTCTACCTTCCACTCTGTTCCTGGCAAAGAGTATAACCATAAACAATTGGCAGTGACTGAGCAGAGGGCTCGAGATGCAGGGAAGGGGAAGATCATGTTGGTTTATTTTTAAAGTGAAGATAGGGTTTTGACGGTACGGTAAGTGCTGATTGGTTAAGTGAGAGAAGAGTGTAGTGGTTAAAGGGAAATAGGGGTTGGCCTTCTCTAGTGTTAGGGGGCATGATGCCTGGCACAGAGCAAGGTGCAGGGGTTTGGTGCTTGTATGGCCCCTCTGGGCTTTGTGGTTTAGGAGCTCGTCGATACTGCAGGTCTGACTTGTGCCTTTTTACTGCCCAGTTTATGGTTGCCCCAACCGGGACAAGGATGGGGGGGGCAAGAGGAAGTAGGGAGACAGCAATTTTTGGGGAAAGGGTTGCCACAGGAGGAGTAGCAGTGACCGGTTGGAAGAGGTTTACTATATGAAGGAATAGGGGGAGTGGGAACATTATCAGGTCAAGAAGTTGGTGGGTTTGCGTGAACGGCAACACAGTAATAATTTATTGTACCTCGTTTAGTTTGTGGGTTTAAGGGGAAGTGAACCAGGGTGTTAGTTGAGTTTGGCGACAGTTTAGATGGGTGAATACAGGTCAGCAAAATAGTTTTAGGATAATGAGGGAACTCAGATGATTGAGGTTGGAGAAAATGTCATTTTAAATGGGAAAGTTTGGAGAAGGTGAAGGAGAGAGGAATGGGAGGAGATGAACATGGTAGCAGTTTGGAGTTATACTTTTTCGGCACAGGGATGGAGAAGATGTTTAAAAAATAAATAGATAATAAACAAATATTAAGAGGAGAAAAGGTCAAATGAAAAGGATTTGCACTCGGTAGAAGGAGCGGAGGAAGAGCGGCACACAAGGGGATAAAGTGGGCAGTGATGCTGCGTGAAGTAGCAGGGTGATTGAATGGTAATGACGGGATGCATGGTTGGATCCTGGTGCAGTGGGGGGAACAAATCTGAGATGGAACTGCATGGACAGGGGTCCCCGACGGCTCCTGGTGCAGTGGTGGAAACAGTGCACAGTGGGAATTCAATGGCACAGACAGAAGATACAAGGACGGCAACCGGGAAAAGGTGGGGGCAGCATTTGAGGTGCATAACAGAGAGCAAGGGAGCAAGTATTGACAAGGTGAACACAGGGGTACATTGACAAAATGAGGAGGGGCTAGAGGTACTGTGTGGGAGTTAAAATGCATGGACGGAGGGAGTAGGAATGGCCCCCATTGCAGCAGGGGAGTGATAAGGAAGGGTGCAGGGTAAGGAGCGGGGAGCAATTGGGTATGTTTGGGGTGAGTACAGGGGAGTACCCATGCAAGGGACATTGGTTGGTAGATGGCCATGATATGCTGTTCAATATGCTGGCCCCTGACAAAATGAGGTTGGGTCTGATTTAAGGTTACAAGGTATCACATGGATTGACAAAGCAGAGGAGAGGAGAACGTTTGCAGTTGAAGTGATGAATATGAGAAAGAAAAGGGTTAGTTGTGGCAATATTTGGGTGTACTTGATTGGAGGGCATGTGATGTATAAAGGATACCGGGGTGATGTCCACAAGAATACTTAATGCATTTACACCACACAGGTCAGGGCTCTGAGTGGGTAGGGAAATTAAATACATAAATAAAGAGAAATAATAACAAGGTGAGCATCAGAGGACGTTCAGGTTTTCACAGCTAAATTGTTGATGGCAGCAGTGGGCTGGTGGGCAGGTAGTGCATGGGTGCAGTGAGAGGATGGGCATGGGGTATAAGAGCAAGAGGGTGTGTTTCAAATAAGTAAGTCTCCGCCAATGAATCTGCTACAGAAGATGACCTTAGTACAGAGCCCAAGACTCAAGGTCCTTCAAACACAATAAATAAGAGTGAAGAGCTTGATGTAGAAGCCGTTTTGGTGAACAAGTCAGTAGGTGCCTTAAAAGAAACATTCTCTATATTCAAGCCAAAAATATTGGATTCTGAACTAAATAGAAAAGCTGGAGAGTCCATAACGGGGAAAAAATCGAAAAACATGAGAAAAAGAAAAACTCAAACAAGATCAAGTGTGCGTTCATTTTTAAGGAATATAAAAGGCTTTTGTATCTCATCATCAAGCAAGCCTCTGATGAGCCAGTTAATGCCACCTCTGGCAATTCAAAGAATTATTTATTAGCTGATCAACTGAGCAGTAATGAAATAACAGAGGCTCCACCAATTGGGACTTTTAGCTCCACAAGGACTCATTAGACGTTCCATTAATTGGAGCCCAGAGCTCATCAGTGGATCTTTTAGAGTTCTCAACGTATGATGATGGCGAGGGCGACCAAGAGGACTGGATCGAAATGCCTGATGCCGCCCTGAATGAAGACTGTGCAGCCTCAGATGGCGTCATAAATATTGACCTTAATCCAACATTAAGTAAAGAGAAATCATCCTCATCTAACAACAGCCACTCTAAGCAGACTACCTCACGAGCATCCCCAATTATGAAATGTTATTGTCCAACAGTGGAGAAATCAACAAACTTGACAAGATGTGTTACCATGAACGTTGTAAAACAAGATGGAAAAATTTCAACTCAAGTAGGAGACAAAGCCACTGAATGTATAACGTTAGAGGCTAAAAGAGCTTTAACTATAGCCTCCAAAAAGCGAGAACAGTATGACACGGCGTGTACATCACGTAATCTGGATTTATGAAAATATGAGCAAGAATTCTCAGTCTTGGAGGCTAAAATGGCATTAATGGATGTCGGATTAATCAACGCACCATCAATCACCAAAATTAAGTCTGGAACTGGGCCGTTGAAATTTAATGAACTCTTTGCCCAACGGCTGTTGAAAGATCAATCGCCGCATAAAAAGAGTCATTATGACATTCGCCAATCAGTGTCTGCGAAAATGCAGACCAATGCGAGAGCGAATGATGCTGTTGGAAATGAATCTGGTAAACAAATTCGAAGCAACACGAAAATGGGGAAATATTTGCTGCGATTAGAGCGAATAGTGAGAGAAAAAGATGGTCTCCTTCTAAACAGGAAAAATTTGATGAGATTATTATACCATATTCCACAATTAAGAACTGTGGCTTCCGAGGGCATCCAAATCGTAGAATTTGAAGATGAGAAAAACAATGACTGCGTGATATTACACATCGCATCCAAAATCATTCGTGATTCATTATTAAACACGGGTGCCATGTTGAACTCCTTGGGGTTCGACATAAATGAGACGCGGAACCAAAAGGAGACGGAACCCATGGACAATCAACTGTCCCCTGATCCAAAAGCTGCAATCAATTATAGATCTATACACCGAGTAGAAGACAGCAGCCCAAAGAGTAAATCGGTCTCTCAGAAGAGTCAAATTAATGACAAAACTCTGATGATAAATTATAATCCGATTGCAATAACGATGGGGACTTCCGATTCCAAAACAGAGAGGAAAGTCAACTTACGAAATGAGGATTGTGATTGGACATGGGTAGCTAAAACAAGCAACATCCCGAAAAAAACAGCTAATGCTCAAAGTCCAATGAGCCTGGCAATATATGCTTAGCCTCATGGAACACACGAGGGCATATGCATCTCTTTGAAGAAATTCCAGACGAATTGAAAGATATAGATCTACTGTGTCTACAAGAGACATGGTTAATGCAACCCGCTGTTGCGGATGGTTTCGAGATTGCCTTTAATAGTGCAATCAAAGGTAATAAAGGTTGCCCCATGTCAGGAATGGCTATTATTGCAAAAATCAAAAGTTGTGTACGTATTTTGTCTTCAACTAATGTGTCAGCGTATTTACAAGTGTGCAGAGTCAAACTCCCTGCGATGAACAAAGAACATTTACTAGTACTGGTAAATATATACTGGCAATATGCAGCAATACAACTTGAGCGATTTTTAGAAACCATCTCTGAACTCATTTGTGACATTAAAAGGAATGAAAAAGAAGCACATATTTTAATATGCAGTGATCTCAACATAAATTGTGTGCTCAACAAAAGACAAATAGTCCCTGTCGAAAAAGACATTTAAGGTGCATATGCAGCAAGGTGCTGGATGCTGGAAATGAAAGCGTGGAATCTACAGATGCTGAACAGACAAACCACAGGAGATATTCCCGCCCAGCCAACCTGGCGAAGGAACGTTTCAAGATCGACAATTGACTACATGTTTGCAGATGAAACCCTGATAAGTGAAGTCACTTGTCTAAACATTACTGAAATGGAGTCCAGTGATCACTGCATAGTTAAGTTGTACCTGAAGTCTCATAAAAGTGGATGTCAAATTATCTTGGAAAAAAGCCTTCTCGAAGTGGGAACGGGCCGTAATCGATTAAGACTAAATGCGAACAAAGTGTCATCACTGTGTAAATTATTAGAGGAAAAACCAGAGAAGGAACAAATTGAATACACAATCTTACTAGAATCCTACCTAGAGAAAAGATCTGTCAAAGCCAAAGCGGACTTCAACTGAAACAAACCTATAAGAACTGGTTAATCAGTCACAAGCATATAATGCTGCAAAGAGACACTGAACACATGATGAAAGCCCTTGCCAACAGGAATACCAGTGACTTCTGGGCTTATCTGAATAACATCTCAACCCCCCAAGGTGCCATTATAAAATCCATGATCCCTGAAGAAACATGGATAAGGCACCATGCGGGGGCATTCCATAACAATTCCATAAAGGAAAACACATCATCAGCCCTAGAGCATATACAGGAACATCATCAAATTAAGTACATCAAGAGCTTCTGGGCCAGATGGCTTAACCAATCAACAACTAAAACAACATCCAGATTTATGGGCTGAATTTTGCTACGTATTATTTAAATCAATTCTACAGACGCGAAAGATACCCACATCTTGGCAGAGTGCTATTGTGGTGCCGATTTTCAAAAAGGGAAATAGGACAGACCCAAAGAATTATCGGCCCATCACCCTGCTTGATTTGGTTGGGAAAATCTTTGCATCTCAGCTCCAAATCCAACTAATCAAATGGATTAATGATTCCAAAAGATATGATCCTCGTCAAACAGGATTTGTGAAGGGTGTTGGTTGTGGGCTGAATTTGACCATTCTGAATTTTTTGAAGATGGAAACAATTCGCCAAAACAGAAAGATATACGTAGCATTCATTGATCTGTCCAGTGCTTTTGATACTATTGACAGAGAGATGCTCTGGAACAAGTTGAAGAAATTGAATTGCCCGGAAAAGCTACTTCAACCTATAAAAGAACTGCATACTGATACAGAAATTAAGGTAAGGCTCGACTCTGGTGGTACTCTGAGCCAACCAATAAGAACAAATCAAGGCGTGAAACAAGACTGCCCGTTGGCAGCAATGTTGTTTGGCCTATTTTTGTCTGACATCGGAGATATTCTTGAAGCTGTAAAATCATTCCCAACACAAATCAATGGGCTGACCGTAAATTTGCTGTTATACGCAGATGATATTGCATTATTAGATCTAACCCCAATTGGGTTATCACAAAAGCTAGCTGCGTTAGAGGGATATGTGAAAAAAAGTAAACTGAAAATCAATTCTGCAAAATCCGAAATAATCCTCCAAGATCTTACCAGAATTAATAAACGGAACTTAAAATATGCACCCAAATGGAGATTGTGTAATGATAACTTGTGATGTGTGAAAAAGGCAAAGTACCTAGGAGTATGGATTAACAGTAACATAAATGATGCACCCTGGACAGAGAATGCTAAACAAAAATTCAGACATCTAGCATGCCAAGGTGTAATCATAAATAAAAAGTTTGGGAAATTCTCTTTGTTACCAGTGTTAGCCCACTACAACCAAAAAGTCATACCAACCTTGATCTACGGTGCAGAAAGTGCCCTAGGAGTGTCTGCATCCGTGGCCGGAGTTCGAAAACCAATACTGCAGGCGAGTCCTGTACATACACAAAGGAATCTCGAGTGCGTGTGTGAGATATGAATTAAATCTCATATCCATGCAGGCCCGAGTGGTATGGAACATGCTATCGATTTACCGGAAAATAATAAAAGTTGACTGTACTCCTCAGTTTAAGATCTTCCAAGAAGCGCTTAAGGGTAACTCGGAAACCCTATTGTGCAAATGGGCAACCGGCTGTAAAAATCAGTTAGCGCAACGCGGTACAGACCAAGCCACACTGAAAAACAATCCAACCCATGTTAAGAAAAAGTTATGGGAACAGGATTGGTGCTCGACAGTGGATGATCGAAACTGTCATAAACTCATAGAGGATGCACCCATTGAAGTTAAAGATTGGAAGAAATTGCTGCAATATCTGATCAAGACTCCTAACGCAAGACATTGTGCGATTTATATGAAATTTCGATTAAACTTATTCAACACAAGAGTAAGTCAAGCGATAAGAGCGCGGAAAATGAACGCGATACTTAGTTGTCGCTTCTGTAACAAACAGCATGAGACTCTTGACATTTCACACTGCATTATGAAAGCCTGAAAGATCTGAGATCCTTGCACTTAGGAAACTTGGTTCGACAACACGCCACTTTAAGTGGAGAAAATCTATGGCAAAAATGTTTCAGCCCAGGGGAAAAAGATGTCTTTGGGCTAACAAACTTTTTACAAAATCTGGAAATATTGCTTAAAGTCGGATAGACCTGATGAACCATAGGTGGAAGCAAGATGTTGGTGTGTCAGAGAAGTTGTGACGAGAACAAAGAATAAAGAGGATTCTTGAAAAATCCTTGCATGAAAGAAACAAATCCTATTAACTGAACTTTGACTAGGAAAATGGGACCTACAAGTTTGTGAAGAGGTTGTCACTTGCACCAAAGTAGTGATCATAGTGCAGTGTCACCTGGCAGCCATTTGATACTAGGGGACTTTTCTGACACACTGTGGGATGGGGTATGGAATTCTTTTCTTTTGACAAAGTTTGTATAAACTAAAGGAAATAAAAAAAAGTAAAAATTAAAAATAAAGAACGAAATACACACAAGTAAATAAATAAATAATTTAAAAAATGGGGGAAATAGGAAAGATGGTCAAAAGGGCCAAGGTGTTCACAAGGACCTGTTAGGGCCCTGAAGAGGTGTTTTGCGGGGAAGAGAATGGGTTTGAGGGTCTGAAAGTAGAAGGAAGGGCGTTGGTGAAAATGGTGGTTTAGCAGGTTAGAGGGTGAGAGGTTGAACGAGGTGGGATGAACAAAGTTTAGGGCGTAAGGTCCATAAGGGGGGTGCATAATAAGGGTGCTGTTGCGGATTTATGATGGTTTAATAGCAGGAGGCTTGGGGCAAGGAAGTGGTTATGAATATAATAAATAATTAATAAATAAACTCAATAAACAAGGAGGGAAAGCAAGTTATTTGGCAGCTAGGGCAAGGGGGGGACAGTGGTGCCCTGTCTAGGAAACTGTCACGCTCACCTGAATCTCTGCAGGAGAGATGGAGTTTGCCGACCTCGGCCCTGCCCTCTTCTCACCCGGAATACTGGGAGTTTAACCTGGAAGGAGAATGACAGGTTAGTGAGTGCTGCTACCCAAACCCAGGGAACCCCCTCTCCCCTCTGTGTGCTGCAATATAGTGTCTGGGGGTTCACCTCTTGGTTTGGGATGGCGGGCTCTCCATCCTGCTCTGCAGGGGCGCTCCGGTGCGGGACCAGTAGGCTGTTGCGCTGACTTGGTGCTGGTTTTGCTGGTTGCTGCGCTGCTTCGGTGATGTAAACTCCACCATTTATTATGGATAGTAGAGTTCTGGAGCTCCCAAAGAGTGTCCCAAGGCCAGTTACCTCACTGGAACCTTCGTACTGCGGGAATAGCAGATGTGCACAAAAGGAGTCCTTTTCGGAATAAGGTAAGTGCTATATGTCCTTGGAATCCCAGTTGCTTCACTGGGTTAGCGCGTGTGAAAGAGTCCAGGTTCGTATTGTCTATGAAGGTCTTTGCCAACAAAGTGTCTTTAAGTCCTAACCTGCTTTTTCTTTGTTTTTTCTCTTTGCAGGTTGCCGGAGTCACTCGGGGATGGAAAATCCGGATGAGCTTGCAGAGAAGATGAGCGGGAGTGACTTGTCGGTCAGCAAGTGGAAAAGGAGTCGCGAAAACTCTGGAGGGGCGCTGAAAAAAGGTGAGTAGAAAACCACTTGTCAGCTTAGGTCTCTGTTCTTCTCTTTTCAGGAGAAGTGATCGCAGTGAAGTAGACTGATCTGCCGGTCACATGGGCTGATGAAAGCTGTAGAAGTCTCAGGAGCCAGGTAAGCGTGTGCTCGAACCTACAGAAAGCACACAAAGCATGGGTTGCTCATTAGGCGTGTTTTTTTTAGAGAGCCACGCCCGAAGACTAGAGTGGTCAACTTAGTTCCAGCTTGGCACAAAAATGATCCATACTAGTGGATGAGGAAGTCTCATGTTATTCTATGGGAGTAGGGAGTACTAACGGATGAAATGGATACTAACCCTATCCTTGCTCACCATGCTCTCACCCACAGTGCTCCTATCTGTGTTTCCCTCTTGCCATGAATTGAATAGGAAGGTGACTTGGAAGTGCTAGCTACACTAGTGCCCATGACAGAAACAGAACATGGGGCCAACACGTAAACATGTTTTGGTTATCTGATCAGGTGGGAGAATTGGGCACCAGCAAAGGTGGTAAGGGGTTGGGTTGTGAGAGTATGAGCAGCACCGGAAAGGTACGGGGTGAGGGATTTGCCAGAAAGGGGATTAAGTGAGCAAGGAAGAGGAGCAGTGTTCTGAAGTACAGGGAATTATTGGGGGGGCGAAAGGTAATATGAGGTTTACAGTGGCATGTTTTAGGTATGATAGAGGAGGAGTAACAGAGTGCAGTAAGGTGGATTGAGTTCAATTGCATGTGGTGCTTAATTTGTCTTTTCTTTCAGTGATGCCGCAAGCTGTGGTTTCTTGACGACGATTACAAGGGACCGGTCAATGTAGGCAGGGTGTCCGTTAATGTAAAGGTATAAATGTTTTAGGGAAGTTGAATATAGTGTTTTTCCTAAGAGAATGTTTTGATGGTGGGATTAACGGCATGAGGGCTATTAGGATTATGTAGAGAAGTAAGGTGCCATGGCAATTTGAGGGAGTTTTAGTTATGAAAGTTACAGAAGGGGTTAGACAGCTGTGAAGTGTTTATGAAGAGTTGCTATCGGGATAAGAATGAGCGGAGAAAAGCGAGGTTGTCCTGGCAAACAATGTGACAGAGTAGTGTTGAGGAAAGGAAGTAGGGTGAATTACGAAACAAGAGGAAGTAAAGAACGGTTCTCTCAGTTTGGGATTTTATCTCTAGGAGCAGGGTTGTTGGTGGGAAATGTTTTTTTTTTAAATAAAAAAAAAGAAGGAAAGGGAAGGCTGGAGAAGGAACAATTAAACATGAGTTCAATAGGAAGATTATAAGAGGGGGTGGGGCACAAAGAACACCTCTGGTGGGGGATTTTCTGGTGGCAGGAAGACGGTTGGTTAAATGATGGTTGGCTGAAGCCGAAGGATTATAATCATGGTAAGGAGGGTGGGTAGTGTTGTTTGCACGAACAGGCTACCCCGGGAGTACAAAGAGGGGCAAGAGGTATTGAATAAGGAGGAACGTGGCCTCTGGGAGAAGATGGGAGAAGATGGGAGAATAAGGGAATGAAGGTTGAGAGGAATTGAGGGCAGGGGAGGGAGCAAGGGACAGGAAGTAATGAATTTTAATTGTTTATTTATTTATTTGTTTTGGCGATTGTTAATTGATCTGTTAGTCTGTAAGGCCAGGGAGCCTGGTCAGCATATTTTTGTAAACCACGGCCTGTCACATTAAAGCAACCTTTTCCACTAACGACGAGCATGGGTATTTTGTGCAGTCAGGTCAAAGGGGGGCCCAGGGAGCATGCAGTATGCGTTGCTCCCCGGGGAGGTTTCAGATGCTGCACCCGACCAGCGAGTCGGGCAGAGATAGATCACCCCCTGCTTTATATGCTGGTGCCGGCAAAGGTCCTGGAACTTTTGGCAGTTAACTCTGTTCCATGTTGCCCGCCCACCCAACCTGTTGACATTGGTATAGGGGTGTACAGTTTATGGGGAGGTGAGTAATACTGGAGAGCAGGTGGTTTCTTTTGGTGACAGGTGAGGGTGGTAGAGAGAAAGGAATATTTATTCTGTGATGTTCTTTGTTGCTGATGTGGCAGGTCAGCCTGGCTTTCATGCAAGAGTTTGGTGGTAAGTTTTGGGGTCTTCAGACATTGGGGAAATGGGGGTATAGTGGAGCGTCAGCCGGGGACACAGTTGGTTAGATGATGGTTGGTTGAAGCGGAAGAATTATTATCTCAGTAAGGAGGGTGGGTAGTTCAGTTTGCACGAACAGGCTACACCGTGGATACAAAGAGGGGGAAGAGGCATTGAAGAAGGAGGAGCATGGCCTCGGGGAGAAGATGGGAGAAAGCAGAATGAAGGTTGAGAGGAATTGAGGAGCGAGAGGAAGCAAGGGACAAGAAGTGATGAATTTGAATTCAATTTCTTTCTTTTTGGCGATTGCTAATTGATCTGTTAGTCTGTAAGGCCAGGGAGACAGGTTAGCGTGTTTTTGTAAGCAAAGGCCAGTCACATTAAAGTAACCTTTTCCACTAATGACGAGTCTGGGTATTTTATGCAGTCAACCCAAAAGGGAACAGAATGACAGGTGGCTTAATGTATTTCACGCAAGGCTGCAACATCTCGCCAGATCACGCCAGCTGGTCAACGCTAACAGTGAGATTGTGGCTCAGTTTAGTCAAGGTTGTGCATCTATAAAACTCCAAAGAAACATCCTGCGAGAAAAATACATATCTCTCCAGAAAATACTAGAGATGGCGAGAAAACTTGATCTAGCAGACGCTAGAGTGATAACGATGAAGGAAAAGTCCTTTGACCGACACACGTCAGAGACAACACAGGCCATTGAACAAGCACAAACGTCCTGCAAAGGAGGTGTACAGCACCCACCCAGAGTCAAACAAAAGACATCAGTGCATGGTGACGCCTTGACTTCTAAATATACCAATATACTGCAAGACTCTCATGCTCGCAATACAGGGGCATTGTGCAAGATCTTCAGGACTATCCAGCCAAAGGATATGCATGACGAAAGTACAATGAACTCAACCACTTTCCAAGGTCTGACATACGATACCTGTCATGTCAACAAAGAATCCAAGAGGGCCTGCAGTAAGGAGGCTGGAGTCACCTGCAGTCTTGAAAAAGCAAGACAAAACCTCCAAGCTGCAAATTACAGGTCAACGACTTTCGAGTGTCAACAGCAATAGAACCCAGCACATTTTCCCAGCAGTGACGGGTAAGGTAAATATGGTGTTAGCAGTGTGGGATGTCTCAACCCACTCATTCAAGCCCTGCAACATCACTAGACATTGCAGGCAGCAGAAAAATCATAATGGCCACTGGAAAGCATGCTGCTCGCTAGAAATCACTAGAAAATGCTCAGTGAAAATCTGAAAAATAGGCTGCCATCCACTTTTGCCTATCTTAGTGAGCACAGGAGATCAATGCCAACAGCCACCATTGGGCTACCCACAAAGCAGCCTGAAACCACTTGGAAAAAGCAATGCTGATTGCAAAACAAATACAGAGCTGTTTTGGAATCCGTGTTCTTAATTGTCAAAAATTGCTAAAATCCTGGCTCACAAATCACCTAAAAGATCCAACCTCTTTGTCGGGTGTTCCACATTACTCTACTGCAAGAATCCACATCAATACAACGTCAGCAAGAATCATAGGCTATCAAGTAAGATCCCTTTTTAAAAATACTGATGGAAAGAAAGCTGTCAAAAATGGGCATAGTACCGTTGCTCACCTCTACCAGAAAGCCGGCGTTTTAAAACCAGTTCTTTGTAAAGTTGAACATGGAACCCCAAACTATGCCAAAGAAAGACTTGCTAAGGGGTGGAGACAATGTAAAACTATATTCTGAAATGACTTGAAGGAGCAATTGTTTAATGTATGTATTAAAAATGTGTGTTATATTGTAAGAAAAGACAAATTGTAGACATTGGTTGCAGAGTTAAGAAGTTTCCCACACTGGTATCAAACATATTCCACACCTTTTCCTTGGACAAAAGAAGCTTCCTTCTGCCCTTGGCCAAGAGATTGACAGACTGGTGTGAACAGGAACTAGCCAAGGCACCCTGGCATGTTTCTCTCAGTCAAGACAATGGGGGCTTTGGGATGAATAGGAATATGCTGATTTGGGTGTGACTGGGCAACAACTGCTATGGGAGAAACAAGACATGTGACCCTCTGAGTCAGCCAGCTCTGGGGGTGGGGACAAACCATTGTGGATTCAGGTAGCCCAGCAAATATATGTTTTATAAAATTGCGTATAACAAAGGCTAACAAGCTGACAAAAATATGAAACTTTGGGATTTTTAAAATGAAAACTTCACTCACAATTTAAGACTAAGCTGGATGCTGTGTGATGTTCTGAGACCAAACCCCAGAATGTATTAATATCACAGCTGCAGTGTTGTTGCTATGAACATAAGAACTTAAGTAATATGCCCAGGGAGGATCTGCATGCATGTGTAAAATTTGGTGCAGAACCAATATTGGAAAACCCACCAAAAGCGTGAATAAGTTGTCATTTCTGAACTAGAGCTCTTAGGAAGATCAGAGTTGGACAAGAATGTACCTTAAGTAATTTGTGATGTGTATATGTATTATGAACAAGTTGTGCACCTTGGAAATATGTTTGTTATGAAAAATTGATTTTCTAAGTAAAAGCAAAGGGGAGTTTCTTCCCTAGATGGTAAATGGCAGCCGCATGATGACACCTCATGACAAACTGATCCTTTCTCCAGTCAGGGGACAGGAAATCCTCTAACCTACAAATCCCTAGAGGGTTGGGTATAGAAAATCAGCCTTCCCACCCACTTTGGAAACAAATCATTGGAGACTGTTTAGGACAGATAAGGAACGCACTTTTTTCCACTACTCACCGATTCCTGCGAAGCACTCTGCCAGACCAGATCCAGACAATATCCAGACAGAGACTCCAGACTCCAGATCTAGATCCAGAGACCAAACTCTAGAACCCAAACTCTAGAACCTTGAAGCAGAGAAGTCTAAACCAAAAGCTGAATCCTTTTCAGCAGGCTTCAGAATCTTTTGCAAACCTGATTCTCACATTCAACAGCCGGGCTGAGCTGTCTGCTTCTAGCTAAGAACCCTGTGCTAGAACCGAGGTCCAGACCCGGAAAGCAGTGCTGTAATCCAAGACCCATCAGATCCAGTTCGAGAGGCCGCAGACCGCCGTGCAGTGCTGAACGCAGAACCCAGAGGGCCTGAGACCTGTCCGGTGGCATGAGTGAAGCCAAATCCCACGACCAAATCTTTGATGAAGCCCATTCCATTCCCAAGCCTAGGAGTGAATATCTAGTCTAGAACGGTCCATAACCAATCTCTTAGTTTAAGGTAATCCTCTTTTATCCATTTCAACCTGTCCAGAACTGCATTATAGAATCGTGTGTCCATCCTGTTGATTCCAAATCTGTAACGTGCAATCTGTCATTTGAAATCTTGACTTTATTTCTGAAAATCTACCTTCACAAAAACCTCTGTAACTTTCGAACCGCACATCCCAGAAGCAAAATTTAACTGTCATTTTAAAGCTAAAATCCTAAGCTTTAAAGCTAAGATCCAACAAACCCAACACATTCCAATTCATAATAGTTTTTCCGTAATCGCGATTTACGCACACAGACAAATTGCTGTGAATTGCAATTTTGCTCAATTTCATTTTCTGTCAAAATAGCTGTTTCTTGCTTTCCACTGCTGAATTTCGTTTTCAATCTGATAATCATTCACAAATCATTGCTAGTGTTGACCTGAACCAATTCAAAGTAACTATCACTTATTCTGAATATCCTTTAGTGAATTAAAATTATTTTAGCATATTTTTCCATTCATTGCAATCACATTCAAAAGTATTTTTGCCCGTTTTAAAATCATTCCTGTTTCTCTAAGCTTGCTGGGGGAACTGGAATTGGACTGCCTTCTTGATTGTGTTCCTGAAACCTGTGTGCCCTCATTTCCATTCCTTCATATTGCATAGGGGGGGGGTGAGTAATCACAGGGGAAAAAGTGACCATATTATCTTTTGATTGAAATCATATTGAGTCTATTTCTGTGTTGCATTCTTTCCCATTATTGCTTTTCCTGGAATCACATAAAGTATTCTCTGCTACCGTATCCTCCATATTCATAAGTGTGCTATTCAAATATTATTTTGTTCATAAAAGTGTGTTGTATATATTGTTTAATTCTTCAAATAAACCTTTTAATCAGCAAAACAAACCTACTTCTTGGCTCAGTGAGGTCAGGGGGATTCAAAGAGAGGGGCGTTATATAAGGGTTCATCATCCAGATTTAAAGAACTTTGAAATAAAAATATATAAATAAGGGCTTCCATTGGGCATCCCAGACTAGGCATTGACTTGTTTGGAGTGCTGCATTTAAGTCACTTACAGCAGGGAGTATAGCCATTACTGTACCCCATTAAAAGCCCCACCACTCTTATTACCTATTATAATATAGCCTATTCTGTTTAAGGTAGCCATATTTCACATTTAGCCTAATTGTGGAAGGTAGCCTGTCCTTGAGTTTAGCCCATCTGTGCTAGTCAGCCATATCTTGCATTAAGCGTAATTGTGTAAGCGGGCCATATTTTGCATTTAGCCCATTTTTGTTAGTCAGCCCTATCTTGCATTTAACCTATTTGTGTAAGGTATCCTTATCTTGCATTTAGCCCATGTGTGCTAGTCAGCCAATCTGGCATTTACTAATTTACCTAATTGTGTTAGTTATATCTAGCATTTAGCCTAATTGTGTAAGGTAGTCTTATCTTGCGTTTAGGTCCTTACTGCTAGTCAGCCACATCGCACATTTAGCCTAATTGTGTAAGGTAGCCTTACCTAGCATTTAGCCCTTTTGTGCTAGTCAGCCATATCTCGCATTTAGCCTATTGTGTAAGGTAGCTATATTTTGCATTTAGCCCATTTGTGTTAGCCATATTTAGCATTTAGCCAAATTGTGTATGGTAGCCATACTCTGCACCTGGCCTAATTGTGTGGGGGTAGCAGTGGTCTGCATCTAGCCTAATTGTGTGGGATAGAAATACTCTGCATTCAGCTATTGCAAGGATTAGCCAAGGATCACACTTAGATAGACTTGTGAAAATCAATTCACATAGAAAAACAACTCAGGGTATCCTTGAGGGTTCTTTGGCCAGGCTCACTATGGGATGGTAGCATAAAACGGAGTTCCCGCTCAGATACAACTATTAACCCCCTAGGGGGATATAACACTTACTTTTCTATCCTGCCAACACCAGTTTCTCTCAGAATTGAAGCTGAAGAGCACTCCAAGTGTATTTTTTTCCTGACTCCTCACAAGCCGCCAACATGGATATTGGGGATGCCTGGCCCAGGGGCTTCTAGTTTCTATCATGCGGCATTTCCTGTCAGCGAAGCCGGATCACGTCTGATGTTCGACATGGCCTTTTCAGTACAACACTTGCAAATATCTATACAGCCTTTATTTCACACAGTGGGCCACATTACGACCCAGGCGTTGGACCATGGTGCTAATAGCACCATGGTCCATGCCGGTAACTTACCGACTCCGCCATGGCAGAATGGGGAATTACCGTGGGGCGGTAATTCCCCATTCCCATTTTTGCCCCACAGGGATCAATGGGAATGGGGAAGGCGCTAATTACGGCACTGTAAATTATGGTGCCGTAATTAGCTCCTAGATCCCATTGCGGGTTGGTTTTTTAACGCCTGCTAAAAGCAGGCATTAAAGTGCAACCCGCAAAGGGACCTCGTAATCAGGCGTTAAGGGTTTAACGGCGCCAACACCTTTTACGGCGCGTTAACCCCTTAACGCCTGGGTTGTAATGAGGCCCAGTGTTTCTTCCTTAATATTTGGACACACCGCTTTTAAGGAACACTTAACTAATACCCTCTCTCCAAAGTGGAGTCATTCCTGCTGGCTTCTATACTTTCACCTGGCCTAATCAAAATTGTCTGATGAGAACCAATAAAAACATTTTGAAAATCTTACCTCATCTCTAGCCAGTAGTTTTTCATCTTATTCTTTAAGACAGTGGCCTCAAGACATCACTAGACAATTAATAAGGTGTGCTCTACTTGGGACTCTGAAGAAAATTATCTAAAATAAGTAAGTCTGCAGCATAAAAAGGAGGGCTAGTACCCTGCAGTTTACTCAAAAATGGTGCATGCCGAACGGATCAGATTTTTCAGTATGGCCTCACAAAAAGCTCTGTCTAAAGCATCTACCAGCAAAGAACATCCACATTAAAAAGGTCACAAAGAGACTCCACTCCTCCTCCTCAAACTTTACTGTAATTAAATATGGAATCAATTTTACTGGAATTCCAAGTACTTAAACCCTTTATGGAGGCCACAAATGCTAAACTCCAACAGATGGATGTATGCTGGGCCAATTTTGAAAGCAGGATTGAGGAAGTTGAGAGCAGAATCAACACCACTGAGAATATTGCTAATTGATCTGCCTATATTAAGAATCAATGATTACTCTACAAAAACAAAATGAAGACTCGGAAAACAGAAATCGCAGAAATAACCTCTGCATCTTTGGTTTTCCGGAAGACATGAAAGAGAAGATGTTGCCCTTTTCCTGAAGAAAACCTTAACTAACATCCTAAATCTGCACTCATTCATTCACCTGAACATCCAAAGGGCACACATAATTGAGCCCAGGAGAGCAGACTATTTGAAGAAAAATACACATAGAACAATAATATTTCTGCTACTCGAATATATGCAACTTCAGTCGATCTTTCAAAAAGCTAAAGAAATGGATCATCTGGTATGGAATGGACATAGGGGCCTTCATCTCACAGGATGTCTCTAAAAATTACAGCTCAAAGGAGAAAGGAATTACTCTCCTATCATCCTGCGCTCAAGCAAATTACTGCTAGATACAACCTGATTAACCCATGCACCTTTAAAGTCACCATCAATGGCAAAAGTTTGGCATTCCAAAACCCAAATGATCAAAAGAACTTCATAAGACTTCAAAATACAGAAGCAATGGATGTCGGAACTTCTACCTATACCTGAAGCTCTCCTTCTTCCCTTTGGATTTCATCCTACTGCTGGATAATCACAATATCTATTCTAAACTATCTCCCCTACGGAACCGTCAAGAATAACAATTCCTGAGTAGCAGGCAACCTCTCCTGTTTGGCGCACCTTTCAGTCCATTTGCGGATGCGCCTATACACTCCCCTTTCACTCGACATTGCAACTCTGACCTCCTGGCTCTTGTTTCTTTATGTATCTCATTTTTTGTGCCGGGTGGGTGGACTCATATTGATTACACCAGTCCTCTAATCTCTTTTTTTATCGCACCCTGGGACCACATGTTGCAATGATTTTATCTGCTAACCTTTTTTGTAGTTCTTATGATTTTTTGTTTTGTTTTATTCATATTCTCTTTTTACTTTTTTAACACTTTTAATGGCATGATTATTACTCTGCTATATCTCACCTACAAGTTTACTGTGAAGTTTTCTTTTAATCTCGAAACTTGTTTAAAGATATATTCACGGATGAAATTATCATTGTTGTCTTCTTTTAAAATATGACCCTTAATTGTATGACTTGGAATGTTAAGCGTCTTAATAATCCAACTAAGAGGCAAAAAGTTTTAGCCCACATTTATAGATTCAAGCCAACCATTGCATGCTTACAGAAGACTCATTTACCATGACAGGAGTCTATGAAACTAAAAAATACTGGGTTGTCAAACTATTAACCAGCCCGGCAGAAGGTAAGCATAATGGTGTAGCAATTTTAATTAAAAAAGGGAATCAATACCAGAGCCTCCATAAAGATACTGACACAAAAAGTAGATGGGTATTAGCTAAGTTAGTGACTGCATCTCAGATCATTTCTATTCTCACCTGAACATCCAAAGGGCACACAGAATTGAGCCCAGGAGAGCAGACTATTTGAAGAAAAATACACCTAGAACAATAATATTTCTGCTACTCGAATATATGCAACTTCAGTTGATCTTACAAAAAGCTAAAGGAATGGATCATCTAGTATGGAATGGACATATGGGCCCTCATCTCACAGGATGTCTCTAAAATGACAGCTAAGAGGAGAAAGGAATTACTCTCCTATTGTCCTGCACTCAAGCAAATGAATGCTAGATACAACCTGATTCACCCATGCACCTTTAAAGTCACCATCAATGGCAAAACTATGGCATTCCAAAACCCAAATGATCAAAAGAACTTCATAAAACTTCAAAATACAGAAGAAATGGATGTCCGAACTTCTACCCATACCTGATAGCAGTTGGATTTCATCCTACTGCTGGAAAATCACAATATCTATTCTTAACCATCTCCCCTGCGGAACCGTCAAGAATAACAATTCCTGAGGAGAAAGCAACCTATCCTGTTTGGCGCGCTTTTCCATTCATTTGTGGATGCGCCTTTATACACTCCTTTTTCACTTAACATTGCAACTCTGACCTCCTGGCTCTTGTTTCTTTATGTATTTAATTTTTCTGTGCCGGGTGGGTGGACTCATTTTGATTTTCCCAGTCCACTAATCTCTTTTTTTATCGCAGCCCACATTTATAGATTCAAGCCAACCATTGCATGCTTACAGAAGACTCATTTACCATGACAGGAGTCTATGAAACTAAAAAATACTGGGTTGTCAAAGTATTAACCAGCCCGGCAGAAGGTAAGCATAATGGTGTAGCAATTTTAATTAAAAAAGGGAATCAATACCAGAGCCTCCATAAAGATACTGACACAAAAGTAGATGGGTATTAGCTAAGTTAGTGACTGCATCTCAGATCATTTCTATTCTCACCTGAACATCCAAAGGGCACACAGAATTGAGCCCAGGAGAGCAGACTATTTGAAGAAAAATACACCTAGAACAATAATATTTCTGCTACTCGAATATATGCAACTTCAGTTGATCTTACAAAAAGCTAAAGGAATGGATCATCTAGTATGGAATGGACATATGGGCCTTCATCTCACAGGATGTCTCTAAAATGACAGCTAAGAGGAGAAAGGAATTACTCTCCTATTGTCCTGCACTCAAGCAAATGAATGCTAGATACAACCTGATTCACCCATGCACCTTTAAAGTCACCATCAATGGCAAAACTATGGCATTCCAAAACCCAAATGATCAAAAGAACTTCATAAAACTTCAAAATACAGAAGAAATGGATGTCTGAACTTCTACCCATACCTGATAGCAGTTGGATTTCATCCTACTGCTGGAAAATCACAATATCTATTCTTAACCATCTCCCCTGCGGAACCGTCAAGAATAACAATTCCTGAGGAGAAAGCAACCTATCCTGTTTGGCGCGCTTTTCCGTCCATTTGTGGATGCGCCTTTATACACTCCTTTTTCACTTAACATTGCAACTCTGACCTCCTGGCTCTTGTTTCTTTATGTATTTCATTTTTCTGTGCCGGGTGGGTGGACTCATTTTGATTTTCCCAGTCCACTAATCTCTTTTTTTATCGCAGCCCACATTTATAGATTCAAGCCAACCATTGCATGCTTACAGAAGACTCATTTACCATGACAGGAGTCTATGAAACTAAAAAATACTGGGTTGTCAAAGTATTAACCAGCCCGGCAGAAGGTAAGCATAATGGTGTAGCAATTTTAATTAAAAAAGGGAATCAATACCAGAGCCTCCATAAAGATACTGGCCCTCATTACGACCCTGGCGGAATTCGCGGTGCAAAATGCACCGCGGAGCATGGCGGAAAGCCGCCGATAGCGCCATGGGGGTTGGCGGATTTACCACCCCATGCCGACCTTGGCAGAGCGGTAAATCCCCAATCCCCATTTTACCCTTCCCCGTTCCCATTCTTGCCCCATAGGGTATAATGGGAGTGGGGAAGGAGTTAATTACGCCGCCGTAAAGTACGGCGGCGTAATTAACAACGAGGTCCCTTAGCGCCATGGTTTTCTCCGCCCGGTAAAACCAGGCGGAGAAAACCTCCATGGCGCTAAGTGAACTCGTAGTAGGGCGGACGGGTCCGCCGCGATTACCGCTGGCGGTATCCCACTCCGCCAGGGTCGTAATGAGGCCCACTGACACAAAAGTAGATGGGTATTAGCTAAGTTAGTGACTGCATCTCAGATCATTTCTATTCTCACCTGAACATCCAAAGGGCACACAGAATTGAGCCCAGGAGAGCAGACTATTTGAAGAAAAATACACCTAGAACAATAATATTTCTGCTACTCGAATATATGCAACTTCAGTTGATCTTACAAAAAGCTAAAGGAATGGATCATCTGGTATGGAATGGACATATGGGCCTTCATCTCACAGGATGTCTCTAAAATGACAGCTAAGAGGAGAAAGGAATTACTCTCCTATTGTCCTGCACTCAAGCAAATGAATGCTAGATACAACCTGATTCACCCATGCACCTTTAAAGTCACCATCAATGGCAAAACTATGGCATTCCAAAACCCAAATGATCAAAAGAACTTCATAAAACTTCAAAATACAGAAGAAATGGATGTCCGAACTTCTACCCATACCTGATAGCAGTTGGATTTCATCCTACTGCTGGAAAATCACAATATCTATTCTTAACCATCTCCCCTGCAGAACCGTCAAGAATAACAATTCCTGAGGAGAAAGCAACCTATCCTGTTTGGCGCGCTTTTCCGTCCATTTGTGGATGCGCCTTTATACACTCCTTTTTCACTTAACATTGCAACTCTGACCTCCTGGCTCTTGTTTCTTTATGTATTTCATTTTTCTGTGCCGGGTGGGTGGACTCATTTTGATTTTCCCAGTCCACTAATCTCTTTTTTTATCGCAGCCTGGGATCAGATGTTGCAATGATTCTATCTGCTAACCTTTTTGTAGTTCTTACAATGTATTGTTTTGTTTTATTCATATTCTCTTTTTCCTTTTTTAGCACTTTAATGATGGCATGATTATTACTCTGCTATATCTCACCTCCAAGTTTACTGAGAAGTTTTCTTTTAATCTCGAAACTTGTTTTAAAGATATATTCACGGATGAAATTATCATTGTTGTCTTCTTTTAAAATATGACCCTTTAGTGTATGACTTGGAACGTTAAGGGTCTTAATAATACAATTAAGAGGCAAAGCCCACATTTATAGATTCAGACCAACCATTGCATGCTTACTGAACACTCATTTACCATTACAGGAGTCTATACAATTAAAAAATACTGGGTGGGCGAAGTATTAACCAGCCATACAGAAGGTAAGCATAATGGTGTAGCAATTTTAATTAAAAAAGGGACCCAATACCAGTGTCTCCATAAAGATACTGACACGAAAAGTAGATGGGTATTAGCTAAGTTAGTGACTGCATCTCAGATTATTTTTTATTCTCAATGTATACTGGCCTACTACTCCTGATCCCAAATTCTGGCGAGATCAGAAATGTATGATACTACAATTTGACCTTCCAAATTCGATACTGTGTGGTGACTTCAACAATATTATTGACCCTTTCTTAGATAGATCTTCTTGTCAATTTAAAAATAGTAAAACACACACAGAATTCACAAGTTACCTACCAGAAACTAGAATCATTACATAGATCTTTCTCTGCGGTGGGGAAATCATCAGGTACCTTTGCTGAAGCAATCCTGATTCTTTTTCCCTTACAGAACAAAGATGCAAAACAACCCCAAAACTATAGGCCTATTTCATAGATAAACTCACACTGCAAACATTTTAGCTAATAGAATAGAATCCTTCATGTCTATTTATTTATTTTCAAATTTGTTTATTGGCATTTGTTATCTTACAGTAAGACTTCTCGGCCTGCATTCAATAGCAGGTATAGTGATACTTGCATAATAAACAGTAACATTTTTTTATAAAGTAACGTAACAACATTTAACTGTCTCCTTGTTTCAACTTCTTTGTTCAAAAGTCTTGGCAAACATTATGGTGGGATATCGGGAGCAGGGGGTGAGGGGGGCTCCAAGTTTCAGGGGCTGGGCGTGATCTGTGTCTGTCTCTGCCATGGGTGTTGTGTTCCTGCGACGCGGTGTGGTCGGGTCCTTTTTCATTCATGGGGGTTTATCATCTGGGGAGGAAAGCATGCTAATGGTTATTTCCTTCCATGCCTCCAAGGTAGAGCTTGATTCGTCAGTTGACCTGTTGACGCTGTCCTCCCATGCTCTTGTTTCCGCGTTAATCCACCTGTCATGCCTTATGATTCGGGCCTGCAGGTTTTTTCCAGGCCATGGCAATTTGTCTTTTGGCCAGTATACAGGTCAAGTCCTTGAGTTTCACCCAGTGCTTGAGTTTGGCTTGCCTGGGGTGTGTTCCCAGAAGGCACTTCATACCAGATGATCAAAGGTCTGTTTTATTTTCATCCATAGGGATTGTGATTTGTTGCACTCCCAGAACATGTGAAGTAGATCTGCCCCGTCTGCGTTGCACCATGGGCAGTGAGCTTCCTTTTGTTTGTTAATTTTCGCTAGCCTGCAGGGGGTCAGATATGTCCGATGTAGCAGTTGTATAAATCGGAATCTGTGGTTTCTGGACACAGCTTTGGGGTATGCTAGCGCTCTGTTCCATTCACCTTCTGAGAGTTCCCGTCTCAGATCTGTTTCCCATCTCTTTTTCATTGTCTCACTTTTTGGGTTGGGTATGTCGCTGAGGTGGCTGTATATCTGAGAGACCGCTCTCTGTCCCTCTCCCAGGTTATATAACAACGTTATAAGAGGGGCTGACTCTGGTTCCTCTGGCCAAACGTCCCATTTTTCCTTAGCCGTTTCCCGTATCCTGCGGTACCAGAGGAATTGGCCAGCTTGTATGTCCTCCTCTTTTTGTAGTGACTCGAACTCCCTAAAGAAGCCTTCGTCATACAGGTCCCCCCAAGTACAGACACCTTTCCTCTCCCAGTGTCTAAGGTGGAGTAGGTCCGTACTTGATTTGCACATGTCTTGGATCAGTGGGATTTTGGGAGAGTATAGGTGTTTCAGCTGGGTTATCTCCTTCGCCCTTTGCCATATTTGCCTCCCCAGGGTGGCGATGGAGGGTATGTCGCTCAGTAGGTGTTGTAGGGCCCATATGAGTTCTCTCAGGTATATAGGGGAGATCATGGATTGTAATAGGGGTGTCTCGGACGTGGTGTCGTCGGCTAACCATTTGGACACAAAGCGGAGTTGAGCAGCTACATAGCATTTTTCAAGGTTCGGGAGCTGGATACCGCCTTGCGCGTATGTTAATACTAGGGTAGAGTGTGCTATTTTGTGTCTGGCCTGCCCCCAAAGGAAGCCACGAACGATTGAATCAAGCAGACGAAAGAACTTAGGTTTGATGTAGTATTGTACGTTCTGGAATTTGTATAGGAACCGGGGGAGGACAATCATTTTAACTACTGAGGCCCTGCCCATCACTGATAGGGGAAGTTTTGCCCAGAAGCTTATTGATTTGCGTAGTGCGAGTATCACCGCCACCGTGTTGTGCTCATGCATAAGCTCCGCGGTGTGCATTATTTGGATTCCAAGGTAGCGGAATGTCGTGGTCTGCCATTGTATACCTACTGCGGGGAGCTCCTCCCTGTCTCTGCTTCTCAGTCCTGCCAGTGGGAACAGGCAGGATTTAGCTCTGCTAAATCGTATGCCCGAGACCTTGGAGAAGTTGTCGAGGACCTCCAACATGGTTGGAATGTTAAGGTGCGGATCCCTGACGTACAATAAGACATCGTCCGCATAGAGCGAAATGATGTGGTCCGTCCCGCCAAGTCTTATCCCTGCATCAAAGAACTGTTTCCTGAAATAGATTGCAATGGGTTCCAACCCGAGGATATAAAGCATGGGAGACAGCGGGCATCCCTGTCTTGTGCCTCTACATATGTCCCATATTGCTGATACATGTCTCCCAGTTTTCACCCGAGCCCTTGGTCTGGTGTACAGTATTTTGACCCATCGAACAAATCCCAGACCAAAACCGAATTCCTGTAGGACTGCTAGTAACCATTCCCAATATATAGAATCGAATGCCTTGATGGCGTCTAGCGACAGCAAGGCATAGGGCTCGGGATTCGCGTCTGTTTGTTCGACTAGGTGTTGTAGTCTGCGTAAATTCATGGTTGTGTTGCGTCCCGGTATAAATCCGCATTGGTCTGTGTGGATAATATCGCCTATGAGTCTGGAAAGTCGTTTGGCAAGAATTGTGGTCAGTAATTTGACGTCATAATTAAGCATGGCTAGGGGTCGATATGATTCGCAGTGTTCCGCCGGTTTGTTTGGCTTGAGGACTGGGATCACAAGGGTTTCCCTCATGCTGTCAGGTAGGATACCTCGCTCGTATGTTTCCAGGAAGACTTTGTGTAACAGTGGGACCAGGGAGGAGTCATATGACTTATAAAATTCTGAGGGCAACCCATCAGTGCCCGGGGCCTTGCATGTAGCCTGTGACTTAATTGCCTCAGCTATGTCTTCCGCAATGATTTCAGCATCTAAGGCTTCGGCTTGTGTAGGGGAGAGCCTGGGTAGTCCTATTTCGCCTAGGGTGCCCATTATCTGGTCGAGGGGGATTTCAGCATTGTGTGAGTACATGTGCGCATAATAATTTTTAAAGGTGTCATTTATGTTATGTTGGGCTTGATGTATGTTGCCGTCCTTGTCCTGTAAAGAGGTAATTGTGTGCCTGGGGTGTTCATTCCTGCAGAGCCAAGCCAACAGCCTACCAGGCCTGTCAGCTTCCGTGTGTGCTCTGTTCGTTCTGGTGGTATAATCAAACTTGGCCAGTCTATCCCAGGCCTTCGTGCATTCGACTCTAAGGGCTTTGAGCTTGTCTTCCCATTGTTGTGGGCTTAAGGGACTGTTATCGAGCCTCTCTATCTCCCTTTCTCTTTGTGTTAGTTCATCTTTCAACTTCTTTCTCACGCCTCCGGCCTTTGTTATAATTTCACCCCGTATTACTACTTTTAGGGCTTCCCATATGGTGCTCGCGTGTTCTACACTCCCTGTATTTAGCTCTATGTAGTTGTCTATTGAGTCCTGGAGTTCATCTTTAAAAACTTGGTCCCTCAGTGCTTCCACCGGCATTCGCCACATGGGAATGGGTGGTCGTGGGCCAGCATGGTTCAACTCTATCACCAATGGAGAGTGGTCAGAGATCGTCCTACCCAGGTACCGTGCCTCCTCCATCTGGGGTAGGTGTTCCCTTCCTACGAAGACCTAATCTAGTCTCGTGTGGAGGCCATGGGGGGGACGAGTAGTAAGAATAGGTGCGTGTCTGTGGATGTAGCTCCCTCCATATGTCCGCCAGATCTAGTCTATCCGTTACTGCGTTTAGTGAGGTTGTAGCCGCTGATGGGGTCCTAGGTAAGGGTTGGGATCTGTCTAGGTCTGGATTGTGGGCGCAGTTAAAGTCCCCTCCCCAAATAAAAAGGCCATCTCTGTGCGGTGTGACTCTAGCGTACATTGAATCGAGGTGGGCTGGGACATTACTATTGGGGAGGTAAGAGTTCACTATGCAAACTTCTTGCTGTTCTATGCTTCCGAGCAGTATCACGAACCTGCCCTCTGGGTCTTTTACTGCTTTCTTTAATTGAAATGGGAGTTGGGGATGGATCCAGGTATAGACCCCTCTAGCGTACTTGGAGTAAGCGGTTCCGTACCCCTGCCCACCCCAGTGTTCCTGGAGTTTGGTGGTGGATTCTGCAGTGCAGTGTGTTTCCTGTAAGAGCGCTATCATTATCCCCTTTCTGTGCAGATAGGACTTAATTCTGTTCCTTTGAAGGTAGGTGCCGAGGCCCCTTACGTTCCATGTCATAATTTTTATTCTCATCGCCATATCATGGGGGGTATTGTGGTGGTCGCAGTTTTCCAGGCGGGCTCCCGTGGTCGGGGTGTTTCTGGTAAGGAGTTTTGTCTATGCGCCCGGGTTCCTGGAGCATGTTCCCTCCTCCCGATTCCCTCTCTGCAGTTGGCATAATGTAGTATGGAGACTTATCAACTTTTTCAACTGTCATTCTAATGAATGAGCTAACTAAACCATTTAACTGTGAACTGCCCCCAGCAGTTGCGTAGAACTTGCAGCGCTCGGGGGCTCCTGAGCCTTCTGGGCCTCTCCAGGCCTTCCGGTGCGGGCTGCGTGCAAGCATTTGACTCGCACATCTCTTTTGGGGGGCGCCCATTGGCGTGGTCGTGTGTGGTGCCTCGTGCTTCTGCCCGATATTGCTATCGTTGTGTTACGGTCTGAATTGGCTGAGTTGTACCTCTGTGTGGAGTTGACGGCCGGTGATGGCGTTCGTGGCTTCCTGCTTTATCCGTTGTTAGTCCTTGGCGGTTCCTCTCCGTCATCCGCCAAGTTATTGTGCTCGAGCCACATGTTTGCTGCGGCTGGGGTCTCCAAGAAGAGTGCTTTCCCTTTGTAAAGGACTTTGAGGCGAGCGGGGTAGAGCAGCATGTATTTCAGATTAAGTTTGCAGAGTCTCGCTTTTACTGTTATGAATGAGTTCCTGGCAAGCTGTACTGCGGGGGTGTAATCTGGGTATATGACAATTGACGAGTCTTGTCTTTTGATTTCACCTCCTTCCATGGAATAGCGCAATATTGTCTCTCCGTCTCGAAAGTTTAAGATTTTTGCAATGATCGGGCGTGGGTGTGAGCCCGGTGGAGGGCGCTTTTGAAGGGATATATGGGCGCGTTCTACTGAGAACCCTTGCGAGAGATTTCCTGCATCAATTTCTTGTTGCAGCATTGTCTCTATAAATTCTGTGGGATCCGGGCCTTCCATATCTTCGGGAACACCTAGGATCCTGATGTTATTGCGCCGTGCTCGGCCTTCTGCGTCTTCGGATCGCGCTTCCAGCCTTGCCACTTGCTGTTCTAAATCTAGGACTCGCTTCTTCAGGTCTGTGGTGTTCTCAACATTGACCTGTAGAGTGGCTTCATTGGCGTTGACTCTTTCGGTCAGATTGCATGCGTCTTGTCGCATGAGCTGCATATCCACTTTAATTTCATCAATCTTGCCGTCAATGGAGGCGCGGAGCGCTGCAATGTCTTGAAGGACTTGTGTATCACCAGTTACCGCTGCCGTGTGTGATGGTTCATCGGTGGGTATAGGGTCTGACTGTGGCAGCTGTTTAGGCCTGACCGTCTTGTAGGTGTCCATTGTCATGGATTTCGGTTTGGTTCAAGGCGGAGACATCCTTTCCCTCTGGGCCGCCGTGCCAGCCTCCACTGTTCGTTGGGTGCCTATCCCGGTACTAAGTTTCGGTGAGGAACCGGAGCTGGGGCCCCCCCTCTTCACGCGTTATTGTCGCGTCTAGTTAGATTCAGACTCCGGTGATGTTAGGGGGGATGATCCTGGCAGCGTTGAGTCTTGCCCCCGTGTGGTGTGGTACCCCCCGGGTTCAAGCAGTTCAGTGTCGCCGTAATCAGGGGTGTCTTATGTTGGGCAGGGCAGCTGGTCCTGGTCCCCCTTCCCACAGGCCTCCGACGGCTGGGCTGGTGCACTTGTTATATTTCCATAGCAGCAAGGGGGGTGGGGGGGGTGCAAGGCAGCCACTCACTGTTATCAGCGTTGGGGGTCGTTGTTCTGTGTCGCAGGCCTGTCTCCGCGGTTCAGTCCATTGAGGTCTGGCCCCAGAGCCGTGCCTCTGGAGAGGGTCGATTCCCTCCTCCTCGCGTTCGATCACTAGTGGGGCCCAGCGCCTGTGTTGTCGGGCAGCGAGAGGAGGCCCTCGTCTCCGGCTCTCGCTGCGCAGGGTCCCTGCTCACTCCAAGCAGTCGGCGGTCCGCGGTCTGCAGGTCACGGCGTTGCACAGTTCCACAGTGTCTCCTCCGGGGGGGCCGAGAGCGAGCCCAGGAGCTGGGAGTTAGCTCGTCGAGAAGGGGGCGCGTGGGATCGCAACGGTCGCCGCCATCTTGGATCCTCAGGGGCGTCTCTTTGCTCGCCTCGTTCAGGGTGTTGTCGACTCCGATTTTGTTCGGAGGTCGGATCGCTGCAGCGGGGAGAGGTTTCTCTTTCCAGTTGTGTATTTTTGCAGGGAATTTCTTGGCCGTAGTTGCCTGTTGCAGTAGTCCAGAGGATCGCGGGCAGGAGCTCCGCAGATGCACGTCTTTACGGCATGCGTGCTGGCCACGCCCCCCCTAGAATCCTTCATGCCTAATTTAGTTAAATTAGATCAGGTAGGTTTTGTGAAAGGAAGATACATCTCAGCTAACATGAGACTTATTATGAATTTGAACGATTGTATTAAAAAAAATCTCAACCAACAAACTCTTACATGGTAATAGCACTAGATGCCGAAAAAGCATTTGACTGAATGGAATGAGACTTCCTTTTTCGGGGGCACTGAAATGGCATGAAATTGGTAAAAACTATATTCAATTGGTCAAATTTTATACGCTGAACCCAAAACATCCATCTTTATAAATCGCCAATTTTCTCCCCGTTTTTTCCTCCATAGAGGTACAAGCCAAGGCTGTCCAATTTCACCCATGCGTTTTGTCCTTGCACTTGAACCCCTTTTAGAATTAATTTTCAGAAATAAAGATATCATTGGGATTATTTGTGGAGGCTACAATTGCAAACTAGCTGCTTATGCTGATGATATTTTAATTTTCCTAGAAAACCCAAACACATCACTTCTCCATTTGTTGGACACAATTGACATCTTCTCGCATTTCTCGGGATATCAATTGAACAAAGATAAATCTGAAATGCTCCTGCTTAATAGATACTGTTTGAAAGATGATTTCACCCAATATGGTTTTAGTTGGAATCCAATCTCTATTAATTATATGGGTATTTCAATTTCTCCCTCACTTGGCCAAACAGTCAAGATACATTTGAAAATGCTGCAATCAAAGTTGAATGAATCAGTAACAACCTGGTGCCCTCTGTAGCTAACGTGGTAGGGAAGATTAGAGGTCATCAAGATGATGTGCTGGCCTGTTATTTTATACTACTTGCAAATGCTCCATATCTCACCACCAGCCTCTTTTTTTAAGCCATCAACAGGATATTCTTTAATTTTCTGTGGGGTCCTAATAAAAGGAAAAAGATTGCCTGCAATAAACTCAATCAGTCATGCAATGGGGAAGGGGTTGGATTCCCGAACTTTAAGAATTACCACAAAATGTTTGTCCTCAAATTAGCCAAGGATTGGTTTCTCCTGGATCAGATACCAAATCCTCCTGCATGGCTAGTGGTAGAAAAATCGTTTGCCTCTCCCTTTGATATCAGAGATGCTGTGTACCTCTTCAATGGTTCCAGACTGGGTTTTTCAAAAACAATGGGCCTCATTACGACCCTGGCGCTCCCGGATTGAAAGGGGCAGGTACAGCACTGGCCCCCTTCAATCCGGTAAATCCCTATTGCAGGAACCCGGTAAATGAGGCCGGAATGGTGGCAGCCATGGAGCTAATAACTCCATGGCTACCGCCGTTCTAGTAATGAGGCTCAATATGCCTTACTACCTCGCACTTAAATGATTTTTTGTTTCACCAAACTATCAGGGTAATTCATAGAATTTCGCAGAAAAGTGTTGCAAGCAGCTGGCGCAGAGTGTCCGCGTGCGATTGTCTGCGCCAGGCACGTGCGCTAAAACCGATTTCCGCGCACAGCGTATTCATGGATTTTAGGCTCCCAAACCAGCCGTGGCGCAGAGTATCGCAGCAACCCAGCAGCAGCGCCAGTAACGCCCCCAAGAACGCCCTCGCGCAAGGAAAAGCCATCAAAATCGCTAAATCATCGCAAAGGGCTGCGCTAACCCTGGACCAGTTTACAGGGCTGCCAAACAAGGAACGCAAAGCGGGTAACGTGCATATCAGGGGTACGTGTGAAGTTATAGACGCGATTAGCCAGGGTACGTGTATTACAGGGGTATGCGGGAAGTTGAACACGCGATTGGCCAGGGTACGTGTATTACAGGGGTATGCGGGAAGTTTAACATGCGATTAGCCAGGGTACGTGTATTACAGGGGTACGCGGGAAGTTTAACACGCGATTGGCCAGGGTACGTGTATTACAGGGGTACGCGGGAAGTTTAACACGCGATTGGCCAGGGTACGTGTATTACAGGGGTATGCGGGAAGTCTTACATGCGATTAGCCAGGGTACGTGTATTACAGGGGTACGCGGGAAGTTTAACACGAGATTGCCCAGGGTACGTGTATTACAGGGGTAGGCGGGAAGTTTCACACGCGATTAGCCAGGGTACGTGTATTACAGGGGTACGCGGGAAGTTTAACACGCGATTAGCCAGGGTACGTGTATTACAGGGGTACGCGGGAAGTTTAACATGCGATTGGCCAGGGTACGTGTATTACAGGGGTACGCAGGAAGTTTAACACGCGATTGGCCAGGGTACGTGTATTACAGGGGTATGCGGGAAGTTTTACATGCGATTAGCCAGGGTACGTGTATTACAGGGGTACGCGGGAAGTTCAACACGAGATTGCCCAGGGTACGTGTATTACAGGGGTAGGCGGGAAGTTTCACACGCGATTAGCCAGGGCACGTGTATCACAGGGGTACGCGGGAATTATCACATGCGATTTGGCTGTGTACGTGTATTACAGGGGTACGCGGGAAGTTTAACACGAGATTGCCCAGGGTACGTGTATTACAGGGGTAGGCGGGAAGTTTCACACGCGATTAGCCAGGGTACGTGTATTACAGGGGTACGCGGGAAGTTTAGCACGCGATTAGCCAGGGTACGTGTATCACAGGGGTACGCGGGAATTATCACATGCGATTTGGCTGTGTACGTGTATTACAGGGGTACACGGGAAGTTTTACACGCGATTCGGCTGGGTACGTGTATTACAGGGATGCGATTTGGCCAGGTACGTGTATTACAGGGGTGCGCAGGAATTATCACACGCGATTTGGCTGGGTACGTGTATTACAGGGGTGCGTGGGAATCATCACACGCGATTTGGCTGGGTACGTGTATTACAGGGGTGCGTGGGAAGTCACATGCGATTAGGCTGGGTAGGTCCTCACAGGTGTTCCCTGTACACCCTCCACGGCCCCTGCAGGCAGCCTACAAAACAGGGGACTACCCTGCACACCTGCTCATGTCCCCCTGCACCCCCACCCCCCAGCAGTGCAGGGGCAGCCTCCACCAGGCCCCCACCCATGTCTCCCACCACCCCCACCCCCCCGCCACCAGGGGCAGCCTCCACCAGGCCCCCACCCATGCCTCCCACCACCCCCACCCTCCCGCCACCAGGGGCAGCCTCCACCAGGCCCCCACCCATGCCTCCCACCACCCCCAACCCCCAGCAGTGCAGGGGCAGCCTCCACCAGGCCCCCACCCATGTCTCCCACCACCCCCACCCCCCCGCCACCAGGGGCAGCCTCCACCAGGCCCCCACCCATGTCTCCCACCACCCTCCCGCCACCAGGAGCAGCCTCCACCAGGCCCCCACCCATGCCTCCCACCACCCCCAAACCCCAGCAGTGCAGGGGCAGCCTCCACCAGGCCCCCACCCATGCCTCCCACCACCCCCAACCCCCAGCAGTGCAGGGGCAGCCTCCACCAGGCCCCCACCCATGTCTCCCACCACCCCCACCCCCCCCGCCACCAGGGGCAGCCTCCACCAGGCCCCCACCCATGCCTCCCACCACCCCCAACCCCCAGCAGTGCAGGGGCAGCCTCCACCAGGCCCCCACCCATGCCTCCCAACACCCCCACCCACCAGCACTGTAGGGCACGTGGCCAGCAGGCAGTCAGGCAGCAGCAGATGGCAGGTGGGAGCGTGCTCAGGGCTCTGGGGGGCAGTAATTTGGCCTCCTGGCCAGGAGCGTGGTCTCTCGTGTGTGAACGCGTGGACAGCCTGATAGGGAGTGAAATCCCACACGTCAGCAAAGGCCCTTAGCGCGTAAACCCGTCAACAGCATATGCGCGCCTATAGTCACCTGCACGTGCAGGAAATTGTTGCGTGACACGTCCCAGTGTCAAAGCGTGTGATTGGTGAAAATGGATCTACACGCAGAAGTGACAAAGCGTGTGATTGGTGAAAATGGATCTACACGCAGAAGTGACAAAGCGTGTGATTGGTGAAAATGGATCTACACGCAGAAGTGACAAAGCGTGTGATTGGTGAAAATGGATCTACACGCAGGAGTGACAAAGCGTGTGATTGGTGAACGTACACGCCGCGTAAGTGACGCTGTACGTGTGGGCCAGTATATAAGGTACATGTAGAACACCATTTCCTTGTACGTGCTTTTCGTGGAGAGCGAGTGGGTGAATTCTGTACTTCTTGTCGTTTCACACGCGATTTACTTCACAGCGTTTCCAGTTCGTATTCCCTGTTACCTCTGACAGCTTTTTCTCTTTTTTCTCTTTTACTGGTTTACCTGGGCCTGTTCCCTCAAACAGTGTCCCCTTCTACTGTTGTCCTGTCTTCTCAGACAGCGTACACATCTTCTTTTGGCGGGGGTTTAGCCAGCCAAACGCGCTCATTTTTCACGCTCTTTTACCTGGCAGACGGTGAGTCACGCACGTATCCAACTTCTGTGCTTGCCCCGTGTGTAGCCTACCCCTTCAGAGGTCATTCTAGGCTGCGTGTGACACGCATACGTTCATTCTTGTGTTACTGGGTGCCACAGCGTAGTGCAGGTTTTTCTTTCTGCACACGTGGTCTAGGAGGGGTTGCGTGCACGTCATCTCCCTTTTTTGGGCCTCCTGTGCGTTGCGTGACCCGTCATCTTTCCCCAGGGGTTACAATCAGCCGTGCTAGAGCACTAGGGTACAATTACCATCTGGTACCCAACCCCTTTGACCCCCAATTGCCCAGGACAATTGTCTACAGCCACTCCCATACACACATTAATATCAGTGCCATGGCTGGGAGGCGAGGATTCCGTAAGGGTGGCAAAGGTGGAAGAGCCACAAGTGGTGGCCGTGGTGGATCCGGTAGGGGACGTGGTCGTAACTTGCAGGGTGAGCCTGTCCCCCCATGTGTGGAGGACCAGTCAAGGGCACCCATCATCCCCCCCTCCCCCCCGCCCCCTCCCGTTGAGGCTGAAGTGGCTGACACCATCCATGCTCAGCCCTTGTTGGACCAGCCCATTGTGGCACCAGACCTGGCTGACTCCATGGCTGACTTCCAGGTCAGCAGGGCTACGACACGTGCGCTGGTGCACGTTGATGCCATCATGGCACGTGGATCTGGGGCAGAAAGGTCATCTGCTGCACCAAGGAGGCAGGGCGGAGAGGCTGCAGGGGCAGCTGCGGCTCCATCCACCCCAGCCCTCACACACCCAGCCAGGACAGTGTCGGTCCTAGTCCATGCTGCTGACATTCCCCCTGACACCATCACACTAGAGCCAATGCCTGCACCAACTCCCATGCTGAGTGTGCAATCCCACACTCCTGATACAGAGTCCACCAGGGCTCCTGCCCCTAGTGTCCAGAGCGGCGCAGGACACTCAGGATCACCACCACCTTCCAAGCGGAAGAGGAAGAGTGCTCGTCCGGCACAGGCTGATGCCCCAGACACGGCTACACAGTCCGGCCCGTCCAGGAAGCCCAGCTTCACGGATGACGAACTGAATGCACTTGTCGAGTATGTGTCCGGACATGACAACGAGATGGTCATTGTTGCAGGATCCAAGACCACACCTGCACAACGCCAGGCACACTGGCAGACCGTTGCGGACATCGTAAGTGCCCTTGGAATCGTGAGGCGCACAGCCAATGATTGCTATAAGCGCTGGAATGACCTAAAGCGCAGGGCAAAGAGTAAGCTGGCCTCAAGTCATGCCGCAACTCTAGTGACTGGAGGTGGGTCTCCAGTAGTAGACATGGAACTCACTCCACATGAGTCAGTCGCTGGGACCTACGTCACGGAGGAACAGATCCAAGGCGTGGGAGATCTGGCTGATTACGAGGCATTGTCCGGTGAGTGCACATGCATGTGTGTGTCATCCATGTGCATGGTGTGTGTGTGAGGGCTTCTGTTCGGGTGCCAGGTGAGAGTGTGTGCGCCTGAGTCGTATGGGTCAGCCATGTGCTTCATGCAATCCTTCCTGCGCAGCTGCATTTGGCCATAGCAGTATCCCTTCTGCCAACAGTAGACATCTAGCACAACTGCACGCCAGTTGCCCTTGAAGTGTCACCTTGACACAACATATTTGCTTCTTTTTCACTGTTCATTCAGTCAGTTTGTTTGCATTCCACCACTTTCACTAGGCATGTCGCTGTCCACTAGTCACATGTCTGACATGGGTATGGTAAAGTGGAGTGACTTTGTTACCTGGATATCATTTGTACACACATGTCCCTGTGCAATTTGACCATTTCAGACTGGCAGCTCCAGGTGAAAAATCTGACCTGTTAGAATTAGAAAAGCTATTACATGCGGGAACTGGACTGAATGAATAGGTGCTGCCCTCCTCTCCATCTTCACTCAATAGCAATGGTACATGCCATCTGTGTGATGGCATGTGTGTTTCACCTGCCAATCACAGGCCAATGTGTGATGCCACTGCCAGGCAGCATGCAGAAAATGTGTTCATCTTCCATCTTGGTGTCATCAGTGTGTGCCATTTGCCTGCACTTCATACGCAGTGAGGGTGCATGCATGGGAGGGTTTTAGTCATGTGGGACATGTGTCAATCAAGTACTGGTTCTCTTGCTTCTCAGCCCTCAATGTGTGCCATGGTGCTAATGCCTGTTTCCATTTCTTTGTTTTCATGTCTTTGCAGGGGAAGACGCACCTGATACTGCTGGGGTTGTGGAGATGGTGCAGACCCAGGAGGTGTCCCAGGGCCGACCAACCACCAGTGAGGGACGTGGTGTGGTGGTGGGGGAGAACCCACAAGTGCTGCAGGTCGTGCTCTCAAGGGGTGTCTCTGGCTGCACCTCCCCCGAGCTGTACTCAGGTGTTGATTCGGATGAGACCTACGTGCCGTCGCAGGTGAGTGTTCCAGGGAGGGATTCTGTTCTGTCTCACCCACCTGCACCAGGGTCAGTACCCTCCATGGGGATGTCAGTGTTGGCAGCTACGCCTTCGGTGGTTACGGATGCAGGGTCACACTCCGCGACATCTGATCCTGTTCCTGGGCCAGCAGATCAGAGGGGGAATGCAGTCCTGCAGCCTCAGGCAGTGCCGGCACAGCAAGGCGCAGTTCGCCTTGCCCCAGACAGGTGTGGTGCCCGCCGACGTGGTGGCCGTACGCCACCCGGCAATACCGCATGGGAGCAATCCATTTACGGTATGGCTACCCAACAGGCTGCATCATCCGAGATGATGGCTCAGGCCATGGATAGGGTGGCCACTTCCATTGTCCCCCCAGAAAGGCTGATGGAGCGACTAGAGCAGGCAACCAACTCCATCTGCCAGTCACACAGGGAGGACATGTTGGGGTCCAACAGGGACAGGCGGGCGGCACTGGCGACTCTGCAGGAGGCCATCTCCATTGAGTCCCAGGGCCACAGGGAAGCCCTGAGGCAGGAGCTCCTACACCTCAGGACGACTCTTGTTGAGCTTGAGGCTTCAACACACCAAAGGACAGAACAGCAGCTGGAGCGTCTCACCCATACGCTCTCAGCTGAGATGCAGGCAACGAGGGCGGAGGTCCGGGCATCCCGTGAGTTGTTGCATGGGGACCTCCGCACACTCATCCTCCAGAACCAGACCTACCACACCCGCATGCTTGCAGCCATGGAGGAGCAGACTAGGGCCTTGCGTGGGCTGCCTCCCATAGTGCAACCACCTCTGGATGCAGCTGCACAGGGTGATAATAGCGACAGCAGTGATACTCCCACAATAGGGTAGCCGTGTGGGCCATGAGCCCATGGAGGTGTTTTATCTTCCCAGGATCCACGCAGGTGGGTTCTGGTGTGCATCCTGTCCTCGGACCTCCTGGGTGGCCTCCCCAACCCCCCCGGGCCCATCAATGGCCATTTTTGATTGTTTCTTATTTTTATTTTTATTTTGATTTCTTTTATTCCCAATTTTTTTGGAACGATCTGTTGGCTTCGATCTGTTGGCTTCGATCTGTTGGCTTCCGTGGTTCCTGTGGGCATACGCTGCATTGTGGCTGGGCACATGCAGGCTTGTAATGTATTTGGTTCAGATGCTTGGGTTTGAGTCACACACACCCCTCCTGCTTCCCGTTTCCATGGGCTTGCAAAGGGTGTGCCCAAGTGACAGTGAATTACACAGTGACGTTGGACTCCCATGAGCTGTGTGGCCAGTCTGTAGTCAATACTGTGTATACATTCATAGTGCATATTGCTGTTGTGTTGTACACTGCATGTTGCATTGATGTGTAACTCTTCTTCTGTGTCTACCTCCCAATTTGCAGGTCCCTTCCTCATGTCCACACAAGGACCTCTAGTCTGGAGATGGGGACCATGTTGGCAGCAGTGCACCTACAACTCTACATGGCGACAACACTGCACAGTTGGTAGTGGTGGGAGTGGAGGCATTTCCAGGTGGTGAGACTACTAATATGTAACATTTGTGATGTAATGTTAATGGTACTACGTGCTCAAGTATGTTGTTGGTCCGGCATTGCTGTGAGCATTTCAGGTGTTGCAGGTTTCTAATAGTGCCACTGTACATAGTGAGACTGATGTCATGTTGTGGGGATTACTTTGTTTACCTGCAATTAGCATGACATGGCACGGTGTGTCGTGTGGCGGTGCTGGGGTTGGGTTGGCTGACATGGCACTGTCCTCTTGTTGCATTTTGCAAGTGGGTATTCATTTTAGCTGCTTCAATGTGTAACTTCACAAAACTGCATTGGTGGTGTCTGTGTGGGTAGGGATGCACACATTGTGACACTTCCAGGTGAACAATCTCAGGCTGACATGGTATTCCCGGTTCATTCTCCAGACATTCAGGATCAGTGTCAGGTTGAGTCATCATTGATTGTCAGATGGAATGTGCCAGGGCAGTGTGCACTCCACAGGGGTGTGATTTCTATGTGAAGTAATTAGCCACTAGCTGTGTACGGGCTGCCTCCCCCCGTGCCCTTTCCCCTCCCATGCGCAGCGGCTGTGCATGTGGTTGGGGATGTGGGGCCACCACCATGTCCACGGCCAGGCCCCGGCATGTTGCAACGTTGTGCAGGACACATGCTGCCACTATGATCCTGCAGACTACTGGGGGAGCGTATAACAGCTGCCCGCCAGAACGGTCAAGGGAGCGAAAGCGTGACTTTAGCACTCCGAATGTGCGCTCCACTATGCCCCTGGTTGTAATGTGGGCTGTGTTATATCTTACCTGGGGTGGCGTGGTGGGGTTCCGAATTGGCGTCATCATGTGGGGGCTGAGAGGGTAGGCACTGTCCCCTGTGGAGGTGGTGATTGGTATCATTGGTGGGGTTGTGACCTTGCTCAGTATCCAACATGCATTCATGTGCAGTGGCATACATACTCACCAAGCAGCCATGTATCGCCATGCCGCCCAGCATCTATGTCCCGGCATAGGGTGGACATTCGGTAAATGAAGCTGTCGTGGGTGGACCCGGGATAGTTGGCATATACTGAGGTGATGATTCCCTTGGCATTACATACTACCTGCACGTTGATGGAATGCCAGTGCTTGCGGTTCCTATAGATGTGCTCTAATGCCCTGGGGGGACGTAGAGCCACATGGGTGCAGTCGATGGCACCTAGCACTTTGGGGAATCGTGCCACTCCGTAAAAATCCAGGGCGGCAGCATGCCTTTCTGCAGGTGTTCTGGGCAGGTATATGTGCCTGCGGACTGATGGGCGTGCAGTCATGATGTTCAAGACCTGGTGTAGGCAGCGTGACTGGGTGGCCTGTGACACCCCACCCACTATGGCACTTGTCCGCTGAAATGATCCAGTGGCTAAGAAGTGCAGTACATTGAGGACCTTCTCCAGGGGGCTGAGTGCTTGGGAGCACAGGGTGGGTGATGTGAGGTCATCCTCCCACTCACTCACCAGGTCCAGTATGATGTGTGGTGGAAACCTGTACCTCCCATACACCTGGTCATCAGGCATCCCGAAAAGGCTGGTTCTGGGTGTGAATATTCTGGCCCTGACTATCCTCCTCCTCCTCCTTTGGTAGCCCACTGCCACTGCTGCTAGGAACGGTATGTTCATCCTGGCGTCTGAGCTTGTTATTGTTAAAGTCCGCAATTTTATGCTTTGCGCGTGTTCTAGGCGAGCGTGTGACCCGCGCACCCCTGGAATCCGGTTCCCAGTCCAATAGCGTGTGGAAATTCACACGCACCACGGGATACAGCGTATGACCCGCGCACCCCTGGAATCCAGTTCCCAGTCCAATAGCGTGTGGAAATTCACACGCACCACGGGATACAGCGTGTGACCCGCGCACCCCTGGAATCCAGTTCCCAGTCCAATAGCGTGTGGAAATTCACACGCACCACGGGATACAGGTTCGCTGACGTACTTGCGTGTGTAAGTGGCCGCGCACCCATTAAATACACGTACATAGGCCAATCGCGCGATGACACTCTGACGTGCAGTATTTCCACGTGTGTTCCGTCATCACGTGCTGAGTGGGGAACGCCCGTGCGGGTCACGTCAGACGCGCTTACGCGCTGAGGGACTCTGGTCCAATAGAATCGCGTATGCGTGCTGACGCGCTTACGCGCTAAGGGCCTTTCCTCGGATTTCACGCTGACGTGCAGGATTTTCACGTGCCAAATCACTCCGTATCAAGCTGGCCACCCGAAAACACACGGAACACCACGCTCCTGCCCAGAAGGCCGAGTTACTGCCCCCCAGTGCCCCGAGCAGCCTCCCACGTGCTATCTGCTGCTGCCTGCCTGCCTGCCTGCTGCCACCGTGCCCTGCCATTTGGTGCCTGCACATCAGCCATCTGCAGGGGTCCAGTTGCTGTGTCCACCCCTGCTGGAACTGAAGACTCCCAACTGGGATTACATCGCTCCACAGCCCACCCCCAGGACCCAGTTGCCGACCCACACCTGCCTCTGGGGTTGCCATGTCGGGCACTTCCACATCTGGCACCAGTGGCAACCCCAGGCCAGAGGGGCAGAGGGGCACCAGCTTCACTGCCACCGAAGTTGGTGTCCTGGTGGAGCATGTCCTGGGGCAGTATGATGCCCTCTTTGGATGGTCCCGCGCCAGCAAGGAAGGACGGGAGAGGATCTGGGCCGACTGTGTGGTTGCCATCAACGCGGAGGGGGTGGCAACCCGCAACGTCCTGAAGATCAAGAAGCGCTGGGAGGACTTGAGGTCCAGGACCCTTGTGAAGGCCCGGCGCCTCGTGGAGGGGGGCCGGGGCCGCATGAGTTCCATCCAGAAGAGGGTCCTGGAACGCGTACGCCCAGCGCTCCACGCCCAGGTCCTTGAGAGGGAGGCCCGTCTGGAGTTGAGCAGTATGTGTCCAAGCATTACTGTGTGAGACAGGGCATGTTGCGGTGTGCTGGTTCTATGATACTTGCCTGTATGTGTGCCATGGGCCATGTATGCATGTATGTGTGCAGGGACATCATGGTAATGCATGTGCGACCAGTGATGTGTGACCCACATGGTTGTTGCATGTGTTGAAATGCGGCATGGGGAGCCCTATGCAGATTTTGGACATGAGAGCATGCCAGTCTCTGTACCTGGACATGGATGGGGGTGAAGGATGGGTGCTGATGCCAGGTACATATATGGTAGCCATGTCTGTGTGCCTGACCTGCGTGTCTGTGACTTGTGCATGCCATGGATGCATGACACATGTGTGTGACAATGCACAGATTCATTGACGCACCCAACTTAGCCTTGTTTCGCCTGTGTTCGGTGTGTTTGGGGCCAGATGGATGTGACTGAGGTGAAGTGTGTGCATGTGATATGCATGAGCCATGATGCATGTGAGTTACATATCATTGAATGTTTCTAGAGTCCATTGGACATGCATGGAAATGTCCATGGCATGCACCGTGCCTGTTACTGTGTGTGTTTTGCCTGGACTGACCCATGTGTTGTGGAGGGACATGATGGAAGTGTACTTTGACAGTGGTGCTCATCTGCTATTGCTTCCTGTCTAGGGGACCATTGTACAGTAGCCTGATGCTTGTGTCCTTTGTCTCCCTCTACGCAGCGGCTAGTGAAGAAGAGGGCGGAGACGGCGCTGTGGAGCAAGGCGGCGGGGATGCCCCCACGGCTGCAGCGGAAGGGGTGGGTGAGCCCCCACAGGGGCCTGCTACGGCAGGAGACGGTGAGGAGCCATCCAGGTTGGTGGTTTGCACAGAGGAGGAGGAGGCCGACACTGGTGCACACATGGGGCCTGGTGGGAGCATCCCTGCTGGTGCAAGTGGTGCAGTCCAGGGCCAGGGGCAGGAGGCAGCACAGGTCACCGTGGAGGGGCCTGTGCATGTCACTGTCCCTGACCCTGTGAGTGCACCACCATGCACCAGCAGGGATGCCCCGTCCCAGGCCCGTCCGCAGGTAGAGGGGATGTCCATGTCACCTGACTCCCCTCCACCTGCGGACGTGGTAACCCCTGGCCGCGTGGAGAAGGTCCTGATTGGGGTCGCGATGCGCACGGCTGTGATTCGTGATGACGTGCGTGCTTCCCGGGAGGAGCACGCACGTCATCACGAAGTGCACCGTGCCGACGTGGCCCAATTGGGATCGGCCATGTTCGGGGGTTTCCTGCATGTGTTGGCCAATCTGACGGCCCTCTCCTCCTCTGTGCAGGCTATCCACCGGTCGTTCTCCTTGCCGTCTTCCGGCCCAGATGCCACCAGGGCCCCCTGTGGACCTGCCCCGACCAATGCAGCCAGCTCGGTGGGGATCCCATCCCTGCCACAGTTGGGAGTCGGAGGTCCAGCAGGGGTGGACAACACAGCAAGTGGACCCCAGCAGATGGAAGATGTGACGGCATCATCGGGCAGGGCACGTGCACGACGGCGTCGGTGGTTTCCATCAGCCTGGATGCCGTCGTGCTGGCAGAGGCAGTGGCGTCGGAGGCAGCAGCGGGCTCGACGTGGGAGGCATCATGGCTCGGGGCCATCAAGATCAGAGGGGCAGGCATCGGCCGGAGGGCAGGGCAACCCTGGGATGGTGGTGTGTTCCGTGTGGGAGGAGTTTGGCCAGCGGATAGGTGCGGAGCGGCAGCGGGCGGAAGAGGAGCGGCTCGCCATGGTCAGGGCGGAGTTCTCCATGCGTCGGGCATTGAGGCGGGCTGAGTGCCTCGAGGAAGCTCGCAGGGAGTTTGAGGTGGACATGGGGTTGTCCCTGCGAGACCTCGGGGCCAGGACAGAGTCCCGCCTCCAGGACATCGACATGGAGTTCGATGATGCCCTGGCCAGCAACATCACCAAGTGAGCCGCAGGACTTGCCCGCTGCCTTTGTATATAGTTATTTAGTTAGTTAGTGCTAGGTTTCCTTTATTTATTTTTATTATTTTGGACCGCTCGGACAATGGCCACTTTTTTGTACATATATTTTTCATTAGTTAGTGGTAGGTTTCATTTTTGGTGTTGGGCTCATGGACCCTGGAACATTCCTGTATATAGTTTGTTTTTTTGGGAGATACATTTTTTTAATTTCTTATTGTTTTCACCATGACGTAATGGTTTTTCATTAATTTCCTATGACATGATATTGCTTTGGACAAATTCTTTTTAATTTTTTATTCCTTTGTTTTTTTGTTTATCACTTTTGTTCTCGGACATGGACCATTTATTTACTTAGCCACATCGTTGTATGTTTGAAAAGTTCACTTATTTTTGGTATTTAATTCATTTTTTATATTTTCTTACACTTGTGTTATTTTCTCATTGGTTTGTTACATGTCATGATATGGGTTTTGACATTCACTTGCACCCATTGTGTATGTGTGTGTGACGGACATGTGTTCTTTTGCATACTTGGCATTGTGGTTGTGTCATGTGATTGCATTCACTATGTGGGTGGATGCAATCCTTGCCTGGGTGTTTGTGCTGGGTATGCTGGCCATTACTGCCATGATTGTGTATCGTCAGGACCTGGGGCCAGGGGGACATGTGTGGGGGCCTGCTGGCAGGTTCACCACAGTGCTGGGGGGTGGGGGTGGTGGGAGACATGGGTGGGGGCCTGGTGGAGGCTGCCCCTGCACTGCTGGGGGGTGGGGGTGGTGGGAGACATGAGTGGGGGCCTGGTGGAGGGTGCCCCTGGTGACTGGGGGGGTGGGGGTGGTGGGTGACATGAGTGGGGGCCTGGTGGAGGGTGCCCCTGGTGACTGGGGGGGTGGGGGTGGTGGGTGACATGAGTGGGGGCCTGGTGGAGGGTGCCCCTGATGGTGGGGGGTGGGGGTGGTGGGTGACATGAGTGGGGGCCTGGTGGAGGCTGCCCCTGGTGACTGGGGGGGTGGGGGTGGTGGGTGACATGAGTGGGGGCCTGGTGGAGGGTGCCCCTGGTGGCGGGGGGGTGGGGGTGGTGGGAGGCATGGGTGGGGGCCTGGTGGAGGCTGCCCCTGCACTGCTGGGGGGTGGGGGTGGTGGGTGACATGAGTGGGGGCCTGGTGGAGGGTGCCCCTGATGGCGGGGGGGTGGGGGTGGTGGGTGACATGAGTGGGGGCCTGGTGGAGGGTGCCCCTGGATGGTGGGGGGTGGGGGTGGTGGGAGACATGGTTGGGGGCCTGGTGGAGGGTGCCCCTGGTGACTGGGGGGGTGGGGGTGGTGGATGACCTGAGTGGGGGCCTGGTGGAGGGTGCCCCTGGTGGCGGGGGGGTGGGGGTGATAGGGGACATGAGTGGGGGCCTGGTGGAGGCTGCCCCTGCACTGCTGGGGGCTGGGGGGGGTGGGAGACATGAGTGGGGGCCTGGTGGAGGCTGCCCCTGCACTGCTGGGGGGTGGGGGTGGTGGGAGACATGAGTGGGGGCCTGGTGGAGGCTGCCCCTGCACTGCTGGGGGGTGGGGGTGGTGGGAGACATGGGTGGGGGCCTGGTGGAGGCTGCCCCTGCACTGCTGGGGGGTGGGGGTGGTGGGAGACATGAGTGGGGGCCTGGTGGAGGGTGCCCCTGGATGGTGGGGGGTGGGGGTGGTGGGAGACATGGTTGGGGGCCTGGTGGAGGGTGCCCCTGGATGGTGGGGGCTGGGGGTGGTGGGAGACATGAGTGGGGGCCTGGTGGAGGCTGCCCCTGGATGGTGGGGGCTGGGGGTGGTGGGAGACATGAGTGGGGGCCTGGTGGAGGGTGCCCCTGGATGGTGGGGGCTGGGGGTGGTGGGAGACATGAGTGGGGGCCTGGTGGAGGCTGCCCCTGCACTGCTGGGGGCTGGGGGTGGTGGGAGACATGAGTGGGGGCCTGGTGGAGGGTGCCTCTGGTGGCGGGGGGGTGGGGGTGATAGGGGACATGAGTGGGGGCCTGGTGGAGGCTACCCTGCACTGCTGGGGGGTGGGGGTGGTGGGAGACATGGGTGGGGGCCTGGTGGAGGCTGCCCCTGGATGGTGGGGGCTGGGGGTGGTGGGAGACATGAGTGGGGGCCTGGTGGAGGCTGCCCCTGCACTGCTGGGGGGTGGGGGTGGTGGGAGACATGGGTGGGGGCCTGGTGGAGGGTGCCCCTGGTGACTGGGGGGGTGGGGGTGGTGGGTGACATGAGTGGGGGCCTGGTGGAGGGTGCCCCTAGTGACTGGGGGGGTGGGGGTGGTGGGTGACATGAGTGGGGGCCTGGTGGAGGGTGCCCCTGATGGCGGGGGGGTGGGGGTGGTGGGTGACATGAGTGGGGGCCTGGTGGAGGCTGCCCCTGGTGACTGGGGGGGTGGGGGTGGTGGGTGACATGAGTGGGGGCCTGGTGGAGGGTGCCCCTGGTGGCGGGGGGGTGGGGGTGGTGGGAGGCATGGGTGGGGGCCTGGTGGAGGCTGCCCCTGCACTGCTGGGGGGTGGGGGTGGTGGGTGACATGAGTGGGGGGCTGGTGGAGGGTGCCCCTGATGGGGGGGGGGGGTGGGGGTGGTGGGTGACATGAGTGGGGGCCTGGTGGAGGGTGCCCCTGGATGGTGGGGGGTGGGGGTGGTGGGAGACATGGTTGGGGGCCTGGTGGAGGGTGCCCCTGGTGACTGGGGGGGTGGGGGTGGTGGGTGACATGAGTGGGGGCCTGGTAGAGGGTGCCCTTGGTGGTGGGGGGGTGGGGGAGTGGGTGACATGAGTGGGGGCCTGGTGGAGGGTGCCCCTGGTGGCAGGGGGGTGGGGGTGGTGGGAGGCATGGGTGGGGGCCTGGTGGAGGCTGCCCCTGCACTGCTGGGGGGTGGGGGTGGTGGGTGACATGAGTGGGGGCCTGGTGGAGGGTGCCCCTGATGGTGGGGGGGTGGGGGTGGTGGGTGACATGAGTGGGGGCCTGGTGGAGGGTGCCCCTGGATGGTGGGGGGTGGGGTGGTGGGAGACATGAGTGGGGGCCTGGTGGAGGGTGCCCCTGGATGGTGGGGGGTGGGGGTGGTGGGAGACATGGTTGGGGGCCTGGTGGAGGGTGCCCCTGGATGGTGGGGGGTGGGGGTGGTGGGAGACATGGTTGGGGGCCTGGTGGAGGGTGCCCCTGGTGACTGGGGGGGTGGGGGTGGTGGGAGACATGAGTGGGGGCCTGGTGGAGGGTACCCCTGGTGACTGGGGGGTGGGGGTGGTGGGAGACATGAGCAGGTGTGCAGGGTAGTCCCCTGTTTTGTGGGCTGCCTGCAGGGGCCGTCGAGGGTGACAGGACCCAACCAGCCTAATCGCGTGTGTAACTTCGCACGCACCCCTGTAATACACGTACCAAGCCAAATCGCGTGTGATAATTCCCGCGCACCCCTGAAATACACGCGCACAGGCTATTCGCGTGTGGAAATTCCCGCGCACCCCTGAAATACACGTACCCTGCTGTAATCGCGTGTGGGACTTCCCGCGCACCCCTGTAATACACGCGCCCAGCCTATTCGCGTGTGGAAATTCCCGCGCACCCCTGAAATACACGCGCCCAGGCTATTCGCGTGTGGAACTTCCCGCGCACCCCTGAAATACACGCGCCCAGCCTATTCGCGTGTGGAACTTCCCGCGCACCCCTGAAATACACGCGGCCAGGCTATTTGCGTGTGGAACTTCCCGCGCACACCTGAAATACACGTACCCTGCTGTAATCGCGTGTGGGACTTCCCGCGCACCCCTGAAATACACGCGGCCAGGCTATTCGCGTGTGGAACTTTGCGCGCACCCCTGTAATACACGTACCAAGCCAAATCGCGTGTGATAATTCCCGCGCACCCCTGAAATACACGCGCCCAGGCTATTCGCGTGTGGAAAATCCCGCGCACCCCTGAAATACACGTACCCTGCTGTAATCGCGTGTGGGACTTCCCGCGCACCCCTGTAATACACGCGCCCAGCCTATTCGCGTGTGGAAATTCCCGCGCACCCCTGAAATACACGCGTCCAGGCTATTCGCGTGTGGAACTTCCCGCGCACCCCTGAAATACATGCGGCCAGGCTATTCGCGTGTGGAACTTCCCGCGCACCCCTGAAATACACGTACCCTGCTGTAATCGCGTGTGGGACTTCCTGCGCACCCCTGAAATACACGCGGCCAGGCTATTCGCGTGTGGAACTTCCCGCGCACCCCTGAAATACACGTACCCTGCTGTAATCGCGTGTGGGACTTCCCGCGCACCCCTGAAATACACGCGGCCAGGCTATTCGCTTGTGGAAATTCCCGCGCACCCCTGAAATGCACGTACCCTGCTGTAATCGCGTGTGGACCTTCCCGCGCACCCCTGAAATCCACGTACACGGCCAAATCGCGTGTGAGACTTCCCGCGCACACGTATTTTTTTTCAGCGTGTCCGTGTTTGTGGGTACCCCTTTGCACGTCATTTGTCCTGGAGGGCCACAGTATAGGACATTCATCATGGCAGTATATGGGTGCTATTTGTTGGCGCACCTTTTGGCGCACATTTCTTACAGCCGCTGAGACGCTACCGCCTGCTTTCTTGTGGCGGTCGTGTTTGTGCCTGTGCGCTGGTTTGAGCGTGCGCTTTTTTGACCTATTCTATTCCATGAATACGTGTTGTAGGCGAGCGTGTGGGCGTTCTGCGCACTTTTACCCTGTGCTTCCCCCGTGACGCCCACATTTTGGCAAGTTGTTCCCCATTCCGAGTGTTACACCCCGTGTTCCGCCTACTTTTGTTGCGTGCACCGCGCTATGTGCGATTTTCGCTGTGGACTGTGCGATTTTCGCTGTGACCTGGCGCATGCCGTTAGATGGCCTGTGCGCCAACGTGCGCCGCGCACTTTCTTATCGCACGTCCGATGGTTTTCTCGCGCACGGCCTTCCATGAATCGATGTGCGCTGCTTTTCGTGCGATTTTCGCTATTCCACTGCGATTTTCGCTATTCCACTGCGAATCGCACGTTTTTGGCCACTTGCGCCGCGCTAATTATTCCATGAATCGGCCTGTATATAGCCTTAAAAGGCTTTCTCCCCTTTCATTTGGTGCAGCAGAAATATAACTATAAATAATAGACCAATTCTACAAAAAACATGGATTAGTACAGGTCTTAAATGTATTGATCAAATACTTACAGCTGGCCACATTCTAACATTAGATGAATTCAGAATGGCATGTGCACTTCCTAACCGCCCTCTTAATCAATCCTCCAGTTTAATCAATGCTTGTCTTGATGCTAGAAGTAGAAATTAATTAAGTGTGTTGGCTGCTGATCCTAACAGACTTTGTCTCATTGAAATGCCTGAAACTGTTAAAGCCTCCTGCCTCTATAAAATCTTTAGAGGAGAAAGAACTTCTGATAGTAAGTGGACCTCTGAACTACAATGGGAAGAAGACTGTGGTATACAATTTGATGATGAATGTTGGTCTAACATTTGGAGTAAAATTAAATAGTTATCTGTCTCTGCAACCCAGCCCAAACATCATTTTCTTCACCCATAGAGCCTTTTCTGTGCCCACAAAACTCTACCCACCCGTTTCATGGATTATTCTGCTGGGAGAAAAAGAGACTTGGAGCGAAATCGCGTGCAACTCCCAGTTCATCGTTTCATGGAAAGCAATGCGCAGGGCTTACCTGGGACTGTCAAGGAATCCATGCCGGTCCACCACGTCACTGCGACTCAAAGAAACGCCTTGCGCTAGACTCCAAGAGGAGTGTGGGCCGGGCCTGTGCAGCCAACTAACAATGGGACGGAAAAACGGAACACATGGAATGAGGAACAAGCGAAAATGTGGGTGTTACGAGGGACGTTTCACTGTCAAACAATCGCACCTCCCATATGCGCGCAAAACAACCATATTAAGGGAATTGAACAGGGAACGCCGGTTTGTGAGAAAGCAAGCGCAAATCCCAAAACACCTACGCCACGCGATACCAAGTGTAAACGTCAACGCGCACACTAACAAATGCATAAAAAGCACACACGCACAACAAACGCACAGATACAGCCATGATGAATGCACCATTTGTTGCAGTAATTATCCAGGGACAGCGGAGGAGGAGAATGGCCAGGGCACGCACCTTCCACCAACAGACCATCCTTTTTGGGATGCCCGATGACCAGGTCTATGGCAGGTATAGGTTCTTTCCCCATATCATCCTAGACCTGGTCAGGGAGTGGGAAGATACAGGGAGTGGGAAGATGACCTAACATCACTTCACTGCTCTGCACTTTTTAGCCACTGGGTCATTCCAGTTGACCCTCGACATAGACCATGGCATCTTCCAGGCCATGCAGTCTTACTACTTACACCAGGAGTTGGCAATCACAACTGCACTGTCTTTTGTCCACCGGCATATCTATATACCCAGAACACCAGCAGAGAGGCAAGCAGTGGTCCAGGATTTTTACGAGGTGGTGCACTTTCCAAAAGTGCTAGGTGTTATTGATTGCGCCAATGTTGCTTCACATCCACCTCGAGCAACAGAGCACATCCACCGCATCCGGAAACGTTGGCACTCCATCAATGTTCAGGTTGTATCTGAAGTGTATGCCAACTATCCTGGTGGCACACATGATAGTTACATCTTCAGGATATCCCCACTACACTGTGCCCTGGAAGCTGGGAAGCATGGCAACACATGGCTCATTGGTGAGTATGAATGGCCATGCACATGCATGCATGTTGCTCACAGACCAATAGACAGTGTAAACAAATGACAACGACAACCATGCTCATAGCTACAAGGTACAAGTGCCTACCCTCTGAGCAAATACATGATGATGCCCATATGCCAGCCCAAACCACCTGCCGAGGTAAGGTACAATGCTGCCCATAATGCAAGTCCGGGCATAGTGGAGCGTACATTCGGAGTGCTCAAGTCATGTTTCCGCTCCCTTGACCACTCTGGCAGTGGGCCTCATTACAAGTGAGGCGGCAAGGGGTTAACGGTGCCGGTAAAGGTGCCGGTGCCATTAACCCCATACCGCCCTATTACGAGGTCCCCTCACGGGACCCGCTCTGGATTTCTGGTTTTACTGGACATCCTTTGCGGATTCCGTGAGGGGACAAGCATGCTAACAGCGGGCCCATCATTAACAGGCCCGTTGTTAGCATGCTCCCCATTCCCATTGAGCCCTATGGGGGCTCAAATGTTAATGGGGATGGTCCATGTCCGGGTTCCCTGAATGGGGAAATACTAGGCCCTCCAAAGTCGGAATGGCCCGGTATTTCCCCATTCGGGGACCACGGACCCGGACCGAGTTTGGAGGCAGCCATGGCTGCCTCCAAACTCGTAATGAGGCCCAGTGTGTTGCTATATGCACCACCAGCAGTCTGCAGGATCATTGTGGCAACATATTTCCTGCACAATGTTGCAACATGGCATGGTGTCCTAGGGAACATGGTGGTGGCACACCATGCACTCCCACAGGCACAACATTTCCATATGGCTGGGCAAGATCACATGGAGAGGCTGCATGTACCCAGCTTGTGCAATCTTTTTTCACCTAAAATCCTTTTCCTGTGGAGTGCACATGATCCTTCAAAATCCCATGTGCCATTCAGTGATGACAATAGGCCAATCCACTGTGCCCACAAAACCACCCTGAGAAAGCGACCTGGGAAGTTCAAATTTGTGTGCATCCCTTATAACTAAATCGACATTCCATTTTTTGTTTCCAAAAGAAACACATTGAAGAGGGAGGGCACTAGAACCACCATGCCAACCATTGAATTAAATCACCCTTTTGGCACAAAAACCATCCCAAATGACTAACTAACATACCTGTCAAATGTGTAAGCAGCGATAAATCATGAAAGTCATCAAACATCCTGCCTGAGCTGCAAGCCATACATGGCTTCCAAATGTAACATGTTCACAAAATACAAGAAGCACAAAGGCATATTGCTGCACACATGCCTGATAATGTGCATGAAGTGCACAAACATGTCCCTATTGTGGGGTGTAGAAAAGCAGTGCAGTAACGTTCCACATGTGACAGAATCTGACAACATGAACACAATAAGCCCCATCCCAAAAGATCAAATGACAAAGTGGTAATTGACAATTGTGGCAAAGAGGGTGACACACCAGAATGACCACATCCAGACCTGCAGCAACCAATGTAGCCATTCCACAAGGATTAAGATAAATGTGCCTCTTACCTGTCCCGTTGGCATGCAGTGACAGTCAAATTAATTCAAGGAAAAAGTCAATCATACACTGACTAAAGGATTTGCAGACAATATAAAAAATTAAACAAAGTGCAGCCAACTCATCCATGCACCCATAAACTCAAAACCCATGTGACCCCCTTCAGTGACATACAACACATGCAAACAACAACTCACAAGACAACCACCAACAAGTGTCCCAGCACACATGCAGCAACACCTGCACATTACATGCAATTAAAACACACAAAACACGCACACTGAGAAACAAAAACCCCCACACTGCCTGACCCCCTGAATGACATGCAGCAAATTTGCATGTCACATATTCCCATTCCCGATCTGATGGCACACAACATAAGCATCAGTCAACATGCTGCATGAAAATGAGAAGACATCAGATATGCAGATAATTGACCCCCAAAAAAGCAGGGACACCCCTGGAAGACAAGCAATGACATGACAAGGCATGCCACCACCAGCATAATACTGGGACAGTGCAGTGAACCCATTATGCAATGCACAAGAAGGCCAGTACACAAATACTCACCTCCTGCACTCGAGACAGGACCATGCTTGAGGCAGCCTTTTCTTTAGGCCGATGTCAGACTGAAAGGCTTGTCACAGAGTCAACTGCCATGGAAGACGTAAGCAGACATAACAAAGCAAAGTGATACTGCAAGCAAGGATAAATGCACGCACATGGTAGGATGCAATCAAAAAGTGCAAGGCCAATGCAGACTTTATTATAACAGCATACAATTGGTCCAATTGTTCATTCAATTCAATGCATCTGTACAATGCACCCAGCTTTGGTCAGCTTGAAGCTGAAAGCATCATGGTGCAGCATGCATGGGGCATGCATGTTTAACCGGGACATCCAACCCAGCCCTTTAAGAGGAGGTAGCAATACTTTGAGATGAATGGGGATGCAGAAGTTACTCAAACATCAATAATCAAAATGACTCAGGAAGTTGGCAAAAATGTACTGTTTTAATATCAATTATCTAAAACAGGGAGTACAATGGACATCAAATGACATCTCATAGCATGGTTTCTCAATTTGCTTCAGAAAAACATCATACTTATAGTAAAAACTCATCATTGATGATGTTAACATACACACTCACTAACGTCATCCTACGTGGCAAACTACAAAACCTAGTGGCAAATGTGATAGACTTAGAAGGAACATCTAAGTATACGTTCCATACTAGTCTAAGAAAGTGATAGGCTCCTTAACATCAGGGGGGAGGCAACTAAGCCTTCCCCTCAAACAGGTCACTATGAATGTCAATAAATACATGACGTCCTATTGGTTACACAAACTATAGGGCTCTTAATCATACGGCCCCCTACAAATGGTTGGCACTCTTACATCTGTCAGTACTTTTCCACCCACGTTAGCAGCACGCAGGCTGGACTTCCAGGTGCTGGTGGGCTGATCATAACCATAGCTTCCCACCAATCAGCATATGATCTATCATCACCTCAGTGGTCTGCATGTCAATTAAGGCTTTGAACTTGGCCTTGGAAATGTTCCTTGCCCTGGAGAGTACAGGGGAGTAGAGAAACGCTCTGCCTTTCTGCTTAGGTGTGGTTCATCCTGTCTGTCCAACTTCATCCATCCACGTGACTGAAGACCACAAATTTGAGCTCTGGTGTATTTAAATGTTATAGACCTCTCATGGCTTCCTTGTTTTCGTCTATGCCTTCTGAACAGAAGTTTCATTCTTATGGGGCAAAAATGGGAATGGGAAAGGGTAAATGGGGATTGGGGACTTACCGCCCCGCCAAGGTCGGAATGGGTCGATAAGTCCGCCAACCACCATGGCGTAAACGTAGTTTACGCCATGGTGGTAAAGTCACGGCCCAGGCGGTAACTTACCGCCTGGGTCGTAATGAGGGCCATTGTCTTTTTCCTTTTTTAGCACTTTTAATGGCATGATTATTACTCTGCTATATCTCACCTACAAGTTTACTGAGAAGTTTTCTTTTAATCTCGAAACTTGTTTTAAAGATATATTCACGGATGAAATTATCATTGTTGTCTTCTTTTAAAATATGACCCTTTAGTGTATGGCTTGGAACATTAAGGGTCTTAATAATACAATTAAGAGGCAAAGCCCACATTTATAGATTCAAACCAACCATTGCATGCTTACTGAACACTCATTTACCATTACAGGAGTCTATACAATTAAAAAATACTGGGTGGGCGAAGTATTAACCAGCCATACAGAAGGTAAGCATAATGGTGTAGCAATTTTAATTAAAAAAGGGACTCAATACCAGTGTCTCCATAAATATATTGACACGAAAAGTAGATGGGTATTAGCTAAGTTAGAGACTGCATCTCAGATCATTTTTTATTCTCAATGTATATTGGCCTACTACTCCTGATCCCAAATTCTGGCGAGATCAGAAATGTATGATACTACAATTTGACCTTCCAAATTTGATACTGTGTGGTGACTTTCACAATATTATTGACCCTTTCTTAGATAGATCTCCTTGTCAATTTAAAAATAGTAAAACACACACAGAATTCACAAGTTGCCTATCAGAAACCGGTGTTATTAATTTATGGAGATTGGCACACCGTACAGACATAGATTTTACCTTTCACTCCCTTCCTATTAATACATTCTCTCGTATGGATTATATTTTTCTCACCAAAATGCAAACAGCTTCAATAATTGACTCCACTATCGAATCCTCAGCAATCTCAGACCATTCTCCCATCATAACTAATACTGAACTCAGGTGTTGTAGAAACCTTACCAATAGATGGAGTGTCAATAACTGGTTACTTCAAGACTCCAATTTTGCAAAGTCTTTCCTTGACTTTCATAATCTTTTCTTCCAAGTCAATAAAGATGCCGACACCTTCCCTGCCAATAACTGGGACACATATAAATCAGCTCTGCGGGGTCATATAATTTCTTACATGGACAAAAAGAAAAGGGAAGCAAAAAAAGAATTAGATAACCTCCATGCCCAATTGCATAATTTAGAAAAACAATTTTATTCTACGCCTATTGATACTCTTCATCGACAAATTATTACCTTTCGTTTTTCTATTAATGAGAAATGTACGGAACTTGCCTCTGGTGTCATATTAAAATCTAATATCAATCAATCTTCCAATAAAGCAAGTAAAGACTTAGCCTCATATCTTAAAGCCAAAAAGGAATGAACCAGGATTGCTACCATTAAAAATTAACAAGGCCAGTGGTGACCTGCAATGCTGATATTCTAAATGTTTTTACCAATTTGTATAAAAAAAACTTTATACGTCCGGCCACACCCATCCTAATATTGATTTTAATTCATTTTGTAATCACTTAAAAAATAATCACATTGATTTTGCTTCCCTGGATTTACGCATTCACATTAGTGAAATCACTATGGCCATTAAGAACCTTAAAAAAGGTAAAGCTCCTGGACCTGATGAGTTCTCTATGGATTATTTCTCACACTTCTCCCCTACTCTATCTACAAAACTATAATCATTACATAGATCTTTCTCTGCGGTGGGGAAATCATCAGGTACCTTTGCTGAAGCAATCCGGATTCTTTTTTCCTTACAGAACAAAGATGCAAAACTATAGGCCTATTTCATTGATAAACTACACTGCAAGATTTTTTCAAACATTTTAGCTAATAGAATAGAATCCTTCATGTCTAATTTAGTTAAATCAGATCAGGTAGGTTTTGTGAAAGGAAGATACATCTCAGCTAACACCAGACTTCTTATGAATTTGAACGATTGTATTAAAAACAAATCTCATCCAACAAATATGGCAATAGCACTAGATGCCGAAAAAGTTTTTGACTGAGTGGAATGGGACTTCCTTTTTCGGGGCCACTTAAATGGTATGCAATTGGTGAAATTATATTAAATTGGACACATTTTGTTTTCTGAACCCGAAACATCCATCTTTATAAATCGCCAATTTTCTCCCCGTTTTTTCCTCCATAGGGGTACAAGACAAGGCTGTCCAATTTCACCCTTGCACTTGAACCTCTTTTAGAATTAATTTGCAGAAATAAAGATATAATTGGGATTAGTTGTGGAGGCTACAATTGCAAACTAGCTGCTTATGCTGATGATATTCTAATTTTCCTAGAAATCCCGAACACATCTCTTCTCCATTTGTTGGACACAATTAACATCTTCTCTGATTTCTCGGGATATCAATTGAACAAAGATAAATCTGAAATGCCCCTGCTTAATATATACTGTTTGAAAGATGATTTCACCCAATATGGTTTTAGTTGGAATCCAATCTCTAATAATTATTTCGGTATTTCAATTGCTCCCTCACTTGACCAAACAGTCAAGATACATTTAAAAATGCTGCAATCAAAGTTGAATGAATCTGTAACAACCTGGTGCCCTCTGTAGCTAACGTGGTAGGGAAGATTAGAGGTCATCAAGATGATGTGCTCGCCTGTTATTTTATACTACTTGCAAATGCTCCATATCTCACCACCAGCCTCTTTTTTTAAGCCATCAACAGGATATTCTTTAATTTTCTGTGGGGTCCTAATAAAAGGAAAAGGATTGCCTGCAATAAACTCAAACAGTCATGAAATGGGGAATGGGTTGGATTCCCGAATTATAAGAATTACCACAAAATGTCTGTTCTCAAATTAGCCAAGGATGGGTTTCTCCCGGATCAGATGCAAAATCCTCCTGCATGGCTAGTGGCCGAAAAATCATTTGCCTCTCACTTTGATATTAGAGATGCTGTATACCTCTTCAATGGTTCCAGGCTGGGTTTTTCAAAAACAATATGCCTTACTACCTCACACTTAAAGGATTTTTTGTTTCACCAAACTAAATAGCCTTTAAAGGCTTTCTCCCCTTTCATTTGGTGCAACAGAAATATAACTATAAATAATAGACCCATTCTATAAAAAACATGGATCAGTATTTGTCTTAATTGTATTGATCAAATACTTACAGCATTCTTACATTAAATGAATTTAGAATTGCATGTGCACTTCCTAACTGCCCTCTCAATCAATCCTCCAGTTTAATCAATGCTTGTCTTTATGCTAGAAGTAGAAATGAATTAAGTGTGTTGGCTGCTGATCCCAACAGACTTTGTCTCATCGAAATGCCTGAAACTGTTAAAGCCTCCTGTCTCTATAAAATCTTTAGAGGAGAAAGAACTTCTGATAGTAAGTGGACCTCTGAACTACAATGGGAAGAAGTCTGTGGTATATAATTTGATGATGAATGTTTGTCTAACATTTGGAGTAAAATTAAATAGGTATCTGTCTCTGCAACCCAGCCCAAACATCATTTTCTTCACCCATAGAGCCTTTTCTATGCCCACAAAACTCTACCCACCCGATTCATGGATTATTCTGCTGGGAAAAAAAGAGACCTGGAGCGAAATCGCGTGCAACTCCCAGTTCGTCGTTTCATGGAAAGCAATGCGCAGGGTTTACCTGGGACCTGCAAGGAATCCATGCTGGTCCACCACGGCACTGCGACTCAAAGAACGCCTTGCGCTAGACTCCAAGAGGAGAATGGGCCGGGCCTGTGCAGCCAACTAACAATGGGAGGAAAAACAGAACACATGGAATGAGGAGGAACAAGCGAAAATGTGGATGTTACGAGGGACGTTTCACTGTCAAACAATCGCACCTCCCATATGCGCGCAAAACAAACATATTCAGGGAATTTAACAGGGAAAGCCGGTTTGCGAAAAAGCAAGTGCAAATCCCAAAACACCTACGCCACACAATAGTAAGTGTAAATTCCAACGCGCACACTAACAAAGCATAAAAAGCACACACGCACAACAAATGCACAGATACAGCCATGATGAATGCACCATTTGTTGCAGTAATTATCCAGGGACAGAAGAGGATGAGAATGGCCAGTGCACGCACCTTCCACCAACGGACCATCCTTTTTGGGATGCCCGATGACCAGCTCTATGCCAGGTATAGGTTCCTCCCCCATGTCATCCTAGACCTGGTCAGGGAGTGGGAATATGACCTCACATCACTTCACTGCTCTGCACTTTTTGGCCACTGGGTCATTCCAACGGACCCCCGACATAGACCATGGCATCTCCCAAGCCATGCAGTCTCATTGCTTACACCAATTGTTGGCAATCACAACTGCATGGCCTTCTGTCTGCTGGCATATCTATATGCCCAGAACACCAGCAGAAAGGCAAGCAGTGGTCCAGGATTTGTATGGGGTGGTGCACTTTCCAAAAGTGCTAGTTGCTATTGATTGCACCAATGTTGCTCTACGTCCAACTTGAGCAACAGAGCACATTCACCGCAACCGGAAACATTGGCACTCCATCAATGTTCAGGTTGTATGTGAAGTGTATGCCAACTATCCTGGTAGCACACATGATAGTTACATCTTCACGATATCCCCACTACACTATACCCTGTAAACTGGGAAGCATGGTAACACATGGCTCATTGGTGAATATGAACGGCCATGCACATGCATACATGTTGCTCACAGACTAATAGACAGTGTAAAAAAATGACGACAATCATTCTCACATCTACAGGGGACAAGTGCCTACCCTCTGAGCACATACATGATGATGCCCATATGCAACCCCCACCCACCTGCTGAGGTAAGGTACAATGCTGCCCATATTGCAACTCGGACATAGTGGAGCGCACATTGGGAGTGCTCAAGTCACGTTTCCGCTCCCTTGACCACTCTGACAGTGTGTTGCTATATGCACCACCAGTAGTCTGCAGGATCATTGTGGCAGCATGTTTCCTGCACAATGTTGCAACATGGAATGGTGTATCGGGGGACATGGTGGTGGCACACCATCCACTCCCACAGGCACAGCATTTGCATATGGCTGGGCAAGGGCACATGGAGAGGCTGCATGTACCAAGCTTGTGCAATCTATTTTCACCTATAATTCTTTCCCTGTAGAGTGCAAACGATCCTGCAAAATCCCATGTGCCATTCAATTATGACAATAGGCCAATCCACTGTGCCCACAAAACCACCCTGAGAAAATTCCCTAGGAAGTGCAAATTTGTGTGCATCCCTTATAACTAAATAGACATTCATTTTTTTTGTTTCCAAAAGAAACACATTGAAGAGGGAGGACACTAGAACCACCATGCCAACAATTGAATGAAATCACCCCTTTGGCACAAAAACCATCCCAAATGACTAACTAACATACCTGTCAAATGTGTAAGCAGCGATAAATAATGAAAGTCATCAAACATCCTGCCTGAGCTGCAAGCCATACATGGCTTCCAAATGTAACATGTCCACAAAATACAAGAAGCACAATGGCATATTGCTACACACATGCCTGATAATGTGCATGATGTGCACAAACATGTCCCTATTGTGGGGTGTAGAAAAGCAGTGCATTAACGTTCCACACGTGACAGAATCTGGCAACATGAACACAATAAAACCCATCCCAAAAGATCAAATGACAAAGAGGTAATTGACAATTGTGTCAAAGAGGGTGACACACCAGAATGACCACATCCAGACCTGCAGCAACCAATGTAGCCATTCCACAAGAATTAAGATAAATGTGCATCTTAATGCAGCCGACAGTCAAATGCATTCAAGGAAAAAGCCAATCATACACTGACTGAAGGATTTGCAGACAATATAAAAAATTAAACCAAGTGCAGCCAACTCATCCATGCACCCCAAAACCCAAAACCCACGTGACCCCTTCAGTGACATACAACACATGCAAACAACAACTCATAAGACAACCATCAACAAGTGTCCCAGCACACAAGCAGCAACACCTACACATTACATGCAATTAAAACACACAAAACACACACACTGAGAAACAACAACCCCCACACTGCCTGACCCTCTGAATGACATGCAGGAAATATGCATGTCACATATTCCCATTCCCAATCTGATGGCAAACACACAATACACGCATCTGTCAACATGCTGCATGAAAAAGAGAAGACATCAGATATGCAGATAATTGAGCCCCCATAAAAGCAGGAACACCCCTGGAAGACAAGCAATAACATTACAAGGCATGCCACCACCAGCGTAATATTCAGACAGAGCAGTGAACCCATTATGCACAGCAAAAGAAGGCCAGTAAACAAATACTCACCTCCTGCACTCCAGGCAGGACCATGCTTGAGGCAGAATTTTATTTAGGCCGATGTCAGACTTGAAGGCTGGCGACAGAGGCAACTGCCATGGAAGACATAAGCAGACATGACAAAGCAAAGTGATACTGCAAGCAAGGATAAATGCATGCACAAGATAGGATGCAATCGAAAAGTGCAAGGTCAATGCAGACTTTATTGTGACAGCATACACTTGGTCAAATTGTACATTCAATTCAATGCATCTGTACCATGCACACAGCTTTGGTCAACTTGAAGCTGCAAATACCATCGTGCAGCATGCATGGGACATGCATGTTGAACCGGGACAGCCGACCCAGCCCTTTAAGATGAGGTAGCAATACTTTGAGATGAATGGGGATGCAGAAGTTACTCAAACATCAATAATCAAAACGACTCAGGAAGTTGGCAAAAGTTAACAGTTTTAATATCAATTATCTAAAACAGGGAGTACAATGGACATCAACGGACATCTCATAGTATGGTTTCTCAATTTGCTTCAGAAAAACATCATACTTATAGTAACAACTCATCATTGATGATGTTAACCTACCAACTCACAAATGTCATCCTACGTGGCAAACTACAAAAACATAATGGCAAATGTGACATGCTTAGAAGGAACATCTAAGTATACGTTTGATACTACTCTAAGAAAGTGATAGGCTCCTTAACATCAGGGGGGCAACTAGGCCCTCCCCTCAAACAGGTCACTATGAACGTCACTAAATACATGACGTCCTATTGGTTACACAAACTATAGGGCTCTTAGTCATACGGCCCCCTACCATTGGTTGGCACTCTTACATCTGTCACATACTTTTCCACCCACGTTAGCAGCACGCAGGCTGGACTTCCAGGTGCTGGTGGGCTGATCATAACCATAGCTTCCCACCAATCAACATATCATCTATCATCACCTCAGTGGTCTGCATGTCAATTAAGGCTTTGAACTTGGCCTTGTAAATGTTCCTTGCCCTGAAGAGTAAAGGGGAGTAGAGACACGCTCTGCCTCTCTGCGTAGGTGTGGTTCTTCCTGTTTGTCCAACTTCATCCATCCACGTGACTGAAGACCACAAATTTGAGCTCTGGTGTATTTAAAATGCTACTTTTTAATAGACTTCTGACGTCTTCCTTGTTTTCGTCTATGCCTTCTGAACAGAAGTTTCATTCTTTCACACAATGGTAACTAATGATATAATGTGATATGATATGGCATTCATAACGAGCCTATACACAAGCGTTTCAAGGCGCGAAATGTCTGCTCATCCCAGTCAGATAAGATCCTGGCTTCTTGAGGCTCATCCAGCCTCGCCTTTCTGAGATTTACTTCTACAATTATGTTGTTTTTCAACTGCGACACACTGGAAAAAAGGCCTTCCTTCTTTGGTCCAGCTCTGCTATAACACATTGTATAAACATCCATTCTTTACTTTATTCCTACACATATATACGTTAGTACATGCCGCAATCTATTCACTACATAGCTAGCCACACGAATACTTTGCTTGCATTTCTTTGAACCCTGACCAAGAGAGGCCAAATGTGCCATCGAACCATTACCCCACAAACATTTCAAGGGATATGAAGTGACACTCAGTACACATGTGCAAAGTGCAATGAGACACACACCAGCACAACCATCAACACCTCTCACAAGCCACAAACAGCTTGCCCTGACACCCACTCCAAACCACTCAGAAAGGCCCAAACAGTAGGAACTCCCACAATTCGGTTTATGAAAACTGTGGGCCCACCAATCCATAGAAACAACACCATGCCCAGACCTAGGACCAGAACCACACCATGTGATGCATGCACCCATGAAGTAGTTCTGGTGCCCCACAAGACCAGTCAATCCCAAGTGATTACACACAGATCAAGACTCCCAGACACACCACACAAGTGTCTGTAAATGCCCTTCACTTACCTGCACAGGGTACCCACCTGCCTTGCAGACAATGAAACCCACCTGCAGACACATCCCCTAAATGCAATGACATGCATAGTAACAACAGAAAGAACCTGCACACACATGGCAACACATGAATGGAGCATGAAAATATGCTGAGAGCACCCACTGCAGAAGGACCACAGGATGCAAGAGAGTGACAGGAAATAGACTGTGATCTGCCCATGAGTGCAGCGTAGCACAACAGAGAGAGAGAGAGAGACAGTGAGAGGGAAGGGAAAGTTAAAAACACATCAATGAGTACACAGCTTGGATTGGAGATGGCCAATGACATGCACTAGACCACAGTAGGCATGGGCATAGCTGAGTTGATCGAGGGAGGAAGACAGTGACATGAGTACCACATAAAAAACCTTCCTGGCATGGTAGCATGCAAAGCACATGTATAGCAAACTTCCACATGCAGCAAACATGGGAAACAATGACGCATGCTGAACATGCAAGACAGTGCTCATGCTTACCCGCTGACTTAGCCGACATGGTGTGAATACTGCATCAGCTTCACTGGGAACTGTGCCTTCAAATGAGTGACAAGAGGGCCAGTGCCTGGCGCAGGGCATAGGGAGCATGGATGTCAAAGGGTGCATGGTGTCTCCCCCGGGACAGCAGTCACCGGCTCATTACGGATTACTGAAACAACATGGGACAAGACATTACAACAGGCATAGTTAAGTACCATTCACACAGCAACCATGTGTGATGATACTTACCTGCACATGCCATCCTGAGCACCACCATGCATACATGCAAGTTGCCCTCATTCTGCATGCCTGCATGTCCACCACTGCAAATGTCATGGCCTTGAAAGGGCCACTGCACAACTCAAGTAAAAATAAAACACCTAAAAATGAAAATAAACCTGGAAAGGGCAACTCAAAAATAACATGCCAACATCCGGGCCTGGGGTCTACAAAAGGGGCAAATAAATTATCAAAAATGTCCATCATGGACAGGGGGTGGGGAGTCCACCCAGGGGTAAGGGGCAGGGTGAATGTCAATGTCCCAAAAAAAAGAAATCCCCTCCATGGGCTCACGGACCGCACAGCTATGGTGGACTGAGAGGCATGTCTATGCTGGCACCCCCATCCTGCACTGAATCTGCAGGTGGAAGTGGTGCTGGAGGCTGACCACACAGTGCCCTGGCCTGGTCCTCAGTGGCAGCTGCCATCCGTGACAATCCTGAATGCACCAGCAAAAAGAGGGCTTGGAGGTCGCTGTGCACAAAGTCACGGTTTGCACAAAATTCCTCCAAGATTGTATGCCTCAATGCTAAAACTCCCTGGTGGAACAGTCTTCTGGTGGCTGCATGTTCCTCAGATTGTAGCCCGTGGGCCATCAACTCACGCCTCAGGCCATCCCTGTGTGCCCGACCCTCTGAAAGCAGAGATGCCTGCAGACAATGCATATCTGCCCGTCGCCCCCTGATGTTAGCCTCCATGTGCAGCCTGTGGGAGCAGCATGTGGACCACATGACCTGCAGCTGTTGCGCCACCTGTGTTGCTGGGGGGATCATGCAAGTGGGCAACCTATCCATGCCCTCAGTCAAACTCTCAAAGGTAGCACCCTGTCGGTGTGCGGAATGCAACATCTGCCACTCCCACCTTGTCTGCTCAGCATGCACACGTCCCCTATGTGTGCGGGACCCATGCCAGCCTGATGCAAGGGAGCATGTCCCTTGCTGTGATGCCCCTGTTCTTGGGTGCAGTACTGCAGCACTCCCTTGGACATCTGTCCGTGGACCAGAAACCAATGCATGGGAGGGGTGTCTTGCAGCCATAACCACCACATATGGGTGTGCCACCACTGACTGGCCTTTTGAAAGCACCTGACTCGCTGCAGACTCACGGGCCTCAACTGATCCACCCATTGGTGCACTCACGTCTGCCAGCATTGAGGACTGCACATCCGCTTCAGCATCAGAGCCAATTGAGGCCAAAGAGTCAGAAGTGTCTGCAGCATGGCTCAGGATGGTCTGTAGCACCAGTGGGTTCTCACAGCCTGCCACGCCACATCCCCCACTGGTGGTCTGAAGCACCACAGATTCTTCTTCATCCTTCTCCTCCTCTGCATCTGGTGCATCCTCACCTGCACATGGACAGAAAAGACGTGGAGTAATGTGCAACGTTTCTACAGTAAACATGTGTATCGCATTACTGTCATATAATAAAATGCAGGACATGTCATCATTAGATATATTTGGGGTGGGAATCAGTAAGACCGGTGCTTCTATCAGAGATATGAAGAAACCTTCGGTTCTTTGTTAGGTTTTTATAAAATTTGAGAAAAGTCTTTATTGGTGTTCAAGGTGCTGACACGTGTTTCGACCCCACAAGGGTCTTTGTCAAGGCTATGTTGTTTAGCAACCACATATTAATTTAAATGTTTGTGCATGTGTTACAATATGTGCGCAAAGTAATGTATATAAGGTGAACCCAGGTTGATCAGTGTTGGGTATGTGCGAAGTGACGTAGGTGGTCGGGTTGTAATTCATGTCCTCCTCCTCAGGTGATCCCCCTTCAGTTACAAGAGCAACCAGCTTGTACTTGGTGTGATGGGTGAGATTATTCCAGCGCTTCACTACCTGTGCAGCAGTGTGCTTCTCAAACCCTAATGCGTTGATCTCATCCACAACATGCTGCCAATGCCCCATATGCTGAGCAGTTGTATGTTTGCTCCCGGATGCTAGCACATATCATGGTGTTGAACGGTCACATAGTCCATGAGGAACTTAAGTTCATCATCACAGAAGTTCTTCTTCCTCAACGTGCCAGTTTACTGTTCGATGTCATGGGGTGAGCCTGTCCCTGATGTGCAGGCTTTGCCTTCTTGCTACAAGGTGTTGGTGCCACCCCTGTGTTGGTGGAAGCACTTTGGGGTCCAGATGCCAGACCACAAATGGCATGAGGCATGGTATTACCCACTGCGGATGGGGCATCAGCTTTCACAGCACATCCCTTACCCTTATGGGTTGGGACAGCTGCTTCCACAGCACGTCCCTTACCCTTCCAGGCTGGGACAGCTGCTTCCACAGCACGTCCTGGATCCCTTGGGGCTGGGACAGCTGTTTCCACAGCATGTCCCAGAACCCTTGGGGCTGGGACAGCTGATTCAAAAGAACATCCTTGACCTCTGCCCTGTCTGCCCCCTTTCCCTCATGGGGCCTTTCCACTCATGTTACAGGTGTAACGGAAATATGGAAGGCACACCAAGTAATTGCCCTGGGAATTATGGGGGCAGTCTACATGATGAAAGACGTAGTTCTGTAGTCCAGCAAGTCTCAAAAGAATCCAGGTGTGGAAATTAGGGTATGTGTAACGCACAGGCACCCCTAAAAAAAGAAAATGCATACCCGATACCAGGATAGCTTCCAAAATAAGAAAAAAGCGGTACACAATACACAATGGCATCCAGAAACACAAGAAATGCATACACAAACCCCAGAAAGCTACCAGGAAGGTGAGAATAGTGGTATATGACACACAGGGGCACCCAGAATTGAGGAAAATGCGTACGAGACTCACAGTTAGCCTTGCACTCCTTCTCGTCCATCTCCTTACCTTTGCACACACATTCAGAGTTGCTTCTACATATACTTATGTATCCCCGAATATGGCGTGCTCAATGCCTGCGTGCAGCGTGTGACATGTAAATTATGCATTCAGGGCCTTTCCTCTGATTTCATGTGTCAACGCTTTTCTCATTTTTACCGCGCAAAGTCCCTTCACCCTGTTCACGGCTGCGATCATTGCGAGACACGGATGATTCACGCTCCTGCCTCTGTACCATTTTACTTGCCTCCACCTGCCCTGTGTTGCCTCCAACTTTGCCATCTACTGCTGCCTGTACGGTGTGTGTGCCTGCTGCCCACCCGCACTGCGTTTGTAGTGCCTGCTGTCCAGCTATTGCCTGTGCACCTGTCTCACGCCCTGTGACCAACTCAGCTGCTTCGTTGGACTCCTAGTGTGCTTTCCACCACCACCGCTCCACAGCCCAGCTCCAGGACCAACCTGCCCACCCACATCATCCCCAGGGATTGCCATGTCAGCACCATCAACCTCAGACCAGAGCGGCAACACCATGACAGCAAGGCAGAGGGCTGTCAACTTCAGCACCAGGGAAGTTGACATCCTGGTGGCCAGGATCCCAGAGCATTAAGATGCCTTCTTCAACCCTGTGATGCAACGCACCAAGGAAGGATGACAGCAGATCTGGGACGGCATCACGGATTACATCAACACTGAGGCTATGGCAGTCTGCACCTTCAAGACGGTGCACAAGCGCTGGGAGGATCTTAAATCTAGGATCAAGGGTAAGGCCATGTGATTCATCCAGGCTGGTGCTACCGCGGAGCGGCACCCTGCACGCAGGTGCTGGATGCCAGGGAACATAGCACTCCTAGACAGGTTTTCCCCAGCGCTGCACACCCAGCTCTGCGAATTATGCCAATCTCTGGAGTCAACTGGTGAGTAGCCATGTGGTGCACTGCTCTATGGTGCATGTGTGTTGTGCATGTACCAGCATGTTGGCAGTGACCCCCTTAGGCCTGCAGCAAGTATGCTTCTGGGATAGATGTCTGAATGCTTGCTCTCCATGTGTATAGAGACATCTTTGGATTTTCAATGTGCTCTTACTTGCATTGTGTGTTGTATTGCTGGTTTGCAGACCATGCACATGTAATGTTACTTGTGTCTGAGATGTGCCAGGATGGCAAGTGTGCCAGTTGATGTAGTGCTGCCTACATCATGTGCATGCATGATGCTCATGTGCATGTGCCTAAAATGGAAATGTGTGACTGTGCATCACTCACGCCTGGATGCAACACGTGCAGTTGGATGTCTAGCTTAGTCATGTTGAGGCTTTGCAGTTCACGGGACTCTGATGTGATTTGTCATGGCACTGCTTGGGCCCTCTGAGTTGCTGTGTGTGCATGACATGTGTATGTATTTGTTGCTATAGCATGTTCACATGTGCATGTGCAATTGATGCATGTGGGTATAGCATAGTAGCATAGGCAATATATTGGTTGTGACAGAGGCATGTAGTATGATGTGATCGTGTGGAGTGATGGCCAGGCAGGTGTCTGCATGGTGGTGGATTGCATGTCCATGTGTGTGGGTGTGGAAGTTTATGGTTGTTCCCTTGACAATTCATGTACCTGTGAATGTTGGTGCTGCCACGCCAGCTTTGGTTAAGTACACTGATGTTGCTGTTCTGTGTCTCTCTTTTTCCACAGTTGCATCTGATGAAGAGGGAGGAAGCAATACTGTGGGGCAGGGATGCAGGGATGCCTCCACCAGGCAGAGGTGCAGCAACCGTGACATCCAGCATATCTGCTGGGGTGAGTCCAAGAAGGTGAAGGTGAGAGGGAACTCCTCAGCAGAGATTGGGCCAGGTGATGCCACACAGGGGCTATCCATGACGGAAGATTCCCCAGAGTCATCCAGGTTGATGAAGGGGGAGGTGGAGGAGGTGGCTGTTGCAGCCCAGCCCATGGGGTCAGGTGGGGGTGTTGAGGTTGCCATGCTTACTGCAGTCCTGTCCCAGGGACATGAGGCTGTGCAGACCACCATGGAGGTGCCTGTGCAAAATCCTGTCATTGGGGCATCAGATGTAGCAGTGTGCACCTGTCAGGATGCCTCCACCCAGACCCAAAGTTAGTTATTTAGGTGTAGGTTTCCTTTTTTATGTATTAAAAAAGGGGGTGTTGTCCAGTCTGTAGGTGGCTGCCTGGGGGGGTGGTCACAGGTGAGGAAGGCCGGGGGTCGTGTCTAGACTGGAGGGGGCTTCCTGGGGGTAGTTTCACAGGTGAAGGATGCTGGGGGTTGTGTCCAGATTGGAGGGGGCTGAGGGTGGTGTCCAGTCTGGAGGGGGCTGCCTGGGTGGGTCACAGGTGAAGGGGGCTGGGCAGTGGTGGCCACACTGGAGGGAGCTGTGGGTGGTGTCCATTCTGGAAGTGGCTGCCTGGGGGGATGTCACATGTGAAGGGGGGTGGGGGTTGGTGTCCAGCCTGGAAGGGGCTGCCTGGAGGGGGTGTCACAGGGGAAGGGGGCTGGGGGATGGTGCCCAAACTGGAGGGAGCTGGGGATGCTGTCCAGTCTGGAAGGGGCTTTGTGGGGGGTGTCACAGGTAAGGGGGCCTAGGCGGTGGTGTCCAGTCTGGAGGGGGCTGTCTGGTTGGGTGTCACAGGTGAGGGGGGTTGTGGGGTGGTGTCCAGTCCGGAGGGGGCTGCCTGGGGGATTGTCACAGGTGAGGTAGGCTGGGGGTGGTGTCCAGACTGGAGGGGACTTCCTGGGGGGGGTGTCACAGGTGAAGTGGGCTGGGGGATGATGTCCAGACAGGAAGGGGGATTTCTGTACTCCTGCCCTCTATATGGCAGAGTAGACGCACAGAACAACCCAGCCAAGATTATCTATGCGGTAGCAATGGACAAGCAATCTGTCATAATCATAGTTTGCATTTTGATTATGTGTCTCAGCGCTATTTAGTGTACTGAGTGGGTTGTGACATCTGAGTGGAGTATGGGTTGATCTTACCTGTTTACCTGGGCTGTGAGGTCATGTGGAACCTTCACGCTTCATGGAAGGTTGGCAGGGTCAGGGTTCTGGGCATTCTGGGGAATGACAGTTGGCTGTTGCTCTGGATGAGTGTGTATGTCCCAGTGTTTTCTCTACCATGTAACTACAAGGATTAAACTTACCTATGAACTTACCTTATGGTCTTGGCATTCTCTGTAAGACCAGTGGACAACCCTACATCACTGGCAACGAGGATGTTTGTGCTGCTCGGAAGGGGCAGCTGGACAGGAGTACTGCCTTCCTAAGGTGACATTCCACATCTTATCCGCGTCCGGACTGCCAGAAGGAGCTGGTTTGATGGATTCTGCAGGTTGGTCGTGCAGGAGCAGCAGCGGGACTGTCAGGGTCTAGGAGGATGTCCTTGACAAGCAGCAGGATCAGGAGGTTGGGTGATCCCCTACTTCACCAGTGGGGCTGTCTGGAGGCTGACATGGACTAGAGGGACAGTGGCTAGACATGGGCTGGCAGGAAGCTGAGGTGGCTGTTGTCAGCGTGCCCACGGTGAAGGCATTTTGGTGCTCCGCGCCGCCGTGATTGCTGGTGACGACGGTGAGGTAATGGGCATCAGGAGATCTGAGGCTGGGTTTTGGCGTTGCAGACCGCCTGTCCCTAGAGTGGGTGCCTCAGGGGTGATTTGTATGGCTGGTTGCAAGCAGTGTGGGCGCCAGTGTGGTTCCTGTGTGGTACAGCAATAGCGAAGCGGAGGCTTGGGAGATGCCGGTACAGGTGAGCTCATCGGAGATGTTTCCTTCAGGAAGCTAGTGTCCGATGTGATGACGTCAGCATGTGTGTTGTGGGCGTTCCAGCAATGGTTGCTGGCGCACGTTGCTGTTCTGGAACGCAGCTTAGGTCGCAGAGAGATGGATGTGGTCGAGGGAAATCAGGCTCTGCAGATGAACGATGTTACAGTGGAGTGCAGTGTGAGTATGGGCCGTCTCTGCACTAATTGCTTTTTCTATATGGCAGACGCTGGTGCGTTTTCAGGGAATAAAGTCGGAACTCAGTATTGTTGTTCTGGGTCTCAGTGTATGTTTCCCATTGTGGAAGGGTCGGAAGGAGGCTGCAATGTGTTTGTGTTCCATTTGCATCTACAGTTGGACGCAGCTGCAGAAAATGGACAAGTGCTTGCCGAAACATGTTACCGACTTGTGGGATGCTTGTATGTGGACTTAACAGCAGGGTTCTTGCGTCAGATGCTGCGGTGTGGAGAGGAACTTGTGGCAGCTGGATCCTGACTTGTTGGGCGCTAACATGTACACAGAGCTTCTCTTCTGATCGGAGCACTAAGTACGGTAGGCGTGGGGGAAGCCTGTAACGTTGTTGTTGTGTTTATGTTGTGTCCTCGGGGTTAGTGTGCCATAGGGTTGGGCCCTGGGTCGTTTTAGTGGTTTTGGGCCAGTGTTTTGGAATTTTGAGCACTTTTGTGTTTATGTTAGTGGCCTATGTGGTTTAGGACACTGTGGGGTCCCAGTGTACTTGTGGGTGCAGGTTTCTGGGTCAATTGTTTATCTGTGAAACTATGCTTGCTTTCGAGGTATTAACTGTGTTTTATTTTATTTGTATTCTTCCTCTACCATTTCTGGACTTGAGGGTGTGGGAATGGGCTGTACTTTAGCACAGTTTTTGATATTTGGTCAAGGGTGTACCTGTTTGCATCCCATTGTGGGGTGTAATCTTTTTCTTATCTGTTATGCCATGTTGTTTTGTGTCTGTGTGTAGGGGAATGTCCCTGGTAATTTCCGGAATGGCTGGGTGGGCTCTGGGTGTTTTTAGTGGGGTTTTAGTGGTGTGCAGTTAAGTGCTACGGTAGTTTGTGGCAGGGAGGTGCTGCTGCAGATTTGTAGTTCTGGGGGTCAGTTAGGTGTTGTCTAGTCGTTTCTGAGGCAGTGAGGTGCTGTCTAGTTGCTTTTGGGGCAGTGGGGTGCTGTCTGGTTGCTGTTGGGGGCAGCGAGGTGCTGTCGAGGTGCTAACTAGTTGCTTTTTGGGGGCAGTGAGGTGCTGTTTAGTGTTTAGTTAGTTTGGGGGCAGTGCGGTGTTGTCTATTGAGTGGGGGCAGTTAGGTGCTGTCTATTTTGTGATTGGGGCAGCGAGGTACTGTCTATATGGGGGAAGTTAGGTGCTGTAATTTTGTGGATAAGGGGCAATGAGGTGCTGTCTATTAAGTGGGGACAGTGAGGTGCTATCTATTAAGTGGGGATATTTAGGTGCTGTCTATTTTGTGTATAAGGGGCAGTGAGGTGCTGTCTATTAAGTGGGGCAGTTAGGTGCTGTCTATTTTGTGGATAAGGTGCAGTGAGGTGCTATCTATTAAGCGCGGGTTGTTAAGTGTGGTCTCTTAGTAATGGGGGCAGTGAGGTTTTGCTTTTTGGGATTGGGTATGTGTCTGTGTGGAATTGTGTAAGTGAAAGATTTGGTTTAGTGGTTGTGTGCAAGGTGCTTAACAGGGAATGATTTGGGAGGATCAGGTGCATAATGGTTAATATTCGGCTGGATCCATTCTTACTTATATTTGTTGTTGTGTCATCAGTGGGTTCTTGCTGATGTGGGTCTGCAGACTTTAGGGAAGGTCTTGGGCATTTTGTTCTGGTGGTTATTTTATTTGGTTTCAGCTTTAGATGCTTGTGGAATTTTCTGGGGCATGGCATGTTTGCTTCGGTGGTAACATTTTATCTCCGGGCTAGTCTGAGTCGCAGATTTCCTTTATGATAGTGTGTACGTTCTTTCATCTACTGGTTGGTGTGCAGAGGTATAAGCAACATGTGTGCCAGCGGGCGTTGTTGTTAGCAGCTGTGAGGGAGATGTGTCATAATCATAGCTTGCAGCTTGATTATGTGTCTCAGTGCTATTTAGTGTCCTGAGTGGGTTGTGACATCTGAGTTGAGTATGGGTTGATCTCACCTGTTAACCTGGGCTGTGAGGTCATATGGAACCTTCTTGCTTCATGGAAGGTTAGCATGGTCAGGGTTCTTAGCATTCTGGGGAATGAGAGTTGGCTGTTGCTCTGGATGAGTGTTGAGGTCCCGGTGTTTTCTCTACCATGTAACTATAAGGATTAAACTTACCTATGAACTTACCTTATGGTCTTGGCGTTCTGTCAGACCGGTGGACTACCTTACATCACAATCCAGGCTTAAGCTCTCAGGAGGTGATGCAGGCTGATTCTTAAGTACAGTGTAGTCCCCAAGCCCCCACAAAGGAATGTCCACACACTATGTTAGGTGATAACACAGTTCTGAATGTAAATAATGCTCAATATATATACACAATCAATAACACACTTTGTACTCTGGCAATTCTAATATGGTAAATACGTACTATGTCTATGTGGTACCACAGTTAACTCTTGACCCCATTAAAATGCACCAACTGCTGACAGTCTCAATGGCATACGAAGCAAACAGTAAAGTGAATCAGCAATAGACATAGGGAGGAAGACAAGTTAGGTTAACCAATGGCAGAATCGTTTTCTTACTAATAAGACAGAGTTCTATGTGAGGATCCCCCACCAGGGCTACCTGTAAATAAAGTGGATCAACAAGCCCAGTCCATATATGTTTAAAATAGTCTTGTTTCTTGCAAATAAATTTCTACTACCCCAATGTACATGGTTTAGCAGATTTTCTTCGACGGTCCATCAACGTATTCCTCGAGGGTGAACTCCCTTTAAAGTAGGAGCCACAGGGCATCGAGAGTCCTCGAAGAAGGTGAACACTATCGTCGAGAGTCCTTGATGAAAAGAGTTTGATGTCGCAAGGATGACTCAATGAAGAATGTAGGCCCAGCGGAGAGCGTCAGGTGTTGGCGTGGGCATCGACGATCGGGACTAGTCCACGGCTGACTTTCGGATCTTCGTCGGCGTCTTTGTGGACTTCGGGTGGCAGGAAACCCACCGGCGGAGTCTCTCAGTCGTTGCCGACCACAACTTTCTCCGGGGGGACAAAGCTGTTGACAGTGATGGCAAGCGAGTCCTTGGTTTCAAAATGACTTAGGCAAAGGTGGAGCAGCGTCGAGCAGCACAGCGTCAAGCTGTCCCCGCATCTGGGCAACACGACTCGACTGGCTTCCACCAGTTACAGCAATCCTCTAAACCATGGTTGACGGCAATGAACTTCGACGGCCTTGATGTCCGGACGCTTCACTTCGAGATTCCTCGGTGAAGATCAGCTTTCCGCACAATGTTCCCTCGTAGCTTGGGGAGAGGTCTCCTAAGCAGGTCCTCTCTCAGATCTGTCCTTGACAAACTCGACAGCTTTCAGATTGGTTCAAAGGAAAGCAGCAGCAATTTTTCTTCTTCCAGCTGGGCTTCAGGAATAAGCAGCTTCAAAATTCAGCTTCAGCTTCTGAACAATTCTGGTAAGTGAGAGGTCCCCAGATAGACTATTCTGTCTCTCATTCACACTGCTGAGCCATGCTTAGGCAGCCAATCCTTCAGAAGGGCATTCATATAGGCAGGCAGCCAATCAGGTTCACAGCGCATTCAGGCCATTCTCTTCTATCCAGACACCCATAACAAGGAATGTGGATTGGGCAAGCACCCAGCCTTTCAGCACCCCACACTGCATTCATGTCAGTTTCGGCCAGGGCTCTCTCATTCTTTGTATCACACACACAGATACCAGACACCCAGAACATGAAGTGCATATTGGTCACACACTCCATTCACCCAGGTCCCACACCAAGGGTGTACCCACAACATAGAGTCACTGGGAAGGCTCTACCCAGTCTGGCCTGGAATTCCCCCAATACCATGTATGGTTCTTCCACCCAACAGCCAGTAAGGGGAAGGGACAGAGTCGGGGCTTCCCTGGACTTTGGGAAAACAAGGTAACAGGTAATAGAAATCAAGAGGCCACAGGGGCCATCTTGTCCCCTATCAGGAATCCACTGATTCCTATGGCAGGGCCTGGGTGTCCCATAATGGAGGATACGCAGAGCACCTGGCAAATTCAGCATTGAGCTGCCACCAGCCCATAGCCTGCTCTGTGGGCCACACACAGGTGCCCAAAAACATACACTAAGGGTACAGGGTTGTACCCCCACCCATGGATGCCATAAGGGTATTTCAAGGGTCTCTATTCACCACAACCAAAAAGAGGAAGAGCTGCAATGCCAGGAGTCCCACATGAACTACTGTGCAGAAAACAACACAGAACACACATGATAAGGTAGTACAGGACACGGACAAGGATGCCCTGTCCCTCCAATGCATTTCCAGCATCACAGGGTGTCACATGTGAGGGGGGTTTCAGGTGATGTCCATTATGGAGGGTGCAGTCTGGGGTTGCAAGGGAGGGCCCGCTTTTTCGCATGGGTGCAGCCTGGGCTTACAAGGGAGGGCCCGTATTTTTGCTGTGGTGCAGCCTGTGCTTGCGAGTTGAGGAGTGCGATTTTGCTGGGGTGCAGACAAGCTTTGCCAGGGAGAGACCACATTTTCACTGCGGTGCAGCCTGGGCTTGCAAGGTGAGGTGCCCGATTTTGCTGGGGTGCAGTCTGTCTTTGCGAGGGAGGGCCCACATTTTCACTGGGGTGCAGCCTGGGCTTGCGAGGTGAGGCACACGATTTCGCTAGGGTGCAGTCTGGGCTTGCGAGGTGAGGTGCGCAATTTAGCTGGGGTGCAGCCTGGGCTTGCGGGGGAGGGCACGCCTTCTCAGAGGGGTACTGGATGGTGTTTCTGGGTGGCACGGAGGCTTGTGCCTGGATTGGCCTTTAGCTTGCTTTTTGGTGTGTGGGCGCGTGTTGTGGGCATTTCTCGTGCAACTTGTTTTTGCTTTCGCAATGGCTAGTAATGTGCCTTTGAATACATGAGTACGCATGGAGCGCAATTTATTTCCTGCACCACGGCTCGTACAGGCTCCTTCTAGGCGCGTGGACCTTGCACCATTTCTGCGCCCGATTCAATGAATCGGGTCCTTTATATTTAAGATATCTAAGGATGATCTCAGTTGGTGCTGTAGAAAAAACAATGTTAGAAGCAATTGTGCAAACAAATATTTGAGTAGGGTTCACATGCCAGAAGTAAATAATAACATAAATACATCCTCAGCTCGCAGAAAATCATGATAAGATGAATGTTCATATTTACATATTTACAAGAGCATTAAAAGAACACACAATCAACATTGAAGAAAATATTTATCTGATGTACCAATAAATAAATACAAAAAAAATCTTGTGTGTTTTAATTCTTTGGAGAGGAGAAAGGAGGGTCTGCCATAGATAGCCGGGACTCTAGTGATACATCCCAGTTCTCGACCATGGCTAGCATCAGAAGGGGAAGATCCTCTGAAGTGAAATTCAGAGGAGATAGACTGGCTAAACTCTGCAAATGTGATTAAAGGACAGGGTCAACGTTATGGACGTTTCAGCATCAGCTTATTTTGCGCCTTCCTCAGGACCAGGGTTATAATGGTGAGAACCCTGTATAAGCAAAGAGTAGAATACGGTTTAAAGGTAAATAGGGAGAGCAGTCATTTATTATGACTGAGAAGGTGAGTGTAAAGACAGAAGGTTTGCCGAAAGTGGGTTGAAATCCATCTTGCTGGGCGCAGTGGAGGTGCATGGAACAATCATTTTCCAAAAAGGTTCAAATGAATCCATGTGGAAAAAAAGTTAGAGAGAAAGCATAAGGGCTGGACATAGAGATGCCAGCCTCCATCTGCAGAGAGGCAGAGTGCCAGAAAAAAGTATGCACATACCTTAATGGTATGTGAGTTACAAACTGAAGCAGTTCATAGTGTAGGAGAAATGTTAGCTGATAGGTTACCGCACTGGAAGCCTGAAAAAGACAGAATAAGGATGCCTCAGTTATAGTTGGACTTTGAATAACCAGCAACGTGATAACCAAAGCAAAAACTCATCAGAATGTATGCACATACCTTGATGGTGTGCCATTTAGTGGCAGAGACAATCAATTCCTAATGGTGACCTGGAGATAAGTTAAGAGAATAATCCAAATTAAGTAAGGTTCGCACAGCCTGCCAAATAAAGTAGAGAAAGCCAAGAGAAATGGAGGGCACAGAGCTATAGCTTGAAGAGTGGTAGTATCACTTACCAAATGGTCAAACAGGTGGTGACGAAGTTCAAGTGGGGGACAGCAGTCCGCTAGCCTGCCTTCGAGGTGTTGGGTGGGAGTTCAAATAGAGAAAAAACTAAATGCACTCCAAGGCAATTTCAGCCAGAGACAGTTGTGGAAAATGATGTCAGCGAGTGCTGACGTCATCACGGCATTCTATCATGAACGTGGTGGTGTCATTTGGATCCACAGGCTGACCAGGTGAAACAAAAAAGCAAAATCAATGTATTTGTGTTTATGGTGTGTGTCTGAGATGGAGAGACTCACCATAATGATGCAAAGGTGGTACTTACTGTAAACGTTACTAGGGGTGTCTTCAAATAAAGAGGTTCCATGTAATAATGTCCCCACAAAAATGTCTCCTGACAAAAATGTTGCATTTTTTGTGAAGACATTATTGCATTGAACATGCAGGGGACACCCCTGTAATCCCCAAATAGTTTTTTCCAAGGGGATCAGGGGATATCCCCACAACTTGTCCCCATACATAATGTCACTATATATAATGTTGTCAATGTTTTTTCTGGTGACATTATGTATGGGGACATTATGATCTGATACCAATAAAGAGAAGCGGTGACTGGTGACCATGTTGGCTATCACTAAGCATGAAAATTAACAAAGTGGAAGGAATACAAATATGAAGACAGCATATCTATGGTTGCCCCCTAGAGAAAATTAGGGGGGTAACTGAAGGTTTTCATTCAAGCCTGAGATATGTGTTTGGAGCCGATGAATCCACTTAGCTTCCTTGTAGAGTATGGCTCATTCAGGGCTGATTGTGTTGGCTAACCTTTTGATAACCCAGTAGACATGTCCTCGGGGGAATGATTCATTTGAGAATAGTGGTTTAAAAGGGGTTCTTTGGGTGTTCTGTATCTGGGGCGGGACCTGTATTCAGAGATACGTATGTTAATAGCTCTCATAGTCTTGCCCACATATCTCTGTTTGAAAGGACATTCAATGCAGTATGCAATGTTTTGACTCTTGCAGTTAGTCATTTCATTGAGAATCCATTCTCTGTCTCAGATGGTAAAGTGTTCAACTTTTTTGGGTAAACCTGCAAACTGAGCAGCTCCCGCAAGGGCCGTGGCTTGCAAGCGGTCCCAAGTTCCAGGTAATCAAAGGTTTGCTGTGCTTTCTATATTGGGATTGGACCATACTGTCCCGAGGTTTCTCGATCTCTCGAGTATGAACAAAGGGGTTCTGCCTGTGGAAGACTAAGTTTAACTAAGGGTCAATGCTTGTGGATGATCTTCTTTGGGTCCAGAGTGTTCTGGCAAGAGGTAGTTGCACATGTTATTTTATTAGTATCCTGTGATTTCGTTCTAGGAGTGGGAAGTGATTCCCTTGAGTTGTATTTGGTCCTATTTTGTGAGTCACCAACTAACTTCTTGTGGTATTTCCTAGCGAGTAGACGAGTGTCTAGTATTTCTGCATTGAGTTTGAAATCATCCAAGGATGTGCAGCTCCTGAGAATTCTTAGGTATTGGACGGATGATAGATTGTCCCTTGTGTTATGGGAATGTTAACTATTATATTGCAGCAAGATGTTCTTATTAGTGGATTTTCTGAACAAAGAACAAGCCATATGCTTGTTTGTCAAGTCAAGAAAGCTTATAGTACATTGCTAAATTTGATAGAAAACATAATGTTGGTATTGAATAGTAAGCTAATTGTGGAAGTACTCCAAGGTAGGAACATCACCATGCCAAATGAACAGGATATCGTCAATGTAGTTCCTCTGCATTGCATCCTCATGTTGGTCACAAAAGGGTTGGTGGATGGCAAAATGAAATCTTCCTCAAACTGTGCCATGTATAGAATGGCCAAACTGGGTGTGCAAGTTGCACCCATGGCAGTGCCACAAATTTGCAGAAAGAAATTGTCCTCCAATTGGAAACAGTTGTTCTTAAGAGCAATCATCATGAGCTTGACTATTAATTCAGGGGAGGTTTTATGTGTCGTTTCACTTCTAGAAGGACAGTGTTGAATACAATCAATGGCTTCCTGTTGGGAGAGGCTAGTATATAATGACTGAATGTCCATGATAAGAAGATATTCATTGTTGACATCAAAGTCCAAATATTCAAAATGTAAAATGACGGCTGTGGTGTCCCTCAGGTAAGATCTTGTCATTGGCTGAGTGGTTTAAGGAAGACATCCACACATTTACAAAGGATTTTTAGAATGTAGTCACACCCCACTAAGATGGGTCTCCCCTGTACATCATTGCTATTCTTATGGATGTTGGGGAGAACATAGACAATCTGCATTTTGCGTGAGCTGCTGTTGAGAAAATCATATTCATTGTGAGTGAGTCTCGGTTCAAGGCAAGAAGTATAGCTTCAGAAATAATTAGCTTAATTTCTGATGTCTGATTATGGTTGAGCATCATGTAATTTTTGACATTGTGAATGAGGTTAAGGCCCATTCTTACATACTGTTCCTTATCCATGATTACAATCCTCTACTTTTGGCAGCCAGCTTGATTACCAGATCTTTATTGACACTGAGCTTTTGATGAGACACTACTGACCTCTCATCATTTCACAAGTTATGTTGTAGGTGGTTATTCTTGCTAGAAAGGAAGGTGAGATCTTTTAGTACACATTTCTCTAAAGTGATTATTTCACTGGGTAATGAATTATCCTGCAGTATAAAAGTGTATTTGGGATGGAGAACATTGTCAACTGAATCTATCAGTACGGTTTCATCCCTGAAAAACACTTTGAGTCTTACTTTGGATAGGAACTGTCTCCCTTCTGTGTTATTGATAGGTACAAATGATAGGCCATTCTGAAGGATGGAGAGTTCAGTAGCGTTGAGGTTATGGTTTGAGATATTGAATACCACCTATTCTTGCTGTGCTGTCATCAGTGATCGGCTGTCCGATGTGTTTCGATGATGCCTGGTGATCCTTGTTTGGGAAATTCCACATATTGAGAGTATCTGCGATAGGCTCTCTGGTTCCCTCTGTCTAAAAAAGGTCTTTGCTGAGGGGCTCCTTTGGTGTTTGGAAAGTCTCCAGGAGCAGAATCGCTGCTTGGCATGTTGGAAACAGTGACCCATTTCCGTCTGGGGTATCCATGTCCTCTCTTTTTGTGTAGTGTTCTTCTCTGTTCCATTTGCAGTTGTCCAGGTAGTTTTCAGCCAGGTAAAGATAGACGGTCTTAGCATTAAAATCAATCAACCACCCACCCACCCACAGCGCTCCCTTGACCAACAGTGGGTTTTCGCATAGGATTTTTAGGGCTAGACCCAATTGGATCAAGATTTCCAGAAAGGTTGTGCTCCATTCATTCAAGGTCCATTCAAATGAGCCTTCTGCCCTCTGCTTAATGATGTCATACTGCAGAGGGCAGTTCTAGGAGTTTAATTTGCCAAATACTGAGAGAGATTTCCAGAGAATTCTTACATGCATAGGTAGAAGACCCACTTTGTGCCTTATGATTGGCATAGGGATCGTGTTTAGCAATTTTAGCAGGTGTTTCCAACGTTTACTCTCAAGCTTTTCCCAGATTTCCCATGCTAGGCCCAAGTCTGCTTCACCACCATAGGTACGGGCCGGCACCACCTTCTGATTGTAGAATTGGATCACCGGCAATGATGAAAATGTGCCATATTTTCTAGCAATCACAAGAGCCTGTGCTGTCAACTGGTCAGTTTTCAGGATTAAATTTGCAATCCAGGCCATTTCCAATCTACTAGCACGTATCATATTTCCTAGATATTTGGTGGAATTTGTTGGAAATATTATACTGTTACCCAACCCCCATCAGAACTGTCTTTACTTCTTTCCTCCTGGGTTTTGTATTGGGAGGATCTCAGGTTTTTCGCATTTATTTTTTGATTGTTCAAAATTACATAGGCCTGCAAGGCATCCAGCTTTTTTTGGAGGCTGAGGGGAGTCCTGTCCAGCAGGACCAGGTCGTCCACAGATAAGAGCCAACCTGCCGACCTGGCGTTGATCTTCGGTGGACAATATCTAGGAGGTTCCATTATGTTTGTCATGTCACTGATGAAGAAGGTATATAGGATGGGTGCCAGAGGGTGCCCCTGCTTCAGGCCCTTGATGGTTTGAATTTCTTTAGTAAGGCACCCATCTTTATTCAGCCTGATCCGTAGTGTTGTTCAAAAATAGAGGTATTTTATTGCAGCCCCAAGATTTGTCGGACAGCCTCATTCCATCAGTTTTGAGCAAAGGAGCTCTCTGTCTATAAAGTGGAACTCTGCTTCCATATCTACAGAGTCCACGTAAAGAAATTCTTTTGCTTTCAGTGTTCTTGCCTTTAACAGACTAAGGATTAACAGGTTTAGGCCACAGTCTGTTCTGCTCACAAAACCTGTTTGTCTGGGATCCTAGGATTCTGACTTTATTATTCATTCCTTCAATTGTTTCAATGGGACTCCTGCAAAAACGTTTTCAAGGATGTCTAAAAGGGCGATTGGCCTATAGTTCCTAGGGTTTCGCCTAGCTCCCTTTTTAAATATTGGAACTATAATCACCCTTTTCCATGATGGTTGGTCTTTTCCTTGGTGTAAGATTCTTTCAAATAACTACATGCAGATGTCCATCCATAGACCGGATGCTAGTTTCAGCATGGAGTTCGTCACTCCGTCCGCACGGGGTGCTCTGGACGTGCTGGTCCTAGAGATGATGTTTTTAATTTCCATTCTATCGAACTTGATATCCCATGAGCCAGTCTCTGTGTGCGAGGCCGAAGACTCCATGTTAGGCTGCTGGATAAATAAAGTCTCAAAGTGGGCAATACATCCCGTCTCATGTATGGGATTAAGTTGTAGGAAGCCATTTGATTCTTCCCTACCATTGAGCAGTGCCCATAAGTTCTTTCCAATATTGGACATACCTGCCTGTAACATGCTTTCTGAGTCCTTTTGGAAGAGGAACGCTCTATAAGAAGCAGCCCAGTTTCAAAATTGGTGTTTCTATTTCTTTTTTTCCTGCCACCTGGATTGTATTGGTAGATGGTTTAACATTTTAAGGTCCCTATGTAATTGGCCCTTTCTCGATGCATAGAGCTATCATATACATGTTTGGTCTTAAAGGAGGGTTTACCGTTTCTCCAGAGGCCTTCCCTGAAGATCACCAAGCAAGATACTTTTGTCTCTGGATCGTTTCCCTCCCCTCTGAAGCACTCCCTTGTGCATCCTCTCCTCAAGAAACACACAGCTGATCCCTCTTGTCCGGCTAACTATCGCCCAATTTCCATTACTCCCTTTTTGGGGAAGCTCCTGGAAAAGCTGGCCATCTCCCAGCTTAACTTTCATTCCGACTCTGTTGGCTCTCTCCATGTCCACCAATCTGGATTCAGAGCTGCCAGAAGCACGGAAACTGCTCTCCTGAACATCAGTGAAGACCTGCCCTCCAACCTTGACTCTAACATTCCCTCCGTCCTCATCCTACTTGATCTCTCCTCTGCTTTCGACACGGTCAACCATACCATTCTGCTCAATCGTCACCTTGACAACCTGGGTATCACTAATCAGGCTCTGGCCCGGCTGACCTCTTTCCTTTCTGATCGACCCTCCCTGGTACAACTTGAGTCCTTCCTATCCTCCATTTCCCTCTCTACCTGTGGTGTTACCCAGGGGTCTAACCTCTTGCCTTGGCTTTTCAAAATATACCTGGCAACCCTTGCCTACTGCATTTCCATTTTCTGCTCAAACTTCCAATGCTATGCTGAAGACACCCAACTCATTTTCAGGCTTCCCTCTGACACCTCCTTTCCTTCCCTTATCACTGATTGCCTAATCGCCATTCAAAATTGATGTGCCGCCAGCGATCTTTGTCTAAATGCCAACAAGACTGAGACCCTCTGCATTGGTACACCTTCAACTTCCTTTCCCCTCACTCTTTGGCTGGACTCCCTTGGCCCTCCTCCTACCACTACCTGCGAGGCTAAGAATCTATGGGTCATCTTTGATTCCACACTTTAATTCTGCCCACACATCTCTGATGTCTCTAAAAAGTAAAACTTCTTACTGCACCTCCTTAGAGGTACTCTGCCTTTCCTCTCCTTCACTCTGAAGCTCACTGTCTCCCAAGCTCTGGGTCTCTCTAGGTTGGACTACTGTAACAGCCTCTTTCTAAATCTATCTGCCACCACTCTCCACCCTTTACAACTAATCCAGAACAGGACTACAAGACTTGTCCTTGGCCTCAAGCCCTTGGATCGTATCTCTCCAGCTCTGAAATCCCTTCATTGACTCTCAGTGGATGCAAGGATTAAATTTAAAACCCTCTGCATTGTCCACAAGGCTTTCTGGGGCCTGGGTCCAAATACCTTCAACTATCCCTCCGTAAATACCTCCCCTCTTGAGCCATTCGCTCCTCTACTTCTAACTCCCTCAGGGTCAGTTGTTTTTCAAAGAAAGGAGCTGGGGCAGATCTCTGTCTTCGGCTGGGGCCTCCCTTTGAAACAGCCTCCCGGCTACCCTGAAACCTGAGGCGAACCATCTCCGGTTCCGGAAGCACCTCAAGACCTTCCTCTTTGCTTCTGCCTTTGCCCCTCTTCTCCCCTGCTGATCTGTTTTTCACTCTCTTTCAGCATAGTGCACCTGGCCACCCTCAGGCCCAGGTACCTGTTCACCCTGCCTCCCTCCTCTACAACCTCCTACCCACTCCTTGCACTGGGATCTGTATCTGTACCCATACAGTCCCCCATTCTTCTTCTGCACTTATCAGATATACCCTATATGACTAATCATGCACTTGCCACTTGCTGGCTGGTCTACCACTTCTCACTACCTTTATTTATTTTATTGCACTTATTATCTGTTCTGTTCTCTCCTCTGTTCCGCACTTTCTACTTCTCCCCCTTCCACGCACTTTCCCCCTTTTCCCTTTTCCATGCACTTGCGCATTCTAAATCTCACTGGGCCTAGTAAGATCGTTGATTTTGTTCTCCCTTGTTCCCTTCCCTTTTGCTTGGTCATGCTCTGAAACACTTGTGTATGAGCACAATATAAATAAAATATCATATCATATCATATCATTCATAATCCACCCCTTCCGTCCAATTTAGTTGCCATCCACTCAAGGTGTTATGCATGGTAGAGATTGATTTTTGGCTGATTTGCAACCTTCCCCTGTTTTGTTCCAATAATACATTATGGGGCTAAACTGATGTTTGTCCCCTTATGGCCGAGGTTATTTTGGATCTTAGGCACGTTACAATAATTAGATTATGATCGCTCTTGTCTGAATTAAATATCTTTAAAGAGGCAACCCTAGAGTAAGTCCTGGCATCAACAAAGAAGTAGTCCAGGGTTGAGCTGGCAAGAGACGAGGTTATAGCTCCTTCTCGGTCGCCATTCACTTGGCAATTTAACGTGTTGGGCCCTCAATGTTTTTGGCTTTTGTGGCAGCTTTCCAGGCTTTGGGTTTCTTTTCAGAGCCAATGTAAGACATTTCATATTCAAGTCTCCACACAATATAATACATGGATCGGTAAATTCTGCTCTAAGCTTATCTATCCACTTCATTGTTTCTAGGATAAAAGGGTTAGAGTCCTTACCCTGTGGGTTCCAGTACAAGTTAAAAAGAATTAGTACTCCATCGTTCGCAGTCACTGAATCTGTCCGATTTATTAGCAAGATGTGGATCAGGGGGTTTGGGTGAATACACTTGATAGCCCTGCCCATGGTATCATTTTTGACCATGGTGCGTAACACTGAGCTGGGTCTGTTAGGGAGAATTCTCCAAAATGGCTAATTTCCCTTACCTACTGAGTGCCTCAGCAGCTTTCCTGGATTTCTAGGATTTATTTTTTCACCTGGTAAGAATGTGAGCCTTTTTTCCCACTCGTACATGTTTTTTGCTGTGTGTGTTTAACATTTTTGTGTTCATAGACTGTGGAGCCTCACCTACTCCATGGGCATCATCTTTTTACTGTGTGTTACACAGCACCTTCAGTGCAGTAACACAGGGTTGTCTTTTTAGACTTCCCAACTAAGACTCCATTTTCTGGGACTGACTAATGTCTCTCAGAACCTGTAAAGTTGCCAATGACTTTATTAGTCTTTTTAAATTCACAGACCCAGTACAAACTATCTTACATAGAGTTCTGGAAAGGGGTAATAATTATCCATATTTGTCTGTTTCTCATGGAACATTGTTTCGTTCCCTTTTCATTAAGATCTGGCTGATGGCAGTGCTAACTACCCTATTTTTCCTACTGCAGTCATTTTAAATAGCCTTGGTATTGTTTAAGGCTATCTTGGTAGCCTGGAACTTATACCCACTGGACGATATTTACTTTTATACGGTTCCGGCTGGGTTTATTTGCCATTTCTTTTTGTAAAAGTCTCTCTCGTGTTTTACTCTGGGCGCCAAACCGGGTTTGGTCCCTTTGTTCACCGACCTTTCACGAGCTTCTGCACAGAAGCCCTCCTTAGGCACCTGAATGTCTGAGAGGGACAGGATTTGAGGGAGGGGTCTGAGATTCCCTGCACAGGGTCTCCTCGGAGACCCATGTCGTACTCTGGTATGATTGGCTGTGGTGACTGCACCGGCGGGACAGCCATCCTGCTGTGTGATTGACAGCTAGGCTGGCTGAATGGGGGAGAACTGCATAAAAAGCAGGTCTCTGGCACTGAGAAGGCAGAGTCGCGACTGGATCGAGAGAACCGAAGAGAAGCTGACAGAAGAGGACCTCTACCACGACTGAACCTACCGGTGAAGCCATTCTGTGGGTCAGAATCTCCAAACTTCGATGACAGGGAAGATCTGCAAGGAATCTTCTCCCCTTGAGCTGGTGGGAACAACCAGTTCGCCAAACCGCTAGCCAGGCCACCCTCCTCTGGTCGAATTTGCTGTGCACAGCTAGAGTGAACCGTATAGCCAGGAGGAACGGACCCTGCTTGCATTTTAAGGAGCGCACCTTTTATTTGTTGCTTTGCTCCGCTGCTGGTGTCTTCCCTGGGCAGTGCAGGGCCCCTGAGTCTTCCTCCTTCTTGTCAATCCGACAGTCGCTTCAGGAACCATGAGCCTGCAGCACTTGCCAGGAACGTCTGCCGCAGCTAAAGCATTCTTCTGCTCTAAAGGTACTGTGCTAACCCAGTTGTTTGTTTCATACAGCCACGGTGAAAGTGTGTGAAATCTTTTGCCAATCCGAGGGCTTGTCCTTCTCTATTCTTTAAAGTAACTTTTCATCTGACCAACTTCGTTCTGAACTCTTGGCAAAGACTTAACCGTGAACTACCCCGAACTGTGTGATCCTCTGCAAAGACTTTGGCCCATTGACCTTGGGCAGGCCCCTTGATTTGATTTCCGCACTGTAGTTCCTTTTTCTAGATTGCCCTGCTTACTTACTTGTTGGTGCCGCTCAACTTCTGTCTAACTTTGTCTTTCCCTGCCTTTTAAATTACTGGAGTGCCATTTTGCTCACACTTCATTTTGAGCCTAACTTGTCCAGAATCTATTGGGTGTGGTGTAGTGTATTAGAAATGTGATTTTTCAACTACTTAATAATAGTGAATTTTTTAATAACTGATGTGTAAATAAATGTATATTCTTTTACTCAGAAACCTTGAGTCAGTGTTTGTTTGAATCATAGTAATTGCTGTCCTTTGTGTAACTATTGATACTGCTCACTTTACTCTTGAGAAAAGTCTGGCTCGTCAGCCATCACTACTACTTTACTGTGTAGTACAGGCTTGTACCAAAGGTGAATTTGTACTGTCACTTGTAGTCCTAATTGTGTGTGGTGTTCCCAAAGGGTACTGCATATAATTCTGCCTAAAAGGGTTTTCCCCTCGGTCCTTTCATGGCAGTGTCCAAGTAGCCTGTATAACCATCCAAGAGGGGAGTTTCTCACATCCAGCTTTGCTGAAAACAGAGGATGTCTACATTATTCAGTCTGGTGTCAATTGCTCTCATCAAATGTGTGTAGCCCCTAGTATTCCAGGAGCCTATTTGAAACTCTTCCCCCGCAGGATCTCTCTCATTCTAAGTTCCAATAGGATCACTTAGGGCTCTCGCCAGCCACCTCCATGAATCCTCATTTGAGATCTTAGTGATCAGAGCCTAGTTGTTTTTTTTTTATTTTCCATAGCTTCCTGCGGGTTTCCTCTTATGGGTCAGATGATTATAATTTTCAAGGCGTCCGGGCCTTGAAGGGCAAAGGGGACATCTATTGTTAGTTTTGAATATTGATCATGATCCATAGAGCGTATTTGTTTATGAAAACTTTCAATGGATTTAGAGATCTTTGAATAGGTAACAGGTTCCTGTAGGTCTGCTCCGTCCATTTCCTTTGTGTCAAAGCCAAGGGCCCTCAGCTCATCTGATACATTGAATAGGAGAGCTATTAGGGCTGGAGATGTCATGTGCAACATGACTCTCTCGTACTCTCTCTCACATGGAAGGCCACTATCTTTACTTCATCTGATGTAATCACCCTTAACTGGGGTATGTTGTGAAACAAATTCATGACGTTTGCTCGATTTATGCCTGGATAGTCCTAGTTGTATTACTGTGTATGTTCCTTGTTTGATGAATCACCAGTTAGACAATCCCAGATTGTTCACATTTTGCAAAGTATCCTATTATAGAGAATTGTAGTATGTTATCTCTTTGCCAGTCCATAATTGTACTTCACAAGTACATTCCTACTTTGAACATCCAACTATATTTCCTGATTGTCCAACCACAACATATTCACAGTTTCACACAGTTTGACATTCAAGGTATATTCACAGTTGGCAACTCAACTATACTCCCAGTTTGTCAACCTCATAGTAGTCACTGTGTGAACATCGCAGCACACTCCAAGTTGGCAAAATCCCAGTGCACTTTCACTTTGACATTCCCAGTTTGCAGAAAGTAAGTTAACCCACCACAGTAAATGACCAGTTTTACAATGCCAGTACATTCCTATAATAACATCTCAGTTAATTCTAATTTCAAATAATCCCAGTAAATTCCTACATTGCCAAACCAATAATATTCTCAGCCTGCCAGTCCCAATACAATCTTATTTTTTACAATCATAATATATTCCCAATTTTATAATGACACTATACACCAGTTTGAAATATTCTAGTGCGTTCCAAGTTCCATTTTATTTCGTGAGGGTGTATCAATATCCTTAAAACATTCAAATGTGCTAGCCCTTTTAATGCAACCAAATTTAAAATCCATCCTAGCAACACATGTAAATGACCTTGATCTCAAAAGCTTACACAATGCAATTGTATTCTTTTGCAATAGTGTCATCTCACCTCCTCATAAAATTCAACCTGAGCAGACGTCAGGTGAAAAGCTGCCTGATTCAAAAGCATCAGGAAAAAATCCCATATTGTCTTATTGGTTACAGATTGCAGAAATTGCTGGTATAGTGTTGGAATAGCCACTCTCAATGTTGAAGAGTTCCCTAGTGACCTGCCCCATAACAGTATAACTCAAATTCTGCTTGGAGGGGCCTGGATAATTTGGTGAGGCATGGATTCTCCTTCTGTCAGCATGCTGATTACAGCCCACTATATGCGTGAGCATTAGCCTTGCCCATCATTGTCTGAAATATGTTCAGATGTACATGCTCTGTCCCTTCAACAATGTAAAGCCTTCTAAAACAGAGCATATGGTTGTTTGCAGCCCTAAAATGCTCCTTTGAGATGTCCCCTCTTTTGAGAAGGAAAGTTCAAAGGTTGTCTCTTAAGCTTTCTTGGTTTCTGTACTGAAGGCAACGGACCTCCTAGGATTCCCTGATGAATATGTCTCAGAAGCTATGGTTAAGACGTGCTCCTTGATCTTAAGACTGGATATGCTGAAGAAAACAGAGGTATGTTTGTCATGCTGAGGACTTTCTAAGTGGTGACCAAGCTTCTCATAGGCAGGCACTCACCAGATGTTCTCGGAACTGTGAGGAATTTGAACTTCTATCTTTCTGTGTCAACCAGATGTTTTTGGCATATATGTAAGTCACACATGAATAGTTGGTGTAACTGTTGTTCTTCATTTGTGAATCAGCCATCAACATAAACTTCTAGGGTCCAGACATTAGCCAGGTGGCTGCTTAGGATTTGGCAGGAGCTACATACATTTTCACTATGAAGTTACATAAAGTCACAATAAAGTTACATTTTCTTCTCAATGTGTTTTAGAAAAGAATTGTGAACATACCTTTTTAAAGTGTAAAGTGCTCCTTCTTTCTCTTTAACCTTACTATTTGTGGGGTAAGAGCATATGTTTGTCCTATTTTGCTTTGCACTTATCTAACAATGCTTGTTCTGTAACATCACCAAAATTTAGTAATCATTCTAAATTTAAATAGCTATAGCTATATTTAAATCTCTGGTTTTGCAATTAGAATTTATGTTAGTATTGTTTTTGATGTATGTAATCCAAACTGATTTTTTTTTAAACTTGTGTTAGGTTTTGAGCATTACTCCAAGAACCAAAATGATACTATTTGCACTTTAAAGGAGTTTAAAAAAAAGGTTTAAAAAAATGTAAAGCTGTCTTTCCATCTATCCACTGAGAGACCGCTCATGGTGTTTCTATAATTTTCACTAGGCATGAAACCACATTAAAACAATAATTTGCACTTTATCAGCATACAAAATGCTCAAATATGCAGTTACCAATGCAATATACATGATTAAATCAGTTCAGATAACAGTAATTACAACATATACATATTCATATATCACCTTAAAAACATATGTAAATGTGCACATTAAACTAGTGGTCATTTTATAAAAGGGTCTTCTATAATTTAATTCTTCAGCAGGGACAATCTCTTTGTCCATTCTCTATGCAGGTGTTTGGCAGTAGCAAAAACTGTGATTTCATTGTCCGTTCTTTTGCAAAGAGACATGACTTCTGTGACAGACCTTGCCCCATGGCAAATACATCTTGGTTTCAAGAACAATTTTCTATTGTGCATGTATAATGGGCAAATAAGCATAACATGTTCATCAGTTTCAATTATGGATTTACAGTACAAACCTTTATCTAATGCATTCTTGTCCCACCTGTGTTTACAATATGCAAGGGGAAGACTAGAAACCTACATTTAATAAACAGTCATTACATTAACTTAAGTGTGATTGAATCTAAATACTTCCCATATCCTGCATGTTGAGGGTGTGATTTAATCCAGCCACTCAGCTTTCTCCTCAGAATAAAAAACATTTGATATAATCATCTTAGTGGAGGTATTAATGTATGTGGGTTTAGTCCATAATTGTGTGTGCTCAATACCATGTAAGGTGTTTGTGATGTAAGAACAGCAAAGTATCGAACCCCTCCCTCTTGCATTAAATGTTAGCCAAAAGTCTAATCCTGCATAGTACTGGCTTCAGTGTGATAATATGATATAGATGGCACAGGTTTAATTCTTCATGTAAGAGAATCGTTGATGAATTTCTCGGAAGACTGAGTCGTCGATTTAAAAACCCATTTTCTATAATACCCATCGATTTACAATCCGGGTGAACCCACATTCCTGCTCCATAAAGGGCAGCTGATCCTGCCTGGAGCCCTATATGCTTCTAATATGGGTCTTGCGGCCGGTTCCCTTTTTCTTCACTAAATGTTGCGATCGCTCCACAGTACCTTGAGAATTTGGCACCTGATTTTGTCCAGGTGTTTATTGAATTTCTCTGAGTTAGCAAATCTCATGCCTAAGTAGTTATACTGTTTTGCTTGCTCAATAATAACCCCATATGCCATAGGTACATGGTTTGGCTATTTTACTTTTTAAAGTGAAGACCATGGATTTCATCTTATTAACATTTATTTTCAGGCCCTTTTCATTACAGAATTGTGATATAAGCAAACTGTTTTCTAACACCACCTGGGGTTAGTGATATCAGAATTGTAACAGTAGCAGTGGGCATTTATCAGAGCCCAGAGTTGGCGGGTCAGTGGGGACAGTAGATTTTCAATTACTCAGTTCATAAAGAGGAAAAATAATGTCAGGTCTAAAACATATTCCTGATTTACAATTTTTAGGGTGGATCGTTCTGCTGGTAGAGGTGGAGGTATTTCTATTCTTGCCTCTAATTGCCTAAAGATAAATCTTAAGCCTTGTGATACCCCAGATGGCTGTGAAAGCCTATAAGTCAAAATTAGGTTGAACGAAAATGATTCTTTAACAGTATTTTTGATTTACTGCCCTCCTTCAGATTCACCTTCCTTCGAAGAACAACTTATCAATTTGTTTAATAAGACAGTCAAAACTAACAACCTGGTACCTGCTCTGGGTGATTTTAAGTTATGCGCAAATAACCCAAAGGATAGCCATGCAGTTTCCCTACTTGCTAAGTTTGAATCCATTGGCTTTTCTCAGCAAGTATCATTATCCACACATAGAGCCGGTCATACACTTGATTTGGTTCTGACCCACCATGTTTCTGCCACTAACATCGAAGTTACATATTGTCCTTGGTCAGATCATCATCTTGTGACTTTTTCTTTTACTCCACCCATCCTTTTATCATCATTAAAAGGCACTTCTCGACATTATGCAACTGCTAGAAACTTCAAGAAACTCACTCCTCAGTTGTTTTCTTCTCAGTTGTTACCAGACCCTAGGCCTGTTCATTCCTTTACAGAATCTGATGACCTGGCCAATCATCTTATCTGTACTATTAATCATATTGTGGATAATCTTGCACCTAAGAAGTCTAGACTAGTTAAAACCAAACTTAATAATAATACTTGCTTTGATGATTGCATTACTATAGAACGTTGCGACAAATGTAAAGCAGAAAGAGAATGGCGGAATAATCCTACCCCCTTGTTCCATACCGCATATAAACTTTCCGCTTCTAAGTTTAAACAAGCCATTGTCAAAGCCAAATCCGATAGCTACAACTGCAGGATTTCTTCTGCAAAATCTAACACTCGAGAACTTTTTACAATTTTAAAGGAGTTTGAACGTAAAACTCACCCTGGAATCATGGCTAATAAGATTCGGACTGGTGTCAATTAATTCACAATGGATTTGACTCAAAAACTTTAGGTCATAGGAAATCTATTGATTCTCCTTTAACTCATATCCTTTCTACATCTGACCAGCTCAATTCCTGCAGGAGTTTCCATTCTGACAAGTACTCAGAGCAAATTTCCTTTTATTTTAAACCATCCGCTGATGATCAAATATGTAAGATTGTTTCTAGCATGAAACCCACATCTTGTCAGGTGATTGTTGCCCTTCCAGCCTTTTCAAAGCCTGTATTGACACCCTGGAGCCATGGGTGACCCGCCTTTTCAATCTGTAGTTTGAGGAATCAAATGTGCCATCAATACTGAAGGAGGCATGGATAACTCCATTATTGAAAAAGATTACCCTGGATCCTCTCAATCCCAAAAGCTTTTGACCAATCACTAATGTGCAATTTATTCCAAGGATTATTGGCCATGTTGCTTATTTGCAATTACAGGATTTCTTGAAAACCAACCATCTCTTTAACCTGAAACAAATCTGGGTACAGTTCAAAACCCAGCACCGAAATTGCGTTACTTGACCTCAAGTCCAACATTGTAAGTATTGTGGCCAGAGACAAGCCAGCACTCTTGATGCTGCTTGACTTGTCTGCTGGTTCGACCTGATAGATCATTCTAGGTTAGTCACCAGACTAGTGGACCAGGTGCACTGCTCCCGTCTTGCTGCACAATGGATTGCATCCTTTCTCACTCCCAGATATGCAAGAGTGGTGCTAGACAACACTAGTTCGACCCCCACCCATGTCACATGCGGAGTAACTCAAGATACTTGTATCTGGCCCACCTTGTTTAATGTTTACACTACACCCCTCTTTTCACTTCTGGAAAACATGGGTGTGCAATTTACCAACAACGTCAATGACACCCAGGGTATAATGGAATTATCAGGATGTTACTCCAGGGATGCTAATTGCATCAACTCTGTTTATCATACCATTCAGGCTTGGATGGCTACCAACTCGTTGGCTCTTAATGGCAACAAAACAAAATTCTTGATCACTGCCTCCATTAGTAAAATCAAATATAATTGGGCCCAGACTATGAACATTTTAAAATAGCTGATAATAATATCAAAGTTGCCAAATCGGTTAATAAATTATGCATCACATTGCATGCTGATATTTTTTATGAAGTCCCAAGTCCCTCAGGTTATAGCTTCATGTAATTACATTTCTAAACTTTTGAATCATATTTGACCATATATTTCTCTACAAAACAGATAATTACTTTCTACAGCTCTAGTCAACTCACGTTTGGACTATGGTAATAGTCTTCTGGCTGGAATCTCAAAAGCAAATATCTCAACACTGCAAGTTAGTCAGAATAATGCTGTTAGAGTTGTGTTCAGCCTTTCTCGTAGAAACCATGTCTCTGACGCCAGACAAAAACTGCACTGGTTATCTATAAAACACTGCATCACACATAAGATTCTATCATTGACATATAAATGTGATAATGCTGAGGCGCCTCTGTATTTGTCCAATTGGCTTTACCTCTCGTAGAACAGAAGGTGCAATGCATTCTTACGACCCAACCAATATTGCACAGCCCAGATTTAGGCCTTCCTGTTTTGGCAGCACTATCTTCAATATTCAGGCTTCACTTGTATGGTACAAGCTTCCTACACAGCTAAGGCTGGCCAACTCCATGCTTGAATTTAAAAGGCGAATTAAGAATCATCTTTTCAATCTAAACCCAGATTAATCTTCTGTTCATCACACTGTATTCTACTCCATCAGGGTTTCAGTCTGTCAATATTGTTGTGATTGTTATGTGTGCGCTCTGAGGCCTTTGTGCAATATAGCGCATTATAAAAATTAAACTAAACTGAGCTAATTTAATCCCCCTTTTGCATGTCAAATGATGATGTTAACTCTCCATTGACACTCTATGTTACTGCAGTGATGTTACCAGTTTACAACGGAAGCAGAGCTGCTAATAAACCTTGGGGGATGACAAGTCCACACAATGCCTTACATAACTCTGCATGTGGTATGCAGTCGAATGCAGTTTGAAGGTGGATAAACAATATGCATAAATTCATCTTTCTGAGCGATATGTATTTTTTGACGTGTAGAAATAATCTGAAGCATTGATCGACAGTACCAATACCCTGCTGTAAACCTGCCTGAAGATGTTGGATATGGTATTTATTATCTTTTTTGTTATTATTTTTTACTGGTATTTGGCTTGAAAGAAACCTTCTACCATTACCATCATTTTACATTTACAACAAAACACATCAAAAAAGAAAAAACACATCAATTGAAAAAAGCATCACATAATCCATCAATATGTTAACCCCTTCCACCATCACCAAATTCATAATCATCATTAAAATCGCATTCCGAAATTCATCTGTAGCAGAAGTAAAAAAAGAAGAAAAAAACCTAATTCCTCGCCTCTAAAAAAAGTATTGAATTAATATAAATACCCCTATTAAAAACTTGACCAGCACTAAGATCAATGATGTTCGTTTTCCATACATAAACGCCAACCACCATTGACCAGCACACAAGGAACATTGTTCATTAATACATTTACCCAATATTCTCGACCTCAATTCTGTAAATACAGTAGAGAACAATAAAAGGTGTTGCAGGGATTCTTTAGATTCCTCCTACTTCCACGGTCTGCATGTTACATCAATATTTTTGCTCTTGCTTTGTGTGGCCAATACCTTGTTTGTAGGGTGAAGATTTAATCAGAATCACATATACTGTGCACGATAATAACTGTAAGGAAATGTTGCCAAATATTTGGGCAAATTGTTATATCGCAGAGCCTCAGGAAATAGTTGTACATACATTTTGCAGGGCTGTTTTTGTAGTTGGGTCTCTATCCAGTCTTGCGTCCATAATTTATGTTTAACAAAGGATGGATTAGATACCAAAGTTTCCTCAGACACATTCAAATTTGCCAACATTTCTGGGAAATTCTCTTCCATTCCATTAGTATTGATTCACTCTCTTTAATTATTGCACCCTTTAGCATACTGAAACTTTGTATTGGATCCAATGATATACATTTACGATACAATGCTAAGCTCTTCTATATCAGCATTGAATACATTGATACAAGGCGTAGCTCCATCCTTACTACTTGGATTGGCACACATTTCGGGATACTCAACACTCTTTTCCAAAACAAGCCCTCAAGAACAGCCCACACTTTTACCAGTAGTGCAAAAAAAAAACTCTGCACCATAAAAAAGTATGGGAATCATCCTCATACGATAAAATTAAACAACTGGTGAAAGAGAAAAACTCCCATATCACTTTAATATTGCTCGCCCTTGAGCTGCCAAATTGTAAGTTTTCCCCCGCAAAAATATTTCCCTAGGGCTATCCCTCATACTGTTATTCAAATAGATCCACAAGAGCACAAAGGAGTCAACTTTTATCAAGCTCTCATTGTCCAAGTACCATGAGTATTTGCAACATTTCTTACCTCTGGCTGACTGCAAGACTAAATTTCTAACTTTAGCAACATTAACCTTCAATCCGTTTGCTAGGATATAGTCTTGCAGCACACATAGCTATCTTTGCAAACCCATTGGAGTTTGGTCAACTAGGTTTAAATTGTCTGCATACAGTGATCTATTAAAGGGCTCTCCACCAAATAATTTGCGGGGGGACTTCTCACACCCTTCAATATTTTGTGTAAATCTGAGATGAATAAATTAAAGAGGGCTGTTGCGAGTGGAACCCCTTGTTTAAGGCCTTTCTCTGTTGGTATAGAGTCAGAGAGTGCCGCCTTCTTATCTAATCTTAATCTTAGTGATGTACCTGAATACAACTGTTTGATTGCCTCTAAGATGACATTTAGGCACTCTGATATCTTTAGCTTTGTTCACAGCCTCCTATGATCTACAGTGTCAAAAGCCTGAGCGAGATCTATAAAGGATAAATACATCTAATTTTATTTCTCACTGTACGTGTCTTCAGTATATTAATCAAGAACACATTCAGTGATGTACCCACCTCTTTTACAAAACCCAACTGTAAATTGTAATTGCCAGATGTCATAACCCACCTTGAAAGTGCTTTCAACACCAGTGATGCAGACATCTTTCTGGCCACATCAAGAACGGTGTTAGGCAGGTAATTTTTAGAATCAGATCTATCTCTCGTCTTGAAAATCGACACCACCATAGAGGACTCCCATATCTGAAGGACTCCTTTGGTTTTTCTTATGTAGACAAATAATTTCAACAAATAAAGTCCACAATTCAGGATCTTTTTTCAACATAATGTTTGTCATCCCATCGGGCCCAGGGGACTGAGAATTGCTGGTCTTAATATTATGTCACCCGCAGTTTGGCCATTTAACAGGTGAATGCTCCTAAAGCTCAAATCTTCTTGTCATCATGCCCACTCTTTTCAGCTATGGTCAGTGACACATGAATGTCTTTTATGAAGGCATAATCATGATCAGAACAGTGAATATTTAAGTCACCACACATTATTATTATGGGATCTGACCATAATTCAAACAACCTCTCTAAAACGCCCATGATCATGGACTCGAAATTCGATGCCCTATCCGCACCTTGATTCCAATATAGGTTAAATAAGACCACCCATTTTGTATTGTTAAATGTAGATTCCTTAACCCAAATTGTTAGAATTTGAATGTGGGCATTAGGATTATACATCAACACTACAATCAATCCTCTTCCATTTTTAACAACTACCAACAATACGGACATTGCTCTACCCTTCGGGCCCCTTTAAGACCGGATTTAGATAAATGGCATACCCATCCAATACACTGGCTATTCTCAGCCAGACCTCTTGAAGGCAAATAATATTTTAAAAAATCATAATCCAGATCGCCATTCCCAAACAAATGACTAAACCCTCTGGAATTCCAACTTCCCAGAGTAAAGTCTTTTGATGAGTTTGACTGGATTTTTGAGTCTCTTCTTTTTTTTATTCCAGAACCTCTGCTAACCAATTCCAGTTATCTTGCTCCTTTTTGATTGCTAGCTCCTCTTTCAGTACCACGCTTCTCTTACTTTCATGATTAACTCTGACTGTGATGGTAAGGGGGCTTTTGGAAAATTGCAACGATTTCCGTTCAACCTTTTTCCCCCTCTAAATGATTTGAAAGCAAGGCACCCTGCTCATTCCCATCCTCATGAAATACTCTTGATGGTGTCCTAAACCTTATCTGAGGACCAATACTTGAAGATTCTGATTCACCTGATAATTCCATCAAGTCAAAACCCAAAGGCAGCAATTGGTTTCCAGTTGGTTTGCCTCATTCAACAGAGATTTTTAACTGGGTTAGATACAACATGAATAGCGACCTTATCAAGCCACCCTTCCTCCAAAAATTCAATCATTTGCAATTCATTAGTAGTTATTAAACAAAGTCTTAGAATGTGGTGCAGTAACCTCAGCACATTTACTTGGTTCATTATCAAACCGTCATCAATGTGCACAAAAAGTTCCAGCAACAAGCGTTTTACATTATCAGAAACCTCCTTAGGTCTACCTTGTTTACTTTTTTTAACAAGGATCTCATCCAAACACGTATCATACCTTCTAGTAGGTCCTCTTTCATATTGCATTTTCAAGCCCTGAAGCTTTTCTTCCAACCCGAGTCAACACCTGTTTGGGATCTTTTTCCAATTGCTCTTTATCATTTGTACGTAAGCCTACAGACCTCCGGAAAGGCACCATAACTTCCTTAAATATAACTAAATCACCTGTTTTTAAAATTGGCATCTTGGTGCTGATCGTTACTTTTACCAATCACCTTTTCATGTTTCAATTTCAGGGTATACCATTTTTCTTCTAATGTATGGAAGGAAGTAGTGGGAGATTGAACCTGAGAGTTACCTTCTAAATCTTATGAGATAGGGAGGGTAACATGAAACAACAGACACTTAGGATTTGCCAAAGACTCATTTTCATTAGCTATACCAGGGCCAACACTCCTCCATGAAGGCTCCCATTGATTCTCATTCCCAGCCCCACCCCACTCACTTCCCTAGTTTGGGGGATCGGGCGCTCACAACATTGTTGTTGTCTACTACTCAGGCTTTTAAGTACGCTTTGATCAGCAGAAGTTTCCATATCTGTAATTGAGTATATCGAGAGATACATTAAATCATCACAAGAAGCATTACATTGAACTTTCAAAGATTTGTTATCTTTCCGGTGATTGTCCTCTTGCTCTTGATTTGTTTCCATCAAATGCACTTCGGAGGTTTTTGTTTTAGGGCACATTTCAACTCTCCAGAAGTACCAAGTTCTGTATAAATCTATGTGAATCATTAGATCTATATTTATTCATTGTTGTTTTTGTTGTTGATTGGCCAGTTGTTGGTGTTGAGTTAATTGTCCAGATTGTACCCTCTTTTTTCACAGATTGGGGGTCTTCAGCCACAAATACTTGAATCGTGGAGACTTGGGCCAACACATTGTCATTGTTTCCTCTTGCTTCTCAATCTCATCCAGTATAATGTCCTCCTCCTCGTGAATCGCTTTATGAGCAGTTGCACTGAGGATTACAGTTTCTATTGATATTGGGGATACCAATCTCCTGCCCCCATCAAACTGTACAATGGTTGAACATGGTGCTATTTGATCCGTCAGGTGGTTTCTCATATCGGTACCCGAAGTCAAAACAAGTACCAGCCTCTTGTACATCTCTCTTTGTGTGCTAACTTAAGCTGGTCTGCTCTGTGCATTTGAAACAACTGCAGATTGATTTAGATTCTTCATAGGATCTACCACCTTCTGATTGACTAGCATTGCTAGTGGCCTTTGTGATCTCCTTTCATTTATTTTTCTGCATTTCACGATCTAAAATACTGCTAAATATGTTCGTAATTTGTGCAGTATTCTTGTCCAGGTTATATTGAAGCGCCGTAACAAAGCCCTCCACAAAGATCATCTTGAAATGCACCATTGTCAGCAGGGTTGTATGGCCTTGGAGTTTGTCATTTAGGCTCTCAAATGGTTTGGTAGATGGATCCATGGCAATAGTCAATGCAGCCAAAGTGTTAGTATCTACCCCTGATTACCTGGAGTAGGCCTCCCGCCCTTCACTTGATTTAACTGTTACTGGCAAGTTTATTTGATGACATCTTCTAAATTTAGTTTCAGCTGGTAAATCACCCAATGAGAGAGACACTGAACTTCCAGAGGAAAGTCTTGCCCTCTTGTTGTTTCCTTTATCTGTCCACTTCACAGTCTGCCCCAAACCACTAGCAGTTGTTACTGGAGTGCCCATGTTTTTATTTTTGACATTTTCCACCAGTAACTCAGACTTCCGTTTAGCTGCGTTTACCCAAGGTTTAAAAGTATCACCATTTGACTGGGTAAGCGCACTTACACAAGATCCTTTAAGGCTACCGTCTCATTGTTCACATTATTCTCATTATTCTTGCTACTTTTGAAGGTTTTACGTCGGGCATAATAGCCAAGCCTTGATTAATTAGCTGAATGATCTCCAAGGCATCTCCATCAGAGTCTCTGTTAGTATCTAGGAGATCACCACCAGCTCCCAGCTCTCCGACATTAGTATTAGAAGAAGAATCGCACACAATCATTGAACCATTTTCTATGAGCTTCATACTCTGCAATAAGTCTTCATCCTCTACCTCATCTCTTAAATCCTTTGTCAGGCAGGGTTTAGAGACTGTACCCAGCATCTATTTTATGATTAAATAATCGCTGATTTTTAAATGCCTCATCAGAACCCAAACCCATCGGGTACAAGCTGTTAGCTTTGAGAGGTTTCCAGCCTCATATGAAGAGCTTCTGATCAACTTTGTCACCACAGGGTGGTTCGCCATATCACCATTCTGCCTTTTCAAAGTATGTGGGAAGGTAAATGCTCCATTGTGCAATGTTAAATCCCCTTTTGTTAATGCTCCTCGAGCTGACAACATTGCCGTTCCTTGGCCCACCATAGTTTGATGAACTTTCAGCGAGCCGGTGGTTCCTGGGATTTTTCCACAAGTATCGACTCTCCCAACAGACATTAAGGGCGGCTCGGGTTAGGTATGTGCCCCCCTCGACCTGCCCGGACTGAGTCCTACATGAGTTTCTTGCAGCGTTTGAGCATTTTTTAATGGTTTGCGGCTGGTCTCAGTATCGCTATCAATAATATTCGAACCCTTTAATCATCAATATAAAAGGCCATACTAGCTGTTACTTCAACTAAAATGTTGAAAGGTACCAGGCCTATGGAACCAGAGTCCGAAACCGTCACCTTCGTCTTATAAAACCATCCCACCGGTTCCCCAATGTCGAGGGGAGACTCACTCACCTCCCCATTCACACCGTATTAGGCAAGATTGTATGTAGTAACCCTGTGGGAGACTACACCAGCCTTGTCCTCTTAGCAATAGGTAACCCAACCTTTGGTATGGGCATGTACTACACAAGTTGGTAGAGTGACTGAGCAGCCAGGCTTATCTAAAGAGGGGTCAATGTGATCTGTACAGTTGTAACATAGAGATTCATATTGACATGTATTCAAATAACACTTATACTCAAGGTTTCTTATTTAAATTATTTATTAATTTAACAGTCTGTTTTAAAATAAGCCATCTTTAGAAGGGGCAATTGGCAACAATACAATACACTTCAAAATACACTCCTTCAGTTTGAGTTAAGTAAGTAGATACACTTTTGGGATGTCACACACACACTTCCTACACCCTGAGGTGACTTCAATAGCTAGGACACTATAGACATTGATATATCACTTTCCACTTAAATGCAATACTGGAGTTGTGGCAAAAGGGAATGTTTAGGGAAGGAAACAATGGTTAACAAGTTTCTCCAAACAGGTATGTACTTCACAATCCCACAATGAAATATAGGTTAACTTTTTCCCAGTTATGCAAGTAAAGTACGTATTACCTTTTTGGAGGGACAGTTAAACACAACGTCAGATGGTAAGAATAGTCTTCAGGGAGCCAGGACAGCCATTGTTAATTGAGCAAAGTCTAGGGGAGCTGAGGAACTTCTTGAAGATAGCACAAAAGTCTTGCAGAATGTTAAAGAGAGTTTTTGTAGCAAAGGAATCTCTGTTGGGCTACAAGCTGGGAGGCTTGTGAAAGAGCAAAGATACAAGCAACTCTGCAAAGGGCAGCCAATGCAAGTCTCCAGTGAGAGCAAGCAAGCTACACACAACTAGAGGGAAGTACCCCTAGTTACACAGTACCTCGAGTCTGAAGAAAATGTTCCAGCTGGCTTCTGTTCCTGTTGTAGTCTGGCAGATCCTGTTGGTCGTGGGGACAAGATGGAGGACTTCTGGGGACTCATGCACTACGGTTTGAAGGCTGGCAGCAGCAATGGGCACACTCCAGATCAGCAGCACTTTGCAGTTTCAGCTACTCGCAAATAGCACCACCGCAGTCCTTGGGCACCTTGTGTGCTTTCCTTGTTTCTGGGGTCCAGCACTCTGTTGCTGTGGCTCAGGCTTGGTTAGTCCTGCTTCGAGGGAATGCCTTTCATGCAAGTTTCTCCCATTCATTCTCAGCCTAGCTGTCACTCACACAGCAACGTGGCTGTCCTCCAAGGACAGCCAGCCGGCCAATCACCTTTGGGTGCATTCCTGTAACCAAGGAGATGAAGCACAGGGAGTTTCTGGAACCTCCCTCCTGCTAGACACACTGAAGCCAGAGGCAGGCTTCACCAGTGAATCCGCCAAAGACACAACGAACAAAGGGACCCAACCTGGTTTGGCACAAAGAGTAAGGGCCTCATTACACGGAAGGCGGTAATGGTTAACGGCCACCGTTAATGGTAACGGTGACCGTTAACCATTACCGCCTTACTACGAGGTCCCTTAGCTGGTTGGTGCTTTAACGCCTGCCTTTTGCAGGCGTTAAAAACCAACCCGCTAAGGGACCTCGGAGCTAATTACGGCACCGCAAAATTGCGGTGCCGTAATTAGCGCCTTCCCCATTCCCATAGAGCCCTATGGGGCAGAAATGGGAATGGGGAAGGGCAATGGCGGAAGGGGGATTTACCGCCCCACCAACCTTGGAATGGGGCGGTAAATCCCCTTTCCGGCAAGGCGGTGCCGGTAATTTACCGGCATGGTCCAGGGTGCTAATAGCACCCTGGATCACCGCCTTCCGTGTAATGAGGCCCTAAGTCTCAAGAAGGACCTTTCCAACAAGAAATGGTGGAAAAAGAAGACTGGGGTCATTTTGACAAAATGGGCACCCATTGGTGCAATACTGCAGCTGAGGATTCAGCCTGCGGTAAAAACGCATAATGGTAGGAAAATTAAACCATTGCCACCAGCCATTAATTGTAGAAAGGGTAACATAAAAAATATTACACGAGAAGGTAGACAAAGGGAATACTAAGTTACCCCTCCAGCACTCTATGTAAGATAGTGTGTGCTGGGTCTACAAAAAGAAAAGGGTAAGTAAAGTCAATGTCGCTTTACTACTCTTGAAAACAGTAGTTTATTCAAGAGAGGGCATTTAAACCTTAACAGAAATCCAAAGGATTTCTCTGTGACACTGCACTGAAAGTGCTGTGTGTCGATGATGCGTATGGAGTTTATCAGACTCCAAAACCACTAGAAACACAGAAACCAAATAGAAGAAAAATACACAAGAGAGTGAGAAAAAGGTTTCACTGACTCCACAATTAAAATTAAAAGTCCTAAAGTCCAGCAAAAGAGCTGGGGGACTATAAAGTAGAAGACAATTTGCATAGAAATGAGAATTCTCCCTAACACACAGCAGCAGTATCTTTGTTTAAGTCTGTGTAGACACTCGACCATAGGGTCGTACTACACCTAAATTTCAGGCCATCCGTTATCCAAATGGCAGTCCTTCGTCACAGTTACAACCATCCACACTTCCCTGCCTGCGCACACTGAAGACTGTCAAGACTGCTTCACCTCTGCAACACCTGCACGAATGCTCTGCATTCACGGTGGAGGTTTTGGACGTGTAGCTCCTCCTCTGGTATCCACGGGCACTGTAGACAGACTCACAAGCACCGACTGGCATGACTGCTTCACCTCTGCAACACCTCTGTTATTATTAACCCAAGATTTCTAATGTTCAAATGTTCTAATAAAACATTGCAAATATTTTCCCTGCCCTCGGCAGAGGTCCAAGAGCTAGGAACTGTGCCAGATTCTGTGATTGCATGTTTCTATCTCAGAAGTATATATGGCTGCATTGAAAAATGTGTTTTTGTGCTATTCTTCAAAAAAACAAATAGGTTGCTTTGTGATGTGAAAAAAATGCTCTTTTGATGCCACTTACTCTGCTGGAAATATAATACTATTGCATTTATACCGGTAAATATTTTAGAAGCTTTTTCTAGGTGATACATTACTACCATATAAAGTGATAGAGTGGCATATTTTTGCATCATAATAAAACATCTGGGGCAATCTTACAGAAACTTTGCAAAGGTGCAAGCACACTTTTGCATTGTTATTAGCAAAATGGAAAACATTGCAGCGTTTAAAAAAAAACATGTTTGGAGATCTTACAGAAACTTTGCAATGGTGCAATTACAATGAGCACAAATTGCCCCACTTCAAAAATCAAAGGGCCTGATTCATTGAAAAAGTGAAAAGTCCCTGCAAAGTACTTGCGCACTCAGCAAATTCAAGGATTGAAAATGCAAAGTAATGCAAAGCGCAAAGAAATCCGAGTTGCACATGGAACGTCCACAATATGCCCTGACACAAACCACACAACAACCTTTGTTCTCCGCAGCCCCCCCTGGTGTCTCCAGGAGCTAGTGTGTGCTTTGGGCACTCTTGGTTCAGCGTCCCGTGTTGAGCTTTGGGGGTCGCCCTTCCCTTTGGGATGCTTCCTTTTAATGTACCTGTAGTGACGGTGAGTGGTTGTTCCCTGTGTGCCCCCTTATTGAAGGGGGCACACGGGGAACAACTCCAGGGGGGACTGTGGAGAACCCTCAAAACTCAGAGCTCTGATACAAACACTAAGGAACCCCCGTTTAGAAGACATCAGAAAACGCAAAGGAGCGGGGGGCCCCCACATCCTAGTACGCAGAGCTGCAGACCACACAGCCCGGCATCGACCCCGGTACACACCGGATCAACCACAGGCCATAACATTACCAATCCTGGTTCACAATGTCAAGAAATAGGAATAAAGAGACCCCGTCAGCACTCAAAAACACTAAAAAGAAGCAGGAAGGACCCCCAGAAAAGATATGGGCCAGAGAGACTGATCCGGCAAGGGGTCACACCACGAGCGACTGGGCCAAATTGCATTGTCCCATGCCTGTAACTTCAAATTTTGCCCAAGTTTTCTATTTTCATCCTAGAGAAATAACCATTCCTGGAGAAGAACGCCCATGAGACGGAGAGCCAGCCGTGCCCTAAATCAGGATTTAGGAATGCTGCAGTGGCGAGAGATAGAGCTACCGGGAGGAAAGAGAGAGACCAGACTTCCCCATGATCACCTATAATGGTGCAGAAATATTCTTGTACCAAGATCTAGCCCAAATAGCCGTGATCAAAAGGAGGTGAATAAGCCCAGTCCTAGCATTTCTGAGAGTTCAACAAATCCGATACAGATGGACAAAGCCATTTGGTCTGAGTTTCAGCTGGCAGGGAAAGCTGCACAAAGTCACGACATGCGAGCAAGGGGCAAATCTACTGGGAATTGAAGATGAAGTGCATTCAACACCCTCCACGCCCACAAACGTGGTCAGACTCTCAGATCTGAAGATCGTCCGCAGGATTGACCTTAAAGACTGGTGTACGCTTCCTAATAATGACTGTGTCCTAGTGGGATGATTTTAGCCTAAGCATGGCTTTTCTTTTATTTTATTGTTTCATTTTTGCACTTGTATTTTTTCGTCTGTGTCAAGTCCGATTTTGTTTGTTATAATTGTTCTGTGAGCGCCCCTAAACCTTCGGGTGCTGCGGTGCGCTGTACAAATGATTAAACATAAACATAAACATAAACCAACTTTTTGCCCGTAGACCATGGTAATGGTCTACGGTGAAGTCCAAAAGAACAAATAAGGGGGAAAACCAACCCATCTCCAGAAATCCATCGTGCAGAAAGGAGACAGACAAAGCCGAAAGACCTACTGGGGCACAATCTGAAATCACAAGTCAAAGAAGTGATACCGTTGAGACTGCTCGCCTGGGGGAGGGCATATGCTAAGCTAAGTGCTGTGCTTAAACGTTAAACAGATGTTGTGAATATTGACCTCACAGGGAGGGGGGAAGGATGGGACACTGGAATGGGATTGGGAAATCCCACGTGGGGCAAACCTGGGGGTTCCTTAGAGTTGAACTCTTGAAACCGCAATTCAAGAGGGGACTAGAGCCAGTTGAACCCACCCAGTAGGAGGGGGGCAAGGGGGAGGGGATGGAGGGGAAAGGGAAGGGAGAGGAGGATCCAGGGGTAACTGACACCAGAGGGGAGAGGTCACAACAGGGAGTAGAGAGGAACCAATTGGGCACTTTTGAACCCACAAGGGGTAACTTGCAATCAGCACAAACCCAAGGGAATAAGAATGGCTTGCACCGAAAAACTGAAGGTCTTATCACTAAATGGGTTAAACTCACCAATCAAAAGGAAGAACGTGGAAATATACCTAAGAAGGGAACAACCGCACATAGTCACACTGCAAGAAACCCACATCCAATTCTGGGGATACATTCAGGCCATGCAATCCGATAAAAAAGCGGGCGTTTTGGTAGCACTGAAGGGCAGGCTTTAACTGTCTATTAAGAGAAAGGAAACTGATGACCAGGGGAGATAATTAGCAGTAGCCCTAGAAGGGAGGGGATAGGCCTACACAGTGACAACACTCGATGAACCCAACACGGGCCAAGATGCCTTCGTCCAAAAAGCCCTCACCTGCCTAGAGAAATGTGTGAAATCACACATTATACTAATAGGGGACTTTAACATGGCCTGGGACCCTACAATAAACAGGAGTAAGATCACCCATCACCCACGGACCACTGGTGTGGTCCACCGGGGACCTCAAGCGGAAACTCCAAGATCTGGTGTTAATTGATACATGGAAGGAGCACTCTCAGACCATGCCCCAATTACCCTCACCTTACAAAGAAACCAATGCCCACCATGCCTGTGGAGGTGGCGCTACCTGGCCCACTCTTTAAAGACATAACACTAACCCGGGAAGTAGCAGAAGAAGCTTAGGCATTTGTTGAGAATAATAAGGTTGAGGATACTATGCTGCAGACATGGTGGGACACCTTCAGGCAACAATAAGAGGGAGAATTATAGCGATAAAAGCAAGAAGTGATAGAGAACTGAGGCTGTAAGAAGCCCAACTAAAGCATAAACTAAAGGACATAATGGCTATGATGGGCTCGGCACAGACGCCAGCCATTAAAAGGGATTACCTCATACAAACAAGGGCGGCGGAACGCAACTTACTGTGCCTTAGACAAAAATATTATATCAAAGCTAACAAATCAGACCGTCTCCTAGGCAGAATGTTGAGGAGGGAAGAAAAGGACAAAGCAATCCTAAAAATTAAAGTCCATGGACGTTTGACTAGCACTAACAATAAAGACATTGAAAGAGAGTTCATGCAGTTCTATACCAAATTATACAGCTCAAACAATCCATCGCCGACACGCCAGGAAGCCTAACAAATATCGAAGGAGGAGAGGGAAGTCCTGGAAGGGGAGATCACAAGAGTCAGTCAGGGCCACAATAAACTGCTTACCCATTAATAAATCCCTGATGCCGGATGGGGTTGTTGCTGAATTTTACAAAACCCACAAAGAAACCCTAATACCCCATCTCACAAACATATTTAACCATGTGGGAGAGACCAAAGCCCTACCCAAATCAATGGAAGAGACAAAGGTGATCCTAATACCCAAAAAAGGCAAAAACCCCACAGATTGTGTGTCCTACCACCCCATCGCCTTAATTAATGTTGATGCAAAAATCTATACAAAAATCTTAGCGTCCAGACTCGAACAGATTCTCCCTAAAATAGTTCAAGCCGATCAGTCAGGCTTCATTAGAGGCAGGCAGACAGACAGACATGAGACAATGTCAGGAGAATTACATATCTAATCGAGAAGACCCATAAAACAGGAATCCCTGCTCTCCTCATGGCAGTGAATGCTGAAAAAGCTCTCGATCAGATGGAGTGGGGATTCCTCTTCGCAACCATGATCAAGATGGGATTCAGGCCCAAATTCCTGGGCTGAGTCAGGGCTAACTACCAACACCTGCGCCTCCGCCTCTCCATTAACGGGCAAATCTCTGATCCTGTAGCTGTCAGGAGAGGCACGAAGCAGGGATGTCCTCTGTCCCCTATACTATACGCATTACACCTAGAACCCTTGCTAGCAGCCATAAGAGCCAACTAGGATATAGCAGGAATACCCTTTGGGGGGCATCCACAAAGTCGTCACCTTCGCAGATGACATACTCATGAAAGTGGCCCAACCAGAGACCTCCCTAACGGCAGTAGACCTAGAACTCACCCAGTTCGGAGCACTGGCTGGATTAAAAGTGAACATAAACAAATCTGAAATCCTCAACCTCAGGACCAAGGCAGAACAAAATTTCAAAAAGACCTTCCAGTATAGGTGGGCAAAACTGGCCAAATCGGTGGGAGGATTACACCAAGCAAAATACCCTCACCTCTTGGAGAGCTGAAAACTAAATTGATCGACGGGGGTCCTCTGACAATAATATGGACGAGGTGCATTAATGCCCTAAAAATGGTTGTACTCACAAATTAATTTGTCTGGAATAAAAAACCTCAGAGAGTAGCCGCCAAACTAATGAGAACCTCAACTTCCCATGGGGGAATGGGGGAACCGGACTTCAGGGCCTAGTGCACGGCCACCCAAGCGAGGGTCATCAGAGACTGGCAAAAGGACGACGGGGGGAACTATGGAGACCCATCGACAGAACGGTAGCAGGGGGAGACTTGGAGGGAATCTTGTGAAAACCCAAAGCAGACAGACCAGCACAAATGTATAATAGCTCAATTTTATGAGCTGTGGGAGATGGATGGGACTACACAGTAAAAAGGTCACACATTACCAACTACCCTTCCCCATATACACCGCTCTATGACAACCCGCAATTCACTCCAGGACACAAAACACCCACATTTGAGGCTTGGCAACAAGGGGGATGCCATAGGGTTAGAGACATGTTCAACGGAGAACAGGTTAAACTTTTTGAGCAATGCAAGGCTGACTTTGGCTTGGGGGAAAAGCAAAGGTACAGCTTTGCTCAACTGAAGCACTGGCTACTAGATCCCGCCATGAAAGAAGCAGGGACCCGTCAACTAACCCCATTCGAGAAGTACCTAAACACAGACCCCGGGGACAGGAGAGTGGTTACATCTATATACAAACACATGCAAGAGGGAGAGTACCCCCCAACCAGAGCATATGTGAATAAATGGAAAGAGGTCACACACAGGATGGACAATAGAGGAAATGGAGTGGACAAAATTGTGGGCGCAGGTTCCTAAATTATCGAGATCCCTCCAAGTCAGAGAGATATGGCTGAAACTAATACTCCAGTGGCACTTAACACCGGTCAGATTACATATAATATACTTAGGGACCTCACAACTTTGCTGGAGGGAATGTGGAGGGAAGGGTACTTGGAGCTACATATGGTGGGAATGCACCAAAATAGACAGCGACTGGAAGCGTATTCTGGAAGCAATCGAGCAGGTGCTAGGTTTCAAGAGAAGAGGGATCAGGAGACTAGCAATGATAGGACTCAACGGGGTCCTAGAGGACATCACTTCAAAGCCAAACCGTAAACTCTTCGTTATCATGATGATGGCAGTAGCTCTGGTTCTGGCCCGTAAGTGGAAGGCAAGAGACCCCCCACAGGACCACGAATGGGTAGAGAAAATCTGGTTATTTGTGGCCATGGAATGGTTCACTTACTCGATACAAGGGGAGATTCAGCACTGGCTGGTCAAGCTTAATGAGATACTTAAGGGATGGTGCACGCCGAGCATGGTGCCCTCAGTCTATGACCCACCCATGAAAGACTTGCATTGGTGGACTAACACGAAGAAAGACCCAGATGAGACCATCAATACCAAAGTAGGACTACCCCGAGGAGCAGTGCCAGCTCAAGGACAGTACCCGGATCAGGGAGGGGCGGCTGGGAGGGTAGGAGGAGAATGAGGGGGAGGGGAAACCTTCATGTTGGAAGATGATGTTGTTTAAAAATGCTAATAAAAATGTACTGGACAAAAAAAATGTATTGCAAGAATACGCATTTTGCACCAGGAAAATGTTCTTCTACTGCTAATACCATGCCCAATGTATTTTGTACAAGTGTAAAGTTTCTTTAATTTAGCAGCTGGTTTCAAATTTCAGACTCCTTTGGATGCCAAATGCAGTGAATGTTATTTTTATGCACCACGGTTAGGCCCTATACCTTCTAACTGATAGAGCATGACATCCCTTGTAAGGTTGAAGTAAAACATGATGAGTCTTCTTTAAGTGCCTGTCCCAGCATGGACGAGGACCTTCTCATCGACTGAGGTCATAATATTTCATATGGTCTGGGGGGTGCAATATCACACCTTAGGTGGTATCTCACATCTGCCCATTCATTTCCTCATGGCAGTGAACATGGAGACCCTAGATGCATCCCAGATTTTGCTTGTTTAGGTTCATCTCATGAGAAGAGATTGAGGTTGAGGCCCCAGTCATCATTCCCTGTATGATTATCCAGCCCAGCTACTGGGGGCACTAGGTGGCTTTGGGACAGAAGTGATTTTGATCTAGAGCGCCCCAGTTATCATCTTACAATTGTGGATGTTCCATGTCACAGAGTCATATTCATTGTCGGCAGGTGTCAGAGTTCATTGACAATGTACAACAGTTAATGCAGAGCCTTCAAGAAGCAAGTCTGATTTAGCTTCTCATACTATGTCACCAATGTCCAGACAAGGCACCTGCAATCAGCATACCCTGCTCATGTGGTTACTGGCTTCGATTCAATGGATCATTACTCCATCAAATCAAGGCTGGCGGGGACCCAATAGTAATGTGCATGAATCTTGGTGGTTAATTGGCACTGACCCTTGAGCAAATTCAGTTGTGTAGAGAATGTGATAATGTGCCTGGAGCATCAGATGATGGCACTTTGACTTGAGTTCTAATTTGTGCAGATCCACTCATATGGGTCCACATTGTTTTGTGGGTGATCACAATTAAGAAGACCCAGGGGGTGGGTTGCGATACCTTTTCGATGATCCTGGCCTTCTACAGCTTGTTTCTCTTCTTCTCAACTTTGGTCCTTAGATGAAAATGAATTTGGCGATGCTTCAGGCAGGCAAGCTCCACGGTTTAGTGGACATGTAGTTTTATGGGTTTATTTTTTAGGCAGCTTAGTCCAGTGAATAATGATTAGGACTTCTCGAGAAAACGCTCAAGATCATGTCCCTCCCCACTTCGGCAACAAAGGCAGAACATTCAACACTTGGCTACAGTGACAAACATATTTTTGAATTATTAGGGGCACCTAACTCTTTAATCCAACTGGTGGCAACCAAAACATTGCTACTCAACTTTCAGGGGACGACTTAGTAAAAATTTTAAAAAAGCTTTTTCGCACCAACTCCGTGGACACTACCTGAGAGAATATTTAAAAGCCAGCATAATCCATATTGGCCTAGTATTACGCAACAAACCATCCCTATTCTTGGTAGATCAAGAATATAAGAACAACTTCAGCTTCATCATAACAAAATGTAGGCTTTATTTATTCGTCCTATTTTGATGTGGTTGATGATGCTCTCATTAAAATGTGCTCATTAATTGCTTCTTAAATTGTTGACCTATTATTATCAAGTATGTTTTCCAACAGGAACATTTATTGTGTAGCTTAATGTGTTACTACACCAGTTCCTGTGGTTTAGGGGTTATATGCCCTTCTGTAGATTCTAGTACTGGTAAATACATCAGCACAGATTTGGTCATTTTGCCAGACCTAACACCAACCAATTTGTATCTTTATGCCAGCACAAAATCAGCTCACATTCTGTCATTTCTCTTTTGCGAATTCTTACTCCTGGTGAAATTACAACATGTGCACCTGTGTTAGAACTGAAAATAACACCAGCAGAGGTCTGGTGATTGAAAGATGACTAACGTCCTTTGGAATCTTTTTATTTGGACGGCACCAAAAGAAAAACAAATGTGTACACTTAGGGCCTCATTACACAGTATTCGGTAAGGGTTTACCGGTACCGGTACGGGCACCGGTACCGGTAAACCCTTACCGCCTTACTACGACGTCCCTTTGCCGGACCCGACCTCAACGGCTGGTTATACCAGCTGTTAAGAAACGGGCCCGCAAAGGGACCTTGGTGCTAATTACGGTACCGCAATTTGCGCTACCGTAATAACCTCCTTCCCCATTCCCATTGAGCCCTATGGGGGCAAAAATGGGAAGGGGGAAGTGCCTTGGTGAATGGGGAATTCCTGGCCCCGCTCACCTTGGAGTAGGCCGGTAATTCCGCCATCCACCAAGGCGGACACAGTAAAATACCGGCGGCAACCATGGCGCTAATAGTGCCATGGTTACATCATACTGTGTAATGCGTTTAAACTAGCAGTGTATTCCCGACATAAACATTAATGGGCCTCATTACGACCCTGGCGTTAACCATGGCGCTATTAGCGCCGGTATCGTAATGAGGGCCAATATCTAGGTATGGCCGAGCAATTAGCATTGCCATCTATGGTAGGTCTGAGGGAGATTCTTCTATGAAGTTTATCTGTGAGGTAACTAGGGGCAGCGTTATTTAGAGCTTTGTGAGTCAGTGATAGCGTCTTTAGCTGTATTTTGTTAACAGTAGACAGCCATTTATGTGGGCGTCTAATGGAGGAGATATGGGTTCTTTTGTTTATGCCAAGTACTGCTCTCAGGGCATTATTTTGTCATGTTTGGAGCCGCTGGATGGAAATTTTATTAGCACCACTGTAAAGGGCATTACAGTAGTCAATTCTAGATAGTATTAAGGCTCTGGCCAAGATCAAACAGCTGTCATTAGAGAGGAATGGCTTGCCAGCTCTTATCAGCTTGCAGGTGTAAGCTGTGGTAGAGGCCAGGGATTTTACCTATTTATCAAAGGACAGGGTGGAATCCAGGTAGAAGCCAAGGGTTTTTACTTCCTTGGAGACGTTAATGGTATTCCCGTCGATGTTGAATGAGGACAATTCCTGACCTAGTTTTTTGATGTTGGAATGTTTTCCCATGATTATCAACTCATTCTTATCGTTGTTCAAGCATAGGCCATGAGTGGCCATCTATGCCTGGATGATACGATATACCCTATTCGCCAACTCTGTGTCCTTACTATGATCCCCAGAAAGTGGTAGGAGAATCTGTGTATCATCTGCATAATTAGTGTAGATGATACCCAGATGGTCCAAATCATCAAACAGGGGCTTGGTGAATATGTTGTATAGAGTTGGAGAGACGCAAGAGTCCTGAGGAACACCGCACGGGATAGGGGTAGGGTGTGCGGCTGCCGATGGAGAGAAAACTCTCATGGTTCTTATGGTCCACAAGATCAAATGCAGCTGAGAGATCAAGTAGGAGCAAGAGTACTGACTTCCCTTTGTCTCTCAGCTAATCTATTTGGGATTCTAAATCAATAAGGGCAGTTTCTGTTTCGTATAGAGGGCGCAAACCAGATTGTCTGTCTCCTAAGAGTTTATGCAATTCTAGGTGTTTCTGAATTTGGTTTTTGGCAGCTTTGTCAAATATTTTGAGTAAAAATGGTACTGTGGTAATGGGACAGTAGTTGGTAGGGATGTTTCTTGAGGAGAGGGAGTACCCAAGAATGTTTTAGGTTAGCAGGGATGGAGCCTGAAATAAAGGAGGCATTAATCAATTTGGCAATGAACGGAGATAGTTCCCTGGCAGCATCTTTTATTAGTTGTGCTGGGCAGATGTCGCCTTTGCAATTAGAGGGCTTCAATGAAAGGATGATTTTTTCTACTTCCAGGGTAGACATTTTGGTGAAATGGAATATGTTATTTATTTATTTTTTCTTTGTGTTGATCATATTAGATCTTTACAAAATAAATAAAATTACAGCTTTAAAAAGAGAAAAGAAGAAAAGAAGTAAGTTTGTCGAAAGAAATGTTACCATTTTCCCACAAGAGAAAAAGCAAAACAAAGGAGTTATTTATGGAACTTCTGAAACAAAAAAACACATTTCAGTCTAATGGAATATGTTATTGCAGTTTTTAGGTGAGTGCTGTAAATTCAGCGTTTCTTTTTTGTGCTGGATTTTATTTTGGAGCATGTTGATTTTGTTTGATAGTGCCTGTTGGATGTCTACACCAGGACTTGTCCTTAGTACAAATATCAGGTGTAGCTATAGGTGACTCTAGTTCTTTTAGTATAGAGAAGAGTTCCTTCATGCTAGAGTTGGATTTGGCAATGCGCTTGTCATAAGAGTTACGTTTAGCCTGGCAGACTTCATTCTTATAGTGTGAGGAGAGCGAGGTTAATTTGGCTTTATTATCAGTGGAGGGGCAGTTTCCAATTGGTTTCACTTTTTGGTTTGCTAGATCTAAGTTTAAAAGGGGCAATTTTGTCCAAAGTAGTGAGCATGATATTGTTAAATTCATGGACTAGGCTGCTGGGATCTAGATTTTCTGGTAAAGCATTTAGAGTGGAAAGGATCGCAGGGATTACTTTGTCTAGTGTGATGCTTTTTTTGTTTCTTGTTAGGCATGGTGGCGCTAGTAGAGGGGCCGTGGGAGTAGGTCTGGTCGTGGATAAGTGAAAGGACACCAGTGAGTGGTCTGTCCAGGAAAGAGGCGGGATGGATGAGATAGTAACTGTGCAGTTCTAATCTGCTATCCAATCCAATGTTCTTCCCTTCTGGTGGGTGGGTTTATTGACTTTTTGAGACAAGCCTAATGCCTTGATTGTGTTAGCTATATCTGTAGCGTTTTTGTCCATCAGGTCATTAAAGCCTATGTTGAAGTCCCTTATCAGGAGTAATTGAGAGGTTGGTTTGAGGTTGTTAGTAAGTATATTATGCAGATCCTCCTCGAAGGTGCCAAGAGGACCCGGCGGTCTGCATATAAGATGGATGGTGAGTGATTGAGAATTATTTATCTGGAGTTTAGCAGATAGAATTTCGCAGGATTGTGACAATTCGGTAGGGGCTAGTCTGAGGGAGAGACACATTCTGGTGATGATAGCGATTCCGCCTCCTTGTGCCCCATCTCTGTCTTGTCTGGCTATTGTGTAGCCATCTGGGATGGCTAACATAAGCGATGGTCCTGCCGCGTTATGTAGCCATGTCTCGGTAATCGCAAGGAAATCCAGATTGCCTTCTGTGATTAGGTCAGCAATGTCGAGGGCATGGGCGGCAAGTGATCTTGCATTGAGAAGTGCTCCTTTAAGGGGGGGTCTCAGTTACAGCTTTGACCTGACAGGTTTGGCTGTAATATTATCGATTGACTTACGCTTATGATTATTGGTTTGGAGGGCATTTGTATTGGAGATAGAGGGGGTAATTCATAGAATTCAGCGCACAAGTGGTGCACGCAGCTGATGCACAGTGTGCGCATGTGACAATCTGCGCCCATCGCGTGCGCCAAAATCCATTTCTGTGCACAGAGTATTCATGGATTTTAACATCCATTACCAGCCGTGGCGCAGAGTGGCGCAGCGACCCTGCAGCAGCGGCAGTTACGCCCCCAACCCCTCCCCGTGTGCCATGTACAGTGCACAAATCCTGTACATGGCGCACAGGCCAGTGGACCAGCATACAGGCCCCCAACCATGAAAACGCCTGTAAAACTCCCCGCGCAACCCTTCGAATACACGTACCCCGCTGCGCGGGGAGAATCACACGCGATTGGCCCTGTGCGAGTGGGGTACGTGTATTACTGGGGTTTGCAGGGAGTTTCACACGCGATTGGCCCTGTGCGAGTGGGGTACGTGTATTACGGGTGTTCACGGGAACTTTCACAAGCGATTGGCCCTGTGCGAGCGGGGTACATGTATTACTGGGGTTTGCGGGAAGTTTCACACGCGATTGGCCCTGTGCGAGCGGGGTTTGTGTATTACAGGGGTTCGTGGGAAGTTTCACACGCGAATGGCCCTGTGCAAGCGGGGTACGTGTATTACTGGGGTTCGCGGGAAGTTTCACACGCGATTGGCCCTGTGGGAGCGGGGTACATGTATTACGGGGGTTTGTGGGAAGTTTCACACGCGATTGGCCCTGTGCGAGCGGGGTATGTGTATTACTGGGGTTCGCGGGAAGTTTCACACGCGATTGGTCCTGTGCGAACGGGGTACGTGTATTACAGGGGTTTGCGGGAAGTTTCACACAAGATTGGCCCTGTGCGAGTGGGGTACGTGTATTACTGGGGTTCGCGGGAAGTTTCACACGCGATTGGCCCTGTGCGAGCGGGTATGTGTATTACTGGGGTTTGCGGGAAGTCTCACACGCGATTGGCCCTGTGCGAAAGGGGGACGTGTATTACTGGAGTTTGCGGGAAGTTTCACACGCGATTGGCCCTGTGCGAGCAGGGTACGTGTATTACTGGGGTTCGCGGGGAGTTTCTCACGCGATTGGTCCTGTGCGAGCGGGGTATGTGTATTACAGGGGTTTGCGGGAAGTTTCACACACGATTGGCCCTGTGCGAGTGGGGTACGTGTATTACTGGGGTTTGTGGGAAGTTTCACACGCGATTGGCCCTGTGCGAGCGGGTACGTGTATTACTGGGGTTTGCGGGAAGTTTCACACGCGATTGGCCCTGTGCGAACGGGGTACGTGTATTACTGGAGTTTGCAGGAAGTTTAACACGCGATTGGCTCTGTGCGAGCGGTGTATGTGTATTACTGGGGTTCGTGGGGAGTTTCACACGCGATTGGTCCTGTGCGAGCGGGGTACGTGTATTACGGGGGTTTGCGGGAAGTTTCACATGCGATTGGCCCTGTGTAAGCGGGGTACATGTATTACTGGGGTTCGCGGGAAGTTTCACACGCGATTGGCCCTGTGCGAGCGGGGTACGTGTATTACTGGGGTTCGCGGGGAGTTTCACACGCGATTGGCCATGTGCAAGCGCGGTACGTGTATTACTGGGGTTCGCAGGAAGTTTCACACGCGATTGGCCCTGTGTGAGCGGGGTATGTGTATTACTGGGGTTTGGGGGAATTTTCACACGCGATTGGCCCTGTGCGAACGGGGTATGTGTATTACTGGAGTTTGCGGGAAGTTTCACACGCGATTGGCCCTGTGCGAGCAGGGTACGTGTATTACTGGGGTTCGCGGGGAGTTTCTCACGCGATTGGTCCTGTGCGAGCGGGGTACGTGTATTACGGGGGTTTGCGGGAAGTTTCACACGCGATTGGCCCTGTGTGAGCGGGGTACATGTATTACTGGGGTTCGTGGGAAGTTTCACACGCGATTGGCCCTGTGCAGGCGGGGTACGTGTATTACAGGGGTTTGCGGGAAGTTTCACACACGATTGGCCCTGTGCGAACGGGGTACGTGTATTACTGGAGTTTGCGGGAAGTTTCACACGCGATTGGCCCTGTGCAAGCAGGGTACGTGTATTACTGGGGTTCGCGGGGAGTTTCTCACGCGATTGGTCCTGTGCGAGCGGGGAACGTGTATTACGGGGGTTTGCGGGAAGTTTCACACGCGATTGGCCCTGTGTGAGCGGGGTACGTGTATTACTGGGGTTCGTGGGAAGTTTCACACGCGATTGGGCCTGTGCCAGTAGGGTACGTGTATTACAGGGGTTTGCGGGAAGTTTCACACACGATTGGCCCTGTGCGAGTGGGGTACGTGTATTACTGGGGTTTGTGGGAAGTTTCACACGCGATTGGCCCTGTGCGAGCGGGTACGTGTATTACTGGGGTTTGCAGGAAGTTTCACACGCGATTGGACCTGTGCGAACAGGGTACATGTATTACTGGGGTTTGCGGGAAGTTTCACACGCGATTGGCCCTGTGCGAGCTGGGTACGTGTATTACTGGGGTTCGCGGGGAGTTTCACACGCGATTGGCCCTGTGCAAGCGGGATACGTGTATTACTGGGGTTCGCAGGAAGTTTCACACGCGATTGGCCCTGTGTGAGCGGGGTACGTGTATTACTGGGGTTTGGGGGAAGTTTCACACGCGATTGGCCCTGTGCGAGCGGGGTACGTGTATTACTGGGGTTCGCGGGAGTTTCACACGCGATTTTGCTGTCAGAGCGGGGGTACGTGAATCCAGTGGGGTGCGCAGGGAGTCCCACACGTGAATCGGCAGTGTGGGTCCTCCCAGGTGTGCCCTCTACCCCCCCATGGCCCCTGCACACCACAGGGGACTACCCAGCACCCCTGGTCATGTCCCACATCCAGCCCATCCACCATGGGCATGCCCCCCAGCCAGCCCACATGTCACCTTGCACTAGTGATCACCAACTCATGTCCCCCAGCACCCCCACCCCCCAGCAGTGAGGGGCACCTGCCAGCAGGCCCCGACTCATGTCCCCCAGAACCCCACCCCCCAGCAGTGAGGCTCAGGCCCTGACTCATGTCCCCCAGAACCCCCACCCCCCAGCAGTGAGGCTCATGCCCTGACTCATGTCCCCCAGAACCCCCACCCCCCAGCAGTGAGGCTCAGGCCCTGACTCATGTCCCCCAGCACCCCCACCCACCCAGCAGTGAGGGGCACCTGCCAGCAGGCCCCGACTCATGTCCCCCAGCACCCCCACCCACCGAGCAGTGAGGGGCACCTGCCAGCAGGCCCCGACTAATGTCCCCCAGAACCCCCACCCCCCAGCAGTGAGGCTCAGGCCCCGACTCATGTCCCCCAGCACCCAGACCCAGCCAGCACTGACGGGCACCTGCAAGCAGGCCCCGACTGATGTCCCCCAGAACCCCCACCCCCCAGCAGTGAGGCTCAGGCCCCGACTCATGTCCCCCAGCACCCCCACCCACCCAGCAGTGAGGGGCACCTGCCAGCAGGCCCCGACTCATGTCCCCCAGAACCCCACCCCCCAGCAGTGAGGCTCATGCCCCGACTCATGTCCCCCAGCACCCCCACCCCCCAGCAGTGAGGCTCAGGCCCCGACTCATGTCCCCCAGAACCCCCACCCCCCAGCAGTGAGCCTCATGCCCCGACTCATGTCCCCCAGCACCCCTACCCACCCAGCAGTGAGGCTCAGGCCCCGACTCATGTCCCCCCAACACGTCATCATGATCCACAATAATGGGATCTCCTCCCAAATCCCACTGCACGCCACCCCTGGGCAAAGACCAAACCCCCCCACATTGAAATGCCCATTACATGATACAACCCAAATGGCAAGAATGTACATCAACACATGTCTGTCACACACACACAATGGGTGCTGGTGATTGTGAAAACCTACACCGTGACATGCCTGAAACCAATGAGAGAATACCACACATCAAAGTAATAAACCAAAATATATTGAACGCAAAAAGAATGTAATCAATTGAAAACATGAAAACAATTTTTGAAAAAAAGATGAAATGCAGCATGTCCAAAACACAAAAAGAAAAACATGAAGTCTGAATCCAAATAAATCGAAATGAAAATGTGTCCAAAGTCTCCGGCCACCAAATCAAATCCAAAGGAAACGGAAACAGGAAAATCCATTGCTCCATGATGAGAAAAATAATAATAGATACATCCACTGTTCAACTATGTACAAAGAAGTAATCCAGGGTCCATGAGCCCAACGAACGAAATAAAACCTAGCAAAAAAACTACCTAATAAAGAACTATATACAAAAAGGCGGGGCATAGTCCAAGCACCCCAAATGAATGAAAAAGATAAAGGAAACCTAAAATTACAAACTACATACAATGGCGGCGGGCTAGTCCGACGGCTCACTTCCCGATTTCCCGGGCCAGGGCATCATTGAACTCCTGCTCGATGTCCTGGAGGCGGTCCTCTTCCATGGCCCTGAGGGTTCGCAGGGACGATGCCATGTTGGACGCCAACTCCCTGCGAATTGCCTCGAGGCACTCGGCCCGCCTCAGTGCCCTCCACATGGAGTTCTCTGCCCTGACCATTGTGAGCCGTGCCTCTTCTGCCTGCTGACGCTCCGCATCTATACGCCGGCCCAACCGCAGCCACACGGAAGACACACCCATTCCAGGGTTCTCCTGCCCTCTGGCCAATGCATGCCCCTCTGATGTCGATGGCCCCAAGCCATCATTGCTCCCACCTACAGCCTGCTGCGGCTGCTGCTGTCCATGTGCCCTGTCCGATGATGCCTGCACATCCTCCATTAGCTGGTCTCCAGTTGTTGTGGTGTCCACCTCTGCTGGACCGCCGACTCCCGACTGTGGCAGGGATGGGATCTCCACCAAGCTGGCTGTGTTGGTCAGGCCAGGTCCACAGGGGGCACTGTTGGAATCTGGGCCAGAAGATGGCAGGGAGAACGACTGGCGCATAGTCTCCACAGAGGAGGAGAGGTCTGCCAGAGTACGCGACACATGTAGGAACCCACCGACTAGGGCCCCTCCCAACAGTGCCACGTCGCAACGCTGCTGTTCGTGATGGTGTGCGTGCTCCGTCCAGGAAGCACACACGTCATCACGAATGTCATGCGTGCACAACGCGACACCAACCAGGACGGAACCCATACGGTCTTGGGACCCCTCGTCTGCAGGTAGTGGAGAGGCAGATGACGTGGCACTCCTGCCTACCTGCAGACGGCCCTGGGACGGGGCATCCCTGCTGGTGCATGGTCGTGCAATCACAGGGTCAAGGACAGCGACATGCACAGCCCCCTCCGCGGTGACCTGTGCTGCCTCCTGACCCTGGACTGCACCACTTGCACCAGTGGTACTACCCCCACCAGGCCCCATGTGCGGCTCAGTAGCGGGCTCCTCCTCCTCTGTGGAGACCACCAACCTGGATGTCTCCACACCGTCTTCCGCCATTGCAAGCCCCTGTGGGGGCTCACCCGGCCCTTCCACTACAGCCGTAGTGGCAGACGTGGCACCAGTCCCCTCGCTCCCAGATGATGGCAATTCCTGGGAGGGTGGCTGGGCCTTACGTTGCCGCCCGGTGGAGGCATCCCCGCCGCTTGGCTCCACAGCGCCATCTCCGCCCTCTTCTTCACTTGACGCTGCGTAGAGGGAGACATAGAACACAAGCATCAGGGTACAGTACAAAATTCCCCTAGACAGGAAGCAAAAACTCATGAGTGACTCTGTCAAATGTCACTTCCATCCTGTCCCTCCACAACACATGGGTGAATGCACGGAACACACATGCAGAAACAGGCACGGCGCCTGCAATCAACATCCGCATCCATGTACAAGGACCTCTTTTAAGCAATATGTTGCCTTCAAACTCACATGCATCATGGCTCACACTGATCCCATGCACACACATCACCAGAGGGTCATGCATCATGGCTTGTACACCACCGACACACTGGATAGACACAGTGGATACAACAGTGACCGCACTGCATGAGTGAATCTACACATCATCACGGACATGTGTCATGCATCCATGGTGTTTCTCAGTCACACACACACTTCTCAGACACACACACATGTGCACCATACATGTACATGAGAGCAGCACCCATCCCTTACCCCCCCTCCATGTCCAAGAACAGAGACTGGCATGCATGCATATGTGCATTCCGCATACAGCTCCCCATGTTGCATTGGAACACATGCACCATCCATGTGGTTCACACATTACTGGTCTCACATGCATGACCATGATGTCCCTGCACACACACATCCATGCATGGCCTATGTCACACATACAGGCAAGTATCAGACCACCAGCACACTGCAACATGCCCTGTCTCACACAGCAATGCTTGGCCACTTACTGCTCAACTCCAGACGGGTCTGCTTCTAAAGGATCTGGGCGTGGTGCGCTGGGCCTACGCGTTCCAGGACCCTCATCTGGATGTTGCTCATGCTGACCCGGCCCCCCTCCGCGAGGCGCCGGGCCTTGTAGAGGGTCCTGGACCTGAAGTCCTCCCAGCGCTTCCGGACGTGATTGATGTCGCGGGTTGCCACCCCCTCCGCATAGATGGCAACCACTGCGTCCTCCCAGATCCTCTCTCATCCTTCCTTGTTGGCGCGTGATGTTCCGAAGAGGGCATCATAATGCCCCAGGACATGCTTCACCAGGACACCAACTTCCTTTGCACTGAAGCTGGTGGCCCTCTGCCTCTCTGGTTGGGGTCGCCAGTGGTCTCAGATGATGTTTGCCCCGACATGGCGACCCCCGAGGCAGGCGTGGGTGGGCAACTGGGTCCTGGGGCTGGCTGTGGAGCGATGGTATCCCAGTCGGGAGTCTTCTGTTCCAGCAGGGGTGGACACAGCAACTGGACCCCTGCAGATGGCTGACGTGCAGGCACCAAATAGCAAGGCACGTGGGCAGCAGGCAGACAGCAGCAGATGGCTGATGGGAGCGTGCTCGGGGCTCTTGGGGCAGGAAAATGGCCTTTTGGGCAGGAGCGTGGTCTTCTGTGTGTTTTCGCATGGCCAGCTTGATACAGAGTGATTTGGCACGTGAAAAAAGGGCACGTCAGTGTGAAATCCGAGGAAAGGCCCTTAGCACGTAAGCACGTAAGTGACGTTACGCACGCAGGCGTTCCCCACAACACGGGTGCATTGTGATTCAGCACGTGAGAAAACTGCACGTCACCCGTGCTATTGGAGGAAAGAGCCTTAGCGCGTAAGCGCTTAAGTGACGTTGCACGTGTGGGCTGGTTTAAGAGATACGAGTATCACGTTAATTTCTTGTATGTGCTTTTTTGGAGAGCGAGAGGGTGTTTCTTGTACTTCTTGTCGGTTCACATGCGATTACTTCACAACTTTTCCAGTTCGTACTCCCTGTTTCCTCAGACTGCGTTCTTTTCTTCTTTTGGCGGGGGTGTTGCCAACATGCACACGCGTGTCTTTTTCACGTTCTTTTTCAAGGCAGACGGTGAGTCGCGCATGTATTTTCCAACTGTGGTTGCCCCTGTGTGTCACGTACCCCAGGCTGCGTGTAACACACGTACGCTTATTTTTGTGTTTCTGGGTGCCACAGCTTAGTGCGGGTTCATTTTTCCACACACGTGGTCTACCAAGGGTTGCGTGCATGTGTACATTTGTTTTTGGGGTGCCTGTGTATTGCGTGACCCGTCATCTTCCCCCAGGGGTCACATCCAGCCTTGCTAGAGCACTAGGGTACGAATTACATCTAGTACCCTACCCCTTTCATCTCAATTGCCCAGGACAATTGTTTACTGCAACTCCCATACGCACAACAACATCAGTGCCATGGTTGGGAGGCGACCAAGCAGTAAGGGAGGCAAAGGTGGCCGACCTCCAAAAGGTGGGCGTGGTGGACGCGGTAGGGGACATGGCCAGGATTTGCAGGGTGCCCCTAGAGCCCCGTGTATGGAGGACCAATCGGGGACACCTATGTCCCCCCCAATGGTTGTGGGAAACGTAGCTGACATCATCCCAGCTCAGCCCTTGTTGGACCGGCCCATTTTGTCACCTGAACCGGCACAGGATGACTCCCAGGCTGACTTCCAGGTCAGCAAGTATAATCCACGTGTGGCGGTGAAAGTTGCTTTCACCAGGCCACGTGGATCTGGGGCAGCAATGTCATCTGCTGCACCAAGTAGCCAGGGTGGGGAGGCTGCAGGGGCAGCTGCAGCTCAATCCACCCCAGCTCCGAGTCTCCCAGCCGGGACAGTGTCGGTCCAGGTCCATCACACCGACATTGGCCCTGCCGGCATCACCCTGCAGCCAATGCCTGCACCAAGACCTATGGTCATTGTGCCTTTACAGGCTTCTAGTTCCCAGTCCACCTGCGCTTCTGCCCCTACTGACCAGAGCGGCGTAAGCCACTGAGGATCCGCACCACCATACAAGAAGAAGAAGAAGGGTGCTCTTGCACTACAGGCTGAGACCCCAGACACGGCTACACACTCCGGCACGTCAAGGAAGCCTAGCTTCAATGACGCCAAACTTGATGCACTTGTGGCCTATGTGTCAGCACATAGCCGCGAAATGTTGGTGACTGCAAACTGTAAGACTACGCCTGCTCAACGTAGGGCCCACTGGCAGACCATCGCGGACCACATTAGTGCCCTTGGATTTGTGAGGCGCACAGCTGATGATTGCTACAAGTGGTGGAATGACCTGAAACACAGAGCAAAGAACAAGCTGGCTTCCAATCATGCCTCCACTCTGGTGACTGGCGGTGGGTCTCCACCAGAGGACGACCAACTCACTGAACATGAGTCTGTTGCTGGAATCTTCGTCACAGAAGAACAGATCCAAGGCATGGGAGACCTACCAGATTATGAGGCACTGTCCGGTGAGTGCCCATGCAAGTGTGTGTAATCCATGTGTATGTTTCTTGGGTGATGTGTAATGATTGAGTGCCAGGTGAGGGTGTGTACTCCTGAGTGGTATGGGTCACTCATGTGCTTCCTCCAAACCATTAACCAGCCTTGGGTTTGGGTATGACAGTATCCCTTCTGACCACAGTAGCCAATTAGCACCACATTAATGCATTTGCCCTTGAACTGTCATCTTGCAACAACATTGTTCTGATTTTTCAGTGTTCATTCAGCCTGATTGTTTCAATCCTCCCATTCTTGCAACACATTTGTCTGCCCTAATGCCACATATGTGACATGCTTCTGTCATAGATTACAACCCACATTGGCCCACATTTATTACCTTGTTATGGGAATGATTTGACCATTAGGCTGATTGAGTAAGGGCATGCTCAAATTAATTTTTGGGTCCTGTTTGAATGTTGAACATGACTGTTGTGTTCTGTCATGTTGAAGTGACCAACCATTGATGTATCCATCTGCCTGCCATCACTGTATTATTGCACACTGGATGTGTTGCGGTGTGTGGCACATGCATATTTTGTCACACTATTTTGCATTTTTCATCTCATCATGCCCATCTCACATGGATGGGTGACAGTACTCATTCACTGACATATGGCTGTACTTGTCAAATGTACCATGGCTATGCTATGTGCCATCTGTGTGCTGGCATGTGCCATGTATGTGGATTGCCCATGCCACTCACAGGCTAATATGTTATGACAGTGCTATCCAGAATGCAGCACATGTGTTGATTTTCCATCTTGGAGTCCTCAGCATCTGTTTTTTGCCTCCCCTTCCAAATCATTCACAGTGCATGCATGCCAAGGTTATGGTCATGTGGGACATGTGTTATCCATGTACTGTATCTCTGGCTTGTCAGACCTATGTGTGTGCTATGGTGCTCATGTCTGTTTCCATTAGTTGTCTTTCATGTTTTTGCTGGTGATGACGCACTTGATGCTGTAGAGGTGGAGGAGATGGTGCAGACCCAGGAGGAATCTCAGCCACGACCGGGCACCAGTGGAGGACGTGGTGTGGTGGTGGGTGAAAACCCAATCCTCCTGCAGACCATACTGTCCAGGGGTGTCTCTGGGTGCACCTCCCCAGACCTCTATGATTCAGGTGCTGAATCGGATGATGAGACTTATGTGCTGTCGCAGGTGAGTGTTTCTGGCAGGGATGTTATTCTGTCCACCTGCACCAGGGGTAGACCTCTCTATGGGGATGTCAGTGTTTGTAACTCCGCCTTTGGTGGTTACGGATGCAGGGTCACACTCCACAACATCTGATCCTGTTCCTGAGCCAGCAGATCAGAGGGGGAATGCAGTCCTGCAGCCTCAGGCAGTGCAAGCACAGCAAGGTGCAGATCGCCTTGCCCCAAACAGGTGTGGTGCCCGCTGACGCGGTGGCCGTGCTCCACCAGGCAATACTTGATGGGAAAACTCCATGTACGGTATAGCAGCACAACAGGGAGCATTGGTTGAAATGATGGCTCAGGCAATGGAGAGGGTGGCCACTTCCATTCTCCCCCCTGAAATGCAGATGGAGCTCCAACAGCAGGCAACAAAGTCCATTTGCCAATCACACAGGGAGGACATGTTGGCGTCCAACAGGGACCGACGTGCGGCACTGGAGACTCTGCGCAAAGCCATATCTGTAGAGTCCCAGGGCCACAAGGAAGCCCTGAGGTTAGAACTCCATTTCCTCAATGAGAATCTGGTTGAACTTGAGGCTTCCCGAAATTTTAGGGCAGAACAGCAGCTGGAGCAGCTCACATGTTTGCTCTCAGCTGAGCTGCAGGCAACTCGTGAGCATACCTGGGCATCACGTGAGCCATGCGTGCAGAAATGCAGGCAACCTGTGAGGAGCTGCATGGGGATCTCCGTACTATCATCCTCCAGAACGAGACCTTCCACACCTGCATGCTTGTGCCATGGAGGACCATACCAGGGCTTTGCGTGGGCTGCCTCCCATAGCCCCGCCACCTCCTGATGTAGCAGCAGAGGGTGAAGAGAGCGACAGCAGTTCTCCCACATTGGTATAGCCGTGCAGGCCATGAGCCCATGGAGTTATTTATTTTTTTTGCAACATCCACGCAGGTGGGTGTTGGTGTGCACCCTGTCCTCGAACCTCCCCTCCCCCCCCCCCCCCCGCAGCCCACACATGGCATTTTTTTTTTTTTTTTACAGTGTGTTGCCTTGTGTGGCTCCCGTGGGCATACATTGTGTATTCCAGCTGGGCACATGGAGGCTTGTACTGTGTTTGGGTTAGATGCTTGGGTTCCTGACACACACCCCTCCTGCTTCCCCTTTCCATGGGCTTGGAAAGGGTGTGACCAAGTGACAGTGACTTACACAGTGACATTGGGCTCCCATGAGCTGTGTGGGCAGTCTGTGGTCAAAACTGTGTGGACATCCCTAGTGGGGATTGTTGTTGTATTGAACACTCCACGGTGTATTGATATGTGCTTGTGCATCCATGTCTTCCTCCTTATTCACAGGTACCTTCTTCATGTCTTCACAAGGCCGTCTCGTTTGCAGATGCAGTTCATGTTGTATGCAGTACACTGACACATTTGCCTGACAGCAGCCCTCTGCAGTTGGAAGGGGTCGATGTGCTGGCTTATTCAGGTTGTAAGACTTGCACTACTTTGATTTTGTACTGTCATATTTTGCCACTGTTTCATCCTGTGTTGCTGTATTGTGTTGCTGGTAAGTATTTGTTCATGTGTGCTGTTTGTTATTGATTACTGGGAGCATATTGTCTGTGGCCTGTTTCCATTTGGGACAGTGCTCTTTGTGACACTTGTGTCATGTGTTGTGCATTCATGTGTTTGGTTTCACATTGCATGACATGCCATGGTGTGTTGTGTAGCTGAGATGGGGAGGGGTTGGGTGACATGGCACTATTTTCATGTTGTATTTTGCAAGGGGGTAGTCATTCATGCAGCATAAATGCGTGCCTTTTTGTGACACAGCATTGGTTGTCTTTCAGTAGGTAGGGATGCACACAATGTAACACTTCCAGGTGACCAATCTCAGGCTGGTATGGTTGTGACAGTTGACTGTCCCTTATGTCATCATCATTGATTGTCAGCTGGTAAGTGCCAGGGCTGTGTGCACTCCACAGGGGTGTGATTTTAGGTGAAATAATTAGCCACCAGCTGCGTACGGGCTGCCTCACCACATGCCCTTTACCCTCCCATGCGCAGCGGCCGTGCATGTGGTTGAGGATGTGGGGGCACCACCATGTCCACCCGCAGGCCACAGCGTGTTGCAACATTGTGCAGGACACATGCTGCCACTATGATCCTGCACACTACTGTGGGCACATATAGCAGCTGCCCACCAGAGCGGTCAAGGGAGTGAAAGCGTGACTTGAGCACTCCGAATGTGCGCTCCACTATGCCCCGGGTTGCAATATGGGCTATATTGTATCTTACCTCGGGTGGTGTGGTGGGGTTCCGAATTGGCGTCATCATGTGGGTGCTCAGAGGGTAGGCACTGTCCCCTGGGGAGGTGATGATGGGTATCATTAGTGGGGTTGTGACATTACTCAGTATCTGACATGCATGCATGTGCAGAGGCATTTATACTCACCAAGCAGCCATGTATCGCCATGCTTCCAGCTTCTAGGTCCCGGTTTAGGGGTGACATTCTGAAAATGAAACTGTCATGGGTGGACCCTGGATAGTTGGCATATATTGAGGTGATGATTCCCTTGGCATCACATACTACCTGCACGTTGATGGAATGCCAGTGCTTGTGGTTTCTATAGATATGCTCAGTTGCCCTGGGAGGACGTAGAGCCACATGGGTGCAATCAATGGCACCTAGCACTTTGGGAAAGTGTGCCACCCCGTAAAAGTCCTGGACGGCAGCCTGCCTTTCTGCAGGTGTTCTGGGCATGTATATGTGCCTGTGGACTGAAGAGCCTGCAGTCATGATGGCCAACACCTGGTGTAGGCAGCGTGACTGCGTGGCCTGTGACACCCCCCCACTATGGCACTTGTCCGCTGAAATGAACCAGTGGCCAAGAAGTGCAGTACATTGAGCACCTTTTTCCAAGGGGCTCAGTGCTTGGGAGCACAGGGTGGGTGATGTGAGGTCATCCTCCCACTCACTCACCAGGTCGAGTATTATGTGTGGTGGGAACCTGTACCTCCCATACACCTTGTCATCATGCATCCAAAAAGGCTTGTCCTGGGTGTAAAAATTCAGGGCCTGGCTATCCTCCTCCTCCTGCGGTGTCCCACGACCACTGCTGCGAGGAATGGTATATTCACTTTTATGCTGCACGGGCCGCGTACGCCTGCTTCCTGCTGGCGTACGTTTTTCCGGATTAGTGCGTCTTTTGTGGTGCACGCGTTTCCCCTGTTCGATTCCATGAATACGTGTTGTAGGCGCATGTGTGGGCGTTCCGCACATTTGCCTCCTGTACTTCCTCCGTAACGCCCACATTTGCACGCGTTGTTCCCCATTCCGCATGTTACGCACCGTGTTCCGCCTACTTTTGTTGTGTGCGCCGCGCTATGTGCGCTTTCGCTGTGCACGTAGCACACCCCGTTTGATGACGTGTGCACCCGCGTGCGCCACGCAGGATTTTAGCGCACATCCCAGGATTTACACGCGCACGGACTTCCATGAATCGATGTGCGCGGCTTCCGCACGCTTGCGCTGCGATTTTCGCGCTTGCGCTGTGATTCGCACGCCTTCGCACACTTGCGCGGCGCACATTAATTCCATGAATCGGCCTCAGAGTGTGGAGGTGACAAATTAATATGAATAGGTTTCAAAATATGCTGGTAGTTAGCTTTCAGGTTGGTTGGCGGTAGAGATCTTCTCAGTGGTTCGAATAATTTAGTTAATCTGGCACGGTTTCTAAGGTTTCTATTAGACGTGGCACATGGTAGATACACTTTTGATACACTCAAGAGACGGGTAAGGCAGGCATTCCTCCTCGCTTTATTCTGAACTGTATTGGAGTGTACAGACCAATACCAGGAGAAGAGAGGCATTCTCCTGGTCCTAAAAGTTGAAGAAACTGATAGCCCATTGATCAAGGGACACCAGGGGAAGGTACTTATTCCCCCTGGCTTTTGTGTGAACTATATTGAAGTGTGTGAAGCAATACCGGGAGAAAGGAGTCATTCCCTCTAGCATCCTTTTGCTAAAGAATATTTCTGGGAATATCAGCCAAATAACAGGAGAAGGAAGGAACTTTTTGTTGCCTTATTCTTTAGTTGTGGTGTAAGGGATAGCAGTGGGTTGTGGTACAGGATGATGGAGACAGAGAAATCCCTCTTAGAAGATAGGGATAGGGAGGGTTTCTTCATTTTGATAAATAAATGTTTTTAACAACCAAAATGCCAGCCGTGTGTCAGCATCCTTACAATGTACATGCAAGCTGGCTGCATCAATATGTGCCAGTAGTCCCACATAAGAATATGCTCATGTGAGTTTTGCACATAGAATAATGCAGTTATGATGCCAGTAAAAAACAAAATGTGCAGGGTGGCTGCACCAATATAGGACAGTAGTACAAGGACCCACTCCGTCTTTTGCCACAGTACTATGAAGACATCTCAAGACTATCAGTGACATTATATGCCAGTATTATACATAGGATCACACTCATGTTCGGTTTGCCCATAATGCAGATGAAATGAAACATGCACATACCGGTAGGCTGTGCCAGCATATGTTATGAGTCCCACATAAGAACATGCTGCTGTTAGTTTTTCCCATAACATAATGCAGTAATGATGCCAGTGTAATTCAACGCAAACAGGATAACTGCACTAATATATGCCAGAATTACTATCCGATTGCCTTGCTGTATGAATAGGCTGCGTGTTTTTTGTTTTTTGTTTGCTATGTCTTGTAGTGCCCTCACGCCCTCGGGTTCATGGACGCGCTATACAAATGTACTAAAGTAAAGTAAAATAAAAGAATACGCTCATGGACCGATTTTGAGCTCCATGTAAAATATGAAATATGTCATTTCATATTTTATCATTTGGTCTATTTTATGTAGCTATATAAATCAGGGAACAGCATTGTCCTTATTTTACATGGAACAAATAATCAGGCCCTAAATCCTATGACAGAGTACTATGAAGAAATCTCAATGCTGTCTGTGCCACTATATGCCAGTATCACATGTATGGCCATGCTCTTGTTAATTTGTCTCATAATGCAGTAAAAGAGCCGTTGTAATATAACCTGGTACTACCAGCGCCTCATTCTATCCCCTGCAATCCCACCCGCCCTCCCTCTGCCGCAATCATCAACTCTCCAACCCCCTTCAAACAGCATGCACACTACACATACACACTTCGTGTGTTCCACTCCTTGCATGGCCCGCCTCATATCTCCTGAAAGAGACCCACGGAGAGTGGCATTGGCCTAACCCAAATTGTGTACAGATGAGAGATGACGGGCCAAACTTCCTATGCCCCACATGCCTCTCATTAGTGTGCGCTATGCATTCTGTGTGGAGCCATTCAGCCTCCATTTAAAAATGGAAGACAAACTAGTGGGGGCGCGCCCCTGTTAAGGTCCAAAATAAGAAATACAGAATCAAAACGAAATATGTAAATTTAGATTCCCATGTAATTTAAATCTATATTTACATCTTTTAAACAAACAAATTGGGGGTAACACCCTTGTACCCAACACATCAGTTGCCACTTTCAAGCATACTGCCAGTTTGCAAAATGACAGTATATTCCTATCTTGATATTCCTAGTTAGTTTGCATGATCCAAGTATATACTCTGCTGCAAAGGTCAATTTAAATCCCAGTCTGACAATGGTACCGAACTCCCAGTTTGGCAACCCAGCATATACTTGCTCAATCCCAGGATACTCCCACTTTAGAATTCTCATACTTCCAGTTTGCCTCGACCATTTGTTCTGGGAATTACAATCCCAGTATAATCCCCATTTGGACCAACATCAATGTTCATGTTGCTGGTCTAATCACAGTTTTCAAAACACCAGTTTAATAGCAGTTTGCATAATTCGAGTGTGCTCCCAGTTTTCAGTGGAAGCATTTTGTTCAACTCCCACTGTGCTATTACACAATTCCATAATACCCCCAGTTAATTGTTAAGCAGTTCTAGCAAGCTCCCAATTTGCAAAATCACAGTATAGTTATACTATGTGCAGTCCCCCTATATTCCAAGTTCGAAAATCACTGTATTCTTGTATGATGCAAAATCTCAGTAGATTCCAAGTTTTACATACACTTTTTGCACAATTGCAATATATATATATACATTCAGTTTGTCTAACCGAAGTACATTCCCAATCTCAAAAAGCTAGTAATTACATTTTGACAAATACTCAATATACTACAAACAGCAATAATACCTTTTCCATCATTCTGCTCTCCAGAATTCCAGTACATATCCAGTGTGTATGGTCCAGATACATTCCCATTGTGCAAACAGGTAATAAACTGGGATTGTACAACTGTGAATGCACTGAGATTGTGTACAGAAGTGTTCAAGATTCTATTATACTGAACATTTGCAAAATCAAAGCGCATTTCCATATTGAATATCCGAGAATATTTCCTGTTTGCCAATTCTGGTAATCCCCAGTCACGCACGTCCATTATAGTCACATTTTGAAAAACCCAGCATAGTCCGAGTTCTGAGTTTGAAAAATCCCATTGCACTAACAGTCAACGGCAGTGACTTTTGCAGTCGAATTGCAGCATATCAACCCTCAATTTAATCCCTGCATAGGCCCAGTTTGAAAATCCCAGTAAATGCATAGTTTAACAATACTTTTCCAGTTTCCAGAATCCAAGTGTATTTTGAGCTTGCAAATCCGAATACATTGCCAGCTTTTTACACCATAGTGTATTCACACATTGTACTCTCAGAATACTTACGTTGCACTATGCCCATACGTTTCTTGTTTTCTTAACGTGTTTTTCCAGCTTGCAAGCCCCTAGTACATCACCAGTTTGCCAGGACACACAATTCCAGTATGCCTCCAGTTTACCATTTCGCAATTACTCTGCAATAGTGTAGTCCCAGAGTGCACAATGACAGCATACTTCAATTCTTTTTTTTTTGATTACTTGATTTAATTGTACAAGACAATTTTTACAAGGCTTATTCCCAGAGTTTATCAACTCGTTATTTGTTCCTATCAGTTCCTTCAGTGCTTGATTTTCGGAATTTCCCAAGTGAGGTAAAGTCTCTGCCTCCATGGGCCAGGTTCGTCAAGTAAGTCAGCATTCTTCAATTCTATTGTTTCACACTTTAAGTTATATAACTGCATTACTTTTGCATGGTACATTTTCAATCCCAGTTTACTATTAAACATTTCTAGTAAACCACCAATTTGCTGTTTTGTATTTTGGTATATTTCGGTGCAATCGGAGTACATGCACATGGGATACAATTGGGATATATGCACACATAAGGAAGCAACTGCTCGTTTTCTAATGTGTGTGATTCCCCTCCATGTTTTCTTGTGTGCTTTATGATGTCTGGACTACATTTGCCCGTGAAACTCATCCAGGTCTCAATGGGGACACTGATCTACACAAATGTGGGGATGATCTTCAAGATGCCCCTTCGTCTCGTTGGGATGGTACCCTGAACTAAATAGTTCTATTGGTCCTGATTGATGGTAGTGCACTTCAATATAGAGGTTGCATTAGGTTTGGTCATTTTGGCTCACAGGAAGTCTTTTCTTCCTGCAGGTTTCCTTGAGTGTCCTGGAGTGTCAACTTAGGTTCCTTTTTCTGATGTGAGCTGTGTCCAGGAGATCACTAAGGCAGGCATGACTGCAAAAGCTGGGAGAATCCCCATGAAAGTGTATGTGTGCTGGCCAGCCCTGGATGGCTGGCCCCCAGAGTTTGAATGGTGCCTGTGTGCATGATTAGCGGTTAGGGTTACTGATGTAACCAGGAGGAGATGTGATTTTTGACAGACAAACCTGTTTTGACCATCTTTGTGCAGGCTTGTGTAAGGGAGGAAGGACTTTTTGCCCCCTGGACATTTCGTATGAAAGAAGACTATTTGCTCATTCCGTCACGGGGTGACGTCCCCCTTGTCTTTTCTCTGACGACAGTGGAAGAAGTCATTGGATGATACACTCAGACTCCATTTTATGTTACCTCAGACTCCATCTTTTTACTAGGCCGCACAGTGATCTCTAAGAAGCCTTCCTTCCCCTCATCCAGCACTGCGCGCAGCCAGCCCTGACACCCCCACCACCTCCTCCCCTGTCTGCCAGCCCTTTTCTCGCGGAAGCCCAGGTGCGCATTGTTGCAAACTGAAACAGTATTCTCTCTCTTCCTCTGAGCTCATTGCCCTGCGTGTGACCGGGGCGAACCTTGACTTGTGTACTCATCCGTCTCCACAAACCTGCTCCTGCTCCTTCAACCCCCACCTTTAGAAATTATTGCCTGCACAACCTTTTGACCCTCTATCCTCCTTTCATGTAGCAGTTGGTGGGACCCTTCCCCACGGACCACCCTTTTATTGCCCCCAATATACTTAATCCTATGTGATCCTATATTCTCCATAGACTAACACCTACAAATCAATTTGTTTGAACCATGAGGCACCAGGCAAATAAATCTCAAATCGAAACCCCTAGATAAGGCACCTGGAAAAAACGACCACCGCACCTCTGCCCCCACAAAGGCCTGGGTTAAGAATGTGTATATGTTTTCCCATGATTTACAGGCAACCGCGCATTCTGGTTTAGGTTTTATGCCCTGCATTACTCTTTGCATCCCAAACAATTATTGTGTAGTTTAGATTACCTAGAACAATTGCATTTATGGACCCAGCCTGACCTTCATCCCGCAGAGATGAGCCCAGCTGACCCACGTGCCCAAAGACAGCCCAAACTACAGCAACCAATTGAAGTCTGGCACTGTAAATTGCTACATACTGGGCCATAGGGGCCCACCCAAGGAACGCTGCTATTTTACACTGTATGTCATGACGTTTTTTGTGCATGTAACTTACTGTTCATGTATCATTTGGCAGAGCGCTCTCAGAGCCGCAAAGTCCTCTGCATGTATCATTTACCTGATATAAACTTTGTTCAACTTGCAATCTTTCTCCTGGTCTCATTCCCTACTGGGGTGTGTCCATTTATTCTGAGTTTGGGATCTGTGTTTTGGTGAATGACCACCTTCACTTGTGTTATTATACATGTATGCATTTCTTACTTTTCTAAATGCATTCACACAGAGACCAACCACTGGCCATCATCATCTTGTCCAGCTCTGTTCTCCCAATTGATTCGCTCAAACCGTTCACTCAAGGCATTCGCCAACATTTTCCATCCATTAACAGATATTTGATCTGCAATCGTGCATGACTAGCATGAAAAGCATACACATCCAAAGCCTAGATTCAACAGTTACTCTCTACCCTCTGGTTTAACATACAATGCTGCATCAATAACTATGTAACTGCTGCAGTTTGATGCTGATGCATCTAAGAGAAAATTCCTAGGGGATAACTGTGGAAGTGATGCACAGAATATTTTGGAATACTGAGAATCCAACAGTGAAGCTTTGAGTCTGTCTCTCCTGACCAGAATTAACTAGGTCTGATGCTTCTTTCCTACGGTGTAGCAGGGACAACTGGATCTGTTTCTCAGGTGGCCTGTGCTTGTAACCACCTGAAACCAAACCTTGTATCTTCCTGCTCCTCCGGCTTGTATGTTACCCCTGCTGGACAATTTCTCAAGGGATCACCCTTGTAGAGGGACCTACCATCCTCCCGGCATTGGAGACCTCCAGTGGTATGCACTGCAGCACTTTCTTTGACCTCTCCCTTTTACCCCTCTCCCTCTCCCATGCACGTGCGCATTCTCAATGTCACTGTGCCTAGTAAGATCGTTGTTTTGTTCTCCCCTGTTCCCCTCCCTTGCCTTGTTGCGCTCTGAAACACTTGTGTACAAACGCGATAGAAATAAAATATCAATTTCAATAGGATTTGCTGTATTTTCATTCTTCAGTTGCTGAACCACCATTCCATTTGCTGGATTTCTTTAGTCTCCCACTGACTTCACTGGACGCTGACTTCACTGGGCCCAGTGAAGTCAGTCATATGATTTGCAAGTCTACCCAGGATGAGAAAGGTGACCTATCCTTCTAGACGTGTCACCACGCTCATCTGCAATCTCCTGGGTTTTGGTGAGTGCAGATCTTCATCTGCACTACCTCTTGTGAGTCCTGTGAACTCTCTTGGGGTCTTCTTTGTGTCAGAACTGCCTATAGGGCCTTAGCATTGCTGAATTTACTTGGTATAGACCCTTAACATACCTAAATAGGACAACATTAGCCCATTGTTATTAGACTTAACATTGGGACTTGTGGGGTAATTGCATGCTTTGCAAAATGTGCAGTTATATTTCTCTGAACTGTGTAAACTTTGTATGATCCTTTGAGATCCCTGTCTACATTTCTTTCCATATGCCGAATTGTAATTTTTGTATTTACTTACTTTCATATTATAAGTTATTTTTATCCACATGTTTCTATAAAGAAAATATATTTTACTGATATATTGTGCAGTCCTTTCCTTATTGTGTGATGATATATCTTTACAGCACTTTGAAACCAGTTCCACCCTTCTGGGACATTGCCCTGACTACTCTGGCCATTCTATCAGTTGGAGAGCCAGGAGCTGGAAGGAAAACATCATGTAAACAAAGTGGAGTGATACATTTGGAAAGACAAATATTGATAACTCCACAAACGTCCAGTATGCTGCCATGTGGACAATCTCTGTATACTCCAAGATTGGCATTGTTAGTTTAATCCCAATCTGACCAACCCAGTGTGTCGCCAGTTTAACAAACCCAGAAGGCACCCAATTTGGCAACCTTAGCATATGTCAGGTTTCCAAAGTCCTAACATATTCTAAATTTGACAAACCCGCTACATGCCTACTTGCAAAACCCCGGTTTGAGAAAGACAATAACCTCCTAGTTGGACTAAGCCACTATAGTCTGCATTGACAATCCAATATATTCCTGTACATTTACAATTTATTAGTCACTGTACATTTCTGGTTTGAGAATCTCAGTGCACTCCCAGTTTGCATAATCCTAGAATCTACTGAGGTTTGCCAATCCCAACATAGTCCCAAATGTGTGAGCCACAGTATATTGCCAGTTTGTCTATCTCAGTACAGTTTACACTTTGGCAGTATATTATTGATGTTACTCCCGCAACATACTTGCGGATTCGCGTGAATACAAGTAGATTGCCATATCGACATTGCTAGCATTTTCCCTTTTTGCCCAGTAATTATAGTGTTTATAATTCCAATATGTCCTGCATGCACAATTGAAACAGTCCCATTTGATAGAAACCCAGTATGTACCCAGTTTGGCCAGGTTTAACATATCTGATTTACCAATCTAGGAATATTTCAAGATTGTAGAGTCCGAGTTCATTCCAAATTTGACAATCCCAGTGAACTCTCATCTTGAAAACAGTCGTAATCACAGTTGAACAATTCCAGTATATGTCCAGTCTGCACAATCCCAGCGTAAACTTTGTTATAATGTCATTTTAATAATCACATTTCCAACAAAATTCCAGTTTGTATTTGAATTTATGTCTAATATAGCATAAACCTGTACATGAGTTAGATAGAACAAGATGGGTGAATTTAAAAGACAATCCCAGAGCAGTGGTAATCTGGGGACACTGATTCAATTTCCACCTACCCCAGCCAGGGTAGGTTCTGAATTTGCACAATACCACAGTATTCTGTATCTGGTAAGGGTGTAGACACGCTTAGAAATGGTGCTCTGCTAACCAGAACTCGCTTTTTTTTTTAGCAAACTCCATGCCAAAAGTGCAGTGTACCTCTGCTCTGCTGCATCAGTATCCTGATCTGCAGTGTCTGCTCTCCAGTGCCACAGAGAATGTTCAGCGGTCACAGGTGCCCTAATGACAGATGTAGTGACAGCATGGGGCTGCATTGACAACATTTCACCTCTGTTCCCAAACCACATAATTATAAGAAATCACCGTCCTTGTAGAGTTTAATATTTAAACATAAGCCATACCTGAGTTTGGGGTATGGTGGCTTGTATTTCATGTAACTATTCAAGCCACACATGAACCTGTATAATATATGTGTCAACACTGTGTACCAGCTGAGCCATGGACAGGCTGCATGTATTCCCCCCAGAATGGTTGTCTCTACTGGATCCAACAGGATCCCAGCCACTGCGACTGTCTATCTTTTGATCCTTTGTGTGGTCGGTTAACGCCTCTCTCCAGCAAGACAGCCCCTCAGCAGGAGCTGAACTGGGAAACATTAGCGAACAAGAGGACAGTTGATGCTATAGGTCAGAGAATTGGGTGGGGTTAGTTTATGCAGAAGAAGCTTAGCACAGTTGGGGAAAGATTCCACCATCTTGTTTCTCTCTGTACCTCTCCATCCTTTCCGTCTCCTCCCCTTCCTTGAGCACCAATCACTTTGTGTACAATGAAAGAAAGCCCGCTGTCACAAGGACAGGAATTGGACCCCTTAAGGCAGGCTTGCTTTTGTCTGATTACCTGTGGACTTTTTCTTATAAAAAAAGGGTGTATCCCATTCCTTTTTTGATTCATGTTTGGACCATGCAGGACTTAAGGAAGAAATCATTTGAATTTCTTTTGGGAAAGTTGATCTGTTTAAACCCCTCAGTCAATGAGGTGAAGAAGAAGGCAAGGTCAGCTCCCAAGGCACATTGGGGGTGACTCTTTTAATGAACCATAACCTACAAATCTGCACAAAAATTCCCTATGCTGGGAGTGCAACTGTCAATCTCTTTAAACTGTGGGTGCCTTACTGTTTTACTGCCCTTTCCCCTACTTAAGCAGCCCTCCAGGATCTTTTCCATTGCAGTTGGTGAGTAGGTGTAAATGGATCTAGGTCACGTGGCCTAAGCCCAGCCCACCTGTGAATCACTTTAATCTGTTGTTGCATTCTTGTTTTGCAGCCCTTTTTTCCAAATTAGGCAGCCCTCCAGCCTCTTTTCCTTTGCAGTTGGTGCGCAGGTGCAAGTGGATTTAGGTCATGTGGCATACGCCCCACCCACCTGTCAATCACTTTAAACTGTTGATGCCTTCCTGTTTTGCCACCTTCTTTCCCTACTTTAGCAGCCCTCCAGCCTCTTTTCCTTTGCAGTTGGTGAGCAGGTGCAAGTGTGGCCTAAGCCTCACCCAGCTTCTTAGCCCTGCCTCTTCCTTTTTGCTCCTAACACTTAGATCAACAGCGACTTTCACCAGGGCGTCTCTCACCCAGGCGTCTGAAGTGAAGGGTAGATGAAGGAAAGGGCAATTCCTGTTTGGACCTGTTCAGACAGGGAGGACCCAGGGCCTGAACCCCTGCTCAGACAACATGCACGCACGCACGAACATGGGATTTCTCTCTCCATCCCCACAGGCCATCCCCACCATCACCAGGCAAGGCCAACATCAATGTCATTGCCCCTCCTCTAAGGCATGGACACCGCAATGCAGCACCCTCACCTACATCAGCCCAAACCCATCAGCACGCCCTCACCATCCACAACACAGAAGATATTGCTCGCCAACGTCCGCTCAGCTGTCACCCATGAAGCAGACATCGCCAACCTCATCACTACACATGACCATGATGCCATCTTCATCACTGAGACCTGGCTGACACCCACCTCCACCCACATCCTAGACGTCCTCGTCCCCGACAGCTACAGCATCCAGCACAGAGGCCAGTTGAACAAGACAGGTGTAGGCCTCGCAGTCATACTGGTGGTAATGCACAAGACTTGACATTGACAACATTGGCTCCTTCAAAGTTCTCTCCTGCCATTTCCCGCTCTTCCCAAAGGACACAGTCACCTTCCATCTCATCCACAGACCACCCAACCCCAACACCACCTTCATCTGAGACTTCACTGACCTGGTCACCACCATGTCCCTCACGCAGGCCAACAACATCTTCATATGTGACTTCAACCTCCCAGGCAACAATGCCACCAAACCAATGAAGAAAGCTCTCCTCATCCTTCTCGACACCCTTAGCCTAACACAGCACACAAATGACCCAACACACGAGAAAGGTGTTTGCCCAGCCAAACCTGCAACATCCTGCACACCAGCCCAGTCAAGTACTGCCAGCAGAAACCCATCAGACAAATCTGCAGGTCGTTCAGGATCTTCCCGGTGGGAGCCCTCGCAACTTTGCCAACCTCCACCTTACATGGACCGAACACCCCCAACCAAACTGCGACTCTCTACTGGAACCACTCAACACCACCGTCTCTTCCGCCATCGACCAACACGTGCCTCTGGAACAATGCACCTGAAAACCAAAACTGTCAGCACCCTGGTACACACAAGAACTCAACCTCAGAAAAACTGTAATCAGAAAACAAGAGAAAACATGGCAACGCTCCAGGACTGCATCCGTCCTGGCTCTCCTCAAGGAACTCTGAGCAACCCGCTGACAACTAATCAACACAGTCAAATACTCCTACTATCAGAATATCATAGCAGAAGCTGACAAAAAAAGCAGAGAACTCTTCAAAGCGGTCAAGCACTGCATCAACCCGTTACCCGACCCTCCTATACCACACTCCACCAAAACCAAAAATCCACCTCCATCGGGGGGGCGCTGTTGCGTGCGACTAACATGGCCGCCTGAACCTAGAGCTCTGGCCTGACTAACATCCGCATCAGAATATATCCTTATTCGGGGCACCCCGTGAGGCTATAGAGGGGTAGACTGTGCAGATACAGACCCCATGAGTCTACAGCAAAAATCCTTTTTTCGTGAAGCTACACCATGGTGAAAACTGACCAGGAGAAGACTGTGGCGCGAGCCGCGTCCCAGTACCAGGAGAAACCAGGACTGCGCCGCCGACGCTCAGCCGAACAGACCATAGAGAGCAATAATCCCGGCACTGTGAGACACCGAGGCTTGGACACAACCCCCCGGATGCAAAGGGGAACAACAAATAATCATTATACATCAAACTAATCCCAAAAGCGGGCAGGACGGCAACCCTTGTCAAGTAAGGAAGGAAGCGCCGGAGGAGAAATCTGAGAGGCAGCCTGACGGCAGAGATATCCTTCGAGGTGCGCTGGAGCTGAATGCACAGGAGAAGAAAATAAAATAAATGCGGCATCGCCCGAATCCAGCAGAGTTGCTCCGCCGCACCGGCAGCCGACGAGGGGGCTCGGAGCTGTACCGAAGATAACGTCCATAGATGCCCCTGCTACTACATTCGGCCGTGGGCGCTGAAGAGGGATCGCTGACGCGACACAGGCCAGGCTTGGGTGGCGGGCACAACACCTACAAATGCGGCCCCGGCGCTGGGGCTCACATGGAGGTGGGTCTCGGAGGAGCTGGAAGGCGGAGGCGACACGCCGCAGTCCAGTGGCGTCCCAGCAGCATACCACCACATGAGACACAATAAAGTGAAGGAAATACAGGGAAGGATATAACTGAAACCACACCGGGAAACCTCACTCCCAAGGGATCATTACAATTACTCAAGGCATGTAAAGTCTCGACGCTTTGGAAAATAACACTGTATTACGTGGGAGAGCACAACCCACTCGTAGCCAAACAGTAGGAGCAAACAGCAACTCCGGTATTGAATCACCTGGTTGAAAGTACAACAGGCAAGGGGTAAAGACAGCGAATGTAAGTACGTAAGCTGCCCAGAACAATTGACTGTACTGAAGAAAACTCCTATATATTACAGGGGCGCAGATAGCTGTCAATCCCAGACGTGTAGGAACAGGGGGACCGGAACAATCCCAGGCAGATCAAAATGGGTGGTGGCGAATTGAATACATAAGACAGGCAGTGACGCCCGATAAGGGATTGATTCATCCCCATTTAGAACCAGGACAATACCGCCTTGCAGGTATACGCGAGGAAAGCACCATCGGTACACCTCCTGAAGAAATCACAGCTACATAAAAATTAGTGAACACTACATTACTATGCATACAAACCAGAGAAATTGATCCTGCACGGGCAGAGTGGACAAAGGAATTGGCTGCCACAGTAACCTGGAAGAATGTAATTGCCGGCTGAGGGGAAACAACCCACCAGAGGACACAGGAAATACCCAAGAATAACAAGATACAATCCTTCCCACAGCAGGGCATCCCTTTAAACCCAAGAACGGCCAGCTATCATTCCCAAAGGAGCTCTGAAAAGTATGCTCACTTTATGGATCAAACACAGAAACTCAGCGAACAGCCAATATACCCCTATGCACGACTGGTGAAAAAGAGACCCCAAATCCACTGAACAATTCAACCCTAATAACTGAAAAGAACTTCACAAGAGATACACAAACACCTGAGAAGATGTCAAAAGTTGCAGGTGCCAGAAAGAAAGGCCCCATGGACTCGTTCACCAATAGCCAAATATCAGATCCGGGGCCGGCAATGCCAACCACTTCCACTACTCAGGCAGAGGCGGAGAACAGAGACAGAGTAGATAGACTGGCCGCCATAGCTCAGAATGGATTTCTTGCGATAAATCTCAAGCTAGATGACATAGTTACCACCATTGGTTCACTGAAGGCAAAGGTTGACAAAGAGAACTCGAGAATCACTGAGGCGGAAGGCAGAATCAGCACCAACGAAGACACCATTGCTAACCACTACCGAGACATTTCACAACTGAAAAATGATCTAGTCAAGGTACAAACCAAGTGCGAGGACCTTGAATCATGATCCAGGAGAAACAACATATGGATTGTGGGCGTTTCAGAATAATTTGGCAAAGGAGTAATGGAAAAACAGGTTGAATCCCTCTTAAAGACCCTCTTCGGAGCTGAGGCCTTCTCTGAACACTTCCTAGTAGAAAGAGCGCACCACACACTAGCCCCAGTGCCGAAACCCGGGGCGCCACCTTGCTCGATCATAGCTCACCTCCTCAATTATAGGGACAGAGACACGATACTCAGAAAGGCAAGGGAGCAAGGCACACTGCTATGCGAGGAGAATCGCATCCACATATACCCAGACTTTGCAGCGGGAGTCTAAGCCAAACGGAGATCGTACGAACCAGTAAAGAGACTGCTCAGAGCACGGCAGGTACAATATGCATTAATATTCCCAGCTAAAATGAAAATCCAGCACGGGGGAGAGCACATTTTTTTGAAACTCCAGCAGCAGCCATGGCCTACATGGAGGCTTCCATACCCCTACCCCCCGGAAACCGCAGACCTGATCAAAATGCCAGACCCCCTCGTGAGGCAGATAGACACGACCCAGTAATCTGAATGAACTGTGCGGATGCCCTTCATAATAATGGAACTTAACGAAACAGACATCTATGGGGGGCACCGCACGTAAACATAAAAGTCGGGTTGTGAGCCTAGAACCGGCGGCCATGTGGCGACAACATGGTGACCTCAGGAGACTTCCAAAAGTTTGTAAGGAACAATCATCAAGTTGGGGAAGATGATGTGAGTGGTGGGCTGGGAGGGTGGGTAAGGGGTTGGTCGTTCATTGAACTGTTAAAAAGTTGTAAAAGTTTTGCCAAACATGATCTTGCAGATAATTGCACTATACGCACTAAACAGTACCCTCATACCAACAAAATACTGAATAGATACAAATATGAGTAACGCTAACACAGGGAACGGATTGAAGATTAAGCTCCTGTCATGGAATGTTAGAGGACTAAACACCCCTCGAAGGCCAGGAAAGTTGGGGCATATGCAAATAGAAACTCTCCCCACATAGTGATGCTACAGGAAACACACGCACAGGGGTCCAGCAAAGCAAATATACTAGCTTCCTGGGGCAAACAGAGATACCATACAGAATATCCACCGAAGCTAGAGGGGTAATAATGCTCCTACACCCATCACTGGGATTCCAGACCAAAGCACATAAAGCCGACCCCCAGGGTAGATATGTAATAATATGGGGTGAGATGGCAGAAATTAGTTGTACTAGTCAACACATACAGCCCAAATATAGACGACCCAGACTTCTACCTCAACATATTAGAACTAATTGCGGCATTAGACAGCTCTAGCATCATATGGGGCAAAAACTTTAACCTAATACTAGACACAGAGTTAGATAGATCCTCCACAGCCAAAAGAACGCCAACCAAGGCATCAATTACGATGGGACAGATCATGCCACAATTGGCGCTGCGGGACGCATGGAGGGCATTACACCCGTGTACGAAAGAATACACATACTATTCAAGTGTGCATGACTCAGAATCACGGATAGATTACTGGCTCCTATCTGAGGATGTGCTAGACACATTGGAGAAATGTGAGATACATCCTCGGACACTGTCAGACCACTCCCTGGTGTCGCTTGAGCTAACATTCAGAAATGCCCCGAAACCCCAAAGGAGATAGAGAATGCCCACGAACATACTTAGAGATTCCAATGTGGCTGAATCCCTCCACATAAAAATGGAGGAATTCGTCAATAATAATGTGTGAACGGTTGATAAATACTCGACACTCTGGGAGACGTTCAAGGCATGGGTAAAGGGAGCATTGATTTCTAAAACCACTGGACTACTGAAGTCTGTGAGACGCAAGTTAACTGAGATGGAGGCACAACTCTGAAATTTGGAAATTTCCTATAGCGAAACCCACAATACAGACACCCTAGCGAAGATAAACAAACTCCTTAAGGACTTTGACAGGCTGGCCACGAGGGAAGTACAATACATGGCAGCCCCAGCCTGAGCACATAGGTACGGGGAAGGTAATAAGGGGGGAAGGTCCCTGGCCAACCTTATCAAAGCAGATCATATTCATGCCCCAATCACAAGCATCCAGGCAGAGGAGGGTGGGTTGGTCACTATGGGGCGGGCCATAAACCATGAATTCTCGAGGTTCTATCAGGAACTATACTCTAATAGAGATAGGAAATCAGTATCCGAAATACAAGCAAACCTCAACAACCTGGAATTTCCAACACTCCCGTTAGATGCTAAAATAGCCCTTGAACACCCGGTTACTGAAGAAGAAATCACTGAGGCAATAAAAGCATTAACTTCTGGGAAGGCTCCGGGATCGGATGGGCTAGGGGTCGAACTATATAAAGAATTTCAGAAAGAACTGGTCCCAATCATGTTGAAAGTATGGGAGGAGACGCTGGAACTAAACAAGCTTCCTGGCTCAATGAGAGAAGCAATAATAACTGTCTTGCCAAAACCCTGACGTCCTCCACAGGACATGTCGTCATATAGGCCACTGTCAATGATAAATATAGACGCCAAGATATTCGTGAAAGTACTGGTGAACAGACTATTACCAAACATGCCAACACTGGTCCATCCCGACGAGAATGGATTCATCCCTACAAGATCTACAGCTCTGAATCTACGCAGGCTGTTTGCAATAATGGCACAAATAAACCCAGAAGCACAAGTGATAGCGGTTTCCCTAGACGCCGAGAAAGCATTTGACTCGGTGTCATGGATATATCTCCTGGAGGTACTCAGAAAATTTGGAATAGGCCCTAATTTTGTCCAATATGTAAAACTACTATATACAAAAACAGACGCAAGAGTTCTCACGAACCACACAATTTCAAACCTGTTCACGCTGGGCAGAGGTACCAGACAAGGCTGCCCGTTCTCACCTATATTATTTGCACTAACCATAGAACCCATGGCAATACTGGTTAGACAAAAACATGGAGATAGGGGATACGAATGTCAGGCCCAACCCAATCGATCTCACTATATGCTGATGACACCCTACTATATATTTGTGACCCTGAAACTAACCTAACACCCCTCATGCAAGACATACATACATTTGCAGAATACTCGGGGTATAAAATAAATAACGAAAAATCAGAAATCCTCCCATTGACGCCAAATACTAAATGCCAGACGACAACAGAGAATCTCAAATGGACAACAAGACATATATACGATATCTGGGCATAATGGTATCCCGAGATAGGCAGACACTATACACAAACAACTATGAAAAAACCCTACAGTTGCTCAGCGCCAAATTCCAAACATGGGCTAAACTACCCATATCCCTGAATGGCCGAGTCGCTATTCTCAAGATGGTGGTTCTCCCCAAACTGCTCTACTTGTCGTAAACATACCCATATGGCTGGGCAGATCCTTTTTCGAAAAAATATGATCAATGGCAATAGTGTTTGTCTGGGATGGGAAGACCCGCAAATGAAATGGGAAAAAATTACCGAACCGTACAGCACAGGGGGATTTGTGCGCCAGACTTTGAATTATACTACCTGGTAGCGCAAGCGCAGTTTGCAAAACACTGGTATGATCTGGATGACCGCTCACCTCACATATGGCTTGAGAAATTCACTGCATCCCCCATAGACCTCTGCTCCATTATATTCAACCTCCATTACAAAGACTCCCATCCCTATGACCCGGTGGGAAGTACGGTTCATGCATGGATAACACTAAATAAGAAGTTAAAAATTGACACCCCATATGACCCGGATGGTCCATTATGGAAATATCCCCGTATACCGCCCACAATGGATAAGACAATACAGCGACTCTGGGACCCAAATAAAGAAATTTGAATGTGTGACATGTTCCCAAATGGGAAGTTTGTGACCAGAGAAGAATTTGGTGTTGCAGTGGGATGGGGACTACTTAAAACACTTCAGTAATACAGAATGAAGTCAGCATTTAACACGTTGGCCACTCTTCCTGGATGAACCACCAATGAACCCATGCTTACAGGCGGCAACATCCAGTACGGGACTCAGAATCTCTAAGTTATATTCATTAGCACAGTCACACATCCCTACAATAAACGAAGTTAAAACCAAATGGGAAAAAGATTTGAATTCAACCATTACAGACGAGAAGTGGCCCAAATACTGTATGCTTACAAAGTATGTATCATTAAATGCACGCCTACGTCTGATTCAATTCAAGGTCCTAAACAGGCTCCACTACACCCCAGCCAAGATGGCTACATTTTCAACGGGACAAACGGGGGAATGCCAAAAATGTAAAACAGCCCAAACAGGGTCCTTTTGCATGTACTGGGAAGGTCCTCCGGTGGCTAGCTTCTGGAAAAAAGTGGCAGAAACCTTAGAAGTAATAACGCAGATCCAAGCAGCCCTGTCTCCTCAAAAATATCTGTTCGTGGACATTGGCAAAAAGGCAGAAACAACTAGGAGACTGTTCAATGTCTCCTGTGCAGTAGAAAAAAGATGCCTATTGAAATGTTGGACAAACTCTTTCACACCTAACATCGAGAATTTTCTCAGAGACTTAACTTATGTCAATGCATGAGAAGAACAATACACATTGACTGTACCAACAAGCAATCGCCCTAAAGATATATGGGCCCCGCTACGGATATACCTGTGCAAAATGGCCTCAGACGAGGAAACCTCCATGTAATGCAAATCTAATTTGTTGAATATGTATCTAACAACGTAAGCAATGTACGTACTGTGAAATGCAATGTGCAATAAGTTGTATCTGTGATGACCATCAATAAACAGAGTTTAAAAAAGAAATCCACCTCCATCAACAACCCCTTCAACAAAAAAATCAGCAAGATTCACCTGCACATAGATACCAGCTATGCATCCACAGATCCACCTCACATCCCTCATTGCAAGATCTCCACACCCTGGACAACATTCAAGAAATTCTCAACAGAGGAACTGGTGGAATGTCTGGCTGCCCTAAAAAGGCACATTGTATACAGACGAGATCCTGCTAGCATTCATACTCATGACCAATTAAGAGAAGCAGGTGGATGCCTCTTCTCTAGTCCCTGCCCCCTCACCACAATCCTATTGGAGTATCAGACAAAGAGCTACAATTGGGAACCCATGCACGAGTTTATACAACATGTCCATATCGCGTCAATTACATGAAAGGCGATATGCACTCAGACAGCCATTCATAAAATACCCTCATGCTGAGACAGTGAAAGGCTGTTACCAAGAAGGATGTCCACTGCCAAACTGCCGGAATTTTGTTCTTAGGATCATGGATGAACTCTAAGATAGAATTCTGACGACAACAAAATGATGTCATAAAGAAAATATATATACCTATGCTGAAACAATATGAAAATAATTAAGACTGGCTATGTAACAGAAGCACTAAGAGAAACATGTACATAAAGATGAAGTTATCATGAATGTAAGAAGACGAAGTAACGTGCTGACCAACAACTGTAAATACGCTGTAACACAAGGTAGAACAAGCATATAGAAGCTTGCTAAAAAGAGGTATGTACATAAAATTTCAGATGGCCATTGGGAGAAAATTGACGACTGCCCATGTTAAAGAATCAACCCAGCTACCTCAAAAGACCAGCCTAGAATTGCAAACTGAAAAATTGATGAAAAAGCTGTTTTTGGGTGTGGAATAAGGGAATACCTTTGCCTGGAATCAAGAAGGCTATTTCAAAAGATGGGTACAAGGCACAAAGGTAGTTGCATGAACAGACCATGTGCATAAGACATATTTCTGCTAAGATTAGGAATGACAAACACATTTGCAGATGCAGAGTGTTGGACAACTAAAAAGGCAAAAGCCTACGTGAGGTGGAGTAAGCAAGTCTCTAAAGGCCTGAAAGGGTAATGGCACCCTGTTTAATAAAATCAAACAGCAGTAATTGAGAGGCTGAAATTGACAAAATGGTGGTCTCCTAACATGTGAAGAACTCACAACAAAGGCTATTCATTAGAGCTAAGAGTTAAGATAGCGATGTGCTCACACTCCCTCGAATGTCCCAGAACAGTGAGCAGAATACAAGGTCAACTACAAATGATAGACCTTGGCTAAAGATCAGGTCGATGAAATTTGATGGACTGATTGGGAAAACAGAGAACAAGTTGATGCAGCTGAAACACCTAGGTTTCATTCTGTACACGTGCTGCTTGGTGAGCTGAAAGCCCAAGGTTGGATTGCCAACCAATCAGAAAGGCTGCCATGCACTTTCATATACAATGTTGCAGTTATTAGTCTGTTGCGATATTCTCTGTTATAATAAGTATGTGGCATATGCAGAAGTAGCTCAGGGTGTGTCCTACAGACAAGGGGCAGCCAATGAGATATTAACCCTTATGTGATTCTATAAGTAGATATGTTCCCCTAATCCAATCCCTCCCAGTGATAGGTTTTATGAAATGCCACGTAGAATGACGTCATAAATGACGTATGTGAAAGTATATAAACTCTGTCAAGAATATTTACTGGTAATTCCATCTAACACAAAGAAGAGGCTTCAAGGTGCTAGAGCACACCCTTCCAGCAGAAGCTCTGCTTCCCTACTTGGGGATCATCAACAGCTCCCCAACTCAAGGCACCTTTCCATTGACCCTAAAAACAGAAAAAATCCTCCCTCTACTAAAATAACCCACTCTGGATCCCAACAACCTAGGTACTATCGCCCCGTCGCCCGTCTTCCCTTCCTAAGTATGATCATTGAGAAAGTGGTAGCCGCACAACTACAGCAACACATCGACACCAACAATCTCCTCCAAACCTACTAATCCAAGTTCAGACCCAGATGCAGCACGGAGGCAGCAACCATACCACTGGTCAATGACGCCCTCAACATCCTTGATGACGACAACACCTGCCTCCCAGTTCTACTCGACTTCTTGGTGGCTTTCGACACAGTAGACCACCAGGCACTTACGGACACCTTACATCAACACATGGGGATCAGCAATCTTGTCCTACGGTGGTTCAAATCCTACCTTTCCAACTACTAGCAGTTTGTTCTATGGATCCCTCTAGATCGCCAAAGCTACCCGTCACCTGTGGATGCTTGAAGTGTTCCATACTCTACCCAGTGTGCTTCACTCTATACATGGAGCTGCTGAGAGCCCACCTAGTCACACACAGCATCCACCAATATGCCGACATGCAGCAATACCTCAAGATCCACTCCATCAAGGACATCCATAGGCTCAAAACCTGTCTTTCGCTCACTGATCCATTCTTGGATATCCATTGCATACTTAAAGCTCAACCCCTCCAAGACCAAATTGCTGCTCCTCCTCAACAACACCGAACACACAGACATACAGACCTGGCCATCAACCATGAACTCTGAGGGCTTCACACCCGAACTCACCTCCTGCACCAAGTTCCTTGGGTTCCACATCAATGAACATCTCTCCTTGAAAACGCACATAGCTAGGAAAACTCAGACAGCTTGGTATCAGCTCTCCCTCTTGCAGAAAGTCAAACCCTTCCTTCCTCGGGACAGCTTTATATCCACTGTTAAAGCACTGGTCGTACCTCCCCCCGGATGTGGGCAATGCACTCCTCGAAGGGCTCCCGTCATCCTCTCAATACCCCCGAGAAATGTCCTGCACACGGCTGCATTTCTCATCAAGGATCTACGTAGATATGACCACATCACCCCGGCCCTCATTGACCTTTACTGGCTCCCACTGCATGCGCAAATCACCTTCAAGTCTTGCTGCATCATTTATAAGGCAGTCATACTCACGTCACCCTGCTACTCGAGGAGAAACTCAGCATCTCCTGTGGACAGCTCACCACCAGAAGCCAGGACATGTGCAGACTTGAAATATGCTGCTGCAAAAAGGAAAGGAGCAGAAAACAAGCCTTCTCTGCCTACGCCCAAAGACTATGGAACCTCCTCCACATCAGCATAAGACTCGCCCCATGCTCTTACAATTCAGAAAATAACTCAAAACCCACCTCTTCAAGGAGTCTCTCCTCCTGAACACCTAGGCCATCAAGTCGCCCCTCGTGCCACCTGACTCGCTAGATGCCATCTGCCCCTTTTGTCCCCGCCATTCGGTACAGCTGCACCCCTACTCTGTGCCCCTCTGTATCCTAGCCCTGCTGCCTATTTGTTCTGTTCTTACCTCTGAAAAGCCCTCTATATGCATGTGTACTGTTGTATATCTCTGTATGCTGCTCCGTTATGTATCTGTATTGTTGTATACCTCTTTAAAGAGCTCTGTTCCTTCTCGAAGCTAGGTCAGCGCTCAATAATTAAGCATAAGAATAATAATAAATAGCAAAACCTGAAAGGACTCACCCTGTCTTAGAGACCCCTGCAGCGGATCAGGCAGTACCTGGATGGCCAGAACTGCCGGGATCCCTGTTCTACTGCATCAAACCATTCAAACCACATTTTGAATCATCTTCAATACACTCGAACCAGCGGAAACTGCTGGTGCTGTATTCCGCACTTTATCAAGCCTTCGAATTACCACTTCTTTGCATCAGTCGAACCTTGACTTGAACAACCTAATCCCCACCACAGACCAGCTCGAACCACCTCTTCTATGAACACTGCATCAGATCACTAATGTCACTGCATCAAACTGACAGGCCTTGACTCAGTCATCACATGACTCGTCAACCTGAACCAGTGGTTATTAATGTCTCAAATTGATTCAACATGACCGTAGTTGAGCCATATGAACCGAAAATCTGAACACTGCACTCAACCACACGGAGCTCCTGTTTTGAATGACTAGATGCCAGCTCGACCCAATATGACTCACATCACCCGAACTTGGTTTGACCAGCACCACATGAAGCCTGGTTCAATGTTGTTGAAACACTGAATATTGGATTAAGGTACTTGAACTGACCTTGTAACCCATGTGCACCTTTTGGTGCCCTTGTGACTTGCTTTGTCCCTTTTGCTCCTTTTTCAACCATGATGATGCAAAACAGGGCTATATTTAAATGTCTTCACAAATCCATCCATGGTAAAACACCCCTGTATCTATCCTCCTCTATCCAACTCTACAAGCCTTCTCGTAATCTCTGCTCTGCCTTCTCAATACCCTTGTGGCTCCTTGCTGTTACTGTGCTTTCCTCACTTCCGCTCTTTCTCTCTTCCTGCTCCACTTTCATGGAATTCTCTTCCCCCGGATATTCAAGAAACAGTGCATACAGATTTGTTCAAAGCCATACTAAAAGCCTTTCTCCTTGCATCTGAGTTATCCTCTTAACCTACCTCTCGTCTGCCTGCTAGCTAATAGTTTTCCCTCGACTGTGCCCTGCCTCAGTCACTCACTTTCTTTGCCTTCACTCATCTAGCACTTTACCAATTATGGTCACATCCCGAGCACAACTAGCCGTACCGCTTTGCTGCATTTAAAAATGGCCAATCTTCCTTGGCCTTAATCTATTTATGTCCACTTATGTATTGTCTCGCCGGTGATCATTCCATTTACTCCCCTCTGCAACCTGGTCAGAATGTCCCTCAAACAGACACATAGATTTATCCAAGCATTGCAGACCGCTTACAAAAAAAAAACGCTTACAAAAAAACAAAATTAGAAAAATGTATATTTTATACTTTTTACATTGTCCACACCATGGAACTCACTCACATGCCACATTTCAGGTGTGTAGCATGTTGGGAAGTGGGCTGATCATTTCGAACAGACACACACAAACATATATCCAAGCATTGCTGGCTGCTTATAAAAACGCTAACAAAAAATTGAAAAATTTAAATTTCTTACTTTTTACATTGACTACACCATGGAACCTACCCACATGCCAAAAATCAGTTTTGTATCATGCTGGGAAGTATGCTGAACATTTCGCACAGACACACACACACACATATCCTCAAAGTTCACCCCCAGAAAACATTAGACAAAGGTATATTTATATTTCATACTTTTTACATTCTCTACACTGGATGTCCATGAACATTTTGAATCAAGAAATGACTGCAACTTGTTTTTTTTTTGTTTTAATAATGCGGGGGGCGACCCTCTGCTCCACCCTCTACATCACCCTAACTATTACGTTTGCCCCATCCCATACCTATATTTTTAAAAAATGACGCACAATTCGCAAAAAAGATGCATACACCATGGAACCGGAACCTACTCACATACTAAATTTCAGGTGTGTAGCATGTTGGGAAGTATGCTGAACATTTAGAACAGACACGTACACACATACCCAAGCTTTGCAGACTGCTTAAAATAACTGCTTAAAAAAGACATTTGAAAAATGTATATTTCATACTTTTGACATTGCTCCTAATGGTATGGGTGCCCTACAGCAGCATATGCTGCTTCAAACTACCGAAGGGCGGAGTACCCGTACACAAAAGGAACTGGGGTAGTAGCACATTAAGCTACACAGAAAATGTTCCTGTTATAAAAAATACTAGATAATAATAGGTCAATAATTTAAGTCTCAATTAATTAGCACAATTAATGAGAGTATCAGCAACCACATCAATATATATTAAGAACTGTTCTTAATCAAAATCAATTTAATAAAGAGGCATGTGAGTTCAAATATATTTGAAAGAACACTATTACAAGCAATTGTGCATACAAATATTTGAGCAGCGTGCACATGCCAGAAGTAAATATTAACATAGTTACATCCCCAGCTCGCAGAAAGTCATGATGAGAAGAATATTCACAAGAGCATTGAAAGAACACACAATCAGCATTAAACAAATATAGTGGTAAGTCCGACTGCTCAACCGTGGCTAGCACCAGAAGGGGAAACTCCTCTGAAGTCTAATTGAGATGAGATAGAGAGGCTAAACTCTGCCAATGTGATTGAAGGGCAGGGTCAATGTTGTGCATGTTTCGGCACCAGCTTATTTTGCGGCTTCCTCAGGACCATGGTTATAATTGTGAGGACCCTGTATAAGCAAAGAGTAGAATAGGGTTTAAAGGTAAATAGATGTGGGAGAGCAGGAATTTATTTTGACTGAGAGAGTGAGTGTAAAGACAGAGGGCTCACCTAAAGTGGTTTGAAATCCATCTTGTGGGTGCAGTGGAGGTGTGTCGAGCAATAACTTGCCAATAGGGTTCAATGGAATCCTTGTAGAAAAATAGTCTGAGGGACAGAGTGAGGGATAGACATACAGAAGCCAGCATCCATATGCAGAGAGGCGGTGTGCCAGAAAAAAGTATGCACATACCTCAACAGTATGTAATTGTGATGCTGGAAATGCATTGGAGGGACAGGGCCTCCCTGTCCTTATCCTCTACTCCCTTATCATCAGTTTTCTCTGTTACTTTCTGCACAAGAGTCCAGTTGGGAACCCTGGCAGTGCAGCTCTTCCTGTTTTTGGTTGTGGTGAACAGAGACCCTTGGGATACTGTAACGCTCCCCTGGCTCCCAAGGAGGCGCGGGCGTGGCTGGGACTGCTGTGACCTCTTCTGCAGAGATGCGTAAGACCCGGAAGATGGACTGGACTGGATTCCCCAACCTGGCTTTTCTGGCTCGGAGGAATATCCCACTGTGTGTGAAAAGGAAGGGTTAATAGTCTGCGGGTGATGTTCCGACCTCCCACTTCCCTTCTCTCCCTCCGTGAAACCCTTTTGGGATTCCCTGCGAAGACTCACCTTAGGGACCAAAATGACGAGCTCTCCATCCTGCTTCTGATGCAGGGGCACGTTGTGATTCCAGTTACTTCACTGGATTGATGAGTTTAAACTAGTTTGTCCATTCCCGTCGTACCGCAAATGTTTATGGCAAGTTTGGGTTTATATTCACTCATCTGTTCTTTTCTTTCGCAGGTGCTGGAGAAGATTCCAGGCTGCAGGCGATTTGGATGAAGCCAAATTCTAGTAAGAATTCCGATGAGAGATTCCTTTGCAGTTTTAAGTATCTCCTTTAATGTCCAATGTCTTTTTCCCCATAGGGACCGGGGTACGGCAATGCCGGAGGTAAGGCGCCGACCCGAAAAGAGCTGCTGTGTCTCTCTTGCAAATGGGTAAGTCTTGAGTGAGCGTATTGCTAATGTTCTCACATGCTCTCACTAATACAATGTCTGTTTCTTTTCCCCTTAGGGGCCGGGGTGCTGAGATGCCGAAGGTATGGCACAAACCCGAAGGCGGAGAGGGAATTGAACCACAGGTAAGTTCTACTTAGATTCGTGTTTCCCGTCTCACATCTCTTTCTCCTTCCTTCCAATAAGTGCTGATTGGCGGTGGAAGCTCCGGATGGACGTCGCAGGACTCGAAAACGCCACGTGCAGGTGAGTGAAATGCAGCGTGCTGCGCACGACGCGATGCGCGTTTAAAATGTTTGCCTTCTTTGCAGGATCGTCGGCGTGCAGAATCCAGAGTGCAGATGTATCAGGTAAGGTTCTTGTTTTCACCTGTTCTCTTCCCTTTTCTTCTTTAGGTGTTTCCAGGATGCTGGCAGGTGGGATGGAGGACCAAGGCAGGAGCAGGCACGGTGAGCGTCCAGCTGCTAAGTGCAGAACAATGCGAAGCGTGGTCTGCTGCTTGGGTGTGGCTTAAATAGCCTTTCAAGTAGTTCCAGGTATGTATTCTTCCCCCAGAAATATGTATTCCTCCACCGGTCACACCCTAGAGATCAAGTAGTCCCTAGAAAAATAGTTCCTTCCAGTCTTGGAAGTTGCAGCATGGTCTGCACAGGTAAGTTTACACCAAGCACTACTCCCAACCTACTTCTGTATGAGTCTGGCGCCGATGGCGCCAGGACTGATGTCCCCTATGAGCCTGACGCCAACGGCGCCAGGATTGAGTCCAAAGGGCCCCCATCTGGGGCTGCTGGGACTTCCCTTGAATGCATGGTGTCTGTCTCTGAGGGTGCCGGGCCTGGTTGGCTCCTTGGAGGCAGGCATCATGACAGATACCCTTATGGCACTCATGGGTGGGGGTACATCCCTGTACCCCTAGTGTATGTTTTTGGCGACCTGTGTGTTGCCTACAGAGCAGGGTATGGGCTGCTGGCAGCTTCATGCTAATGTGACAGGAGCTCTGAGTATCCTGCATTTTGGAATACCCAGGCCCTGCCATAGGAATCAGTGGATTCCTAATAGAAGGCAAGATGGCCTCTCGGGCCTCTTGGTTTCTATTGCCTGTTACCTTGTTTTCACAAAGTCATGGGAAGCCCTGACTCTGTCCCTTCCCCTGACTGGCTGGTGGGTTGCAGAAACATATATGGTATTGTGGGGAAGTCCAGGCCAGACTGGCTGGAGCCTTCAAAGTGACTGTATGTTGTGGGTATACCATTGGGGTGGGACCTGTGTGAAAAGATTGTGTGACCAATATGCGTTCCATGTTGTGGGTGTCTAGTTTCTGTGTGTGTGACACAATGAATGAGACAGCCCTGCCTGAAACTGACATGGATGCAGTGTAGTGTGCTGAAAGACTGGGTGCTTGCCCCAATCCACATTCCATGTTATGGGTGTCTGAGTGGAGTGAATTGCCTGAATGCCTGTGAGCTTGATTGGCAGCCTGCCTGCATGAATGCCCTTCTGGGTGATTGGCTGACTGGGCTTGGCTCAGCCAGAATGAATGAGGGACATATATGTATATATGGGGACCACTCCCTTCCCAATTTGTGCTGAAGTTGAAACTTGAAGCTGATTTTTGACGCCCAGCTGGAGGAGAAGATTACTGTTTCATTTCCTTTGATGTTATCCAAGAGCTGTTGAGTCTGTCGAGCACTGATACAAGAGAGGGCCTGGAATGGAGAACTCTGCCCGAGCTACGAAGGAACATCGTGCAAAAACTGCTGCTCTTCATCGGAGCACCCTAGAATCCAATTCTATGAGTCTGACATCCGGAGAAGGGATCAGTCGAGAATTCTGAAGAGAGTGCCTGGACATCGAGGGTCAACAAAGTCCATTGGCATCGACCGGGGTCAGAAGATTTCAGTTACCGCTGGAAGCCAAGTCAGCCAGTGGGTTTCCCGCCGCCAGAAGCCGACACTGATGAAGTGAAGATCCAAGGTCCAGTCGTGGTCGAGTCCTGATCACCGAAGCTATCCCGAGGTACGTGCTGCAGCCTATGTTTATGTATGATTAGGTTCCTGTATTAACAACACTCCAGCACAATGTTGTTTAAATGAGTACATTCTTTAATAGATTAAGTAGTTCATAATAGGTCTCCCGATCACCCCTGACATCTTGATACCAAAATTATAAACAAAACCCCTTGTATGGACCTTTCATCAAAATGTATTTAATTAACATGTGATGTCATCAGTGACATCATCAATGACATTTGTGATGCCATCTATACACTTTTTGCAACTTTTTCCACTGTTTTTATGTTTGCAACATCCATGAACATCTGATGTCATCGCGGAACTTCTGGACAGGGTCACGTGACCATGCGCTTGTGCGTGGCATGATGACGTGTCCGCAAACGTGTCTGCACTTCGCGATCAGGTCCGTGCTTTGAGGACAGTTTGCAACTGCATTTTCTACTGATCTAGGAACTTTCAAGTGGAAAATGTACCCTTGCACTGCTCCTACACCTATTCTTACTCATTATCCATTAACAATCTGGTACAAAACACATACTTGGAAGAATATTAGCAAAACCATTATTTATCTTAAAAATGGCATCAGCTATTGCCATCCCTCCTCTCCAAAATCCAGCACCACCACCAGCTGGTGGACCTACACAACAAAAAAAGCTCAGTACTTCTAAAGACATTGAAGAGGACCAAGAAGATGAGGTAGAAGAAGTGCCTCCCTCTAGCACCACAAGAAAATCATGGGAGCCGCAGTTCTTTTCCACTGTTAGGAATGCACCAAATGCTAAAGCTACCAATGTGAAATGTACTGACAGTCGCAGACTACCTAGACAGTACTCCTACGGGACCACCTCCATGCGCCGCCACACCAAATCCAACCACTACTATGCTCTCAGAAAGGTTGTTCCTTTCGTAGCAAGTAGTAGGCTGTCTTCCTCCACCTCACCTTCCTCAACCAATACTGTGACCTCACAGCCTACTTCTGTGGGACACAACATCCCACCAGCTACCTTGCAAGCAATACAAGGGGCTGTTAATCCAGATATTTTGAAGATAATAGTCCTTTGCATACTGCCACACACCACTCTGAAAGGGGGAGCAATTTCGAAGAGCTTTTGAAGCTGTAATCAAGGAGCATGAAAATCACTGCCCCAACCTTAGATGTAGCACACACGCAACCTCTTCCCCTGTCCACCAGCCAATCCATATTAATGCTTGGTGTCTCTTCCCTCATTTCCCTCCCAACCTTATATTACATTTGAGCCTCTCCTGCAAAAAAATGTTTTTAAAAATAAACTGCCAAAGAAAGGTTCCTTTAGGAACCACCTTTCACAGTAAAAAAAATAGAACTAAAAATAAAATCTTATAGACTCCATCTACTTTATATTTCTCAGTAAAGTACATAGACTCAATAAGATTTTCCAACATTTCCATTAGCATTTTGTGGTATGCTAATGAGAATATGTGGCGTTCATCGCCCATTCCAGGAACTGGAACGGGGGATAACTGCCGGCAGCCCAAGTTATCGGCCCAAATGAAGCGAGGGCGGTTAATGAGGGCTCTGACCGTTATCCCCTGTTCCAGCCCCTGCAATGGGGGTTGAAGGCCATTAGCACCCCAGGATCCAAAAGCGGTAACTCAGGATGCTAAAAAAAAGGATTTTTCTTCCTACACCGGGACGCCTGCAGCGTCCCACTTTAGGACCGAAAATCCTTTTCCAAAATGGCCACCATGGAAAGGGAAGGCGGGGCTCCGTACAGAGCCCCTCTTCCCTTTCCATGGACGCCTGCAGAAGGCGAAGATAGAACCCTATGATCATATTAGCAGGAGCACATTATTTTCCCTTTCAAACCTATCCCACTTTTGAATAAACTTACCACATAGCCGGTGCCAGGTGGACATGGCCACTTTAACTCCACTGGTCATCCCTCGTGGTCATGGCCAGTAGCCAGATTGTCCGGGTCATGACCTTATGCCATGACCCGGACAATCTCGCCACTGCCCATGGCCACAGGCTATACTACATTCACCAAAGGTATATCACTATTTTGTGTACCTACATAATGACACTTGTCAAAAAATAAAACACTGGTAAATTTGCTTTTGAAAAATGGTATAATGAATGTACATATAATAGTCATATAACTTAGCCCCCACTTGACAAAATCCATTCATACTTTGCACAAACGTTCAAGTTTGGGTCTATAATCATTTTGAAACTCTTGTCGACATTCGTCAAACAGCAACAAAATTATAAGCCATCTAAAAATGTTGAGACCTCCCTTTAATATAGCCCCCTCTTGACAGAATCCGGCCAAACTTTCCAAATCATTTATATCCAGATCTAATATCTTGTTGCAAACTTTTGTTCAGATTCGTCAAATGGCACCACATTTTTAAGCCTTTACAATACTTTGGGACCCCCCTCTAATTTTGCCCCCTCTTGACAGAATCCCAAGATAACTTTGCAAAAACATGTATATCTAGATTTAGAATCGTTTTGCAAGCCTTTGTGTAGATTCGTCAAATGGCACCACATTTATAAGCCTTTCCAAAACCATTGAAAATCAGGTCTAGAATAAAATTTCATGCAGTTTCATTGAGTGGCGCCAAAGTTATGAGCCATCCAGAAACTGCTTTTCACCAACCGTGTAATGTAGAAATAGGCATAGATGTCCTTGAACATCTGAAGTGTTCACGAACATCACAGGACTGCACCCGAACATCCGGACCGTTCACGGACTACAGGGATGAAAAACACCCGTTTTTGGCTTCTTATGGCCATATCCCATCCTATCCTCATCACCCCTCAGCTCCCCAGAGATTGTTTGATAAGTTTCACAAGTGCAATGTTGTGTTTTTTAATATGTTTTTACTGTGATGTTCGTGGACAACGATGGCTGTCCACGAATCCAACATGGCGGGCGTTTCCAAAAATCTGATGCACCTCACGCTTTTCACCATCCCATCAGTGGGCGCACCCAATGTCTGCGGACATCACATCGCCTTCTAGGCTAATCTGATGCCCGTCTGCAGACCGAACAGGGAAGTGAGTCCACGGACCAAAACCCAGATATCACACATTTTTTTTACCCACTTTTGGCCGTTTAAAAAAACAAATGGATGGATTTACACCAAATTTACAGAAGCAGGCTTTCGGGACCAAGCTGCCGCTGCTGCCACACATTTGGTGAAAATCCATCCAGCTGTTTGGGCTGTAGTCAGGGCAACACATTTTTTCCATTGCGTTTATTGAAAAAACAGACATTTTGGGACCTCCCCTATAACTTTGCCCCCCTTAACAAAACCTCACCAGACTTTGCAGAATCAGTCTGACGGGCCCATATACTTTTTTTTGCAAAGTTCAGTAAGGATTCATCCAGGGGGGGCAACCTTATAAGCCGCCCAAAAAGTGCTCTTCCTATGGTTTGAGCAACTTAACCATGACCACAGGGCAGCTACCGCAGGCCCTTTAATGTACTATAATTGTATATAAAGAACTGTGTTAGCACATAACATAGTGTGTGGACATTCCTTTGTGGGTAAAAGCCTGAATTACCTCCGGAGAGCTTAAGCCTTGGTTGCTCGTCCATAGCTACCACATAGAGAACCTTGGCTGGGGTGCTCTGTGCCTCTCACCTGCCATATAGAGGGCAGAAGTGTAGATACCCCACTCCAGTCTTTACAGTGAGTTACAAATTGAGCAGTTAATAGTAGAAGAAATGTTAGCCAATACATTACCACACTGGAAACCTACACGAGACAGAATAAGGATGCATCAGTTATAGCTTGAGCTTCTATAACAAGTGATAGGATTATCAAAGCAAAAATGTCTCAGCATTGATGGTGTGCGGTTTAGTGGCAGAAACAATCCATGTCTAATGGTGACCTGGATATAAGTTAAGAAAACGAATGCTAATTAACTGAGGCTCACAGTGTCTGCCAAGTAAAGTAGAGAATCCAAGAGAAACGGAGGGCAAGGAGCTATAGCTTGTAGACTGGTAGTATCACTTACCACATGAACAAAGAGATTGATGAAGTTTAAGGCCGCTAGCCTGTCTCGAAGTGTGGGGGAGGGGAATTTTAATGGAGACAAAACTGAATTTGCCCCAAGGTGATCAAGGTCAGAGAAAGCCACGAAAAATTACATAAGGGCATGCCTACGTCATTACGGCGTGAAGTCACAGACGCGGTGGCGTCAATCAGATACACAGTCTTAATGAGTGAAACACAAGATGAAAAGCGTTTTTCTGTGTAAGATCTGTGCACCTGAGATGGAGAGGCTCACAATTATGATGCAAAGGTGGTAACTATTGTAAACGTTAATAGCATGTGCCAATACTACCAATGCATAGGTTGCCACTGTGCTGATGCATCACTCACTGCAAATCCTGAGAATGTACCAGTACAACAAAAAAAAAAACAATGTGCCCCGGTGACACAGCATGTTATATATGTGTGCAATAAGGAAATTCCCAACATCAGCTACTATTAGAGTCGCTATTTAGACCTGTCTGCTATGGGCGTGCATGCTGGGTTAGGAGGACTGACATGGCTTTCCAGCACAGCCCAGTCATTCTGCAAGTCAATATAAGGCACTGATTGGGCGACCAAGTGTTCACTGTGATGTGCATTGCAGGCTCTAGCTTTGCTGACCATCCTGGCTTACATCCATCTTGGATATCTTTAGTTTCCATATATTCTTGAATCGGAGGATAAGAAAAAAAAACCTGGCGAGAAAGGTTAAGACAACAAGGCGTCGATTGAGCATAATTTAAAGTGGCAATGATGCCCTGATGGGGCACAATGAGAATTGGCATTTAGGTAAATTGGGAAAACGTAAAGTGGGGTTGGTGTTCTAAATGGGTAGGCTGGAGCAGGAAACTGCAAATGATGTGCTAAATAGGTATAATGCAAACTGGCAGTGATGTGCTAGCTGTGTTTGACTATATATATATATATATATATATATATATATATATATATATATATATGGAAAAAAGAAGTTACTATGTATTCATCAAACTATTTCGTGCCTTCTAGTTGCCTTGCTACTTTCATTGTTTAGGTAACCCTTGCTTCCACAATGTTACATCTTATTAGTACTGTAATTCACGTCATTACTTATAATTTTATGAATCTCACAAGAATGCAAATGTCAGTCATACAACTTGAATGGGAAACACTATAGTATACTGATGATATGGAAGTCAATATTGACCGCCTCTCAGACAATCAATATATATGGGCGTCAGTCAATAACTACGGGTATTGACTGCATGCCAGACATTCCAACTTCAAGCAGCCAGGAAAACAACATAAAGCATTTTTCTGCATTCAAGAAATTGAAATTTAATTTCCAAGCAATATTTAATTCGACAAGACACTTCAACCTAATGTATCACACCAAAGTGAATGCTAAAAAATGACATATTGCTTTAACTTTTGTAAAGACAAACCGTTCAGTTTAACTTTGTACCTAACAGAAAGTCATGCTAAAACGGTTCCAGTTCAGCTATGTTTACAATTAAAATGCTTATCTTAAAAAAGCCCAGTTATTTAAATGTTACAAAATAAAATCACATGTAATGTATTCACACATTTTGTGTGCTTTACACATTTACACACTATTCAACTAAAATGTAACTTTAACAACACAAGTGGAAAGCATCTATTATTATTACCACTATGTGATAATAGCTTTATAGAGGCCGTGGAGCATCATGATCTCTTGGGATAATGACTATTCCCCTAAATTTGGAGCAGGGCAAAAACCTGCAAAATATTGATATATATTAATATTTAAAAACATATTCAGTCAGAAATAAAGAAGAGCTACAATATCTCAAACTGCAAGGAAGAAGGTAAGGGATACCGTGGCATAGTGTCTGCAAAGCACATTAAAAAGAAACCACTGCATGCTTGCAGAAATCAAATAAAAGACACTAAAGTGAACTTGCCGTCATAGAGGAGTAATAGATAGCCACATCCAGCTTCACCAAGGTCAGGGATTGGGTATAAGCAGACCCAGGCGAGGATTTAAATGTTCTTTGAAAGTTAGAGGGCGAGTGGGGGTTGCCTGTTTCCCACACATGGACATCTCCCTTGGGAAATTGATATTAATGAAAGGAAGAGCGACATGTGCTAATAAAACCATCTGCTCAAAGTGTATAAATAAAAGTATAGTTCACAAAAAATAAATGTCTCCCATACAAATTGGAATGCAAAAATGTTAATCCATCACGAAATAAGAATTTACAGTGTAAGGTTTCAGGTTAGGAAAGACTTATCGCATGCAAATAAATCAGAGAATTAAGCCATATGACCCGAGCGGCGGGGGCATTACCGACTCAGGTAATGCCCTGGGGCCCATAGTTATAGGCCCAAGAGACATTACTTTGTTGATACAGCTTGTCTCTCATGTTCAGAACACTTCCCTGACAAATTTTTTGAGGGTTTTCTTGTTCAGTGTCCCCTCAGTTAGGTGCTTCATTATTGCTACCATCATTCTGTCCTCCAAAGCCTCTGTCCATTTCCCTTCTCGGACTGGCGATTCTGTTCCTTCCAATACTGCTTCTTGTTCTCCCACATCCTGTTGCATTTATTCATGCACCGTCATGCTAGACAGAAAATGAGCTGCATTTATTTGTATGCCTTAATTTACAATTAACTTATATTCTTTTAGCCTGGAGACCCATCTTCATATTCTCACTGAGACTTTATCCAGACCCTTCGATGTTATGATTTCTATTCACGGTTTATGATTTGTGTGAACTTCACATTTTGTTTATCCAGACCTTTCAAAAATCCTGTAGGCAAAGGCTATCACGTATTCTCTATTCCCTTCTGACTGTGTTGAGAACATGTTCAATTACACAGTGAGAACATGTATGTTGCTCGCATCAGTGGTGGTAACTATGGATCTGCCCCTCTTATGGCAATGAAGGCGCTTTCATTAGCATCCGTTTAATGTATTTGCACTCTTCTTCATATTATTCATCCCTATCGAATGTTGCTCCCATTCTTACCAAATTTCTCATTGCTTAGCACAAACCTTTATGAACTTTGAATAGTATTCCACCATGCAGAGGAACATCCACACTTGATCGTTGCTAATCGGCGTAGCCGTATTTTCAATTGCCTTGACAAAATCTTTCTTAGGCGACATCCCCTTTTCCGATATGGAATGGCCCAGATATTCGATCTCTCTACTGTTAACTTTGCACTACTCCTTGCTTACAGTCATTCCTGCTACATGCAGCTTCTTCAATGCCCCATCGAGCCTCCTGTCATGTACCTCTACAGTCTCTGCATATATTAGGATGTCGTCCTGGAAGAACACAATGCCATCATCACCATCAAAGATCCGGTACATAATTTTCTGAAACACTGATGCTACAGAAAGAAACCTGAAGGGCATTCTTCAGTACTGATATAACACCTCCGGAGTTATAAATACTGTCAGGTGCTTTGAATCTCTGTGGAGTTTCACTTGGTTATAGGCAGAAGTCACATCAATGATTTAAAATACATTTGCTGGACCCATGGTAGATATCCATTCTTGGATGTTCGGCAAAGGGTGCCTTTCTGGGGTGCTAGACTTATTAAGTTCTCTGATGTCTCATACCAACACAAACTCTCATGTTACCAGAACATTTCCTCACCACAACTAGTGGCAGCAACCATTCCGAAGTCTCTATGATTTCTAATATTCCCAGCACTTCTAATTTCTTGAGCTCTGCTTTCACGTCACCGTCATGGAAATCAGGATATTACGCCATTTCTGTGCAACTGGCTTGGACGCTTCCTCCATTCTTGTCCCATGGGTGAACTCACTCAAACAACCTATATTCTCTGTAAATACTTGTTTGTGCTTTTGCAGTGTTTCCCGTGAGCCATTCTCCATTGACAGTGTGGTGTCTTGCGCATTTTCCAACTTTTCTTTGAACTTCTTTTGGTAGGCCTAACTTAAAAGTGGCATTGATTCTCTTCTCGAGGCATATGCTTTCGTCATGGCCACACTGCCCTTAAGCTGAAATGTGGCCAGAAACCATCTGACCAGTTCAATTGTACCCCGCCATTTGCCTTGGGATTTATGTTAACTTTGTGTATATATTTGTCTCCAAATGGGTCTCTCCACATAACTCCTGGTAGTAACGCATACTTGGCTCCGGAGTCAATCATCATGACAATAGGATATCATTCCTGAAAACTGTTGCATTGGCACTCTCCAGATCCTCCTCATCATCTTTCACTGTGGAAATGCACTTCTCTCCCTCATCATGGTCATACTATATCTCAATAACCCAGTTTGTTGCTGAGTTCTTGCTCCTGCAGCATCTTGCGAGGTGACCCTTACCTGTTCATGTCCTGCAGATTATTCTGAGAGCTGGACAGGCAGGGTTATTGGCCCAGTGTGATAGACTGTCACATCAATAGCACCTCTTCATCTGGAGTTGACCACTCATGGGAAGTCTTCCCCTCCTGCTGGAATGATTAAAAGTACTGCCAGCTTGTTTGTGTATTTTGTCTTGTCTTCTGCAGTCCATGGCTTATTTGTCGCACCACTGCAAACAGCTGAAACTGTTTCTGGGGCCTTTTCCGGCTCCATGAGACAGTATCTGTCTTCACTGCAATTTGTGTTTCGTTGACCCGCAACTCCAGCAATTTCACACATGTCTCAGGGTGTTTGACATCCTTAGCTTTTCTCAGCACTGTCTCTAATAGTGTATCATCTTCTGCGTACAGTCTTCCTTGATTAACTTTACTATTCCTGCACTCTAATATAAATTGGTCTCTTAGTCTCTCCTTTAGTTGTTGTGGAAAATAGCGTGATCATACTAGCTTCCTTAACAGCGTTATGTATTGTTTTACATTCTCCCCTTCTTTCTGTACTCTCTTCCCAAATTTGTAGCATTCTAAGGTAGTGCTGATTCTTTTTTTCATAATGCTGGTTCATCTTCTTGATGCATTTCTCATATTCGTCTATGTTTAGACATTCCTCCTCTGATAGGTTGGGAAAGCCCTCACATTTTTCTTAATCTGCTAATCCTAGGCAGTGTAGAAGAAGTGACCTTTTTCTATCTACGCTATAATGGCACCAGACACAATATTTGCATAGTGCTCAAATGACATGAGCCACCTTTTCAAGGTTATATTTGACTCACTAACTTCTGGGAGAAACAGCACAGGAGGGATAATGCTGTGCATGGCTGTGACATGTTCACCTGCTCCCCTGTACTGGTTTGTGATGCAGTATTCCCTTTCATGCTCCTTGTTATATTAAATTGGCTCTGTACTTGGTATTCACGTTAACGTTTAAATTTAAGGTCACATTGAGTTTATAGTTAGATAATGTTCACCCTTATTACTCCCTTCTTATTTGTTTTTACAGATCCGTCTCTGTGCACTTTCTGTGCTGTTATCCTTTATCTATTTTCCTGTGCAGATTGTGTGATGCAAGTTCCTCCCGGTTAATGACCTGGGATAGGCATACAGCAATGTGCCATTCGGAACAGTGGAGATTCCCTTCAACATCTGCAATGTTATACACTGCCACGCTATTTATATTGTTGCCTGGTAACAGATTGCACATGGCTGGGGTGCGCTCCGGCAAAAGCGAGGCTTGGCACAGTGGTGATCATAGCTCATGCCCCTCCCATCGCAGACATCTCTGAGAAGTCAAACTATCGGCTGCAACTCCTCGGAGGTATTCTCCCTTTCCTCACTTTCCCCCAGAAGCCTGCTGTCTCCAGAGATCTGGTCCTCTCTAGGATGGACTATTGAAACAGCCTGTTTCTAAATATGCCTGCCTCTACTCTTCTACCTAAACACCTTATCCAGAACAGGACAGCAAACTTGTCATTGGCCACAAGCCTAGAGTTTGTATCTCTCTAGCTCTGAAATCTCTTCACTGGTTCCCCATGGCTGCAAGGATCAGGTTCAAGACCTTCTGAATCATCTACAAGGCTTTCTGTGTCCTGGGACTGCTCTGCCTCCAAGTTTTTCTTCCAAAACATCTTCCTTCTCGAGCTCTCCGCTCACCCACCTCAAACTCTCTGAGGGTCAGACACTTTCTCCAAGCAGAAAGTTGGGGGCAGATCTATCTCCTCAGCTGAGGCCTCCCTCTGGAACAGCGTACCTGCCACTCTCAAACTTGAGCAGAACCACATCCGGTTCCGGAAGCAACTAAAGACCATCCTTTTCGCTTCCGCATTCTCTCTTCCTCTCCCCTGCTGATGCACCTGACTGCTCAACGCACTGGTCACCTGGTCACCCTCGGAACTCAGGCCCAGGCTTCTGCATGTCCAGTTGCCCTTGCACTGCCTCCCGGCTCCCCAGCACTTAAGGGTCTGTATCTGCAAACCTACAGTCCCTTCTCTCTGCACTTATGAGCAACCCGTTGGCTGCACTTGTGAATTAACTGCACTTGCCCTTTCCCCTTCCCCTGGCAATTCTCCCCTTCCCCGCAATTGCGCCATCTGAACGACAAAAGTCCTAGTAAGATCGTTATTTTGTCCTCCCTTTGTTTTCCCTCCTTGTCTTGTCACACCTAGAAACACTTGTGTACAGGTACGTTATAAATGCCACATCATATCATATCATGTCAGTTCTGAAATAGTTTCATTTGAAGCACAGTATCACAGGGAATGTGTTTCCTGTACTGCACAGATCACGTGAACAAGAGTACTGCATCAAGTGAGTGAATCATGAAATTCAGTACTCATCACAGATATGGTACTGTATCTGTAGTTAAAGTACTTGCCACCCGTCGCACCTAGAAACGCTTTTGTACAGATGAGTTATTAATGACTTATCATATCACCACTTCATGCCTTGTTAAAGGCGAACACCAGGGATAAGTCTCGAAAAGCCCTGAAATGTAGGCTTACGTCATACTTTAGGCAGCGATAAATGGCTGCTTCTGTTGCATGTATGCAGCCTGACAAATTTATCTGACCTAGGCAGTTACCTGCACCTTTAAAATCAGCTCTTTGAGTCTGAAAATGTCATTAAATGTGGCTCTAAAATCAGTAATCAGTGGAATGGAATTAATTATACACATTGCTGTGATAATCAAGAACCGCTGGGGCTGATTCACGTTTTTCCAGGATTAGGTTTGACTTACTCCTGGAAAAATTAATAATGTATCCATTAGTGTGTTACTACGAAATTACAAAAAGTTGTAAAAAAATGTTTTTCAACTTTTCTATTGGCTTTCTCCAAGACCAATCGAAATTGCGGTTTACAGGTGGATGTTAGCGAGTTATGGGTGTCGTAAGGGCTGTGTCTGAATGAGGTACGCACCCACAGAACTGTTATTTTTCTTGTGTTCGCATAACGTCAAAGTTGTCTTAGAAAATGTTGTGAAGACATTCAACGTTATAGGGGAAAATATGAAATTTTTGGTATGAAAGTAAATGGAAGTGTATGCAAATGTATGAGATGTGTGGGGTCAAAAGGGTATATGTGGCCAACCAATAATTTGCAGAAAAATAAAAAAGCTTTTAAAGCTTTTGGTCAAATTATAATTGGATTCTGGTGACCATTTCCTTTCCTGCTTCTGTAGCAAGTTATTCCATTTCAGACCACCAATGTTGGGTACAAGACATACGTATTTTTGTGTGAATACAACAAGTATGAAGTGTAAGTTACGATCACACTTGGGAGTATCATATACTTGTGGTATCTCACACGTTTTTGAATCAGATCCTATGAGGGTTTCAATCGGGTTTTCTAATTTTAAAAAAAATGCGTTGTAAATCATGCCCTATGTCTTTTCTAATGAAGTAAAACCACATATGAAATGTTCACGTCTTTGGCCCAATGTGTTTAAATTAATCAGGCTGAAGTCATATGTTTGAGATAAGCCCTTCGCTCAGGTAGAATTAAAAAAATGAATGCATTTGTCACTACGAAAGAGTATTATATTTCATAAAAAGATAATGCCCAAGGATGCGGACAATTCCAAGAATGACGGGTCCGGATTAACAGCACAAACTCAAGATGAGGGCAGATACAGAGGGATCACGGACCACAGCACTCGACACAGCCCGCAGCCACAGAATTTACCACTGTTAGTGCACCACTGTAAAGTAGGATGACAAGGCTTTACATTTGTTGTCGAACAGAGAAGCAAATGTCACCATGTAGAAATGAAAAACGGACAGGATTGCTGTTTCGTGTAGTACTGAGGCGGGTTACACTAGGGTCAAGGGAATCCCTTTTCACTATCAATGCATGTATGGTGGCCCAATGAGGACACATACAAAACCAGAGGCAGATCAAAGCAGGAAAGGTGCACACTGATGGAAAAGGTAAGGGCGGTCAGAGAAGGAAGGTGTGTATTGGGAGGAACAAGGGCACCACGGCCAATAAGAGCAGCAGCAAACACATCAGAATACTTGAAATACCAGCACCCATTGGCTGGAATCCTATCTGTTTGGTTGGCTGGCTTTCTCAGCATGTAACTGTCCAAATGCAAATCATTGTTCCATAGAGAGTCCTAAGCAACGACAACAGAACTATACATGCATTTTTAAAGTGCATTGGGGTAGATGTTTATACATGGAAAAAGTGAAAATTGCAACTCATTTACAAAACAGTGAAAGTGGGCATTTATTTATTTATTTTCTTCTTTTGTAGAGCGCCTAAACCCTCAGACATCTGTGCTGTCACAGACCAGTTACATTTATACACAAGCTTATACACACATTTGCTACCTGCCACAGTGGAAAAATGTGCCTATTCGATTGAATGGGAGGGCACCCTGTCTAACTCCATTAATGCACACTTTGTATATGCAAAATTGGTGTTACTGGAAGAGTGGTAAGGGCTGGTCAATACAAATCAGAGTCTCAACCACAAACGTAAATAAAGAATTCTGGTTCTCAGAAAAGCATGTAAAATCAGCTAGAGCGTTTTTTTCAGTTCCTGTGAGAAATTGCCATCCGGCAAAGCTACACAGCCCTGACTTTTTTCATTTTGAGTAAATTAAATCATATAACCAGATCCCCCTTTGTTACAACTCCATGCCAAAAGCATAGTGCACTTGTGCCCTTCTGCATCAGTAGCCTGACCCCCAGCACCCATTCTGCTCATGGCACAGAGCCAGTTCAAAGGTCACAAGATGCCCACTCGACAGCATAGGAGCAACATTTACACATGCCCCCTGTAACAAAACTATGATGATCATGTGTACCCCATGCTGGCGGCAGTGTAATCTCTAAGAATATGCTGTGCCTGAATTTAGGCATAGTGCATGGTGATACTTATGATCATGGCTGCCACATCCCAGTTTGATATTGTGTCAGTGCCTGTGACTTAACGCTGCTGTTGAGGGGAATGTGTATTGAGGTCAGGCAGGGCGATACTGCCATACAGCAGGACAAAAACCCAGAGAACACAGCCTCTTGTTCATTCTCTTTGTGAGGGCTGGTAACCTCATGCCCCAGAGACAGCAGCCCAACAGTCGGCTGTCCGGGGCTCAGATACCAAAGGGGAACACCCATTCAGGAGGAGTAGTCCCACACCAGGGAGCTGCATCTATAAGGGTCTTTGTTGCCACTATGAGGGATGGGGCGGTAGTAGAATAATCAGGGGTGCTCTGAACATCATAAGACATCTTCCACCATTTTGTTTCTCGTTGTCTCTATTTCCCTTTCCTGTCTCCTCCACTTCCTCTGGAGCAAAGCACTTTGGATGTGACATCAACAGGGCAAGGTACACTCCAGCCAGGAGTGTAGATTGGTCCTCTAAAGTAGCCTAGCTTTAGACCAATCACCTGAGGACTTGTGCCCTTAAAATAAGGGCTTACGCAGCCCTTCAGCAGAATTCCCTCAGTTCCTCAATTATTCTTTAAGGCTGAAAAGATGTTCCGAAGATCATCACTTGGACTTCCTTTGGGTCAGTTGCGCTGTCCAAAGCCCTCTGCCCTCTGACTTGAAGAAGAAGCCGTCAAAGACGGAAGAAAATCTGTCCTCTAACCACTCACAGGAGTCATTAGGTGAGGCGAGTGCTGTGGACCAGGACCAAACATTCTGAAACAAATCTTTTGCGCTAGAAGAGCAGACCCTAAATTGCAGTATCCTGAGGACAAGTCCTTTACAAAGGCCTCACAGCTACCGGAGGGCCATACCAAACAAAGCTCCTTGTTCTCCCGCACCAAAGCGATCACTCCATGTTCCCTGCATCCTGAACAATAGGGAAGGCGCTAGTACTGGTGTCTGCGTTCCTCCAACCAGCCGAACTATTGCATTGCATCTAAACCAGCTTGACAGTGCATTGTGTCTTAGTGAAGCACGTCACCTGCTAGGCCCGAAGCATCTGCTCAATACTGAAGCCCTAACCGCATCGCTGGAGGGTATAGGGAAGGCATGGTATCGCAAGTATGACACAGACACAATGGGTACAATTTGAAAAACCTTTATTGAAATTGTTGGGGTTGGGGAGACTCATAGTTTGCCCTATAACTAAGATGAGAGTAATCGGGATGGTTGGTATGTATGATGTAATTGGGTAATTTGTTGAGAAAGTCTCCCGCAGAATTTATATTTATAAACAAGCCACAGAAGAACTGTGAGTCAGGTATTGTGAGAGGTGCCAAAAGGGGATATAACCTCCATGCCAAAGAGCACACATGGTTAGACACTGAGGTAATGGCACAATTGAACATGGCTCCTATGGGCAAAAACAAAAATCACCCCTGAAGAAATAAGATGCCAACATTTTTCACAAAAATTGGTGGTCAATCCTATAACGACGTGCTGGTGGGCCCAAAGGAGGCCCCTGCCATGACCATCTCACTGACAGGCCAGCTCACTGGCGTAGGTGTGGGAACAGAAATTTCGGACACCTCAATTGTGGTGGTCTATATTAGCTTGGAAAATGCAATGCCTGAACTGACCCGAGCATCCTCTTTAAATGTAAGTGTGTCCTCTGCACTATTCAATTCCCCAAACGACACATCAGTTCCATCAAACAACGACATGCACCATAAATTCTGACCCACCCATAAAGATAGGCCTCAGTCTCCGCAACACATTGCAATGCCAGACCTGCAAGATTTCTTAAATGTGGGCCCCAGTCCAATCTTTGCCCTAAACCTACTCCTTCAACCCCTGTGCATGTATATGATTCTATACATAGAGAATCCAAGAGCCACTTGTCACAGCTTGCATAAATTCTCAACCTAATCCAGGACCTTCACTTAGAATCTGTAGAGAAGAATCAGCCAAGCCATATGGTTGAAGTGCACTCTGATGACGCTACTGGCTGAACTAATGAGAATGCTCACACATCGGAGAGTATTTTGCCCTTATGCAAAGGAGCAGCTAAGACAAATAAAAAACAGGGAATAAGTGACAAACTGGCTACGGCCACCAATTTTAAAAACAATCAGCAGCCAAAACATTATAAGCAGCAACATTAGAGGGTAAACTTGACAACCAAAGATAGTTATCACACTACCTATAATGCTAGCTCAAGGAAATGTCTTCAAAGAATGTTGTGGACTACAAACAAAACCTCTATTCAGCACAAAGAGTAAAATATTTAGACGTAGGTGGCTTGCAAAAGAAAGTGCAGGGAGACTCCGTTAACACCTCTGCCTGCAAACAAACTGACAAACTGACAAGGGAAATCCTGGCAGATCAAAATAATACAAACATCAATAATTTACAGGCGGTCCGATATTTGCAAGTAATAAAGGCTTACCACAAAGTGATACCTGTCAGTTCTTGACAAAGGAAGCCAAGGGTCATAGTGAACACTCATCTACTGATTTACCTACACGTGCATTAATCTCCGAGCTAGGCAGCCCTCCTACACCTAGACAGGCCATCAACACATCACTCAAGAGGAGTCAGAGAACTTTGTCAATAGTACTTGCTCCGATATCACAAATGACTGTGGCAAATGAAGAAAAAGTAATGAAATCAATGAGAACTGCGGACTTCGAACCCCCCACCAGTAATACAACTTGGACAGGAGGGACAGTCCGGTGCCACCTTATGTAAAATGTCAAAGACAAATTTCGCAAGTTGAGCGGAGGAATCAAAATCTCCATGTTGGAGACTGGCGTCGATTTTTGGAAATGGCCATTCTGCTTCACTAAATCATGCAAAGGTCTTGATGGGATTTAGCACTGTACAGTATGTGACACATTGATGGAATTCATCCCTTCTACCCAAAGGGGACCACCCTCTTTGAAGCGAGGGAAGGGAGCCTGATCCACAACATCCTCCCTGGGGGTTGAGGCAAGTGGGACCTCACCAGGACAGACTCCCATCTTTGGGACAATGACTTCCTTTCCTGTGAGGAACTCCCTGATGCCCTCAAGGTGATGGCTTACATAGATTTGTCTAATATAATGAAACATTATCAATTCCATGCATGAAGATGAAAGGTACTAACCACAACAGAAATCAGTCCTTCCAATGGACTGTGACGAGTATGCTGAAATGGGATGATATGACAAGAGAGAGAGAGAGAGAGAGAGAGAGAATCAGAGAGAGAGAGAGAGGGAGAGAGAGAGAGAGAGAGAGAGAGAGAGAGAGAGAGAGAGAGAGAATCAGAGAGAGAGAGAGAGAGAGAGAGAGAGAGAGAGAGAGAGGCCGAGAAACTGAAGGCAAGTTCAAATGAATGCACACTCCAGAGTGAATACAACTCTTTAGGGAATTAAGCCAGGAGATTGCTTGCAAAGAAAACAAGGTTTAGTTGTACAGAATACAAAATATCAGCAAAGGACTCTAGCACTCGAGAATGTTCTGGTTAATCACAAGACAAGCACGAGCTTAAAAAGCTGAGTGGCGTCATCCCATATAGTACAACCTAGCGCCACTGATTGGTGAGTCCATATACATAGGCCTGCTCCATAGCGGATTCCAGGCTACAATTAGTTATTCCCTTCGCGATCGGTCAGGCTCCACATGGGTCAGCTGGGCTCATCTTGTTGTCTGGTGAAGGTAAGGTTGCTCATACAATACAGTGTTACATCTGAACTAGCACACTAAAGCTACTACTATCACTGTGGCATGCACCTGTGCGGCTCGGGATTGGTGCCAGGGGGAAGGGAGGATGAAATACAGTCACACTGACCTACGCATTCTGGGATTCGTTGATACCGCTCCTCTCGCACCCAAGGTCTCCATGCTGGTTTTCATCTATAATTTATCCCTCCCTGTACCTCGTGTTACAAAGGATGTATTTTATGTTGTGGGGTGAGGCAGTTGTGCATGCTTAGATCGTTTATGGTCACTTGATTTGTGCTAGGACAGGGGGGTCACTCACTTGTCATGGAATGAAGGGGTGTGGAGGTCGGGTCAGTGGTGTGGGGCTGGCTTTGGGCTGGCTGAGTGGGGGTTAAAAGCCTGCTGGCAGCTTAGTGGAGACGTCTGGGCACTGCACAGAACCTGGTGTTGTCTCACGCTCTTGCAGGGCGTATTCCTCTGAAAGATACTAAATGCTTGCAACAGTGAAGGGACGTGGGGGAAGTGGACTTCCATGAGAACTGGTGGTTCATTAAATGATGTTGGGCCTAGTGGAATCTATCCAGGGAGCTCAGCTGGTGCAGCATGGTGAAGCAAGTCTGTGCTTTTGTCATAACTATAAAATGCCATTTCTTTCTATGTGTCTCCTAATGCCATGCATCTGTTGTTTGCGATATATTACCTCTGCACCAAGTTTCATAGTGCGGTTCTCTTCCCACGTATATACTACATTACTTCATAGAGGATTCGCCTCACCTGAAAGCGCTTAGGAGGTGGGATATGCTAATTTCCATCCCAACAAAGCCGAGAGAATGAGGGACAGTCCCCTGTGTGTAGCAGAGCGAAAGAAGGCAGAATTCTCGCAGAATGCATTGCCCGCAAAAGCCAGTTGAACTCTAATGCAGAGCCAAAGATACTTTGTATCCCCACATCTGAGGACGTAAGGAATCACAACATGAGGGATGAGAAAGTTCAGTGGTAGCATGTCCACACAGCAACGGTGGTGGCCAGTCCACCTGCAGAACAACGCCAATATCATTGATGGGAGATAACCACTCCTGACTGGAGATATAGGACAAGTCCGATTCGGAAGACGAGAATGAAATGCATGTGAGCCAGACAGCGCAACTAGTGAGTTGTGGAGCCAAGAAGAAGCAGCGAGAGAGAGTCCAAGACCTTTCCGGTACCGGTGGCATTACCCCTCAGAACAAAATGTTATACAGGGAATGGGATTACCACACAGTTAAGAGAGACTCATTACAACTCAAACAAAACTCATCCCAGCGCCAATGAGAAAAGTATTGGAAATAAGGCGGGTAATGAGAGTCAGGTTAATGAAAGACAGATCTACATGAAATACACAAAGTGGGAGAGAAGTAGATTTGTAAACTCATTGCCTTAGGAAAATGGAAAAGTCAGCCCAGGCTACGAAGATGAGTAACAGAATAATTATTTTCATAAAAGGCAGAGCTACATGAAATACCCAAAGTGGGAGAGGAGTAGAATTGAAAAGTTGTCACCTAAGGGAAAAGTCAACCCAAGTTCCAAAAAACATCCAAGAAACCTGAAAGACAAAAATAACAACCAAAACAGCACTCCGGGAAGAGTGGCTAGAACCTGAGAAGAAATATAGACGAATCCTATACAAAAGTAAGATTGTTGACATAAAAGGGGAGAGGAAAACTATCAGTCCCCTACAAGAGTTACAGAAGATAATCCAGAATATAACAAGAGACTATTTGCATAAGGTCTATTGAGTGGAACTAAAGAACATAAACATCCCTCTGACAAAACATAGCAACCAGGAGAAGAGAGTCATCCTCCTGTTCTTAGTTACATTAGTGGTAGGGTCAGGTGGGTTAGATTTGGACAGTGGATGGACTTGTTTTTGGACATTCACCTTGACTGACAAACACCTTTGTTAGCTAAATAGGTAGGAACACCCCATAGATACAGGGAGAGTTAGGTATTATATTTACTTTCAAATAAATCTCCTGTTTAAAAAGTCTTCCCAGGCTATGTGTCCTTATTTTCCGATCTGCCACAACCCCTTAGCCAACCTGACCTCTGCAGACAAAAAATGGGTTATAACGAGTGCGATAAAAAGTGATGGTCCATTTTTATTCGAACACAATATGCACTTTTAAAACAAGGTTATGATGTTTAAGGTTTAAAATAATGGTTGTGTTTCATATGTCAATTACCAGGAATTGAAGTTGACAACCAAAATAGGCAGGTCTTTGAACATGCCAAATTAAACCTGGAGTGCATGACAACAGGGGATGCAGGCAGGCCTTCTCCACCATTGCTCCAGGGCATGATCAAGACTGGTTGTGGCTTTCCATGACTCTCCCAGTCTGGTATTCCTCCAATCCAAGATTTGGAGCCTTATAAATTACATATCTTAAATTGGAATTCTAGAGGATTTCATATTTTTTTAGTTAAGGATTTTAAAAAACAACTTGGAAATTCGGATATCGTATTTCTACAAGAATCGTGGTTGTGAGACTGTTCAATTATAGATGGATTTAATATTATTGTAAACATAGCCAAAAGACTAGTCAAAGGTCTCCCCTATCGATGGTTATTCATTTCAGCCAAATTTAGCCAGAGGTTCTCTTAGGCAATTATTAAGACAAAAGTCCTCAGCTTGCCGCTTGGGATGTTAAAGGACAAAGTCTCACACACTAAAAGAAACATTCTATTGATAAACATTTACTGCAATCCAGTGTCAGGCCATGCAAATAGAATTGGATTCGGTGCTGCTCGAATTACTTGCCCCACTTGAGTACAGAACCTATTTTGATGGGAAAAATAAGTCAAGAGCACTTTTTGGGCTGACGTTTTGAGCACTTGGAACTTAAGAAGATGTAATAGGAACATTTTGGGAGACTGTACATGCCAACCAACCCAGTCTCTTACCTCCTCAAACTTCACAATAGATTTGATTTATTTGTCAGATCCGTTATTAAAAAATGTGACCTTCCTAAAGATTTAAAATCTTCAAATAGTGATCATTCATGGAGTTATTGGGAAGTTGGGGTGGTGGGAGGGGGGATTGGGAACTGGTGGTATTGGTTGATGTGGGTGTTGATGTTGATGGAGGTACAGGTATTGGGGGGCTAGGGAGGATTGGGGAAGTTGTGGGATTGTTATAATGAAATGCCAATAAAGCGTATTTTAAAAAAAAAAGTTTGGATCCAAATCATTCATGTGGTGAATCTAGGTATCAAGACAGTAATTTCATGAATTTAGTAGTCAATATTTCCAAATATAGATTGTAAATCTTGCATTTTGTAGTTTGGTAAGTAACAACTAACCTATCGAATCATTGGGAGAGGTTGAAAAAGGTTTAACAAAACAGTAAGGACCATGCCAGAGAGATTCAATTATATCATATGGGAGCATATAAACATGGTTACAGACAGGAATTCTGCCTTCTCGAAATCATTTACTGATACGCATCAACATCCTAGTGATATGGTCATTAGGAAAAAAAAAGACAGATGAGATCATATATAAGAGCTCTTAAAAGAGGGCTACAATTGCCCCACATTGATAGTACTATTAGGGTAAAGCAAACAAAAACATGTAAAACATCAATATAAAAACTGATTGAAAGATAACAAAGTGTTCAGAAAAATCCAGCAGAGTCAAAGTATGATAAAACTATTAGCAGAGCAGGACACTAGGCGTATATGGACTCTGCTAAAATGGTGATGTGGAGCCACAACATATAATGCAAGATAACTTGATACCTGAACTCGCCTGGATGCAGCATTTTCAGGAAGTCTATTATGCAGGCCTGGAAGCTAATTACTGTAATAGTAACCGCAAAACACTTAAATGGGCCCTGAATTTTAGAGCTGAGGATCTCCAATATACAATTACTAAATTTAAAAATAAGGTGGCCTGTGGAACAGATCCAGTGTTATGGTCCAATATACTTTGGTCACTTTATTCCCAGGTCATACGGAAAGGGGAAAAGCCAGAAAGCTAGAGCAAAGCCACTGTGGTAACAATCTATAAAAAGGGAGATTGCTTCTCGCCGTTAAGCTATCGTCAAATTAGCCTAATCGACACCTCAAGCTAAATTCTCACCTATTGTGTCCTAAAGGATCTGATGGACTGGACCATACAATCCAGACATTTAACAATGTTTCAAACGTGTTTCAGGAAACACATGGGGAACATCCTGAATGGGTTCATATTCTGTTGCTTACAGTAAAATGTTTTTGCTTCTGTCTCGGCCGCCATATACACGGCAGCATTAAACATGACTGTGGCCTTTGATAAAGTTGTAACGAATACATTGTGGAGAAAATTGCATGAGTGGAACAAACCAACTGATATGTTAAATATGTTGGTAATGTTCCACACGGACAGTAGTTTGCAAGTAAGATTGGACTCTTCGGGTACCTTCGGCTTCATTGCAGGTTTGACTGTCCAGAAATAAGGGTGCCGGTAGGAATATACTGGCACCCTTTCCGGACTGCCAAACTAAGAGTCTGCTAGTAGGGGCACGGAACTACCAGTAGGCTTTTCACTGAAGCACCGGAATTTCTGGTAACAGTGCCGATGCTTCAGGTTTCCCATTCCCATGGAGTCCCATGGGAATGGGAAATAACCATTCCGCCGCCACCTATGGTATCCCGGTGGCACCGAGATGTCAGGTGGCAGAAACAGTGTTAAGGGGTCAGCAGTAGCCTGTCACTTACCGGCAGGTTTTTCCTTCAACCCAGTAATTAGGCCTCTCGTCAAAATCAATCAAGGCAAATGTTGGTTCGAGACAGGAGTGCGTACTTCTCCCCTGCCTCTTTAATGTCCGCCATGAAGGAAGCCCTAGCTAGATCAAATATTTTTCCACAAAAATGGGTGATCCAATGCAGACAATGTAATTCTCCTGGATAGGAAGTCTGTTGATGTTCAAAGATGTTTGAAGTATTTTGGGGACTATGCCAGGACTAATTGATTTTGAAATCAATTTAAAACAATGTATGAAAGTTAACATAAAGGCAAAAGTTAAATTGTTTCAAACTCAAATCAAAGTCATCTTAATGAAATATTGTTCCTGCATTTTACTTCCTTTAATTCAATTTGTTAAATTGAAGGTTACTGCAAGCATCATTTACGGCTTGGAATTCTTAAATGATAGAACTTGGCTTAACCTCATGGAGATACACAGTACTAAGAAGTAAACTAAGCCAATTAAAAAAAGACACCATTTTCCAGGTGGTAAACAAAGTATTGGAAGTAAGAGGAGATCATCATGTACTGGAGTTTGCCAAGAATTTTGATATGGTACTGCAAGGTATCTACCTGGATAAATCAGGCCTGTTGGATAATCCTTTATTATTAATGAAAAAACAAAAGTAACAAGATAATATAATATAATATAATTAACAGGGAAAATTAATGAACTGTACAAGGTATATGTAGAGGACCTTCCTGGCTTGCAATCACCTGTGTTGTATGTTAAAAATGTCCCTCTTGTGGGATAGGAATGTGGTTACTGAGATTTCGATTTATTGTGTTACTTTGGAAGTCCTTCGCCTGAGATTACACATACCACAAGAGGAGTGAAATTGCAGAATTTGTAACAATAATACTGAAGAAACTCTACTCCATTTAATCATAGATTGCCCCAAACTGGTTGGAAAAAGACAATTGTTCTTTGAGAAATGTGTTCATTCGCCAAGTGCTGAGTGTTCAGAGGCTTTATTGTTTAGGATTATGTCCACCAGTCATCTTGCCCTACCCCTGGAGGTAATCGCTTTCCTTAAGGAGATTCTCTCAATTAAGAGTAACTTCCTGCCTAAAGCTAGTGTAAAGCGTCATTGGGGCGTTTGAGGGATGCAAGGAATGTATAAACACGATACTCCACGTCCACAATAATTTATACTGCACAAATCATTTTACACACAAATTATTAATTGGGTACTTTGTATAAGAAAGTATGTTTTAACTTAACAAACGGAATAATCATGTTATAAAAATATCCTTTAAAAAAATGTTAACGATTGAATGATGACACAAACTGTTCTTTCGTGTGTGGAAGTAGGTTGGGTAGGGAGGTAGAGATAAAAAGTGATCTTTGTGGACTAGCTATCACTATTATTACATAGGCACAGGACACTTTACAGCAATTTCTATTATGAAAATTTTAGCTTTAGAACAGTAAACATATCCAACTGTATTCTATTGGATACCCCAGTAAAGAATGACAAATTATATGCAAAGAAAAACACTTGGATCAAGGGGCACAGCGCCACCTAATCCCTTGCAAAATACTCTTTTACTGCTATTTCACATTTGTCATTTGATTTAATTCATAAACATATGTAGTTTCCATAAAAGATTGGCCCTCATTATGAGCTGGCAGGTGCAGAATTAGCGTGCTGGTATTTCTGTATACCGGCAAGTTTCCGCTCCGGCCAACCACCACTTTTCGGGTGAGGTGCCTGATTTACCTCCAGCTCAAAGCTGGAGGTAAGTCAGACACATTATCGGCATGACATCACCTGCATTAACAGCACTGGTATTACCAGTGCCGTTAATACCTGCAAAATCACCCATGGAGTCCAATGGAATGGGGATTTACATCTCTTAACTGCATGCGTAATCCTGCAGTAATACTGCTGGACCGAATGCCGGTAACATTTGCTGCCATCCTGGTGGATCTACCGCCAGGATACCGGCAAGGTTACATTGAGCCTCAATGTTCTGTAGCCTTTTAATTCAAATTTCAAAGTTTTTAATAAGGAGACGATTTGAAAGTGTCAAGTCCAATGCAGTTCTGACTTAAGCAAGTCCTTCTTAAGGGACCACATCCATCACCTTAGTAAGTATCTGAACAACACTGAGCAACTGCTCCCATCCTTGTGCTCAATCACAATTAGTGTGAAGATTTGGTGTTTGCAGTATTCAATTGGGCAGTGAGGTTGTGGACGGCAGAGAACTGCACTCTGGTGTAGGCTTAGAATTTTACACAAGGAGTCATATCCATAAATAAATGTTGTTTAGTGTATTATGATGACTATTTTCTTCATTGTGAATTTTAAATGTTACTGCATTTATTGTGGTACATTAAGTTATGTATTATACTTGAATGAACTTATTGAATGTATTAAGGTTAGAATTTGTAATTGCATATGCAATCAATAAAATGAATAAAACATATATGGCTCTCTCCCCTATAACATTTGTAAACAACCAAACAGGCCTGTCCGTTTTGAGAGTTTTTCTATTATCAAATACGAGGTGGACCAGAAAATCTGACACTCTGCTAGAATTGGATTTCCAATATGAGCCCACAGCATGCTTACGATGATTAAAGCCTGGAGGAGCAGGAGATGTTGTTACTCCAGCATTTTCTCCAGCATATGGCCTGCCTAGTCTAAATGTGAAAAATTGAGAATCCATGGGAAGAGCCTCATACAGTCACAATTGCCTTAACAAGTGAACTAATGGCTGGTACTTCTGGACTGACAAAACAGCATCTATGCACTTGCTTGAAAATAATACTATAATACATGTATACATGTTTTAAAACTACTAATGCTAAAACAGGTTTAAGCATCATAATATTATTTTTAATTTTTTTTTTTATTCAGTTTATTACAAATGTATAAAAAGAATACAAAACCATACCATAACATCCTTTAACATTACTTATCACACTCTCATGTTTCCACATTTTTTCTGTTCTGACATCATTGACATCGCTTCCTCCCCATTTCAGTGTTATGGAGGAGTGTAAAGTGTTAAAGCTAAACCCTACTTCCTAATCACTTGCTTGTTTAACATCCAATAGTCTCTTGTTTAGTTGTTCAAGGTATAATGACAAAGCTATTGTCAGATTTTTGTGTTCACTACTGTGCATTCTTGCCCACCACTTGTCACTGCTACAGGTCGATGGATGTTTTTTCCAGCTCTTTGCTTAGATAATACGTTCTTGAGTCTCTCAATCCACTGCAATTTAATACCAGATGTTTCAGCGTTTCGTCTTCATTGTTACAAAATCTGCATGACTGATCATCTGGCCCAGCTTGATGTCTTCGTTTTTTTAATTTCTTTCATCAGAAAGAGATTCAGTCTGAATTTCATAAAAATGATTCTCAGTCTTTTACAAGGAAATGTTTCCATATATTTTGGTAGGCAGTTTAAGGCTTTTGCTTCCGTTGGTCTATTTGCCATGGATCTATGGGTGGCACTCTTCTCTGATGTTTCTATCCAATCTTGTTGGAGTCGATTTTTTTAACAGCGTTTGGATTTTTTTGCGAGCTTGTTTTCCTCAGTATTCAGATATTTTTAAATCTCTTTACATATTATCCGCCATCTCTGCAGTAGCGAGTCCTGTTTGGGATTCTCCTGTTTCAGTAGCAGCTTAAACTGTGGAATTTCATCGATACCCATAACTTTACTATATATAGCCAGTGTATTTCGCATTATTCTAGCATTCATTGAGGATAAACTCAGTTTGTATAATATGCACGCTGTCGGAAAGCCTTGAGGAAGTTGCATAATTTTTTTCCAGAAGAGATTTTTACATTTGTACCAGATCACACTTGAGCATCTGAACATACTTTCTGCTCCATAAATTAGAGCTGGTACTATTTTACTCCTATAGAAGTTTATGACCGGTTTGTAGGAGAATTGTCCATACTTTTCTGGATAATGACACCTTGTGCTGAAGTTGCTTACATTTGCTAGCAATTGTTTGACCATGGGCTGGTCATTTATACTTGAATGAATAGTTATACCCAAGTATTGCCATCGAAACTTCTCTTTTTTGCTTTTTCCCTTTAAGGATTTCAGGATTAGGATTTCTGTTTTGGCTACATTTATTTCCAGCCCATTTTCCGCAGTATATTTCTTTAAAGCGTTCAGCTTTCTTTGTAAGCCAATCAGCGTCATATCCAGCAGGACAATATCATCCGCGTACAGTAACCAGCTGACATGCGTGCCATTTCGTTTTGGTGGGAATGATTTGCCTCCTTCGAGTGCGTTGCCAACCTCAGCAATATAAAAGTTGAAGAGCGTTACTCCTAAGGGGCACCCTTGTTTTATGCCCCATGCTGTTTTGAATGGTTTTGAGAGATGTCCGTTCATATCCAGTCTGAGCTGTACTTTTGTGTCCGAATAGAGTTCTTTAATTGCAAGTATCAGACTTTGGGGGCATCTGCGATTTTTTAGTTGTTGCCATAGCAATTTGCGGTCAACACCGTTGAATGCGTGAGCGAGATCTATAAACGCTAGATATACTTTATGGCCTTTTCTAATCGCTTCCATTTTTAAAAGATTGATTATAAACGGGTTCAATTCACACCCTACTCCTCTAACAAAGCCCATTTGCCTCAATGGGTCCAAGAGCGCTATTGGGCGATAGTTTGATGGTTCAGTTCTGGAGCCCTTTTTAAAAATAGGGACAATTATTGCTGATTTCCAGGAGGCAGGTATTCTGCGATCTTTTATTATATTTTGGAATAAGATGACACAAAACTCTGTCCATTCCTCAGAGTTGTTTTTTAGCATTTGGTTAGATAGACCATCAGGCCCTGCTGCCCTTCAGGTACTGATCTTTTGTATGGACATTCGGATATCCTCTCGCTCCATTTTAAGGTTCCATTCCTGGGTAGTATTGAATTGTGGACTTTTGGTGCCCCCATGTTTTGTAAATAGACTACTATAATGGTTAATACAATGTTTTTCTGTGATCATGCTCGTTAGAACCGCCTTCTGTGGAGTTTGCATGTCATTAATAGGGCTATTATAAATGACAGTATTGGAAATGTACGTTGTCATTTTTAGATTTTTTGAGTTATAAAAATATGACTGCAAATGGTATGCAGTTGTTTGCTTGTCGGTGATTGTCCTGAAGAGATCGGGTGACAGAGTCTGTGCAACTTGTTGGGCCTGAGCTATAATAGCGTTTTACAATTGCACAATTCCATTGAAAGACGCTTTGTAACTCAGGTCCATAGATTACCAACAACAGATATATTTATGATCTTACAACAAATTATTTATTCAAGTTGACTCATATTATGCAAGTCATTTTTAACTAATATGTCATTAGCTTTAAATGTTGTGGTTGTGTAAGTCAATTTGTCTGGTGTCTTGTGTCCATGTGCACCATGGAATTGTGTGGTCAGTCTCTCTGCCCTTTTCAGTGTTTTTGGAAAAGTATTGACTTCTAAAGAAAGATGCATTTTTGTTTAATTTTCAAGTTCAATAGTCGATTTTGATCTAATAAGTGTGACCCATACAGAATTACAGACTTACATATATATTCAAAATTTAAATAAGATGAGGAGGCGCTAGAATATAAGAGGCTGATTGCCATCAAGAAAATCGACAAGCTTTCATGGAATAATAATTGTGATATAATTATGTGTTATGATTTGTGTTTTTCTTCTGATTATTATGGCATTCAGACGCGTTACAAAAAAATAATGCAGATATGGTGGGGAACAATGAGACAGTTGGTATTGTCCCTGATGAAAGCACAAACAGTATTCTTTAACATCTTACTAGGCATCTATTTTGATTTAAAAAGGATGTTGGGGAAGATCATGAAGACATAAATACATATTTTGATAATTCAGCTCATTGAAAAAATATCCTATGGTATCAGCACATAAAGGAGGTAGGAGAGAGAACGTCAGATGAAAGCTGCTGTGTCTGTTCCTTAAGACTGTATGCTATGAATGCAGCAAGGACCAAAGAGATGCCTGCACATGATGCAATATTTCTCAGTCATCTAGCAGCGTGTACAACCAGAGGGCAATTTTAAGGGGAATGGGCAACTTTACGATGGCGATCAAGATGAACATTTCCATAAGAAGACACGCATGTGAAGACAAAAAAGGATGGAAAGTGGGATGGGGTGTACAAGCAAAAAACTCATGTATTCCTCTCAGATTGGAGAGCGAATAAAGACTATTGGGATGAAGAGGACGGATTGTTCAGATATGACTGAAAGATCAGGAGAACCATGATGCTGGGAGAGACCTCAGATATGGTCTATGGATGTTGTCACCAGTACCAGATGGAAAGAAGGACTATTATCTTGCCCTGCACACATATTGAAGAACGGACCAGTGGGCATAGTGCAAATGGTGCATAGTGCAAATAGTGAATGACAGATTCCTAGAATCATGGGCCAGGTATTCCAAGTTAGTAACATGATTTGACAACGATTCAGGACCAGTATCCATAATACAACTGAAGAATGTAACAGCATGCTTCAGGAATAGAGGCTTGGGTATGGTTGGAGAAAATAAAGGATGCAAACAGGTTTTTGAAGTCCCAGGAATGAAAGGAGGAACTGAAGTATTATTAGACCGATATTGGGCCTGTGGGTCCAGAGCCTATATGCAGTTCCCTAAAAATTGGTGAGGAATATGTTCCATAGTATTAATACATGTTCCAGCATTGGTGATTCCTCAAAGTGATATTAATTGAGGAATTTCCGAAAATGAATGAACACCAGAGAACACCACTGGTCCTTTTGTTGAGACCCTAGAGACTGGCTAAGTCTCCTTTTGCACATTCATCAGCAAGAAGCATCTCCTATATTATTGAACATTTGTTTTTTTGCCTCTGTTCTCAATGTTAAGCATCCAGAATGCGTATTTACATTCTGATTCTGCCTGTCTGTCTTTGCAGGGGTGAGTTTTTGATAGAGGTACATTGGCATGTTCAATTAAAGTATACTGATTTGTATAGAACCTTGGTTGGATATACCTTTATTTTAGACTGTTGTACTATTGCTGTTTGGAATGCTAATGTTTCACATTCAAGTCACCTTTAAGACTATAGCCTTCTCTCGGCACACATTACCACAATAAGCGAAGGAGGTATATCTCTTATCTGTGCCTGTTTCACTTCAATGATTGGGATCACTCTTGGTTTGTAGACGTGTGAGGGCTGGGTAGGCGGTTTAGCCATCACTCATCCTTGTACCCTTACTGAGTAGAGGTAATTTCGTCACACATGTTGAAAGGATATAACACAACAATGTATTTGATTTTCATCAACACCATTATTATTTATGTCGTGTATCCCAACATAAGTTGCAGTTTCAGCATCTAATTGCTGTTCTGAGCTACATTTATTTCCATTAGGCCAGACGGGTGGAAGGCAGGGGAACGTTTCCGGGCAATACAGACTTTTAGGGCCCTTATTTTACAGCAACAGCCTGGGGTTTACTTTGAAGGAAAGTATATAAAAAAAAAGATAAGGGTGTGCATTGTGCTGCTCATTCCACAGGAGGGAGGATGGGGGGTCCCTCAAATTGAATTATTATTCTCTTTCCTTTGTGTTGACCGAGCCCTTCTTTCTAATCTCTGCCGGGGTGCGCACATTTCTCATGAGGTTGTAGTGCATTGATTCAGTGATTGAGAGAAAAGATGAGCGTTCACGAACTGATTCAGTTCTAATTATGGGAAGCTGAAAAACCTGCCATGTAATTACAAAATCAGCTGAGCACGATGAGCACAGTGGGCTCAACGGGGTGCTATGTGCGTCTGAACAAAGGCGGATGTGTGAGCACCTCCTCCATCCCGTCGGCTGGTTGTTGGTTTCCGCATCCTCCTCCCCGAGCTAGCTGCAACCTGCCGCAGTTGTTCGTGGTCCTCTCCCTTGCTCGGTTTGAGGGCGTGTGTCAAAACTGTACAGTGGTTTACAAGCGTTTACAACAGCTGTGACAATGAAAGCTCAGTCTCACGTCTCTGGGGTTCACAGCAAAGTGGGGATTAGTGTGCAGCAAATAGACACGTAATCTACAGTCATGGTCTATTGCCCGGCCCTCTAGCCCTCCCCTTCACATCCCCAAGGACCAAGACAGGTGGCGGGTGCCTCGCCATAATGTATGTGTCCTATGAGCAACACTGGTTTCATTTGGAATGCATCTGTAAGGTTAGAATAAGGGCTTCCCCACAAAGATGTGTTTATAAAGTAGATGCAGAAGGGTGCATTATGTTTAAGGCATGTATGGGCTGGGACCTTTCTTGTCAAAGCTAAGTAGATATATATTTATTTATTTTATTTTTCTTATTTGTTTTTGGTTACTAGAACCTTTTACAAAACAATCACACTAAGCAAGAACAAAGTAATACAAATGACTCATATGGTACACTAGAATATCAACAAAACATTATGATACAACAATAACAAAAAGAATAAAAGAAAAAGAGTGACAGAAGAAACTTACCCATCCTGCCAAATCAGTGTCCGACTACTAACAACTGGTTTAGCATAAATATGTGGTTATCCTGAAAGAATATAGCAGTACAATCAGCAGCGTACTACAGTTATCATTTTAAGCACCACAGTAGGAATTTCCAGAATATGCACTTTGTTTTTTGCTCATACACACAATCATACACACAGTTTGCATACATACTTGGCAAATTCCCTTTCTAAACATTTAAGCGCTCTGCGTGTAGCTTGACGGATGATTAAACCAACAAGGAGTTGATTTGGGACATGGAATGTGTGAGGCACAAGGAGGACCCATAACTCGTGGCCGTCATGAAGAGGAGCTCATAGTATCTCCCAGCTGGAGATAACAGCCGTCCCCTCCTTCCGGCTGAAATGGTGAGAGTGTGCTTCCATCATTTTGCATTTCTGTGTAAACAGGGCTGGGAACCAAATAACAGCCCTGGGAAACACTTGCATAGAAGCTCCACATTGCACTGGGAGAACCAGTGACCCAGACCTTCTCCGAAGGAGTTTGATACGCATTCCTCTCAAGTATGACTTAGAGAAAATTGGGTCCGACAGTGCGTTTTACAGCCCAACTTTCCAAATGTGTTCGCTGGATAGCAGTTGGAAAAGGGATTTAGCTCAGCACTATTTGTGTGTTGCAAAACATGTTTTTCTCTAGAAGACGTGTTTGTAACTAGAACAGAAAACTGGGTGCACAGAAGGGACACATTTGTGCATACTTGATAGTGGAAGCACAGATGCACTACAGAGTATGACCCAGTGGAATAATTGTCTACTGAAGGTATATTTCAGCGGACATACCAGAAAATGTAAACACTGTGCCAGTGTGTGTAACGGCTATTGGTGTCCCTGTTTCTCTTAATATGCCATCAAACTGTGTGTGTCATCATAGTTAATGTTATTATTCATATCGATGCTCCTCAGATATTCCCGAATGCTGCTATTAGTGTAGTGCTCAATGTGACAACCAGCCAGCAAAGGTGCTATAATATGACAGAGATGTGCACAATATTCCAGCATGTCAAGAGGGATTGTTCATGCTCATATTGTCCGGAACTGCTTCCATCATTGTGTAAGTACTGCAGTGATGCCAGTGACCACATTGCCTCCCAGCATGTAAAGTGCCATAGATATTCCAATAACTACACTAGCTCCATGCTCCATCGTGCCTTGAAGCACTTGTGTATAGGCGCGTTATAAATGCCATATCATATCATGTTGGGCACCATGCACAACCCAGTCATTGCTATTAGTCCCAGCATGTAAAGTGCCATAGATAGTCCAGTAACTACCCTAGCTCCATATTTGCAGAGCACCATGCACTACCCAGTCACTGCTATTGGTCCCTGCATGTAAAGTGCCATAGATATTCCAGTAACTACACTAGCTCCATGTTTGCAGAGCACCATGCACTACCCAGTCACTGCTATTGGTCCCAGACATTGCTATTAGTCCGAGCATGTAAAGTGCCATAGATATTCCAGTAACTACCATTGCTCCATGTTTGCAGAGCACCATGCACTACCCAGTCACTGCTATTGGTCCCAGCATGTAAAGTGCCATAGATATTCCAGTAACTACACTAGCTCCATGTTTGCAGAGCACCATGCACTACCCAGTCACTGCTATTGGTCCCAGCATGTAAAGTGCCATAGATATTCCAGTAACTACACTAGCTCCATGTTTGCAGAGCACCATGCACTACCCAGTCACTGCTATTGGTCCCAGCATGTAAAGTGCCATAGATATTCCAGTAACTACACTAGCTCCATGTTCCATCGCGCCTTGAAACACTTGTGTATAGGCGCATTATAAATGCCATATCATATCACGTTTGCAAAGCACCATGCACTACCCAGTCACTGCTATTGGTCCCAGCATGTAAAGTGCCATAGATATTCCAGTAACTACACTAGCTCCATGTTTGCAGAGCACCATGCACAACCCAGTCACTGCTAATGGTCCCAGCATGTAAAGTGCCATAGATATTCCAGTAACTACACTAGCTCCATGTTTGCAGAGCACCATGCACAACCCAGTCACTGCTATTGATCCCAGCATGTAAAGTGCCATAGATATTCCAGTAACTACCCAACCTCCATGTTTGCAGAGCACCATGCACTACCCAGTCACTGCTATTGGTCCCAGCATGTAAAGTGCCTTAGATATTCCAGTAACTACACTAGCTCCATGTTTGCAGAGCACCATGCACAACCCAGTCACTGCTATTGGTCCCAGCATGTAAAGTGGCCTCGATATTCCAGTAACTACCCTACCTCCATGTTTGCAGAGCACTATGCACAACCCAGTCACTGCTATTGGTCCCAGCATGTAAAGTGCCATAGATATTCCAGTAACTACACTAGCTCCATGTTTACAGAGCACCATGCACAACCCAGTCACTGCTATTGGTCCCAGCATGTAAAGTGGCCTCGATATTCCAGTAACTACCCTACCTCCATGTTTGCAGAGCACTATGCACACCCCAGTCACTGCTATTGGTCCCAGCATGTAAAGTGCCATAGATATTCCAGTAACTACCCTACCTCCATGTTTGCAGAGCACTATGCACAACCCAGTCACTGCTATTGGTCCCAGCATGTAAAGTGCCATAGATATTCCAGTAACTACACTAGCTCCATGTTTGCAGAGCACCATGCACAACCCAATCACTGCTACTGGTCCCAGCATGTAAAGTGCCATAGATATTCCAGTAACTACACTAGCTCCATGTTTGCAGAGACCATGCACAACCCAATCAGTGCTACTGGTCCCAGCATGTAAAGTGCCATAGATATTCCAGTAACTACACTAGCTCCATGTTTGCAGAGCACCATGCACAACCCAGTCACTGCTATTGGTCCCAGCATGTAAAGTGGCTTAGCTTAGCCACCATCCACACCTCCCCCAATACATGTTAAGCATCACAACCGTTCCTCTAACCACACTTACTCCCACTATCTACAGAGCCATGTCCGTATTAACTGCTGTGCTGAGCACATTGACGTTCACCACTCACATTTGCTCCCAGTATGTAAAACAGCATGGTCATCAAAGTAGCCAGTCTTACCTGCTGGGTCTGCAGATTTTCTATTGGTAACTGTAGTGCCACGGCCTGTTTCTTCTGCCCATGTTCCTATGTTTCCTCTCACAAGTCTGTTTTCCCTTAGGGTAGGAGCCTTGTGGTATTCCTTTCTGTGGGAGAGAGGATCCATAATCTTCATCTGTGTACCTTTGAGGTTCTCTAAGTGGTACTCTGCCCCTAAAGCCTTACCTAGACCTCTAAATATAAATGTTATGCCTCCCCGAGGTTCCCCTGCTCTTACTGGCTCCTTGCCAGGGAATGTAGTTGCCTCTATCATAGGCTACTGTCTGGCAAATGTCTTGACTCTCTTAGTCTTCCCCTGCAATGGGCATACAGACGTCCCATTATCCACAATAGCGGCCAGGCATCATAGCCATCCTAGAAGTACAGCATATAAAAGACTTTAGCCATCCCAGTAACCATTATGGATCCCCTTATTTAAGAAGGCACTCAAGCCATTCCACCATCAACAATGTCCCGCCATATCTCTTGCACATTCCAGAAACAGCCAATGTTTCCAGTGTGTAAATCATCATAGTCAAACAAGTAACCACAATGCCCCCAGCCTCTAAATGAGCAAATCCATGCCAGTAGCCACTATTACTCTCAGCATTTAAAGCACCATAGCCATTTCAGTAATGCCCACCACAGTGTTAACGTTAGTAGAGCTTTATACAATTGAATCAAGCAATTGAATCAAGCAGAGAGTTTTCCTGCAATATCGCAGTCAAAAGAATAATGTTGCTGTATTTTGTCAGGACTTGATACTGGCATTTAACTGAACATTACAGGCTATGCCAAAGCATACAACATGGAGAAAATAAAAATAAAAACATAGAAAGCCACACATACTAACATTCTTCAAAGATATATATAACGACGCAAGGCTTGCTGGGTCGGCATTCTGGGTTTGTACCATCAGTACCTTACATTTTCTGGATTTCTTTGCCGACAGCAAGCAGTTAATATCAAATATGGTTTAAGACCCCCAAAGAAGAGGGAGTGTGCACATTTATAACAACATTATAACAGAGTTTAAAAGAGGAGAATAAAATGAAGTGTGATGGCGCTGCACATTTCAGAGCAGGTCCAGAGCAAGCTTTACTCCGCACATACAGCAAAGGCTGCTGCAGTGCACATGTTCATCAAATGCACAGAAGAGATGCAGCACAGCCAGAAGTGAAATATGCTCTCATTTTTGCAGGACAGGAACAGCAGTGGTAGCAGCAATGTTAGCATCCACAAAAACACACACCTGGTGGAGCAATGCTAGCATCGCAAGCAGGCATGTCAATTGGGAGTCGCCATGCGTCACAACTGTGACCCGTGGCAACTCCTGCGTTACCCCTGGCTCTGCTTGCACAGGCAGAGAGAAACCGAAAGTAAAGAGGGCTCTCAGAGGAGAGTCCTCTTTACATTCATTTCTTTTTGAAGTCAGACTGACTTCACAAAGAAATTATTTCTGTTATGGTTTTCTGTAACAGAAATAATTTCTTCCTGAAGTCAGAATAGCTTCAAAAAGAACCCCTGCCCCAACGCCCCACCTCCCCACCCCCACCGCCACTCCATACAGAACATGGAAGGCTCTGGCTCCCCTGCTCTGCCCATGACAGGAACCAGAGCTGGTTCCTCACATGTGTGGAGCATGGGAGCCAGAGAAAAAGGTAACATGTTTATTTTTATTAGAAAGGTGTGTGTGTACGAAAGGGTGTGTGTGTATGAATATGTATATTATGTAATGTGTGTGAGTGAGTGAGGGCATGATATATGGGTGGCTGTATGTGTGAGTGAATGGTGAAAGGGCGTAGTGTAAATGAGCATGTGAATGGTGTGCAAATCTGTGTGCCTTTGTTCAATGCCTAAATTACTTACTGGTAATCTTCATTACCCATAGGCCTACTCTAACTCATCCCAGTACTTGCCTATGAAGGAAGAGGGGTGCTGAGTTAATGCTGGGCCAAAGGGTCTAGACTGGCATTTTGGTACAGGAAGTGTAGTCATTTCTGAATGTGGCATTACATTTTTACAGGGCATCTATGATAAAGTAAGAATGATACATGTTATTACTGTCTTGACTGACATTTGGGTGCAGCCAGTCTAGTCATGTCTTACTAACTCATGGCATATTTTTCTGGGCATCTATAATGAAGTACGCATCATAAGTGTTATTATGGTCTAGGTTAGAATTTGCTGCAGCTAGACTAGCCATTTCTTACTGTGGCTTGACATTTTGTACTGACCATTTCTGATAAAGCAACCATGACAAGTGTAATTATCCTGCTAGACAGGAATTTGGGTTTAGCCAGTCCTTACTGTGGCATTGTATTGAAAGGGGCCCCTAGGGGTCCCTTACGTCTATGGAAACAAGGCGAGTCACCACACATGATAGATACGCCAGACACAAAGTTGTATTCCCAAAGCTAGGGTTTATTGCAAAGCAAATAGTCTCAGTTGGCCAACTCAGTCTCACGCCCCGTGACGTGTATCTCTAGACTTCGAGGGACGCAAGAGAGTGAATTACATACATCAGTTACATATATACAAAATGCATATCATACAATCAGCTATGACATGTTTAACACCCCCCCTTTATTGGGTTTCTTTGAACTCGGTGTGATGATGGACACTTTCGACAATTATGACACCTTCAAATATCTATTCTAGTAACAATATGCAATTTGTAAGTGCAGAGGCATCTTTCAGTTGTTGAACAGAACACAATGCTTCTGTTCTTGGAAGCGAGCTACAGACGGGGGAAGAGTCGCATTCCAGGACTTGTTATCTATGAAGTGCTATTCGTGTCCTGGGAGCCGCACGCTCTACAGGGCTCAGTAAAGGGGGGCCGTAAGAAGAGCATAATTCAAGTCTTTAGCTGCTTTATTCTAAACATATTCTACCATATAACGAGACTGGCTGGCAGCTGTGAAATGATTAAATGCCCTTCAGCTCTGCTTCAAGGCTACATTCGGGAGGGAGCTGGGCATTCTTTCCTGGCGATGCCTACGTTGTGTTTCAACGAACTCTTGTTATCCTCGCGGCCCTGCGGCCTTGTCCTTTCACGTGCAGGCAACAATGTTTTACAGTCGAGCAGTGTAAGCAGAAAATGTACTGCGAAGCAATAAGAACAGAAAGCAATGAGCAATGGTTAGAAAACAAAATGGCGATCCTTGTTACATCAAAATGGCCGTTCATTGGCAAACTCGGAAACCTATATGTCTGTCATATCGTGCATGAGACGGTTGGCCCACGGCCATCAAAATACGTTTGCCGTCACGTATGAGAGGTATCCATTTTCCTAGACTGACAGTATATTTCCCTGGGCAGCTATGATAAAGTAAGATTGGCATTTTGGTGTTGGCAGTCTAGGTATGTCTTACTGTGGCATGGTATTTTTTAATGTGCATCATCAAGGCTACAGCAAACATGATAAGTGTTATTACATGTGTGGCCTGCATTGTGCAGCCAGTTTTGACATGCTTTCTTATGGTGGCATTCAATTTTTAATTACAAAGTGGTAAGATAGCTCAGCCAGTTGAGTGCTTGCTGCTGCAATCTGCAGGTTGCAGGTTCAAATCCTGGCAAGGCCAACTCAGCCTTTCATTCTTATGAAGTTGATAAATGAGTACCAACTTTGGTTAGGATGATAATTGTATGTAAATATGTGCTATGAACAGATATTTGGCAAAAGCGCTATATAAATAACAAATAATTATCACTAATTAAAGCATTAATGATCCTGTGCACGGAAAGTGATTTGCATCTATTGGATTTTTTAATACTGTATTATCGCAGCAACTGGCAATGTAGGGGATCTGCTTTTCATATATTGGCATTACCTGACATGCAGCTATAATTGGCATATTATGGAAGTAGCAGGACATACAATGCTGAAGTGGCATATCCATGGAATTGCCTCAGCCTATTTTTCTTCGGTGTTTGTAGTTTATTAAAAACTTTAACACATTTTTAATCATATAGTTCAAAACTCCTGGTTCATTACACATGGCAATACATTACCTCAGACACAACATTCTAAAACAAACATTTCAGATATTAATTCATTCAACAGAATACAATATAATGCCATTAACAATATACACAGCATGGTGAAAGTGAGAGTCCCCCAAAATGCAATCAAAACTCCCCAATGAGAGTCAATAAGTGACACACCCCACGAGGGAATGAGACCAAGACCAAGTGTGTGTGAAAGTAAAAGTTAAGTTTATCTAAAAACCAAAATAGGGCAAGGAGAGAACTCTGCAAACTCCGAGAGCGCTCTGCCCAACATCACTCTAACAGTACTTTAAAAAGGGTTACACCATCATAAATGACGACACTACATATGTTACATAAGTTACTTTCTCATTGGTAGATTCACAAATCCAGTATAGTTGTGTAGGTGCTACCTCCAGATGATTGGATAGTTGCTTGGCGGGAAGGCGGACATCACATGCTTCAGACGGGCTGGTCAGTGTGAGGTGAAGGTTATGGGGCCCCGGATGGGGTGATTGATACTAACTCGCTAATCTAAACACCACTTCAAAGTAGCAATAAAAAGACACTCATAAAAATTATCATTGACATCCTGACAGTAGGGGGGGGGCGAGAATCATATATTTCACACTTATCTATACATACATTTGACTTGTGCACCAGAAAGGGGGACAGGGTAGGGAGGTCATCTTGTGTCAAGGGACAGGGAGGTGACATTCTGTGTGGGCCTAGTAGAAGTGGGAGAAGATACAGTTGTTGCATTAAGGCATCAGTGAGACATAAGCCTCTGGCCTCAGTACTGTCAAAAGGAAGGAAGAAACGGATGGGAGCTGTGCACTCGTTGTCAGCGCTGCTGGAGAGGGGAGAGAGGGCCCTTTGGCTCTGCAAGTCTGGCCCAATTCGATCAGTGGAATTATGCATAAACCATTGGTATAGGGTTCGATCATTTTTACTATTAACACATATACTGTGGTCACCTGTGCTACAGAATGGCTTTTATTTACATTAGTCTCGTGGCCGCACCATTTATATTGTACATGAGAATCTTATAACATCTGAATACATTTGCGAGTATACACAGTAATGAAAAACAAGTGACCATGCAGACCATTCATTTTGCATCATAACAAACGATTCACCTAGCATATCATACATTTGCGGGGGTATTTGGTAGTGAACGATATGTAACCAACATTATGGGACACCGACATGTGGATCATGATATCATATTAATTGCAATTGATTTGGATAGGTTAATTATTGATTGTTCTGTTACATCTCATAGATACAGCCCCCTTATACACAAACACAGGAGGGAATTTATAGCCTTACAGAGGGGATTAGCATTGTGGGTGAAACAGGGTGGCACATAGTCGTGGGGTATGCATCTGTTACATCAAAGTGGTGTGAGTTCGGAGGGTTATATACAGTATATATCTTAAGGGTAGAGTCTGCAAGTGACGAGGCATGTTTGTGGAGATGAATTGTTTTTACAGGCCCGGGCTCTTGCCCAGTCAATCACAGGTCAGTGATGGACGGAGGAAGGCGAGAGATACAGTGTTCAACTTCTAACTGTTCACGCCCAGTCTTCCCTGAGAACAGGACAGCTGCAGGGACACCAGAGCGGTGGAGGTAGGGGGAGTATCTGGCTAACTGTGCGCAGCGCCAGGGGAGAGCTGGAGTCAGAATTCAGTACAAAATGGAGTCAGTAATCAGCCCTCTTCTGGATGTTGCACTCGTATGTGTCGTCCCGAGGCTGTCCGGCACCTCTGGCCACAAATGCATGGGCAGCCAAGGGACGAGCATAGTGTGCATGTGGGGAGAGAATGGAGGGGAAGAGGCCTAAGCAATCTTTCCTCCCATACATTGGCTTCCCTTTCTAACCCCCAAGATTACATTTTCCTCCTGTCCCGTGGGGGGACAGGAAGCATCCAAGTGGATGTTGAAGTCACCAAGAAAGAGGAGTTGAGTGGTTGAGGACAGGAGTGAGGAGGAGAGGTCAGTCCACTCAGAGAGGAAGGAGGAGATTTGACCAGGTGGCCGATAGATAGTAGGCACAGTAAGGGAATGGCTAGGAAAGAGAGAGAGAGACGGCAGACAAGGCATTCAGTAGGTAGGTCTGCGTAGGAGTGACAGTGGCAGGAATCCACTCAGGGAAGATAAGGGCTACACCCCCCCCTGCACAGTTGGGTCTGGGCACGGAGAGGATCTTGTAACCGTCAGGTAGGAGTGTGTCAAAGCTGGTGACAGAGCTGGCCGTGAACCATGTCTCAGTGAGACCGAGGACGTCAAGGTCCAGTTCTTCAAGAAGGTGACAGATATCAGAGGAATGCTTGATGGCAGAGCGAGAGTTAAGAGTGGCAATGTGGAGAAGGTTGCCATCCTTGAAGGACTTCCGGGGAGGGGTACAGATCAGAGGTACGCCCTGCAGAGGTGTAGAAGAGGGAGGTGAAGAAGGAGCACGAGAGGGCGCAGGGATCATCAAATCATCAAATAACAAACCCGATGGTGGAACCAAAATTGCATCGGTCTATGTTGTACTAACCTAGTCATATTATGACCCCATCCAAGGCATAAGAAGGCAGCACACTTGTTAAAATGTGGTTGGTATCTAAAATATTCTTGTCTGGGTCAGTACGTATTTGGTGTTTTACAATGTTCCCATTCATGTACTCTTTTTCCTCCCACAAGCCACTTCCAGTAATGTCACCAGGGTTAAAGAGGAACTGATGCCATCTGGGTCAAAAACCAAGTGACACATGTGGGTAACTCTTTGGATCTCTGATTCATCTCCACCTCTCTCTCAGCCCCTAATACTGCTGTCACACCGTCCATATCTGATCACTCAATTTTTCCACCACTATCTCCTTACCACCCCCTGACCTTTCCTCTCCACTTGCTTCACGGATTATTAAAAGGAAATTTAAACCTGCCATTCCATCCTTTCTCTCCGACCTACAGTTCTCCCTCTCCTCCTTCACACCTGATGCCTCTTCCACCAACAATGCACTCTCCAGCTTCCAAACCCTACTATTTAATTCATTATCCTGTCACTTCCCAGCCATTACTTTCACCCCTAAGTCTCAGCATCCTCAACCATGGGTCACCCCATTCATACTCTCTCTGCGCACTGACATGCGTTGACTGCTGCACAAATGGAGGTGTGCACACCCGCCCGAGGACCTATAACTTTACCTCTCAGCTCTGAACTCTCTCAAGTCCACTCTTGATAGAGTGAAAACTGAATTCTACCTAACCCTATTTGACTCTTACTCTAACCAGCCTCGTTGGCTACAGGGCACCCTAAACTAACTCCTCACTCCTCCTAAGCCCATGACCACCAACTCCACCCTCACAGCTAGTGGCCTAGCTGAATTCCTTCACTGCAAACATTTCCAAAATTAGAGACTCTCCTGACCTTCCCTACACTCTCTCCTCCTTCATTTTACACTCTGCCTACTCTACCATCATTCTCTGCCTCTATCTCCCAGTTTAGTCACACTGATATAGATGAAGAGCTATCTCGACTGATGAAGACTAAACCCTTTTGTCCCCCAACAGACCCTCTTGCTCCTCAGCTAGTCAAGGCTATTGCCCCTTTAGTGGCCTCTCACCTCACTTAAATCTTCATCCTGTCTTTCAATTCTGCTTGCTTTCCCTCTGTTTTCAAAATAGCCACGGTCATCCCTCTCCAAAGAAAGCAAGTTGCAGACCCGAAACTCCCGGCTAACTTTTGCCCTGTGCCTCTCCTTCCACACTACTCTGAAGTGCTCGAAGGGTTGTGTTCGACTGTTTTACTATTTTCGTAGACATCCACAACCTTTGAGATCCCTACAAGGAGGTTTCCACTCCTGTCACTCCATGGAAACTGCTCTCATGAATGTGTCCAACTTCATTGTCTCTGCTAAGCACCCCAACATATTCTCTATCAAGATTCTCCTTCAGCTGTCTGCTGCCATTGATACTGTCGATCACTCTGATCTCCTAAATACTCTCTTTCTTCTTGGGATTTGCGATTGAGCCCTCACCTGGATGGAATCCTACTTTGCACTTTGCCAAATCTCTGTCTCCTGAAGCAACGACACCTCTCAACTCACTCCTCTAACTGGTGGTGTTCCACAAGGCTCTGTCTTGGGTCTACACCTCTGCTCTTGAGGCACAAATCTCCTACTTTTGGTTCTCGCACCAGCTCTTTGCGTACGACCCCCAAATCTTCTTCTCTTTTCCTGAACTCCTCTGATCTTGCTATCAAACTTTCCAACTGTCTATGTGCCATTAAATATTGAATGGCTTAGCACTCTCTGTTAAACTCTTCCAAAACAGAAGTGCTTGTCTTCCCTGTCAAAAGCTCCCTCTCTCTGCCTCTCCATTTCCCATCTGACACTTTCCCCTACTCTTCTTCAGCTAGAAACTCCCACCGTCATCTATGACCCTTCTCCCACCTTCTCAACGGTCATCTCCAAAAATGGAACAGCAGCTCACCTGAAACTCCTAAATATTAGGAAAATCAGGGTTAAAGAGGAACTGATGCCATCTGGGTCAAAAACCAAGTGACACATGTGGGTAACTCTTTGGATCTCTTATTCATCTCCACCTCTCTCTCAGCCCCTAATACTGCTGTCACACCGTCCATATCTGATCACTCAATTTTTCCACCACCATCTCCTTACCACTCCCTGACCTTTCCTCTCCACTTGCTTCACGGATTCCTAAAAGGAAATTTAAACCTGCCATTCCATCCTTTCTCTCCGACCTACAGTTCTCCCTCTCCTCCTTCACACCTGATGCAGGTTGCGGTGAAACCCAGAGATGGGAGAGGTAAGAGAAGTGCAGGGTGCTGCCAGGTAAGAATTGTTATTAATGCTGTCCTTGTTTCTTTACCTTTGCAGGTTGCGGCGAACTCCGGAGATTGGCGAGGTAAGCAAAGCGCAGGATGCATTCAAGACAGGTTACTTCACAGGTAAGTGTTCTTGTTCGCTAATGCTGTTCTTGTTCTATCAGGTTATTAATGGAATCTGGATCTAGGTCTTCAGAATCGGGCCGCCGGAGAAGCAGATGAGCAGGAGCTGGACACAGTGAGCGTTACACTGCAGGAGGCAGAATAACACGAAGCATGTTCTGCTGTTTGGGTGTGGTTTAAATAGCTCAGGTAAAGTAGTTCCAGGCCAAGTAGTTCCAGGCCCAGCCACACCCAAAACACTAGACTGCATGGCTTGGTTCTAAAGAACTGAGCTGTGTAATAGGCCTCCATGTTGGATTAAGGTCCAAAACTGGTATTCCTTTATTCCTGCTAATGAGCCTGGCGCCAAAGGCGCCAGGACTGACTCCAAGTAAGTTTCTGATGGATTTTTAAGACCCTTGGGGCCAGTGTGAAGGGCATTAGCGCCACTACTGCCAGGGGGCTGTTATACCTGAGGGGGTCAGGGGCATGGATCGTGAGACTGGACTTCTGGGCCAGCATCCTCTTTGGTCTCACCTGCTATGCTTTCTGCCCTCTTGACAAGATCACTAACTTCGCTAGCAGGACTCTCTTTGAACTCCCTCACTTCACACCTACTTCCTAGTACCGTCACCAGGCTAGATGGCTGATGATGTAAAACAGGGCCAGATTTAAATTTCTTCTCCTTATTCACAAATCAATCCAAGGTAAGGACCCACTGTATCTATCCGCTTCTATCCAACCTCACAAGCCTTCTCGTAATCTCTGTACTGCCTCCTTGACTACCCTTGTGACTCCTCGCCCTCCCTGTGCTTCCTCTTGCTGCTGCTCTCTCTTCTTGGTCCACTTGCATGGAATTCTGTTCCGCCGGACATCCGAGAAACAGTCTGCATGGATTTGTTCAAAACCAAACTGAAAGCCTACCTCCTTGCCGCTGAGTTACCCTCTTAACCCACCTCTCATCTGCCTCCTAGCTAATAGTTTTTCCTTGCCTCTAACCTGCCTCTGTACCTCGCTTCTTCTCCCTCCACTATAGCACTCAAGCGCAACGGGCCGTAACCGTCTACCTGCTCTTAAACATGTCCAATGTTGGTTGTCCTTAATCTATGTATGTCCACTTCTGTATTGTCTCAGATGACTGTACCATTTACCCCCCCTCCACAACCAGGTCAGAATGTGCATACAACTCACCCCATTGTAAGAAGCTCACTGTTTCCTGTCAATCTGATTTCTCATCTATTGTACGTTCTTTTGTGATCAAAAGAGCATTCACGCCCAGGGAAGGATGCTCAGCCAATCAGGTGGCTGGAACAGCAGGCAAGAATACACAATCCCTGCCCGCTGTCACAGCCAACTGAGGCCCTCACCCGGTCTCACCCTGTTGCCTCCCCACCCCCACAAAACACCTGACCCCCTACTTACCTGTGGGGCCGGAGCCTTGCTCTATATATTCAAGGAAAAAACTTCAGTTGCAGGGAAGTTAAAGTGAGAACTTAATGCAACAAAACCCCTGAAATCCAGCTAAAACCACCTTAACTTTGCACCCCCTGTTGCACAGCCTATGACCACAATGATGACCTCACTTGTGACATCATTGGTGACATTGCTAATAGCATCATATATGACATCAATGATTATTTAACTAATAGCATTAGACATAAGATCACTCTACGTATTTGCCCATAGTTAGACCACCCTTATATTTGTACAGATTTGATATTAGCATTTTAGAATAGTTCATAACAATGAATACATCGTTTAAAACAGTAAACAGCTAGACACGGATCATAGGACTACTTATGAAGCTTTGCTCTGTAGTACATTGGTAAAAGATGATATCTGAATTATAAATAGTACACTGCTTAGAATGTTCCTGTTTCTGCAAAATATATCTAAGACATGTTCACTATGATATTAAGTGTATAAACATTTGCAAAACAAATTAGTATAAATAAACTAACGGCGACACATGTTAAACCCTAATTATTTGCAAAGTTTTAAAATAAACATTTGTAAATACTCAATTGTTTAAATGTAAGAAACATGTGTACACGTATAATTTTCTAAATGACATGACAAGTGCTTTAAAACAACTGCTCTTAAGTCAATACAAGTCTGAAGAGTTACATCTGGTTTGGGGACAAAAAAGGAGAGGCTGTAGGAGACTGTGAGTGACAAATAAAACCCTTGGCCAAATCCTCAGCAAGATACTCCTTTAAATATTCTTTCTCTTTCTCAGTAAGGGCATACAAAATTTCTCCGGGTTCTAAATCAATCTTACAATTGTAGGATCTGTGGGGTGGAAGTTCTCCGGTTATCTTCTCATCAAAGACATCCCAGAAATCCTTATAACAATCTGAATGATCTTTAACTGGGGTGCATCAATTAACTCAAAGGATAGCTCCTCCCTGTGACTACCTACAATAATCATGGTCAAGGGAGATGTCTCATGAGTGATGAGAACAGAGGTAAGCGAAGAACCATCCACTGTCCGTACTTGTTCCACCAGCTCTTTTTGAATCAAAGAAATGCCTAGGGAATTTGCCACCCCCAATCCATAAAACTCCCAGTGGCACCTGAATCAATAACCACTGGACCAGAACCCTTCAAGGAAGATTCAAAAGAAGGATACATTCCCCATTATATGAGTTAATGCTGCCTGTAAGGTGTTGACAATCTGTTGCGTCTTAGCCATGGGAGTCTTGAATTACTTTGGAGTGTTGGGGCATTTTGTAAGAAAGTGACCACTCTTCCCGCAACATAAACACAAATTATTTTCACGGCTCCTATCCTTCTCCTCTTTATAAAGTTGTCCCCTTGTTCTCATAACCTGATCTGTCCCCAGCACTTAAACTCTTTGTTGACAAATTCTAACCTGGTTTGATCTCCCCTAGGAGTAATCAAAAAATAGTCCATAGGCACCCCTCTGCGAGAACAAACACCGCCCATTGACCTGTTCTTTGGGAAGGTACTCACTGGAGAGTCTGCAGCCACACCTTAGCTCACTGTACTTTTCATAGATGGGAAACCATTTTCATATCAGTCTTTGTCCTGCCCACATGGGCAGTCCAGCACTGAAATGCTGTGGCAATTCCCTTCTGAACAAGAGTACCAACAGCAACCCCATACACGTGTTTCAGCCTTTTTGGGACTCATTAGTGAAGTGGAGCTGTGCCTCTCTAAGCACAGTGAGAAAGGAGTCCATGTCTGGATGAGCCTAGGAAACTTAGGGTGACTAAACCTAAGTCCCTCAAATAATCAAAAAATAGTCCATAGGCGCCCCTCTGTGAGAACAAACACGGCCCATTGACCTGTTCTTTGGGAAAGTACGCACTCCAGACTCGAGAGTCTGCAGCCACACTTTAGCTCACTGTACCTTTCACAGATGGGAAATACCCATTTGCATATCAGTCTTTGTCCCGCCCACATGGACAGTCAAGTACCGAAATGCTATGGCAATTCCCTTCTGAACAAGAATACCAACAGCAACCCCATACACGTGTTTCAGCCTTGTTGGGCCTCATCAGTGAGGTGGAGCCATGCCTCTCTAAGCACAGTGAGTAAGGGGCCTACGTCTAGATGAGCCTAGGAAACTTAGGGTGACTAAACCTAAGTCCCTCAAACAATCGAAAAATAGTCCATTGGCGCCCCTCTGCGAGAACGAACACGTCCCATTGACCTGTTCTTTGGGAAGGTACCCACTCCAGACTCAAGAGTCCGCAGCCACACTTTAGCTCACTGTACCTTTCACAGACGGGAAATATCCATTTGCATATCAGTCTTTGTCCCGCCCACATGGCCAGTCCAGCACTGAAATGCTATGGCAATTCCCTTCTGAACAAGAGTACCAACAGCAACCCCATACACGTGTTTCAGGCTTGTTGGGCCTCATCAGTGAGGTGGAGCTGTGCCTCTCTAAGCACAGTGAGCAATGGGTCCACGTCTGGATGAGCATAGGAAACCTAGGGTGACTAAACCTAAGTCCCTCAAATAATCAAAAAATAGTCCATAGGCTCCCCTCTGCGAGAACGAACACGGCCCATTGACCTGTTCTTTGGGAAGGTACCCACTCGAGAGTCCACAGACACACTGTAGCTCACTGTACCTTTCACAGATGGGAAATATCCATTTGCATATCAGTCTTTGTCCCGCCTACATGGGAAGTCCAGCACCGAAATGCTAAGGAAATTCCCTTCTGAACAAGAGTACCAACAGCAACCCCATACACGTGTTTCAGCCTTGTTGGGCATCATCAGTACATTATAGATCAAAACAAGGATAGAAGCCGAGGAGCATTATCAACAAAGCCCTGAATGTGAGGGTCATGACTGTATTTCTTCCTCCCTTCCCCCGGGCACCAATCCCGAGCCTCCCAGATGGATGCCACAGTGATGTAGTAGCAGTCTTAGTAGATTATCATAGCGTTTACAATATAACTTATGAGAGACCTGACCTTCACTCCATGGAGAGATGAGCCCAGCGGACCCACGCAGGAATCGACAGCTGAGAAACTGACCAATTGTAGCCTGGCATCCCGTATGGAGCAGGATCATGTGTAGTGTCTTCCCAATCATCTGTGTGGGTTCAGACCCCATATGTGATGTCATTAATGATGCTGTGGCCTCTCAAAAGGCATCAACATTCAGTCTGGAGTCAGAATGTTTTCGAGCAGCAGAGACCTTGGCTGATATTTTCAATTCTGTACAATTAAACCTTGTTATCCTTGCAAGCTATCTCTTGGCTTCTTTCCCTAGAGGTTTGTATTCATTCTGGCGTGTGCGCCTCAGGGACTTGCCTTCATTTGGTGACCCTGGTGATGTGAACCCATCGCCCCCGCACCTGCAGAGGTATCCAGGCGGCCACTGCGGAAGTGTGGTGCCCATCTACAGTGACCATTCTCAAATGACTATGCTGAGTGGCCTTGTGGGAGCCATCTTTGCAGAAACCTGCCTGCTCTTTGGAGTGGGGTGCGGCCCCAAGGAGAGGTGCAGGCCTGTTGTGGAACCCTGTGGACGTAGGTCTTCGGGAGAATGCACACACATGAGTATAGCCTGCAAGGGATAACAAAGTACGGCTGGGTGTATAGAGCAGGGTGAAGATTGTGAATAAGCAGTTATTGAGACTGATAATGGGAAATGTCTGAGTGTGTTCATTTTCTGGCTTTTTTATACATTTTTTAAGGTAACAGAATGGAAGAAAAAGGGAGCTTCCCCGAGTGAGGGCAGATGGTGGCACCACTTACACTGTCTTGACCAGTGTGGAAAAATATTAGGATAAAATATAGGAACTCTGCATAATGAGCGAGCTCAGGAATAGTAGTCATTGTTATTTTAGCTTGTTATTTTACTTTGTTTTGTTAGTGTATTTTAAAACAGGTTTACGGAGGAGACCCAGAAGGGGCGGGTATGGAGTGGATGTGTGAGCATGTCAGGAGTGTGTGAAGTGCGTGTGCAAGAAGCTCTAGTGGGAGATAGCAGGGAGGGGGAAGAGAAAGTGATGATTTTTGATTTTGTGTAATTTGTTGATGCCCTTAAGATATATTAGAAGCAAGACTGAACTGTATATATGTTGAACTGAACAAAGTACTGTTTATCTGTGACATAGTAGCTTAGGCCCAGTCCCACGGATAAGACACACAAGAGACGTGACAATGGGGATAGAAATGCTGAAGCCCTAGTGGGAGATAGCGGGGAGGGCGAAGAGAAAGTGATGATTTTTGATTTTGTGTAACTTGTTGATGCCCTTAAGATATATTAGAAGCAAGACTGAACTGTATATCTGTTGAACTGAACAAAGTACTGTTTAACTGTGACATAGTAGCTTAGGCTCAGTCCCATGGTTAAGACACACAAGCGACGTGACAATGGGGTTAGAAATGCCCCTAGACCACATATGCAAGGCTCTGCCCCTGTATTGTGAGAAGATTAAGAAATAACATAACCAATGGGTGACTGAGACTAAAGCTGGGGAATGCCCCACTCATGACCAGACCAGGGCTCTTTTGACAGAAGCATGTTGGAACATATGTGCTCATACCTGTAGAGGAGGTCCCAAATAAAACCTGTACTCCAGTCGCCCATTTTGGAGTACCAGGAATGTTCACACCAAAATATGTGACTTATGATGAGCAAATAAACCAGCAGAGAGCCCCAGTGGGGCTCTGCCCAGTGCCTATCAGAAGAGCAACACCTATTGAAGTACTGTTACCCAGAAAACCATGGACAGTAAGGTATCCATTAAGGAAACCCTACTAGCAAATGAAACGAAATGAAGATTGCCTGAGTAATATCCCGGAAGAAACCAAAAAGGTCTTAATGGAAGACGAATGGTGATGTCACGAGGACCCGGACAGACTCACACATAGAAGAAATGACGACCCAAGAATGACACAAAGAGACAAAACGACATGAGTAAGGATATCGTGAACTTAAAACAAAAGAATGATGTCCAAATGTAAGACAATTAAACTGCAAGCGATACGAAGACAGTCAACCAGTTTACACCTGTAAATATGCTTGGAACCGCAAGAAAGCTAAGGAAACAGTGCTGCTTGTTATGCAAAGTAGAAGAGTAGTGCGGCAAGCACCATCATACATAAATCTACCTCAAATAAAGTACTATGGGTCAAACGAAAATCAAATACACAAATTGAGAGAAACGAGACAAATTCATGGTGTGGGAATCACGTGACCAGCCGAGCAAGAAGAAGCACAGGTTCACACCTACGCTTGGCACCGGACCAAGCAGAGATATCAGAACTTTTCCAGACAGAAGATGCAGTTTCGATGCCAACCACAGTGAACTAATTGACACATGGCTACTAAAGTGTTGATTGATTGTAACCATAACTAACTAAGGGGCACCCAGCACCTGGCCGACTATTCTGCGTGCTGCTAAGCGAATTGGAAAAGTATGCATGGGGTTGGTGCCAACCCAATCAAAATGGACCAAATAATCTAGGGTCCAATAGTTAGTAGAATCAATGAGACGTCGTACTCTTAGTGACGTCTACAGTAGTCATTTTTGAAGGAAGGGCTCAGACGCCCACCTGACAGTGTTTTCCCAATCCCCTCACTCCGTTACCATATACAGATATAGTATCTATAGTAAAGTTACCTTTTTCTAACCAATAGCATTGCATATTAACTTTTGAGCGTTACACGTCAATTATGACGAGTTTTGAGTATAAATGTTACAACTTGTATGAAGTTTGTTGAAGTTAAAGTTAGAAGGACGATAGCATCACTGCTGATATCCATGGCTCCCCGTTTTTTGTACTTGTCATTAAACAGACTCCCTTTGCCAAACCATTGGGTTGTCCTTATTGATTGGTGTTGGAGTAATACATCTGCACCCGCATTCATCTCAAGGGTGCAGCTATCTCGTCTTAAAGTACTTCTGAACAAACCTCAGCACTATGGGCCGGCCGGGGGTCTCAGAGTACACTCGGTAGCAGAGATTGATGGTTATCGATTATCGATTATTGATTAGAATAAGACACCCATTGACCATTGACATAAAGTAACTCTAGGTCCTCAGCAATATCACAAGTCCTTTGCCATTCGGACGAGTAGACCGTGAAGCTCCCCGTAGACAGTGGTAGTGTAAGAAAACAAAACCTGCAGGACGAGGTCTGAAAGGACCTGTGTTTCCCCACGTAAAGCCCTTCCTATTCCTATGGGCAGCTGAGTGGGAAAAAAGCTGAAGAAGGCAGTGAAGAAGGCAGTGATCCCGAGGGTACAGAGAGGAAACATGTGAACGGTGAGTGAAAAAGATTGAGTGTTTTGCCAAAAGTGCACGCTCCAGAACAAGTAAAGGGAAACGGTAACGGAGGGAGGTGGGAAAACAAAATGTATATATCTAAGGGGAAGGGAATAATTACTCTAAAATAATTAAGCAAATAGAGAGAAGATACCAGGGAGGACACCCGAGAAGAGAGAGGTTACCGGGAGGACACCTGAGAAGTGAGAGGATTCGCCTTATTCCTACGCTTTTAATACAAGCGGCTAGAAGAAACATGTATCCAAAGTTCCAACTAAGGGGAACAAATAGACTTCCACCGCGATTAAAGACGATGTGAGAGGGATACATTTAAACTCCATGTCGGGGTAATATTTAGAGGCAGAGATACATGTGACCAGCTGGTGTTCGTCTAGTCTGTTAAACATCTGTCTTGTTTGTTGCGACCTCACAAGTCGAAAAAGTTTCCTTGAGAAAACTGATTTCAATTTTACGTGATTGAATAGCTGAGATAATATTGCATGCAAATTGATGTTTTTGAGTAAAATAGAAGATATCAAATTTTGTGAAAAAATTGGGATTGGAGCTTGTGGTGTTTGGTGCTCGCTCATATTGTTAGAACTATTTAAGTCATGTAAAGGTTTGACAATTGTTATCTAAGGAGAAGGGGAACAGATTCAAACATAGAAGGAATAACTCCATTAACACACCTATGCCAACAGTTGCCGAAACATGCACCCAAACTGACGAAATATAGTACAGAGTGGGTTAAAGGAACCGCCCACAAAATGTTTATGCCATGGCCAAAGGGTGGGTCCTTATCTAAAGCTGTCTTGCAACACATGGCGACATATTTGCACACCACATACCAGGGCAAAAAGTTAGACAAATGCCTAGCTATTTTAGAGCTTTGGAAGATGTATGAACAAGAAAAGGGAGAGGAGAAGTCAATATATTGGATACTCAATATATGCTCAGAGGGGGGTGAGACGCCTACTGCGCCACCCGCCCCATCCGAAACAAAGGTTGAACAAAGTAAAGACGAGGGACTGTACCCACTGAGAGAACTAAAGGCAGCCACGGGGTATAGCAACCCGGCATATGAGTCACCTACGCAAAGTAGTGATGAAAATCAAGGGAAAGATATGGATAAGGATATCAACTTCACGGTCCCAAGGGACAAGGCGAGATGTGATGACAAAATAAGGGATCAGCCACAGACAAGTGCATCTCTCGAAAAGGAGAGAGAAGGAAAAAATGTAAGGGAAACGAAGATAAAACTGATGAGATAGCATTCGCAAAAAACAAATGGATGGGAGGGCAAATTCTATTGAAACTCGATGGCAAAGGCATTGATGATGCGAAACAAAAAGAGAGGCTAGACGAGATACAGAGAAAGGGGAAAGAGAAGGAATTGAGAGACGAAAGAATAAGAAAGAAAGACAGACAAAGGCGAGAAAAGCTAAATCGCAAAGAGCAAGAAAGACAGCTTGATCGCAAACAGAGAGCAGCCAACGATCAAGACAGACAGAAGAAGCAAAGGTCAGAGGAAGAGCAAAAAATGCGAGAGAAGAGAATAAAGAGACGAAGGGATGAGGAAATCCGAAGGGCAGATGAACAAAGAAATTAAAAGAAAAAGGAAGAAGATAGGGTCAGAGAAGAAGCGAGGAAGCGCAAAGAATTCGATGACGATATAGAACAAAGCAAAGACAGAGAACAACGCAATCTTGAATTTCTGGGGAGAGATGTTAAAAAACCTGCTCCAGTAGTAGATTGGGAAGACATCAAAGAATTCTTTCCTGCGTACAATTCAGTACCAGGCACGTCTAGGGTGAATATGAAAGATGACTTCGACACCAGAAGCATTGGAGAAACGATCGCTAGAATATATGATGAAATGGGGCTAGAAAAAACACCCCAAGGGGAGGGGGAAGACGAGCAGCTGGAGAGCACTCAACTTTACGACACTGAGGATGTTTCCCGAAGTAGTGGGAATAGAGAACTTTCCCTGGATAGACTAGAAATAAGCAGGAACAAAAACGACACAAGAAGTGGCACGAATTGGGGACAGACAATGTCCGACACAGAGAGGGAGGAATGCGAGGAAAATGAGGAAGAGAGACAGAGCGAAAGACGACTCCCAAGAGAGAAAGGAATAAGATGGTCAGGCATTAGCGAGTTTGTACCAAGAGCATCAGAACTAGCCACGCAGTCAGACTGACATGAGGAAGTATCTCACGGTCAGAAGGGGGTGTCTCCACCGCCCTATGTAGACAGACTTAGGTCACTGCCAGGCAGGCGGTGATGTGGGAACATTACCCTTGCAATAGATAGAAGAACCATGAGGGAAAAGAGAAAGTGCTATACATCCCAATTTCCTTTACTCGAAAAAGGGGGAACAAGACCACAATATATTCCATGGCCACACATGGATTGAGAACATTTGAAAAACAAGCTTCCAATGATGACATCGGAAGCCGTAAAGTGGATACACGAGTTAGAAAAAATGACAGGAGGGAACACATTAGCTATAGGGGATATCAAGGGTCTCCTAATCGCCATACTTGGTGAGAGAGCAGACAATGTGTGGACACGGGCAGGTTACCTGGGTGTGACCACAATCAACACTGCACATGATGGAGATCCATTTAACAACTGCAGAGCCGCAGTATGGAAAGCGAAAATATGAGTGCTTTACCCAGACACTTCCGATCTGGGAGCTATAATGACACAAAAAATGAAGGAGACTGAGGATTCATTGCTTTATATACAGAATTTCCAAGACGCTTGGGTACTAGAAACTCATGAATCTTGGGGGAAATATATACCTGTATTCTTCCAAATATTGTGCCAAGAGCTTCCAGAACCGGTACAGGAACAGCTCAAGATATTGGTAGGAATCGAAGCCAAGCCATGGTCAGAAATAATGTTCACCATCGCACACAATTGCAGATTGCTGCAAGAAAAGAATTGCAAAAAGGAAGCTGTATGAAAGGGTGAGGAAGCGATATTGTGCAGAATTTTTCAAAATATGCTCTTGAGGGAGCCATGATAACAAACACAGCTGAATCGAGCATGCAACAGGTGACTAATCCACAGCAGAATAATCAGAGCAATACTGGGGTTTACCCCAGGGGAAGAGGATTTAGAGAAAGAGGATGGCAGAGCAATCAGGGAGGTTTCCAAAATAATCAAGGAGGCTTTCAAAATATGAAACATGGTAATCAAGATATGTCAAATGGGTAAATGGTTAGACCACCACAAGTATGTTGGTTATGTGGATGACAGGGCATTTAGCGCCCACATGCAGAAACCAAGGCATGGTGCAGAACGGCCAAGGGACAGGAGCAGGTACGGTGAATCCACCTGCATTCATACAAAAAGGTGTTGCACAGAATCACACGATGCAACAACAAGCGCCAGGAGCGCAACAAGGTGGGCAACCTCAGAATATGGGGAGTTTTCCACAAGGACAATCCCAACAGGCACCGATGCAACTATCACAGACAGTGAGCACAGGACAGACCATGAACCCTGGAATGGGAAGTTACAATGGGAATGGGGGAAATCCACCAGCACACAATGGGCCAAAATTGTATATGGTGTAGGACAGCTCACTGGGAACCCTGATGTGTTCTATCCTATCAGTGACACCAGACCCTCACCGGGAACCTAGGGTGGATGTCGTTATAGGGGATAAAGAAAATTACTTCTTAGTTGATACAGGTGCAACACGCTTGTGCATACATGAAGGCAAGTTTTCCTTGTCCGGCGAGGTCATAAATACTCAGAGTTTCAAAGGAGCTACAGATCATGTTCCCTTAAAAAATGCACTTCCAGTCTCTATAGGAGAATGTGAAATGAATGTGCCTTTATTATATTCACAGGGAATCATAGATATCGAGCCACCCGAAAGTGGGGTCGGTCTGCCCTGAGGACAGCAACAGCAAACTTGGGCGTATTATGCTATAAACAGAAAAGAGGGGGTTGTTGCTGTGCCAGGGAAGAGGGACTGGGTTAAATGAATTAGTATAACCTCTCAAAGTCAACCTCTTGTTAGTCCAGAGATTTAATTTATATTCTGGAATACAAATATTCATTTGTTGAATTAGAACCAAACATATTCAAGCCTATTGACAAAGAGATCAAAACGACTCATAGGTTGGAGTATTGAATCATTGAATTTAGTAATCAAGGTAAATCAACAATAATATTACAAAACAAGGAAAAATCCAACATCAAACATATAAAGGCATATACAAACACATGAAATAGTTATAGTATCAATACAAAGAGCATTCAAACGTTGATTCAAAGACAATACAAACATGCAATTTACGTTGTACAAAGAATCATCATAAATCACCAATGGAAATCAAAGAAGGGAGGGCGGGGGGAGGGATAAAGAAAAATATAAGTTGTAGCAAACAAATACAACATACAGGAATTGGTCATCATATATGACAGTAAAAACTATGGTAGGTGTGAGAGAGTCTTACAAAAGTAGAATGGAGCACTTGAGCTGAGACTTTTCAAGTGCAGCTCAACATCGTGGTTCTCAAATGACCACCATGCTTCTTGGGCTGAAAACTGTTTGCCGAGATTCGATCTGCCAACGCAGTGGGGGAAACAAAAAGAATTGGAGGTGATTAGAGAGAGTCTGATATCCTGGAACAATTCCAGGGAGTTATGGGCCCTTCACGGTTCTTGCGTTTCAGCGGAAACAGAATACCAGAATACAAAGAGTAGTTGGTTCCGCCTTCCTCAGGGCAGCAGTGATAAGTTCTGCAAACCAAACAAGGAGTCTCATGAAGAGATCAAAAGAAAAAATGGTTTGAAAAACCAACAAGTGTTGTTGTTGGAATGAGTGTTCGATTCAACCTGTCAATAGGTGAATATTAACTACATAGAGAGGAAAAGAAATTACATCTCTACAGGGAACGAGGTTCTGTGCTACACTCTGTAATATTCATATCAGAGTCATAAAATGCTTTATCCCCATTGTTATCACCCGTGCACCAAAAACCAAGAAGGAAAAAGGGCATCACCATGATTGGACATGTACCGTGCACTGGACATAATGTGTAATGGTGAAACCAAATAGGTATGCCAGAAAACATAGATACCTTACTAGGGGTAAGACGATCTAGACGTATCTTGGTGCAGTGTGTTGGCTGCTTGGAAAAACACACTGTCTAGCTGAAAAAGCCATGTGGGCATCTGTGGGGATGGACATCCTAAGGGTAAGCTGAAAATAAGGGGTGGAGCATGTGACAAGGAGAAAAAGGAGAAAAAGAAGCGAGTGCAATGGTTAAAATCATGCAGAAGTCAATTCACCAATGTCTGTATAAGGAGATATAATACGTGGAGCGATTACCTTAGAGATGGATGACTAACGTATTCCTCAGTGCGGAGGTCGGGCTTCTAAAATGATGGATTCTCGCTGGGCAGCGTAAAATATTAGGTGCTTGGTACCATGTTGTACCAAGGAAAGAGGGTTAGTATGGGTCTGTTGCTGACCGGACCTGGGCATGGTGTGGACAAGGAGGAGAAAGGGAGAAAAGAGGACTAAGAAAATGAAATGTATGAGTCACGTATGAAGACTTAAAAATAGTATTTAAAATTTAGAGCGCAAGGGAGAGGACATGGAGATACTGTAAGGAAAATCCGTACCTGTGCGCTGAAAAAATGGATGAGCATGCTCGGATGGCCGTAGAAATGTAGCCAAAGGCGAGCGTTCAATTCAGGTGCATAAAGCTGTATGCTACGAGCTGAGCGCGGTAATGAAAAACTCCAGCTCGTACGAACTTAGAGCGGAGAGGCAGAACGCTATGGCGTCCGTCCGTGAAGGAATGGTTGTGCCTCGGCGGCCTCCTAGGGTGTCGGTTTCTTCCGCCAGTTCACGGATTGGTTGTGACGTATGCGGATGGAGGAAAAACTTTCCTCCCGGCTGGTGTTCTGATTGGTTGTTCCGTGCGAGGAACGCGGAACAGAAAACACCCAATCACCCGTCGCTGACAAACGTAGCTTCGGGGGCTCGTCCAGTGCTCCTCTCCTTATTGGTGATTGCCTTCGTAGCAGCAAAGTACTAGGATGGAGATGGGCATTTCCCGTTGGGCAGACAGAGAAATATGCACGCAGCCCCAAAGAGAAAGAGAAGGTGAACTTCTGCATTCAAATGCTCCCTAGAGTGGAATAGATGCAGTTGTCTGGTTATGCAATGTATAATGGCCTGTGTCTTGCAGGGGCAGATCTAACATGTAAGAGTCATCCGTGTGTTGGAAGGATGAATATGTGGAGGTCCTCAGCTAATGCTGTGTGTATATTCGTGGTTTGCATAAAGGGCCGAAGGGGGGGATCGCACCCGCTAAACGGGGTGGTGCAACAAAGAACCTGTGCTTAACGTGCATCGCCACAGTGTATTTTCAACTAAGGTGTGTGTGTCTAAATATACCTCAGTGAGCTTCTGAGAGGAGATAGAAGTATGTAGCCAGAGATTGGAGCCGGTCATGGTGGTTCCAAGCTACATTGTATCTAGTCATGGCTTACACCAAGAGCCTGGAAAAGGCCAGACAAAGGCATGGGGGCAGTGTGTCCAGGAGTCCCGATGGAAACCCGGAGTATACCGCACTGGGGTGCGTGCGTGGAATATGTGCATAAGGTGGGCCTCAGTTTTCCCAACAAAAGAAAGTAGAAATGAAATCAAAGGTACCCCCTCAGGCTGTTGTTGGCAAAAGAAGGTGCATGTATGCATAGTGGTGTTCATGAAGGGGGGTCTGAATTTCTTTTAGGCCATTCTCATAGGTGTCTAGGTGGTAAATCTATCTGCTCTCCAGATTCAGAAGCCTGGTCTGGACCAGGTTGATTTTCTCCAGGACTCACCACTGGAGGTCATGGGCAGTGTGTCGGGCCTCCAAATAATGGGCTACTAAACGGGATGGTATATATTTGCATCGAATTCTGGACCGGTGTTCAGAGATTCTGGTTCCAATTCTTCTCATGGTTTGGGATACATATCTGTGTCTGCACAGACACTCGATGCAATACACTACCTGACTGCTTTTGCAGTTAGAGAGATGTCTCAAAGCCCAGTCCCTCGTACCAATGGGGGAAGTTTGAATCTTCTTAGTGAATCTACAGACAAAGCAGGACCCACATGGATAGTGGCCTGTCGTCTTTCGTAGATTCCAAAGTCACGGTTGTGGGGTGTCACGCACAAACATGGAGTGTACTAGATGTTCCCTGATATTTCTTGCTCGTTTAAAGGCGAATCTGGGAACCGGTTCATCTGGCATCTCAAGTCTGACTATTGGCCAGTATTTATTAATCACCTTTTTAATCTTCAAGGAGAAAGGTCCATGTGTTGTGACACACGTGGTTCTGTCCGGCTGTGTCTGATCCCGAATGTTGTTCTGTTCTAGCATTGTATCTCGATCTGTGAATCTTGCTCTGGTCTTGGCTGTTGAGGTAAGTTTTTTAGGATACCCTCTATGTCTAAGGCGACTGGCCAGTAGGTCAGAATTGGTATGAAAGTCCTCCACTGATGAGCAGTTCCTGCGAATGCGCAAGAACTGACCGTATGGAAGATTCTGTTTTATGTGTCTCGGGTGATCACTGCTAAAATGCAGAAGAGTGTTGCGATCGTGGGTTTCCAATATAAGTTACATACAAGTTTCCCTTCCCGCTCTGCAATTTGGAGGTCTAGGAAGTGTATCATGTTTCTGTCATATTGCATCGTGAACTGGATATTGCTATTGCAGTTGTTGAGCCACTCATAAAAATTCTTGAGGGACAATTCATCCCCTGACCTAAGGAAAATGACGTTGTCAATGTATCTAACCATTCTTGGATGTTAGTTCGCCATGGATTGTCCTCATGAAAGATGTATTTGTCTTCAAAGGATGCCATAAACAGAATGGCCAGGCTCGGGGCGAAAGTAGCGCCCATAGCCATCCCCCTTATTTGTAGGTAGAACTGGTTGTTAAAAGTAAAACATTTCTTACAGAGGGCTAGAGTGCTGAGTTCAATGATGAATTCGGATGGAACTCGGGACTGGGTATTTTTCAAAGTAAGGTGTTCATAGATGCAATCTATTGCAGCTTCCTGTGGGATGGAGGTATACAATGCTTTGATGTCCATAGTGACCAGGTATTGATGTTTAGGGTTGAAAGGTAGATTCTCAAAGATTACATTCACGACAGACCACAATAAACATTTTGGGTCAAGATTTAATGACAAAGTTAATCATGACAATCTCATTCAAGGAGGAGGGCATAGTATGTTCAACTCCAGGAATGCACTATTCAAATATATGCGAAATGATCAGAGCATACGCAGGACACACAGCTCTGAGGGCTATACCATTAGAGCCAGAAATATTCACGTATGCTATGCTCATACTAATGGCAGGGCTGCCATGCCTTGCAGACAGAATCATGAGAACCCCAGATGAGTTTCCTTTTAGATTAAGAATACCGATGCACGAGGAGAAGGGGCAAGTATTTCCCTTGATGATACACACAGTTGCAGTACCAGGGAGAAAGGCCATTATTGATGGTTATGACGACAAAGGCCGACAATGGTGCGCAGTAATCGCCATTGAAGAAGGATATCGATTGACTGACGTCACCGATGATGACCTGTTTGAAGAACAAGCAGATATGGGAGAGACAATGGTGGAAGTAAGTCTCACCTTTTGGGTGAAAATGATCAAAAGAGAAGTGCCTCAAAGAATGATGTTGGCACGAAACCGTCCTGAATATTTTGATGACGACACATGGCCCAGGTGCCTGTCTCAGTATGGACTGCAGGACCCTATGACGTAGGCTTCTTGAAAGGGGTTGGAGAAGTGAAAATTAAACTGAAACCAGGAGCAATTCTACCAAAAGCCTGACAATATCCAATGTCCAGAGAGGCAGATGAGGGGATTTTTAAGACAATTTCGGCTATGATGGAGCAAGGCATCTTAATGACGTCAGAGTCGTCATGCAATACCGCGGTTTATCTGATCAAAAAATCAAAGGGAGGGTCTTGGAGGCTAATTCAGAATTTATGCCCATTAAATGATATTGTTGAGGCCAAGTTCCCTTTAGTTCCTAACCCGGCTACAATCCTATGTAATATACCTGTTGAGGCAAAATATTTCACGGTAATTGACCTGAAAAATGCATTTTTCTCAATCCTGTTGCACCGTGACTCACAAGATCTGACGTCATTCACATTCAGACAGATGCGTCTGAAAAGCATGAGGCTACCCCAGGGGTATTGTGAGTCTCCATCTATTTTTAACAGAGTCCTGCAGATGGACTTAAGCAATATTGCATTAAAAAGTGTTGTCCTGCAATATGTGGATACATCTTAATTTGAAGCACGACAGAAGAGCAATTCAGGCATATACTGGCTGAGAAGGGATATAGGTTGACAAGGAAAAGCTACAATATTGTGAACAAGAAGTGCTGTACATAGGCCAGCTGATCTCACATGAGGGAAAGAGAGTGACCCCAGAAAGGACTGAAGCCATACTGAACACAGCAAAGCCACACACGATAAAACAGATGCAGAGCTTTTTAGGACTATGCAACTATGTCAGAGCATGGGTCTTCGACTATATCTCTTACACTAAGCCTTTACTTCAGGCCCTAAAGAAGCCCCAAGTGATGAAAGAAAAGATTGAATGGTCTGAGACCATGGAGTAAGGATTTGCGGAACTCAAAAGAGCTATTTGCACAGCACCAGTTCTAGGGATTCCCAATTATGTGTAGGAATTTAACCTGTTTTCACACACGAATGGCAGGGTTATGACGGGCAGTGCTCACACAACAAACCACATTGGGGTACAAGCCCCTGGCATACTATAGTGGAAATTTAGACCCAGTAATGAGAGGTCATTTCCTGTGCAAACAGAGTTGACTGCTGCAGTGTTCACTATAGAGAAGGCTACAACCATTGTAATGGGTTGCTCAATGACGTTGTATGTCGAGCACTCGCTTTTTGCCATTCTAGAGAAACCGAGGGGCACATTGACATCTCAGAGAGCTTCTGCTTATGAAGTGATCATATCAAATCCATTGATTAAAGTAGTTTGATGTAAGATAGTGAACCCAGCTACGTTTATAGCAGAGCCAGTCACTGAAGGAGAGCCAATACATTACTGTGCAAACTATGAAGAATTCTATGACTAAATTCCCAGGGTGAAAGAAAATGCCTTGGCAGAAGGAGAAAGTGTCTTTATTGACGGTTCTTCGAGAATCGATAAAAATGAAGGGCAAAGATATACAGGCGTTGCTGTGATGAAGCACACAGCAAATGGAGAATTCAGAGTACTTATTAGTGCACGAATACCATCTCATTATTCAGCACAGGCTGCAGAATTATTGGCATTGATACTCGCTATTGAGAACCACGCAGACCAGGAAGTAATGGTGTACAGTGACTCCGCCTATGTGACGTCAACAGTGCACGCAGGCTTAGCGTGCTGGAAAAGGAGGGGCTACCTCCGAGCAGACAGCACACCAGTGCAGCATGTACCCTTATTGGACAGGCTTATTAAGGCACTACAGCTCCCAGTGGGCATAGCGGTCGTGAAATGCGCTGCCCAAATGAGAGGGACAGATTTTATCTCACAAGGAAATCAAGCAGCAGACACGAAAGCCAAGCGTATGGCATCCAAAAGTGAGACGATCATGGAAGTGGAAGTCATCCATATCAATGAGAGAATAATGGTTGCACGAACGACACCTGAAGGGTATAACAATCTTGGGCAAACAGTAGATGGAACTCCAAGGGGAGGCACCACAGGAAGAGAAGAATCTTTGGAAACAACAAGGGTGTTCTTTAAACCCCTCTGACAGCTTGTGGTGATAAGATAGCACTAGTAAACCAGTGATGCCGTAGCCCTATTAAAAAGGAGCAGTTACATTATCCGGCACACATGACAAAAGAGAATTTAGCAGCAAGACTCGCAGAAGACTGGTTCATACCGAATTAAACCGAGCACGTTGCATTATTTTATAGTAAACTGTATAATCTGCCAACAATTCACAGATGGGCACACATTAAAAGTAATGAGAGGAGTCATCCCCAGGCCAAATGGGCCTTTTCAGCAATTGCATGTCGATTACGTCGACATGATTCAAGTATGTAACGGGTACAGATACTAAATTGTTGTGGTGTGTCCATTCTCTAGATGGATTGAGACAGGTCCCTGACTCTACCTGCGTGGCCACATTTTTAGTGAGAGAAATGTTCCCCAGGTGGGGGGTGTGCGAGTTCATGAGATCAGATAACGGAGCTCACTTTGTAAATGAGACATTCAAACAGATTAGCTTTCTGCTTGGTATAAAGTGCAAGTTCTCGTTGGCGTATCATCCGCAAGGTAACGGAATCTGTGAGAAGCTCAGTGGCTTATTAAAGGAAAGGATAGCCAAGTACTCTAAGAAAGGGATGGTTGCACTGCCTTCCTTTGGCACTGTATGCACTTAGGAACCAACCATGAGATAGCCACAGGAAGAAGAATGCATACTCCTCTGACACCCCAAGATAGAGCTAGATGTGATGCCCAGTCAACAGGAGAAATCTTAGGGTCTTGACATCTTGCCTTACTGTAATTTCAGACCAGCTGCAGCGACGACGAAAGGGGTGCAGGGCAGCACGGAACACAGAAGGAGATACTACTACCAACACAGCTCAAGGACTTTGTGTACCATCTGTTCTCCCTGGAGACAAAGTCCCTGTAAGGAACCATACAAGGAAAAAGTGGGATTAGCAAAGATTGAACAGTCCCTTCACAGTGGAGGACTGCACTCCGTCCGCAGTAAAACTACAAGGCAGGAGAGCTTGGATTTTTTCTGGCCGATATCAAATGCTACATCGGAAAAGGCCCCCTGCCTGCACCCCAACGAGAGGAGTCTATGAGCGACGGGGAAGAACCACAGCACGTGCAGACGAGATCCATGACGAGGAAGAAGGACTCATGACCAGCCAGACAAAGACAAAGAACTTTTTGCAAATTGTGGCTAAATCAGACACTTCCTCTGAGCAAAAGAGGGGATAAGGACATAAACAAAGGACACTCTGTGCATCCTAGTTGCAGGGTGAAGAAGTGAATTGCACCTATAAGCCACAACATAGTCTGTTGGCTTTGAACTTTGGATCAAAACACATTAAAACTGTGATGAGAAAATAACATGCCAAATTTTGATCGAGGACTCATAACTTGGAAGAAAATACAGTATCCAGACTCATTCCACACCGAGACACTATTCGGAATCACTTATGGTGTCCCACAGTAGTGACATCACCAAAGATGTGATAACATACTTTAATCTAGAGCTAAGATCAGACCCATCATTGGTGGGTGGCTCACCAGTACCACTGACTTTCTTCAAGATCCTGATTGCTTACTGTAATTGCCGAACAATTACTCTTGCTTCCTGAGTACAGTGAGGAAAAATCCAAATGTCCCAAGCAGAGAAGGTAGTAAATGAGCTTGTCAATACATTGTTCTTTCGAATAATTGAAGACTGTCCAAATCTTGTCGGAAGAACGACAGACACACTCACGTTTCTTCGAGACCCAGCAAATACAGAACGTCTAAGCCAATGCCTAAATAAAATTGTGATCTTAGTTGCACTCCACGTGAACGGACAGTGCAGACATTGTTTACATTAAAGAGAAAGCATACAATCCTGAAACTCAGCAAGACAGGAGGGATGTCCCTGGGACCAGAAGACAGCAGGTTGGCCCACAACGTCCTCTTTCGTATAGTCACTGACTTTTCAGAGCTAGTGGGGAGACCGATCGATGTTGACGTTCTCACATTCATCAGAGATCCAGCTAATGTTGCACAGGTGGGCATGCTCTTGCATGGAATCACACTGCAGGTAGAACTCTCTAACCATCAACAGAACTATCTGAGGAGATTCTAAAAGCTTTCCGCCGAGGGACAGATCGAGGAAACAGTGTCAAGGGTTTCACATTATTCCATTTGTTGTTATTTTGTCTCTATTCTTCATACTGACCAGGATACAACATGTCTTTGAGACTGAAGCAAATCCGAGGTGTGGATTGGGAACTGACCTACTTTGAACATGCAGAGTAAAAGGACTTGCCGAAGTGTTATTTGATTTGATTTTTCCCATAGTTTAGCAAAGGAACTGTCTCCTGAGATAAGAGACAATTCACCGCCCACAAGAGGGGGGACACTTGTTGGACACCTGAACTTCTTAAATAAAGAATCGAAAGACAATATTGTTTAAAAAAGTATAGTAAAAAGTGGACATTTGGTGGATGATCGAGATGGGGATGCAGAGTAGCACTCTTGTCCTCCCACAGGAGGAAAAAAGTCCACGTTTCTCTAGAAGTAAATGCTGCCACCTGACCTACTGGGGCATAATGTATTTCTGCATCATATTCATCATTGTTTTACTGTCATTAACGATCAGAACTGCATTTTTTATTGGTGCACAAATCATTTCAATTCCAGTGCACCCACCTAATGATGCACGCATGAAACCCACAAAGGCACCCAGACCTTAGATAGTCATTCCAGTCCCTAGAAGATCTGATGGTGGAATGAATGAGCTTGAAATGGATGTGATTAGCAATGACACACACACACTTGTGGTAAAAAACAAAAAGAAAAGCCGGAGACAGGGTCGGCAAGGAATGAATGATGAAAGGTTACTGACAACCACACGCATGCAAACACTGAATGCACAAGCAACAGGCATAGTGTTAATGACTGCAGAACCACAATCCAAAGCATTAGAGAAGAAAAGACTGCATACTATAAGAAAATCCACAACAGACATTGTGGAAAGACAATAGGAATTGGAGAAGACACCAACAGAAATGATAACACCCCTGAGACAACACTGATGGAGACAAAGACAAAGTCAAAGAAGATCTCACAAGCACAACTAATAGTAGACGCAGTATGGCTGTCATTAGCCAGAGAAAGAAAAAGACTAGAGGAGCTGAAGAATAAACACCCAGAGACAGCAGTAACAAACATATATGTTCCAACGAAAGGGACAAGTACAAATTCCACAGTACGACCATACACGGGACCAATGTCAGTATGGATACGAACATTCCTAGCCAGAAAGAAAAAGTTGTATGAGGACCAGGAAAGAACTGCCAGAATTTGGTCTACTCAAATGGCGCAGATGAGGAAGCTGCACCATGGACCGGGATACCTGAGAATCCTCCAGCAAGAAGGAGACATACAGATGCATTCAGGGATGTAGTTATAGCCAATTACAGAAAAAAACTAAGAATCAAGAGAAGCATGCATGGAGATGATAACGAACTAAATGACTACCTGGATAGCACAGCACATCTGGGAAACAACATTTGGTACCAGCACATGAAAGAAGTTGGAAGACGAAGTTCAGAAGGGGAATGCTTTGTTTGTGCACTCCTACCATACAGCATGGGGAAGTCCAGGATCTTCCTAGCTGTAGAAATCGATGTCCAGACAGCACACTGTCTTTCACACGTAGCCATGTGCAAAACTAGATGCCAGTTCATGGGATGGGCAACTGAAATAGCATATCACGACAAAGCTGATCATGTTCAAGACATTAAGGGGGTCATTACGAGGTTGGTGGTAGCCGTGGCGCTATTAGCACCATGTCTACCCCCTTACCGCATTCCAGGTCCGGGTACTGGGAATAGGGACTTACCAGGTCATTCCGACCTTGGAGGACCAGGTAAACCCCCATTCCGGGAACCATTCCCAATTCCCATTTGAGCCCCCATAGGGCTCAATGGGAATGGGGATGGAGCTAATACCGGACCCGCTATTAGCGGGCTCGTTATTATCTCTGAAGTCCCTTTATCGGGTCCCTTCCATAACGCCTGGTAAAACCAGGCATTAAGGAAGGGACCCACTAAGGGACCTCGTAGTAGGGCAGTAAGGGATTACCGGCACCGGTGCCCTTACCAATGCCGGTAATCCCTTACCGCCCTCCTCGTAATGACCCCCTAAAACAAGAAACAGGGCTCATACTAGAAACCATGTAATCCGGTACGAGAAGCCTGGAGTTAAGGGAGCAGAAATAAGAGGGGAAGTGAACCTGAAACTAAATAAATGTCCAAGGAAAAACTCCAGAGAGGCTCGAAGTTGGAAGAACAGAGGCCAAATGCAGATTTGGGGAACAGTGCTTTCACCAGACGGATGGGAGAAAGGAGTAGTAATCTGTAGAGCCTGGATGGTCACTGGTCATTCCCAATGTGCCATCGACATCGTACAGAACGGATGCAAGCCATTATGGACAAAGCTTGCAAAACTTTTGACAAGGGTCGAAGACAGAGGAGGACCCTTGCAGATAGTGTCACTGGAAAGCCCAACATTCTGCTTCAGGAATAATGGCACAAGAAAAATGGGAGAGAATCAGAACTGTGGACGATCTTTTGACACTCCAGGAATGGTTCATGGGACTGCCGTAATTATGGATAATTATTGGGCATGTGGATCCAAAGCATACATAAGCATACATCAGACTGCCAAGAGACTGGGGAGGTATATGCACAATAGCGAATATCCACTTTCCAGCATTAGTGATCCCGAAAAGTGACCTGAATATTGACAGTTTCCCAAAAGCAGATGCTCACCTGAGGAAGAAGAGATCTGTGGAACTGCTAACTCAAATGAAGAGAGGGGATTACTTCTCTGCTAAATCAGAAGAAGCCTTTCTTGCAATCCCATATGAACACAGGCTGTTTAGCCTCACCTCATCAGTGTTCACAACGATTTTCGTGCCGAGAATCCAAGTTGGAGCAAATACTAAATGGTTACAGATAACCAGATGGGAGTTACTGCAGACCATCAACACAACCATAAAAGAATTCAATGCTATCAAGGAAGAGCTTAGAGCCATCTGACTGATGACTCTCCATAACAGATATGTCTTTGAAATTATCACAGCTATGGATGGAAGAGTTTGTGAAAAAATAGGAGAATCATGTTTCACATTCATACCTTCTCACGATGAGGAAAATGAAACTTTAACAGAAGCTATAAGTATGCTGACAAATCTGCAGAACCAGATGATCGATGAAGCTGGCAAAGTTCATGATGACAGCTGGTTTGGATCACTGTTTTCATGTTTCCCACAGTGGATCGCAGACACATTCAAGTACTTGGGAGCCCTGCTAGTGATGATATTGCTAGGATTTTGTGTTATCAAGATAATAATCTCTCAGTGCCAGAAGACTGCGAAAAAAGCCATAGGGATGAAGATCATGATTGATGTCAAGCCAGGATGGAAGCCCAAAGACCTAACTGAAGAAGAAATAAGAGACTTTGTGAAGACCAGCATTCATGCACCAGAAGGAACAAAGTTTCTCTATCCCAGGAAGCACATAAATTATGTGGGAAGATGGGTTTACTGCAGCCCAAATGGACAATGTCAATTGATGACATGGAATAAAGACGAACATGTAAGGACAGCAGGAAGCCTGAAAGGAGTAGTACAAATCTGGACTCCAAAGAGACACTTCTTCAAACTATCATATACAGATCCAGAAGACAAAGAAGGAATGAACACAGACAATGGAGTGAAGATGAATACAGAAGAACAAAGTAAGATGAATCCAAAGATGGAGGTGAAAGTGGTCGATGAATCGCCCAGAGGGGGGAGTGTAGAGGAGGTCCCAAATAAAACCTGCACTCCAGTCGCCCATTTTGGAGTACCAGGAACATTCACACGAAAATATGTGATGTAAGATGAGCAAATAAACCTGCAGAGAGCCGCAGTGGGGCTCTGCCCAGTGTCTATTTGAAGAGCAACAACTATTGAATTACCGATACCCAGAAAACCATGGACAGTAAGGTATCCATTAAGGAAACCTTACCAGCAAATGAAAGGAAATGAAGATTGCCTAAGTACTGTCCCGGAAGAAACCAAAAAGGTCTTAATGGAAGACAAATGGTGACATCACAAGGACCCATACAGACTCACAGATAGAAGAAATGATGAACCGAGAATGACACAAAGAGACGAAACGCCATTACTAAGGATATTGTGACATAAAACAAAAGAATGATGTCCAAATGTAAGAAAATTAAGCTATAAGTGATACGAAGACAGTCGACCAGTTTACACCTGTATATATGCTTGGAACCGCAAGAAAGCAAAGGTAACAGTGCTGCTTGCTATGCTAAGTAGAAGAGTAGTGCGGCAAGAGCCATTATACATAAATCTACCTCAAACAAAGTACTTTATTATAAGTATATTTCCACTTTGCAAATGAAGCAGAATCAACCCAGGTCACTAAAGGCACAAATGAGCAGAGATTCATAGTTAGCAAAACGAGAAGAGACGGTTGAATCGAAACTCGGCAGAAGCAAATCGTGCCAGGAATGACAAGGTCATACCAATAGACGAGGCGAACAGTAGCTACATTTAATTGAAACTAAGAACATAATATCCTGCCTCTGAAAGGTCAAGATAAGAAGGCGAAGGCAGGTGGTGGGTGAAACGAAAATCAAATACACACATTGAGAGAAACAAGACAAATTCACGGTGTGGGAATCACGTGACCAGCCGAGCAAGAAGAAGCACAGGTTCACACCTACGCTTGGCACTGGACCAAGCAGAGATATCAGAACTTTTCCAGACAGAAGATGCAATTTCGAGGCCAACCACAGTGAACTAATTGACACATGGCTACTAAAGTGTTGATTGATTGTAACCATAATTGAAGGAAGACCGGGTAACTAAGGGGCACCCCGCACCTGGTCAACCATTCTGCGTGCTGCTAAGCGAAATGGAAAAGTATGCATGGGGTTGGTGCCAGCCCAATCAAAATGGACCAAATAATCTAGGGTCCAATAGTTAGTAGAACCAATGAGACGTCGTACTCTTAGTGACGTCTACAGTAGTCGTTTTTGAAGGAAGGGCTCAGACGCCCACCTGACAGTGTTTACCCAATCCCCTCACTCCATTACCATATAAAGATATAGTACCTATAGTAAAGTTACCTTTTTCTAACCAATAGAATTGCATGTCAACTTTTGAGTGTTACATGTCAATTATGACGAGTTTTGAGTATAAATGTTACAACTTGTATGAAGTTCGTTGGAGTTGAAGCGAGAAGGACGATCGCATCACTGCTGATATCCATAGCTCCCCGTTTTTTGTACTTGTCATTAAACAGACTCCCTTTGCCAAACCATTGAGTTGTCCTTATTGATTGGTGTTGGAGTAATACATCTGCACCCCCATCCATCTCAAGGGTCCAGCTATCTCATCTTAAAGTACTTCTGAGCAAACCTTGGCTCTACGGGCCGGCCGGGTGTCTCAGAGTACATACCTGATGGCAAAATACAAGGGGAGACTGTTGCAGAAAAGAAGGGAAGTATTAAACCTCAGGAAAATGTTTGAAGACACATAGGATCCTAAGCGGAAGGGGGCGACACGAGACAGTAGCAAGGAGACAGACAAAGGGGAAAATGAGAAGAAGGTAGAAGGAAAAAAGGGATATATCCACTATCAACTCGCCCCAATTTTCGGGACCACAGTTGCATGGAGGAGAGCAACGTGGGCGAGGTGGATTTCGAGGGTCCAGAGCAAATGGGTTGGGTGTCCGGGACCAAGAGGAGGGGGACCTGGACAGTGCTGGACCTGTGGGAGGTTGGAGCATTTTTCAAGAGAGTGCCAGAGTAGACAGGGTGGAGGTTAAGAATACAATAAACAACAGTACTATAGTCCACACCAAGTGAACCCCCAAGGGCTAACCCCCAGAATGACTTTGATACCATCTGAAATTCACCAGGCGTACAGGCAGTTACCACCACAGATCCCTGGCCTATGCCCCCCACAACACCTGCAGCAGGCAGCTCAGCATTTCCAGCCCCACCCTAGCTCACAGCAAGCGGAGAATTGGAATGCTTTCAGCAGCATGCCGAATGGCACTGTAGCCCTGTTCCAAGGCACTATGGTAGTAGGGAGAAATCCTTTCTCGTTCCCGGGGACTAACACCTAGCCTGACTAGGACAGGCCACAGAGAACACTTGAGTGTCCAGTCCTGTCAATGACCCTAAATCCAGAAGAGGAACTGTTTGTAGGGGCAGAAATAGGGAACAAACAATTCATCTTTATGGTAGACACAGGAGTTGAAAAGTCATGCATCAGTGCAGGTGACTTCCCGCCATCAGGACAAACTCTCAACACGCAGGGATTATCTGGGGCTGTTTTATTGTTACCTTACACAAAAGATTGAGATGTAAAAGTAGGAGGATAGGTCGTGAGGGCACCCCTCATGTATTCTGAGAGCTCTCCTGTCAACTTGCTTAGTAGGGATCTGCTAAGTAAGTTGAACATGGCAATCTCAATCACAGACAGAGGTATCGTCTGTGCCACACCTGGCATGTGTTCACTAAGAGCAATGTTTGTGAAACATGCCATGGCATGTGATGTAGCAGTACGAGGAATTCCAGTGAATACTAACATGTTCATCTAAGCATTAAAGTGCTATCACGAGCGGAGCCCCAGATCACCAAAACTTACTGGCGAGTACCTACTGAATTTATCTTTCGACCCATGGTGTCCCCAGAACTAGTTGCAGGAATGATACTCTCCCTAGACCTAGAGGGCCTAGTTGTGTCAGCAAAAAGAATTGTGGTGTTAGGGACTGGCCCACATGGCTGCCAATGGTGCACCGTGTTATGCATATATCCCATTGTGCCGCTCAAAGACTTAACCGATGCAGAGCTTTTTTGAAGATGCCAACAATGATGGGGAAATCATCCTCGAAATGTGCATACCCTGTGAAATAATGGTGCAATACTGCAGAATTCAGGGCCCCTCATGGCTGTGGTCGCAGGTCGCACCATCCCCATTCAGCCAGGGAGACCTGCAGCACGTTCCCACATATTTATGGATAACCAACCCACATGATGTAGGGATGCTAAAAGAAGTGACCCCTGTAAGAATCACTCTTAAGTGTGAGACCTTACTCCCCGGGTGAAGTAATACCCATTGCCAGAGAAGCAGAGGAAGGGCTCTGGGAAACAATACAGGCTTTGCTACAGCAAGGGATAATAGTGCCCTCTATCTCACCATGAAAGACGGCGATATACCCTCAAACTCAACAAAGCAACGGGGGCAGTTGGAGGATGATCCAGCATCTCCGCCCCCTTAATGGTATAGTACAGAAGGAGTTTCCACGTGTCCCTAACCCAGCGTCCATTTTGTGCAGCATCCCTAAGGAAGCAACCCATTTCACCATTGTAGACTTGAAGAATGCCTTTTTCTCTGAGCCCCTGCACCCCGACTCGCAGTACCCTACAGCATTTACCCTGGATGGAAAGCATTACATACTTGTTTGCCTCAAGGGAACTACGAAAGCTCCAGTATATTCAATAAGATACTGCACGAAGACTTGGAAAACATTCAGGTGCCCAGCAAAATAATTCAATACGTGGATAATTTACTAGTGTGCAGTGACAGTGAGCAAAGCTGTCAAAGGGATTCCATTGCACTATTGCAACTATTAGCACAAAAGGGGTACAAGGTAGACAAAGCAAAGCTCCAATACTGCCTACTAGAAGTACTCTCCCTAGGGCAACTTATCTCTAAAGATGGAAAAAGGATCAACCCTGACAGGGCAGCAAGAGTGTGTGCCACTCCCAAGCCATTCACAGTGAAAGACATGCAGAAATTCTTAGGACTGTGCAATTATTGCAGGGCCCGGATTCTTGACTGTGCCGCATATACAAGTCCACTCTTAGGGGGCATCAAGCAATCACAGAAAGAAAGAAACACAATAGATTGGACCCCAGAGATGATCCAGAGTTTCAATGATTTAAAGGGAATAATCTCCACTGCACCTATCTTCGCCACCCCAGATTACATGTAGGAGTTTTACATTTTCTCACACTCAAATGGCACACTCATGACAGCAGTACACACACATAAGAGCACAATGGGCCACAAGCCTCTGGCTTAGTACAGTGGCTCACTCAACTCTGTAATGCAGGGGCAGTTCGAATCCGACCAGGCTCTTGCTGCTGCAGCCTTTGCGATCAAAAAGAGTTCCACAATTGTGATGGGGTACTCACTAACACTATATGTAGAGAATACATTATTTAAAAAACAAGGGGGTACTAGGAGTCCCTCTGCGGCACATTAGTCCCGGTTATGAAAGCCTTACCCAGAGTCTTTAGCTCACTATCTTTCACAGAGTAGAAATATCCAAAACATATCAGTCTTTGTCCTGACCTGGGACAGTGCAGCACCGAAATGCTAGGCAATTCTCCTCTGAACAAGAGTACCAACAGCAACCCCAGACACGTGTTTTGGTCTGGTTGGACCTCATCAGTAGGGGGAGCTGTGCCTCTCTAAGAATAGTGAGCAAGGGGTCCACGTCTGGATTCCCCTAAAAACGTAGGGTGAGACCCAAAGTTACTTAACATATGCAATAAAATAAGGGAGGTCCTGGGAGTCCCTCTGCCGGACATTGGTCCCGGTTAGGAGAGCCTCACCAAGAGTCTTTCGCTCACTATCTTTCACTGAGGAGAAATATCCAAAACATATCAGTCATTGTCCTGCCCTGGGGCAGTCCAGAACCAAAATGCTAGGCAATTCTCCTTGGGCAGGACCAAGACTGATATGCAGTGGAAATGCCTCCTCTGTGAAAGAATGGTGAGCTAAAGAATATAATTGAGACTCTAACCCGGGATATAGGCTGGTAGTTAAAGACAATCCCAGAACCCCCCTTACTTGTGCATATTAATCAGCTTTGCGTTTTCACCCTAAGTTACAAGGGCGATCCAGATGTCAAAATCTTGCTCACTGTTCTTAGAGAGGCAAAGCTCCACCTCACTGACGAGGCCCAACCAGGCCGAAACACATGTCTGGGTTGCTGTTGGTACTCTTGTTCACAAGAGAATTGCTTGGCATTTCGGTGCTGTACTGTCCTTTGGCCGGACCAAGACTGATATGCAGTGGAAATGCCTCCTCTGTGAAAGAATGGTGAGCTAAAGAATATAATTGAGACTCTAACCCGGGATATAGGCTGGTAGTTAAAGACACTCCCAGAACCCCCCTTACCTGTGCATTTAAGTAGCTTTGGGTTTTCACCCTAAGTTACTAGGGTAATACAGATGTGGAACCCTTGCTTACTGTTCTTCAAGAGGTACAGCTCCACCTCACTGACGAGGCCCAACCAGGCCGAAACACGTGTCCTGGGTTGCTGTTGGTACTCTTGTTCAGAAGAGAATTGCCTGGCATTTCGGTGCTGTACTGCCCTTGGGCAAGACAAAGACTGATATGTAGTGGACCTTTCTCTTCTGTGAAAGGATGGTGTGCTAAAGAATCTGGTTGTGACTCTAACGTGGGATATAGGCCGGTAGTTGGCAATCCCAGAACACCCCTTACTTGTGCATATTAAGTAGCTCTGGGTTTTCACCCTAAGCTACTAGGGTAATCCAGACGTGGAACCCTTGCTCACTGTTCTTAGAGAGAGAAAGCTCCAACTCACTGACGAGGCTCAACCAGGCCGAAACACATGTCTGGTGTTGCTGTTGGTACTATTGTTCTCAAGAGAATTGCCTGGCATTTCAGTGCTGTACTGTCCTTGGGCAGGACAAAGACTGATATGTAGTGGACATTTCTCTTCTGTGAAAGGATGGTGAGCTAAATAATCTGGTTGAGACTCTAACCTGGGATATAGGCCGGTAGTTAGAGACACTCCCAGACACCCCTTACTTGTCCATATTAAGTAGCTCTGGGTTTTCATCCTAAGGTACTAGGGTAACCCAGTCGTGGAACCCTTGCTCACTGTTCTTAGAGAGGCAAAGCTCCACCTAACTGACAAGGCCCAACCAGACCAAAATACATGCCTGGGGTTTCGATTGGTACTCTTGTTCAGAAGAAAATTGCCTGGCATTTCGGTGCTATACTGCCCTTGGGCAGGACAAAGACTGATGTATAGTGGAAATGCCTCTTCTGTGAAAGGATGGTGACCTAAAGAATCTGGTTGAGACTCTAACCCCAGATATAGGCCGGTAGTTAGAGAGACTCCCAGAACCCCCCTTACTTGAGCATTCATTATTTGCCATCTTGGATTGCTCAAAGTCCACATTCACCACCCAACAGATATCTGCCTATGAGATCATACTGTCAAGCCCACAAATCCATGTTGTAAGGTGTAAAACAGTGAACCCAGCCACGTTTCTTACACAAGCATGCACCGTCGAAGATTTGCAACAGCATGATTGTGCAATTAATGACGGTGAAGGGAGCGATATTCCCACAGCTAAAGACAGCCCCCTGAGAAATATTTTTTGTTGACGGGTCATGGTCAATTGACCAGGATACGGAGAACAGACATGTTGGGGCACAGTAGTACATCTCGTCTGGAGGAAAATGAATACGAGACAATTGTAATGAAAAGGTCACCCATGCATTACTCGGCCCAAGCAGCAAAACTTTGATCACGTCACCACAACGCTGCATGCAGGTCTTTCACTCTGGAGAAGGAGGGGCTTCAGGTGGGCAGATGGCTCACCAGTACAACTTGCCAACCTCCTCAACAAACTGATTTCCGCCCTCACAGAACCCTCTCTGGTGGCAGTCATTAAATGCACAGCACACACCCACCACACTGACGAAACCTCATTGGAGAACGCAGTCGCCAACTCAGCAGCAAAAGCTGCAGCATATCTCCCAGTGCCCACCCCTGCTGAATATGTTGTGACAACAGCAACTACCAAACCAGAAATAGACACATACACAGCCCTCCCAATAGCACAAATAATCGAGCTACAGCATAGGGCTCCACCAGAAGAGCAAGAGACATCTCTCAAGCGTGGGTGCGTGCAATCACCAACTAATCTCTTATGGAGGGAACAAAGTACAGAGAAGGTAGTGATGCCATTGGAATTACAATGCATGGCTTTTGAGCAGTTGCATTAATCTTCTCATAGCTCAAAACAACACATAGCAGCAGACATCCAGGAAGACTGGTTCATTCCCAATCTACAGGAACAGCTTTCAACGATGCTAGTTCAATGCACTACCTGCCAAGTGTTTAACACAGGAATGACACTGAGATCATTGCGAGGCACACTGCCCCGCCCAATCTGACCATTTTGGGAGCTGCATATTGACTATGCAGACATGGGGGAGATATGTAATGGGGATCGAACCTTATTGTGGTAGTGTGCCCATTTTCAAGGTGGGTTGATGCCTGTCCCTGCACCCACCCAGATGCCAAGTGTGCTGCAAAATTCCTTGTACAAGAGGATTTTCTCTGATGGGGGGAGTGTGACTTTGGGATCAGATAATGGCATACATTTCTTTAATGAGCTCTTCAAAGAGATCACAACATTATTAGGGATAAAGCACCGTATGTGTTCCATTTACCACCCACAAGCAAATGGGGTGGTGGAATGAAAAAACTGCTTACTTAAAAATAGGCTCTCCAAATTGTGTAACACCCTGAAAAAGAACTGGGGGTATTGCCTACCCCTAGCCCTGTTCCATTTGCGCATGCAAACTAGTAAAGACCACCACCTCTCCCCTCACGAAATAGTGAATGGCAGGCGCATGCAAACAACCATCTACCCTGCGAGGAGAGCATCAAATACCCATAAAGCAGTAGCAATTATGGGAGAACAGTTCAAGCAGTATCTGACACAATTAACATGAGCAATCAGGTGCGTGTCAACACAAATCGCACACCACCCACAGAGGAGGCACAGACCCCGATAGCTCCACAAACTGACCCAGCACACACCGAACCACTTTTTCCGGGGGAGCTGGTGTATGTCTGAAGCTTTGTGAGAAAGTTCAATGCTCCCAGGTTCCACAGGCCTATGAGGTTGTGTTTTCAACCCATCTAGCAGTAAAGGTGAAAGGGCTCTGTTATTGATACACCTTTCTGACATTTACAGGGCTCCACCCAACCTGACATTGGCTGCCCCAGAATAATTCTGCAGAGACATTTTTTGCATCTTTAATATCGAGCATACAGACATGAGCAAATGCTAAATGGCTACAAATATTTAGATGGGAGCAGATCCAATTGGCCAATGATACTGAACAAGGGTTCAATGTCATAAGAGTAGAGCTGAGGGCCCTTAGACTAATGACAATGAAGAACAGGTATGTGCTGGATCTATTGACCGCCATGGAAGGAGGTGTTTGCAAACATATTGTGAGTTCATGTTGCGCATGTGTACCTTCCGAAGATGCTGAAAATGGGACATTATCACACGTTATCCCTGCAGTGCATGAACTGGGGGTGAAGATGAAAAAAGAAGCTAGCCTTCAGCTGGGCCCCATCATGGCTTGGAACACTGTGTAACTGTTGGTGCCCATCATCGTGTTTGGCTTCTTGAATTTCTGCGTGTGTCAACTGGGTCTCCGGTGTTGTGTCAAAGCAGTGCCTGATAGCGCAATGATGATGGTTTCTATTGGCAGTCCTAAGATACCTCATGATGTGTGTAGGGCCTGGATGCTGATAAAGGTAACACCCGCATATGAGAAAGCAGTAAGGCAAGAAAATTAGCATAAATATCAGGGAGGAGAATTTGTTACTGTAAAACTAATGAAAGTGGGGAATGTTGGGATGGAAATGAGTCTACCCTACCCTGCTAGGCGAATCCCCTATGAAATAGTGTAGTGTATAAGAGGGAGAGAACAGCACTATGAAACTTGACACAGATATAATATAGTGTGAACAGCAGATGCATAACTTAAGAAGGTGCATAGAAAAAAGTGCCATTTTGTAAGTATGGCAGAGACACAGACTTGCATGGCCACTCTGCACCAGTTCAGCCCCATGGAAAGATTCAACTAGGCCCAAATCATTAAGGCAGAAGGAGCCCGCACCATCAGTTCTCACGGAAGCTCACTTCCCCTTTGTCTTTTCCCTGTTGCAAATACTCAGTATTATTGGAAGGAATGTGCCCTGCAAGGCTGTGCGACAACGCCAGGCTCCTCGCAGTGCCCATTCATCACAACCAAGCTGCCAGCAGGCCTCTAACCCCCACCCAGCCAAAGCAGAGCCAGGGTCCAGACCACTGACTCAAACCCCACACCCATGCATTCCATGATAGTGAGTGGCACCAGCCCCTAGCATAAACCAAGTGACCATAAAATCTAAGCGTGCGTGAATGTTTCACCCCCTCAACATAAAATACTTCCTTTGTAACACGAGGTACAGGGAGGTATAAATTATAGATCAAAATGAGGGTGTAAGCCTTGGGTGCGAGAGGAGTGGTATCAACAAAGCCCAGAATGTGTGGGTTGGTATGACTGTATTTCTTCCTCCCTTCCCCCTTGCATCAATCCCCAAGCTTCCCAGGTGCATGCCACAGTGATGTAGTAGTAGGCTAAGTAGATTATCATAGCTTTTACAATATCATTTATGAGAGACCTGACCTTCACTCCATGGAGAGATGAGCCCAGCTGACCCACGTGTGAATCGATAGACAGCTGAGAAACAGACCAATTGTAGCCTGGCATCCCCTATGGAGCAGGATCATGGATAATGTCTTACCAATCATCAGTGCGGGTTCAGACCCTATATGTTATGTCATCAATGATGCTGATATTTTGTATTCTGTACAATGAAACCTTGTTATCCTTGCAAGCTATCTCTTGGCTTCTTTCCCTAGGGGGTAGTATTAATTCTGTGTGTGCATCAGGGACTTGCCTTCATTTGGTGACCCTGGCGACGTGATCCCATAGCCCCGTACCTGCGGTAGTTTCCAGGCGACCTCTCCGGAAGGGCGGTGTTACGCTCATCTGGACCCCACAGGGGTGTCGATCGGACCCGGACAGCTGCGGTCTCCTTCAACGTGATGCGTACTGCAGAAATGACTGTCTGGACTGGCCCGCCTAGTCTTGTCTGCTGGACCCGAAGAAGTATTTTCCTGCAAGTGGAGACAGGGATTAACCACCTGTGGGTTTTAGTGATGGCCTCCCAACTGTTCTCGCTCTCCCCCACTAATCACCTCCGATATCCCCTTAGTAATCTCACCTTATGTTCGTAAAAGATGAGCTCTCCATCCTGCGTGTCTTGCAGGGGCGCGTAGATACCAGTTAATTCACTGGTTTGAAGGCGTTGGGAGAGTTCCGGTAAGTATTGACTCTGAAGTCCCTGGCGGGATTGGTAAGTATCAAGTTCAAAGAGTTCAATGTGCCCGATGTTCACTCTTGTCCCCTTCCTTCCTTAAGTTGCAACTGAGTTTGTGAGAAGAAGGTCTCGTACCTGCTGCTGGCGTTCAGGTAAGAGTCTCTGTTACCCAACGCTGTCCGGTTACTATTGCATGCGTTAACGTGTTGTTTTTCTCCCTCTTTACAGATGCGGCATATGAAAATGTGGAGAGTTATGGAATAATACCGCCGGTGGTAAGTCTATGGTGGTAAGAGGTTGTATTTGTTGATTCCCTTGGCTCACTTTGTTTTTTCTTGTGTCCCCTAGGTGCCGGATTACGGCGAAGAAATGATGGAGACAGTGCCGGATCGAAAGATGCTGTGAGAACTGGTGAGAATGGCGCCGTGCTGGAGCTGGCGAAGCGACGCATGCAGGACTGATGTACTTTCCAGGTCCGAAGATGAAATGGTTCCGGAATTAGGTGAGGAATTTGAAATAAGTTCGTTTTCTAACCTTGTCCTTTTCTTCTTCTTTATTCTAGGAGCTCCGGATTCGAGGCGGGCGTGGCAGAAGACTGGATACTGGCTGCAGGCACGCGGGAGTGGCAGAAGACTGGATGCTGGCTGCAGGCACGGTGAGCGTCACGCTGCTGGATGCAGAATAACGCGAAGCATGTGCTGCTGTTTGGGTGTGGTTTAAATGGCCTCCAAAGTAGTTCCAGGTAAGAAGTTCCCTAGAGCCACGCCCGAGTAAAAAATAGTCCCTGTAACAAAATAGTCCCATCCAGGCCTCATGTAGGCTTGGACTCTTTTGCAGCATGGTCTGCATCAGGTAAGTAAAGTCTATGACCCTGGCGCCTATGGCGCCAGGATTGATTTCTATGATGAGCCTGGCGCCTAAGGTGCCAGGACTGAACCCAGACAGCCCCTAGCCGGGGCTGCTGAGGTTTAAACAAATGTCTGGATGCCTGCTCCCGGAGCTGAGGGCCTTGGTCCTGAGGCCCGGGGGTAGGCATCATGACAGGCGGTGCCCACCTACAGTGACCAGTCCCAAAACGCATAGGCTGAGTGGCCTTGAATGAGCCTTCTTTGCAGAATCCCACCTGCACTTTGGAGTGGGCTGCGGCCACAAGGAGAGGTGCAGGCCTGTTGTGGAACCCCCGTGAATGGAGGTCTTCGGGAGAATGCATGCACTTGAGTATAGCCTGCAAGGGATAACAAAGTAGGGTTGGGTGTATAGAGCAGGGTAAAGATTGTGAACGGGCAGTGATTGATATTGAGATTTGGGAAATGTCTGCAGAGGGTGTGGATTTTCTGCCTTTTTTATTAATTTTGCAAGGATATTAAGGAAACGGAATAGAAGGAAAAGGGAGCCTTGCCGAGTGAGGGGAGATGGTGGCATCACTTACACTGGGCCTCATTGCGACTTTGGAGGTAGCCATGCCCTTAATAAGGGCATGTCTGCCTCCAAAACCGTGTCCGGGTCTGGGTTCCCTGAATGGGGAAATACCGGACCATTCCGAGTATGGAGAGCCTGGTATTTCCACCTTCAGGGAACCCGGGCCCGGGCCTTCCCCATTCCCATTCGAGCCCCCATAGGGCTCAATGGGAATGGGTTCGGGAGCTAACAACGGGCCGATTATGACCGGCCCGTTCTTAGCTCCCTGGTCCCCTCGCAGGACCCGCTCTGGAGGTCTGGTAAAACAAGGACATCCAGACCGGGTCCCACGAAGGAACCTCATGATATTGTGGAATGGATTTCACGGCGCTGGCACCATTAGGGGCGCCATTAAACCCATTCCGCAATAGTTGTAATGAGGCCCACTGTCGTGACCAGTGTGGGAAAAATATGAGGATAAAATATAGGAGCTCTGCATAATTAGAGAGCCTGGGATTAGCAGTGGTTGTTATTTTAGCTTGTTGTATTGTGCCACCCGCGCGTTCATTGTTGGAACATGCCAGTGTAACTAGACAACTTTAACAATTGATTAACAGTGAATAGTTGCCATAGCAACATTAAACGAGACGGTGGCTAAATGACACGAATGCGCGAATTACATTTCTGCGCTCTTAATACAACGCATGACGTCAGACGCCTTTGATTTTGGTTCTTTAGTAACAGTTTAAAGTAGCGAGAAGGTATTGGCACGCTTGCGCTAAACTGGCTAACGTAGTATGAGAGAAATGAGCACAATATAGGAAAATGGGGACATTTTCAAATTCTGTTTAAGGCTTTAAACGCTTTGATGGAGGTTAATTAATGGGACATTTAATATGATAACACAGGAGGAAAAAGCTGTTTGTCATCTTATATTTGTAATTTACAGGCTATTTAGAAGCGATCCATTGAGCAGTACTTTGGCAAGAGACCCATAACCGTTTTAAGAAAGAATAACCAATAGCGATTTATAAAGTGACTTTGAGATTAAGTACATCTTTGCTTCAGAATAGGCAAGGAAAACCTTTTAAATTTAGAATTTGTGTTTTATGTTTGTGGAAGATGTGAGGGTAGATACAATTCTTTGGGACCAAAGTGTATCCTATATATTATGTTCATGTTATAGATTTCATGAACAAGAACTTCAGTTCAAGAAAAGATTACCTCAAACATTGGAAGGGCTACCTAAGAAAAGGATATGGCACTGAAATAGACTTTAGGTTAGACGTTTGGGCAATTTCTCATACATGCATGAGAGTATTGGTGTAGACTCATCAGAGACTTAATGGTGCTAAGGTGGTGACGGATCTAAACATTTGTTTTCATGCATGCGAGTCAGAAAAATTATGATAAATAAGGTTTTCAATGTTAGGATGGATGAATGGCTATCATTAATTAGGTGATCTCAATGGATGGTGGACACACCTATGCACGGTGGGTGAACTCTGTCAGTTAACATATTAGAGAGTGTGCACACTTAAAAAAAAAAGGGGCTGAATCATATGCAAGTTGATATGAAGGTATTTTGTATGACAAGATGTTTATCCTATGTTTGTATTCATTTTTTGTCTCTATCTTCTACCCCATGCTTTGGAACAGACCTTTGATTAATGAACTGGTCGGTATTGAACTTTTAATTGTGATTGTTTCTTTTGTTTATTGGTACAGTGATGGTTAACTAAATGTTGTGTTTGGATTGTACATGAAATGTGATCTGATCCTATATATTGATGTGATGAAATGATAATAATGTAATAGTGATTTGTACTAAGGTGTTTTACCAGCCATGATGAAGAACCAAGCATTTTGAGGTCGAAACACGTGTTGGCAGGGTCACGAAAATCACCAAAATTGAATAAATATGAAAGTCAAAAAATGTGTTTGTTGAAAAAGCGTATGTATCCACTATCACAATGTCGCATGATTTTCGTTAAACTGAATTTTTAGCATAAATATTGAAGGATGCGCCCAGTGGACAAACCACACAACCCCCCTTTCTATTTGCATTGTTTGGCTTGTTACAGGGCGTTGAACCTGTTGTTTGTAGTCCTTTCAGCACTAACATACCCAAATATATTATATTATAACTCGAAAGGTTCAAAAATAGAGAAATAATTCAAGAGTGGTATGCGCAGAGGAGTATCAGTCCCCTCTATTTTTTTCTTGGTTGAATCTTTACGTAACTTTGCAGTCTGAGGGGGCTCACGAGTCCCAAATCACTTTTGCAATGTCAGTCAAATCCGTTACTCAAATCCAAAGTTAATAACAATAGAATTTTAAGAGGTTCCTATGGGAGTATGACTCACCTTAACTATAGGGCGGCGACATATGTATATATATATATATATATATATATATATATATATATATATATATATATATATATATATATAAATACAGAAAAAAACATTACTTCCTGTGATGTCATCAGGTCTGTGATGTCACTTCCACTACCCCTTGCATTTTGCTTAATCGACATGCCTGATTGCAAGGTTCTCTCACACAATTTAAGAATAAGCATCTCTTGCAAACGCACGTAGACGCACACCCACACACCTCCCACAGAATTGCATGCTTCCCATACATGTACACACCAGATACAGAACAGTCAGAATTAAAAAAATCCCTCCATGGCTGTACTGGGATGCCACCAGCAGTCCAGTCGGAGACTGCAGCCCAGTTCCAAAACTCTCCAACTATTCCCCTCCAAATACCAGTGTGAAAACATCTGCGCTCTGGAGCAGAACCATATAAAAAGATAATCGGTTCATTTTCCCCTCAAACACTTTACTCTCTATCAATGAGTCACTGCACAAATGTACTCCGCATGGGCCATAATAATAAATAAATGTGACTTTTAATAATTTATGGTTTTTATAGTGCTTGTTACCCTGCTTCACACCACAATGTATCAGCCCTAAGAGGATGAAAACCTGAGTTTGCCCTCCGGGTCTCGACCATGTGATCACAGATGGAGTATGATCACAAAAGCAAGCACCCAACGCAGGGAGCTAGCTATCTTTCATGCCAATTGTGTAGATAAGGATGACTAGTGACCAACCACCTGCTCATAATGATGGCTGCAGGAGGGAAGTGCCACAATGGCACAGGTAATATAGTTATGCTAACAATGTGTTACTGTATTGTTTTGTCTGTATTGAGGCTGCCTATGGATTAATGGGCCAGGTAGAAGGATGTGATTACATACAGGAAGGCACTCCTAAACAAGCCACTGACCAACTCTGTAGGCTTGAGTGCTGTAGGCCAGCTGGCCTAACACCCATTCTGTTTAATGGCATACACCTCTGGTACCATCAGACACATAGCAGAGTCTCATCAAATGATAAAGCATCAGTACAAACGTCACTCAAATGCCAAAAGCGTGGACTGCTGCAGTGCACGCTTCCCACAAATAGGCAGGACAGATTCAAGGTATCCTCCCACAGTTGATATCTCTGAAAAGAGCAAGCTCTGCAGAAGCACTGGCGCCACTGATACACACAAAACAGGGGCATCAGAAGTGCAAGCGTACCTCAATTACACAGAGGAGGTATATAATCATTGCTCTTTAAAGATGGCCTCCTACTCTGTCTGGATTACAAGGCACGCAGTGGTAGATTGACTTTCCAATGGAGCTCGAGTGCGTGACAAAGACGTATATCAGTCCAGCTCTCCTTGAGTCAGACACCAATGGCAGAAGCTTGTAGTAACCCTGCCTGCCCTACAAGTGTCCTCAACACTAATGTCCCCTACTGTACCGTCTGAGGACCAGGGAGCTAGTGGCCCAGACTGCCTGCCACTGATGCCACTCTGGCTGCCTGCCACTAACGTCAGCCGGCATGCCATTGCGTCAAAGAACCAGGCCAACGTGGGCTTGGGGGAGATACCTACCGGCACCCTAAGTTCAACCAACTGCTCAGGTCTGACCAACGAACCCTGGCCCTGACACCCGCTGTGATCAAGCAGTACACTGGACAAGGTAAGGGTTGCAGCTCCTCAGGTGCCACTGGAGAGCAGCACATAGCAGACTGGAGGAACATCGCCGAAAAAAGGGGTGAGTGATGTCCTGTCACCCCGTACCCTGTAAACAGTACGTGGCGCAGCCTGGACGCGGGTGAGTAATGTCCCATCACCCCGTACCCTGTAAACAGTATGTGGAGCAGCCTGGACGCCCAGCGAGCTGCGTCTCGCTGCCCTGCCTTCAACATCAAGGGACTATTCCGATGTGGCTCCTGCCGCCTGCAAGGTGTGGCTTTGCCAGTTTTGAACTATACCATCAATGGACCTGGACCCAGGGAAGTGACTCCTGAACGGACGCTGATGGAAGGTGAACTGGTCTCCTGCAGTACTGCCATTGCTTTAAGAGGACTCTGTAAACATGCGTTTTGATGCTGTTAACCTGCATAGTATTTACATGCATGTAGTGGTCTCAGTAAAGGACAATGATGTGCAGTGGTCAAAGTGTAAGAAAAGAATTAGTGGAATTCCCTGCTAGCCTGCCCCGCTCCTCACAAACCCCATCCCTGCACCCCCTCCCACACACAATACAAACCCCCAAACACATTTGCCTGCTGTTTTAGGAGATGTTGAGTGCAGTGCACTGAAAGTGCACGTTTCAACTTCTTCCTACACTGTTATTTTAAAACGAAACCGTTCCAGAACGGTTTCTCTTTAAAATAAAAGTATAAACTTAATTAAACAAAGTAGAGGAGCACCGCCCCCAACCGCTCCCGCTCACTTCGACCACTGGTGATGTGAAGCTGGGCTCCCGCAATTGGTAGGGGTGCTCTACATGGTACCAGTGGCTATCCATGAGCATCATGCAAATTTGGCCATTCCGTACCCTAGGTTAATAAAGGGTTTGTAACTTGCGGTCCAACTGCACTGCCAACTATCCAGCGGTGGCTTGCCCCCTGTGACCGTCACCTGAGGGTGATGGGTCGGTATGTGATATGTATATAAGAATGTGAGACCATATGCGTGTTAGTAGCACATCCTGTTTGAAGTTGGTCCCATGACTCTGAAGTAATGTTGTTCTGTAACAGGGGAGGGCGGGTGTGGCATGAGTTATGTTGTAATCACACTTATCCGGGCTTGCAGTGGGGGTTGGGCACTCCTCCTCTCGCTCTCCCTCCTCTTCCTCACCAACACAAGTGAGGGGCACGGATGGTGCCTTGCGGGGCTCGTCGTCTTCTCCCTTTTCTTCGGAGATTCCGACTTCCTCGTCGCCAATGTTATGGGGGAGGCAGGCCATGGACATCGCAGCAGACCCCTTGTGGTACTCTGGGACACCAGCACCATGGAGGCCCCATGCCTCGGAGGATTGATGGGTGGGGCCTGGTCATGGACATTGCACCAGCCACCCAAGGTGCTATGGGACACCAGCACCTATGAGGCACCATACCTCTAGGGGTGGCAGGTTGAGACCTACCAGCACATGCTGACCCTGGATGCTCTCTTGGCAAGGGGCCCCATGGCAACCTGGCCTGCAGGCCCTGCTTGTACAGGGAGGGACTGCATGCCTTAATGAGAGACGGACTCAAGTAATTCCGTATCAGAGTCTGCAGCACAGGGCCGTCACGAGAGGAGTACAGGGGGGGCAAACTGCTCCGGGCCTCGCGCTTGCTGGGAGCCTCGCTGCACCCTCTGCTAAGCAGAAGGCAGCATAGTCCACTCGTGTCCTTTTATTCACACGGGGGTCTGTGCTGCCCCTGCAATGATTTTGCTGTTTGTTGCGAAGCTGTTTGGCTCTGCAACAAACAGCAAAATAATGGGAGACAGCAGGGCTCAGAAGTGAGCTCTGCTGCCTCCCGTTATTCAGCTGACAAAGTAGACACAGTGAATGACAAGAGAGGACTCCTCTCCTGTCAGTCAGTATGTTCACGTTGCTCAGTGTGACCACTCTGACTGATGGGAGAGGAGTTCTCGCTTGTCAGGCAGCATGTCTACATGTCGGCTGCGTGGAAGCTTTTGAAGGATGGATAGACGTAAGGTAAGTGTTTTTTTATTTTAAATTAAATGTATATATATGTGTATTTAAATTAAATTAGTATGTATATGTGTATGTATGAGTGCATTTTGATGTTTGTGCCAATGATGTGTTTGGTTTTATGTATATATGCATGTAAGGAGTTGTGTAACTGGTGGATGAATGCATGGGTGAAAGTGTTTTATGTGATTGTGTGTTCAGCCCACCTCTAAATGTAGGCACCCTGGGGGCCACTTCATTAAGGGGTGGGTTCATGGCATCAGAGGTGCACCCAGGTTAAAATGTCAGGGGGGGGGGCTAACACTTCATTTTGGGAGAGGCGCTAACTTAAGGGGGCAAACTTCCTTGTGTGGGGGCATCTAACATCTTTCCATATTAGAATAGGCTGGGAGGGGGGGTAAACTTACTTGTGTGGGGGTATCTAACATCTTTCCACATTGGAATTAGACTATTCTGGTGAAGCTTTAATGTTACAAGCAACTAACTATTGCCCCCATTTCTGAAACATCACACTTAAGTACTGTTGTGAGAATGAGAGTTCTCATGTCACCACTTTCCTTCTAATCACTCCCCTGGCATGCAAGTGCTAACCCCACATCACGATTTCAATTACCTAAACATGTATGCATATCAATCCATTGCAGGGTCTTTGTTAACATCGAAGCCCAGGCCCCGTTTAATGTCTGTCTTTTTCCGTCTGGCCACGCTCTCTTGGTCAGCCCGGCAAGGGCTGGGTGAGAGTTTTGATAGCGGATAGTGAGTGGGGCCAAGAAACCCATTGCGCTGTCGGACTCCGCACTGATGGATGGCATCTGGCCCTTTCAGCTTTTATAGTTGAAATGGCCTCCCAAGTAGTTTGCCCCATATTGGCAGTTTTATGACACAGAAACCTACTGATAATCTGCAACTTTTAACCACCTTGCTGCATTATTTTGACTTCATTATTGATTTAAGCACTCCAGAGGTGCCTTGGACTATGTTTCCAACCAGTAAGGCCAGGGGTATCCCAAACATCAAAAAGAAATGGGCCCCCACCAGCCCTGACAAATCTTCAGCCAGCCCTGCTCCCTTTTCCCCTCCCAATTCCCTGAGCCCCGCTAGGAAGCCAAATAGCTATTGCACCTTCCCTTTGGCCACTAGTCGTACCTTTCACCCCAATTCAGAGGCTGTTTACTTTAATAATGCTATGTTAATCTCTGGAGAGGTGGGCTATCTAAAAGCTGAGACCTGAAGTTAAGACTTTGGTTTTATCAAAGTGAGTCTGATGCCGCTCCTTAAAGATCTGCTCAATAGTGTTGGGTCAGTGCACAGCATTCTTTTTGTTTGGGTTATTCGGTGTGCCACCAATAAACCAGAACGATTGCTTTAGCGAACAGACAGAGGTGGAAATAGACTTTTTTTGTGAGGCATCCCTCCTACTGCAGTGAAAGAGGATCCAGCGATGGGAGGATTAAGAGGGTGTAGAGCAGGTATTTTATTCACCTGATGAACATTTGGCTCTTCTCCTCAGAGGATTTATCATCAGCAAAGTTCAAAATCTGCACCCCTTTTAAACCTAAAAAATGCACATCAATATTTCCAGTACAGTGCAACATTGACAAGTGATTTCACAGGGCTCCCGCTCAGACCCTTAAGTAGTCCTGTGGGGAAGTGTCTCACTTTGGAACCTAGCAACCACGGTTCAAATCCCTGCCCAACATAGTTTAAAGCACGAACACACCACAGCATTCTAAAATAAACATATAGTGCACATAGGTTTCCCAGATTGTGGAGCTGTATCTGAGATCTGGTGAGTAATGTGTAACCAGATCCTGGATCTGGGAAGATCCGTCGCAATGACAGGATTGAGTACAGATAGGAAGAAATGGCATATGAGGAGGGACACAAAGCTTATAGATGTTGTTTAGTTATTTGCCCACACATTGACTTCTGATGGCCATGCTAATCCCTATGGAAATTCTCATCCAGTTCCTGCCCTACCCACCCAAAACACCTCCTGATTGGAACTCTGAGCTAGCTTTAAACAAGCCTTGCCATAAAACTTTGCCCTCAATGTGACTGAAAGTGTTTTCTCAAAGGAGTCTTCTGAGAGTTAATGACTTCATGGCAGTTGTAAACACGGAACCAGTGTAATAAAAATGTCTTGATCAGGTCTGCCTTCAGCCACTCGATTTAAAAGCACCCTGTGTGTGTTTAGCTGAAGAAAACAAGCATTGGCAAAGCCAACCGTTTTGGCTTGTGTATAAGTATTAGGCATTTGCCAGGCACTGATATTAACTGCTCAGGTACTCAAACCTTTTTGCACCTGGCACTTTCTACGGCCAGCTAATACCAATGGAAAATGCCTTTCCCATGCCTACACGAAAGCCCAAACTGTTAGCATTTGCCAATGCTCTTTTTGCTTTACCCTTGATGCACAGGACTATACATCAAGGTTAAAGCAAACATACTAATTGGCTAAATTGGCTCACATTGCATTTAGGGCAATATAGACAGTAATAATAATAATGGTGCACAGTCAGCCTGGACATACTTTCTGTGGCATGGCATTTTTACTGGCTCAGAGTTTCTGTGGCATGACATTTTTGCTGGCTCGGAGTCCGTACATGGTAATAATGGCACATATTGATGCAGCCTGCATGGACATACATGAGAACAAAAGCATAAATATATTTTTATACTAGCATAAGTTGTGTGGAAAGGTGGCATGAAATGTATTGGAAAATGTTTTTGTGTACGGTTTATGATTTGCAACTATTGGGAATTTCCATGTGCTTCCATACAAGACCAATTGCAAACTGTATGGATTTCTACCCAATTTTGCAAAGAAAGTGCTGTAAAATGCATAATTTTCACCTGTTTCAAACATTTTCTTGGTAGTGAGAACCCCATCAAGCAACCCTTGTTTGGTTTAGTCTCCCGTAGTGTGCTCTGTTGATCCTGCATAATTGGCACAAACATTTAAGCCTCCACTGTACATCATTTGTAACTGTGTATGATGTGTGTTTTAATGCGCACATAGGGGCAGGGTGCTCCTTAATGATATGATATGGCATTTATAACGCGCCTTTACACAAGTGTTTCTAGGCGCGACAAGGCAAGGAGGGGAAACAAAAAAGGAGGACAAAACACTGATCTTACTAGGCCTTGTGTCATTCAGATCGTGCAAGAGGAGGGAAGGGGGGAGTGGAGAATGCAGAGGGTGGGGTAGGATGGAGAAGTGCAGGACGAAAGGAGAAACAAGACTGCAGCCAACGGGTGGCAAGTGCGGGTACTCATAAGTGCAGCCAACGGGTGGAGAATAAATGCAAGAGAGGGGACTGTAGGGTTACAGATACAGACCACAAGTGCAGAGGAGCCAAGAGGCAGTACAGGCTTGTAACTGGACAGGCAGGACCTAGGCACGAATTCAGAGGGTAAGCAGTGCATGGATCAGGCAGGTGATCATCAAGGGAGAGGAAGAGAGAAGGCAGAAGCAAAGAAAAAGGTCTTGAGTTGCTTCTGGGACCAGATATGGTTCTGCTCAAGTTTCAGAGAGGCAGCGAGGCTGTTTCCACAGGGAGGCCCCAGCCGAAGAAAGAGATCTGCCCCCAAATCTTTGCTTGGAAATGTGACTGACCCACAGAGAGTTGGAGGTGGCAGAGCGGAGAGCTCATGTCATCCTATATATATTTATGTATAGGATACAAAAGTTAGTCTGCCATAAACCTTTCTTCATTAGAGAAATCTAACTTTGCTGTAGTTGATTTACAATTGTAGTAATAAACCATATTTGGGAATCTGCACTCAAACTCAAGGAGAGATTTCTCGAGTCTCCTGTTTGTGTAGGTGCTGCCACTGGCCCAGTGCAAAACATTGTAAGGGGACCTAACAAATGTTTTGCCCCATGCCTCACCACATCTTGTGACAGCCCTGTGCAGCCATTCTGTTTCACGTGCCTGCAGCCCTTTTATTAACTTGGGCCATGGTGCAGTCATGGCCCACCTTAAAAGGGCACTGCACATGGGAGGGACACATCCCCTTACAGGGGCAACACACATGGGAGTGCTACTCTGTTACAGTAACATTGGATGTGGCGGGTCCCGGCCAGGACAAAGGATAGCCAAGCAGGTACGGCAGTTCACTCTCCTCTCTCCAGTCGGCAGAAGGACAGGCGCAATGCGTTTGGCGTTTTCCCTTAACTCAGGCTCAGAAGCACAACACAGACCACAGCAGTTGGCAGCATGCAGGCCAGCAGAATAGTGGCTTTAGCAACGTTGGTGCCCACTTCCTGTCCTCGAACTGGAAGTCTGAGCATCAACAATGACACCGTGAAACAGGGTTAAAACTGCATCATATATGTTATCATGCAGCTTGATTCCGTGGCAGGTCCATGTCACAGTATTGTGACTGTAAATGTTGTGGTACTTAATGTCGCATTGTGAATATTGCTTGCCCTAATATCGTTTTTGACATCCGCGTCCCAGACTCTAGAGTATATCACACTTTGCTGAATCCCCTAACACCATGGGCCTCATTACGACCCAGGCGGTAATCTTCCGTCATTACCGCCATGGCGTAATGAGCGTTTACGCCGTGGGCCGATGGCGTAAAGAGCGCCACATTACGACCCATCGCACACGAGCATTACGCCATGGCGGTAATGCAATTAACGCCATGGCGGAAAAGGCCCCTACCGGCATCGTAAAGCGCGCAATGTGCACTTCCGCCAATGTAAGTAGCGGCCACCGTAATTAGCGGCCACCGTAATTAGCGGCCACCGTAATTTGCGGTGGCCGTAAAAAGCAGGACCGGAAATAGCGTCATCGCGCCGGAACGGGAAACAGCACGTCGGCCATCTTTAAAAACACAATCCATTGCCATCCTACCGAACAACACCAGATCCAACCCTGACACCTGTCCCAACCAATCACCCACCCATCCAACTACCCAAAAATGCCTAAAGCTGTTAAGAAGGCATGTGACCGCCAGCGCCAGGAAAGATTCAGCCGGGAGGAACTCTGCATGCTTGCGGAGACCCTGCAAGACAACGCAGCTGTCGTTTTCTCCCCTGAAATGACCAGGACAGCGATAGGGAAAAAGAAGGCCATCTGGGCCCTGGTGGCCGAGCGCGTCAGCGCGGTGGGGACCGTACCCCGCACCCCACAGCAGTGCAGGAAGTGCTGGGACGACCTCCGCATACAGGTCAAAGCGGTCATCTCTGCGAACCGCAACCTTGCAATGGGTACCGGTGGAGGGTCGGAATCCCCACTAAAACTCCAACCGTGGGAGGAGATTTGTGCAACCACGATTGACATGGAAGCCATTGAAGGCGTCGGAGGGATGGAAAGGGGAGCTCCGACATCAGGCGATGAAGGTAGGTGCCTCAAACAAGACATGCCATAGTCACTGCAGTCCATTCATGTGTAGCACAAGGTTGCCCTAGAGTGTAAATGCAACACATTTCCACACTGCCCATAGCCACATGCGAGCACCACCCTGTATACACTGCTGGCACCCGCATACCTGCATCCACATTCCACACTAAAAGGAGACAACCTGCATGGCCCTGCCTGAAATCTGCCTCATCTACTGACCAGAATAATGTCTATCATTGTCATTCCAAAGTCCGCAGACCCATCAATAACGCCCTCCCTCCTTTGCTCCACCACAGGCACAGATTCACACCCCGAGGACCAGGACACCCCTGCGACGAAGAGAGCCAAGAAGGCCAATTATACCGTCCCCGCACCCTCGACCTCAGCTGCAGTGAGGCAGACCCCACAACAAGCAGGACCCACTGCAAGCATACCGGACGTCCCACCGGCAAGCACCCCTGTAGTCAGCAGGCCAGCAGCAGCTGCTCCACCTCTACCAAAATTGCCTGCCACAGAAGGCACCGGGTCAGCGGCCAGCAGCAACATGGGTGAGACAGCTGCAATAGCTGCATGTTCAGACTCAGACATTGAGGAGCACGAAGTCAGAAGCCCCACTGACCTACTACATTCCCCCTGTTTGTCAGACGCCAGCCCCCATGAGGATCACACACAGGGGCACACAGAGGTAGAGGAGTGGCCTTCTACCCCATGCCCAGTCCTCAGTCCACAGGAGGGGAGCAGCCCCTCCATCACACCACCAGCACTGGCCATGGGCCAGCAGGGGCAGCAGTCCCTCGAGGACATCACAGAATGGCAGCAACAACTGTCCACGATGCTGGCTGAGCATGCCGCGGAATGTGTGGGGGCTAGGGCAACCATTGAAAAGGCCACAGAGACCCTAAGGGCCGAAGTTGCGCAGAGCACTGCCACCCTGAGGGATGCCATGCAGGCCATGTCCAGGGACATTTGTGCTGAACTTGCCGGCTTGCGTCGTGCGCTCACTGAGCTCACCCACACACTACAGGACGTGCATGCACGGGGGCAGGCAGGGACATCCTCCACTGCCAGTTCTGCACAGAGCAGCCCCGTCCGACGTTCCGGACGTAACCTGCGCTCCACAGCCAGGGGTCCCTCGGGGGCCGGGAGAGGGGGCTTGTAACAGCCTGTGCCCACTGTCACAGGCATCTGTTGACACCTACATGGGGTGTGTTGGGGTGTGCAGGGGGGAGGGGGGACGGGGTGTGTTGGGGTGTGCAGGGGGGAGGGGGTGTGTTGGGGTGTGCAGGGGGGAGGGGGTGTGTTGGGGTGTGCAGGGGGGGAGGGGGTGTGTTGAGGTGTGCAGGGGGGAGGGGGGAGGGGGTGTGCTGGGGTGTGCAGGGGGGAGGGGGGAGGGGGGTGTCATGACGTTTCATAGTTTAAATACACTTTTTTCTTTCCCAAAATGAAATGTGTGGACATTTTCATTGCGTATGTGTGCTTTATTGGTGTACAGTCCACAGTGTGCATGTCCCAGAGACACACAGTGCCCCAAGTGCAGTCTCCATGTGATTCACACCAGCCGTGTGTGCTAGAAGCAGTGGTCGATGATACTTTGGCGCATTGCACGCCCCTCCTGTGCGTCGCCTCCTCCATGGGGTGCCGCCCCATCTGCACCCTCCTCATCCTCATCGTCAGGTGCTTGCAGTTCTGCGTCAGGGGGCAGGGGCACATTCCGTCTGACGCACATATTGTGTAGCATGACACATGCCATGACGATCTTTGCCACCTTCTCATGGTGGTACAGGAGTGCCCCACCAGACCTGCTGAGGCTTCGGAACCGTGCCTTCAATAGGCCGAATGTCTGCTCTATGACCACACGAGTATGTGTATGTGCACGGTTGAAGTCCTCCTCGTGCTGGTTCTGCGGGTTACGGACTGGTGTAAGGAGCCACCTCTTCAGGGGATAGCCTGCATCACCTGTATGTAGGCGAGAATGTATGTGTCAGTCATGTCGTCTGATCAAGAACATGATGTGCCAACATGGCTTGCATCCAACTGTTACTTTGGCTCACTTCTACATGCACTAATTGATTCACACAATGCAACCAGTATATGCTCATGGCTCCCATGGCCTGTTTTGCATGCCATCACCCAATGTATGCAGAGGGGTTGAGTGCATTGTGAGTGCCCATCCTCTGTCTCCGTTCTCTGTGTTACTCACAGCCAGGTGGAGTATGCATCATCCCCCCCCCCTTTCAGCCAGGTGGAGTATGCATCATTCCCCTCCCCCTATCAGCCAGGTGGAGTTTGCATCATCCCCCCCCCCCCCTTTCAGCCAGGTGGAGTATGCATCGGTACGTCATTCACCTGCCCACTTCCATGACATTGGACTCACCGAGTAGCCAGGATCTTGGGCCTGCATGTCGCTCCATGTAGCGTGGTATTGAGGAGTTCCTCAGGACCATAGAATCATGGGTTGATCCGGGGAATCGGGCACAACAATGTGTGATGATCTTGTTGGAGTCACAGACCATTTGCACGTTGATTGAGTGGAACTGTTTCTGGTTGCGGTACGGTACCTCCATGGCACGTGGAACCACCAATTCCACATGGGTGCAGTCGATGGCACCAATGCAACTGGGTATGCCGGCTAGTGCATGGAAACCCACTTTGGTGTTTGCAATGTCCTGGGCAGTCCGTGGTAATGAGATGTGGTCGTCTGTGTGCTTGAGGAGGGCATCGAGCACTTGGATGAGTGTTCGTGAGAATAATGGTTGTGAAATGCCATGCAAGTGCCCCACTGTGTGCTGGTAGGTGCCTGTGGCCAGGAAGTGGAGTACAGACACTACCTTCAGTAGGGGGGGGATGGCGGTTGGAGTTTCTATCATGCTGATGATGTCGTTGTGTATCATGTCTACGATGGCGGTGATGGTGTCCCGGTCCAAACGGTACAGGGTGTGGATCTGCTCAGCAGTGAGGTTGAACGGATTGGCTCTGATGCGTGGGATTGGGGGATGCCTGCGTGGTGGCACTGGCTGTGCTGGTGGGGCTTGCTGGGCCTGCCTTGCCCTCCTTCTACTCCTGCGTCTCCTCTGTGCTGCCTGTTGTTGTTGTTGCTGTTGTAGCACATGCATTGCTATCAGGTCCTCCAGCCCCAACATTGCTAGTCGTATTGGTATCATTGTGGAGTGTGACTGGGTGTGGGAAGGGTTGGGGTGTGCTCTTTTTGTACTTCCTGAGTCTGTATTGCCTTCACCTGTGCTGTTTCTGTGCACCTGTGGCAGCTGCATTCACTTTACATGGCCCTTTACGGTTGGTTCGCGATGGCGTAATTAGCACCATGGCGGTAAGGTACTTAACGGGCTTGGTGATGGCGTTAGGTGCATGTCCGCTTGGGTCGGCATTTGCGTACCTTTCCGCCATGGCGCTAAGTACGGTGTGGCCGGTCGCGTACGCGCACCCTTAGCGCAGTTAGCGGCAGCATTAACTACGATGCCGCTAATGGCATCGTAGTTAACGGTCACGGGTCATGATCGGACCTGGCGGAAAACGATGGCGGTAACCATTTACCGCCATCGTTTTTCACTTAGCGCCAGGGTCGTAATGAGGCCCATTGTGTTAAGTACCACACTTTGTTTTACACAAGCCCCTACTAACACCACATCAATACCAACCTCATGTCCCTCTAACATAACAAAACATTTGTATTTGTAGAGCACCCATTCACCCCAGAGGGGCATCTTGGCTCTACAGGCAGATATCGGATGTTTATTGAGAAATACAGTTACGACTAAACAAGTATTTGACCGTGTGACCTTTTTATGTATTCAGTAGCTGAGCAAGAAGGCTACTGCCCTCCCAAGCTCAAACACTACAAACCATTAGCCTACTGGGAAATAACTCTTGGTACACCATAGATCAGTCCACCTCTGTGCCAAGGAGCCACCATGAAGGGGAACTGTCACAGGTGCCAGTGCTGCATGACCTTTATGTTACATTAAAGCAGCAGAGGTTTCAGGGCCTTTTATAACCGCTCATGTCTGTTTAAACAGTTGGAGGAGCCTGGGAACTGGTTGGTAAGCCTTGGCATCCCTAAATTGGGCCTCGCCTGACCATGTATCCCACGTAGAGGTTCGGAGAGCTGATTGCCCAAGAACACAATGTGCTCAAGCGGCAAAACTGAGATTTGAGCTCTGGTTTATCATGCTTAAATGGTGCTGCTTCTACTTCAGAGTGATTAGGAGGCAGCAAGGTTGAAGAAAAAGAGGTGAGGGCGAGGGTGAGCGGTGGGGGTGAGTGAGGCATGGAGAAGAATGACGATGCAGGATGAGAAGCAATGATTGACCTTCCTCCTTCCCACCACTCACTTAGCTCACACACTCAACAACACTCATATGATGAACACAAGTGCAACACAAATGTACCCACTGAAGGTAGGCTAAAGCCAGCTGTGACAATAAAATACATATCAATTGCTCATAGATATCAATATCTCTGGAAAAGGGCAGTACCGCTGAATGCTGCTATATGTACCAGCACAATGATCACTCTCTAAAGAGGGGTCGCGTGCGCCTCAATGTGCTCGGCGTGAATGCCGGTTCGAACCATGAAAGAAATGGCATCCATTGAGTACCTTTGAAAGTTCCCTTCGTCAAAAATCAGAGATATGCTTCTTCAGTGTCGATTAAACATCCTGAACACAAGGGAGGTGCAGTGGAGAAGGAGGATTCCAGGGGTATGAAATCCGCAGTGCAGGTTCTGTAAGGCTGTTGATTCGGTGGAATCGCCAATGCATTTAATAATGGCCCGTGAAGCCCTAATTAATGTGAGAAGCTTATTTTTAAAAGGACGTCTGGATTTGGAGAAAACCCTGTCTCCTCTGAATAGGTGGAAATGGTTTCTGATGGGCGATCAAACTTGTTTAGTAATTGCATCCATGAACATTTTGGAATACCTTTTAGATGAGCATGGAAGGGAGGACCATTGAACTATCTTTCAAGGAGGTTTATGGTGATGATAGTTTGCTGAATGGTATGAACTATATGTCCAGGACTCTCAAGAGGAGGTGGGCGATTGGACACTGTAAATATCCTGTTTTTAGTTTTTCTTCTGTCTCCTTTCCTTTCTTTTATTTTTTAAATATGGATTAAATGTTGCATATGTTTATATGTTAAAGGTTTATTTGTATCTTGTAAACAACTTGTTTGTTTTTTGATCATGAAACCAATAAAACATTAAATAAAATAAAAATGGAGATGTACAATTGGTAATTGAACTCATACATGGCTCAAATTGGCTCCATCCACTTTGAGCCAATAGGTGGTTAGAATTGGGATGACACATGTACAAACAATAGACATATATTGCTTCAAATTAGCTCATTATTTTCCTAACCAGATTAAGCGATTAACTTAAAACACTCTGAAAAATGATAATAACAACGCCTTACATTAATACTGCGCTCTTAACAATGTTAATGTCTCTCTCTCTCAGAAAAGCTGCTCTTTGAGCTATTATGATAGCTTTCCTTCACAGAGAAGCATCTGTCTCAAAACTCTAAAAAAAATTGTAATGCCCTCCCTTACAGAAATGGGATTCTGTGAAAAGCTGTATCGGTTCTCCCTTTTGTTTATTTGGTGAATCTGTTTTATTAGGATTGCTTTTTTTATGATTGTAGGGACTGGGGTTTGAAATTAAAGAAAATAAATGGAAAAAGAAAATCAGCTTCCTGGTAAACAAATGAATTAAAATTTTAACTGAAAAAAGAATGAACTGTTTGTTCATCCAATCACTAAACAACGGCTTTAACAGACACTTGCCTTTTGTTCAGAAACAAACCCAGTACAAATGAAAAAGATAACTATTTCTCAAGAAATTAAATGGAAAAGGAAAATTAATGTGTGCAAATCTGTAAACAGCTATCGGCACTACGTAGACGATTAAACAAAAGCCTACTTCATTTAAAAATGAGATGAACAATAAATAGACTGAACGCAGAACAAATGCCTATTATGGTGAATGTTCCGAAATCAAGTGTAATATGTTGGAAAAGGTCCTTGACTCATGCAGCAGACAAGCCTTAAGTTATATCCTTTATATTGAAATATACTATGCGAAATTTAAACAACAGTAAAACATTTTTTGAAAATGACAGGATTCAACTATACCAGGCAAAAAATGATTGCATTATTGCATCATTTCCTTAGCCACAAGTATACCAGAATGCAGTATTACCAAAGACATATATTTGTTATGTTATGAACACTTTTAAAGCACAACCCTACACCAGCTAGGGCATCATGGCGCTATAAGCGGGACTGAAGAGAGGAGAAGAGAACGACGCAAAGAGATTAGGCACAGAACAGGAATATTTTTACAGCACGCTGGAATAACAAACGATCATGGACACTGCGGAGGGAAAGGGGTAGAGAGTTCCACAAATGTGCAGCGTTGACTGAAAAGGAGTGACCCCCCCCCCACTCGCAAGAGCACTTGAAACAAGAGATGGAGATGCACAGCGCAGCGGCAGAACGGAGTCGCCGAGGGGGAACATAGCAAATGAATTTATTCTGCAGGTACTCAGGGCCAGTCTTACAGAAGGAGTGATGTACAGTGCAGAGTGCCTTAAATTTGACATGTTTAGGCACTGACAGTCAATGCATGAAGTTAAGAATGGGAGAAGCAGAAGACAAGCGAGAAGCCCCAGTGGTCAATTTAGCTAGCCACAGAAGTTTGTAGGATTTGCAGCCGATGAAGAAGATATGGTTTGGCACGCAAGATAAAGAGAAGTGCAGTAATCTAACGAGCCAGAAATCAAGGAAGGGACAACTAGAGGATGGAGCTGAGGTGGAAGATAAGGAAGCACTTACTGCAAACACCGAAGCTTAAAATGAATGGTTCGGCAAACTGTGCTAGCCTGGGCCAGCATGGAAAGAGATGCCAACAGCTTCTCCCCGGTCCTTAACCACTGTAGAAGGCAGTGGTATGGGACACAGTTCAGGTGATCAAAAAGCAGTAGACCATGGTGAGGCATAAGGGGGGCACTAATAATAAGAACCTCTGTCTTATCGCCATTAAGACGGCGACAGTAGTGACCCATCCAGACATGAATTGCGGATAGGCAGGAACGACAATGCTCGGCCATAGAGGGAAGAGCCAGATCAAGCCGCATCAGGATCTGGGTGTCATCACCGTAAGCATAACACTGAATACCAAAAGATTGAATACGTTTGATGAGAGGCTAAATATATACATTAAAGAGGAGAAGAGAGAGAACAGCGTCCTGGGGTACACCACAAGTGAGGGGAAGAGAAGTTCAGGTGAAGGGAGAAAGAAAAAGAGATTGAGAGTGATCCGAAAGAAAGGATAGAAACCAGTCAAGGACCCGGCTGTTGACACCCGCCAATGACAATCTCTGAATCAGGATGGCGTGATCAATGGTGTCAAATGCAGCAGAGAGATCTAAGAGGATCAGGGCTGCGATAACCACCCTGACCTACGATCTGTGCCAGGTCATCAACCACGCATACCAATACTGATTCGGTGCCACGACCAGGCCCGAAAAGGGATGATAAAGAAAGCTTCCACCAGTTTCATGGGGGATGAGAGGAGAGAAATTGGATGAAAGTTGGAAGATAGTGAGGGATCCAAGTTAGGTTTTTTGAGAAGAGGAATAATCAGCACATGCTTAAGTGCAGGGGGATGAGACTATTACAAAAAGACAAGTTAACAGCTGATGACACTAAGGTCGCAATATGTGTAATGATGTCTTTGAGTGGGCAGAGCGGAATAGGGTCTGTTGGGGAGATGGATTTCAAACCCAGCGTAACAGAGATAAAAACTGGAAAATCAGTACAAATTTGAAAATTAGAGCAGGAATGAAGAGAAGGCTCAGAAGTGGGGATGGCTGCAGAGGCAGGGGATGGGGGTCAAAGAACAGGAGATCCTCTGTTTGATGGTGTCAATGTTATCATGGAAAAAAGGTGGAAAGTGATGTGCACAAACTTTGAGAGGGGATCACCTTGTTAGCAGAGGGTAAGGACGAGAGAGAATGGACGAGCTTGAAAAGATCCTTCGGAGAATTCACTGCTGAATCAATACGAAAAGAAAAGTGTGCGCATTTTGCCTTTGTGATGGTGTAGTTCTAACCAAGTCAAACCATCAAATGCTGATATCTATAGGATTGGCATTTATTCTGTTTCAAACCATTTTGAGCGCCAGCTCGAAATGGTTGGAATCGCTCCAGCTGATTCGAGCTCCCTGCCTCGTTTGCTACGGTAAAAGTCAGTGGTGTTAAAATCTTTGCTACCGTTTCTGCTAAGCAGATTGATTCAATAGGCCAATCAGTTGAAAATCTTGAGGAAAGTCCTTCCCTAGCGCCCTGTACCTGGGGCAAGCTACTCATCTTATCAGCCTTCGGTGCTTCAAAACTCAGCAGCTAGCGTGGCCACTTTTGCTCCTCGCTTTTCTCATGTTACTCCCATCCTTCGTTGCCTGCACTGGCTCCCGCTTCACAAGCCGATTTCTAATTCCATTTGTTTTGTCCACCAGGCGTATTATGGCATAGGAGCAGGGTATCTGCAGCAGAAATGTATTCATTATACCCGTGCCCGAGTGCTGCGGTTCACTTATCTGTGTTTTGTTGTTGTGCCTTGGGCACAGTACACCCGGATTGGCAGCTGGCCTTTTTCTATTGCTGTTGCCAGAATGTAGAATCCTCTTCCATCGTTTCTTCGTGTTATTGAGGATCATCTTGCTTTCAGTAGAGCCCTGAACACTCACCTGTTTTGATCCCTTGCCGCTCTGTTTTCCCTCCTAGTGCTGCCCCAAGTGCCAAGATGCCCTGGGGCGTAAGTCACGCTATGTACATTCCAAATACATACATGCATAAATACATACATATGAGTGAAAAGGGTGCTGAACCCCCAGGGAACCACCTGACAGACATGAAACCCCACTAGATTTCTAACAGCACCAGCTCTGGAAACGGTGTCCATGACAATGTGAACACCACTGACGAGGGTTCCTCCTTTCTGAGGATTACATGCCAGATTAAAAAGCCCCAAAGCTCCTTTGCAGCCCATTACACTGATGAACTCAATTTAACTAGCTTGACTAAGCTCAGAGGAACATGTCAAATCTATAGGCAAGGTCGTTCCACATTTGCCTCTTTCCTCCAAAGATAGATATTGCACAATGGTTTCAATAATCTTTGTTCTACGTTGCCCTGCTGTGCACACTTCATAGTTTTTTAAAGATTAGGGAAGGAAACCTAGAGGACTTGGTAATGCTTAAGATGTTATCTGTATGATTATCTAAACGGTAGTCACTCTCCCACAGACTCATAAATATTTCACGGCAGATTTGGGGGGGTGGGGAAGGGTAGAAGCTGCTCATGTTACGAGTGAGTGGGTCACCACGTCTTGATACATATAGTCATATATTTATCAAAGAAGACCTCAAAAGTGCAAGTGCCACAATCCATCCAAACACTTAAGATAGGATTCTATGGATTCACAAGACATGGGCCAACTAGGAAATTCCAGTGCATTGAGAGGTCGTTACACACACGCTTAATTAGGAACCCTCAGATCGTAACAGTGTTAGGGGCTCGGTGTATCTAGTAAATATTCAGTGTCAGCAAGGAGGGGAAAGTGCACTGGGAATCAAACGTCAATCAATGTATTGACGTGCTAGCGCCCCCAAATGCATACTGTACGCAACTATTGGTCTCTGTCGTTTTACTTCAATAAACTGATATGTGTGCCACGTATATGTATATACATTGCAACCAACCCAGCACAGCGCACGCAAGCACTGTCTGAGTACTGCTCTATACGACACTCATATGCACGTACACATTCTCTCCAGTACTTCACTGAACATACAAACATACACAGACTGACCCTATAACTAACTGCACATACACAAATAGGACTAAACCCACAATTCACCTCCACCACTGAACCCAGATAATGTTTCCAACACCACACAAAGACACTGTCCCCAGTACTGCACTTCTTAAGTTAAGCACAGCACTACACACACACACACACACACACACACAGCACTGCAGTACAAACCGATCCCAGCGCCCCACTGAGCATACACATCATCACACTGCAGACATGCAGACACAAACAAACACTAACACACGCACGCACTACCCCAAACTCAGCCCTGCTTGCACACACACACATGCCATAACCGGTAGCACACAGACATACACACCACCACAGCACTTGAACACACCGTGCCAAGCACTGCAAACATACAGCATTTGGCTAATTTTTTTCTGAAAGTGTCTGGGATAAGGGCACACACAGCCACCACCAATTCTGCTCAACCCATTTATTTGTAATGTGTGTCTGTGTCCCAATAGCAATGAAGTGTTATAGTATTATACAAGATGATATTATGTACACAACATGTAGTCATTTGCTTTGTGGAAGTCCATAGACTAAAATGTATTATTCTGATGACATAACACTTTCAGTTTCTCATGCTGCATTCAGTCCAAACCTTGTATCCTGGCTTAGTTCCCAACAAGGCCCATGTCGGGCAGGTGTGGGTTATCCAGTCCTTTTTTTCTTTGCAATCATGTACTTTCTTGTGCTCCATTTATGATGGCAAACCCTAAACTACAGATACCACAATTTAAAGGGTACAAACATGAAATCATGTCTACACCCATCTATCATGGGTTTACTTGAGAGAGTTGATTCGAGCGCTTTTAGTTTTGTTCAACTACCTCATCAGAAATGTAAAATCACAAGCACAGAATGCAGAAATCCCAGGCATACAGTAGCTACCAGCTCTTGGCATAGGGCAATGCGAAATCTCTGAGCTTGTTGTAAGATCTATACCAGAGTGTTTATATTGTTCTGCTTTGGGTATGGCATTCCACAAAACACTATAAGAGCTCCATAGATCTCCAGACTCATAATTAAGGAAAATGAAAACATACACAAAAGGCAGGAAAAGTGTTGGCAAAAGTGGATATTGTTATAGAAAAATATGTTTTTCTCTCTCATTTAACATAATTTTTGCTGTAATACTACTGATATACTCAATCATTTATCAAGTTCGTGTATCATATGGTCATGCTGTTAATATATTAGTCAATGCAATCAATCCATTAGCACATCCTATTGTCAGACTAGTTTAGTCGCAGTAAACAATTTAACATGAAAATGCACATACTGTGTGCAGAGCTAATTATTTCCAATAACAGCCAAAAGTTGCATTTAATGATACATTGGGGATATTGTGAGGGTATGCACAAGGGGATGTGTTGTGCCTAGATATAGAATCGCTAAGCACGATAGGGCACAGCGCAGGGAATGATGTAACGTCTCTAAATCCCGTAGATGTCAGCACAAGGGTTTCCACCCTACAGACAGACTTCATCAGGACGTAATCCAGTTATGCAAGTGAATGTTAAGTATCTAAATCAGGTCATTTGGGTACTTTATACTAGGAGAGAGATAGCGCTGACCAATCCCTGACATTATAGCACCTGTATCCTAAACAAAAGACTAATAAGCTAATGCATCAGGAGGGACATTATTAAACAGCTACTAGAAAATGGTTAAGTGAAAATAAAGTTCCTGTGAACATTTAAAGAGTTCCCACATGAGCAGCACGTGCCTTTATAAGAAAAAAGCTGTGCTCCAATTTCACTGCTTCAAAATGTTTGTAATCGGAAATAGTTTGTCAATTCTGTCTTTGCTGAGTACAAACTAAAAAACTCTGACACTCATTTTAAAGTCTATCCGTTCTCAAGGAAACTAGGATTTCCAGGCAATGATTTGTGCTGCTACTATCAAAATAGAAAATATGCTAATTTGTATGTATACACTAGACCCCTACATGTTGATGGCCGCTTGCGGGGCAATGAATACTGTGATGGTTGGTCGGTACGTCCTCTCCCTCACAGGAGGTATCGCCCCCTTTGGTGGTGTTGGCAGTTGCTTCGGCAAAGTCTATGCATTTCGGTGCCTCGTCCAGGATTACGTGGCATGTTACGCATTCAGTCGGCTGACCGCTTCCCTGACCATGCCTCCAGGATGCGATAAAACGGATGCCTGTGCAGTCATCTCTGCTTCTGTTTAGCATTACTCCCCTTAATTGATTCCTGATGTCTTGCTTCCGATACCGGACTACGGAGTGTTTTCCCAAATTCCGACCGCTCACGTTTGGCTTTTGGCAAGCACTCGATTGACCAACCCAGACCGCTACCTGGACTTCGCTTGTCCATCCTCGGATCCTCCATTGTCAGTAAGTTGTCGACCTTGCCTGTTCTTCCGGACTGCCTATTGTGTTGTTCCATCAGCACGCTCTTTATCCCGGCCCAAGGCTGTTCCACGATTACCGAACGCTACAGTTTTTGCATCCTTGCAGCAAACTACCATCCGTAAACCTGGGAACTTCTTTCCTTCTCTCCAGACATTAGAGATACCTTCCTGCTTCCACAGTGTGCCTCATTAATTCCACATCGCTGTACTTGTTTGCCACAGATTGCTCCCTGGGTTTCGTATTCTTCACACAACACATTCCTCAACCGGAACATTTAGCACCTATCTGCTATTGCTGTGCTCCTTGGGAATTAAGTGCATTCATGGACGCTCTGCTGTATGCACCATCCCGAACCTAGTGTGGACCTCATTCTGCCCGGGGTTAGCCTTCCCATACTAACTTCCTGTTTGTTGTGTTATCCTGTTGTTCTCTGTTTTTGGTAATTATACAAGACTTTCCAGTTCTGACCAGGGTAAGACTCGCATTCCTTCTGTGCTATTCCTGTTTGGTTGACAGAGTCCTCTAGCTAATCTCGTTCTTTCTGGTTTAACTAGGGGCCCTTACATCTGTATGCTGACAAGCCAGTTAGGTATAGCCCCTTTCGTCTTTTCTGTTGTTTACTGGCTTTCTTAAGCATCTGCAATAATCTGTCCTGTTTTCCTTTACAGCTTGGTTTTAGCAGTGTGAGTGCCCCCGCTCTTTAGTTTGATTGGCTCCTCTGTCTGTTCATCCCAGCAGAGGGCACATCATAATAAAGAGTTACCCTCAAGTTGAGGAGGGTAAGGTCCTGGCTGGATCTAAGCTTAGGAAGATTACTAGACTTCTACCACCAGTCATACTCAGCACTCCGGGTTCCATAACAACACCCCGGCCTGTGTGGTGAGTAACAGTGTATTGACGATGTTGTAGTTTCCTCATTGTTATTCTATTTATTTAAAATCCCTTAGGATATTTGTAACTGCGCTGCATATCTAACCTCCCCCTTCCCAGCGAGGTCTTTTATTTATAAGAGGACATTTACTTTGTGTACCAGTATCATTTGCCCACAATAGGTGCCTTGTCACCCATCCCCCCTTCCTTACTCTCGAAAGTGATAGGTGTGCCCTTCCTATCTGATGCTGAATAAGTACCTTTAGTATAATGTCACAACCTACCACAGATCAATTCCCAGCAAAAGAAGACTTCAAATGCAATTAGAAAATGGTTGTAAAGATTGTTGATAACCAATGAGAGAGAATGAATTGGAAAAAGATGGAACTTCTTTTTAAATGTTTGGTCCAATCATGTTTGAGAGGTGGGTGGCAATAAGATATCTGGGAGTGTTTTAACTGTTGCTAAAATGTATAAAAATGTATCAATTAGTGTAGTTCATTTAGACTTGAGTTGGTTTGGTCCAACTGCTCGCCAGATAATTTGTACAATATTCCTTGCTTTGCATGCAAAACGTGCACTCGTTCCTCAGGTGGTGGACCCGGTTTGGGCTGAGGTAGTTAGGGGTCAGCCCTGACACTACTAAGCCCTATTGGCATTTATTCCTTCCTTTACTCCTTGGTATAATGAATTACTTAGAGGGAGGAACTTCAGAGATAAGTAGACCCCAGACCTATAAGAATGAAGAGCCCATTCAGCACATCTTCAGCCGTGTTTGTTTAGTGCTCTGGGACAATATCCTGCTTTAATGCTGGGATATGCCTTATGCTGATCTGTGATATTCCCAAGCAATCCCATTGTGTAAATAAAGGTGCTGGGCCTCACTTCTGTCTACTGTGTTCTGTAGTGTTAGGGAGAATTCTCAATTATGTGCTAATTTCTTTTACCTTAGAGACCCCCAGCAACTTTGCTGGATTTTGAGGACTTGATTTGTTTACCTGGGGAGAGTGTGACCCTTTTTCCCACTCTCTCATGTGTTTTGAAATGTGTTTCACTATTGTATTTTCTTTGGTTATGGAGTTTCAGACAACTCCATAGGCATCATCTTTTCATGTGTGTCACACAGCACCCTCAGTGCAGTGCCACAGGGAAACCTTTTCAGGCTTTCCCAAGGTTTAAATACCTTCTCTGGGATAAACTACTATTTCCCAGGGAGAGTAAAGTGAAATTGATTTTACTAGTCTTTTTAAATTCCTAGACCCAGCACCCCTATCTTACTATAGAGTGCTGGAGGGGTTACTTTGTATCCCCTGTGTCTAGATACTCATGTGGCAGTCAAATGCTAACATTTCCTCTCAAAATGGCTGATGGCAGTGGTTTTCTAATGAACTAACATGATTTTTCCTGACCGCGAACACTGGTAGCGTTAAATCACAGAGCCATGTTTTTCAAGATGGCGTCTGAGCCCCCTTTGTTTAAACAGATCCCGGTCTTTTTTTTTTCGTCATTTCTTTGTGGAAAGGTCCTTCTAGAGTTTTGCTCTGCGCGCCAAACCTAGTTTGGTTCCTTTGTTCATTCGCCTTTGGCAGGCTTCAGAACTGAAGACCGCCTCTGGCGCCTGAGTGTCTGGGGGGCTCAGGAAGTGAGGGAGGTGCACAAAACTCCCTATGTTTAGTCTCCTAGGAGACCCAAATGCAATCTGGTATGATTGGCTGGCTGACTGTCCGACAAGAACAGCCACCTTGCTGGGTGAGTGACAGCTAGGCTGGAATGAATGGAGAGAACTGAATAAAAGGCAAGTCTCTTGGCTTGGAAGGCAGAGTCGACCACTGCAACAAACGAACCGAAGACGAGCTTGAAGAGGATGGCTGCTGCAACTCCTGGACCGTTGGTTTGCCCGTTGAAACCCTGCTGCAGGTCCGAATCGCTAAGTTCATCTCGACAGCGAAGCCCTGCAAGGACGCCTTCTCCCTTTCACTTGGTGGGGCCAATCAACTCAACACTAGGCCACCTGGATACCATTCTCGAAGCTGGTTGTATTTTCCTCAGAGTGCTACAGGAAACCGAATAACCAGGGAGAGGGACACCAGTTTGTGTGCTTTACTACAGCTACCGGAATTTAAGATTTGTCCAGTGCCAGCTTTTTTGACCAGTCCCAGTGCAGTGCAGGAGTCCCCCAACGTCCTCCCTCTTGTCCCCACAACTGAGGTTCAGGAACAGCGAGATCTGCAGGAACTGCCAGGAACATAAGTCTTCAGCTGCATCTTTTTCCTCATTTGTAAGGTACTGTGAAACGACACTGAGAGCACTTACCTCTCGCGGTAAAAGTGCTTGAAACTTTCGCAACTAGCAGACCTAATCAGCATGTGACCCAACATATAATTCTTCTTTTTACAAACTACTTCTGAGAACTTCCACAGAGACTTTACCGTTTACTTAGCAGAACCGTTTTATCCAATCCAATACTTTAAGCCCATTGACTTTGGCCTAGCCTATTGAAGTGAATTGAATTGACTCTTCTGGTGAACTCAAGGTATCTGCACTGTCTAAGAATAATTGTAATCTTTTTATGTTCTGAACCTATTCCTTTTTGCTCCTCCTTCAAAGTATTCTGAATGCCATTTTGCTCCTCCTACAAAGTAGTCTGAATGCCTCCGAAACTTAACGAGTATAGTACTGAAGTATATTTGTGTATGATATTTAAACTGCCTCCTGCTAGTGAATATTTTATAACTGACTGTTGAATAAATTAATAAGTGTTTAACCAAGAAACCGTGAGTGTTAGAGTTTATTTGAAAATCTGTGATTGTAGACCTCTGTGTAAGCCTGACTGCTCAGCTCCGCTACCAAAAAGTGCGTAGTACAGACTTATACCAACGGTTGATTTTGCTTACACCTGTAGTCAAAGTTGTGTGTAGTGGTCCCAAAGTGTAGTGCATACAAACTCTAACACTGAGCCTCACTTTTGTCTAGTGTGTTCTGTTGATCCTTTGTCAAAGTTTTGAAATTATAAGAGGCCAAAATGCAAACTTTCACACTATCTCTCCAAAAATAAAATTAGAGAACACATGTTTAAATTAGATAAAAATAAATATAATAACTATTACTAACTGTAAACATTCAAATACTTTGCCCAGGCATTTTGGTTGTCTGAAGATTAGAAATTGATTCCCCTATCTACGCCCATGCCATTTACTAACAAAAAAAAACATTGTGTTGTTTGACAAAGTTTGTCATTCTCTATGATATTGTAGCAAGCTAAACGCCCACATGAGAAATCGGTATGCACAGTTCGAATGCCAAATGGTCAGAACCAATCTTTCCCTAATAGGTTGCTAAGCTGAGTTGAACTCATTTGTTGAAGTCTACTTTCCTATATTATTATGCTAATCCATCCAGCCAGCTGCAGGAACCTTTCTTTGTTTCTCCCTCATTGTCTGTACCAATGCCTGCCTTATTCCATAGTTCTTCTTCCATATGTCTTGCTGCGCCTCTGTCATCTTTTTCTGGGTGTTCCCTCCTCTCTCATCCTTCTCTTGCTCTGTCTCATAGTCTGTTCATCCTGTTGTCTGTTGCACCTTTGCTATTTTCAGCACCCCTCTCTGTATGGTTCTCACCTCGCAAAAACATTCCTTGTTGCTCCCCTCTCAATTCTCTTTTCTCCCTCCTCCCCTTTCACATCTCCACTATCGTTAACTCCGATTCAATCTGCATCCAGCCTCTTCCCTCTCTCCATTTAACTCGCTCCTTCCTCACACACACATCTCACGTGCTATGGCTTGTGCCATAAACTCACTACCTATCCCCCAAGCTCTGCTCTCATCTCCTCCCTCTCTCTCCGTCAACCATTGCCCGCTCTCTCTGTTGCTCTGTGGCCATCACCTGTGGTATGCCTGGCCTCTAGCAGCAAAGCGTCATGGAGGGAGCTGCTGCTCTCTGATCTCCATGGCTGATCTTCTAACAGTGCCTGGTATTAAAAGGATCAACTGCCAGTGCAGATGGGGCCTACGGGAAGTATGTGCTGACTGTCAAGGCCATGTTACATGCACTTCTAAGGGTATGATGACTGAGTAATATAATAACCATGCTGCACAATGTGCATATCCACAAGCTGCATACCTGTACCAGAGAGTGACTACAACAGGGCGTCTGTCACACATGCTCTTCTGAGGTCAAAGATTTCTAAATGTTAAATATGTTATGTTACTTGGCATTTATATAGCGCCTTATATATCATTGGTATGAGCTCAAAGCGCTGGTAGGTTGAACGCCCTCGGGAACCGCAGTTCCGGTCAGTAGAGAGAAAATAGTGTTGTATGGTGCGTGGGTGCACCGGATATGTGTGCAGCTGGTGTAGTTGTTGGATAGCCGTTTCGATTTGTGCAGTCTGGTGGGTGGATGCCCAGACTGGATTCTGGCCACGTTAGGCCTGCGGAACGCCTATGCGGTGACTGGCCGGAATGTGCTCAGCTAGCTGCATTTTATTAGGGTGATGAGGTGTTCATGGGGTCATATTCGTATGTGAAAATCTAGGCTGAATTATCAGAGGTATAGCTGTGTTCTATTTGAGTGATGGTGTATAGTAGAAAATAAGCGTAGTGGTGTGATATGATGGTTATCTTTAAGGCGCCTGTGACCAGGACGGTGGGGACATACATAGCGACATACGGATACATAGGGACAGGGACGATACAGGTATAAATGGGAATACAGTTTTCTATCAAGATGTGATGTAGAATAGAGTTCGCAAATTCATCTAAGTGTGGTGCATGCTATCACTCAACTTTCTATCTAGATGCGATGCAGGCTAGGGTTCACAATTTCATCTAAGTGTGGTGCATGCTATCATTTGCATTTTTAAGCCTTGCGCCATGCCCAGGGCAGGAGGGCCCAAAGGCCCTGATCCAACAGGCCTCAGACTAGATATGATACAGCTTGGGTCTTGTACCCGAAGCTGAGGCGTCAGCCTCCAAGATCACACTGGTAGGCACCTCAGCCGACAGCCAAGTAGTTAACGACCTTACTCACTACCTCAGAGCAAGCTCCAATAGGCTGAATGCTCTCGACACCTGTGCCGGTAGCCTTGCTGGATTAGCCATGCTGGATTGAGCCGAGGACAGACTCTTGGAGGGGGCACTCAACAAGTGCATGGGGATCCGAGGCTGGAAGCAAGCGGTCGCATGAGGCACAGCTCATGAATCCTCCTGCGTCCAACACGCATCAAGGAAGGCATGAAAGGAAGGGAAATAATTGTAAACAGAGCAAGCAGAAAGCTGAAGAAGTCTCCCCGCTGGCTGCCAGGTCCGACAACGTCCGTGCAGAAAAAGGGACTGAGGTGAGGCGCCACAGGGCATTCCCACATCCAAGGCCACACCTGTGCGTGCTGTACTAAATTTGAAGGGGAAGCTCAATTTTTCGCTGTCAAAGATTCAGGTACCGTTGTAATGTTGAGGGGCGCCCCACAAGGATGGAGCAAAGGAGATGGGCGTACGAGTATGTATATGGTAGTCCTATGTTGATTTCAGCCAATTGCGGAGGGTGACCATATTTTACATTTAGAACTGCATTAGTCTGCCATTTCTGGCATTCAGCCTAATTGGGTAGGGTGGCAGCGCTTTGCCTTCAGCCAAATTGTGTGAAGTAGCCTTATTTGACAATCTAACTTTATTTGTAGAAGGTAGCCTATTAAGTTTAGGAATTCTTATTAAACTGCCGAAATTAAAACTAGGGTGCCGCTGCGGTGCCATAGTCAATTCTCAGTGTTCCATTACTAGGCCATTTACAGTCAGCTGTGCCAAAGTTAAAGCCAGGTGTTTCTATGTTATGCTGATTTATACTGCACACTGCTACCACCACCCAAGGGCAGACTCCAGGCGCTCATGTGGCTCCGCAAGACAGGAGGGCGGAGTGTGTTACTGAAAATAGGATAGGTTCAGAACCAGGAGAACCTGGAGTCTATGTGCATTGTCTGGCGTGTGGGAGTTGGTTGAGAGACCCGGCTTGTTGTAAGGGTAGGACTCCGTGCCTCAGATGTGTGCTAGTATTTTATGCTGGGTGTGTGGGTTGTAGGAGGTTGTGGGGTTATGGTCATGCGCTTTGGTTAGTTGTATCCATGGGGGGGGTCCAGTGTTGCAGATGTCCCTTAGGTGTTGATTGAATTGTATTGGTGTGCTTTGCGTAGGTTGTTTACAGAGCGAGAGTGGAGTGCGAGAATTAGATTAATACTAGGTGTGGATGTGTTATTTGGATAGCCCCTAGTTATGTACAGTGGCGTTGGTTATGTTGTAGGAGCAGGAAAAGGGGGGGGGAGATAAGGGGGAGAATTGGTTAGTACATTGGTTAGTTTTGACAGTAGTGGGTAACCAGACCACCTAGATTTGAGAGACAGCAGTAATGGAGGAGAGCAAATCATATCCCAAATAAACGCGCGAGGGACAATAGGTAGTCAGAGTGGTAGGGCTTTACTGGATCCCAGTAATGGCTGTACTCCCTGCAAAGACATGCAGAGATCACACTTTGCCTCATGTCAGGTGTGGCATAACTAGCCCTGGCTTACAGATGAGCATCATATTGTGTTTTAGTAATTATGAACCTGTGTTTTTAATGTAGTCTGGATTTCAAAATCTTATGCAAATTGCAGAGCATGATTTGAAACCGTGTTTCAACATATTTATAAGAAACACAAATGTGCATAAGGTAATGATACACGGTGTGAAAGGGGTATGGTTTTCCGGTATTGCTACTTTAGCGGGCTTTAGCATTGACATGGTGGCCAGTTACTTTGCAGGCAGATTACAGTTAATAATAATAATAATAATAATAATAATAATAATAATAATAATAATAATAAAAATAGTTGTATAGAACACAAGAAACATTAATTTTTGAAAATAAATTAGATCATCCTACGTGGCCAGGTACAGATATGAACATCTTTGTTCAACCTGAATGCAAATGTTTGAATTCTGTTAGGGTCATCTTTGCCGTTAAATTTTTTAAATCGCTACAATGAGTACCATTTAGTTGGGTGATAACAGCATCTGCTGTTTACAGTGCTGTGAAGCTACTGGCATTCACTGCAGTGCTGTATAGCTTACGCCGAATGCCAGGTGGCCTTTCCACTGTAGATGGATGTGGAAGCCCACAAGGCTATCTGGATAAGCTTTGCTGCCTATTCTGACCACACATTTCTAGAAATCGCATGCTGCAACATAGTGACATGACTCTATCCATAACCTACCTATCCACACAGGGGGTAAACCTTTGGATCTCTTATTCATCTCCACCTCTCTCTCAGCCACTAATACTACTGTCACACCATTCATATCTGATCACTACATTGTTTGCACCACCATCTCCTTTCCACCTTCTGACCTTTCCTCACCACTTGCTTCACTAATTAGCAATTAGCAAAAAGGGAGTGTACACCTTCTGCCATTCCCCCTTTCTCTCCAAATTACAGTTCTCATTCTCCTCCACACTCAAGGCCTCTTCCACCAACACTGCCTGCTCTATCTTTCTATCCCCACTATCTGACTCATTCTCCTCTCACTTCACACTGCTTATTAACACCCCTAATTCACAGCATCCTCAACCATGGGTTACCCCATGCATACGCTCTCTCCGCACACACATGCGCTGTGTGCTGCTTCAATTGGAGGTGAACCCACGCGCAGGAGTATCTGCAACTCTACTTCTCTGCCCTGAACTCTCTCAAGTCTACTCTTGATGGAGTGAAAGGAAATTCTACCTAACCCTCATTGACTCTCACCTCAGTCATCCTTGCCTGCTACAGGACACTCTAAACTCACTCCTCACTCCTACTAAGTCTATGGGGAGGAAGCACAGCTCAGGGAGGGGCAGCGTATTCATCTTGGAAGCAAGACAACGTAGTACAACACAGGTTCGAATTCCGATCCTGCGCTTAGAAACCACTTGCTGGTATTAAGTGTGTTATAAAAGAACAATTACAATTATAATTATGACCATCAGCTCCACTCTCACAGCTAATGACCTAGCTGAATACTTTGCTGCAAAAATTTCCCAAATTAGAGACCTTCCTCACACTCCCTCCTCCTACATTTTACACTCTGCCTACTCTACCGTCATCCTCTGCCTCTATCTTCCACTTAAGTCACACTAATACTGACAAAGTGCTATCTCTACTGATGAAGACTAAGCCCTCTTGTGCCCCATCAGACCCTGTTGCTCCTCAGCTAGTCAAGCTTATTGCCCCTTTAGTGGCCTCTCACCTAGCTAAACTCTTCAACCTGTCCTTTGACTCAGCTTGCTTTCCCTCTGTTTTCAAAACAGCCACAGTCATCCCTCTCCTAAAAAAGCAAGGGGCTGACCCGAAGCTACCAGCTAACTTTCGCCTTGTGTCTCTCCTTCGACACTAATGTAAAGTGCTCGAAAGGGTTGTTTTCAACTATCTTACCAACTTCTTAGAAATCCACAACCTTCAAGACCCCCTAAAAGCAGGTTTCCTCTCATGTCACTGGACAGTAACTGCTCTCAAGAATGTGTTCAACTTCATCGCCTCTGCTAAACACTACAACTTATCCTCTATCCTAATTCTCTTTGACCTGTCTGCTACTTTTGACACTGTCGATCACTCTTATCTCCTAAATACTATCTTTCTTCTTGAGATTCATGATCAAATCCTGGAATTAATCCTACCTTGCATCTCGCCATTAATCTGTCTACTGAAGCATCAACATCTCTCAATTCACTCCTCTAAATATCGAAATTCCACAAGGCTCTGACTTGTGTCCACTCCTCTTTACACTCTACATCTCTGCTCTTGGAGCACTAATCGTCTCCTTTTGGTTCGCGTACCAACTCTTTAAAGACAACACCCAAATCTTCTCTTTTCTTGATTTCTCCTCTGATCTCTCTATGATATGATATTATATGATATGGCATTTATAACACACCTGTACACAATTGTTTCTAGGCGCAACAAGACAAGGAGGGGGAAACATAGAGAGGACAAAACAACAATCCTACTAGGCCCTATCAAATTTTCAAACTGTCTCTCTGCCATTAAATATTGGATGGCATCGCACTCCCTGATGTTAAACTCTACCAAAACAGACGTGCACTTCTTCCCTGCCAAAAGCTCTCTCTCATCACTTCCTATGCCTATACAGTTCAAACCTGACATTCTCCCCTACTCTTCTTCAGCTAGAAACCTCAGCGTCATCTATGACCCTTCTGTAACGCTCACCTGGTATCCACAGGAACGTCACTCAGCCTGTTCTGACCTCTTACGTCCTCGAACCCTTCCCTGGAGGATATTTGACTGGAAACTGGGCCTGAAACACAGGATTGGTAGAGTTTAACTCCCTATTGTCTCTGTGTGCTTGAACCCTTTCTTCCCCGGGGTCCAACCCTTCTCTTTGATCCACAGCTCACCTTGTTTTCTTGGATAGTGTACTCGCCGTCCTGCTTTCAGCGCAGGGGCGCGTTGATTGATGCGGTCTCGTTGCTGCCTAGTTACTTCACTGGCAAGAGTCCGACAGGTAAGTATAATGAGTCTTTTGAACAGTTCTCTAACTTCGTTCCTTTCCTTCCTTAGATGATGGCCGGCGTCCAGGGAGTGCGATGTGCGATGCACCCCTTTCGTATTTGTATTGAACTGAGTTCTTTTCCTGTGTCTTTTAGGTGCCGCAACGTTTTCAGCGTGGATGCCGGTTATGAAGAACAAATGCGGTGAGTAAGCGCAGTATGCAGCGCCTCTAGATGTTTCCACGCTAACCTAGAGTGTCTTTTCCCTCTTGCAGATGAATGAGAAGTTCCGGAGACAGAGTTCCCCCAGAGCTGCTGGGATTCAGGTAAGCGTTTGAAGCTTGTACAGTATTTAAAAAATAAGCAAATATTTGCAGAATGCTTACTAATGCCTTTTTTCTGTTCTTTTCCCCTTTCCCTAGGAAGCGGCGTGCCGGGATGGGAATGACACCGCCGAAGATGCCCGCAGAACAGAAGTAGCGATGAATAATGGGCAGAAGTGCCGCAAGGTAAGGCTGTTCCTAACGTTGTTCTTGCAGGAACAGAGAGCAGAAGAAAGATGCAGGCCTACTCGAGACCGATCCGAACACGGTGAGTGTCACGCTGCAGGTGCAGAAAACGCAATCATGTTTCTCAGCCTGGGCGTGGCTTAAATAGTCTCTGGGTATCCCAGGTGTCTCTGGGCTGAACCACACCCAAATGACTAGACTGCACATGTAGTTCTGGGAACCGAAATATGTGGGGGCATCCTTCTTGTCCCCATCAATGCACTACAAGTCCAATCCCCAATGTTATCCTATGGGAGTGAGTGAGTCTGGTGCCACAAGCGCCAAGTCTGACTCCAAGTGGGTCATTGGAGGGATGGAGAGACCCTTGAGGGCCATGTAGGTGATTGTGGCCTGGCTCCAGCCTGAAATCTTGGAGGGCTGGGGACATGAGGGGCAGGAATCATGATACCTTCTCACACCTTCTCTACTTTCGTCTCCAAAACTGGAACAACAGCTTGCCTCACCCTCCTAAATATAATGAAAATCAGGTACCTCTTTACTTTCAACACCGCCAAGCATCTCTTCTTTTGTTTAAAGGTGTTTGTTAGAAGAATTACATATACAAGGCATATAATTGATACAGCAGATAATTTAAGATATATGGCATGTACAGGGAGAATGCATAAAACAATAGAAACCTCATGCACATGTAAGCCAAGTACACACAAAACACCATTTTATGAAGAAGATATGAACATTTAAATAAAGGGGTGAAAAACAGTGAGACAAACAAGACAAGACAAAGGGACAGTACGTGTACAAGAGGGGTGGAGTAGGAGGTTGCAGGAACATTCATAAAATGGTAATGCTCACAGAGTATTAATGAGAGTCAACATTGGATAGGAAATCTAGAAAGGACTGCCATTTCAAATGTTGTTGTTGGTACTCTTGTTCAGAGGAGAATTGTCTAGCATTTCAGTGCTGGACTGCCCCATGGCAGGACAAAGACTGATATGTTTTGGATATTTCTCCTCTGTGAAAGATAGTGAGCAAAATAATCTGGGTAAGGCTCTCGTAACCAGGACTAATGTCTGGCAAAGGGACTCCCAGGATCCTTCTTGTTAATTTACCCTAAACAAATTCACTACCCCCACCCCAGCATACTTTTCGACCACGACCAAAGCCACTCCGCTTGGGACCACCAACTCTGGCACTCTCCCATTGAAATCCAGCCACCTAGCCTATACAGACACCACTAGAATGGAGAGTCTCAACTCCCGCACTTAGGCCCCCAAATCAGCCCCTTGCTTTGTTGCTAAACACACCACTCAAACCACCAGGCCCACCCCCCACCAAGGCCACCCTCAAAGCCACCCTCACCCCACCAGCCACTGCCATCATCACCAGGCCAGAATGCCTTGCTTGTGCCCTCATTAATGCACATTCTACATGCGCAATACCCCTGAAATACATGACCTCATACTAAACAACAAACTTGACTTGCTCGCCATCACTGAAACCTGGCTGCATGAGGCAGCTGGTGCCTCTCCATCCCTTGCCCTTCGCAATGGCTACTCCATCCTAACAGAGACGCTAACCCAGGAGGAGGTGTCGTGATTATCTACAAATCCTCACTCCCCATTAGAGCCTCTCCCCTCCCACCCCTGCTAGGCTATGAACTACTACTAGCCAAAATTGATGCCAATCCTTAGACCACCATCCACATCCTTCTCCTCTACAGTCAACGCAACAACTTCAGCACCCAGAGGCTGACATCCCCCCACACATTGCGCCTATCGTGAAGCCCAACACCAAACCTCTGCTCCTAGGTGACGTTAAACTAGGCTTCAATGACCCCACTGACTAGAGGTCTATTGCCCTTACCACTGCCCTTTATGGAATGAAATTGAAACTGTCTCAGCTCCCATGCACTTCGAAGGCCAGATCTTGGATTGGATTCTTCATGTCAACACTCCCATTGAGGTCACCTCCATCAACCCTGCACACTGGACAGACCATTCTGTCAACTGCTTTACCATGACCGTCGCTTCCACCACCATCCCAAAGAACTGAAACCCGCCAACCCATCACTGCGAGACACACCTGTAAATTAAACAAGGAATTACTGGAGCCCACCATTCGTGACTCCCTTGAGCAGCAACCCAATAACTCTGACCCAAAACCACCATCAACGCCTACAACTCCGTTCTTCTCGGTGCATTAGACTAACACACTGCCCTCAAAATTACGACATGCAAAAAAAGCAATCACAACAACTGGTTCACAGAGGAATTAATCTCCCTCCATAAACTCAAACATGCCCAGGAACATCTCTGGAAAAAAACAACCCTCCCCCTCCAACAAAGGCCTTCAGCATCACTGCCAAAGCCTACAAAACAGCAATCATCACCACCAAAGCCTGCATCTCCAACACCAGAATAAATTATGCATGCCCTAACATCAAAAAGCTCTACAAAATCCTTAGGGAATTGGAAGCTGAGCCCCGACATACTACAAGCTTCCCCAAAGACAAAGCCTGGTGCTCCCTTATACAATCAGCCCTGGTTAACAAAATCCACAATCTTAGAAACAAAGCAATCCTTAAAAAAGCATTGCTATCTACTCCTGAACCTGACACCCCTCCTACCTTGCTGTTCCTACTCACTCCTCCCCCTCTTTCCACATCACCCTCGTTTCGCCTGCGGGTGTGCTCATCACCATTTTTCTTTTTTTAGTTATTTTATTGTGCATTTGTAAGGAGCTTATACAGTAAGTAAATCGTGTTTCAAAGTACCCAGAGGGCAACGGGGAGGAAACAGGGGATAGAAAGGCAAAATAACAATGAATAAAGATACCGGCGGTCCTACTAGGCCTTTGAGCATTAAGAACGTGCAAGCGTACCATCCAACGTCTCAAAGCCTCCAAATGCTTAGGCGACATCTGCCCTGCCCATCTCATCAAGATGTGCACAGACTGCCTTGCTCTCACCATTGCTAAATATATAAACGCTACCTTCACTATCTGCTCAGTGCCCAATTCGATCAAAGAAGCCTGGGTCACGCCTCTCTTAAAAAATCCCTCTCTTGACCCTACCCTCCCAACCAACTACTGCCCTATCACGACAGTGCCCTACCTCCTGAAAATTCTTCACTGCACCGCCTAATTCCAACTTCAAACCCACCTAGAAGCTCACAATGTACTTGGTATTCGCAGATCCGGATTCAGACCTACACATAGCACTGAATCAGGCCTCCTCAACCTCAATATCCAACTGGATCAAAGTCCAGACACCAGGGATCTTGCTATCCTCCTCCTACTTGACTGCCCAGTGGCCTCTGATCTCATTGATTGTGATATCTTATGTCATCACCTCACCGCCACCTTCAATCTTTCCACAGAAGCAGCTAAGGGGATCAAATCCTTCCTGACCAAATGATCCTTCAGAGTGTTAGCTGGTGATCAAGCATCTGACCTCATCCCATCTCGCATGGGGCACCTCTAGTGTCCTATCACTCACCTACACTGTACAGTATGTACATTATGTCTACTAAACCTTTATTTGATCACCTGGACAGCCTTAACATCCCATATACAAACTTTGGCGATGACACACAGGTCTTCCTTAAGCTCACCATAATCACAAGCTAGACTCTGCCAATACTCAACCAATATCAACCGGATATACAGCATCTTATAGGCCAAGCTGACAAATCACCATCTCTGCCTGAATGATGACAAAACGGAACTCCTCATTGTAGGATCCCTGCACCTACTTAAATCTCTTGCCTTGCCTTTGCCTCCTTCTGCATCGACGGGTACATCATCCCTGCATTGACCCACATTCTTTCCTTCTCTCCCGCCATTAGAGATACCTTCCTGCTTCCACAGTGTGCCTCATTAATTCCACATCGCTGTACTTGTTTACCACACATTGCTCCTTGGGTTTCATATTCTTCACACAACCCATTCCTCAACCGGAACATTTAGCACCTATCTGCTATTGCCGCGCTCCTTGGGAATGAAGTGCATTCATGGACGATCTGCTGTATGCACCATCCCGAACCTATTGTGGCCCTCGTTCCACCCGGAATTAGCCTTCCCATACTAACATCCTGTTTGTTGTGTTATCCTGTCATTGAGACTTTCCAGTTCTGACCAGGGTAAGACTCGCATTCCTTCTGTGCTATTCCTATTGGCTTGAAAGAGTCCTCTAGCTAATCTCGTTCTTTCTGGTTTAACTAGGGGCCCTTCCATCTGTATGCTGACAAGCCAGTTAAGTATAGCCCCTTTCGTCTTTTCTGTTGTTTACTGGCTTTCTTAAGCATTGGCAATAATCTGTCCTGTTTTCCTTTACAGTTTGGTTTTGGCAGTGTGGGTTCCCCCGCTCATTAGTTTGATTGGCTCCTCTGTCTGTTCATCCCAGCAGAGAGACACATCATAATAAAGAGGTACCCTCAAGTTGAGGAGGCTAAGGTCCTGGCTGGATCTAAGCTTACGAAGATAACTAGACTACCAGCAGTCATACTCAGCACTCCGGTTCCATAACAACACCCCGACCTGCGTGGTGAGTAACAGTGTATTGACGATGTTGTATTTTCCTCATTCTTATGCTATTACTATAAAATCCCTTGGGTTATTTGTAACTGCGGTGCATATCTACCCTCGCCCTTCCCAGTGAGGTCTTTTATTTACAAGCGGACGTTTACTTTGTGTACCTGTATCATTTTCCCCCAAGAGGTGCCTTGTCACCCCTCCCCCCTTCATTACTCTCGAAAGTGATAGGTGCGCCCTTCCTATCTGATGCTGAATTAGAACCTTTAGAATAATGTCGCAACCTAGCACAGATCAATTCCCAGCAAAGGCAGACTTCGAATGCAAATAGAAGATGGTTGTAAAGATTGTTGATAACCAATGAGGGAGAATGAATTGGAAAAAGATGGAACTTCTTTTTAAATGTTTGACCCAATCATGTTTGAGAGGTGGGTGGTAATAAAATATCTGGGAGTGTTTTAACTGTTGCTTAAATGTATAAAAATGTATCAATTGGTGTAGTTCATTTAAACTTGAGTTGGTTTGGTCTAACTGCTCGCCAGATCATTTGTACAATAATCCTTGCTTTGCATACAAAACGTGCACTCGTTCCTCAGGTGGTGGACCCGGTTTGGGCTGAGGTAGTTAGGGGTGAGCCCTGACACTACTAAGCCCTATTGGCATTTATTCCTTCCTTTACTCCTTGGTATATTGAAGCACTTAGAGGGAGAAACTTCAGAGATAAGAGACCCTAGACCTATAAGACTGAGGAGCCCATTCAGCACATCCTCAGCAGTGTTTGTTTAGTGCTCAGGGTACAATATCCTGCTTTATTGCTGGGATATGCCTTATCCTGATCTGTGATATCCCAACCAATCTCATTGTGTAAATAAGGGTGCTGAGCCTCACTTTTGTCTATTGTGTTCTGTTGTGTTAGGGAGAATTTTCAAAAATGTGCTAATTGCCTTCACCTTAGAGACCCCCAGCAACTTTGCTGGATTTTGAGGACGTGATTTTTTTACCTGCAGAGAGTGTGACCCTTTTTCCCACTCTCTCATGTGTTTTACTCTTGTGTTTTCTTTGGTCATGGAGTTTTAGACAACTCCATGGGCATCATCCTTTCATGTGTGTCACACAGCACCCTCAGTGCAGTGGCACAGGCAAACCTTTTCAGGCTTTCCCAAGATTTAAATACCTTCTCTGGGATAAAATTCTGTTTCCCAGAGAAAGTAAAGTGAAATTTACTTTACTAGTCTTTTTAAATTCCTAGACCCAGCACACTCTATCTTACTATAGAGTGCTGGAGGGGTTACCTAGTATCCCCTGTGTCTAGATACTCATGTAGCAGTCAAATGCTACTATTTCCTCTCAAACTGGCTGATGGCAGTGGTTTTATAACGAACTACCATGATTTTTCCCGACCGCAAACACCGGTGGCGATAAATCACGGGAGCCATGTTTTTCAAGATGGCGTCTGAGCCCCCTTTGTTTAAACAGGTCCCGGTCGTCTTCTTTCACCATTTCTTTGTACAAAGGTCCATCTAGAGTTTTGCTCTGCGCGCCAAACCTAGTTTGGTTCCTTTGTTCATTCGCCTTTGGCAGGCTTCAGGACTGAAGACCGCCTCTGGCACCTGAGTGTTTCGGTTGGGCAGGAAGTGAGGGAGGTGCCCGAAACTCCCTATGCTTAGTCTCCTAGGAGACCCAAATGCACTCTGGTATGGTTGGCTGGCTGACTGTCCAACAATGACAGGCACCCTGCTTGGTGAGTGGCAGCTAGGCTGGAATGATTGGGAGAGAACTGAATAATAGGCGAGTCTCTTGGCTTGAAAGGCAGAATCGACCACTGGAACGAACGAACCGAAGATGAGCTTGAAGAGGATGGCTGCTGCAACTCCTGGACCGTTGGTTTGTCCGGTGAAGCCCTGCTGCAGGTCCGAATCGCTAATTTCATCTCGACATAGAAGCCCTGCAAGGACAACTTCTCCCTCTGAGTTGGTAGGACCAATCAATGCGACACTAAGCCACCTGGATACCATTCTCGAATCTGGTTGTATTTTCCTCAGAGTGCTGCAGGAAACCGAATAACCAGGGAGAGGGACGACCATTTTGTGTGCTTTACTACATTTACCGTAATTGAATATTTGTCCAGTGCCAGCTTTTTGACCAGTCCCAGTGCAGTGCAGGAGTCCCCCAACGTCCTCCCTCTTGTCCCCACAACTGAGGTTCAGGAACAGCGAGATCTGCAGGAACTGCCAGGAACAGTAGTCTTCAGCTGCATCCTTTTCTTCATTTGTAAGGTACTGTGAAACGAGACTGAGAGTACTTACCTTTCACAGTGAAAGTGCTTGAAACTTTTGCAACTAGCAGGCCTAATCAGCTTGCGACCCACCATATAATTCTTCTTTTTGCAAACTACTTCTGAGAACTTCCACAGAGACTTTACCATTTACTTACCAGAACCGTTTTATCCAATCCAATACTTTAAGCCCATTGACTTTGGCCTAGACTATTGAATTGAATTGACTCTTCTGGTGAACTCTAAGTATCTGCACTGTCTAAGAATAATTGTAATCCTTTCATGTTCTGAACCTATTCCTATTTGCTCCTCCTTCAAAGTATTCTGATCAACATTTTGCTCCTCCTTCAAAGTAGTCTGAATGCCTCAGAAACCTAACGAGTATAGTACTGAAGTATATTTTTGTATGATATTTAAACTGCCTCTTTCTAGTGAATGTTTTAACCAAGAAACCTTGAGTGTAAGAGTTTATTTGAAAACCTGTGATTGTAGACCTCTGTGTAACATCATCACAGCTCACATTCCCTCTTCAGATAAGCCTGACTGCTCAGCTCCGCTACCAAAAACTGTGTAGTACAGACTTATACCAAAGATTGGTTTTGCTTACACCTGTAGTCAACGTTGTTTGTAGTGGTCCTAAAGGTTACAACATTCAAACACTGCCTAGCACTGAGCCTCACTTGTGTCTAGTGTGTTCTGTTGATCCTTTGTCAAAGTTTTGAAATTATAAGAGGCCATAATGCAAACTTTCACACTATCTCTCCAAAAATAAAATTAGAAAAAAAAATAAAATTAGAAAACACTTGTTTAAATTAGATAAAAATAAATATAGTAACTATTACTAACGGTAAACATTCAAATACTTTGCCCAGGCTTTTTGGTTTTCTTGAAAAATTCAAGATCCGAAACACATATCAGCGCTTTTTTTTTTTTTATTTGTTCAATGCAATGGCTGAATTACAGATATGATTCCAACTATGCAAAGCACTAAACTGAAGCGCAACTACTTTATTTTGGGAACGTCAATTGCGTACCAGGACCAGAAACCGAGAGAAGAAGCATAACTACAGTCACTCGTACCTTTGAGACGCCTTTATGGGTAGGAAAATGGGGCCCGTTCCTGCGGCCCCCATGCTGTGTGTGGCCGCATCCAGTCCCCCATGCTGCAGGATCCCGACACACATGGACACATCATGGCAAAACAGTGTCAGTGTCTCGCCAAGGCTGTACTGGCCACAGGTCCTATATAGTCCCAGTCTCTTTGCTTAACTTGAAGAGCATGATGTATTGTATTCCTAGTCTGCGGCACACATGTCCAATGGAGAGTGGGAATAGCCGGTATCGGTCCCGTGCCGAGGTCTATGCTTCGGGCCCAGGGCCACATCTCCGATTGGGACCTGGCGCTAGAAAGAGCAGACACGCCATACTTTGCAGAGCTTCGCTTTCTTGCCAACGCAACTACAATACATCTACTTTCTGGCACTGGTTCTGTGCTGTTCTCCCTCTGATAATCTGGCCTGATTCCGAGACAGAAATAAACGCTGCAGGACCACCAAGAGGGTATCAGTAATTATTTAAGATGAGGTTTGATGCAGTTAATAAAAGTATGTATTACAAAACAAACATCTAATGGGATGTTGTGTACATCTAGCGAGGGATGTATGAAGCTTAGAAATCGATTCCCCTATCTACGCCCATGCCGTTTACTAACACAAAAACCCATCCTGTTGTTTGACAAAGTTTGTCATTCTCTATGATAGTGTAGCAAGCTAAACGCCCACAGGAGAAATCGGTATGCGCAGTTCGAATCCCAAATGGTCAGAACCAATCTTTCCCTAATAGGTTGATAAACTGAGTTTAACTAATTTGTTGAAGTCTACTTTCCTATATTATGATGCTAATCCATCCAGCCAGCTGCAGGAACCTCTTTCCCTGTCGAACCCGTTGGCAGAGCTTTAATACGAGTACATTTCACAACGTGTTCTGTTTATGCACCCTAAATCGCTTCACCGCTGCCCCCACTCCCTCTCCGACTCTCACCGGCAAGTGGTGACCTGCCTGGAAAAGCATGTCACCAAGCCTGCCTCATTCTCTTTTCCTCTTCCTGTGGCCTTTCTTTGTCTCTCCCTCATTGTCTGTACCAATGCCTGCCTTGTTCCATAGTTCTTCTTCCATATGTCTCGCTCCGCCTGTGTCATCTTTTTCTGGGTGTTCACTCCTCTGTCATCCTTCTCTTGCTCTGCCTCATAGCCTGTTCATCCTGTTGTCTGTTGCACCTATGCTATTTTCAGCCACCCCTCCCTGTATGCTTCTCCCCTCGTTAAAAACATTCCTTGTTGCTCCCCTCTCAATGCTCTTTGCTCCCTCCTCCCCTTTCACATCTCCACTGTCGTTAACTCCTCTTCAATCTGCATCCAGCCTCTTCTCTCTCTCCATTTAACTCGCTCCTTCCTCACACACACATCTCACGTGCTATGGCTTGTGCCATAAACTCACTACCTATCCCCCAAGCTCTGCTCACCATCTCCTCCCTCTCTCTCCGTCAACCATTGCCCCGCTCTCTCTGTTTCTCTGTGGCCATCACCTGTGGTATGCCTGGCCTCCAGCAGCAAAGCGTCATGGAGGGAGCTGCTGCTCTGTGATCTCCATGGCTGATCTTCTAACAGTGCCTGCTATTAAAAGGATCAACTGCCAGTGCAGATAGGGCCTACGGGAAGTATGTGCTGACTGTCAAGGCCATGTTACATGCACTTCTAAGGATATGATGACTGAGTTATATAATAACCATGCTGCACAATGTGCATATCCACAGGCTGCATCCTGTACCAGAGAGTGACTACAACAGGGTGTCTCTGATACATGCTCTTCTGAGGTCAAAGATGTCTAAATGTTATGTTATGTTATGTTACTTGGCATTCATATAGCGCCTTATATATCATTGGTATGACCTCAAAGCGCTGGTAGGTTGAACGCCCTCGGGAACCGCAGTTCAGGTCAGTAGAGTGAAAACAGTGTTGTATGGTGCGTGGGTGCACCGGATATGTGTGCAGCTGGTGTGGTTGTTGGATTATAGCTGCTTCCGAGCGATAGGTGTGGTGCTGGAGATATCGGTTCAATGTTTGCAGTCTGGTGGGGGGACGCCCAGACTGGGTTCTGGCTGCGTTAGGCCTGAGGAACGCCTATGTGAGCAACTGGCCAGAATGTGCTCAGCTAGCTGCATTTTATTAGGGTGATGAGGTGTTCATGGGGTCGTATTCGTATGTGAACAGCTAGGCCGAATTATCAGGGGTATAGCTGTGTTCTTTTTGAGTGATGGTATATATTAGAGAATAAGCATAGTGGTGTCATATGATGGTTATCTGTAAGGCGCCTATGACCAGGACGGTGGGGACATACATAGAGACATACGGATACATAGGGACAGGGACGATACAGGTATAAATGGGGATACAAATTTCTATCAAGATTTGATGTAGGCTAGGGTTCACAATTTCATCTAAGTGCGGCGCATGTTATCATTTGCAGTTTGAAGCCTTGCACCATGCCCTGGGCGGGAGGGCGCAAAGGCCCTGAGCCAACAGGCCTCTGACTAGAGATGATATCAGGGGCGTTGCTAGGTTTGTAAAAGATCCGGGGCTAGAGCCCATTGCAAGTGTGGACTTCACATAACTACATGATGTGAACGCGGGCACCACTTTGCGATTTCAAGTGCTAATATTGCAAGCTATGCTACTCAAAGTGCTCATTGCTCATTTGGAAGATTTGCGACTCCAGAACTTGAACATTCATCCAGTAGTGCTATGTAATACTTTACAAGGTTATATAAGACAAAGAAAAGCATTTGGACAGGGCAGCCAAAGACTTAGCATGGATTGAGAAGTTGTATTTAAGCAGCAACTGGAGATATATCCGTTTGCTACATTAACCATACAGCCACTTACTGCTGGTTGTTGGACTGACAGGGGGTAGCTAGTGGGCTTACAAAGTGGTGGGACATAACGAATGTAATTATGCAATGTAGCGAGCGAGTGCAACGAGCAAGCCTCAACTTGACCAGGGTGGTACAGGGGCCAGAGGGTTCTCCCTGCCCCGTCGCAAGAACATTTTGGAATCAAAATCACACACTTCAGCATTATTTTTCCATAATAACCAGCATAGTACATATGTTACTTAGTGATCTAAATGGCTGCTGAATAATGTGCCACTAATAAGCTGCAGCAGGCAGGTGGAATACAAATACCCAGTAGAACATAACTAACAAATGAAAAGCATTTTCAATTCCAGCATACCTTTTTAAACAAGAACATTCATGGTTTCATTCCATTTGAATTTGCATATAGTTGCATTTAGTGGAGGCTCCCCAGAGTTCCGTGAAGGCCAGTCCAGCACTGAAACTAGCCATCATGTAAAAGGTACCGAACGGGTGAAAGGGCATGTTAATCATTAGCTGGGAGAGGCTATGCGAAAATCAATAATAAATAATTCTGCTATACAAATCAAGTGGCACGTATAAAGAGAAGCAGCTCTACAACTCAACAAGCAGGCGAGAGAGAGAGAGAGAGAGGGTGGAGAAGGGAGATTGGTGGCGGGAAGAAGTGGAGGAGCAGGAGTGATAGCAGGAGTCAGAGAAAGAGGAGGTGGAGCTGGAGGAGCAGGAGTGAGAGCAAAATGAAGTGGGGAGCAGGAGTGAGAGCAAGAAGAGGTGGGGAGCAGGAGTGAGAGCAGGAGGAGGTGGAGGAGCAGGAATGAGAGCAAGATGAGGTGGAGAAGAAGTGAGAGCTAGAGGAGGTGGAGCTGGAGGAGCAAGAGTGAGAGCAAAATGAGGTGGGGAGCAGGAGTGAGAGCAGGAGGAGGTGGAGGGGCAGGAATGAGAGCAAGATGAGGTGGAGCAGGAGTGAGAGCAAGAGGAGGTGGGGAGCAGGAGTGAGAGTAGGAAGAGGCGGAGGAGCAGGAGGGAGAGCAAGAGGCGGTTGAGGAGCAGGAGAGAGCAGGAGGAGGTGGAGCAGGAGGAAATGGAGGATCAGGAGTGGAAGCAAGGGGACGTGGAGCAGCAGGATTGGGAGCAAGAGGAGGTGGAGCAGCAGAGGAGGTGGGGGAGCAGGAGTGTGAGTGGGAGGTGGAGCTGGAGGAGCAGGAGTGAGAGCAGGAAGAGGCAGAGGAGCAGGAGTGAGAGCAAGAGGAGGTGGAGAAGCAGGAGTGAGAGCAGGAGTGAGAGAAAGAGGAGGTGGAGCTGGAGGAGCAGGAGTGAGAGCAAGAGGAGGTGGGAGCAGGAGTGAGAGTAGGAAGAGGCGGAGGAGCAGGAGGGAGAGCAAAAGGCGGTTGAGGAGCAGGAGAGAGCAGGAGGAGGTGGAGCAGGAGGAAATGGAGGATCAGGAGTGGAAGCAAGGGGACGTGGAGCAGCAGGATTGGGAGCAAGAGGAGGTGGAGCAGCAGGAGGAGGTGGGGGAGCAGGAGTGTGAGTGGGAGGTGGAGCAGGAGTGAGAGCAGGAAGAGGCAGAGGAGCAGGAGTGAGAGCAAGAGGAGGTGGAGAAGCAGGAGTGGGAGCAGGCGTGAGAGAAAGAGGAGGTGGAGCTGGAGGAGCAAGAGTGAGAGCAAGAGGAGGTGGGGAGCAGGAGTGAGAGCAGGAAAAGGCAGAGGAGCAGGAATGAGAGCAAGGGGAGGTGGAGGAGCAGGAGTGAGAGCAAGAGGAGGGGGAGCTGGAGGAGCAGGAGTGAGAGCAAGAAGAGGTGGGGAGCAGGATTGAGAGCAGGAGGAGGTGGAGCTGGAGGAGCAGGAGGGAGAGCAAGAGGAGGTGGGGAGCAGTAGTGAGAGCAGAAGGAGGTGGAGCAGGAGTGAGAGGAGGAGGAGGTGGAGCAGGAGGAAGTGGAGGATCAAGGTTGAATCAGGGGAATGTGGAGCAGCAGGATTGAGAGCAAGAGGAGGTGGAGCAGCAGGAGGAGGTGGGGGACCAGGAGTGCGAGCAGGAGGAGGTGGAAGGGCAGGAGTCATACAAAGAGTATGAGGAAGAGCCGGAGGAGGGAAAGCACTGGGGTGTAAAGAGCAAGAGAGTCACTTTGGGGTAGAGCCAGAGACCAAGAGAAAGTCAGCTCCATGGGAAGACTTCTTTCTTACCCTCAGAACAGGGTCAGGTGACACCCAGGCGAGCCACAATACACCATTTATCAAAAAGGCTAGATGCCATAAGCCCACTACGCTGGTGACAGGTGCAGTACAAATGCAGAGTAAACTAATATAACATACAGAGCAAGAGAGTCATCTTGGGGGTAGAGCTAGCCAGCTCAAGGGGAACACTTAAGTCAAGTATCCAGGTGGAGTGTCCTGCATAGGGCTAGGTTCCTGTGGAGGAAGTGAGGACAGCAGATTTCAGGGACCAGCTAAGAGTGCTAGAAAGGTTGCTGAACAAGTCATGGGTGCTCTGTGTCTTTAGCTCCATGTCCCCAGAGCTAGCAATAGCAGAAAGGCAGGGTGCGGCTCAGCATTGGGCAGCTCTGAGTTGACCATCAGCTCAACTCATAGACCTGTGGATCCATGGACAGTAAACACTGATAGGTAGAGCTTGTGCTACAATAAGGCACCCTAATCGGAGGGACACTAGTGGGCACTTTTTGAGAGAATGTTTATGAAAATGCCACTTGTCTTGGACGGAATAAATCATTGCATTGGCAAGGAGAATAGGACTAATTTGAAGTGCTTAGTAGGTCACGGGCACTACGGGGTTGCAGCAATGTAATTAAGTGTGGGTTTCCCCAGAGATAATGTTAACTGAGGAAGGCATGAGTGTGTAGGCCAGGCAGGGGCCCCAGCCTGCCTCAATTCAGCGGCCACGTGCGCCAGCCCCAGAGCCACTCAGCAGCCTCTCAGCACCTCCATTGAGCGCCCAACCCCAAACCCAACTTGAGCAGCTTTGTCCCCGCCTCGATCAAAATAAACAGGCTTCCCCCAGATGTTTTTCTAAGATTTGTCCAAATATGAAAACAGCCTATTGAGGACGGGCTTAACTCTCTAGCAGTGACTGCTTGACATTGGGCTGCTGCTGCAGTTCTTGGCTCTTAAGGGGGGGCACACAAATTTATATCCACAAAAAGTCTAACAGAGAAAAATATTTCCATTTACATGTAAGAGGGGTCCTATTAGCACAGACTTTTGTCCCTTCAGAAATGTGCACGGGAGGGAGTGATCAGCAGTGAGAAGGGTGCATAATGCTACAGGCTTTATGAAATAATGACTATGGCTTTACCTAAGGGGGATTTGTTAGGCTAACATTAATCTGTATGATGCTATTGTGACCTTGCATGCAGAATGGGATGGGGAGAATAAAACTAAAGCTATCATGATGTATATTGTGTAAAGTCATTTATGATAGGATCATTTCTGTTGTAATGTGCTTTTATTCCAATGCATTGCTTTAAATAAAGTATTATTTAAGCACATGCAATGCAAAGGGAAACCTTAACAGATATCTATATTAACTAAACCTGTGAAGATGTGCTCAGTTGCTTAAATTGTCCACATCCCGGTTTCACCATTTAACCAAAGTGTGTGATCTTGGGCAGATCATTTAATCACACTGTGTATTATCTGCAGCTCTGTGATTCACTCCAGAGCTTATGTTTATATACCATGCTATTATTTTAAAAAAAAGCCTGATTATAGAGTTTCTCCATAAATAAAAATAGTGCAATTTAGGTTTTTTGCACCACAAGGTTATCTGCCACTTGGCTTACTTATGGTAACTTATTCTAAAGTTGCTTCTATGGTGCTTCCAAGTATCAATGACTGATGATGCTCCTTGTGACGTCCTTTTCTGTGACGTCCTTTCTGTTGGTGCAATTTTTATGCAAATTATGAGGTTTGTTTATATTTTGCCCCAGAGTGCCTGGACAGAGCTCTAACAGATGCGTTTCACGCATCTGCAATGATTCTGCACTGCAGCTTTATATGTGAAATGTATTAAAATGCCATCTGCCGCTAATCTTACCAAAAAGGTAGATTGGGGGGCAGGGTTTGGCGGTTTGTGGGCGTGGATGAGGCCATATGAAATTCAAATTGCAATGCTGGATACTCCCTTGGTGCTCTGTGGCTGTGCACATGGCAGATTTGATCACCAAATCTGTCCTGTGCACAGCCACAGAGCACATTACGTTAGCGTCAGTTATATTTTGTAAAGCTACAAAGCGCTTTTCGTTGCGTTGCTTAGCAGTGACTGAAGTGCTAGTAAAAAAAATATACATACTGCTAAGTAAGGCAACGAAAAGCGCTTTGTATAACTGAAGCAAATATAACCGACGGTAATGTAATGTGCTCTGTGGCTGTGCACAGAGCAGATTAGATCACCAAATCTGCCCTGTGCACAGTCACAGAGCACCTTACATCATCGTTGGTTATATTTGTTTAAGCTATACAAAGCGCTTTTCGATGCGTTCCTTAACAGTGACTGGAGCACTAGCAAAAAAAAAAAAAAAAATTGTTTGGTAGAAAAGCAGACTATCAGACGACCGTCTCCAGGGGCTGTAGCAGGTCATCTAAGAAAACCCCCTGCCCAATTTTCCAGCGAATGGGCGGGGGCAGGGCTGCACTGGGAATTAAAAGCAAGGGCATATATACACAGACCGAACAGCTACCACGCATGGAGCAAAACAGGAGCGAAAAGGTTTGAAACACTCGGGCAATATGGTGCCTTTTACAGCATTCATTTAACACGTAGGGTAGGCCAAATCCAATGTCATATGCATAGAGCACGCACAGTTCATGGTCTCAGAATGCAACAGCATTTGGCTATAAAAATTATTTCTGCTCTTCCCCTTCAGCACAGAACACAAAATAACTTACAATTCATATTGTGGCAGCCAACTGCAACCCCTCCCTGGGGGTCACACAAGCAGGTGGTGGCGTGTGGCAGACAGCTTGAGTTCCACGCAGCAGAGAGCACCAGTGTCTGCATGCAGGGAGGCACGGGACGTCTGTCACACCTGCTACTGCCTACTGCGCAAGTGCGCATGCAAGGAGTGCCCCAGCAGGGCACGTGTGTTTGTGCCAAAGCGGTGGCTCGGCTCTCTGCGCATGCGCAGCCTGTGCAGCCATGGACAGCAGCAGCAGCATGAGTAGCAGCCCAGGAGGCAGCGGTGTTCGTGTCACGGTGTGTTTTCTAATCACACGAACGTTAGTCCATTTCAATTTCCAATTTGAATCCCAGGCAAACAATGTTTGGGGCTAGCCTTTGCTTGTAGCCCCGTGATCTTCATCCGGGGCTACAAGCAAGCTACAAGCTACTAGCCCCCCCCTTGTGATGCCCCTGATGATACAGCTTGGGTCTTGCACCCGAAGCTGAGGCGTCAGCCTCCAAGATCACTCTGCTAGGCGCCTCAGCTGGACAGCCAAGTAGTTAACGCCCTTACTCACTACCTCAGAACTAGCTCAACTTAGCTGGATGCTCTCGGCACCTGCACCGGTAGCCTTGCTGGATTAGCCATGCTGGATCTAGCCGAGGACAGACTCTTGAAGGTGGCACTCAACGAGTGCATGGAGGTCCGAGGCCGGAAGCAAGCGGTCGCATGAGGTACACCGCATGAATCCTCCTGCATCCAACACGAACCAGGGAAGGCATGAAGAGACGTGAAATAATTGAAAACAGAGCAAGCAGAAAGCTGAAGAAGTCTCCCCGCTGGCTGCCAGGTCCAACAACGTCTGTGCAGAAAAAGGGACTGAGGTGAGGCGCCAGAGGGCATTCCCACATCCAAGGCCACACCCGTGCACGCTGTACTAAATTTGAAGGGGAAGCTCAATTTTTCGCTGTCAAAGATTCGGGTACAGTTGTAATGTTGAGGGGCGCCCCACAAGGATGGAGCAAAGGAGATGGGCCTACGAGTATGTATATGGTAGTCCTATGTTGATTTCAGCCAATTGCGTAGGGTGACCATATTTTGCATTTAGAACTGCATTAGTCTGCCATTTCTGGTATTTAGCCCAATTGGGTAGGGTGGCAGCGCTTTGCCTTTAGCCAAATTGTGTGAAGTAGCCTTATTTGGCATTTAGCTTTATTTGTAGAAGGTAGCCTATTAAGTTTAGAAATTCTGATTAAACTGCAGAAATTAAAACTAGGGTGCCTGTTGCGGTGCCATAATTAATTCTCAGTGTTCCATTACTAGGCCATTTCCAGTCCGTTCTACCAAAGTTAATTCCAGGTGTTTCTATGTTATGCTGATTTATACCGCACACTGCTACCACCACCCAAGGGCAGTCTCCAGGCGCTCACGTGGCTCCGCAAGACAGGAGGGCGGAGTTTGTTACTGAAAATAGGATAGGTTCAGAACCAGGAGAAACTGGAGTCTTTGTGCATTACCTGGCGTGTGGGAGTTGGTTGAGAAACCCGGCTTGTTGTAAGGGTAGGACTCCATGCCTCAGATGTGTCCTAATATTTTAAGCTGGGTGAGTGGGTTGAAAGAGGTTGTGTGGTTATGGTCATGCGCTTTGGTTAGTTGTATGCATACGGGGGCCGGGGGGATCCAGTGTTGCAGATGTCCTTTAGGTGTTGATTGAATTGTATTTGTGTGTTTTGCGTAGTGTAGATGGATTTTTGCATTATGTCCATTGGTATGTTCTGTCCAAGGTTGTTTACAGAGCGAGAATTAGATTTATGCCAGGTGTGTATCTGTGGTTTGCATAGCCCCTAGTCATGTACAGTGGTGTTGGTTATGTTGTAGGAGCAGGAAAAGGGGGTGGGGGAATAAGGGGGAGAATTGGTTAGTATATTGGTTAGTATTGACAGTAGTGGGTAAACACCTAGATTAGAGAGACAGCAGTAATGGAGGAGAGCAAATCATATCCCAAATAAACGCGCGAGGGACCATAGGTAGAAAGAGTGGTGGGGCTTTACTGGATCACAGTAATGGCTGTACTCCCCGCAAAGACATGCAGCGATCACACTTTGCCTCATGTCAGGTGTGGCATAAGTAGCCCTGGCTTACAGATGAGCATCATATTGTGTTTTAGTAATTATGAACCTGTGTTTTTGATGTAGTCTGGATTTCAAAATGTTATGCAAAATGCAGAGCATGATTTGAAACCGTGTTTCAGCATATTTATAAGAAACACAAATGTGCATAAGTTTATGATACACGGTGTGAAAGGGGTATGGTTTTCCGGTATTGCTACTTTAGCAGGCTTTAGAATTGACATGGTGGCCAGTTACTTTAAAAGCAGATTACGTTTAATAATAATAATAATAATAATAATAATAATAATAATAATAATAATAATATTAATTGTATAGAACACAAGAAACATTCATTTTTGAAAATAAATTAGATCATCCTACGGGGCTAGGTACAGATATGAACATCTTTGTTCAACCTGAATGCAAATGTTTGAATTCTGGTAGGGCCATCTCTGCCTTTAATTGTTTTAAATCGCTACAATGAGTACCATTTAGTTGGGTCATAACAGCATCTGCTGTTTACAGTGCTGTGAAGCTACTGGCATTCACTGCTGTGCTGTATAGCTTACTCCGAATGCCAGGTGGCCTTTCCACTGTAAATTGGATGTGGAAGGCCACGAGGCTATCTGGGTAAGCTTTGCTGCCTATTCCGACCACACATTGCTAGAAATCGCATGCTGCAACATAGTGACATGACTCTATCCATAACCTACCTACCCACACAGGGGGTACATCTTTGGATCTCTTATTCATCTCCACCTCTCTCTCAGCCACTAATACTATGGTCACACCATTCATATCTGATCACTACATTGTTTCCACCACCATCTCCTTTCCACCTTCTGACCTTTCCTCACCACTTGCTTCACTGATTAGCAAAAAGGAAGTGTACACCTTCTGCCATTCCCCCATTCTCTCCAAATTACAGTTCTCATTCTCCTCCACAGTCAAGGCCTCTTCCACCAACACTGCCTTCTCTAGCTTCCAATCCCTAATATCTGACTCATTCTCCTCTCACTTCACACTGCTTATTAACACCCCTAATTCTCAGAATCCTCAACCATGGGTTACCCCATTCATATGCTCTCTCCGCACACACATGTGCTGTGTGCTGCTTCAAATGGAGGTGAACCCATGTGCATGAGGACCTGCAACTCTACCTCTCTGCCCTGAACTCTCTCAAGTCTACTCTTGATGGAGCAAAAGGGAATTCTACCTAGCCCTCATTGAGTCTCACCTCAGTCATCCTTCCCTGCCACAGGACACTCTAAACTCACTCCTCACTCCTACTAATTCTATGGTGAGGAAGGACAGCTCAGGGGCAACACATTAATCTTGGAAGCAAGACAACACAGCGCAACATAGGTTTGAATTCCGATCTTGCGCTTAGAAACCACTTGCTGGTATTAAGCGTGTTATAAAAGAACAATTATAACTATGACTATCAGCTCCGCTCTCACAGCTAATGACCTAGCTGAATACTTTGCTGCAAACATTTCCCAAATTAGAGACCTTCCTCACAATCACTCCTCTTACATTCTACACTCCGCCTACTCTACCGTCATCATCTGCCTCTATCTTCCACTTAAGTCACACCAATACTGACAAAGTGCTATCTCTACTGATGAAGGCTAACCCCTCTTGTGCCCCATCAGACCCTGTTTCTCCTCAGCTAGTCAAGCTTATTGCACCTTTGGTCGCCTCTCACCTAGCTAAACTCTTCAACCTGTCCTTCGACTCTGATTGCTTTCCTTCTGTATTCAAAGCAGCCATGGTCATCCCTCTCCTAAAAAAGCAAGGGGCTGACCCGAAGCTACCAGCTAATTTTTACCCTGTGTCTCTCCTTCCGCACTAATGTAAAGTGCTCAAAAGGGTTGTTTTTATCTATTTTACCAACTTCTTAGACATCCACAACATTCGAGACCCTCTAAAAGCATGTTTCCTCGCATGTCACTCGACGGTAACTGCTCTTAAGAATGTGTCCAACTTCTTCACCTCTGCTAAACACTACAACTTATCCTCTATCCTAATACTCCTTGATCCCTCTGCTACATTTGACACTGTCGATCACTCTTATCTCCTAAATACTATCTTTCTTCTTGAGAATCATGATCAAACACTTGCGTGGAATGAATCCTACCTTGCATCTCACCAATACCCTGTCTACTGAAGCAACAACACCTCTCAACTCACTCCTCTAACTATCAGTATTCCACAAGGCTCTGACTTGGGTCCACTCCTCTTTACACTCTACATCTCTGATCTTGGAGCACTAATCACCTCCTTTGGGCTCTAGTATCAACTCTTTTCAGACCACACCAAAATCTTCTTCTCTTTTCTTGAATTCTCCTCTAATCTCTCTATGATATGATATGATATGATATGACATGATATGGCATTTAAAACGCACCTGTACACAAGTGCTTCTAGGCACAACAAGACAAGGAGGGGGAAACATTGGGAGGACAAAACAACAATCTTACTAGGCGCTATCAAACTTTCAAACTGTCTCTCTGCCATTAAATATTAGATGGCATTGCACACCCTGATGTTACACTCTGCCAAAACAGACATGCTCTTCTTCACTGCCAAAGGCTCTCTTTCATCACTTCCTATGCCTATCCAGTTCCCACCTGACACTCTCCCCTACTCTTCTTTAGCCAGAAACCTCAGCGTCATCTATAACCCATCTCACACCTTCTCTACTTTCATCTACAAAACAGGAACAGCAGCTCGCTTCAACCTCCTAAATATTAGGAAATCCTTCCTTTCAACACTGCCAAGCATCTCTTTTTTTGTTTCAAGGTTTTTATTAGAATAATTAGATATACAAGGCATATAATTGATACAAGAGATAATGTAAGATATGTGCCATGTACAGGGAGAATGCATAAAATAATAGAAACCACATATAAGCCAAGTATACACAAAACACCATTATATGAAGAAGATATGAACGTTTAAATAAAGGGGCAAGAGTATTAATGAGAGTCAACATTGGATAGGAAATCTAGAAAGGACTGCCATTTCAACTGTTGCTTGATGGTACTCTTGTTCAGAGAAGAATTGCCTAGCATTTTGGTGCTGCACTGCCCCAGGACAGGACAAAGACTGATATGTTTTGGATATTTCTCTTCTGTGAAAGATAGTGAGCTAAATAATCTGGGTAAGGCTCTCATAAACAGGACTAATATCTGGCAGAGGGACTCTCAGGACCCCCCTTGTTAATTTATCTTAAACAAATTCACTACCCCCACCCCATGATACTTGTTGCCCACGACTAAAGCCACTGCAATCGGGACCACCAACTCTGGCACCCTCCCATTGAAATCCAGCCACCTAGCCTACACAGACACTGCTAGAATGGAGAGTCTCAGCTCCTGCACTTATGACCCCAAACCAGCTCCTTGCTTTGTTGCTAAATGCACCACTGAAACCACCAGGCCCACCCCCCACCAACCAAGGCCACCGTCAAGGCCACCCTCACCCCACCAGCCTCTTCCATCATCACAAGGCCAGAATGCCTCGCTTGTGTCTTCATTAATGCATGTTTTATCTCTGCACACACCCCTGACATAAACAACCTCATACTAAACAACAACCTTGACTTGCTCACCATCACTGAGACCTGGCTGCATGAGGCAGCTTGTCCCTTGTTATCCCTTGCCCTCCCCACTGGCTACTCCTTCCTTAGATCCAACAAAGACGCTAACTCAGGTGGAGGTGTCGTGATTATCTACAAATCCTCGCCCCCCCCCATAAGAGCCTCTCCCCTCCCACCCCTGCTAGGCTATGAACTACTACTAACCAAAATTGAGGCCAATCCTCAGACCACCATCAACATCCTTCTCCTCTACCGTCAATTCAACAACCTCAGACCCTGGAGGCTGACAAACCCCTACTCATTGCACCTATCTTGAAGCCCAACACCAAACTTCTGCTCCTAGGTTTAAACTAGGCTTCAATGACCCCACTGACCAGAGGTCTACTGCACTTACCACTCCCCTTTATGGAATGAACTTGATTCACACTGTCCCAGCCCCCACACACTCCGAAGGCCAGATCCTGGGTTGGATTCTTCATGTCAACCCTCCCATTGAGATCACCTCCATCAACCCTGTACCCTGGACTGACCATTCTGTCATCTACTTTGCCATGACCATCGCTTCCACCCCACCCCAAAAACTGAAACCCGCCAACCCATCACTGCGAGACACACCTATAAATCAACCAAGGAATTACTGGAGCCCACCATTTGTGCCTCTGTTGAGCTGCAACCCAATAGCTCTGACCCAAAACCATCATCAACACCTACAACTCTGCTCTTCTCAGTGCATTAGACTAACGCGCTGCCCTCAAAATCACGACATAAAAAAAAAGAAATCATAATAACTGGTTCACTGAGGAATGAATCTCCCTCCGTAAACTCAAACGTGCCCAGGAACATCTCTGGAAAAAACAACCTTCCCCCTCCAACAAAGAGGCCTTTAGCACCACTGCCAAAGCCTACAAAACAGCAATCCCCACCAAAGCATGCATCTCCAAAACCAGGATAAATTATGCGTGCTCTAACACCAAAAAGCTCTTCAAAATGCTTAAGTAATTGGAAGCCTGAGCCCTCACAACCTACAAGCTTCCCCAAAGACAAAGCCTGGCGCTCCCTTATACAATCAGCCCTGGGTAACAAAACCCACAATCTTAGAAACAAAACTATCCTCAAAAAAGCACTGCTACCATCTCCTGAATCTGACCCCCCTCCTACCTTGCTCTTCCTACTCACTCTTCCCCCTGCTGGTGTGCTCATCACCATTTTTCTTTTATTTATTATTTTATTGTGCATTTATAAGGTGCTTAAAGAGCAAGTAAATTGTACTTAAAAGTACCCACAGGGCAATGGGGAAGAAACATAGGAAAGAAAGGCAAAATAACAATGAATAAAGAGACGGGCAGACCTACTAAGCCTTTGAGCATTCAGAATGTGCAAGCGTACCATCCAACATCTCAAAGCCTCCAACTGCTCCGGCGACATCTGCCTTTCCATCTCATCAAGATGTGCATAGACTCCCTTGCTCTCACCATTGCCAAATTTATGAACCCTTCCTTCACTACCCGCTCAGTGCCCAATTCGATCAAAGAAGCCTGGGTCACGCCTCTCTTAAAAAAATTCCTCTCTTGACCCTACCCTCCCAACCAACTCCCGCCCTATCACGACATTGCCCTACCTCCTGAAAATTCTTCACTTCACTGCGTAATCCCAACTGCAAACCCACCTAGAAGCCCAGAATCTACTTGGTATTCGCCAATCCGGATTCAGACCTAGACATAGGACTGAATCGGCCCTCCTCAACCTCATGATCCCACTGGATCAATGTTAAGACACTGGGGATCTTGCTATCCTCCTCTTACTTGACCTCCCAGTGGCCTTTGATCTGGTTGATCATGATATCTTATGTCATCACCTCACTGCCACCTTCAACCTTTCCACAAAAGTAGCTAACTGGGTCAAATCCTTCCTGAGCGAACAATCCTTCAGAGTCTTCGCTGGTGATGAAGCATCTGACCCCATCCCCATCTCGCATGGGGTGCCTGTCCTGTCACTCACCTACACTGTGCAATATGTACACTAAACCTCTATTTGATCAGAATAATTCAGGCCTGGCTGGCAAATCACCATCTCTGTCCCTGAATGATGACAAAACAGAGCTCCTCATTGTAGGATCCCTGCATTGACTTAAATATCTTGACCTGGCATTTGCCTCTTTCTGCATTACTGGGTACATCCTTCCTGTATCGAATCACATTAAAACTATGGGAGTCGATCTTGATTCTGAGCTAAACATGCACAAACATGTCAAGGCTGTCGCCTCCTCGGCAACCAACTCCACAACATTTTTCACCCTTTCCAGAAAATTCCTTACCGCCATTATTGGCTCCAAACTAGATTATTGTAATTCCATCCTCGCAGGAACCTCCACCAAAAACACTAAAAAACTACAGTTGATCCAAAATAAAGCTCTCTGGGCTGTGTGGGTATTGAAACGATCCGATCACATCTCACTAGAGAGATGTGAAGCACACTGGCTACCAATCAAAGTGCGTATCGAGTTCAAAATCCTTTCCATTACACACCAGTGCCTTCACAACTCCGACCCACCATATCTCGCCTGTCGCATCAGAAAACAGCTCAAACCCCGAATCCTATGATCCTCCTCATCCACCTCAATAACAACTCAGAAATTCAACAGAAAAAGAGCAAGAGGAACATGTTTCACCGTCATCGCCCCCACTCTCTGGGACTCTCTCCCCACCAGCACCCAAGATGAACCAAGATGAACCCTCTTGTCTGATCTTCCGGAAAAAAGTTAAAATGGCATTGTTTAACAAATACGCCTAACAACCTCCACCGCTCCTAAACATGTTTTGTCTGCAGCAAAAAACGCTATTAAATAAAAAAATGGTGTTTCAAGGTGCATCAAGACGAAAAAAAGAGGGGAGGGAACAGGAAAGAAAGACTTGAGACATTCGGCTCTTGCAAGTGCTATAAAAGGAATGAAGGGGGAGGAGGTAGAGCTGGTAAGGGAGGGACAGGGAGAAGAACAAAGAAAACGTCCCTACTTGGCAATTAGACATTTGGATTGTGCAAGTGCTGTAACATGAATGCAGGGGGGGAGCAAGTATGGGGGGAACCTGGAGAAGAACAAACAAAATGTTCCTACTAGGCAATGAGACATTCAGATTGTGCAAGTGCTGTAACATGAATCCAAGATGGGCAGAGGGGGAGCAGGTAAGGGAGGGACAGGAAGAACAACAAAATGTTCCTACAAAGCAAGGAGACATTCGGATCATGCAAGTGCTGTAGCATGAATGCATGGGGTTGGAGGAGGAGCAGGTAAGGGAGGGACAGGGAGAAGAACTAACAAGGCAAGGAGACATTCGGATCATGCAAGTGCTGTAGCATGAATGCATGGGGTTGGAGGAGTAGCAGGTAAGGGAGGGACAGGGAGAAGAACTAACAAGGCAAGGAGACATTCGGATCATGCAAGTGCTGTAGCATGAATGCATGGGGTTGGAGGAGGAGCAGGTAAGGGAGGGACAGGGAGAAGAACTAACAAGGCAAGGAGACATTCGGATCGGGAAAGTGTTGTAACATCAATGCATGTGGACGGGGAACAGGATGCGTGCAGGATGTGGAAAAAGGAGTTAAGGAGGGAGCAGAGATACAGTAAGTGTAAAGTGAATAGGATCAAACAAGCACAGACTGGAATGAGGAAACAGTTGGAGAGGGTGCACACTGAGGGAAAGCCTCACCTCAAGGTGAAGGGGGCTATAAAAAAATGCAAGATTAAGTAGATAAGAAGCAACATTGGATTGCAACCCCACATGATGCGGGGGAACAACAGGCACGTAACAAGCAAGTGAGATGAGAAAAAGGTGCGGTTACATTAGGTGGTAACATGTAGTTATGTAAACATACTTGAGAGGCAGTATGGTAAAAAAGCAGAGGGTGAAACAGAGTCAACTCACTGGTTACAGGCAGGTGAAATACAATGCAGGGCAGGGCTAAAATCAGAATCCCAATCTGTAGTTACAGGCAGGTTAGAAGCAAATGCAGTAAAAACGGCTGAGTGCAGCTAACAATCGGTAGATACATTTGGGTAGGAAGCAGAGGCAGCACTAGGCATAATATAAAGTCCAAAAGTAGATGCAGGCCCGTATGCAAGGTCCATTGTGGGATGCGAGGGCGAGGTTTGGTAAAAGTAAATTCCAGTCAGATGAAATGCAGTTCCAATCCGTGCCAGTTAGGAGCCCATTAACGGGGAGGGCAGGTGGAAAAAAAGATAGCTGTGGGGATGGCGAAATGGTGAGGTTTGGCAGGCCTATGCTGGCAGTCTCACCCTGCAAGGCAGCGGGATGCATATGCCGCATCAGCTGGAGAGAGGTTTGCAGAAGTCTCAAAGCCAGAACGTGTCCGCCTCAGACATTGGGCCTCATTAGAAGTTTGGCGGTAGCCTTGCCGGTAAAACCGGCAGGCAGCCGCCAAACTTCCAAAAATTTCCGGTGCCTGCTATTGGGAAATTACCGGGTCATTACCGGACCTGCCCATTCGCGGACGCCGGAACGGAATGCTCCCCATAGGGCTCAATGGGAATAGGGAGGTCGGATGCACCGTTATAAACGGTGCCGGTGTATCTGACATGCTGTGCTCGCGGGTGCTGCTCTGCCAGGCAGGTCAGACCTGGCTGGCAGAAAGGCACCCGCGAGCACAACTCGTAGTTTACCGGTCTGGGATCTACGGTACCGGCGTGCTTACCGGTACCGTAGTTCCCGGACCAGCAAACTTATAATGAGGCCCATTGAGAATAACAGCGCAGCTCAGTGTGCTGCGTGTGCCAATATGCAGATGCAGCGGTAGTATACAATCTACACAGGAGAGATGGCGAGGGGGGCATAGGGTAGGATTGGGGGAAGGTGATGGGAAGCAGGAGAAAAGGATAGAGGAGATGGAAGGCAGTGGTAAATCTTACCTGTCAAGTGCAGTGACCTTCGCAGAGATAAATGGCGAAGCAGGCAAACTCAAATTTGGCAGTAGCTGGTAGCAGGGCTTGGCCCCTCAATGCCCGGACAGGCCCGGATAGGGATGGTAAGGCCCTTATATGTGACCCTTCAAGGGAGCTAGCGCTGCCTGCAGCTCCCGGTCCCAATGGCATCAAAAGAGAGCCCCGGCCAATATGCAGTAAACAGAGGCAGGCTTAGCGATGACAAAGTGGAATTTCAGTCCTCAAGGTCTCGCAGTGGCCATGTTAGAAGGCCCATCAGGTGGTAAGAATTAATGGAGCCCAACACGGGCCCATGGACTGCAGCTCTTCTTAGAGGGCAGCTGGAAGGAAAAATGCCCACTCTGGGATGGTAAGACCCTTATAGATGATTTATGATCAAAAGAGGATTTTTATGCTGTATATAAATAAATACATAATAGACATATATCCTTGTATTGGTCCCTAGAATATACCCTCAATTTTGAAAAGTAGTAAAACAGTAGTAAGTGGCAACCCCTGCAAATTCCCATGCCCCTACAGCAACAAAACCTGCAACTGTCACTGTACCTGGAATTAGGATTTGGCCCTCCCAAAAAGCCCTTTTAACATTTTTGTTCTGCTTGCACAATTTAATGAGTAGCTCCCCACCCTTGTGGTAACTGGCAGCTAGTTTTCGTAATTTTACATTAAACTTTGAGTGAAGACATCTGATGTAATGGGGCCATTCAGCCCTTTATTATATAATGTTACCAAACAAACCAGAGCTGAGAAGTTCTATATATTGTCAGGTTCTCATACTGCAGGCTAGGCTGAGTGCTTGAATCGCAACTTCAACCCTTAACTAAGGTGTCTGAACGTGGGCAAATAATATTCTCTTACTGTGCCTAATCTGCCAAAGTTTCAGGTCTATTGAAGTGAATTAGTTTACAGTGGTTTATCATAGGGCATAGAGGTTGCCCCAGTGTTGTGGAGTCACAAACACCCATGGGAAACTGGTTGACAGCAGTGCAAACAGTCAGAGGTTTTTTAAGTGTGATTTCTGTAACATGTGTACCTATGCCCTCCACAAAACACACAAAATTAATGCAGATACATCTCAGAAGATTAATATCAAACATTTCTTAAACTGACACAGCAAATTTGTGGTTTTATTTCATATGCACATGTGGTAAAATTTAGGTGAGCAGCACCATTTGCGGGCTACAAACACAAATACGTGAGCATGTTAGAACCATTGGTAATCAAGATCAAAGACTGCCCTTGGTGCAACATTGGAATGCAGCTCACCAAATGGACAACACAAGGGATATCAGATTCCTGGTAATTGACCAAGTAAAACCCTCACAAAGAGGAGGTTACAGAGAGAATATTCAGGGAAAAATGGGGGCCAAATATATCTGCAAAGTAATGACTACCATGCAAGGTCTTAACAGTAAGAATGCATTGGACATTTTTCTCTAAATTCTTAAGTGCTATTTGATGACTATATACTAAGGAACATCAATGACTGGCCCCGTTATTTTTCACCCAATCCTGCCACACACAATAGTAATAATACATTCGATAATCTCACTTACGTGACCATAGCATAACTCAATCTGTACCATGTAGTTTTTCTATTTTAACATTGTTCTTTTGAAACAGTGTCATTTACGAGTTCTATGAATATATTGTTACTCAAATCACCTTCTCACTATAAACATACCAATACGTTACACCTAACAATCATGATATATTTCATGAATAATCAACATATGTAGTGAATATAGTTACATATATTTCCCCATGCCCACTGCACACCCATAGGACCTCAATGAATAATAGATAATCTGCCAACACGTAGGGCCCAATTCACAGAAGTGTTTTATAATGGTGCAATCCCATTTGAAAACGTTATGTGAGTCAGGCCCTTAGTTGGGCTTTTTAATAACTAATTAGTCGCAGAGCATGTGCGGAGTATACAACTTCTTGCCACACTTTACAAGCTAAGAAGATCAGAAGGCAGCTCATTATGCCAGTTTGGTACATGTACATGTGGCTTCACGCGTATTTGTGTAAGGACGTCATAATGTAAATATAGTATATCCTTATTAGCAAAATGGCGCTGAGTTCTGCATGCAGGAAGACGAGATTGTCAAACACGGCAAGACACCATCAGACATAAGGTAAATGTATCGAGATAGATCCACTTTAGAACATTTATAATTTTACTATAGTGGCTCTTATGACCATGGATGGCCCAAACAACTTCTATCATTATTTACTACAGAAATGAATTATCAATACTAAAACCTGTACTAATGATGAGCAAGAAGGAACATTGAGTGGGAAACCAGTCGCACATTTAATGTGAGCCCCATTTTATTTCCGTAAAAGTACGACAATATGATACCATGTGGTCAAATCAAATTCTTTAATGTGATACAGAATGAAAATAAATTCAAACTTTACACATACAATTATTACATATTTCAAATTACAAAACATTATACTCAATACAAGGATATACATAAACCCTGTAAATAAAGTCATATATGCATATCAACATTAAAAACTGTAACTACAAATAACCATTACATAGACTGCATGAATAGCTAATTTCCCTCTCCATTGAGGAACTCTGTGTGTTTTCATGTGCTCCTCAGTCTTGGGATGATTCCACCCCACCCTTTAGGCCCAATTCCACTTGTTGCCAGATGTTATAGAGTGCAATGAATAAGTGCATGTTGCTAGTATTGGTGCAATAAATCCAAAAATACATATCACGTATTGTTGCACAATCATGTACAAAGTCGCCCAAATGGCAAAGAATTGTGTCTCTCAATGTCTGGCATCCCGTGAGCAGGTTTCTAGCTGTTTCAAGACAATCTGGGGATTTGCAGAGACGACATATACGCTTGTCCACTGGGATTTTCTCCCAAGCCCCACTACTATACAAGGTAGGTAATTGCTCTAATCTAAACAGGATGATGAAGCGTCTAAGTTTCCTGGAGGGGCAGAGAGATAAGTAAGCTTGAGGTTTCATGAAATTATACAGACGATATTTGACAAAGTGATATGTCTCAAGATTACTTATAGGGGCGAAATTCTCTAGCCAATCCCATCTGTCTACTTTTTTACCTAATGCATGTAAGGTTTCCTTTGTCACCATAGTCCCTCTATGTATCCAACCAATGTCAATGAAAAATTTAACCATGTCTTTATTGAGGGGTGAGGTAGAATATTTTTTGGTCACCTCCTGGTGGATCACGGATAGAAGGGGGTTGGTAGAGTCACTTATCATCTTAAGGTGAAAGCCAGCTCTTTTCCTCAGAACCATAGCCTTAAAGGAGGGAAGGCCCAGTTCTAATCTAATCAGTGCCATCGGTACCCCTGGGGGTAACCCCAAGATTCGTCTCCAGAACCTGCCCTCCAGCACTTGTAACCACCCTAGATCCATAGTATGTAGTGATTCGAGACCATATACAATCATGGGTGCAAACACTTGAATATAAAGATGACGCGTCCCCCACAAGGTGAAACCGCCCTGCTTATTTGTAAATGAGGAGATAAGTGAGGTGACTTGCATTGCTCTTGTAATTCGCCCCTGTCTACAGAGTGAATAATCGCCTAGGGGCTCAATGTCAACTCCTAAATAGCGGTAGGATGGAGCGTAGGGTATGGAGTTACCATGCACCATCAGATTCACACGAGTTGCTCTTTTTCTCGTGAATCTTAATACTTTTGTCTTGTCCAGGTTGATCGTTAGGCCATTAATTCTGGCATAGCCCCAGAGAGAAGTAGCAGAACGCCTTAAACCAGCTATGGTGTTATCAAAGACAACCAAATTGTCCGCATATGCCAATACTGTGCATGATACTTCCCCAACTTTAGGAGGGCAATTGTCGACCTCAGCCAGGGCTGCCGGGATGTCATACACGTAAAGGTTGTAAATAAGGGGTGCTGTGACGCATCCCTGCTTTACCCCACTGTCTGAGTCACCTTCCTGATTTAATCTAAGGCACGCCGTAGTATTGTGATGGAGTAGTTTTAAATAATATAACAAGCCTGTCGGGCATCCCAATTTCTCTAGCTTGGTCCATAGTCTCCCTCGGGGGATGGAATCAAATGCGGCCTTAAAGTCGATGTATAAAGCGTACAACGGGGGCTGCCCCTTGCTAAGTGCCCGTGTACAAAGTATATCCATAACCAAAAGGTTATGTGAGGTGGAAAAATCCCGCCTAAACCCGCATTGAAATCTGCTGAGTATTTTGGAATCGTCTACCCATTTCTGCAGCTCACTGAGTAACAGTGAGGCAAATAGCTTACCAGAGATATCTAACATGGATAAAAGCCTGCAATTATTAGGATCCAAACGGCTACCTTTTTTAAATACAGGAATAAGAATGGCAGTTTGCCATGAGCGGGGGATTCCCCCCTGCTCTAATATTTTATTGAAAAGTAAGGAAAACAAGTCGGCCCAAAATAGAGGATGGCTCTTAATCACTATATTGGCTAACCCGTTAGGTCCACGGGATCTGGAGGACTTGAGGGCAACTATTTTGTTCAATATTGCCTCTGCTGAGATGTCAAAAGGCAACTGAGAAGGAGCCTTCACCCAAAAGCTAATCAAGGTTTCTATACCTCCTGAGTTCCGGTCTGTGAGGAACTTTTCCCATGCCTCCTTACTTATTGGGTTAACTAAGGGGCCTTTAGCCTTCTCTCTGTTCTCATTAAGGAGAGACCAAATGCCGCAAGAGTTTCTAGTGCAGATCGTTTGTACTAGCTTCTGATACCTGGCGTTTTTTTCAGTGCTCTTAATGTTCTTGATGTCTGCTCTGTATCGGTTTTTGATTTTCCTTAGTTTCTCACGGTATAAGGCTCCAGGTAAGTTCATCAGTTTCAGACCTCCAATAGCAGGTCTTAGTCCTCTCTGAGCATCCCTAATTTCCCTGTTAAACGGGGGTATGCACCCCCCTATCTTTAACATATGTCCCTTATTGGCCGTAGCATGCTGGCCTGAGAATTTAGATATCCAATCCTCAATCTCATTTATCGACATGTGTTCGAACTCAAGGAAATCTAGGGATGCAGTAGATTTAAGTGCTTCCGTAGCGGAGCTTATATTTCTCTCGGACCATACAATTCTGGATCCTGCACAGTTGGTTTGGATACTGCCTATATTAGGCAGTACAGATGACGGAATAGGGATGCGTAGAGTCCACTGTAGCGACGCATGGTCGCCCCATTCATTGTGCTTCACGGCCATGTCAGTCACTCTTGTCTGCAGCTCGGGGCACATAAATATATAGTCTAACGTGCTAATGGAAGCGCCGTTAGACCAAGTGTGTTTCCCCGGCCGATCCCCCCTGGTACGGCCGTTAATCATAGCCATGTCCCAAGCTCCAAACAATTGTAACCAGCCTAGCCCTTCAGCTTCCCTCTTTCCGTGGGTCATTACACACCTAGTGCTAAGGTCAGGATTAGAGGATATGAGTATTTCATCTGTCATATGGCAGTTAAAATCGCCCATTACCATCACAGCCACATTTCCATCTCTCAGCCACCAGGAAGACAACAGGTCCTGAATCGCCTCCTGTAACGAATCACAAATCAATTCTCCTGGGGGGTTATAAAGATTGATTACTAAATACCTTCCCAGACCTCTTTCATCGTGTAGTTCGACTTCTACTGCCAGGAGCTGCTCCTCAGCTCTACACTGTATCTTACGAGACGCAATCGAGTTCATTACCCCAGTTAGTAGTCCCCCATAGGGACGACCCTTACTGCCACGTTTAGCCACCGCTTGATGTATAGCAAAGCCGTCAAGTAATAGTGGGTCGAGAGACCATGTCTCTTAGAGACAGATACAGCTGTGTTGTGACAGTAGGTCTGCAGAACCCTCAGATCTCAGAAGGTGGGAAAAGCCTCTGCAGTTTCAAGAGAGTAGTGATAAGCATCAGTGGTTCTTTAGCATTTGTGGGATGGATTCTAGCAGTGATTTCAGGGCTTGCTGTATTTCAGCCAGAGCAGGGTTATCCCCCCCCCACTTTAAGTACAGTATCAACCGGAACTGAAGGCATAATATCTTCTGGTTTAGGCAAGGGGCCCTTCTCCATAGGGTCCACATCAATCTCAATGTCCACTGCCATCAAATCCTCTTTGTAATTCCTGATTAAATGCGCCTTAGTCGGGAAGGTACAGTGTATGGCCGAGACATTGGGATTAGGGCAGCCAAGTGGTTCAATGAAAAGAAAGTCCGATTTTTAAACACGCAATTGAGGTATGTGATATAGTCTAGCGAGCAGCTCTGAGCGTGCTAACCAGGGATTTTTGCCGCTGGGGTATAAGTTCTTAATGAAGCAGGTACGATTAGTAGTTGTATCATTCACTGCTCTCTTCTGATCCAGTGATGGTGACTCCCCAGGTTCCCCTGACGCCTGTGTCTCGGGAACATACTCCGGCTGTGTATATATGCTGGTTTCCTGATCAGGCTCTTCGCACAGCACAGATGCTTCATTATCGTCCACTTCAGTTGCCTTCTCTTCAGGTATCAGCCAATCTAACAAAGGGCCCTTTGCCCTAGCTGCCCGTTGAGCTCCTCTCATCATTCTTTTCCTGGCCTTTTTAGACCGTGTCTCCGGTACTAATTTAGGTCCCAATATAGGAGATTGGGCACCTGTTACCACTGGCTTATTCTTCAGTGCCTTTTTTGCCAATCTGCGCTGTTTGCGTGTTAGAGGGGACAGGGGACTGTGCTCCTGCTCCCGTTCATCCACCTCCTCAGGAGGTACCTCAATTATGCTGTTGCTATTGGGTGCATGTGGCCCCTCGTTCTCTTCCATCTCCACTTCCTGCTCGTTGACCACATCTGCTGTGAGTAGTGCAGCTGACAGATTCATTTCGGCCTCTTCCCGAGGAAGACCTTTGGAGCCTAAAGCCATAGTAATAGAGTTGGTATTAGCCAGGATACGTCCTGACATCTGCAAAAGTATCTTGAGGGCAAATTGCAGGGCCGCCACTGACGATTGGAGCTCAGTTATCTTTGATGATCTAGGGTGTAGGTAGATGTTATCTTCTGTTACGTTGTCTGGATCGTCCTCCCTCGACGTCATTACTAAGTTAGGAGATGCAGACAATCGTCCACTCCTTTCCGGCGCGTGGTCTTCCCCTGTGACATTATTCATGCTACTATCTTTAGTAGGTGTTATGCCACTGTTTGGCCTAATAGGAGTTTGTGTCTGCATCCCTCTCTGTATAGTCAGACATAGATCTAGAAGGGAGTTGTTATCTATATCATCGATATTAGAGATGTTTAAGGAGATGCCATCATTGTGTATCGGTGCTGTCATATCCTCGTTTACTGTAGAGTTGATGGCAGGGGGAGGATTCACAGGGAAAAACTCAGTTATAGCCCCTTGCACCACCGGTAGGGCATTATTAGCGTTCTTTTTAGATTTCCCCCCTTTCTTTGGGCACTCTTTGTATTTCTTAATGGGTGGGCACTTATTTTTGCGTAGATTGTATATTGAGTGGGGGGCTCTTCTGCCCCGCTGCATGTCTATGTTATAGCTCACTTCGCTTCCCAGACTAGAGATAGAGAGGGCTGATATTTATGTGGTGAGATGGTTCCCCTCGATCCACGCTGGGAGGCAAAATTGATTTCCCGCCTTTTCCTGTGGGCCCCCCTTGTCGATCAACCAGGGGGCTATAAAACCCGTCTCTCAGGCGGGGGCCCTCAGTCGCTGGGTAATAATGGCAGGTTCCCCTTCTTCCCAGGTACAACTCTGGGTAGGGTGTGTTTATTCTCAACTCCTCTGCACCACTTATAGGTGCCTCACCGTCTCCTCTGAACCCAGCCCTATCAAGGGGAGAGGTCAGTCATGGTAGAGGAACCGACGTCTACCCCCCTCAAACTCTGGGGGGGTGCTGGCGACACCGCACCACCTCTTTCAGGAAGGCTCCTTTTAGTGAGGGGGCCAATCACCCAGGGCCACCCCAGGCTTTGTGTCTATACCAGTGGGGCCGTGGGAACCAAACACCACTGGGAGCTTCGGGGGCCGCAACACCATGTCGTGCGGTATTTAGCACAATTCCGGAGCAGACCTGGAACACGGAGCGGCGCCTGTGCTTTTCCTTACAATCGGGGCCTCTCCTTCTTCCTATCCTTCTCCGGCACTTTCCCCCCGCGTTGTTGTCCTCGATGCCTCGCCCGCACACTCGAGCGAAACGGGATGCTGAATTTGAGGAAAGGACCCTCCTATGCGTCAAGCCGCACCTCCGACAAACGTACTTCCCTCAGAGGCCGCCTCCGACACAAGAAGAGTAAAAGAAAATGGTAAATGGTCATATTTTGGGCTTTATCATTAAAGAAACTACCTTAAATACTTGTTATTTAGATCAAATACACATGGACACAGTCTAAAAAGGATTAATAGAACATTATAAATAATAATTATTGAAGAGGCTGATTTTTATTATGCTACATCAACAAGCAATAATTAGTTTAGAACTTACCATTATGGTAACTACTATGAATGACAGCCACTCATTTATGTTCATCATTGCACAGGTATGTATATACTAATTGTAAACTTATTTTTATGTTTTCTGTTTCTTGCATTTTTCTTTCTGTTTCTCCCCTCCTTTCATCCCCTTCAATGCCCTGCTAAACAGTAATGTCAAATATGTCAATGATGAGTGTATCACCTTACTCAGACTTTAGACATGACAATTCCTGGTTGGTCGAAACTCATGGCCATGAAGTCGGCTATGTGATAATAACATTGCATATGTGTTGTAAACACTGGATTTGATACTACACTGCATAGCAACTGCCATAACATTATTTGAGTATTCTGAAAACTACTACTGGAAGATGTAATATTTTGAAACGGTTTGTGAAGCAACAAATTGTCTCATTCCAATAATATGCATTTTGTAATAAATATATAATTACCATTAGCTTCTTTTGAAATAGACCTTTCAATATAGTAGTTACACTGTACTATCCAAGTGCAAACTGCAAATTAGATTCATCTGAAGAGGCAACGTGTCTTACATAAACACATTTAACTCAGGTATTTATCGTTTTAGAGAGTCCACTTGCACCGGATTCAACATGAATTTGCCATATACACAATCTAGTATAAGGTTGTGTGCTAGGATCTGCAAAGCATAGCTGCTCACAACCAAGTCACTTAATTATAATCCTGACAGCTAAGGGTGGTGCAGTCACACCGATCTAACAACCCTTCAGCACCCCATATTAGTTTACAATGTATGCTTAAAAAAAAGGCTGCAATCATCGATTAACAGGCTGTGGGCCTGATTTATGAAATGTTTAGTACATTGCAAATTGACTTTATACTGTTGCAAAGTAACGTTGCACTGACAACAAACACCCTTATTTACAGAACACTGCAAAGTGTATTTGCAGTGGGCTGTAAATCCGGGTGTTTGTTGGCAATGCAAAGTCACTCTGCACCAGTACAAAGTCACTTTGCACCACTCTAAAAATTCCATGAATTAGGCACTATGGTGTTGCTTCATATAGTAGTAAAGTGACCATTCATATAAGTATAGCAAAGTTATTTGTCTCTTGGATTACTCATGGCAATGTATGGAGCTTCCCATAATGCCTGAACTAGAGTATCAAAGACAGGTTTCACTCCCTGCAATGTCATTATCTGAATTGACAATGAAACAGTGATTTCAATACGTTTGCAAACTAGGACTCCTGCACTTCTTTTCACACACATGGCTTCACAAATCTTAAAACTGGCCCTGATACATTGAAAGATTTCGGGGCAGCAAATCAATGTAAATGTTACTCAATTGAAAGGGTTTCACAGTCACCCACTACAAATGCAATCGCTTACATTCAGACTTCTCTCCATGAAAATAATTCAACACAAAGTAGTTCAACATCCTGTTTGTACACAACTATTCTTTGTTCATACAGAATATTGTCTATTGTGTTCTTTGCATATTTCAGATTAGTTTCCCATTAAGCAACCCATTCATGCCTTTCATACGTGTTCCTGGTAAATATTAATTTGCCTTGTTCTTTATACCTAAGGTAATGTTTCATGGGGCACACTTTTGTCATCCTTCAACGTTTCAAATAATCTAAATGCCTCAAGTGAAAATGATAATGTCTTTAATATCGGTATTAACCACATCATGTATTATATCTTTACATATGTTGGTAGACGACTATAATAGGCCTCTGGCCATTACCTCTGTAGCCCTTTCCTCTATTACATTAACTTAGGCTGGTAGATAAACATACTCCACACCAAACGGTAGTGGATTATGTAGCAAAGTTGTATTAACGATAAAAGATGCCGAGCAAAGCGTTATTTTAAAACAACATTCATGCTACAGCCCTCGCACAACAGTTGGAAAACACACATACAAACAAAATGTGCAATGTTTTGCATGCAGCCACTCAAAACCAAAACTGGCAAGGCCAGAAATGAACATTCTAAGTACCAGAAAATATACTGCAACTGTTCAAATGGGGAACTGCTAATGAGAGAAGAAAGAACAGCAGTTATAGAAATAAATACAGATTGGCATTTTACTGCTGTGTGTGCTCATTTACTTCTACAGAAAAAAACGTCAGCATTAGGCAACCGACCAATGTTGAGACCATGGACTGTTGATATGCCAATGAAATATGAACTGTTGTGTTTTCTGAAATTAAAAGCTGCAAGTGTGGCTGGAACCAACTCTAAATGGAGCAAGCACTGAATTCTGACATATTTGAATCCTTTAAATTCGAAAAGATCGCAACCCCCCAGCATACAGGATGAGAGGAGAGATATGTTCCTTCCCTAAGCTAATACACTTTTTGAAGATATACACTGCAGATAAGGATCCTCCTACAAACAGGCGAAGCAAATCAGACTGTGTTATGAAGTTTAATTGTGGAGTTGTATTACTTGTCATGTGTGTATGTACTGGAACATTAAAAATAAAATTACATTCAAAGGAATCCATGGTGCTGCTCAGTCAAATCTATTAACATCATCTTGCAGTCCTTCCTGAATGAAATAATGTAACACTTAACAGGACTGCCTGTCTAGAAACTTCTCAAGAGGAGATAGAAGTCACACGATAAAACCACAGATACTTTATTTTTTATTTTATTTTATTTAGCATTTGTAAAGTGTGCCGAACCCTTGGGTATCTGGGTGATGGTCAACACAGTAGAAACATAAGCATTAACAACAAGGAATGCAGAAAAAACGTTATGAGATATTTACAGTATTTGTAGTATGAACAGACAGGTCATAAATAAATACAGTGAATGGATGGGTACAGGAGTACTGGATGTGGCAGTCCGCGAGGGACATAGCTACAGGTTTTGGGTTTGGAGCCAGATTTTTAGTTTTTTTGTGGAAGGAAAGGTGTGAGTGGTCAGATCTGATGGTTAGGGGGAGGGTGTTCCATTGTTTGACTGCCACGACAGGGACGCTGCGGCACCCAGCCTTTGTTCTCTTGAATATGGGCACTGTGCGGAGATGAGAAGTGGAGGCACGGGTGTGTTGGGATTGTGTGAGTATGTATGAGTGGTATTTTGGGGCTGTGTTAGCTAGGCATTTTTGAGTAATAGACAGAGTTTTATACCTGATCCGGTCCTGAACCGGAAGCCAGTGTGTGTTGCGTCTTGTATCACAGATGCGCTTCCTCTTGGGTATGTTTAGGGCTGATCGTAGGGAATTGTTTTGTGTGACTTGGAGTTGTTTGATGCTAACAGAGGATCCTGCTAACTGGACGTTACAGTGGTCTAGTTTGGACAGGGTGAGGGCTCTGGCTAGTGCCATGCAGCTGCCTGGTGTAAGGTAAGGTCTATATGCATTAAAGAGCTTTGCAGTGTATGCTGTGGAAGAGACTGTTGTATTGACTTGTCTAGAGAGTGTTAGTGAGGAGTCGAGGTAAACTCCCAGTGTTTTTACCTCCTTCAGCACAGTGATGGAGTTTCTGTCTATTGTGAAGGTTTTGTATTTCGGGTCAAGTTTTTTTAGTCGAGTTTGAGTCCCTACCAGGACTAGCTCGGTTTTGTCGTAGTTGAGGCATAATTCATGTTGTGCCATACAGGATTGGATGATCTGGTAGGTGTTATTAAGAGTGATAGAGTCCTTTTCATGATTGCCTGTGATGTGCAGTAGGATCTGCGTGTGATCCACGTAGTTGGTATAGGTCTCTCCAACTTCATCTAGGCGGTCAAACAGGGGCTTAGTAAGGAAGTTATATAGTGTTATATAGTGTGGGTGACATGCAAGATCCTTGGGGCAGGCCACAGAGAACTGGAGCAGGAGCTGCATCGGCTATGTTGGAGAAGACTCTCATAGTTTGTTCTGAGAGGAAGGATTCGATCCGCGCTAAACTGCCACGGCACCCCTTGTAAATCAGTACATGATTTTGAAACATTCTCCCAACGACATGCTATGGTGGATACTGGAAACAGTTAAAAACTCCATCAACACACCCAAAAGCTTACTGGATAAAGAAGCACGTTGGATTTTTCGATTAGGCAATCACACCCATGGATTAAATGAGGAATTCATCCCACCATTATAATATCATGGGACCACAGTGATTCCCTATGTACTCCAACAAGGCTTCATTCAGCCTGGCCATATCATCTTTGCTATATATTTGCTATATCTTTGCTTCTTGACTTCTGTTCTCTAATAATGGCATCCCCTTTGCAGGAAGATGCTAGTACCTTCCAACACCTTCCCTTTAATTATGCGAACATTCCCTTTAATACTACCTTGGCAGTATTGCCCCTCACATCATTTCGGTATTACAACTTGATGTTGGTGGTAACACCTTGACTTCAACTCTCGGAATCTTTTCTAGTACTTATTCAGGCTCCTTCACCTTTGAGCAACATTTTGGCAACATACGACAGCTTACGCCAGGGGGCGCACCGACCGCGGACTTATTTATGCCCTTCAATATATCACCTGCTTTATGCACGGCGTCTTCTTGCAACCGCGTTCCACAAGGTGGTCGCTCCCACTGCCTCTGTTTCATTCCTTTACCTCGCAGTCAGACATTCCATTTAGTCTACACGAGCCCGTATTTCCGGGTACTGGACACTCCCCTTTGCAAGGGTGTGTCACCGGCGACCTATCAGGAAAGGCCATGTCATGGCAGCTTACACAGGGTGGGTGCGCCGCACATAACCAATGAGGTTTGCATCAACACCAGCACCCAGCCTGCGGCCTGTCAGGGCGAGCCTCGTCATATTACCAATACCTTGCTTCTGGGGTGGCCGTTGCCACTGCCTACCTTTAACATTCGCAGGAGCAGCTGCAACACACATTCGGTGCTAGGCTTCTGTGCGAACCTGCCCTCAACCGCTATAGCGCTATCCGGGTAGCTTAACTCCTCCATTGCCGAGGGTAAGTGCTTTCATTCCGCATTTTGACCTCTGCACGTCCATGCACACACTGTGCTTGGGCCCCCTGCCGTACTCTGCCGTATTTGCTTCATTTCTTTATATGTAATCGTAATTCTGTATTGAACCATTTCTACCATCACAAGTTCCATTACCATTAGTCTTCATGCTTAAGGGGCTTTACTCGTTTTCCGGCAGGTCTCCTAAATCGCTTATGGAACGTGCCCATGTTCACTCACGGGGTACTTTATATCTGAAATGGATCTAGTACACCTGACTCCATTCTATAAGCAAAGTTAAAAAGTAAGCACTTTTCTCCATGTTCTGCAATTGTTGATGCCATTAAGTGCATAGCACCAATACATTTTTCATTATTATTTTTACCAGCCTGAACTCCGTAAACACTACTTTTCAAGGCTGATTCCAGATGGTGAAGCCAATGATTTAGGATCCCATCTTTTCACGGATACCATGGCAGCATTTCTACCAAGGTAGGCATATGCCTGTCACCTTCTGATACATCTACCTCAGTTGTAACCTTACGTCCAAACTCATACTTACATATTTTGAGCTATAGGTTTCACTGATGAATACTGGTCCTTGATCTTTCACAGGAAAACCTGTGCTCACGGTTGGCACAGAGGTGATTTTTGCATCTCGAAACTTTGTCTAGAGGAATTCCCCCTACATTAATTTGGGTAAGGTTCCCTTCCTGGACAGATCTATTCAGTAGTTATGCTAAAATCCTTTAAAGCAACTGTTTAGGTACCCTGACAACTTAAGATAGTCGACTGAGAATCATACAGGAAGCTTTATGTTATTTAATATATCTTTTGTTTGTCTGCTTCCCTGCAGGGATTATTACTTCTTACTTTGCCCCGAGGAAGGTGTTTTTTTGACATCAACGGCCTTACAGGTGGCCCGCCGAAATGTAATTTTGGTCTCTCTTTGTTGGAACTCTAACCTTTTTCAAACCACATTTTTTTGAGACCGTTCTTTTTAACATGAACAAATGTGAAAAGTTTACGTAGGCAGACATGTTTAAGTGAATTTACACTTTTGCACAAATGTATTTTTTTATTTTTCATTTGACTTGTGTTTCATTCATTGTTCAATTTTGGCAAATTTGAACATTTTGTTTGTGTTTCATTCAACATTTTAAATTTTGGTGCTCTAATTTTGACATGCACCTTGCTTTCATCATAACTGAATGTCAGTTTGTTATTATGATTTTATCATGTTCTCTTTTCTGTTAAATAAACTTTAAACATTATTATTTTTTTTATAACATTGGCTTTCCCTCAGACTATCTTTAGTCGTTTCAAGGAAGAACTTTAGGATATCATTGATACCATGATCATTAACCATGCAAATTAAGTCTACTAACTCATTGTTTTACAGCTTTTGTATTTTTTGTTTGAATATTCGATCCAAGCAGTAGCTTTCGGGGAAAAGTGGGCTGTGCTGGATAGATGCCGGCAAAGAATATCGTAGTTCACTAAGTAGAAGGCTGCAGATAAGTCGAGGAGGAGGAGGATGGCTAAGGTTTCCGCTGTCGATGAAAGCTTCCATCTGGATTTTCACGCAAGTATGAAGTTAATCAGCATGGCCCTGAGCTATAAAGACCATATGAGCTAGGCCTGAGTCAACAAGAGCAGATTTCCAGCCCCGACTCAATAGAAAACAAACCATGTTTATAGTCTATGTATCTAGGAAGAAGAATTTAATTGTAATTCCATATTTTTGTATGAAGCAAAAAGCCCTTTAAATGTACAGGGAATTGTTTAAATCGCCTTTATCTCTGGAACCAAACCTCTTAGAGAACTCATGTAGGTGTCAAAATGTTTATCTGAAAATCCTTCATTAAATGGACCAACAATTGTATTATTTAATGTTGTTTTAACATGCACATTTGACACATTTTTTCTCAAATAGAAGTACATGGGAATTGTACTGACCAGAAAATAGCACCAAAGCTCAGAAAACGGGGAACACTGAACTAAGGCTGTCAACAGGACATCACAACTCTCATTCCACCTATTCCCGCAATACCCTACTAACCCCCGCCACCCTCCCTCCACAGTCTCCTTTCAGATCCGCCAGAGTGCAAGGGGACCATTCTGATGGTGATAGTGCATGGTACAAGTTCCCTTTAACATTAATGTTAAGAAGGAAACGGTGCCTGCTAGTGTGTCATATATTCTAACATCCTCAGGGGCGAGCCCGTTATGTTGAGAAGGAACAATAAATGTAAAAGTGAGTTGAAGGGAAAAATCCATAACTTGTGAATTATTTGTGCTATAATGATAAAACGTGCACCAATTAATTTGTGCCAGAGAGAGAAATATGATGAACCTATTAGTAAAGTGATAATATGTGTGTAAATTACAAATGTGGAATGTGGCAATATTTAATGCAAGAAATTCCTGAGATGACATCACATTAAATGGGAGGGAAAAGGGGTTTTAAAGTTACTCCCATCAGACTGCTCTCTTCATTAATAGGCCCAATGACTGTGGCAGGTTATGTCTACTTTGATGTCACCTTTGGAACATTATCCAATCATACACATTGACCAATTAGATTGGGGAAAATATGCGCACCTCAAACAGGTGGGGTTTTCTGTTCCATAAAAGTTACAATCCAGACAGACACCAAGACACTCACTCGTGGACACTTCCTGACAGACTCACTGTCCCACTCACTGACTGATGCAGAGAAATAAGAATTGAAAGAAGGAAATGGAATAGATTGCTCTCGTTTTGGACCCATGTTGGATTCTCATCAGAGCACTTAAAGTGAGACCATAGAAGGAGTTAAAGTCCCATGCTTTCTTCAGTCGAAGAGAAAGCAGACAGGATGTGGAGAAAAACGCATCTTATCTTAATGGCTGATGCCCACCTGTTTCTAGATGGGGAGAATTCAACCAGTCCTTAAGAGGGTGCCCACCTGTCTGTAATTCAGCCAAAATAAATCTAGATGTGACTATGTGAGCTTGAGTAGGTGTGTGTGAGTAAGTTTTTGTTGTGGTCCGTGTTCTGAGCTCAACCTTTCAGCTGCACCTTTTCGCCATGCAGGAGAGCCTTCTGCGAGCCCTGGAGCCACGGGAGCTGTTTTATGTCTTTATTTCTTTAATTTTGCCATGTTTTTAGCCCCTGATCTTGTCTGTTTCCCCCTTTCCTCTCCCTTCCGACTGCCACCCATCCTCCTCCCTGATTGGTCGCAGGGATGCTAGGAAGCGCTGTTGTTTAAAAGCTTCTCTGCAAGCTTTCTCTCCTTTTGTGACCTGTGTGCTGAGCTCAATCTTTCAGGTGCACCTTTTCCCCATGCAGGAAAGGCCTCTGCAACCACCAAAGCCAATGTAGCCACTTTATTTATTTAATTAATGTTGCAATTTTTCTAAGCCCCAGTCCTCGTCTGTTCCTCTTCCCTCACCCTCCCCACTCCCTGATTGGTTGCCATGCTTCCAGGAAGCACTGTAGTTTAAAAGCTTCTCTGGAAGCTTTCTCTCCCTTTGTGCACTGTGTGCTGACCTTGACCTTTCAGCTGCACCTTTTCGCCATGTAGGAGAGGCTTCTGCGACCCCTGGAGCCAAGGTAGCCCCTTTATTTCTTTCTTGACATTTTTCTCAGCCCATGTCCGTATCTGTTTCTCTCCTTCCTTCTCCCTACCCACTCCCACAAACGCTCCTCCCTGATTGGTTGCAGGGCTTCCAGGAGCACCATGGTTTAAAAACTTCTCTTCAAGCTTTCTATCCCTGTGTGCTCTGTGTGCTGAGCTTGATCTTTAAGCTGTGCCCTTTCACCATGCAGGAGAAGCTTCTACGACTCTTGGAGCCAAGTTAGCCATTTTATGTATTTGTTCAATTAATATTGCCATTTTCATCAGCCTCTGTCCTCATCTGTTTCCTTCCTTCCCTCTCCCTCCCCACTCCTGCCCACCCTCCTCCCTGACTGGTTGCAGGGCTTCAAGGAAGCACCATGGTTTAACAACTTATCTGCAAGCTTTCTCTTCCTTTGTACAGCGAGTGCTGAGCTTGACCTTTCAGCAGCACATTTTTACCATGCAGGAGAGGCCCCTGAGAGCCCTGGAGCCCCAGTAGCTGCATTATTTATTTATTTATTTCCTTTTGAAATTGTTTTAAGTCCCTGTCATTGTCTGTTTCCTTCCTTCCCTCTCCCTCCCCACTCCTGCCCACCCTCATCCTTCATTGGTTACAAGACTTCCAGGAAGCGCCTTAGCTGGGACACCCAGGGGAGCTGCCGAAGGGCCACAAGGCCAAGGGCAGCTCCCTTGGGCAGCTCCCATCCCCTGTTTTCCCTGTTTGCTCTGGGCACTGTAAGTGACTCCAATCAAGCAATCCCACTAAGTCAGTGCCTTGTCTGAGATGCCCAAGGGAAGCCCTTATTTATATATTTGTATGGCAAGTTAAAATCTGGATGATGAACCCTTGTATAACACCCCTCTCTTAGAATCCCCCTGTCCCCACTGAGCCAAGAAGTAGATTTGTGTTGCAAATTTAAAAGGTTTATTTGAAAAATTAAACAATATATATATATATATTATATATCACACTTCTATAAATAAATTGATAATGGATAGCACACTTGTGAATATGAGCAGTAATCAGCAATAGGTAATCCTACAGTAGCACAGTTCTTGGTTACTTATGAATAGGAACAGAAGAATGAGGTGGGAAAGAATGCTTTACATGGTTCAAGGAAACGCAATGATGAATGAAATGCAGTACAGAAAATAACTTGATATGGCTTCAACAAAAGACAATGTAATCACTTTTCCTTGACAATTCACTCCCCCCCTTTATGCAATATAAGGAGATGGAAAGAAGACACACAGTTCTCAGGAATGCAATCAAATATAATTCAGTTCCCCCCTAGCAAGCTTAGAGGAAAACAGGTATGAGTTTTAACACAGGCAAGATACTTTGATGTGGTTGCAATTAAGTGAAAAATATGCTAAAAAGGCTTTTAATTCCCTATAGGGGGTTCAGGGTGGTGATATCTAGTTTATATTAGTTCAGGCTCACTTTCAGCAATGCTCTATGAGTAACTAGCAGGTTAAAATGAATTTTAGCAAAGGAAAGCAAGGAGCTGCTGATTTTTACACGTGGCTGAAATTGTGCAAAATGTCAAATCGCAGCAAATTTAATCGCGTGCGGCGAGCGTAATTACGGAGGTCCTATAAGGCGTAGCAAGTAGGTTCGTTGGAAAGCCTTAAATCTTAGCTTTAAGATGACAGTTAAAACTCGCTCCTAGCACAAACGGTTCCGGAGATACGGACGATTTTGTGAAGGTAGTTTTTCGGATTTGAAATTTAAAAATTAAAATTGACAGGTGACAGTTTTCAGTTTTAAAGATGACAGAATGACACGATTCTAGGAGGCAGTTCTAGTAGGCTAAAATATTGAGATTGGTTTTGGCACAGTGAGTACTCACACTATATTTTTGAAATAAGCCGTCAAGGTCTGGTCAGGTTGGTCGGGACTTCCGGTGGGTGGTTCTGAAGTCCCGTCTATCTGGGTCAGCTCGGCTCTCTGGGTCTGTCAAGCACCGGTTCTGCTCACAATGGTCTGGTTTGGGTTCTCTCTGGTTCCGGATACAGTACTGCTTTCTGGATACTGCTACAGGTTCTTGCAAAAGTTCTTGGCAAAAATTCAAACAGCTCGCCCGGCTGTTGAATAGTTTGGTTGGTTTTGAGGCCTGCTGAAGAGGATTCAGCTTGTGGATTCAGGCCTTTCTGCTACAAATTCTGGAGTTAATTTCTGCTACAGGTTCTGGGGATTGAGGGATTTGAAGTCTGGATCTCTGGATGTGAAGTCTGAAGTGCCCCTCTCACTTATCATTGGCCAATTCCTCCTCTCTCCCTTGATTGGGGGAAGGAATTGTGAGTCAGAGTGATGCTGTAGGTTTTATGGTCCGAGGATCCTTCCCCTGTCAAATTGCACAAAAATCTATATTTGATCCAAAGACACATTTATCTATGTACCATTTTTCTACTATTATAGGTCCGGTTAACATATTTTCTGTAGTACCAAACCATCCGATCCCTGTCTTTGTACGATGTCGTGTCCACTTTTGACAGAATTCTGCCCCTTTTCATCCAGATAACGACCTTTAAACCTTTTCAGATTTGACACAACTGTACACCCCCATCTACACATATTCCAGTACATTTTCATTTGTCTAGCTTAAACACAGTGTCTGCAATATCAATAAATAGCGCGGTTCTGCCTCAGAACATGGTACAGAGTCCTAATGCCTTTTAAAATGTGCACGGAAAAATCCCATGAATAATGATATTATTTATATAATTTTGACCAGTCCGCACTATGAGTTATCTATCTTTTTAAAATGATGCCCTGGTTCAAAAGGGGTGTGGCTTCCCACATCACATGGTGGAATAACTGGTTTATCCACTTCCCCCAAGCTCAGCTTGGTAGCAGAGGCACTGCCCCTCCCAGTTTCTCCCGAAAGGAAGCCATTTACGACCCCCCACAATATAACATTTTCCTGAGTCCAGGACAGGGCTTTGTTCAATTTCCTGCAGTCTGCAGGTACCCCTCCCTTAATTCAATCAGAGAGGTGTGATCTCCTTTTGGTGGGGGCAGCAGGATGCAGCCAGGCCTGGGAAGAGTTGTTGAGCCAGTTCAACTCCCGTCGGGGGTAGTTGTCAGGCAGAATTCAATTTCTTTAAGTCAAGCTTCAGCTAAATGTCCTGTTTGTTCCCAGTTTAAATCAAACTTACAATTTTTACACATGCAGCTAGAATGCTGATTCTAAGTTCAAACCCATGACATTTAACAGTTGCAAACTATGTGACACTCAAAAGTAGGTCACTCATTTAATTTAAACATTTCGATTTTAGTGGTTTTAAATCCAATTTCAATTAAGCTGCTGACATCCACAGCTCAGCCAGTTTTGTTATAAACATTGTTTTAGGCTCTTCATCTTCCCAGATTTTGTATGCACACAGCACTTCATTCTGCCAGATCTCTGCTGGTGTTCAGTAAGATTTTTGAATATCCTGCAATGTTCGAAATAGGCACTTTGAGCTTGCATTCAGGAAAACAAAGGTGATTTTAAGGCGCTTTTGGTCTAACAACACTGTTATTTTTCCTTTGACACCACCTTTCACCCCTGGCGCTTCCGGGCCATCATGCTGGCACTGGTGGGTGGCAGGTTAGACAACCATTTTGGTGTGCGCACAACCGCGCGGTTTTCCTGGTTCTGGGATGGAATGATGGGCGGCGACAGCTCATCCCCACATCCACCCAGTCTATTGATTTAGTTTTGTTCTGGGATAGAATGATGGGCGGCGACAGCTCATCCCCACATCTACCCCGTCTAATAATTCAACATGGGTCAAAAACCTTGACAAACCCCCCTGCCCGACTGCACTTTGAATTTGAGTCGAGGGGGAGTCGGGTGCAAAGAATGTTTTGATCCACACGCTGGTATGTCCGCATCATCTTCTCCCAATTCTGCAGATGGCACAGTTCTGCATCTTTTCCTCCATCCAGTTGGATCGCTCGGTTCTCCTCGCCGGTCCTGATGGGAATATTGGGCGGTACCCCGGGCCCCTCGGATCTTTGCTCCCGGTCCCTGGGTCATTCTCCTTGGTCAGTCTCCATGGTTTCAACTCTCCTAGTATGATAAAACAAAGCGGCAATACACATTCCTAGACATTTTTTCACCACTATTAATGGTGTGGCGAACATATACATTTTTTAAATCAGAAGATATGAACATATACATTTTTTTTTTTTAAATTAGGAGACAAGAACATATATATTCAAGAGTCACAGAACTTTATATGCTATATGTGGAATATTTTAGGGTTGGAACTGAATTACTCTGGAGCGGCCCTCTCTGGGATTCCAGTGGATTCCTCCAGTTGTTGCAGAGTGTGCCTGGGATGGCAACACTTCAGCTGATTAATATGGACCCACTTATCTTCCCCTTCCGTCAAATTACCTTTGGGGATGCGGATTTTGTAGGCAACAGGGGAGATCTTGTCTATAATTTCAAAGGGTCCCTTCCATGTAGGCAAAAATTTTCGCTGTTTGGCCTTGTTCCTTTGGAAATTGTATAGATAGACCCAGTCTCCCACATCATATTCCTTCCTGGTGGTTTTCAAATCATAGTGCGTTTCCATACTCTCAGCTGATCTTTCTAGATTCTGCTGAGCATAGGCAAAAGCATGTTGGTGACATTTTAGTTGCAGATGAAGGGGTAGATCTGATGGCCTTTAGGACCAGAGGTAATCGAATATCCCAACTTAGCCCAGAATCTGCCACAAACTTTTTTAAGATGCTCACAATGGTTCGGTTGTATCTCTCCACTGCTCCAGAAGAAGCTGGCCTGTAAGCAATATATAGCTTCCTTTTGACCCCCAGTATCTCCCACATCTTTGTCATTACTTCACTGGTGAAGTGGCTACCCCTGTCTGACTCAATCCTTTGAGGTAGACCAAAACGGGAAAAGATGTAGTTAATCATCAGGGCAGCTGCTGTTTCTGCCTTGCAGTTTGGGGCCGGGAGACATTCCACCCACTTGGTAAACAAGCATGTAACAGTCAACATGTACTTGTTTCCTCTAGATGAGCTAATTACAGGGCCTACAAAGTCGATTTGCAAATCTGACCATGGCAGTGTCTTCCCGCTCTTTTGGAGAGGCGCACGGTGTGTGAGGGATGATGGCTGAAACTGTGCACACACAAGATACCCCTTCAAGTATTGGTCGAGGTCCTGCCCCATGTGTGGCCAGTATGCAATCTCTCTTAAGATTTCCAGTGTTGTGTGAAACCCCCTATGACCGGCGGTGGCCGCATCATGGGCGTGACTTAACATCAGGCTTCGGAATAAGGTAGGGACCACCCACTGATCATGGCCAGCTTGGGATTTCCTTACCAACAAACCGTCTTGGATTCAGAACCTTTTTGGACATTTCATCAACACTCTTAGGTCCTCTTTCCCAATGTAATCGGTATCCGTCAGGGGAAAGTTCTCAGGGTCCTCAATGTGTTGGTAAAACTTACCAATTATTGGATCCCCCTTCTGAGCTGTAATCAAATCAGCATCAGGGGTCTCCTTACTCCATTGTGAAGTTGAAAGATCATTGTGAGCATTTGTCTGGGACCTAGTGATAGCAGTGACCTGGATTTCCCCCAACAGAGACTCAATCTCTATTAGATCCCCTTGGATGGCCCCGGTTTTGGCCAGCTGATCAGCTAAGTCATTTCCAGTTTTGTCTGGTCCCTCAACTTTGGAATGACCCTTGATCTTCTTCCAGTAGATGGTCATCCCATTCGAGGTGACCAGATCATCAATGTTTTGAATTAACTTCCCATGTTTCAAGGGTTTGTTATTAGCACATAGCATGCCTCTGGTTTTCCAGTTAACCATGTGCTCCATGAACGCGTTCCGTGCATAATTCGAATCTGTGATTATGACCAGTTTGTGGAGTTGATGTTGGACAGCAGTGAAGATGGCTTGATGCACAGCCATCAATTCTGGCACCTGACTACTTCGGGGACCAATTTTGTATCCAGCGCAGGGTTCTGGGGACTCATTCACCCATGCATTCCCTACGCCGGCCACCAGTTCTTTCTCCCCGTTGTTGTCAACATGGTACGAGCATCCATCCACATAGACAGTGGGCATTCCCTCACACTTGTCTTCTTCAAAGACTTTGTGTGGGGAATTAAGGTATGCCTCCATGTTGTCCTTGATTTTTAGACTTTCGTCCTCAAGACAGTTTTCTCTGGCCCAATCATGCAAGTCAGCCAGACCTTGTGCGAGGGGACTCTTCTTGTTTTGGCCATATCTGACCTCCACAGGAAAACGTTGCATTGACAGAATCCAGGAAGTAATTCGGGAATTACTCACATTTCCGGCCCGGATTCTGTCACTTTGGAGATATTGCAGAGGCTGGTGTGAAGTCTCCACTATGATGTGTTCCCCTGGATGAACGGGCGGTAATTCTTCAATGCCCACACCGTTGCCAGGAGTGCCTTCTCACAATCGTTGAATTTTTCCTCCACAGAGGATAAAGTTTTGCTCGCATAGGAGATTACTTTATTGACCTTGTCATGCTTTTGGTATAATACTGCCGTCAAGCACGTATTAGAGAACCCTGTCTCCAGGAAGAACTCCTTATTTCTGACAGGGTAAGCTAGGCAAGGCGCTTGTGAGAGGCTTCTCTTGAGTTGTCTTACTGCCTCGGATTGTTCTGGACCCCATTCCCACTTGACCCCCCCCTTCAAGAGATGAATCAGGGGTCTAGTGATCTCTGCGTAGTACTCAATGAACTTTCTGCTGTAATTAGTCAGTCCAAGGAGGCTCCTTAGTTCCCGCAGAGTTGTGGGATCCTTCAGTTTCTCTAGTGCTTCCACTTTCTTTTCCTGGGGACAGAGACCCTGAGGAGTAATCTCATGCCCCAAGAAATTAACACGGGTTCTACACCACTGTGCTTTCTGAAAAGAAAGTTTTGCTCCGGCGGCCCTCAACTGTGTCAGAACATAACGGATCTCTGCTATGTGTTCCTCCACAGATGAACTTTTGATGAGGACATCATCTACATAAGCCAGGTTACCCCTCGCACCCAGGTCGGGCATGGCCTTATGTAGGAAAATGTTGAATTCATTGCCGGAGTTGAGGTATCTGAAGGGAGTCCGGGTCCATGTGTACTGCTGGCCCCCAAAGGTAAAAGCCAGTTTGTATTGGTCCTCCCTACTGACAGGCATGGTCCAGTATGCATTGGTCAGGTCTATTGCTGTGAATACCTGTGACCCCTGAATCTGGGCCAGCCCTTGGTCAATGTAGGGCAGAGGCCATCGGGAAGTATGGACCTGTTTGTTGAGCTCCCGTAAGGTCGGCACAGAGTCTCCACTGGCCTTTTGGCTTCAATATTCCCAGCACCGGATTATTAAAGGTGCTGTGTACTGGACAGATTATTCCCCGGGACTCAAGGTTCTTAATTTATTCAGTAAGGGTCTCCATGGATGCGAGAGGCAAACGATATTGCTTCACAAACACTGGAGTCATTCCAGGGTCCGTGGGAATTGTTGTGGTGTGGATGTCGGTGCGACCACAGTCATATGAGTCTACCGCAAAGAGATCTTGGAAATCCAAGAAAACTTGTTTCAACTTTTGCTTCTGTTCCAGAGTCACGCAGGCATCAGCTAGGTTGACTCTCTCTTCTACCATCTGCCTGAAGCCTGGAAAGACTTCTGGTTTTGCTATCTCAGTGGCCTCCTCCAGCTGGGTGGAGAAGTCCCTGGTCAGAGTGCTGATTTGGACTGGAAGCTTCAGGTGGGAAAGGCAGCCATCATGGACCTGGAACATCACCTCATCCCTCCTGAAGTCACAAGTCACATCTTCCTTACCATAAGGGCAAAAAGTGTACACCAGGAGGTTCCCCCCATGCCGGTGAAAATCCTGTCTGGTGTTGTATTGTCATCACTGTCACTGTCAAAACAGTCCTTGGGGATTTGTCCTAACAGTTCATTTCCTAAATCAATGGAGAAATGTCGGTCATCAACCGGCATTCCAATGATGGTGCCTGCGGCTAGAGTAATACTCTGTAAGTCGCTGTTATCCACCTCTACTGGAATGGTGTCATGTTCTATGTTGACTAATGGTGTTGGGTTTACCCCTAACCCTTGCTGTTGGAGAGAAGCATTTAGATGAATATAAGCATCAGGGTTTTTCCATTTTTGTCCTCTTTTAACTTTCACTTCCAGGGAGAATTGTCGGGTCCTTTCTGGGATGGTGACTTCCCCTTTAATCTGAATTTCAACTGCATAAGGTAGCAATTGAGCTGACCTAAATGCTTTTTCTGAATCATCAAAGCCCATGTGATTATCCGCTAATCGGGACCAAGCTTTGATGTTTATTAGGTCCAAACTAATGGCAAAGTGATTGAAAATGTCACTGCCTAAGTAAAAGGCAGCAGTTACGTCTCGCACGACCCAACAATTATGCACTATGCTCTTGTTGCCAATGGAGATTTTGAGCATACACCTGCTTGGCAGGAGATGTTTGGAATTGGGTGTTTCCAGATCCATTTCCCATTTGTCTATCAGTTTGAATGTGGGAATGGCTGGATCTTTTGGGAGTTGGCGGAACATGGCTTCGCTGATGAAGCTCTTACCGTTGTTCACACACACTCGAGCGAGAACAGAGTCCTTCCCATCATTTAACTGAACAGGGATGAACAACTGCCCTCCAATTTGCTGAATATCAGCCAGGCTCTGAGCTGATTTCACATCTTTCTGGACTATAGGAGTGGGAGTGTCTGAATGTAGATTGGTAAAGAATTTCAGAGTGTTTCCTTCCAGTATACCACCTTAAACTGGAAGGAAGGTTGATTTTCAGAGATAGAGAGGACCCCCCATCACCAGTCTGTTGTCCTACTGCTATTACTTTCACGTCTGGGTTTTGGTTGTTCTGGAAGTGAAATTCTACTTGGTCAGATTTTTGTTCAACCTGTAAGAGGATTCGATTCAACACTACAGCTAAGTCAATGCCTAGTCTGGGATACTGAATGGAAACCCTTATTGATATATCTTTACGTCCAGTTCATGCGTTCTGGATGACTACCCCTATATAACACCCCTCTCTTGGACTCCCCCTGACCCAACTGAGCCAAGAAGTAGTTCTGTTTTGCAAGTTAAAAGGTTTATTTGATAATTTAAACAATAGATATATATATCACACTTTATAATAATTTAATAATTGAATATCACACTGAATCTGAGCAGTAATCAATGATGGATAGTCTGGCACTAGCACACTTCTTTATAATCAATGATGAGTGGTTATAGGATGGATAAGATAGCAACAATACTTTATGGTTTCAAATGGACGCAAGGTGGAATGAAAATGCAGTACAGAAAATACTCAATATGCGTTCAACAAAACAATGTAATCACTTTTCTCTGGCAATCCCCTCCCCCCTTTATGCAATGCAAGGAAATGGAAGGAAAGCACACAGTTCTCAGAAATGAAATCAAATGTAATTCAGTTCACCCCAGCAAGCTTAGACTACAGAAGTTGGAAACACAGGCCCAAAATGCTTTTATATGTGCTGGCAATGAAGTGAAAAATATGCTAAAATGCTTTTAATTCCCTCTAGAGGTTCAGGGTGAGTGGTATCAAGTTAATATTAGTCCAGGTTCACTTTAGCAAGGATCTAGGAGTAACTGGCAGGTTAAACGAATTTTTGACAAATGAAAGCAAGAAAACTGCTGTTTTCACACGTGAAGAAATTTTGCAAATCGCGGCAAATTCGCGAGTGCGTTTTCCGCGATTACAGAGGAACTACAAGGACTAGCACTATCTTTTTGGGGTCATAGGACAGCCTAGCATCTCAGCTTCCAGATGAAAGTTACTGCAAGTCTCTAGGACAAACGGTCACGGAGATATGAGCGATATGGTAAAGGTCGTTTTTCAGATTTTAAATTTTAAAGTTCAAAAAGACAAGTGCAGCTTGCAACTAGAAAATGACAGGTGACAGCTTTACAAATGACAGGTGACAGTTAGGAGACAGTTCTACTTAGATTAAAATAGATTGAATTATATTATTTTAACTAAGAGATTGGTTCTGTACAGTCTTGCTAGGTACTCACACTATATTCTTGAATTAAATGGGCCTCGCCACGGATCTGGTCAGGTTTTAGACTGGACTCTGGTCTGGTCTCTGCACTTCACAGTGATCTGGGTCAGCTCTCTCTCTCTCTGGATTCTGGAGATTGATGGATTTGAAGTCTGGATCTTTCTGCACAGCTTTCTCTAGAGATTGATGCAGGTAAAGTATGGATTTTCCCGGCAGAGCGTCCCGCAGCAAATGGATTTGAAGGTCCCTATCTGTCCTGTCTGTCTGCTTTTATGTGTTTGGAAAGTGGGTGTGTGTGCAGCATCACTAGGCTCTACCCCTCTCCACTTGTCATTGGCCACTTCATACTCTTCCCCTTGATTGGGGGAATGAAATGAAGTGTCATCATGATGAGGTCTGTTTATGATACAGAGAACCCACCCCTGTCAAATTACACACAATCTATATTTTGACCCAAAAGACATATTTCATAGCTACACCTTTGTTTAAAATTACATGCACCCATCATGCATTTACGGATGGTCGCCCCTGTTCAACTCTGCTCTTCCTGGGAGCTTGCATTCAGAAATGGCAATATTTTGTGTTTTTTAGTGGTTTCGCAACATCGGATTTTTCTCCAGATTTATACACGTGCGCAAGGAGTATGGACATTAATTGATGAAGTGTCAGATTTTTAACATGCATACATTTTAAGTAATACCTTCTTAACTGCTAGCTTGCCCCCAGATCATGCCACCGGTTCTAAAAACCTATTAAAATGTGGGCAGAAAAATCACAAGAATTATGGTATCATTTAAATAATTTTCACAAGTCCGCTCTATGAGTTATTCATCTTTTTCTAAAACCATATTCTGGCGACAGGGGTGTGGTTTCCCCCCAGCACAAGGTTGAATTTCTGGTTTTTCCAGTTCTGCCAAGCCAGCTTGCTCTCACAGGCAGTGCTCCTCCCCTTTACTTCCAGGAGGAAGCCACTTTTTACGGCCCTCCATAATAAAACATTTGCCTGAGTCAGGACAGGGCTATGTTCAATTTCCTGCAGAGCCCAGGTAATTCAATCAGGGAAGTGTCATATCCCTTTTGGTGGGAGCAGCAAAAGGCAGATAGGCCTGGGAACACAGCTGTTGTGCAAGTCTCAACTCCTGTCGGGGTAGCTGGTGGGCAGAATTCAGTTCCTTAAGCCAGGCCCCAGCTAATGTCACTTTTGTTCCCCAGTTTAAGTCAAGACAATTTTTTACATATGCAGCTAGGATGCTGATTCTAAGTTTAAAACTATGACATTTAAACAATTGCAACCTATGTGACACTCAAAAGTAGGTCACTCATTTCTTTTAAACATTTAGGTTTTTAGTGTCTTTCAGTCCAAATTTACTTAAACTGCTGAAATCCACAGCTCAGCCAGTCTTGTTATAAACCTTCAAGTCACTTCAGAATATAACTTAAGATTGTATCCACCTCTCAGTAAGCCTTTCTTTGGCTTGCCTTGGGTTCATTTATTCAGTTTTAAACAAAATCTGGTGGTTTTAAAACGCCGGCTTTCTGATAGTGGTGAGTACTGGTACTGCACCCCTTTTTTTGGGGGATTTAAGAAAATGAATTCCCCACAATTCTAGGTTGCTTTTGGCAATCAGCATTGCCATTCCCAATGGTTTCAGGCTACTGTGTGGGTAGTCCAATGGTGGTTTTAGGCAGTGCCCTTCTGTGCCCATAACATCGGCAAAAATGAGTGGCAGCCTATTCTTCATGCACTTCCCTGGGCATTTTCTGGGAAGCTCTGGCCATCATGATGTTTTCAATGCCAGTACTGCACAGTTTTTTAGGTAGGGCTTGGATGCATGGGTAAAAACATCCCACAAGTGCCCCTCTTGCGATGGCCATTCTGTTTCACTGATGGGACTCGCAAGACCTGGGATGTTTCCTCATCTTCTTCCAATAGATGGCACAGTTCAGCATCTTTTCCCCCATCCGGTCGGATCGATCGGTTCTCCTCACCGGTCCTGATGGGAGTATTGGGCGGTACACTGAGCCCCCCGCGTCTCTGCTCCCGGTCTCCGGATCGTCCTCCTTGGCCCGTCTCCCGGTTTTCTTTCTCCTAGGACGACAAAGGAAGAGCGGCAATACCTATTCATGGACATTTTTCCCCCACCATTGATATAGTGGGGTGGCATATAAATTTATAGTCAAAACATATGAACATGCACATTTCTTTTTCCCTTCAACAACAAAAACACCCACATTGAGAAACTCAGAATTTGATTGGCGATATGTCGGATATTTTAAGTTAGAACTGAATTAATCTGAGACAGTACCCTCTAGGATTCCAGAGGATTCCTCCAGTTGTTGCCGCGTGTGCCTGGGATGGCAACACTTCAACTGGTTTATGTGGACCCACTTGTCTTCCCCCTCTGCCAAACCGCCTTTGGGGATGCGGATCTTATAGGCCACAGGGGAGATTTTGTCTATAATCTCAAAGGGTCCTTTCCATGTAGGCAAAAATGTTCGCTGTTTGGCCTGGTTCCTTTGGAAATTGTATAGATAGACCCGGTCCCCCACCTGATATTCCTTCCTGGAAGTTTTCAGGTCATAGTGGGTCTTCATGCTATCAGCTGATCTTTCTAGATTCCGCTGAGCATACGCAAAAGCATGTTGAAGGTGTTTCCTTAAATTCTCCACATACTCTTGAGTTGTGGAGGCATTTATCAGTGTCTGCTCTTGGGTCCTGTAGAGCAAATGCTGCGGAAGCACCATCTTGCGCCCAGTCATCAACTCAAATGGTGACATTTTGGTTGCAGATGAAGGGGTAGATCTGATGGCCATTAGGACCAAAGGTAATCGGATATCCCAACTTGGCCCAGAATCTGCCACAAACTTCTTTAATATGCTCACAATGGTTCGGTTATATCTCTCTACTGCCCCAGAAGAAGCTGGCCGGTAAGCAATGTGTAGCTTTCTCTTGACCCCCAGTATCTCCCACATCTTTGTCATTACTTCACTGGTGAAGTGGCTACCCCTGTCTGACTCAATTCTTTGAGGCAGACCAAAACGGGAAAAGATGTGGTTAATCATCAGGGCAGCTGCAGTTTCTGCCTTGCAATTTGGGGCTGGGAGACATTCCACCCACTTGGTAAACAAGCATGTCACAGTCAACATGTACTTATTCCCCCTAGCAGAGCGAATCACGGGGCCTACAAAGTCGATTTGTAAATCTGACCATGGCAGTGTCATCCCCCTCTTTTGGAGAGGCGCACGGTGCGTGAGGGATGATGGCTGAAATTGTGCACACACAAGACAACCCTTCAAATATTGGTCGAGGTCCTGCCCCTTGTGTGGCCAGTATGCAACCTCTCTTAAGATTTCCAATGTTGTGTGAAACCCCCTATGACCGGCGGTGGCCGCATCATGGGCGTGGCTTAACATCAGGCTTCGGAATGAGGTAGGTTCCACCCACTGATCGTGGCCAGCTTTGGATTTCCTTACCAGCAAACCGTCTTGGATCCGGAACATTTTTGGACATTTCATCAACACCCTTAGGTCCTCTTTCCCAATGTAATCGGTATCCGTCAGGGGAAAGTTCTCAGGGTCCTCAATGTGCTGGTAAAATTTACCAATTATTGGATCCCCCTTCTGAGCGGTAATCAAATCAGCATCAGGGGTCTCCTTACTCCATTGTGCAATTGAAAGGTCGTTGTGAGCATTTGTCTGGGACCTAGTGATAGCAGTGACCTGGATTTCCCCCAACAGGGACTCAATCTCAATGAGATCCCCTTGGATGGCCCCGGTTTTGGCCAGCTGATCAGCTAAGTCATTTCCAGTTTTGTCTGGTCCCTCTACTTTGGAATGACCCTTGATCTTTTTCCAATAGATGGTCATCTCATTCGAGGTGACCAGATCATCAATGTTTTGGATCAACATCCCATGTTTCAAGGGTTTGTTGTTAGCACATAACATACCTCTGGTTTTCCAATTAACCAGGTGCTCCACGAACCCGTTCCGTACATAATCCGAATCTGTGATTATGACGAGTTCGTGGAGTTGATGCTGGACAGCAGTGAGGATGGCCTGATGCACAGCCATCAATTCTACCACCTGACTACTTCGGGGACCAATTTTGTATCCAGCGGAGGGTTCTGGGGACTCATTCACCCATGCATTCCCTACGCCGGCCACCAGTTCTTTCTCCCCGTCGTTGTCAACATGGTAAGAGCATCCATCCACATACACAGTGGGCATTCCCTCACACTTGTCCTCTTCAAAGACTTTGTGTGGGGAATTACGGTATGCCTCCATGTTGTCCTTGATTTTTAGACTTTCGTCCTCGAGACAGTTTTCTCTGGCACAATCATGCAAGTCAGCCAGACCTTGCGCGAGGGGACTCTTCTTGTTTTGGCCGTATCTGACCTCCACAGGAAAGCCTTGCATTGACAGAATCCAGGAAGTAATTTGGGAATTACTCACATTCCCGGCTCGGATTCTGTCACTTTGGAGATATTGCAGAGGCTGGTGTGGAGTCTCCACTATGATGTGTTCCCCCTGGATAAACGGGCGGTAATTCTTCAATGCCCACACGGTTGCCAGGAGTGCCTTCTCACAATCGTTGAATTTTTCCTCCACAGAGGATAAAGTTTTGCTCGCATAGGAGATTACTTTATTGACCTTGTCATGCTTTTGGTATAATACCGCCGTCAAGCACGTATTAGAGAACCCTGTCTCCAGGAAGAACTCCTTGTTTCTGACAGGGTAAGCTAGGCAAGGCGCTTGTGAGAGGCTTCTTTTGAGTTATTTTACTGCCTCGGCTTGTTCTGGACCCCATTCCCACTTGACCCCCCCTTCAGGAGATGAATCAGGGGTCTGGTGATCTCTGCGTAGCCCTCAATGAACTTTCCGCTGTAATTAGTCAGTCCAAGGAGGCTCCTTAGTTCCCGCAGAGTTGTGGGGTCCTTCAGTTTCTGAAGTGCTTCCACTTTCTTTTCCTGGGGACAGAGACCCTGAGGAGTAATCTCATGCCCCAAGAAATTAACACGGGTTCTACACCACTGTGCTTTCTGAAAGGAAAGTTTTGCTCCGGCGGCCCTCAACTGCGTCAGAACATAACAGATCTCCGCTATGTGTTCCTCCACAGATGAACTTTTGATGAGGACATCATCTACATAAGCCAGGTTACCCCTCGCACCCAGGTCGGGCATGGCCTTATGTAGGAAAATGTTGAACTCATTACCGGAGTTAAGGTATCCGAAGGGAGTCCGGGTCCATGTGTACTGCTGGCCCCCAAAGGTAAAAGCCAGTTTGTATTGGTCCTCCCTGCTAACCGGCACGGTCCAGTATCCATTGGTCAGGTCTATTGCAGTGAATACCTGTGACCCCTGGATCTGGGCCAGCCCTTGGTCAATGTAGGGCAGAGGCCATCGGGAAGTATGGACCCGTTTGTTGAGCTCCCTGAGGTCGGCGCAGAGTCTCCACTGGCCGTTTGGCTTCAATATTCCCAGCACCGGATTATTGAAGTGCTGTGAACTGGACGGATTATTCCCCGGGACTCAAGGTTCTTAATTATTTCAGTAAGGGACTCCATTGATGCGAGAGGCAAGCGATATTGCTTCACAAACACAGGAGTCATGCCACGGTCCGTGGGGATTGTTGTTGTGTGGATGTCGGTGCGGCCACAGTTATATGAGTCTACCGCAAAGAGATCTTGGAAATCCAAGAAAACTTGTTTCAACTTTTGCTTTTGTTCCAGAGTCACACAGGCATCAGCTAGGTTGACTCTCTCTTCCACCATCTGCCTGAGCCTGGAAAGACTTCTGGTTTGGCTATTTCAGCGGCCTCCTCCAACTGGGTGGAGAAGTCCCTGGTCAGAGTGCTGATTTGGACTGGAGGCTTCTAGTGGGAAAGGCAGCCCTCAGGGACCTGGAAAATCACCTCATCCCTCCTGAAGTCACAAGTCACATCTTCCTTACCATAAGGGCAAGAAGTGTACACCAGGAAGTTCCCCCCATGGCGGGTAAAAATCCTGTCTGGTGTTGTATTGTCATCACTGTCACTGTCAAAGCAGTCCTTGGGGATTGGCCCTAACAGTTCATTACCTAAATCTATGGAAAAATGTCGGTCATCAACTGCCATTCCAATAATGGTGCCTGCGGCTAGAGTAATACTCTTTAAGTCGCTGTTATCCACCTCTATTAGAATGGTGTCATGTTCTATGTTGACTAATGGTGTTGCGTTTACCCCCAACCCTTGCTGTTGGAGAGAAGCGTTTAGATGTATGTAAGCATCAGGGTTTTGCAAATATTGTCCTCTTTTAACTTTCACTTCCGGGGAGAATTGTCGGGTCCTTTCTGGGATGGTGACTTCCTCTTTGATCTGAATTTCAACTGCATAAGGTAGCAATTGAGCTGACCTAAATGCTTTTTCTGGATCATCAAAGCCCATGGGATTATCCGCTAATCGGGACCGAGCTTTGAAGTTTATTAGGTCCAAACTAATGGCAAAGCGATTGAGAATGTCACTGCCTAAGTAAAAGGCGGCAGTGACGTCTCGCACGACCCAACAATTATGGACTATGCTCTTGTTGCCAATGGAGATTTTGAGCATACACCTGCTTGGCAGGAGCTGTTTGGAATTAGGTGCTTCCAGGTCCATTTCCCATTTGTCTATCAGTTTGAATGTGGGAATGGCTGGATCTTTTGGGAGTTGGCGGAACATGGCTTCGCTGATGAAGCTCTTACCGTTGCTCACACACACTCGAGCGAGAACAGAGTCCTTCCCATCATTTAACTGAACAGGGATGAACAACTGCTCTCCAATTTGCTGAATATCAGCCAGGCTCTGAGCTGATTTCACATCTTTCTGGACTATAGGAGTGGGAGTTTCTGATTGTGGATTAGTATAGAATCTCAGAGTGTTTCCTTCCAGCGTGGAGTACCACCTTAAACTGGAAGGAAGGTTGATTTTCAGAAATAGAGAGGACCCCCATCACCAGTCTGTTGTCCTACTGCTATTACTGTCACGTCTGGAATTTGGTTGTTCTGGAAGTGAAATTCTACTTGGTCAGGTTTTTGTTCAACCATGTGGCATGTGCCATTTTAACTAACATGGTTGACACTTGTTTTAATTTTATTGGTCGGCTAGTCTGGGTCCAGAGGACCTTGTTTATGCAATCTATTAAGGGTGACAACCTCCTCAGGAGGTCATTCCCCAGTAAACAAGGGGTGCCCTCTGGAGTCACTACTATGACCGGGTGTTTCACCTTGTGTCGCCCAATCTTAATGTCCAAGTCTGCAGTCCCCTCAACGGGAATTTCCTTCCCGTCAAAGTTCTGCAGTTGTCCAGGAAGAGAGGTGAGAGGAATTTGGTAATTCTCTCCCCTTCCTGCATTCAGTTCGTCAAAGGCCCTTCTGGACAGAAGGGTAGCTTGAGATCCAGTGTCCACCAGTGCCAAAATTGTACCCTGCCCCTGTACTTGTACCGGGGCATAGTATCTTCCCTCCTTCTCCTCAAGGGGGCACAGATAATGCACATTTTTGGACAACTGGTGGGCTAACTTTCTAGTTTTGGACATCGCTAGCGAAGAGATTTGGGCAGAATTCTGTGGAGAGCCTTGGGAATCTGAAAGAAAAAATTGGCAACTGGAGATCAGAGCCATTGTGGGTTCCCCTGGCTCCGGTTCCGGGCCGCCCCCCCCCTTTTGGAGGCAGTCACCAGGATGGGTTTGAACCAGGGGATTTTCTTGCTGTTGGTTCTGGGATGAGATGGTCGGCGGCGGTAGCTCAGTCTCCACATCTCCCCAGTCTGGATTTGCATCCGTAGGGACCCATTTTTCTTTGGGAGGAGTTACCATCCTCTCTGAAGGAGAAGATCCTTTTCCCAGGATCCTCTGAGGATCCCTCTGCCTCAAATTGGAAGATCTGTGCCTCCTCCTCAAACTGTGTCTGTTTGGGTCTTTTGTTTCTCCTACCCCCCCTCTGCTCCTTAGGAGACAGACTTTCAGGGGCAAGAGATTTTGTTTCCGGTTCCTGGGTTTCCAGGGGCTGTTTACAAGTGAGGAAGGAAGCTTCCTCCAAGGCTTTACACCCCCCTTCCCTTTGTGCCTCCTCCCTGGGAACCGGTGAGTTATCGGGGTGCTGCCCCCGTCATTGTTCTGGAGTACCAGGCCCAGAGTTGGGTGCGTTCTGCGCCGGCATGCCGAGCTGAGGGTTCTGCTGAGCCCTCAGTATGAGACCCAGATCCCGCGCCATGTTTTGAACCTGGCGCTCTAACTGGGAAACCTGCTCAGGCTGATGCGGGGCCCTGTTTTCTCCCCTGGGCTGATCCCGGGAAGGGTAGCTATCCCTTCTTTGGTAGTACCCCTGGTTGGGAAGATTTGGATACCCCTCCACCCTTGGCCTCCCCTCTCCTGGATTAGGTTGTCTGGGCTCAGGGAATTGGGGAAAGAAGGATGGATGATTTTGGGGCTGGAAATTGGGTGGATACCTGGGGAAAAAGTTCTGCCCAGGATTGGGAGAATTTCTGCCCTTGGGTGGGAAGTTAGGAGGGAAGTTCCCTGGGTTAGGTGCTTGGCTGGATCCCCCCCTTGGGCTGGAGGAGTCCACACATAACCCAGGATGGGTCGATTTCCCTTGTAACGGGGACTTACATAATCAGGAGAGCGAGGGACCCCATTTGTGGGGCTGCCTCCCTGGCTCCCTGTCTGTGACTGGCCCGAGGACCTTCTGGGCCTAGCATTATTAGGTGCAGGTAGGTTTTTAAGCCCTACATCTCCAACTCTAAAACGGGGGTGACCTTTACCTCTGCCACCTTGGCAGCAGCAGGGGTGCTGTTGGTTTGGGGATTTTTCTGGGTATTGCTTTTATTTTCTATGGGCTTCTGCACCTCATAGATCCGGGTCGCCTGTTCAATGACCCAGTCTAAAGATCTTTTCTCGTGAAAATCCCTCACGAGCTGGGTCATTATGTATTTGGGCAAGGCATGGAAAAACGTATTAATAAATTCTCTGCTATCCGTGCGCACCCTTCTGGTGGTCTGCGCAAAGGCACGTTTCAGTTCTTGCACAAACTCTTGTGGGGCCTGATCCTCCCCACACTGCAAATTGTAGGCTGCCTTGCGAGCCTCTTGGGGATTTCTGTGAACAGAAAAATGTTTTAATATGGCCGCCCTATAGGTGGACCACCTGGAATGATTTTGGTCCTCCAGCCCCGCAAAGAAACTGGAGTATTCCGGGGAGAAGGGCAACTTTACATATTGAATACAGCTTTGGCTGTCCTTCAAATGGAAAGTCTCCATCATTTGCTCAAACAACTCTAAGTGCTCCCAAACAGAATACTTGGCGTTCTTATGATAAGGCGTGATGACGCTCCTGATTGCCTTAATCTGCTTTAAGGGGTCCTTAAGCAAGGCCCTTTTTGTCTTATTGGCCCTTTTGGTCCGGGTAACCCTGGTCCATTCATCTTCTGACTCAGAGGCACTGCTCCCAGGTTTTCCCGGATTCTGCGAGCCTGGGCATGGCTGGCAGAATGTGGGGACCTGGTCTCCTGTGTCCTGTACCGCTCAGAGGAGTCTTCAGATCCCTCCTTGCTGCCAGGATTTGATGGGTACCCCCCCACTGACCTAACTGGGCAGAGGTTTTCAGGATGCCCTTAATGGGCCTACTCTCCTGGGGTTCCCCATCAAATTGCACTGTGCTTGGGTGCCCATACCCAGATGCCCGGATGCCCGCCCCTCCATTCCTGGGTGGTACTGGCCTATGAGCCCCATGCTTCTGGCTCGATAGTAATCTGCCATCCCTGTGGCCCTGTGCTCATGTGCGCCAGGGGACATGGGGTTGGCAGAGTCCAGGGACTGAGAGAAATAAAGGCCTCTGGTACTAGGGCTCCTGGGGTTATGCTCAGGAGTTTCTCTTTCCCAGCGAACCTCATCTCTATAGCCCCTGCTCCCTGTTGCAATGCAAGAGCCTGCGCCTTCAGTTCCTCAGTTAAGGTCTTACTAGACTCTATCAGTCTCTCCTGCATCGCTACCTGTTGTTGGAGCCTATCATTGTGCTGGCAGAGAGCCTCATTCTCTCTCTGCGTTTCCTGATTGGTCCTGGAGCACTGGGCCAGTCTTTGCTGCAGGAGGGTTACCTCCTGAGCTGTGTCCCTATTGGCCTGCTCCTTTCTTGCCAGAGCATCCTCCACCTTCCTGGTGTGCTCTAACAAGTTATGGTGTTCTTTTTGGAGGTCACCCAGTCCCTGGAGGTCCAGGTGATTTTCTTCCATTTTCCTTTTTAATTGGCAGACTTCCTGGCCTAAGGTATCCCTTTCCTGACTAAGAGCCTGCATCTGTGCCGCCAGGTTGTCCCTTTGCCTTTGGAAGGCACCAGCTTTCTGGCGCTCCTGGTCAAATTCTGCCTGGGTATCCAGGTCTTTCAAAATCAGTTTATTGCTCTCTGCCTTCTCCCTATCTAGGTGGCTTTGCAGGGCGACTACCTGCTCAGCACATGCCCTATTGAAGTCTAACTGTTGCTCCAGCTTTTTCTGGCTCTGCAGTAGGGAGTCCAAACCTTCTTGGTACTCCTTCTGCAAGGCCAGAAATCTGGTATCCTGGTCAGCCTTTTCCTGTTGCAGGATGTCCATATCCCTCTTTATTTTAATGATGTGCTGTCTACTCTCATTTTCTGACTCCTGGCTCCCCTGCAGCCTCTGCTCAGAAGAGACCAGGTCAGATTGGACCTTCTCTATCGCCATCTGTCGCTTATTCGCCAGATCTTCGCTTTCAGTACATTTATCCTGCATGTCTCCCATATATAGGTACAGGTATGCCACTAACCATCTTGTCTTGTTCATCCTTAGCCTTCGGGGCCAAATATAGTTCACTCAGGGCCACATGTAAGGGACCCTGATCTCTCCATATATCTGACCCTGTTTCCGTGATCTGAGGTGCGATTGCTTGCAACCAGACCATCTGGTCCTGGTGAGTCCACTCACCTCTCACAAATAACTTATGTAAGAAGTGCTCTCTGGCTATTTTCATGTCTACTAAGGTCGTCATTCTAGAGATTGGTCTCTGTCCTGACTTACAGAAGTTTGTATTTTATTTTTTTTTGCAAAACAGACCTTTTTCTTAGAGCGTTCTTTGAGGTGTGCTTTACAGCGTAACACAGCGTGTGCTCCGACCGGATATGTGTATCTGGTCAGCTGGCACGCTGTATTAATCTGCACAAGTGATAGATCTAATCCAAACGTCCGGCACGAGCCCCCAATTTGTAAGAGGATTCAATTCAACACTACAGCTAAGTCAATGCCTAGTCTGGGATACTGAATGGAAACCCTTATTGATATATCTTTACGTCCAGTTCATGCGTTCTGGATGACTACCCCTATATAACACCCATCTCTTGGACTCCCCCTGACCCCACTGAGCCAAGAAGTAGTTCTGTTTTGCAAGTTAAAAGGTTTATTTGATAATTTAAACAATAGATATATATATCACACTTTATAATAATTTAATAATTGAATATCACACTGAATCTGAGCAGTAATCAATAATGGATAGTCTGGCACTAGCACACTTCTTTATAATCAATGATGAGTGGTTATAGGATGGATAAGATAGCAACAATACTTTATGGTTTCAAATGGACGCAAGGTGGAATGAAAATGCAGTACAGAAAATACTCAATATGCGTTCAACAAAACAATGTAATCACTTTTCTCTGGCAATCCCCTCCCCCCTTTATGCAATGCAAGGAAATGGAAGGAAAGCACACAGTTCTCAGAAATGCAATCAAATGTAATTCAGTTCACCCCAGCAAGCTTAGACTACAGAAGTTGGAAACACAGGCCCAAAATGCTTTTATATGTGCTGGCAATGAAGTGAAAAATATGCTAAAATGCTTTTAATTCCCTCTAGAGGTTCAGGGTGAGTGGTATCAAGTTAATATTAGTCCAGGCTCACTTTAGCAAGGATCTAGGAGTAACTGGCAGGTTAAATGAATTTTTGGCAAATGAAAGCAAGAAAACTGCTGTTTTCACACGTGAAGAAATTTTGCAAATCGCGGCAAATTCGCGAGTGCGTTTTTCGCGATTACAGAGGAACTACAAGGACTAGCACTATCGTTTTGGGGTCATAGGACAGCCTAGGATCTCAGCTTGCAGATGAAAGTTACTGCAAGTCTCTAGGACAAACGGTCGCGGAGATATGAGCGATATGGTAAAGGTCGTTTTTCAGATTTGAAATTTTAAAGTTCAAAAAGACAAGTGCAGCTTGCAACTAGAAAATGACAGGTGACAGCTTTACAAATGACAGGTGACAGTTAGAAGACAGTTCTACTTAGATTAAAATAGATTGAATTATATTATTTTAACTAAGAGATTGGTTCTGCACAGTCTTGCTAGGTACTCACACTATATTCTTGAATTAAATGGGCCTCGCCACGGATCTGGTCAGGTTTTAGACTGGACTCTGGTCTGGTCTCTGCACTTCACAGTGATCTGGGTCAGCTCTCTCTCTCTCTGGATTCTGGAGATTGATGGATTTGAAGTCTGGATCTTTCTGCACAGCTTTCTCTAGAGATTGATACAGGTAAAGTATGGATTTTCCCGGCAGAGCGTCCCGCAGCAAATGGATTTGAAGGTCCCTATCTGTCCTGTCTGTCTGCTTTTATGTGTTTGGAAAGTGGGTGTGTGTGCAGCATCACTAGGCTCTACCCCTCTCCACTTGTCATTGGCCACTTCATACTCTTCCCCTTGATTGGGGGAATGAAATGAAGTGTCATCATGATGAGGTCTGTTTATGATACAGAGAACCCACCCCTGTCAAATTACACACAATCTATATTTTGACCCAAAAGACATATTTCATAGCTACACCTTTGTTTAAAATAACATGCACCCATCATGCATTTACGGATGGTAGCCCCTGTTCAACTCTGCTCTTCCTGGGAGCTTGCATTCAGAAATGGCAATATTTTGTGTTTTTTAGTGGTTTCGCAACATCGGATTTTTCTCCAGATTTATACACGTGCGCAAGGAGTATGGACATTAATTGATGAAGTGTCAGATTTTTAACATGCATACATTTTAAGTAATACCCTCTTAACTGCTAGCTTGCCCCCAGATCATGCCACCGGTTCTAAAAACCTCTTAAAATGTGGGCAGAAAAATCACAAGAATTATGGTATCATTTAAATAATTTTCACAAGTCCGCTCTATGAGTTATTCATCTTTTTCTAAAACCATATTCTGGCGACAGGGGTGTGGTTTCCCCCCAGCACAAGGTTGAATTTCTGTTTTTTCCAGTTCTGCCAAGCCAGCTTGCTCTCACAGGCAGTGCTCCTCCCCTTCACTTCCAGGAGGAATCCACTTTTTACAGCCCCCATAATAAAACATTTGCCTGAGTCAGGACAGGGCTTTGTTCAATTTCCTGCAGAGCCCAGGTAATTCAATCAGGGAAGTGTCATATCCCTTTTGGTGGGAGCAGCAAAAGGCAGATAGGCCTGGGAACACAGCTGTTGTGCAAGTCTCAACTCCTGTCGGGGGTAGCTGGTGGGCAGAATTCAGTTCCTTAAGCCAGGCCCCAGCTAATGTCACTTTTGTTCCCCAGTTTAAGTCAAGACAATTTTTTACATATGCAGCTAGGATGCTGATTATAAGTTTAAAACTATGACATTTAAACAATTGCAACCTATGTGACACTCAAAAGTAGGTCACTCATTTCTTTTAAACATTTAGGTTTTTAGTGTCTTTCAGTCCAAATTTACTTAAACTGCTGAAATCCACAGCTCAGCCAGTCTTGTTATAAACCTTCAAGTCACTTCAGAATATAACTTTAGATTGTATCCACCTCTCAGTAAGTCTTTCTTTGGCTTGCCTTGGGTTCATTTATTCAGTTTTAAACAAAATCTGGTGGTTTTAAAACGCCGGCTTTCTGATAGTGGTGAGTACTGGTACTGCACCCCTTTTTTTTGGGATTTAAGAAAATGAATTCCCCACAATTCTACGTTGCCTTTGGCAATCAGCATTGCCATTCCCAATGGTTTCAGGCTACTGTGTGGGTAGTCCAATGGTGGTTTTAGGCAGTGCCCTTCTGTGCCCATAACATCAGCAAAAATGAGTGGCAGCCTATTCTTCATGCACTTCCCTGGGCATTTTCTGGGAAGCTCTGGCCATCATGATGTTTTCAATGCCAGTACTGCACAGTTTTTTAGGTAGGGCTTTGATGCATGGGTAAAAACATCCCACAAACCATGTGGCAGGTGCCATTTAAACTAACATGGTTGACACTCTGTTTTAATTTTATTGGTCGGCTAGTCTGGGTCCAGAGGACCTTGTTTACACAATCTATTAGGGGTGACAACCTTCTCAGGAGGTTGTTCCCTAGTAAACAAGGGGTGCCCTCTGGAGTCACTACTATGACCGGGTGTTTCACCTTGTGTCGCCCAATTTTGATGTCCAAATCTGCAGTCCCCTCGACAGGAATTTCCTTCCCGTCAAAGTTCTGCAGTTGTCCAGGAAGAGAGGTGAGAGGAATACGGTAATTCTCCCCCTTCCTGCATTTAGTTCATCAAAGGCCCTTTTGGACAGAAGGGTAGCTTGGGATCCAGTGTCCACGAGTGCCAAAATTGTACCCTGCCCCTGTACTTGTACCGGGGCATAGTATCTTCCCTCCTTCTCCTCAAGGGGGCACAGATAATGCACATTTTTGGACAACTGGTGGGCTAATTTTCTGGTTTTGGACATTGCTAGCGAAGAGATTTGGGCAGAATTCTATGGAGAGCCTGGGGAATCTGAAAGAAAAAGTTGGCAACTGGAAATGGTTTCGGGTTCTGGGCCGCCCCCCCCCCTTTTTGGAGGCAGTCATCAGGAAGGGTTTGACCCATGGGATTTTGGTATTGTTGGTTCTGGGATAGAATGATGGGCGGCGACAGCTCAATCTCCACATCTACCCAGTCTGTTGATTCGGTTTTAGGTTCCCCTGGTTCCGGTTCTGGGCCGCCCCTGCCTTTTGGGAGGCAGTCACCAGGATGGGTTTGAACCAGGGGTTTTTGGTTTTGTTGGTTCTGGGATAGGATGATGGGCGGCGACAGCTCAATCTCCACATCTACCCAGTCTGGATTGGAATCTCTTGGGACCCATTTTTCCATGGGAGGAGTTCCCCCATCTCTGAAGGAGAAGATCCTTTTCCCAGCATCCTCTGAGGATCCCTCCCCCTCAAATTGGAAGACCTCTACCTCCTCCACAAAATGGGTCTGTTTGGGTCCTTTGTTCTCCTACCTCCTCTTTGCTCTTTGGGTGGCAGACTTTCAGGGGTAGGAGATTTTGTTTCCGGTTCCAGGTTTTCCAGGGGCTGTTTACAAGTTGGGAAGGAAGCTTCCTCCAAGGCTTTACACCCCCCTTCCCCTTGTGCCTCCTCACTGGGAACCGGTGGGTTATCGGGGTGCTGCCCCCGTCATTGTTCTGGAGCACCAGGCCCAGAGTTTGGGGCATTCTGCGGTGGCATGCTCATCTGAGGGTTCTGTTGAGCCCTGAGTATGTGACCCAGATCCTGTGCCATATTTTGGACCTGGCGCTCAAGTTGCGAAACCCGCTCAGGCTGATGTTGGGCTCTATTTTATCCCCTGGGGTGATCCCGGGAAGGGTAGCTATACCTTCTCTGGTAATTGTCACGCTCACCTGATTCCCACGGAGGCGCAGGTCTGGCTTCAAGTGCTGATGCTTCTTCAATGGTGAAGCGCAGGACTCTGAAGATGGACTCTCTGGCTGCAGGAATATTCCCCTGTGCGTGAAAAGGGAGTATTACCTACTGACGGAAAAATGCTCAAGCCTCCCTTCCAACCCTCCACGATACACTTCACTGGAATGAGGTTTGATGGGAGTTCAAATAAGCTTGACTATTCAGGTAAGGCGCTGTAAGAGTTCAGTAGCAAGTTCAAAAGTTCAAGCTTAATAATAATGTTCATTGTCTTTTTGCAGCAAGCACTAACGCTTATGTCTTTTACCCCTTAGTGGCCAGGGTTCGGAATGCCGGAGATATGGCGCCGACCCGAAGTGAAACGTGCAGTTCCAGTAAATGACAGGTAAGTTCTGCATGAGCGTTCGGGTAATGTCTTTGCATTCGCTCATTCAATGTCTTTGTCTTTTTTCCCCATAGGGGCCGGGGTCCGGAATGCCAGGAAGCGGCAGGACCCGAAATGAAATGGGAATGACCCAACAGGTAAGTCTTAGAAGGAAACTGAGCTTTTCCTATTCCCTTCCTGCTCTCACCTTGTGTTCTTGTCTTTTTCTCTCTAGGCTCTGGGAAGTGGCTGCCGATCCGGATGATCGCTGCTGAAGATGGAGGTGCCCAGGAAAGGTGAGTGAAATGCAGCGCTGCAGGGATCGAAGCGAAATGCTTTTAAAAATGATGTCTTCCCTTTCAGGATCGTCGGTGTGATGTCTCCGTGATGCAGCTTTAGCAGGTAAGGTCTTCTTTCTCTCCAATTCTCTCTTAGCAGGTGACCCAGGATGCTGACAGGCGTGGCTGAAGTCCAGATGCAGGAGCTGACACGGTGAGCGTCCAGCTGCGAGGAGCAGAACAACGCGAAGCGTGAGTTGCTGATCGGGCGTGGTTTAAATAGCTTTGGAAGAAGTTCCAGGTATGTATCCTTCCACCGATCACACCCAGGGGAAAGTAGTCCCACAGGTAAAGTAGTTCCATTCAGGCCTCAAGGGGGCCTGGAAGTAGCAGCATGATCTGCATCAGGTAAGTGCAAATTACAACACTTGAACACATGTCTAGCTTTATGAGCCTGGCGCCTAAGGCGCCAGGACAGGGGTCCAACATGAGCCTGGCGCCTAAGGCGCCAGGACTGTGTCCAAAGGGCCCCAGCTTGGGCCCGCTGGCACTTCCCTGGGGGGAATGATGCCTGCCTCTGGGGTTGCTGGGTCGGACCTGGCTCCTTGGAGGTAGGCATCATGACAGTAATACCCCGGATTGGGAAGATTTGGGTACCCCTCCACCCTTGGCTTCCCCTCTCCCAGATTAGGTTGTCTGGGCTCAGGGAATTGGGGAAAGAAGGATGGATGATTTTGGGGCTGGAAATTGGGTGGATACCTGGGAAAAAAGTTCTGCCCAGGATTTGGTGAATTTCTGCCCTCCTGGGGGAAGTTAGGAGGGAAGTTCCCTGGGTCAGGTGCTTGGATGGATCCCCCCCTTGGGCTGGAGGAGTCCAAATATAACCCAGGATGGGCCAGTTTCCCTTGTAGCGGGGACTTACATAGTCAGGGGAGTGGGGGACCCCATTTGTGGGACTACCTCCCCGACTCCCTGTCTGTGACTGGCCCGAGGGCCTTCTGGGCTGTGAATTATTTGGTGCAGGCAGGTTTTTAGGCCCCCCCATCTCCAAATCTAAAACGGGGGCAACCTTTACCTCTGCCACCTTGGCAGCAGCAGGGGTGCTGTTGGTTTTGGGGGTTTTCTGCGCATTACTTTTATTTTCTATGGGCTTCTGCACCTCATAGATCCGGGTGGCTTGCTCAATGACCCAGTCTAGTGACCTCTTCTCGTGAAAATCTCTCACTAGCTGGGTCATGATGTATTTGGGCAAGGCATGGAAAAAAGTATTGACAAATTCTCTGCTGTCCGTGCGCACCCTTCTGGTGGTCTGCGCAAAGGCACGCTTCAATTCTTGTACAAATTCTTGTGGGGCCTGATCCTCCCCACATTGCAAATTGTAGGCTGCCTTGCGAGCCTCTTGAGGATTTCTATGAACAGAAAAATGTTTCAAGATGGCCGCCCTATATGCGGACCATCTTGAATGGTTTTGGACCTCCAGCCCTGCAAAGAAACTGGAGTATTCTGGGGAGAATGTCCATTTGACGTACTGGATGCAGCTACTGCTGTCCTTCAAATGGAAAGTCTCCATCATTTGCTCATAGAGCTCCAAGTGTTCCCAAACAGAATACTTGGCGTTCTTGTGATAAGGCGTGATGACACTCCTTATTGCCTTTATTTGTTTCAATGGGTCCTTAAGCAAGGCCCTTTTTTGCCTTATTGGCCTTTTTGGTTCTGGTAACCCTGGTCCATTCATCCTCTGACTCAGAAGCACTGCTCCCAGAGGTGCCCGTCTGATCTTCCAGGTTTTCCCAGATTCTGCGAGCCTGGGAATAGCTGACAGAATGTGGGGACCTGGTCTCCTGTGTCCTGTAACGCTCAGCGGAGTCTTCAGATCACTCCTTGCTGCCAGGATTTGATGGGTACCCCCCCACTGACCTAACTGGGCAGAGGTTTTTAGGATGCCCTTATGGGGCCTAATTTTTTGTGGTTCTCCACTAAATTGCACTGTACTTAGGTGCCCATACCCATGTGCATGCCCATCTATTCCTGGGTGGTACTGGCCTACGAGCCCCAGACTTTTGGCTGGATAGTAATCTGCCATTCCTGTGGCCCTTTGCTCATGCGCGCCAGGGGACATGGGGGTGGCAGAGTCCAGGGACTGAGAGAGATGAAGGCCCCTGGTACTAGGGCTTCTGAGGTTATGCTCAGGTGTTTCCCTTTCCCAGCGAACTTCATCTCTGTCAGCCCCTGCTCCCTGTTGCAATGCAAGAGCCTGCGCTTTCAGTTCCTCAGTTAAGGCCTTACTAGACTCTATCAGTCTCTCCTGCATGGCTACTTGTTGCTGGAGCCTATCATTGTGCTGACAGAGAGCCTCATTCTCTCTCTGTGCCTCCTGATTGGTCCTGGAAAACTGGGCCAGTCTTTGCTGCAGGAGGGTTACCTCCTGAGTCCCATCCCTACTGGCCTGCTCCTTTCTTGCCAGAGCATCTTCCACCCTCCTGGTGTGCTCTAGCAAGTCGTGATGCACTTTTTGGAGGTCACCCAGCCCCTGGAGGGCCAGATGATTTTCTTCAATTTTTTCTTTTAGTTGGCAGACTTTCTGGCCTAAATTGTCCCTTTCCTGACTAAGAGCCTGCATCTGTGCCGCCAGGTCATCCCTCTGCCTTTGAAAGGCACCAGCTTGCTGGCGCTCTTCCTGAAATTCTGTCTGGGTGTCCAGGTCTTTCAGAATCAGTTTATTGCTCTCCTCTTTTTCTCTATCCAATTGGCTTTGCAGGGTGGCTACCTCCTTTGTGCATGCCCTGTTGAAATCTATCTGTTGCTCCAGCTTTTTCTGGCTCTGCAGTAAGGAGTCCAAACTGTCTTGGTGCTCCTTCTGCAAAGCCAGAATTCTGGTATCCTGGTCAGCCTTTTCCTGTTGCAGGATATCCATATCCTTCTTCATTTTAATGATGTATTGTCTACTCTCGTTTTCTGACTCCTGGCTTCTGTGCAGCCTCTGCTCAGAAGAGACCAGGTCAGATTGGGCCTTTTCTAACGCCATCTGTTGCCTATTTGTCAGATCTTGGCCTTCAGCACATTTGTCCTGCATGGCTCCCATATATAGATACAAATATGCCGCTATCCTGGCAATCTTATTGTGTTCATCTTTGGCCTTAGAAGCCATATATAGTTCACTCAGGGCCACATGTAAGGGACCCTGATCTCTCCACTTATCTGACGCAGTTGTAGTGACCTGTTGTGTGATCGCATGCAACCATACATTTTGGTCCTGCTCAGACCATTCACCTCTCACAAACAGTTTAGTTAAGAGGTGCTCGCTAGCTATCTTCATATCTACCAAGGTCGTCATTCTGGAATTTGAGTTCCTTCCTGACTTACAGAAGTTTGTATTTTATTTTGCAAAACAGACCGTTTCCTTAGAGCGTTCCTTTGAGGGGTGCTTTCACAGTGTAAAACAGCGTGGCGATCTAACCGGATATGTGTATCAGGTCAGTTGGCACACTGTATTAAGCTGCACAAGTGGTAAATCTAACCCAGAATATCCCGGCTACGAGCCCCGACTTTGTAAGTGACTCCAATCAAGCAATCCCACTAAGTCAGTGCCTTGTCTGGGATGCCCAAGGGAAGCCCTTATTTATATATTTTTATGGCAAGTTAAAATCTGGATGATGAACCCTTGTATAACACCCCTCTCTTAGAATCCCCTGACCCCACTGAGCCAAGAAGTAGATTTGTTTTGCAAATTTAAAAGGTTTATTTGAAAAATTAAACAATATATATATATCACACTTCTATAAATAAATTGATAATGGATAGCACACTTGTGAATATGAGCAGTAATCAGCAATAGGTAATCCTACACTAGCACAGTTCTTGGTTACTTATGAATAGGAACAGAAGAATGAGGTCGGAAAGAATGCTTTATATGGTTCAAGGAAACGCAATGATGAATGAAATGCAGTACAGAAAATAACTTGTATAAGTAATCACTTTTCCTTGACAATTCATTCCCCCCCTTTATGCAATATAAGGAGATGGAAAGAAGACACACAGTTCTCAGGAATGCACTCAAATATAATTCAGTTCCCCCTTAGCAAGCTCAGAGGAAAACAGGTATGAGTTTTAACACAGGCAAGATACTTTGATGTGGTTGCAATTAAGTGAAAAATATGCTAAAAAGGCTTTTAATTCCCTATAGGGGGTTCAGGGTGGTGCTATCTAGTTTATATTAGTTCAGGCTCACTTTAGCAATGCTCTGTGAGTAACTAGCAGGTTAAAACGAATTTTAGCAAAGGAAAGCAAGGAGCTGCTGATTTTTACACGTGGCTGAAATTGTGCAAAATGTCAAATCGCGGCAAATTTAATCGCGTGCGTCGAGCATAATTACGGAGGCCCTATAAGGAGTTTGAAGTCGGTTCTAGGTTCGTTGGAAAGCCTATAATCTTAGCTTTAAGATGACAACTCGCTCCTAGCACAAACGGTTCCGGTGATACGGACGATTTTGTGAAGGTAGTTTTTCGGATTTGAAATTTAAAAGTTCAAAATGACAGGTGACAGTTTTCAATTTTAAAGATGACAGAATGACACGATTCTAGGAGGCAGTTCTAGTAGGCTAAAATAGTTTGGATTAGATTATTTTAAACTAAGAGATTGGTTTTGGCACAGTGAGTACTCACACTATATTTTTGAAATAAGCCGTCAAGGTCTGGTCAGGTTGGACGGGACTTCCGGCGGGTGGTTCTAAAGTCCCGGCTATCTGGGTCAGCTAGGCTCTCTGGGTCTGTCAAGCACCGGTTCTGCTCACAACGATCTGGTTTGTGGTTCTCTCTGGTTCCGGATACAGTACTGCTTTCTGGATACTGCTACAGGTTCTTGCAAAAGTTCTTGGCAAAAATTCAAACAGCTCGCCCGGCTGTTGAATAGTTTGGTTGGTTTTGAGGCCTGCTGAAGAGGATTCAGCTTGTGGATTCAGGCCTCTCTGCTACAAATTCTGGAGTTAATTTCTGCTACAGGTTCTGAAGATTGATGGATTTGAAGTCTGGATCTCTGGATGTGAAGTCTGAAGTGCCCCTCTCACTTATCATAAGCCAGTTCCTCCTCTCTCCCTTGATTGGGGGAAGGAAATGTGAGTCAGAGTGATGCTGTAGGTTTTATGGTCCGAGGATCCTTCCCCTGTCAAATTGCACACAAATCTATATTTGATCCAAACACACATTTATCTATGTACCATTTTTCTAATATTATAGGTCCAGTTAACATATTTTCTGTAGTACCAAACCATACGACCCCTGTCTTTGTACGATGTTGTGTCGACTTTTGACAGAATTCTGCCCCTTTTCATCCAGATAATGACCTTTAAACCTTTCCAGATTTGACACAACTGTACACCCCCCTTCTACACACATTCCAGTAAATTTTCATTTGTCTAGCTTAAACCAGTGTCTGCAATATCAATAAATAGCGGGGTTCTGCCTCAGAACATGGTACAGAGTCCTAATGCCTTTTAAAATGTGAACGGAAAAATCCCAAGAATAATGATATTATTTATATAATTTTGACCAGTCCGCACTATGAGTTATCTATCTTTTTAAAATGATGCCCTTGTCAAAAAGGGGTGTGGCTTCCCACATCACATGGTGGAATAACTGGTTTATCCACTTCCCCCAAGCTCAGCTTGCTAGCAGAGGCACTGCCCCTCCCAGTTTCTCCCAAGAGGAAGCCATTTACAACCCCCCCAATATAACATTTGCCTGAGTCCAGGACAGGGCTTTGTTCAATTTCCTGCAGTCTGCAGGTACCCCTCCCTTAATTCAATCAGAGAGGTGTGATCTCCTTTTGGTGGGGGCAGCAGGATGCAGCCAGGCCTGGGAAGAGTTGTTGAGCCAGTTCAACTCCCGTCGGGGGTAGTTGTCAGGCAGAATTCAATTTCTTTAAGTCAAGCTTCAGCTAAATGTCCTGTTTGTTCCCAGTTTAAATCAAACTTACAATTTTTACACATGCAGCTAGAATGCTGATTTTAAGTTCAAACCCATGACATTTAACAGTTGCAAACTATGTGACACTCAAAAGTAGGTCACTCATTTAATTTAAACATTTCGATTTTAGTGGTTTTAAATCCAATTTCAACTAAGCCGCTGACAACCACAGCTCAGCCAGTTTTGTTATAAACATTGTTTTAGGCTCTTCATCTTCACAGATTTTGTATGCACACAGCACTTCATTCTGCCAGATCTCTGCTGGTGTTCAGTAAGATTTTTGAATATCCTGCAATGTTCGAAAAAGGCACTTTGAGCTTGCATTCAGGAAAACAAAGGTGATTTTAAGGCGCTTTTGGTCTAACAACACTGTTATTTTTCCTTTGACACCACCTTTCACCCCTGGCGCTTCCGGGCCATCATGCTGGCACTGGTGGGTGGCAGGTTAGACAACCATTTTGGTGTGCGCACAACCGCACGGTTTTCCTGGTTCTGGGATGGAATGATGGGCGGCGACAGCTCATCCCCACATCCACCCAGTCTATTGATTTAGTTTTGTTCTGGGATAGAATGATGGGCGGCGACAGCTCATCCCCACATCTACCCCGTCTAATAATTCAACATGGGTCAAAACCCTTGACAAACCCCCCCGCCCGACTGCACTTTGAATTTGAGTCGAGGGGGAGTCGGGTGCAAAGAATGTTTTGATCCACACGCTGGTATGTCCGCATCATCTTCTCCCAATTCTGCAGATGGCACAGTTCTGCATCTTTTCCTCCATCCAGTTGGATCGATCGGTTCTCCTCGCCGGTCCTGATGGGAATATTGGGCGGTACCCCGGGCCCCTCGGATCTTTGCTCCCGGTCCCTGGGTCGTTCTCCTTGGTCAGTCTCCATGGTTTCAACTCTCCTAGTATGATAAAACAAAGCGGCAATACACATTCCTAGACATTTTTTCACCACTATTAATGGTGTGGCGAACATATACATTTTTTAAATCAGAAGATATGAACATATACATTTTCTTTTTTAAATTAGGAGACAAGAACATATATATTCAAGAGTCACAGAATTTTATAGTATACTTAGAGTATTGTTGAGTGTAGCCAAAGTATCGATCTCAGCTGAACATGATGCAACTGTTCACGGCCCACTAACAACGCTCCAATATCCTGCGTACTCACCCTAAAACACAGTACAGAACACCTCATACCTCTACTAGAATGAAACATAAAACCACCACAAACTGCACACACCATGCAAAACCAAACAAGAAACTAAGCCAGTCACACACAAAACGCCACACGCACACTCATACACCAAACACCCCAAAACTACTAGCAACTAAAAATAAACCAGCACACAGTGACCAGTTTTTCCAAACTGAAGCTACCAACAGCACATCAAAGCTCTCTTGCTCTCCTTCCTTTTCAGATCCACCAGGGTGCCTGGAGACCACAAAGAGTGGCTGCAGTAAGTGGTATAGGTCAAAATAACATAACATAACATATTTAAAGGGTAAACAATCTTGTGGGGCATTCCCCTATCGAGGGAATTAGATTCAATCCCAATACCTATAATTAGTTGACGGTTGGTGGCCAGCCGCGGTAATCCATCAGATGGGCAGAGTCAGTATCAAAGAGCTCCGACCTTAAGCCACTGCTTTACAACTCTATACTGGCGAATCTTGAAGCCATCTGTCTCAGAAGAATTGACGATCAAGAGATCTTGGCCGAATATGAGAGTCTGTCCAACAATCTTGTTCCCTACATTTCAGTTCCAAGGAAAACGATCTCAAAACAACTATTAAATAATCCTTGTTGGTATAATGGCGAATGTCGTAAAGCAAAGGCTGTTATACTTTCCTGTTTAAAATCGAGCTTGGGATTGGACAAACAAAAGCTCAGAGATTCCCGTGCAACATACAAAAACCTGTTGCATAAAAACAAAAGGGAGTACATTTTGAACAAGTGGGCTGCCCTCCACTCAGCCCAGCAAAAAGGGGATTACTCACTTTTCTGGAAATTGGTGTCGATGAGCAATCTGAAGTGCACCCAGACATCACTCTGCCATATTAATGAGGATGGGTGGTGGTCAGTGGCGTAACACAAGATGTGGGGGCCCCCCTGCGAGCCATGCTGAGGGGGCCCCCCAACTCAGCAACGAATCAAGGGTCGCGCCACACTCTGGGCCAGCCTAGATTATCACACTTGCGCAATACGCACAAACGTGCTGCTGAACAGATATGCCGCACACTGCACTAGGAGAAAGATATACATATCTGTTTTAATATAACATACATCACACTGTCTGAGAAAAATTGGCTGAAAAGCCAGAGTGTTTGCAATTGTTTTGTAGGGTAACATCAATCCAATAGATGCAAGTCACCAACAGAGCACAGGAACATTAAAGCTTTGCTATTAAAAATGCCATGCCACAATGAAAACATGTCCAACTGGCTGCACAAGATAGACCAGTGTCGACATGTAATAACAATATAGTAAAGCTTGCCAGGCCACATTTAGACATATCTAGACTGGTTGCACCAAAATGGAAATCGAAGCAATAACGCTCATCAAGAATAGAACACACATTCAAGCCTGTGTCTCTGTGGCCTCTAACAACACGGCCAAACTCTTTAAAATCTGAAAAGAACTGGTCAATCCTGTTGAGGTCTTTACATCTCCTGTTCCCTCCGAGGCCCTCTGTATGGCTCTGTCATCTCACTTCTACGCTAAAACTCAGGACATCCTGTCCTCCATCTCCTCCTCCTCTCCCTCTTCCTCTCTCGGCCCCCCTTTGGCCATCTCTACCTCTCTTCCTCCTTTCTCCTCTTTCTCTCTGACAACACCTGACAAGGTTTCTAGACAAGTCCGATCTATGAAGGTGTCATCCAAACAGGTGCTCTCCTGCTCCACCAGAACCATCAAGAACCATATTGACACCCTCGCTCCAGCCTTGACCGATTTCTGTAATCACTCTTTCCCCTCTCCTGTTAAGCACTCCCTTATGCACCCACTCCTCAAGAAGCTTTCTGCCGATCCTGCCTGCCCAGCAAACTATCGCCCAATCTCCATCACCCCTTTCCTGGTCAAACTGTTCAAAAAGCTGGCCATCTCCCAGCTCCCAGCTTACTCTCCACACGGAATCTGTTGGTTGTCTCCATGACCATCAGTCTGGCTTCAGTGCCAGAGACACGGAAACTGCTGTCCTGAACACCTGTGAAGTTCTGCTCTCTAACCTTGATTCCAGCATTCCTTCTGTCCTTATCCTCCTTGATCTTTCCTGTGCTTTTGACACGGTCAACCATGCCATCCTGATCAATCCTGATCAATCGACTCCATGAGAACCTGGGCATCACGGATCAGGCCCTTGAGTGGCTGACCTCCTTCCTCTTGAACTGCCCCTCCCAGGTCCAACTTGGTCCCTTTCTCCCGCTCCATCCTCTCACTCTGGTTTTTCAACCTCTATGTGGCCCCTTTGACCCACCTGATCTCTACATTCTCCTCTAACTTTCAGTGTTATGCGGATGACACTCCGCTTTCCTTCAGGCTCCCCTCGGACTCCTCTCATCTCTCGCTCATTCCCGACAGTCTATCCGCGATTCAGGATTGGTGTGCCTCCAACTATCTCTGCCTTAATGTCAGTAAGATGGAGATCCTTCTTATTTGGACTCCTTCCCCTGCTTTCCCTCTCTCACTCTGGCCGCCCAAATTGGGCCCTCTTCCTTAGCCTTCCTGTGAGGCAAACAACACTGGTGTCATCTTTGACTCCACTCTCTTTCTCTCCTCACATCTTAGACGTTGCCAAGAAGTCCCACTACCAGCTGCTCCTCCTCAAAGGGACTCTTCCCTTTCTCACTTTCCCCCAGGAGCTCACTGTCTGCAGAGCCCTGGTTCTCTCTAGGCTGGACTACTGCAACAGCCTCTTTCTCAATCTGCCTTTCTCTACTATCCAGCCCCTGCAACTAATCCAGAAAAGGACTGCAAGACTTATCCTTGGCCTCAAGCACAGGGATCGTATCTCTCCAGCCCTGAAATCTCTCCATTGGCTCCCAGTTGCTGCAAGTATCAAGTTCAAGACCCTTTGCATTGTCCACAAGGCTTTCTGGGCCAGGGGCCCGCACTACATCCAATGCTCTCTTCCAAAATATCTTCCTTCTCAAGCCCTTCGCTCAGCTACCTACAACTCACTAAAGGATTAGACGCTTTCCCAGGAAGAGAGTGGGGGGTAGATTTCTCTCCTCTACAGGTGCCTCCCTCTGTAATAGCCTCCCTGCCCCTCTCAAGCTTTAGCAGACCACCTGAAGTTCTGGAAGCAGCTCAAAACTTTCCTCTTCTCCTCTGCTTTCTCTCTCTCCCTCCCCTGCTGGCCTACCGGACCTACCTGTCTGCTGTACCGACTGGTTGCTTGGCTACCCTCAGTGTCTCACTGAGTCGAGACTCTTACTTGATCAGTCACCCTTGCACTGCCGCTGGTCCTACCATGCACTTAGGGGCTGTAACTGTAACCTTACAGTCCCTTGTTCTCCTTGCACTACCCAGAGCTGTGCTGCCCTGACAGCACTTCCTCAGAGCATTGCTGCCCTGTTTTTCCCCTCCCCTCTCCCTTGCACTTCCCCCGTCTCTTTCCCCTTGTGCTTCTCGTTATCGCACTTGCACGATCTGAATGACACAAAGCCTAGTAAGATCATTTGTCTTGTCCTCCCTCTATCTTCCATCCCTTGTCTTGTCGCGCCTAGAAACACTTGTGTGCTGGTGCGTTATAAATGACTTATATCATATCATTTGATCACAGATGCCCAGAAAAATATACAATGCTGCAGTAAGAAACGGCTGACTGGCAGCACCCAAATGGCAGTCTAGCCAGGTAATTCTCTTAGCAGGACTGCTTTATCATAAATGCCCCATTAAAAAAAGTAATACCAAAACTGAGGAATGACTAGACTGGCTACACCATAATGCCTCTCTAGCCACTAATACCACATATCATGCCTGCTTCGCCTGGACATGGCATTATAATTTGTCGTATAATCCTGCCCCCCCACACATCCACTCTCCCTCCCACCCCAACCTCCAAAATCAGCTCCTTGGCCCAGAATTACCTCCACGTCCCTCTTCCTTGCCCCAGAGCTTACGGTTGAGGCTCCTTGCCTCATATGTAAGTACTGGGATGAGGAAGAGTGGGACTAGGAGTAACAGGTAGCTAAATCAAGCATTACATCCATGTACCTCTACCTCATCCTAGTACTTGTGTATGAGGCAGAGTGCCTTAGGCACACGTACTGTCTCATACACACTAGGGCTAGGAGTAATGAAGATTACCAATAAGTAATCCAGGCATTAAACACAAGTATTGGTATTGACTGGGATTCAGCACTCCCCCCCCTGAAATGTTCGGCTATGTTGACCAGACCTGGCTGACCTTCAGAGCAGTTGCCTGACAGAAAAGGACACAGATGTTAAACGGCACCTGGGTTTCTCTGTTAACATGAACCCACCAATTACGAACATAAAACAATTCACTGTTAGTACCTACATTCAAATGCCAAATTTTTTAGGCAATTGAAATCGTGATGTGGGTTTAATACTTGCATGCCAGGGGAGTGATTGGAAGGGTAGAGAGGGAACAGGAGACCACTCATTCTCACAGCAGTCCATAAGTGGGTGCTTTAAACCTTAAAGGAGAGAGTTAACTGCTTGTAACTTTGACGCTGCACTAGAATAGTCTCATAAAAATGCATAAAAAAATGTGATGACCCAAACAAATAGGTTTGCCCCTCCCCCACCGCCCATGAAGTTGGCACCCCTCCCAACATTTGAAGGGTTAGCCCCCGAAATGTAGGTTTTGTTGCGCCCCTGAACGCAAGCACACACACCATTCACCATATACACACGCGCACACCCAGCCATCCATACATTTAAGTGCCCATTCTTTCACCATACTGGCACACCCAGGCCGCCATCTATACATTTAAGTGTGCACCCTTTCACCATACAGGCACACCCAGGCAGCCACCCATAAAAATACGTGTGCACCCTTTCACCATACAGGCACACACACCCAGGCACCCACCCATATTTTAAAGTGTGCACCCTTTCAACATACACTCACACACGCAAACATCATGGGGTTGAGGGGAGCCCTAACACTTAAAAAAGAAATTGGGCCTCATTACAACTATGCCGGACTGTAAACAACGGTGCTGGTAAACTCACCGGCACTGTTGTTTCCGGGCCGGCATATTACAGCTCTGCGGGCGGTTGCCGTCCTGCCCGGCAGGTCAGACCTGCCGGGCAGAACGGCACCCACCCGCATAGTTTCCACAGAAGCACTGGTACCGTTATTAACGGTGCCGGTGCTTCTATGGTCCCCATTCCCATAGAGTCCGATAGGACTTTATGGAAATGGAGACTTACCATTTGCCGGCGCCTGACTTCCCAGACCGCCAGGGTTGTAATCCCCCGGTGTTACTGGGAAGTCGGGCGCAGGTAAATCATTACGGGTCTGGTGGCAACCTGCTGGTAGAAATGGCACGGTTGCCTCTAAACCCGTAATGAGGCCCATCGTTTCTTTTTGATGTCACTCTGACTTCATAAAGAAATTATTTCTGTTACAGAAATAATTTCTTTATAAATGCAGAGGGAATTCAAAAAGAAAAAAAAAATATTTTTTTTTTGTAAAAAAAAAAATATTTTGTTTTTCTACAAGTGGGGGGCCCCTTGCGGGGGCCCCTGTTACGCCAGTGGTGGTGGTCACATTTTGCTGATTTGTATCAGATTATTGTGCCCCCCCATACCAACAGTTTTTAGAGGGATTCTCTCGGAGCATGACTCTATAACTGTGACCATTCAAAGAGGTAGTTATCAACCTAAATTCTCTAACTAGCGGCAAAGCCGCAGGTCCAGATCTAATTCTGATTGATTTATTAAAAGACGAGGTGGCAATTGATTGACATATTTCTGAGAGAGTGCTTAGACTGCCCCAAAATTGACTGGGATAAATATCCAGCCTTGTTTTACGCTGATGATGCAGTCCTTATAGCGACTTCTCCCCAAGGGCTGAAAAAAACATTTTCTGTCTTTATGAAGAAATATAAAGAGTTACATCTCACTCTGAATGCTGACAAATCTAAAGAGATTGTCTTTTGCCCAAAAGGTGCAAAACGCAGGTCACTAAAAGGTGAAGTTGATGGTTCTGTGCTTGAACAGGTAAAATTGTACGATTACCTGGGGCTGAGATTTGAGGAACAGGGTGGTTGGGCAGCTCAGGTTTCAGAATCGTTCAACACCCTAGAAAAGGTAGGTGGAGCAATCATAGCATTCCACGGCAAGCATGGCAGGGGTACAATCTCTCCAGTGCTGTATCTATTGCGTTAACAAGCAATTCTCTCTGCCCTGTATGGCTCCGAATTGTGGGGGTATTTTAATTTTTCAAAGTTAGGTAGCAGCATGATCTGCATCAGGAAAGTGCACATTACAACACTTGAACACATGTCTAGCTTTATGAGCCTGGCGCCTAAGGCGCCAGGACTGTGTCCAAAGGGCCCCAGCTTGGGCCCGCTGGCACTTCCCTGGGGGGAATGATGCCTGCCTCTGGGGTTGCTGGGTCGGACCTGGCTCCTTGGAGGTAGGCATCATGACAGTAATACCCCGGATTGGGAAGATTTGGGTACCCCTCCACCCTTGGCTTCCCCTCTCCCAGATTAGGTTGTCTGGGCTCAGGCAATTGGGGAAAGAAGGATGGATGATTTTGGGGCTGGAAATTGGGTGGATACCTGGGAAAAAAGTTCTGCCCAGGATTTGGTGAATTTCTGCCTCCTGGGGGAAGTTAGGAGGGAAGTTCCCTGGGTCAGGTGCTTGGATGGATCCCCCCCTTGGGCTGGAGGAGTCCACATATAACCCAGGATGGGTCAGTTTCCCTTGTAGCGGGGACTTACATAGTCAGGGGAGTGGGGGACCCCATTTGTGGGACTACCTCCCCGACTCCCTGTCTGTGACTGGCCCGAGGGCCTTCTGGGCTGTGAATTATTTGGTGCAGGCAGGTTTTTAGGCCCCCCCATCTCCAAATCTAAAGCGGGGGCAACCTTTACCTCTGCCACCTTGGCAGCAGCAGGGGTGCTGTTGGTTTTGGGGGTTTTCTGCGCATTACTTTTATTTTCTATGGGCTTCTGCACCTCATAGATCCGGGTGGCTTGCTCAATGACGCAGTCTAGTGACCTCTTCTCGTGAAAATCTCTCACTAGCTGGGTCATGATGTATTTGGGCAAGGCATGGAAAAAAGTATTGACAAATTCTCTGCTGTCCGTGCGCACCCTTCTGGTGGTCTGCGCAAAGGCACGCTTCAATTCTTGTACAAATTCTTGTGGGGCCTGATCCTCCCCACATTGCAAATTGTAGGCTGCCTTGCGAGCCTCTTGAGGATTTCTATGAACAGAAAAATGTTTCAAGATGGCCGCCCTATATGCGGACCATCTTGAATGGTTTTGGACCTCCAGCCCTGCAAAGAAACTGGAGTATTCTGGGGAGAATGTCCATTTGACGTACTGGATGCAGCTACTGCTGTCCTTCAAATGGAAAGTCTCCATCATTTGCTCATAGAGCTCCAAGTGTTCCCAAACAGAATACTTGGCGTTCTTGTGATAAGGCGTGATGACACTCCTTATTGCCTTTATTTGTTTCAATGGGTCCTTAAGCAAGGCCCTTTTTTGCCTTATTGGCCTTTTTGGTTCTGGTAACCCTGGTCCATTCATCCTCTGACTCAGAAGCACTGCTCCCAGAGGTGCCCGTCTGATCTTCCAGGTTTTCCCAGATTCTGCGAGCCTGGGAATAGCTGACAGAATGTGGGGACCTGGTCTCCTGTGTCCTGTAACGCTCAGCGGAGTCTTCAGATCACTCCTTGCTGCCAGGATTTGATGGGTACCCCCCCACTGACCTAACTGGGCAGAGGTTTTTAGGATGCCCTTATGGGGCCTAATTTTTTGTGGTTCTCCACTAAATTGCACTGTACTTAGGTGCCCATACCCATGTGCATGCCCATCTATTCCTGGGTGGTACTGGCCTACGAGCCCCAGACTTTTGGCTGGATAGTAATCTGCCATTCCTGTGGCCCTTTGCTCATGCGCGCCAGGGGACATGGGGGTGGCAGAGTCCAGGGACTGAGAGAGATGAAGGCCCCTGGTACTAGGGCTTCTGAGGTTATGCTCAGGTGTTTCCCTTTCCCAGCGAACTTCATCTCTGTCAGCCCCTGCTCCCTGTTGCAATGCAAGAGCCTGCGCTTTCAGTTCCTCAGTTAAGGCCTTACTAGACTCTATCAGTCTCTCCTGCATGGCTACTTGTTGCTGGAGCCTATCATTGTGCTGACAGAGAGCCTCATTCTCTCTCTGTGCCTCCTGATTGGTCCTGGAAAACTGGGCCAGTCTTTGCTGCAGGAGGGTTACCTCCTGAGTCCCATCCCTACTGGCCTGCTCCTTTCTTGCCAGAGCATCTTCCACCCTCCTGGTGTGCTCTAGCAAGTCGTGATGCACTTTTTGGAGGTCACCCAGCCCCTGGAGGGCCAGATGATTTTCTTCAATTTTTTCTTTTAGTTGGCAGACTTTCTGGCCTAAATTGTCCCTTTCCTGACTAAGAGCCTGCATCTGTGCCGCCAGGTCATCCCTCTGCCTTTGAAAGGCACCAGCTTGCTGGCGCTCTTCCTGAAATTCTGTCTGGGTGTCCAGGTCTTTCAGAATCAGTTTATTGCTCTCCTCTTTTTCTCTATCCAATTGGCTTTGCAGGGTGGCTACCTCCTTTGTGCATGCCCTGTTGAAATCTATCTGTTGCTCCAGCTTTTTCTGGCTCTGCAGTAAGGAGTCCAAACTGTCTTGGTGCTCCTTCTGCAAAGCCAGAATTCTGGTATCCTGGTCAGCCTTTTCCTGTTGCAGGATATCCATATCCTTCTTCATTTTAATGATGTATTGTCTACTCTCGTTTTCTGACTCCTGGCTTCTGTGCAGCCTCTGCTCAGAAGAGACCAGGTCAGATTGGGCCTTTTCTAACGCCATCTGTTGCCTATTTGTCAGATCTTGGCCTTCAGCACATTTGTCCTGCATGGCTCCCATATATAGATACAAATATGCCGCTATCCTGGCAATCTTATTGTGTTCATCTTTGGCCTTAGAAGCCATATATAGTTCACTCAGGGCCACATGTAAGGGACCCTGATCTCTCCACTTATCTGACGCAGTTGTAGTGACCTGTTGTGTGATCGCATGCAACCATACATTTTGGTCCTGCTCAGACCATTCACCTCTCACAAACAGTTTAGTTAAGAGGTGCTCGCTAGCTATCTTCATATCTACCAAGGTCGTCATTCTGGAATTTGAGTTCCTTCCTGACTTACAGAAGTTTGTATTTTATTTTGCAAAACAGACCGTTTCCTTAGAGCGTTCCTTTGAGGGGTGCTTTCACAGTGTAAAACAGCGTGGCGATCTAACCGGATATGTGTATCAGGTCAGTTGGCACACTGTATTAAGCTGCACAAGTGGTAAATCTAACCCAGAATATCCCGGCTACGAGCCCCGACTTTGTAAGTGACTCCAATCAAGCAATCCCACTAAGTCAGTGCCTTGTCTGGGATGCCCAAGGGAAGCCCTTATTTATATATTTTTATGGCAAGTTAAAATCTGGATGATGAACCCTTGTATAACACCCCTCTCTTAGAATCCCCTGACCCCACTGAGCCAAGAAGTAGATTTGTTTTGCAAATTTAAAAGGTTTATTTGAAAAATTAAACAATATATATATATCACACTTCTATAAATAAATTGATAATGGATAGCACACTTGTGAATATGAGCAGTAATCAGCAATAGGTAATCCTACACTAGCACAGTTCTTGGTTACTTATGAATAGGAACAGAAGAATGAGGTCGGAAAGAATGCTTTATATGGTTCAAGGAAACGCAATGATGAATGAAATGCAGTACAGAAAATAACTTGTATAAGTAATCACTTTTCCTTGACAATTCATTCCCCCCCTTTATGCAATATAAGGAGATGGAAAGAAGACACACAGTTCTCAGGAATGCACTCAAATATAATTCAGTTCCCCCTTAGCAAGCTCAGAGGAAAACAGGTATGAGTTTTAACACAGGCAAGATACTTTGATGTGGTTGCAATTAAGTGAAAAATATGCTAAAAAGGCTTTTAATTCCCTATAGGGGGTTCAGGGTGGTGCTATCTAGTTTATATTAGTTCAGGCTCACTTTAGCAATGCTCTGTGAGTAACTAGCAGGTTAAAACGAATTTTAGCAAAGGAAAGCAAGGAGCTGCTGATTTTTACACGTGGCTGAAATTGTGCAAAATGTCAAATCGCGGCAAATTTAATCGCGTGCGTCGAGCATAATTACGGAGGCCCTATAAGGAGTTTGAAGTCGGTTCTAGGTTCGTTGGAAAGCCTATAATCTTAGCTTTAAGATGACAACTCGCTCCTAGCACAAACGGTTCCGGTGATACGGACGATTTTGTGAAGGTAGTTTTTCGGATTTGAAATTTAAAAGTTCAAAATGACAGGTGACAGTTTTCAATTTTAAAGATGACAGAATGACACGATTCTAGGAGGCAGTTCTAGTAGGCTAAAATAGTTTGGATTAGATTATTTTAAACTAAGAGATTGGTTTTGGCACAGTGAGTACTCACACTATATTTTTGAAATAAGCCGTCAAGGTCTGGTCAGGTTGGACGGGACTTCCGGCGGGTGGTTCTAAAGTCCCGGCTATCTGGGTCAGCTAGGCTCTCTGGGTCTGTCAAGCACCGGTTCTGCTCACAACGATCTGGTTTGTGGTTCTCTCTGGTTCCGGATACAGTACTGCTTTCTGGATACTGCTACAGGTTCTTGCAAAAGTTCTTGGCAAAAATTCAAACAGCTCGCCCGGCTGTTGAATAGTTTGGTTGGTTTTGAGGCCTGCTGAAGAGGATTCAGCTTGTGGATTCAGGCCTCTCTGCTACAAATTCTGGAGTTAATTTCTGCTACAGGTTCTGAAGATTGATGGATTTGAAGTCTGGATCTCTGGATGTGAAGTCTGAAGTGCCCCTCTCACTTATCATAAGCCAGTTCCTCCTCTCTCCCTTGATTGGGGGAAGGAAATGTGAGTCAGAGTGATGCTGTAGGTTTTATGGTCCGAGGATCCTTCCCCTGTCAAATTGCACACAAATCTATATTTGATCCAAACACACATTTATCTATGTACCATTTTTCTAATATTATAGGTCCAGTTAACATATTTTCTGTAGTACCAAACCATACGACCCCTGTCTTTGTACGATGTTGTGTCGACTTTTGACAGAATTCTGCCCCTTTTCATCCAGATAATGACCTTTAAACCTTTCCAGATTTGACACAACTGTACACCCCCCTTCTACACACATTCCAGTAAATTTTCATTTGTCTAGCTTAAACCAGTGTCTGCAATATCAATAAATAGCGGGGTTCTGCCTCAGAACATGGTACAGAGTCCTAATGCCTTTTAAAATGTGAACGGAAAAATCCCAAGAATAATGATATTATTTATATAATTTTGACCAGTCCGCACTATGAGTTATCTATCTTTTTAAAATGATGCCCTTGTCAAAAAGGGGTGTGGCTTCCCACATCACATGGTGGAATAACTGGTTTATCCACTTCCCCCAAGCTCAGCTTGCTAGCAGAGGCACTGCCCCTCCCAGTTTCTCCCAAGAGGAAGCCATTTACAACCCCCCCAATATAACATTTGCCTGAGTCCAGGACAGGGCTTTGTTCAATTTCCTGCAGTCTGCAGGTACCCCTCCCTTAATTCAATCAGAGAGGTGTGATCTCCTTTTGGTGGGGGCAGCAGGATGCAGCCAGGCCTGGGAAGAGTTGTTGAGCCAGTTCAACTCCCGTCGGGGGTAGTTGTCAGGCAGAATTCAATTTCTTTAAGTCAAGCTTCAGCTAAATGTCCTGTTTGTTCCCAGTTTAAATCAAACTTACAATTTTTACACATGCAGCTAGAATGCTGATTTTAAGTTCAAACCCATGACATTTAACAGTTGCAAACTATGTGACACTCAAAAGTAGGTCACTCATTTAATTTAAACATTTCGATTTTAGTGGTTTTAAATCCAATTTCAACTAAGCCGCTGACAACCACAGCTCAGCCAGTTTTGTTATAAACATTGTTTTAGGCTCTTCATCTTCACAGATTTTGTATGCACACAGCACTTCATTCTGCCAGATCTCTGCTGGTGTTCAGTAAGATTTTTGAATATCCTGCAATGTTCGAAAAAGGCACTTTGAGCTTGCATTCAGGAAAACAAAGGTGATTTTAAGGCGCTTTTGGTCTAACAACACTGTTATTTTTCCTTTGACACCACCTTTCACCCCTGGCGCTTCCGGGCCATCATGCTGGCACTGGTGGGTGGCAGGTTAGACAACCATTTTGGTGTGCGCACAACCGCACGGTTTTCCTGGTTCTGGGATGGAATGATGGGCGGCGACAGCTCATCCCCACATCCACCCAGTCTATTGATTTAGTTTTGTTCTGGGATAGAATGATGGGCGGCGACAGCTCATCCCCACATCTACCCCGTCTAATAATTCAACATGGGTCAAAACCCTTGACAAACCCCCCCGCCCGACTGCACTTTGAATTTGAGTCGAGGGGGAGTCGGGTGCAAAGAATGTTTTGATCCACACGCTGGTATGTCCGCATCATCTTCTCCCAATTCTGCAGATGGCACAGTTCTGCATCTTTTCCTCCATCCAGTTGGATCGATCGGTTCTCCTCGCCGGTCCTGATGGGAATATTGGGCGGTACCCCGGGCCCCTCGGATCTTTGCTCCCGGTCCCTGGGTCGTTCTCCTTGGTCAGTCTCCATGGTTTCAACTCTCCTAGTATGATAAAACAAAGCGGCAATACACATTCCTAGACATTTTTTCACCACTATTAATGGTGTGGCGAACATATACATTTTTTAAATCAGAAGATATGAACATATACATTTTCTTTTTTAAATTAGGAGACAAGAACATATATATTCAAGAGTCACAGAATTTTATAGTATACTTAGAGTATTGTTGAGTGTAGCCAAAGTATCGATCTCAGCTGAACATGATGCAACTGTTCACGGCCCACTAACAACGCTCCAATATCCTGCGTACTCACCCTAAAACACAGTACAGAACACCTCATACCTCTACTAGAATGAAACATAAAACCACCACAAACTGCACACACCATGCAAAACCAAACAAGAAACTAAGCCAGTCACACACAAAACGCCACACGCACACTCATACACCAAACACCCCAAAACTACTAGCAACTAAAAATAAACCAGCACACAGTGACCAGTTTTTCCAAACTGAAGCTACCAACAGCACATCAAAGCTCTCTTGCTCTCCTTCCTTTTCAGATCCACCAGGGTGCCTGGAGACCACAAAGAGTGGCTGCAGTAAGTGGTATAGGTCAAAATAACATAACATAACATATTTAAAGGGTAAACAATCTTGTGGGGCATTCCCCTATCGAGGGAATTAGATTCAATCCCAATACCTATAATTAGTTGACGGTTGGTGGCCAGCCGCGGTAATCCATCAGATGGGCAGAGTCAGTATCAAAGAGCTCCGACCTTAAGCCACTGCTTTACAACTCTATACTGGCGAATCTTGAAGCCATCTGTCTCAGAAGAATTGACGATCAAGAGATCTTGGCCGAATATGAGAGTCTGTCCAACAATCTTGTTCCCTACATTTCAGTTCCAAGGAAAACGATCTCAAAACAACTATTAAATAATCCTTGTTGGTATAATGGCGAATGTCGTAAAGCAAAGGCTGTTATACTTTCCTGTTTAAAATCGAGCTTGGGATTGGACAAACAAAAGCTCAGAGATTCCCGTGCAACATACAAAAACCTGTTGCATAAAAACAAAAGGGAGTACATTTTGAACAAGTGGGCTGCCCTCCACTCAGCCCAGCAAAAAGGGGATTACTCACTTTTCTGGAAATTGGTGTCGATGAGCAATCTGAAGTGCACCCAGACATCACTCTGCCATATTAATGAGGATGGGTGGTGGTCAGTGGCGTAACACAAGATGTGGGGGCCCCCCTGCGAGCCATGCTGAGGGGGCCCCCCAACTCAGCAACGAATCAAGGGTCGCGCCACACTCTGGGCCAGCCTAGATTATCACACTTGCGCAATACGCACAAACGTGCTGCTGAACAGATATGCCGCACACTGCACTAGGAGAAAGATATACATATCTGTTTTAATATAACATACATCACACTGTCTGAGAAAAATTGGCTGAAAAGCCAGAGTGTTTGCAATTGTTTTGTAGGGTAACATCAATCCAATAGATGCAAGTCACCAACAGAGCACAGGAACATTAAAGCTTTGCTATTAAAAATGCCATGCCACAATGAAAACATGTCCAACTGGCTGCACAAGATAGACCAGTGTCGACATGTAATAACAATATAGTAAAGCTTGCCAGGCCACATTTAGACATATCTAGACTGGTTGCACCAAAATGGAAATCGAAGCAATAACGCTCATCAAGAATAGAACACACATTCAAGCCTGTGTCTCTGTGGCCTCTAACAACACGGCCAAACTCTTTAAAATCTGAAAAGAACTGGTCAATCCTGTTGAGGTCTTTACATCTCCTGTTCCCTCCGAGGCCCTCTGTATGGCTCTGTCATCTCACTTCTACGCTAAAACTCAGGACATCCTGTCCTCCATCTCCTCCTCCTCTCCCTCTTCCTCTCTCGGCCCCCCTTTGGCCATCTCTACCTCTCTTCCTCCTTTCTCCTCTTTCTCTCTGACAACACCTGACAAGGTTTCTAGACAAGTCCGATCTATGAAGGTGTCATCCAAACAGGTGCTCTCCTGCTCCACCAGAACCATCAAGAACCATATTGACACCCTCGCTCCAGCCTTGACCGATTTCTGTAATCACTCTTTCCCCTCTCCTGTTAAGCACTCCCTTATGCACCCACTCCTCAAGAAGCTTTCTGCCGATCCTGCCTGCCCAGCAAACTATCGCCCAATCTCCATCACCCCTTTCCTGGTCAAACTGTTCAAAAAGCTGGCCATCTCCCAGCTCCCAGCTTACTCTCCACACGGAATCTGTTGGTTGTCTCCATGACCATCAGTCTGGCTTCAGTGCCAGAGACACGGAAACTGCTGTCCTGAACACCTGTGAAGTTCTGCTCTCTAACCTTGATTCCAGCATTCCTTCTGTCCTTATCCTCCTTGATCTTTCCTGTGCTTTTGACACGGTCAACCATGCCATCCTGATCAATCCTGATCAATCGACTCCATGAGAACCTGGGCATCACGGATCAGGCCCTTGAGTGGCTGACCTCCTTCCTCTTGAACTGCCCCTCCCAGGTCCAACTTGGTCCCTTTCTCCCGCTCCATCCTCTCACTCTGGTTTTTCAACCTCTATGTGGCCCCTTTGACCCACCTGATCTCTACATTCTCCTCTAACTTTCAGTGTTATGCGGATGACACTCCGCTTTCCTTCAGGCTCCCCTCGGACTCCTCTCATCTCTCGCTCATTCCCGACAGTCTATCCGCGATTCAGGATTGGTGTGCCTCCAACTATCTCTGCCTTAATGTCAGTAAGATGGAGATCCTTCTTATTTGGACTCCTTCCCCTGCTTTCCCTCTCTCACTCTGGCCGCCCAAATTGGGCCCTCTTCCTTAGCCTTCCTGTGAGGCAAACAACACTGGTGTCATCTTTGACTCCACTCTCTTTCTCTCCTCACATCTTAGACGTTGCCAAGAAGTCCCACTACCAGCTGCTCCTCCTCAAAGGGACTCTTCCCTTTCTCACTTTCCCCCAGGAGCTCACTGTCTGCAGAGCCCTGGTTCTCTCTAGGCTGGACTACTGCAACAGCCTCTTTCTCAATCTGCCTTTCTCTACTATCCAGCCCCTGCAACTAATCCAGAAAAGGACTGCAAGACTTATCCTTGGCCTCAAGCACAGGGATCGTATCTCTCCAGCCCTGAAATCTCTCCATTGGCTCCCAGTTGCTGCAAGTATCAAGTTCAAGACCCTTTGCATTGTCCACAAGGCTTTCTGGGCCAGGGGCCCGCACTACATCCAATGCTCTCTTCCAAAATATCTTCCTTCTCAAGCCCTTCGCTCAGCTACCTACAACTCACTAAAGGATTAGACGCTTTCCCAGGAAGAGAGTGGGGGGTAGATTTCTCTCCTCTACAGGTGCCTCCCTCTGTAATAGCCTCCCTGCCCCTCTCAAGCTTTAGCAGACCACCTGAAGTTCTGGAAGCAGCTCAAAACTTTCCTCTTCTCCTCTGCTTTCTCTCTCTCCCTCCCCTGCTGGCCTACCGGACCTACCTGTCTGCTGTACCGACTGGTTGCTTGGCTACCCTCAGTGTCTCACTGAGTCGAGACTCTTACTTGATCAGTCACCCTTGCACTGCCGCTGGTCCTACCATGCACTTAGGGGCTGTAACTGTAACCTTACAGTCCCTTGTTCTCCTTGCACTACCCAGAGCTGTGCTGCCCTGACAGCACTTCCTCAGAGCATTGCTGCCCTGTTTTTCCCCTCCCCTCTCCCTTGCACTTCCCCCGTCTCTTTCCCCTTGTGCTTCTTGTTATCGCACTTGCACGATCTGAATGACACAAAGCCTAGTAAGATCATTTGTCTTGTCCTCCCTCTATCTTCCATCCCTTGTCTTGTCGCGCCTAGAAACACTTGTGTGCTGGTGCGTTATAAATGACTTATATCATATCATTTGATCACAGATGCCCAGAAAAATATACAATGCTGCAGTAAGAAACGGCTGACTGGCAGCACCCAAATGGCAGTCTAGCCAGGTAATTCTCTTAGCAGGACTGCTTTATCATAAATGCCCCATTAAAAAAAGTAATACCAAAACTGAGGAATGACTAGACTGGCTACACCATAATGCCTCTCTAGCCACTAATACCACATATCATGCCTGCTTCGCCTGGACATGGCATTATAATTTGTCGTATAATCCTGCCCCCCCACACATCCACTCTCCCTCCCACCCCAACCTCCAAAATCAGCTCCTTGGCCCAGAATTACCTCCACGTCCCTCTTCCTTGCCCCAGAGCTTACGGTTGAGGCTCCTTGCCTCATATGTAAGTACTGGGATGAGGAAGAGTGGGACTAGGAGTAACAGGTAGCTAAATCAAGCATTACATCCATGTACCTCTACCTCATCCTAGTACTTGTGTATGAGGCAGAGTGCCTTAGGCACACGTACTGTCTCATACACACTAGGGCTAGGAGTAATGAAGATTACCAATAAGTAATCCAGGCATTAAACACAAGTATTGGTATTGACTGGGATTCAGCACTCCCCCCCCTGAAATGTTCGGCTATGTTGACCAGACCTGGCTGACCTTCAGAGCAGTTGCCTGACAGAAAAGGACACAGATGTTAAACGGCACCTGGGTTTCTCTGTTAACATGAACCCACCAATTACGAACATAAAACAATTCACTGTTAGTACCTACATTCAAATGCCAAATTTTTTAGGCAATTGAAATCGTGATGTGGGTTTAATACTTGCATGCCAGGGGAGTGATTGGAAGGGTAGAGAGGGAACAGGAGACCACTCATTCTCACAGCAGTCCATAAGTGGGTGCTTTAAACCTTAAAGGAGAGAGTTAACTGCTTGTAACTTTGACGCTGCACTAGAATAGTCTCATAAAAATGCATAAAAAAATGTGATGACCCAAACAAATAGGTTTGCCCCTCCCCCACCGCCCATGAAGTTGGCACCCCTCCCAACATTTGAAGGGTTAGCCCCCGAAATGTAGGTTTTGTTGCGCCCCTGAACGCAAGCACACACACCATTCACCATATACACACGCGCACACCCAGCCATCCATACATTTAAGTGCCCATTCTTTCACCATACTGGCACACCCAGGCCGCCATCTATACATTTAAGTGTGCACCCTTTCACCATACAGGCACACCCAGGCAGCCACCCATAAAAATACGTGTGCACCCTTTCACCATACAGGCACACACACCCAGGCACCCACCCATATTTTAAAGTGTGCACCCTTTCAACATACACTCACACACGCAAACATCATGGGGTTGAGGGGAGCCCTAACACTTAAAAAAGAAATTGGGCCTCATTACAACTATGCCGGACTGTAAACAACGGTGCTGGTAAACTCACCGGCACTGTTGTTTCCGGGCCGGCATATTACAGCTCTGCGGGCGGTTGCCGTCCTGCCCGGCAGGTCAGACCTGCCGGGCAGAACGGCACCCACCCGCATAGTTTCCACAGAAGCACTGGTACCGTTATTAACGGTGCCGGTGCTTCTATGGTCCCCATTCCCATAGAGTCCGATAGGACTTTATGGAAATGGAGACTTACCATTTGCCGGCGCCTGACTTCCCAGACCGCCAGGGTTGTAATCCCCCGGTGTTACTGGGAAGTCGGGCGCAGGTAAATCATTACGGGTCTGGTGGCAACCTGCTGGTAGAAATGGCACGGTTGCCTCTAAACCCGTAATGAGGCCCATCGTTTCTTTTTGATGTCACTCTGACTTCATAAAGAAATTATTTCTGTTACAGAAATAATTTCTTTATAAATGCAGAGGGAATTCAAAAAGAAAAAAAAAATATTTTTTTTTTGTAAAAAAAAAAATATTTTGTTTTTCTACAAGTGGGGGGCCCCTTGCGGGGGCCCCTGTTACGCCAGTGGTGGTGGTCACATTTTGCTGATTTGTATCAGATTATTGTGCCCCCCCATACCAACAGTTTTTAGAGGGATTCTCTCGGAGCATGACTCTATAACTGTGACCATTCAAAGAGGTAGTTATCAACCTAAATTCTCTAACTAGCGGCAAAGCCGCAGGTCCAGATCTAATTCTGATTGATTTATTAAAAGACGAGGTGGCAATTGATTGACATATTTCTGAGAGAGTGCTTAGACTGCCCCAAAATTGACTGGGATAAATATCCAGCCTTGTTTTACGCTGATGATGCAGTCCTTATAGCGACTTCTCCCCAAGGGCTGAAAAAAACATTTTCTGTCTTTATGAAGAAATATAAAGAGTTACATCTCACTCTGAATGCTGACAAATCTAAAGAGATTGTCTTTTGCCCAAAAGGTGCAAAACGCAGGTCACTAAAAGGTGAAGTTGATGGTTCTGTGCTTGAACAGGTAAAATTGTACGATTACCTGGGGCTGAGATTTGAGGAACAGGGTGGTTGGGCAGCTCAGGTTTCAGAATCGTTCAACACCCTAGAAAAGGTAGGTGGAGCAATCATAGCATTCCACGGCAAGCATGGCAGGGGTACAATCTCTCCAGTGCTGTATCTATTGCGTTAACAAGCAATTCTCTCTGCCCTGTATGGCTCCGAATTGTGGGGGTATTTTAATTTTTCAAAGTTAGGTAGCAGCATGATCTGCATCAGGAAAGTGCACATTACAACACTTGAACACATGTCTAGCTTTATGAGCCTGGCGCCTAAGGCGCCAGGACTGTGTCCAAAGGGCCCCAGCTTGGGCCCGCTGGCACTTCCCTGGGGGGAATGATGCCTGCCTCTGGGGTTGCTGGGTCGGACCTGGCTCCTTGGAGGTAGGCATCATGACAGTAATACCCCGGATTGGGAAGATTTGGGTACCCCTCCACCCTTGGCTTCCCCTCTCCCAGATTAGGTTGTCTGGGCTCAGGCAATTGGGGAAAGAAGGATGGATGATTTTGGGGCTGGAAATTGGGTGGATACCTGGGAAAAAAGTTCTGCCCAGGATTTGGTGAATTTCTGCCTCCTGGGGGAAGTTAGGAGGGAAGTTCCCTGGGTCAGGTGCTTGGATGGATCCCCCCCTTGGGCTGGAGGAGTCCACATATAACCCAGGATGGGTCAGTTTCCCTTGTAGCGGGGACTTACATAGTCAGGGGAGTGGGGGACCCCATTTGTGGGACTACCTCCCCGACTCCCTGTCTGTGACTGGCCCGAGGGCCTTCTGGGCTGTGAATTATTTGGTGCAGGCAGGTTTTTAGGCCCCCCCATCTCCAAATCTAAAGCGGGGGCAACCTTTACCTCTGCCACCTTGGCAGCAGCAGGGGTGCTGTTGGTTTTGGGGGTTTTCTGCGCATTACTTTTATTTTCTATGGGCTTCTGCACCTCATAGATCCGGGTGGCTTGCTCAATGACGCAGTCTAGTGACCTCTTCTCGTGAAAATCTCTCACTAGCTGGGTCATGATGTATTTGGGCAAGGCATGGAAAAAAGTATTGACAAATTCTCTGCTGTCCGTGCGCACCCTTCTGGTGGTCTGCGCAAAGGCACGCTTCAATTCTTGTACAAATTCTTGTGGGGCCTGATCCTCCCCACATTGCAAATTGTAGGCTGCCTTGCGAGCCTCTTGAGGATTTCTATGAACAGAAAAATGTTTCAAGATGGCCGCCCTATATGCGGACCATCTTGAATGGTTTTGGACCTCCAGCCCTGCAAAGAAACTGGAGTATTCTGGGGAGAATGTCCATTTGACGTACTGGATGCAGCTACTGCTGTCCTTCAAATGGAAAGTCTCCATCATTTGCTCATAGAGCTCCAAGTGTTCCCAAACAGAATACTTGGCGTTCTTGTGATAAGGCGTGATGACACTCCTTATTGCCTTTATTTGTTTCAATGGGTCCTTAAGCAAGGCCCTTTTTTGCCTTATTGGCCTTTTTGGTTCGGGTAACCCTGGTCCATTCATCCTCTGACTCAGAAGCACTGCTCCCAGAGGTGCCCGTCTGATCTTCCAGGTTTTCCCAGATTCTGCGAGCCTGGGAATAGCTGACAGAATGTGGGGACCTGGTCTCCTGTGTCCCATAACGCTCAGCGGAGTCTTCAGATCCCTCCTTGCTGCCAGGATTTGATGGGTACCCCCCCCCCCACTGACCTAACTGGGCAGAGGTTTTTAGGATGCCCTTATGGGGCCTAATGTTTTCTCCACTAAATTGCACTGTACTTAAGTTCCCATACCCAGGTGCACGCCCATCTATTCCTGGGTGGTACTGGCCTACGAGCCCCAGACTTTTGGCTGGATAGTAATCTGCCATTCCTGTGGCCCTTTGCTCATGCGCGCCAGGGGACATGGGGGTGGCAGAGTCCAGGGACTGAGAGAGATGAAGGCCCCTGGTACTAGGGCTTCTGAGGTTATGCTCAGGTGTTTCCCTTTCCCAGCGAACTTCATCTCTGTCAGCCCCTGCTCCCTGTTGCAATGCAAGAGCCTGCGCTTTCAGTTCCTCAGTTAAGGCCTTACTAGACTCTATCAGTCTCTCCTGCATGGCTACTTGTTGCTGGAGCCTATCATTGTGCTGACAGAGAGCCTCATTCTCTCTCTGTGCCTCCTGATTGGTCCTGGAAAACTGGGCCAGTCTTTGCTGCAGGAGGGTTACCTCCTGAGTCCCATCCCTACTGGCCTGCTCCTTTCTTGCCAGAGCATCTTCCACCCTCCTGGTGTGCTCTAGCAAGTCGTGATGCACTTTTTGGAGGTCACCCAGCCCCTGGAGGGCCAGATGATTTTCTTTAATTTTTTCTTTTAGTTGGCAGACTTTCTGGCCTAAATTGTCCCTTTCCTGACTAAGAGCCTGCATCTGTGCCGCCAGGTCATCCTTCTGCCTTTGAAAGGCACCAGCTTGCTGGCGCACTTCCTGAAATTCTGTCTGGGTGTCCAGGTCTTTCAGAATCAGTTTATTGCTCTCCTCTTTTTCTCTATCCAATTGGCTTTGCAGGGTGGCTACCTCCTTTGTGCATGCCCTGTTGAAATCTATCTGTTGCTCCAGCTTTTTCTGGCTCTGCAGTAAGGAGTCCAAACTGTCTTGGTGCTCCTTCTGCAAAGCCAGAATTCTGGTATCCTGGTCAGCCTTTTCCTGTTGCAGGATATCCATATCCTTCTTCATTTTAATGATGTATTGTCTACTCTCGTTTTCTGACTCCTAGCTTCTGTGCAGCCTCTGCTCAGAAGAGACAGGTCAGATTGGGCCTTTTCTAACGCCATCTGTTGCCTATTTGTCAGATCTTGGCCTTCAGCACATTTGTCCTGCATGGCTCCCATATATAGATACAAATATGCCACTATCCTGGCAATCTTATTGTGTTCATCTTTGGCCTTAGAAGCCATATATAGTTCACTCAGGGCCACATGTAAGGGACCCTGATCTCTCCACTTATCTGACGCAGTTGTAGTGACCTGTTGTGTGATCGCATGCAACCATACATTTTGGTCCTGCTCAGACCATTCACCTCTCACAAACAGTTTAGTTAAGAGGTGCTCGCTAGCTATCTTCATATCTACCAAGGTCGTCATTCTGGAATTTGAGTTCCTTCCTGACTTACAGAAGTTTGTATTTTATTTTGCAAAACAGACCGTTTCCTTAGAGCGTTCCTTTGAGGGGTGCTTTCACAGTGTAAAACAGCGTGGTGATCTAACCGGATATGTGTATCCGGTCAGTTGGCACACTGTATTAAGCTGCACAAGTGGTAAATCTAACCCAGAATATCCCGGCTACGAGCCCCGACTTTGTAAGTGACTCCAATCAAGCAATCCCACTAAGTCAGTGCCTTGTCTGGGATGCCCAAGGGAAGCCCTTATTTATATATTTTTATGGCAAGTTAAAATCTGGATGATGAACCCTTGTATAACACCCCTCTCTTGGAATCCCCCTGACCCCACTGAGCCAAGAAGTAGATTTGTTTTGCAAATTTAAAAGGTTTATTTGAAAAATTAAACAATATATATATATCACACTTCTATAAATAAATTGATAATGGATAGCACACTTGTGAATATGAGCAGTAATCAGCAATAGGTAATCCTACAGTAGCACAGTTCTTGGTTACTTATGAATAGGAACAGAAGAATGAGGTCGGAAAGAATGCTTTATATGGTTCAAGGAAACGCAATGATGAATGAAATGCAGTACAGAAAATAACTTGTATAAGTAATCACTTTTCCTTGACAATTCATTCCCCCCCTTTATGCAATATAAGGAGATGGAAAGAAGACACACAGTTCTCAGGAATGCACTCAAATATAATTCAGTTCCCCCTTAGCAAGCTCAGAGGAAAACAGGTATGAGTTTTAACACAGGCAAGATACTTTGATGTGGTTGCAATTAAGTGAAAAATATGCTAAAAAGGCTTTTAATTCCCTATAGGGGGTTCAGGGTGGTGATATCTAGTTTATATTAGTTCAGGCTCACTTTAGCAATGCTTTATGAGTAACTAGCAGGTTAAAACGAATTTTAGCAAAGGAAAGCAAGGAGCTGCTGATTTTTACACGTGGCTGAAATTGTGCAAAATGTCAAATCGTGGCAAATTTAATCGCGTGCGTCGAGCGTAATTACGGAGGCCCTATAAGGAGTATGAAGTCGGTTCTAGGTTCGTTGGAAAGCCTAGAATCTTAGCTTTAAGATGACAACTCGCTCCTAGCACAAACGGTTCCGGTGATACGGACGATTTTGTGAAGGTAGTTTTTCGGATTTGAAATTTAAAAGTTCAAAATGACAGGTGACAGTTTTCAGTTTTAAAGATGACAGAATGACACGATTCTAGGAGGCAGTTCTAGTAGGCTAAAATAGTTTGGATTAGATTATTTTAAACTAAGAGATTGGTTTTGGCACAGTGAGTACTCACACTATATTTTTGAAATAAGCCGTCAAGGTCTGGTCAGGTTGGACGGGACTTCCGGCTGGTGGTTCTGAAGTCCCGGCTATCTGGGTCAGCTAGGCTCTCTGGGTCTGTCAAGCACCGGTTCTGCTCACAACGATCTGGTTTGTGGTTCTCTCTGGTTCCGGATACAGTACTGCTTTCTGGATACTGCTACAGGTTCTTGCAAAAGTTCTTGGCAAAAATTCAAATAGCTCGCCCGGCTGTTGAATAGTTTGGTTGGTTTTGAGGCCTGCTGAAGAGGATTCAGCTTGTGGATTCAGGCCTCTCTGCTACAAATTCTGGAGTTAATTTCTGCTACAGGTTCTGAAGATTGATGGATTTGAAGTCTGGATCTCTGGATGTGAAGTCTGAAGTGCCCCTCTCCCTTATCATAAGCCAGTTCCTTCTCTCTCCCTTGATTGGGGGAAGGAAATGTGAGTCAGAGTGATGCTGTAGGTTTTATGGTCCGAGGATCCTTCCCCTGTCAAATTGCACACAAATCTATATTTGATCCAAACACACATTTATCTATGTACCATTTTTCTAATATTATAGGTCCAGTTAACATATTTTCTGTAGTACCAAACCATACGACCCCTGTCTTTGTACGATTTTGTGTCGACTTTTGAAAGAATTCTGCCCCTTTTCATCCAGATAATGACCTTTAAACCTTTCCAGATTTGACATAACTGTACACCCCCCTTTTACACACATTCCAGTAAATTTTCATTTGTCTAGCTTAAACACAGTGTCTGCAATATCAATAAATAGCGGGGTTCTGCCTCAGAACATGGTAGAGTCCTAATGCCTTTTAAAATGTGAACGGAAAAATCCCAAGAATAATGATATTATTTATATAATTTTGACCAGTCCGCACTATGAGTTATCTATCTTTTTAAAATGATGCCCTGGTCAAAAAGGGGTGTGGCTTCCCACATCACATGGTGGAATAACTGGTTTATCCACTTCCCCCAAGCTCAGCTTGCTAGCAGAGGTACTGCCCCTCCCAGTTTCTCCCAAGAGGAAGCCATTTACAACCCCCCCAATATAACATTTGCCTGAGTCCAGGACAGGACTTTGTTCAATTTCCTGCAGTCTGCAGGTACCCCTCCCTTAATTCAATCAGAGAGGTGTGATCTCCTTTTGGTGGGGGCAGCAGGATGCAGCCAGGCCTGGGAAGAGTTGTTGAGCCAGTTCAACTCCCGTCGGGGGTAGTTGTCAGGCAGAATTCAATTTCTTTAAGTCAAGCTTCAGCTAAATGTCCTGTTTGTTCCCAGTTTAAATCAAACTTACAATTTTTACACATGCAGCTAGAATGCTGATTTTAAGTTCAAACCCATGACATTTAACAGTTGCAAACTATGTGACACTCAAAAGTAGGTCACTCATTTAATTTAAACATTTCGATTTTAGTGGTTTTAAATCCAATTTCAACTAAGCCGCTGACAACCACAGCTCAGCCAGTTTTGTTATAAACATTGTTTTAGGCTCTTCATCTTCACAGATTTTGTATGCACACAGCACTTCATTCTGCCAGATCTCTGCTGGTGTTCAGTAAGATTTTTGAATATCCTGCAATGTTCGAAAAAGGCACTTTGAGCTTGCATTCAGGAAAACAAAGGTGATTTTAAGGCGCTTTTGGTCTAACAACACTGTTATTTTTCCTTTGACACCACCTTTCACCCCTGGCGCTTCCGGGCCATCATGCTGGCACTGGTGGGTGGCAGGTTAGACAACCATTTTGGTGTGCGCACAACCGCGCGGTTTTCCTGGTTCTGGGATGGAATGATGGGCGGCGACAGCTCATCCCCACATCCACCCAGTCTATTGATTTAGTTTTGTTCTGGGATAGAATGATGGGCGGCGACAGCTCATCCCCACATCTACCCCGTCTAATAATTCAACATGGGTCAAAACCCTTGACAAACCCCCCCGCCCGACTGCACTTTGAATTTGAGTCGAGGGGGAGTCGGGTGCAAAGAATGTTTTGATCCACACGCTGGTATGTCCGCATCATCTTCTCCCAATTCTGCAGATGGCACAGTTCTGCATCTTTTCCTCCATCCAGTTGGATCGATCGGTTCTCCTCGCCGGTCCTGATGGGAATATTGGGCGGTACCCCGGGCCCCTCGGATCTTTGCTCCCGGTCCCTGGGTCATTCTCCTTGGTCAGTCTCCATGGTTTCAACTCTCCTAGTATGATAAAACAAAGCGGCAATACACATTCCTAGACATTTTTTCACCACTATTAATGGTGTGGCGAACATATACATTTTTTAAATCAGAAGATATGAACATATACATTTTCTTTTTTAAATTAGGAGACAAGAACATATATATTCAAGAGTCACAGAATTTTATAGTATACTTAGAGTATTGTTGAGTGTAGCCAAAGTATCGATCTCAGCTGAACATGATGCAACTGTTCACGGCCCACTAACAACGCTCCAATATCCTGCGTACTCACCCTAAAACACAGTACAGAACACCTCATACCTCTACTAGAATGAAACATAAAACCACCACAAACTGCACACACCATGCAAAACCAAACAAGAAACTAAGCCAGTCACACACAAAACGCCACACGCACACTCATACACCAAACACCCCAAAACTACTAGCAACTAAAAATAAACCAGCACACAGTGACCAGTTTTTCCAAACTGAAGCTACCAACAGCACATCAAAGCTCTCTTGCTCTCCTTCCTTTTCAGATCCACCAGGGTGCCTGGAGACCACAAATAGTGGCTGCAGTAAGTGGTATAGGTCAAAATAACATAACATAACATATTTAAAGGGTAAACAATCTTGTGGGGCATTCCCCTATCGAGGGAATTAGATTCAATCCCAATACCTATAATTAGTTGACGGTTGGTGGCCAGCCGCGGTAATCCATCAGATGGGCAGAGTCAGTATCAAAGAGCTCCGACCTTAAGCCACTGCTTTACAACTCTATACTGGCGAATCTTGAAGACATCTGTCTCAGAAGAATTGACGATCAAGAGATCTTGGCCGAATATGAGAGTCTGTCCAACAATCTTGTTCCCTACATTTCAGTTCCAAGGAAAACGATCTCAAAACAACTATTAAATAATCCTTGTTGGTATAATGGCGAATGTCGTAAAGCAAAGGCTGTTATACTTTCCTGTTTAAAATCGAGCTTGGGATTGGACAAACAAAAGCTCAGAGATTCCCGTGCAACATACAAAAACCTGTTGCATAAAAACAAAAGGGAGTACATTTTGAACAAGTGGGCTGCCCTCCACTCAGCCCAGCAAAAAGGGGATTACTCACTTTTCTGGAAATTGGTGTCGATGAGCAATCTGAAGTGCACCCAGACATCACTCTGCCATATTAATGAGGATGGGTGGTGGTCAGTGGCGTAACACAAGATGTGGGGGCCCCCCTGCGAGCCATGCTGAGGGGGCCCCCCAACTCAGCAACGAATCAAGGGTCGCGCCACACTCTGGGCCAGCCTAGATTATCACACTTGCGCAATACGCACAAACGTGCTGCTGAACAGATATGCCGCACACTGCACTAGGAGAAAGATATACATATCTGTTTTAATATAACATACATCACACTGTCTGAGAAAAATTGGCTGAAAAGCCAGAGTGTTTGCAATTGTTTTGTAGGGTAACATCAATCCAATAGATGCAAGTCACCAACAGAGCACAGGAACATTAAAGCTTTGCTATTAAAAATGCCATGCCACAATGAAAACATGTCCAACTGGCTGCACAAGATAGACCAGTGTCGACATGTAATAACAATATAGTAAAGCTTGCCAGGCCACATTTAGACATATCTAGACTGGTTGCACCAAAATGGAAATCGAAGCAATAACGCTCATCAAGAATAGAACACACATTCAAGCCTGTGTCTCTGTGGCCTCTAACAACACGGCCAAACTCTTTAAAATCTGAAAAGAACTGGTCAATCCTGTTGAGGTCTTTACATCTCCTGTTCCCTCCGAGGCCCTCTGTATGGCTCTGTCATCTCACTTCTACGCTAAAACTCAGGACATCCTGTCCTCCATCTCCTCCTCCTCTCCCTCTTCCTCTCTCGGCCCCCCTTTGGCCATCTCTACCTCTCTTCCTCCTTTCTCCTCTTTCTCTCTGACAACACCTGACAAGGTTTCTAGACAAGTCCGATCTATGAAGGTGTCATCCAAACAGGTGCTCTCCTGCTCCACCAGAACCATCAAGAACCATATTGACACCCTCGCTCCAGCCTTGACCGATTTCTGTAATCACTCTTTCCCCTCTCCTGTTAAGCACTCCCTTATGCACCCACTCCTCAAGAAGCTTTCTGCCGATCCTGCCTGCCCAGCAAACTATCGCCCAATCTCCATCACCCCTTTCCTGGTCAAACTGTTCAAAAAGCTGGCCATCTCCCAGCTCCCAGCTTACTCTCCACACGGAATCTGTTGGTTGTCTCCATGACCATCAGTCTGGCTTCAGTGCCAGAGACACGGAAACTGCTGTCCTGAACACCTGTGAAGTTCTGCTCTCTAACCTTGATTCCAGCATTCCTTCTGTCCTTATCCTCCTTGATCTTTCCTGTGCTTTTGACACGGTCAACCATGCCATCCTGATCAATCCTGATCAATCGACTCCATGAGAACCTGGGCATCACGGATCAGGCCCTTGAGTGGCTGACCTCCTTCCTCTTGAACTGCCCCTCCCAGGTCCAACTTGGTCCCTTTCTCCCGCTCCATCCTCTCACTCTGATTTTTCAACCTCTATGTGGCCCCTTTGACCCACCTGATCTCTACATTCTCCTCTAACTTTCAGTGTTATGCGGATGACACTCCGCTTTCCTTCAGGCTCCCCTCGGACTCCTCTCATCTCTCGCTCATTCCCGACAGTCTATCCGCGATTCAGGATTGGTGTGCCTCCAACTATCGCTGCCTTAATGTCAGTAAGATGGAGATCCTTCTTATTTGGACTCCTTCCCCTGCTTTCCCTCTCTCACTCTGGCCGCCCAAATTGGGCCCTCTTCCTTAGCCTTCCTGTGAGGCAAACAACACTGGTGTCATCTTTGACTCCACTCTCTTTCTCTCCTCACATCTTAGACGTTGCCAAGAAGTCCCACTACCAGCTGCTCCTCCTCAAAGGGACCCTTCCCTTTCTCACTTTCCCCCAGGAGCTCACTGTCTGCAGAGCCCTGGTTCTCTCTAGGCTGGACTACTGCAACAGCCTCTTTCTCAATCTGCCTTTCTCTACTATCCAGCCCCTGCAACTAATCCAGAAAAGGACTGCAAGACTTATCCTTGGCCTCAAGCACAGGGATCGTATCTCTCCAGCCCTGAAATCTCTCCATTGGCTCCCAGTTGCTGCAAGTATCAAGTTCAAGACCCTTTGCATTGTCCACAAGGCTTTCTGGGCCAGGGGCCCGCACTACATCCAATGCTCTCTTCCAAAATATCTTCCTTCTCAAGCCCTTCGCTCAGCTACCTACAACTCACTAAAGGATTAGACGCTTCCCCAGGAAGAGAGTGGGGGGTAGATTTCTCTCCTCTACAGGTGCCTCCCTCTGTAATAGCCTCCCTGCCCCTCTCAAGCTTTAGCAGACCACCTGAAGTTCTGGAAGCAGCTCAAAACTTTCCTCTTCTCCTCTGCTTTCTCTCTCTCCCTCCCCTGCTGGCCTACCGGACCTACCTGTCTGCTGTACCGACTGGTTGCTTGGCTACCCTCAGTGTCTCACTGAGTCGAGACTCTTACTTGATCAGTCACCCTTGCACTGCCGCTGGTCCTACCATGCACTTAGGGGCTGTAACTGTAACCTTACAGTCCCTTGTTCTCCTTGCACTACCCAGAGCTGTGCTGCCCTGACAGCACTTCCTCAGAGCATTGCTGCCCTGTTTTTCCCCTCCCCTCTCCCTTGCACTTCCCCCATCTCTTTCCCCTTGTGCTTCTCGTTATCGCACTTGCACGATCTGAATGACACAAAGCCTAGTAAGATCATTTGTCTTGTCCTCCCTCTATCTTCCATCCCTTGTCTTGTCGCGCCTAGAAACACTTGTGTGCTGGTGCGTTATAAATGACTTATATCATATCATTTGATCACAGATGCCCAGAAAAATATACAATGCTGCAGTAAGAAACGGCTGACTGGCAGCACCCAAATGGCAGTCTAGCCAGGTAATTCTCTTAGCAGGACTGCTTTATCATAAATGCCCCATTAAAAAAAGTAATACCAAAACTGAGGAATGACTAGACTGGCTACACCATAATGCCTCTCTAGCCACTAATACCACATATCATGCCTGCTTCGCCTGGACATGGCATTATAATTTGTCGTATAATCCTGCCCCCCCACACATCCACTCTCCCTCCCACCCCAACCTCCAAAATCAGCTCCTTGGCCCAGAATTACCTCCACGTCCCTCTTCCTTGCCCCAGAGCTTACGGTTGAGGCTCCTTGCCTCATATGTAAGTACTGGGATGAGGAAGAGTGGGACTAGGAGTAACAGGTAGCTAAATCAAGCATTACATCCATGTACCTCTACCTCATCCTAGTACTTGTGTATGAGGCAGAGTGCCTTAGGCACACGTACTGTCTAATACACACTAGGGCTAGGAGTAATGAAGATTACCAATAAGTAATCCAGGCATTAAACACAAGTATTGGTATTGACTGGGATTCAGCACTCCCCCCCCTGAAATGTTCGGCTATGTTGACCAGACCTGGCTGACCTTCAGAGCAGTTGCCTGACAGAAAAGGACACAGATGTTAAACGGCACCTGGGTTTCTCTGTTAACATGAACCCACCAATTACTAACATAAAACAATTCACTGTTAGTACCTGCATTCAAATGCCAAATTTTTTAGGCAATTGAAATCGTGATGTGGGTTTAATACTTGCATGCCAGGGGAGTGATTGGAAGGGTAGAGAGGGAACAGGAGACCACTCATTCTCACAGCAGTACATAAGTGGGTGCTTTAAACCTTAAAGGAGAGAGTTAACTGCTTGTAACATTGACGCTGCACTAGAATAGTCTCATAAAAATGCATAAAAAAATGTGATGACCCAAACAAATAGGTTTGCCCCTCCCCCACCGCCCATGAAGTTGGCACCCCTCCCAACATTTGAAGGGTTAGCCCCCGAAATGTAGGTTTTGTTGCGCCCCTGAACGCAAGCACACACACCATTCACCATATACACACGCGCACACCCAGCCATCCATACATTTAAGTGCCCATTCTTTCACCATACTGGCACACCCAGGCCGCCATCTATACATTTAAGTGTGCACCCTTTCACCATACAGGCACACCCAGGCAGCCACCCATAAAATTACGTGTGCACCCTTTCACCATACAGGCACACACACCCAGGCACCCACCCATATTTTAAAGTGTGCACCCTTTCAACATACACTCACACACGCAAACATCATGGGGTTGAGGGGAGCCCTAACACTTAAAAAAGAAATTGGGCCTCATTACAACTATGCCGGACTGTAAACAACGGTGCTGGTAAACTCACCGGCACTGTTGTTTCCGGGCCGGCATATTACAGCTCTGCGGGCGGTTGCCGTCCTGCCCGGCAGGTCAGACCTGCCGGGCAGAACGGCACCCACCCGCATAGTTTCCACAGAAGCACTGGTACCGTTATTAACGGTGCCGGTGCTTCTATGGTCCCCATTCCCATAGAGTCCGATAGGACTTTATGGAAATGGAGACTTACCATTTGCCAGCGCCTGACTTCCCAGACCGCCAGGGTTGTAATCCCCCGGTGTTACTGGGAAGTCGGGCGCCGGTAAATCATTACGGGTCTGGTGGCAACCTGCTGGTAGAAATGGCACGGTTGCCTCTAAACCCGTAATGAGGCCCATTGTTTCTTTTTGATGTCACTCTGACTTCATAAAGAAATTATTTCTGTTACAGAAATAATTTCTTTATAAATGCAGAGGGAATTCAAAAAGAAAAAAAAAATATTTTGTTTTTCTACAAGTGGGGGGCCCCTTGCGGGGGCCCCTGTTACGCCAGTGGTGGTGGTCACATTTTGCTGATTTGTATCAGATTATTGTGCCCCCCCATACCAACAGTTTTTAGAGGGATTCTCTCGGAGCATGACTCTATAACTGTGACCATTCAAAGAGGTAGTTATCAACCTAAATTCTCTAACTAGCGGCATAGCCGCAGGTCCAGATCTAATTCTGATTGATTTATTAAAAGTCGAGGTGGCAATTGATTGACATACTTCTGAGAGAGTGCTTAGACTGCCCCAAAATTGACTGGGATAAATATCCAACCTTGTTTTACGCTGATGATGCAGTCCTTATAGCGACTTCTCCCCAAGGGCTGAAAAAAACATTTTCTGTCTTTATGAAGAAATATGAAGAGTTACATCTCACTCTGAATGCTGACAAATCTAAAGGGATTGTCTTTTGCCCAAAAGGTGCAAAACGCAGGTCACTAAAAGGTGAAGTTGATGGTTCTGTGCTTGAACAGGTAAAATTGTACGATTACCTGGGGCTGAGATTTGAGGAACAGGGTGGTTTGGCAGCTCAGGTTTCAGAATCGTTCACCACCCTAGAAAAGGTAGGTGGAGCAATCATAGCATTCCACGGCAAGCATGGCAGGGGTACAATCTCTCCAGTGCTGTATCTATTGCGTTAACAAGCAATTCTCTCACCCTGTATGGCTCCAAATTGTGGGGGTATTTTAATTTTTCAAAGTTAGGTACCATAAAGCAAAGAATTTTGAAGAAATTGTTATTGCTACCTGTGAATGCCTCGTCAGCTTTAGTAGGCATGTAGCTGGGATGTGTTCCGGTCGCTTCCCTGATCCCTGCTAGACAAGCCCTCTTCTGGGCTAGATTATGGAGGCAGCGCGGTCTCGAGAGATACCAGAATGCAGTACTTAAACTACTGGACATGGTGGGGGCCAAACATTTACAGTGGGCCACCCATGTCAAGTCGTTGCTTCAGGATTTGGATCTATTAGAGATATGGCTGAACCCAACAAGCACAAGACCCTCCACATATGCGATTATAAAAGAAAGGTACAAACAAAGGGGCAATTAATTTCTGTTGACAGATACTGCTGCATTAAAATTGAGCTCTGGTAACAAGAGGGACTGCTCAGAGAAAGTGGTAGGACTTCGGAGCTACAAGTATTTGAAAAAAATGGTGGCGTCCTGCCACATACATTTACATCAATTTGCATTATAATTTTCTGCAAACGTTATCTCATTTGACATGCTGAATATCAGAAACACTGTATACTCATGATTATAAGAGAGATAAATACAACAGGAATCTCAAGGTTGACTTTTAGCTTATTTATTTGACTAAGGTCAAAGCAAAGGATGGAGTAAGGGTTCAGTTTCCCTTAATATTTAGTGATTTTTACGAACAGCACTTGCCTTCAGGTTGGCAAACACATTGAAAATAGAATAAAACAGAAAGCAAATAATAGACACAATTCACAAGTTATTTGTACATGGTCATAGAATTGCTAGTACATGAACATAAGAGCAGGGCAGTTATTTCAGCAATTATGATCGAGAAAATACATAAACCATACAACTGTGAATAATAAACCAGAGTTAGGTTTTCACATAGAACATCCTGGTGGTTGTTTCCAAGGTGTGTTGGATTTTTTGAGGGAGGTAACCAAGTCTTTGCCCTACGTCTAGATATTGATCAGATGGTGTGAGGGGACAGGCATATCTGAGCCAGATGGGGTGTGGACCCGTGACGTTTCGGTATAAAACGCCTTCTTCAAGGGAAAAAAACCCAGTCTCCCTACATGGGGGAATCAGGTGAGGAAAGATTTAGTGTAATTAAAGCACAATTGTGTTGTCGCAAAAACACAACGGGATATTAGCATGTCATAGAAACAAAAATAATTAAATGAGATTAAAATGCCCCCAGGCGGGTAGAAGGAGTTAAAATGAATACTCAAACTTGTGGCTTGTGCTAGCCAGTGACTGACCTGAATGTGTTAAAGTTGAGAATGGGGTTCAACTTCCATTGGCGTAGATTTAGGAAAGGTGGCCTTGGGACAGTGTTTGGAAGGCAAACGCTGTTCTGTGCCTGAAAATAGGGAAAGAGAGAAAGGAACATGCAGATGGTATGAGTCAGTGCAGTGACTAGAGTATGCCACTAGTGGATAAAAACAAAACCGTGTGTGCGGATCAGCTGCTGAAGTAATCCGCATCACAGGTAGCAAGCTCCAAATTACCTGATTTCGTGAGTTGGTAAATTTTAGGCGACCTCGGGGCGTGTAGTAGTGCTGTGGGCCAGTGCCGGGACGCTGGCAGTGACGAGAAGCTTTTTTTCTGTCAACTGCTGGCTGCAGAAAAATGGGGAGGCTGCATGTGCCACGTTGTGGATGCTGAGTAACCCACTATACAAAAGAAGAAAGGAAGAAACAAAGACAAGATCAGCTGGCTGGCCGACCAAAGTGGCGTGTAGTGAGCCCTGTGTCAGTTGTGCCCCTGCATGGAGGCAGCAAGGGCCCCATGCACAGGGGGGGGGTTCCCCCCAGCATTACCTGAAACAAACGGGGTCCTGGCGAAAGGTAGGATCGTTGTGCGGCGGCGGGATGAATCACCTGAAGCGCGCCGTGTCAGCGATGAAATGCTACGCTGTAACTAGCATTTAAAAATGGAGCTGTGTATGGATAGGCACTGCGCATGCGCAGAACATAGAAACGGGCTCCTGCGCATGTGCGAGTGTGGAGCGTCCCTGGTATCGCGCATGAGCAGAAATGACGGCGATGTGGTTGTCATAGAGAAGGAGAGGGACGCTTTTTCGTCCGCGTCGTCTGTCTGTAGAGACCTAGACAATGTTTCGTAGCGGATTGTGGGCGCATCGGATGTGCCGTCTGAAGTGGCTATGGGTCAGTGAAAATGTGCCCCATTCTTAGGGAGCGTCTCGTATCAATTTGCAATGAACTGAGGTGTAAAAATGTGTATAAGCTGTATTTCAAAATTCAATGTTTGAAACAGTTAAGGAGCTCTAGCAATTTATGTAAAGTGCATATTGTATACAGATACGGTTGGATCCATACATCAAAGGACTGGAGGGAGATGCACAGCAAAGTACACATAAATGCCCTGAGAACAAAGTCTTAAAGACACAAGATACACACATAGATCGAGGCCTAACAAGTTAAGCATCACATTATGTCGTCTTTTGTACATATACTGTAAAGTGCATCCTATATGCAGAAAAGGTTGAATCAATACATCAAAGGATCACATGGAGATGCACAGAAACATATGCATCAATGCGCTGAGGACCAAAAGCCAAGAGACAAAGAACACACAAACAGATCGAGGTCTAACAAATGAGGCATCACATTATGTAAACTTTTGTACATAAAATGTACTGGGTGAAAAATAGGGACAGAAAGATGGACCAGAGCAAGGCAAGAAGCGAAGTGGCATGCTGGGCAGTGTAGAATATTAGGCCTGCCTAGAAAAGCTACATAGACCCCTTAGGTGTGCATTGTAGTGCTATATGGGTCTCGGAGAAAGTAAACTTTAGCTGTAGTTTATGGGTACCGCCTCATTAAGACCTCTAGTGGTGGCTTTTAATTTAAAAATCCACCATGCTTCTTTGTGGTTAAGTGCATTGGTGGTGTTGGTGTTGTTAAGGATAGTGTCAACAACCCACCATTTCATGTCATCTACTCCATGTTGATGTTCAATGTAATGTGAAACCAGGGGTGCTGTGTGTACCCTGCACCGGATGCGTGACCTATGTTCCCCTATCCGTTTGTTCACTTGTCGTTTGGTCTGACCAACATATCTCATTTCGCATGGACGTTCAATAACATAAATGACGTTTGAAGTTTTGCAATTTGAGAAGTGTTTTATCTGCCAATCTTGTTCCCCAATCTTGAAGGATGTAGTTTTTTTGGTTAATTTGCACACGTTACAGGTACCACAAGGATGGTGTCCTACAATCTCTCGCATACTCCACATTTCTGATCTTTGTGATTTTTTATTAAGTCTGGAGTGGATGAGTATGTCTTTTAGATTTTTACCCCGCTTCAGTGCCATCCGTGGTAGTGGTTCATCAGGTAGGCTGATTTGTATAAGAGGCCAACATTTTTTAATAATGGCCTTAACATGGGTGGTGTCAGGACCAAAAGTGGTCACACAGGTCATCTGTTGTGACGTGTCCGGATTCTGTATTCTTGGAGAGAGGAGGGTTTCTCGCGGTATATACTGGACTCTTTTCCTTGTGTTGTTAACCAGTTTTTTGGGGTACCCTCGATTCCGTAGTTTGGTCTGAAGTATAGATGCATTTGCATTGTACTGTTCTAGCTCTGTGCAATTGCGCCTCAACCTTAAGAATTGTCCGAATGGTAAGTTGTCTCTGAGGTTATTGGGGTGAAAGCTCCTATAATGAAGGAGAGTGTTGCGGTCAGTTTCCTTTCTAAACAGGGAGCAGATTAATTTGTTCTCCTTGACCGAGATGGTTAAATCCAAGAAATTGATGCTTTGATTGCTTTTCTCCAAGGTGAATTGAATTTCGCTTGTTTGTTCATTCACCCATTTCAAAAAGTTATCCAAAGATGTCTCATTCTCCTGCCAGATAAAAATAATATCATCAATGTATCGGAACCACCGTGAGATTTTGTCACGGAAAGGATTGTTGGCGTGAAAAATGAACTGTTGTTCGTACTCTGACATATAAATCACTGCCAGGCTGGGCGCAAATGCGGCGCCCTTTGCGGTACCGCTCACCTGGAGGTAAAAGATTTCATCAAATGTAAAAAAATTATTGCGAAGGGCCAGTTCAAGTAGTTCTACTATGAAGTTCGTTGGTACTCGGGTCTGTTTCGTGTTGTATGTGAGATGATGTCTAATACATTCAATGGCGGAGTCTTGTGGGATGCTAGTATATAAGCTGGTGATGTCCATTGTTACTAGTATTTCTTCTGTGGGAATCAAGGGCTGATTTTCAAAGATCGAGATGGTTTCCATCGTGTCCCGCAGATAGGTGGGTGTCTCCTGACTCAGGGGTTTCAAGAAATAGTCCACAAACTTGCAAATTGGTTCGAGGATTGAACCGCAACCAGATACAATGGGCCTTCCCGGCGGTTGATGTTGATTCTTATGGATTTTAAGGAGTGCATAAAAGGCAGGTATTCTGCCTTCTGATGTAGTAAGAAAGATGGCCTCCTTTTCGGTAACCCATCCATGTTCTGATGCGAAATTCACGGAAATTTACCAACTCACAAAATCAGGTAACTTGGAGCTTGCTACCTGTGATGCGGATTACTTCAGCAGCTGATCCGCACACACGGTTTTGTTTTTATCCACTAGTGGCATACTCCAGTCACTGCACTGACTCATACCATCTGCATGTTCCTTTCTCTCTTTCCCTATTTTTCAGGCACAGAACAGCGTTTGCCTTCCAAACACTGTCCCAAGGCCACCTTTCCTAAATCTACACCAATGGAAGTTGAACCCCATTCTCAACTTTAACACATTCAGGTCAGTCACTGGCTAGCACAAGCCACAAGTTTGAGTATTCATTTTAACTCCTTCTACCCGCCGGGGGGCATTTTAATCTCAATTGAATTATTTTTTGTTTGTATGACATGCTAATATCCCGTTGTGTTTTTGCGACAACACAATAGTGCTTTAATTACACTAAATCTTTCCTCATTTGATTCCCCCTTGAAGAAGGCGTTTTACGCCGAAACGTCACAGGACCACACCCCATCTGGCTCAGATATGCCTGTCCCCTCACACCATCTGATCAATATCTAGACGTAGGCCAAAGACTTGGTTACCTCCCTCAAAAAATCCAACACACCTTGGAAACAACCAGCAGGATTTTCTATGTGAAAACCTAACTCTGGTTTATTATTCACAGTTGTGTGGTTTATGTATTTTCTCGATCATAATTGCTGAAATAACTGCCCTGCTCTTATGTTCATGTACTAGCAATTCTATGAGCATGTACAAATAACTTGTGAATTGTGTCTATTATTTGCTTTCTGTTTTATTCTATTTCCAATATGTTTGCCAACCTGAAAGCAAGTGTTGTTCGTAAAAATCACTAAATATTAAGGGAAACTGAACCCTTACTCCATCCTTTGCTTTGACCTTAGTCAAATAAATAGTCTAAAGGTCAACCTTGAGATTCCTTTTGTATTTATATCTCTTATAATCATGAGTATACAGTGTTTCTGATATTCAGCATGTCAAATGAGACAACCTTTGCAGAAAATTATAATGCAAATTGATGTAACTGTATGTGGCAGGACGCCACCATTTTGTTTCAAAAATTAAAATTGAGCTCTGGCTATCTTGAATTAAGGCATACAGTGGGCTATAAAACATATCTGGATCTGATTTTCCGAGCTTTTGAAAAGGCTTTGTACCTGTGTTTTCATTTGGGAATTCTCCCGGCGGCTGCTGTTATGAAACAGTGGCTACTAATTAACAAGAGCATTTGACCACTCTTCAAGGAGGGCAACGAGAACGTCATGCATTTTCTGTTATTTTGGAGCGGTTTTGCTGCCCTGAGAAAAATGTACCTGACCCCTCTTTGAGAGCCTCTAAGATTCGGCCAGCAGCAAGCGCTGTGCGATTCTTGGGTCAGTGTGCGGACATCTATGTTGTTAACCAACTGCACATTACATCCACAGGGCTTGGCTGTAAAGAGCTAAGTTTCAAGCCCATCTGCCAGGTATTAATTGCAATTACTATGGTAACCAAAGTGAGGCTGCGAGCTGTTTACTCTCCTCCACTGTTTTATCTACTGTTATAATTGACTAATTTTTATCAAATTCATGTATTCTGCGGCACATTTTTACCCTTGTTCAAAGATTTATTGTACTGCATTTTATTGACACATGCATTTTGGCGGGATGGTTGTACTGAAGCTAATTAATTGTATCTTTCTAATGAATCAACTGCCCTTTGTTTCTTTCATTTATATGTACTTTTATGGTTGACTAACCGAAATAAAGTTGATGATGATGAATATATTAGTACTGACAGGTGGATATATATACATCTATTGTTCATCCCGAGAAGTTAGGGAACATGTGCATGTGCTTCTGGAAAAAGATATATTTTATAGATTAGGTCCCATGGTGTGTATATAGTGAGATTAACCTGACCCTTTTCTCTGGCGATAACATCTAGCACAGAAGATTTATTAGCAGGCTCGAAAAGGTCCATTTTACGTTGTGCATACCTAGAAAAAGAAGATCATTTAAGTAATTCCTGGGTATACCATCAAGCAGAATATTGTTATTAATACAGGGTTGCTCAAGATAAGTCATGCAATCCCATATTTGTGTTGGTTTGGGAGGGTCTTGGTTTTTTGTTGAGGGGCCCAAGCCTGTTTGTGCCCTGGGCTCTGTAAACCATTAAGCCCTACCTGCCAGCACAAAGGAACTCTACAGCATCATTATTTGGAATGCATTTATGGGGATGACAACTCCAGAGTACTGCGGCTTGATTTGCCTTTGATTTCATGTTTTGTCCTTATTCTGTCATTGTTTTCTCATCCACATTGCTCCCATCATCTCTTGTATCCATCATAATAACCTGCAAGAAAGCCATACCTCCCCCACCCGTTGGCATGCTCCCTACCCTCCCACATCCAGTCACTACCCCTGATAAATCCATCTGAAAGACAGTGGTTGCATCTGCCTAGCCACAGTCTTCACCTCTGCTCCAACTCTTGCACACAGGACTGCTCATCTCTTCCATTGTTCCCCTTCCGCTTCCCCTTTCCAAAAGCAGCAGAAGTTTTAAGAGTATAAATCACTTCATGCCATATGTTGTCACTCATCTCGCATCCAGTGTCCTGACCATGCGCCTACCAATGTCGCCTATGGCTTCTTCTACCCTACATATAATTGATTTTTATTTATTCATGTATTATTTTATTTTATTTATTTGTATTGTGATCCTTATTGCAACAACTGTTCATCATTGTCCCTTCGGATACTGCAATCAAGATTATGCTTCATACGATGTATGCTATAGCAGATGGCTCCGTGGCGGACTGGCGAACGGGCACGTCTGGAGATTCCCGGGTGGGACTCTAGACCTTGGGCCTCTTTTGTGAGGGCACTCTGCAATTTTTACAGTTCTGCATGAAGCACACGCCCTTAAAATACTATGTTCACTTGTATTTTATAATATGGGGACACAAAAATCCAGGGTTTCTTTTGCTTCGTAGTCCACCACTGCGGTTCATGCCCTCTTTCATAAATAAGGGCTATATTGATGTTTTCTCTTTCACTATCTCAATACCAAGTCCATATTGCCACTATTATATTTCTCACAATTCAGAACGTATTTTCTCTTGCCCAACTTAATGTATACTATTATTACAGTAATCTGTAGTCTTTTAAAGCTGGCAATAGCCCGAACTCATAGCTGAGATGACATCTTATTGAATAGTTAATTCATATTATTTTCACTCCAAAACCAACTTCAAATGCATTTCTAGTCCTATACTTTTCTATAATGGAGGCATTCGGCGAGGCAGCAAAGCTAACTCGAAGAACTGCATTGTAAAACAGTTCAGGCATTGTCCAGATCACTCACATTATTGGAGAGTAGTGATCACAACAGCAGCATTGTATGCTCGGACTGGGACATAACATTGGTTTGTGCTCTACCCAGGGTCAGATTGGCCCCTCAGCATTTCGGCCCTTGACTGGGCCGAAATCGTCCCTGGGGTGTGGGGGCCAGTTTCAGCCCATGCCTGGGCCAGTTTTGGAGAAAAAAATCGTTTTGAAAATATGTATTTTTTTTTTTTGCAAAACCATGTTTTTCCATATTTTCCGTAGTGTACTTAGGAACAATGCTATTTGATGCCACTTCCTGTTTTGTCAAGGGGTGAAAGGCCGTGTTTCAATGCTTCCCGGGATGTCACTTTGGGGTGGGGTCAAATGACATCACTTATGTTCATGTCATCAGAGGTCAAGGGTTGTGAGGTGAGGGGGTAGGCCACTTCTTGGAGGCGAGGGGTGGGCCACTCTTTTTTGGGGGTCTGAGCCTATTTCTTGTCCCAGTCCGACCCTGGCTCTACCACGAAAAAATTGTTTTCGTGACAAAGAACCCTTGGTCAGTAACATCGGTCAAAAGGATGATCTGCGCCATGTAGTAAATCTCCAGACTGGCAGATCAGGCAAAGCCACGTAGCCTGCACTAGTATTCTGAGCCTGCCATTCAGCCATACATCAATCCTAGCCTGGCACTAGCGTTTACGAACAATGACACTGGCTCCCTAACACCCTGTGCTGTGCAAATATGCAAGATGGGCAGCACATTTTGGTGCAACCCTGCCACTCGCTCGTTTGGGGCACGGTGGCCGCAAGCTGAGGGCTGACATGCAATGGCATTGGCAGTGCCTTTACACATTTAAGTACATAACCCTACACTTGAAAGAGTGAAAGGTGCTCTGTTAAACCACTCTGCATCTGCCGGTATATGTTATGTTATGTTATGTTATGTTATGTTATGTTATGTTACTGGGGCATGTGCTGTGCATCACTGTCATTGGCATTGTCACTTCTTCTGGCACATATGAAACTGAGGAGGAGGGGCTTAGTTTGGATGGCTGAGAGGGAAAGTGCAAGACAGCTTTACTGTTGTGTTGATGTATTCAGACAGGAAGTACCCTGAGCTCTGTGGGTGGGTCTGTTTCTAGTTGTTATTTGACTAAGGTACTTACTCATTTGTTTCCAGAGAGGAGCCACCTGTGCACATTGTTCTAGGATGCATTAGCCTGGGATGCGGTATGTAAGTGATTGTAGAGTTATAGTGTTGTGTTGTTTGAAGTCTGAAGGGAGGAATCTTTGGCTTGCATTGTGAAGGTGACGTAGTTGTAAGTGGTGTAACCCATTAGAACCTAGGAGAATGAAATGTGTTGGGCGTAGTTAGTGAAGGACGCTTTAAGTGGTTTGGGGTACTTGTCAAATGTGTTGGTGTACAATTACTGGGATGGCGCTTGACTAGCTGGTGCATTAAAAGCCGGGTCCTCAATGTTTTCCTGAAAGTCGAATGATTTTTGATTGTGTGTATTTCACCTCGAAGGGAGTTCCAGAGCTTTGCCAGAATGTTACAGAAAAGTGAGCTGGTGTGGACGAGATGGGGTTAGGTGTACGAAATCTGCTGACACCACTATCACTCTGAAAGTCTAGTTTAGCATTAAGATGGTCAGGAAAGTGTGAAGGGTGTCACCCAGCACTGTGTTATTCCTTTTATTTAGGTGTTTGTGTAAATAACTAGACCAAATATATCAATGTCACAGCACATGACATGAAAGTCCTCAATCATTTATTTCATGAGAGAGTCAACTTTTGAAACGTGTGCCCCTTCTGTAAGCCATGAAGGTTTTGCATCCTCTGTATACACCAGCACTGCTGCTATAGTGCCTCATTTAGAAAGCACACTGAAGAGTAAATTACTTTGGTGTGATCTGCCCTCTTAAACAATTGGAGTGCCTTAGAGCAGGATTGTAAGGTAAATCCTTGGAGTATAGCTTGAAACTGATCAAATGTGCATAGTTTGCACAACCAATTGGAAAATGGACGAAATGCTCAACACCTCCAACCCAACAAACACATACAAACGCTTGGTGGAAACTAATGTCCTCAAGCCATGAGACAATCCCGCTGTACTAATCCAATCTTTTATTAGTACATCCAGCTCTTCAAGTTTCTTTTTATAATTTTCTAGAACAATTTTTGATTTTAAACTATTTTTTGTCTCTTCTATTCATTCCATTAGCTTCACGGAAACAGTTTTGGTGGTGTTGATAATAACAAGAAATATTTCCCCACTGAAACTGGTCGACAATGGCGGCGATGGCTTGCGAATAAAAAAGCCACGTTCCACAAGAAACTTGACTCTCGGGAAGTATAATAGACCCCATAAGTAGAACAAGTTCGTCTTTTTTAAGTATCAATTAATTTAGAAAAATTTAACAAAATTGTGCTCCCAGACTATCGGCCATTAAACAACACACAATTTGCTGTAGATAGTATTCTGTGTCCCACATATTTTAAATCTTAATATCTGCTTGTAAATGTGGAAGTGAGGTCGTAGAGGTGATGTGATGGTATATATGCACAAAAAATTACAGATCACACTTTGACTTCTTTTAACCTATCCACTTTTAGATAGGCGCTGAATCAGCGCTCCTCAGGGCAAGGTGGGATTAGGTAGGGCAAGTTAGCTGCTGCTCTCTGTCCTCCCTTTTTTCCCTTCTGGTTGACACCTCGGGATGCACACTATTTATAACTAGGGTCCTGGACCATCACTATCCTCATTCAATGATTGTTTTCACATGTTTTTTTTCTGCACATAAGTAAATGGTACAGGAATTCTGTCCAATTCTAGTGTGATCATTTGCTGTGGATATACAGGGGAGGAGTAAAACAAAGGTCACCTATGCTCTTTTGAGAAATGATATAAGACACGCCTCACTCCCACCACAGTGTAAGGCATCCACTGAATGAATGGGAAGATATGTAATGCCATATCCTGGCCTAACTGATGATACCCAAACATGCAGAAACACATCTCTGGAGATGATAGTAGTACTCTTGTTCATTGTTCAGAGGAGAATTACCTACTGTTTCTGTTTTGGACTGTCCTCATGGGGAGTCCAAACTGAAATGCACATGGATATGCTCAATCCAGTAGTGTGCAGCAAGCCCAAAGGTGATTGCAGACTCTCCTGAGAGCACCATCCAATACAATATGCTATTTGGACTTGTTCGGTTGCAACAGAGAGTCTGATATCTTTGGCAAATTATTTGCCTAGTCTTACATCAAACTATCCAGAAAACACTGCAGATGGTGTATGCATTCCCATTCCCTCAGTCACAGGATGATTGTCCTGACATTATAATGCAGGTAAATATCTAGAGATTAGTTCTGAAGGGACGTCTTTGGATCCTTTACTCAGAAACAATTTATAGAGTCAATCTGACAGGGGATCTTGGGTTTGTGAAACAACATATGTATTGGATCTGACATGAATCACCCTTAGGATCCCTTGATGAATTAGGCAGACACTAATTTGGGTAGGTGCAGACTTATTCTTAGCCCTGTTTGTTTTTGGGTGTCTTCTCTGAAACATTAGAGGTGTCAGGCCATTTGTCTTTACAAAAATGTTTTCAATCCACTCCTTTTCATGGTATCTGTCCACTCTAGACCAGTCTTTTTAAAGACTTAAACTTTAGCAATGTTCACCTTAAAGTTCTCCTTAAACCCATGCTGAGTAGACATATCCAGCTATTGGTTGTAGATCTTAAATTGCTATCCATTATCCCCTCTCTTCTTGACATTGGTGCGGATATTTGGGAAGGCTGTTTTAGCCTGCATGGAAACATGCTAGCCTCCCATATGTAGCTTGATCATTCCATGGGTAGATGGATAGCTGGAAGTATATGTTGTTTAAAGCTAAGTTAGAATGTTCATGATTTATGGACAACAACATCCACCCCATATGTCTTTATGGCCTGCCTGCAGTTGGAGATAATTCCAATGCTTTCAGCAGACTTGTCTAAAATTCCTTTAAAATTGAATTCGAATTTCCCTGGCCCACGTGGGGAAAGTGCCTCCTATGTCGTTCAAATTATTACCAAAGCTTCTGCTGTGTTTGATCTGCAATGATAAATGCACTTGGACAATGCTGCTTTTGAGAGGTTCGGCACAACCATCACCTTTTCAGAGGAGACCACCAGCTAATTAATTCTACCAGACTTTGTTACATCCCTGGATCAATTTAATTGGTTGTTGTCTTCCAAAGAGAGAGTGCAAGAGAGAGAGAGAGAGACATTAATAGATAACTGACCCTTTCTGCAATAATTGTGAAAAGAGCCTTAAAACATTTCTCAGGTCAGTGTGAAACTCTAATTTTACTTTTCTCAGCGCATGTTAAACTAGATGGTTATTTTCTCAGGGCAATATGAAACTGCGTGTGGCACTTTCTGGGGACAATATGAAACTGGAATGGTAAGCGTCTGCAGGTAATGTGAAAATGCTAGGATATTTTTCGGGCGACAATGGGAAAGTAATATGGTAATGTCCTAGGGCTAGTGTTGAAGCTGTCATTACAATGTGCTTCACTGGTCCAAAACTGACACGAGCTGTTGAAAATTGCATTTTCTGTTTTCTGGAAGTAATGGGAAAATGGTTTGTTAATATTTTGGGGGTCATGTGAGAACGCAATTATTGTTTTGTGAGAGCAATGTGAAAATGTCCTTGACATTTTCAGGTTGCCATACAAACATTATAATAGAAATTCCTGGGGTTGTCTGAAAGTGGCTTGGTAATATGCTTAACGTGGGCAAAACTGGCATGGCAAATGATATTTTCTGAGGGAAGTGTGAAATTGACATCGTCATTTTCTGATGGCAATTCCACATTGGCCTGGGGAAGTTTTCTGGGGGTATTGGAACATCTTGCAAGGCAATATTCTGGGGGTGGTGGGGTAGCACGTTCAATGTACATATCTGGTACAATGTTACGTCATGCTACGGTTGGGACTAGCATGCAAAACTAGAATGAAGCAACATTCTGCTTAAAACTGGCTTGAGGTTTCTCCTCATGCCAATGTTAATATGGCATACCAGTTGTGAAACTGGCATAGAAATATTCTAGGTGCAATATGTATCCGTGTATTGTTATTTTCTTGCAGGGCATGACACTGTTCTTACCTGTAGCAATGTTAGACTGAAATTGAATTGTTAAATATGGCATGGCATTTTTCCTGGGCCACTATGACACTGCCACGGTAACAGTTTGAGTGAATTGCGGAAACTGCAATGGAAGTGTTCTTAACTGAGGAAAAACTGACATGGAACCAGTGGGAATAGCTTGGCAATTTCTTGGATGCAATAGGAAACTGGCATTGTAATATTCTGGGTAATGTGAAACTGTTACTGACACATTGAGCAGGCTCCTCTGCGGCTTGTCACACTAAACATGACATTATTATTGGCACCCCTTGGCAGCCAAGAAATATAACCAGCAGCCTTGTCTTATTGGCAGCACACTAGATTGTTTGAGACCACTCTGATGTACTTTGGAAGTAAACAGGTATTTAATAAGCACTTATGGCAGCATCTGGTTTACTAGTGATTTGGATTGAATTTGTAGGTCCAGAAAATTGGAATTTTACTTCCTGTCAATATCTTTAAATGGTGTGAGAGTAAATGCACTGGCACAATATTAAAAGCTGTTACTATTTCTACTGGCATACAATTTATGATTGTGGATGTATGTATGTATGTAAAGGATTTATGAAGAGCAAAACTAGCTGGGATGCAGCAGAGCACTGTAGATACGAGACAGGGTTACCAAGTATGGTGTATGAGTATCAGATGAGCCGGATGACTCGGGCATTCACGGGAGGGGCGAGCTCAAGATGGGCAGGAGTAGGGTTGAGTGCAGCAATCTGTGAATGACGCAATGTTCTTTGAAAAGTATGCTTTTCAGATCCTTCCTGAAGTATTATGAAGAGGGACACTTTTATTCACACTGGTAACTTGTTCCACAGATAGGGTGCCTAGTAGGAAAAGGCCTATTTCCTGTTTTTCTCCTTCTTGCTTTTCTTTGTTCCCAGTCTGGCGATGTTCTGGCTTCTGGTGGTCTACTGACCTCTGGAGATGGTGAATTTGTCAGCCAGCTAGATTGCTCCTTTTGTTGTAATTGCTTTGTGTCTGATGCAAGTTTTCCTGAACATGGTGTGTTCTTGATGAGTACGTCGGCTCATTTCCTTGAGGCTGGGAGTAATGTGGTTAAATCTCGTTGTCCTTTGATGACGCCTGCTGCAGTGTCCAAAGCGGCTCTCAGAGGTGCCAAAGTGGCATTTAGGACTTGTGTGAGTAGAACGTTCACATAGTTGGAGATGACCAGGGTTTGGACAACTCTTCTATAATTTTGGACACAAAGTAAAGTCTTACATTTGTGGGGGAGTGCAACTACTGCCCTGCTGCTTGGGTCTTCTTGCCAATTTGTGTTTTGAAGGAGAATTCAAAGCTAAAGGTAATGCTGAGAGATTTTCCACTGGGTGGGAACAGAGGTGTGAATCCTCCAAGCGTTATGTCAGTCAGCCAAATGTTAGTGTGACTTCCTAGAAGAATTCAAGTTTTTTTTGTATTTCTTGTTGGGTTGACATCCGCGCTTGGATGAAGAACAGATGGATGTCGTTTATGCAATTGATCTTTAGGTAAAGCTGTGTGCCATCTGCATATTGTGTAAGTATTTGTGAAGCATTCCCAGCTGTACCATGTACAGTTTGAGGATGACAGGAGAGAAGACTGAGCATGTGGACAGTGCTGAGATATTTTATGGCCTATATGGACCAGTTTGTCTCTGTTAGCGAGGAAGGCAGCAAACCACTCCAGGACTGCTCCATTGTAGCTCATGCACATAGTGAGGATGTTGATGAGGGCTTCATGGTCAACGGTATCAAAGGAAGCAGAGAGGTTGAGTGGGATGAGTCTCTATTGTCCAAGATGTGTAGAGCACATCAGTAACTTGAATGGTCGCATTCTCTATTTTGCATCATGGTCAGAAACCAGAGTGGTCTTCCGGCGAGATTGTGCTGAGCAATCCTTTCATGCTCCTTGATGGAGATGGTCTTTTCAATCACTTTGATGAGCAAGAGTAGGTGTTTGATGGGGTGATAGCTGACCAAGTGATACCAGTTGAGTGTGGGTATCTTCAGCAGGGTGCACATTTCGCCCATTTTCAGTGCTTCTGGGATGGTGCTTTGTGTACAGGAGGCTTCGATGACATTGAGAAGTGGTGTGAGTGCTTTACCTGTGATGACATTCATGATGTAGGGGGGAAGGATGTTGTCTTTGTAGAAGGTGGGTTTGAGGGCTGCAAGAGTGTTGGTCAAGTATTCTGCAGTCATTAACCTGCATTTGGTCCATCTAGTTATTCTGCATGCTTGTAAGCTTATACACTCCATGCCAAAAGCATAGTGTGTAACTATGTCCTGTTGCATCAGTATCCTGATTTGTAGCACCTACTCTACCAGTGGAACAGAGCAGGTTCAGAAGTCACAGTTGCCCATTTAATAGCTAAAGTAACAGCCAAGTCTCTGCTTTGCAGAGTTACATTTAAGGTGTACACCCTTGTACAGAAATATGATGTCCATAAATACCCCATGATGGGGCCAAGTTAAGGTCTAATAAAGCCATGCCTGAGTCAAGGCATAGCGCATGGCACTACTAATGATCATTGCAGCCACATCAAATTTGATATCACACACGTGTCAGCTCCTGTGAGCCAAGCTCAGCTGTGGAAGTTGATGTGTATTCTGACCAGATGGGTTGAGCCTGTCAAATGACAGTCCAGGAACCTGAATGGCCATGCCTCCTCTTTGATCTCTTTGTGAGGGCAGGTAACACCCTCTGCAATGGACAGCTGCACAGCAGGTAGCTGCCCTGGGTGCATGTGCAAGGAGTCCAGCCATTCAAAGGGAGTAGTTTCACCCTAGGGTTCTGGATATCTAAAGGCGTTTGATTCTATTGAGCAGGGAAGTGGCTGTGGTGATCCATTCTTGCATGAAATGTATATCACGTTATAGTGACATTGTAACCATATTGTTCATAGTGTGCTTAGAAACAATGCTATGTGATACCACTTTTTCTGTTTTGTCAAGAGGTAAACAGTCGTGTTCCATCGCTCACTGTGATGTCAATTTGGGGTGGGGTCAAATGATGTCACTTCCTGTGATGTCATAAGAGGTCAAAGGTCAGGTGATGTTACTTCAGCTACCCCTGGCATTTTGGAGAAATGACGTTCCTGATCATCCCCAGGGACCAGTGAGAGTGAATTGTGGCTGAACAAGACCTACCTCTCTTCCAGCCACAGAGGTAATCTGGACCTCACTGTGTTGAAGGACATCTGCAGTTGTGTGCTAGCCTCCCTGTGTATGGCAACACAAGAACAGCACCCTAAGAACCAAGACAGCTGGGATCCTAGTGTTTACACCGTTGAACTGCTTGGAGCTGTGTTTTCAAGAACCGCTTTATGCATTTGAACCACCAGGTCCCCCTTTGGCAGCCTTTTGCACTCTCCTGATCTTCAAATTGCTCACACAGCACCAAGAAGTCTTGTTTGGTGCTGCTGAACCACCAAGAACTGCAAAAAGGTATAATTGACTATTAACCCCCCCGTAGGTCCAGTTCTACACCCTAGATACTTGTAAGGTCACTAGTTCCCCTTTTGCATTCAAGAAACATATCCTTTTTTAAAGAACACTGTGGTTTTTGCTTGCCTTACACCCCTGATTCATTTCTCAGAGTGCTGCACTGTACTATATTTGCCTATTCTCTGTTCTTTCCTCAGTGGTGGGATTTATGTCATGTTTTATATTTAGTTATTTTGCAGTTGGGCGTATTATTAAAGCATGTCTATTTTCATTGAACTTCGATTGGACGTTCCTTTTATTTTTGACTGTTATGCTTTGCTGCTTGGGTCGCTACTAAACCACATTCACACCCCAAATGGTAAAAGAGGAATATATCTTAACTGTGCCTGTGTTACCTTTATGATTGTGTTGGCTATTGGTTTGTAGATGTGTGAGGTTTGAGTGGGCATTTTCGCTGCTACTCATCCTCGTACTCCTTCAGAGCTGAATCCAATACGCCACACTTTTATTTCAATTCCCTTGGAGAATTGTACTATCAAATACACAATTCCCTTACGTTATTTCCAATATATTCTCACTCACACCCTCACAGTGTAATTTGTGCCACCAGTTTGAAATATCACCAAACATCACTGAGGATATCAATACACAAGAATTCAAAAACAGAACAGGTGGGATGCAATCAAAACACCTAAGGACTTAGGCTCTGTAGTCCATAGCAATCTGATGGACAATGTGATGCAGGTTCACCTCAGCAGTTTTGTTCTCACTTGTAAGGGGTCATGGCAGAAGTTATAGTCGAATGAGCAACCTTATGGGATCTTGCAAAACACTCTCCAGTTACAAAGCTAGACCTTTTGGTTTTGCCAATGCTTGTTTTCTTTTCTATCCTCTTCTGTTACCATCAGATGGTCATATTAGTAAGTGTTGTGCCAACAATACTATCATTAAAGAGTTTATTTGGTGTCACCTTTAAAGGCAGCATGGACATTCTACTTTACCAGTCATGTTGCACTTAATACAATCGCTGCTATATCAGTTTTTAAATTATTTGTCATAGTAAACTCTGAAAACATACTCTGCACTCTCACTACAAAGGAGTGATTTGTGTAACCAATGCCACTAATTAAAGCCTTAGCACTATGTCTGAATTTCTAAAACTAACCTTTCTTATGAGTCGATTTCGGGTGATTGCAGGCGATCATTATATAAGGTTTTGTAGCTTAATATGACTCACTTTTTTATAATAGCATCAGGGCGATGTATTTTCCTAAGTATCTTGTCCACTGTCAGAGGCAGAAAATGTATCATTGCACTGTTTGAATTCCTCTTTTCATAACCGTTGATGTGTTTATTGCTGATCAACATGAGGTGCCTATAGTAATTTACAAACAAATATTTTACGCATTAACCTTATTTGCAAACATTAACTCTTAAATTAACTTTGTGTATTACTCTGTGGGTTTTATTGCATCTATTTTGTTTATGAGCTCCTCAGCATATGCTCAAATTCTCAATATATTAATAAATGCATTGTTTTACACAAGAAAAGTAAGTATATGGATAGACCAAGTTTTGGACGAAATGTTGAGAGTGAATTCTAACCAGTACTTTTGTAACTTTAAACAACGTTGTGAGGGTTTAATGCAAGTAGTTAAACGTAATTGTAATGATCCACAATGTGCCATGAAAAAGAAAATCAAAAGATGGGATAAAATCGTGGACAGTGAGGATCTACCCAGATTAAAATTGTACCAAAATTAGGGTCTTTGGCATGTTTCTATGGGTGATATCAAACCATATTCAAAGACATTTCATTCACAGCTATTTAGAATTTGGTACATGAGATATCATTTGAACTGCCTTCCAACTTTGGAGGTTACTGGTCCTAGACTGAAAATTCCCAGAGAGTTAAGAATGTGTACACTTTGTAATACCAGTTGCACAGAGACTTTGTTTCGTGTTGTGATGAAATGCAGTTGATGGAAACTTCTAGGATGAAGTTCTTGGGTCAGTTTGTGTACTCAATGTCCGCAGTAATTACAACACGTCTGTGGAATAGATTTATGAATGGTATACACGTGTCCCTATTATTGACTTTGCTAAGACTTTTAATAGAAATGTGTCATGATTTGCAACTTGTAGTGAAACAAGGAAATAAGATTTTAGAAAGGATTTTAGCAATATTATGTCATGAATTATTGTATTTGGAGTATTGTGTTTTTCTTTTTTTTACATTATATTTTTGTATTGAAAACAAGGAAATTAAATTTTAGAAAGGAATTTTGTAATATGATGATATGAAATGTTGTTTTGGAGTATTATTTTGGGTTCTCATATATACTGTCTTTGTGTATTTTAAGATTGATTAATGTGTGTAATGTTTGTGTAAAGTATGATGAATACCATAAACACAATAAATACAAAATAAATACAGATAAAAACATGTGTAAAAGCATTGGCCAAGATTTTTGATAGATTATTGCCATCCAAAGATTTTATTTCTTTGCTACAGTCAAATGTCTGTAGATGTATGATGTTTTTCCTATAGGTTTTTTGAATTTCCAGAAAAATAATTAGTCCATTCTTTTCCAATGAAAAACTGCTTCCAGTAGTGGCATTGGGGCACCTTGCAAAATCCTAAAATCGGAACCATAGAACAGTTAGATGCTCAGTCCCAATATTTGAATCAAGTTACATATTTAGGTAATCTACCTACCTGTCTGATGATATGGCTCAGGGGAACACTGCCATCCAGGTGAGCATTCTCGAGAGATCTCATTGCCCAGAATACACTGCAATGTAACAGCAGAAGGTAGGGGAAGGGGAAACGCTCTTGATAGTGTCGTATTCATTGATCAACAAAGACACAGCACTTTTGAAGAGCGGCACCCTATCTTTACTTGAACACAAATCAGTTAATATAACATTGCAAAAGTATCTGCTTTATAGGATATAATGAATCAACATTTCTCACACCAATCCAATTGCTATATTAACTATGTTCATATTTGAGGAAGCCTTGTATTGTGAGAATCCAAATAGAAATCCAAAGAATAAAACTGAATCCAGAAACACCCACCCAATAGTGTGGTTAGAAAAAGTCACCAACCATCAAGGACCACATTGACACCCTGGATCCTGCTCTGGCTGACTTCTGCAACCATTCCTTCGCCACTGGAGTCTTCCCTTCCCCGCTGAAGCACTCCCTTGTGCGTCCTCTTCTTAGGAAACCCTCTGCCGACCCGTCCTGCCCAGCTAACTATCGCCCAATCGCCATCACTCCTTTCCTGGGCAAACTGGTGGAAAAGCTGGCCATCTCCCAGCTTAATCTTCACACCAAATCTGTTGGTTGCCTCCCTGACCATCAGTCTGGCTTCAGAGCTGCCAGAAGCACAGAAACTGCTCTCCTGAACATCCGTGAAGACCTGCTCTCTAACCTCGATTCCAACTCCCCCTGTGTCCTCATCATACTCGATCTCTCTTCTGCCTTTGACACGGTCAACCATACCATCCTGCTCACCCATCTCCGTGATAACCTGGGTATCACCGATCAGGCCCTGACTTGGCTGACTTCTCTCCTCTCCGATCGACCCTCCCAGGTCCAACTTGGGTCCTTCCTCTCCCCTGTCTCTAGTTCTACCAGTGGTGTTCCCCAGGGGTCTAACCTCTCTCCCTGGCTGTTCAACCAATACCTGCCACTTCTTGCCCACCGCATTGCCGCTCTTTGCACCAACTTTCAGTGCTATCTGAATGACACTCAGCTCATTTTCAGGCTCCCTTCAGCCACCTCTTCTCCTTCTCTCATCTCTGACTGTCTGTCTGCCATCTCGAAGTGGTGTGCCGTCAATGATCTCTGCCTTAATGCAAGTAAGTCTGAGATTCTCCTCATCGGCACACCTGCTCCCTCTTTTCCTGTCACTCTCTTGCCGACCTCTCTCGGCCCTCTTCCTGCTCCCACCTGTGAGGCTAAAAACCTCAGAGTCATCTTCGACTCAACACTCTCCTCACATCTCTGATGCCTCTAAGAAGTCACACTACCAGCTGCACCTCCTCAATGGTATTCTTCCTTTCCTCTCCTTCCCCCAGAGGCTCACTGCCTCCAGAGCTCTGTTTCTCTCTAGGTTGGACTACTGCAACAGCCTCTTTCTAAATCTGCCTGCCTCTAATCTCTGCCCTCTGCAAATCATCCAAACAGGACTGCAAGACTTGTCCTTGGCCTCAAGCCCAGGGATCGTATCTCTCCAGGACTGAAACTTCTGCACTGGATCCCAGTGGCTGCAAGGATTAAGTTCAAAACCCTCTCCATTGTCCACAAGGCCTTCTGGGGCCTTAATACCTTCAACTCTCTCATCCTAAATATCTTCATTCCCGAGCTCTTTGCTTATCCGCCTCCAACTCCCTCAGGGCCAGTCGCTTCTCCAAGCAACGAGTTAGTGGTAGATCTCTTTCTTCAGCTAGGGCCTCCCTCTGGAACAGCCTCCCTGCCTCTCTGAAACTTGGGGAGAATCATCTCTGGTTCCGAAAGCACCTCAAGACTTTCCTCTTTGTTTCTGCCTTCTCTCTTCCTCTCCCCTACTAATCTCCTATCTGATACTGCACTGGTCACCTGGCTAGCCTCTGATTTCGGGCCCAGGTCCCTGCCCACCCAGCTGCACACCCGCACTGCCTCCTGGCAACCCTTGAACTTGGGTCTGTATCTATAACCCTACAGTCACCCTACCTGCACTTATTGGACACCCTCTGTCTGCACTTACCCTTGCACCTGCCACATGCAGGCCACACTTCTTGTTATTGTTTGATCCAATGTACAGCACTGCCCCCTCTGACTCCCCTGGCACTTCTTTCCCACTCCTCTGCCTTGCGCTTGTCACTGGGCCTACTAAGATTGTTGTCTCTGTCCTCCCTCTGTTGCCCTTCCCTTGCCTCGTAACACCTTGAAACACTTGTGTATAGGCACGTTATAAATGCCATATCATATCATATAATATAATTAGGTAACCCACCTTTTGGTATTGGTCTGTGCGGCACAAGTTGGCAGTGTGACTGAGAAGCCAGGCCTATCTCAAGATGGGCAAATGTGAGCTGTAGAGCTGTACAGATGAAATTTGTCAATACAAGTAGCCAAGTAACACTTACACTCAAGGTTTCAGTTATAAGTAGTTATTTATTTATTTAACATCGGTTTTAAGTAAGCATTCTTTAAAACGGCAATTGTTTGTAACGGTTCAAGCAAACTTTGGAATTACTTTTCAGAAACGCTAAATCTGTGAATACTCTTTGGAGATGCTAATACATTTCTCCTACACCATGAAGTGACTTCAATAACAAGGATAGTATTACATTAATATATCACACCAATATACCTTCCAGATTCTCAGTTTCAGGAAGGAAGGGTTAAGGAAAAAGAAGAAGGTTAAAACCGTTTCTTATAATGCGAGGACAACTGAATCCTCCAATGAAATCTAGGTGGCTTTTCCAGCAGTAACACTATTCAACACGTTACAGCCTATGGAGGGACACGCAATGCCAGTCAATGGATTCAGAAGATTGCCTTTAGGAGCCAGGACAGCCAAAGTCATTTGGATCAAGTCTGTAGTTGTGATGCACTTCTTGGATAAAGTCTTTCACAAACTCAGATTGTTCACAGAAAATCACTGAAGACACACAGGCTGTTAGGCTTGTGCAAAGGGGAGTTGAAATCAACTCAGAAAGTTAAGCAAGTACAAATCTCAAGTGAGACAGCATGCCTTTAGGCAAGAGGATAAGTACCCCCAAGCCCAAACAGTGCATGTGGTTAGAAGAAAGTGGTCCAGCTGGATGTCGCCTTGCTACAGCTATGCAAACCTTGGTTCCTGAACTTCAGTGGTGGGGACAAGAAGGAGGATGTCTGGAGGGCTCCTGTTGCATTACTCGGGATGGTCATCGGCAGCTGCGGGCTCTCTTTGATTCAGCAGCAATTTGTGGTTTCAGTGCTTCACAAACAGCACTGATGCAGAACAAATCTCTGGTTGGACTTTCCTTGCTCCCTCGGTCCGGGACCCTGGTGAGGGGAAACTGGATCAGGATTTCCTGCTGCTGGAGGGTCTTTCGGAGGCTCCTAGAGGCAGGGCCAGATTATTTCTGCGGCAGATGTTGCACTAGGTTATGGACACTCGACCCATGAAACTGGGCTTCTGCAGCAATGGCGAGGAACATCAAGTTCGGGATTGCACCAAAGTGTAGTTCGTCTTGGAGTTAGTTGGTCCCACTAACCCAAGGACAGAATTTGGCCCTTCTGGAGCTTCTCTGTCAATACGAAAAAGGAGATCAGCACAGCAGCAGGGCTTCACCAGTACTTTGAGGTCCAGAAGGTTGCAGCAGGCTTCTCTTCATGATGTCGGCTTTGGATGTTTCTTCCAGTGGTCTACTCTGACTCTAGTCCCAAAACACTCACCTTTTAAGCAAGTTTTCCCATTCATGCACAGCCTAGGATGTCAATCAAACAGCAGGGTGGCTTGTCCTTTCAGGACATCCAGCTGTCTAATCAGGACTGGTTTCCTTAAGGCACACCGAGAGACAAAGGACAGGGGAGATTCGGGACCCTCCCTCACATCCTGTCCTTCCAGACACACTGGAGACAGGGGTGGGCTTCAAGTCTGAAGCCCGCCAAAGACAAAACGCACAAAGGGCTCAAATCTGTATCAACGCACATAGTAAAAGCCAAGAAGGACCTCACAAACAGAAAATGGTGAAAAAAGAAGACAGGGCCATTTTGACAAAATGGACACCCGTGGGTGCTGTATTGCATCGGAGCATTCACCCTGCGGTAGAAAAGCACAACAATAGTAGAAATTAAACCACTGCTACCAGCCATTTAAAGTAGTGAGGGTAACAGAAAATGTTACATGAGAACGTAGGATAAGAGGCTACTAAGTAACCCCTCCCCCCGCACTCCACAGAAGATGGTGTGTGCTGGACCTACAAAGTAGAAAGGTGTTAGGTGGAAACCTGTGCAGTTCCCTCTGGGACCACTGCAAAAGATTTAGGACTACAGGTGTTTGGCAGTAAACCCACTTGGTAGCAGTCTGTACCACACAGATTCACTTGGTAGCTGTGGCTGAGCAGTCAGACTTCCCTCAAGAAGAGTTAGGCAGTATGTGGAGTATACAATATAGGGCAATTCTACACAGTAAGACAAGCAAACACGCAACAAGGCTTCGGTGTAAAGATATAAAGGTATTTATTTATAACGACACATCTATAGAAAACACTCTGGCACTATCACGGCAAACACTTCAATTACAATTACTCTACGAAGGAAACAGTTCAATCCCCCTAATAATAGTTTGACAAGTCTAGGTTCTACCAGCATCACTTATTTGCGGTCAGAGGTGTATGCTTCAACCTAGATGGCACTCTAGTATTCGTTAGGACGGGAGAGAAAAATAAGCAGGTTACGAAATCAACACAGTTCAATACTTCACGGGAAAATGCAAGGCAAGAAGACAAGAACCACGATAGATCATAAAGTTCAGAGGCCGGGCCCACTCGGAGAGAGGCAAGGCGATATGTCCCAAAAAGTCTCTTAGTGGAAATGCGTTTGAGTCTTTGTAGCAAATTGTTATCGGAAGATTGGACCAGTTCAGAACAACACGCTAAAGAAAGCTTGGAGGCGACCCAAAGGAAAGGCGAGGATTAAGACACCTCACTCGATCCGGCAGAAAGGGAAGCCAGGTGGACACGGTACCTTGTTTGTGGAGAGACAGCTCCGGCGGGGGCAGTTGTTCCTGGTGGTGGATGCACGTCGGGTCTTTGCCAAGAGTAGAGATGATCTCGTCGTCGAAGAAAAGTGAAGTCCGGTGCACCACCAGGGAAGAGACCAGCTGCGGAGTGCTCTGTTACAAGGCACCACCTTTTGGTCGCGGTACAGGGGTAGTGGCTATCCGGTTGCCGAGGTGCTCTGCACGGGCAATTCGACCACTGCGTCCTGGAGCAAAGAAAAAGCAAAGGGGACTGGTTGGTCCCACCAGTCAGGGGAAGAGACTCTCCAGCAGGGAGATCTCCTCTATCGTCGGGAAGTGGTGAGTCGGTTCTGCAGGGCTCCACCGGAGGTGTCGTCGTGCAGGTCGGCTCAGCGTTACCCTCGTCGGATTCTTAGGTCCTGTGGCGACTTCTGAAGATCCAGTCCCAAAAGCCCTGCTTTTATGCAGAAAACCCCCATTCATTCAGCCTAGCTGTCAATCAGCACATGCTAAGTGGTGAGCGGGGAGGCTCACCACTTGGGCCAATCAAACCAGAGTGTGACCGGAGTTGGCAAGGCAACTCGGTCCAGGGTGCCTAAACCCCCTCCCACACCCCTGTGGTAACCCAGACAGAATGGCACCACTTTGGAGGGTCTCTGTACAGAAGCCCGCCAAAAGTGGAACAAAGGGCTCAACCTTTGGTTTAGGAGTCACAGAGACGAACACAGACGCCATTTTAAAAACCGAGTTCTGGCAGAAAATACCATCCAGTAAACTTATTTAAGATAAGTAAACTGAGGGTATGTTAGAGATTAACGAGGAAAAGTATCAATCTCCAACAATGGGAAGAATCCCATAGGGTTATGTTCGGGGTCGAACATAACAAGTAGTTTCCACTGCCAGCAGCCAAAACTCGACGAGGGGGGACGGGACAGTGCCCCCTCGAATAACAGACCTAGGAGTAATCGAATTACCCCTACTAGTACGTCCACAATAGGATTGTTTGTACTAGTTCTGTTAGTAAATTTAGGTCTAGTAAAGCCAATGGTGACTTTACATGCCCGGGGAGACAGTAGTCAGTCCCCGGGTATGGAGTCTATGGTGGAGGTCCGCTAGGGCGCCCAAGTGTTATGGCATGTAGGGTGCGGTGTAACACACATAGCAAAACATATGAGACCCTATGGAGTAAAAGACCCCATAGCCCATAGAACACATTGACATTCAAAGGAATTACACACATTCATGTCCAAGAGTGGGAGAAAAAGAGTCTCACTCTTGGTAGGATGGAAAAAAACTAACTCCAGAAATCCAGCAAAGCTGCTTGGGGACTCACTAGGTTAGGAAATTCAGCCTAAACAGAGAATTCTCCCTAACACTTGCCCCCCCAGACTAAGGGACAGGAGGATTTAATCCATTCCTGGATGAATCTCATACCTCTAGTCAATGATATACATCCTAGAGAGACCATCAGCATTTTGGTGGGGACATCCTGACCTGTGCTCAATGGTGAAATCAAACCCTTGCAGGCAGATCGACCATCTCAATAGTTTTGGGTTTTCCCCTTTCATTTGCATTAACCATCTCAAGGGTTGGTGCTCAGTCTGAATGACAAAAGTAGAACCATACAAGTGCGGCCTAAACTTCTTCAGAGCCCACACGATAGCAAAGCACTCTCTTTCGATTGTTGCCCACCTTGTTTCAGGATCCTTCAGCTTGCGGCTGATGAAGCAAACGGGGTGCTCCCTACCTTTCCCATCCAGTTGACTGAGTATGGCACCTATCCCTACATATGAAGCATCTGTCTGAACAATGAAGTGTTGGCGGTAATCAGGAGCTCTGAGTACTGGGGCTTGGCAAAGAGCCTATTTCAGGTTTTCAAAAGCCTGATTGCACTCCTCGTTCCATCTAACCTTTTTAGGAAATTTGGGCGAGGAGATGGCATGCAGTGGAGAAGCTATGGTCCCATAGTTCTCTATGAAATTCCTGTAATACCCAGTGAGGCCTAGGAAGGCTCTCACTTGGGTTTGAGTAGTAGGTGTTGTCCAATTTTGCACAGCTTCAATCTTACTGAGCAAAGGCCTTATTTCTCCACCTCCTACCTCATGTCCAAGATAGACTACCTTACTCTGTCCAATTTTGCATTTACTCGCCTTTATGGTCAGATTGGCTCGTCCAAGAGCCTGCAAAACATCTCTCAGGTGGGTTACATGTTCTTCCCAGGAATTGCTGAACACTGCGATGTCATCCAAGTATGCCATGCAGAAGTCCTCCATCCCGTTCAGAACCTGGTTTACCATCCGTTGAAACGTAGCAGGTGCATTCTTCAATCCGAAAGGCATTACCTTAAACTGGTATAAGCCAACGGGGGTAGAAAATGCAGTTTTCTCCTTGGCATGGTCTGTCAGGGCTATTTGCCAATAGCCTGACGTCAAGTAAAATGTGCTGAGGAACTTGGCGGCGCAAAGTTTATCCACCAACTCATCTGTTCTTGGCAAAGGGTGGGCATCAGTCTTGGTGACTGCGTTAAGAGCTCTATAATCCACGCAGAATCTAAGCTCTTTAGATCCGGCCTTTGGTACTAACACAACTGGGCTAGACCATGGACTAGTAGAGGGCTCTATTACCCCGAGATCAAGCATCTTGCTGACCTCACCTTTGATATGGGTTTGTACGTGCTCTGAAATTCGGTATCCTCTGCTTTTGACTGGCAGACAGTCACCAGTGAGTATGTCATGCTGGCCCCAAGGGGTCAAGCCTGGTCAAAGCGATAACAGAGAGGCAAACTGATTCAACATGGATTTGCACTCTTCTTGTTGCTCGGGTGTCAGATTGGAAGAGAGATTTACTCCTTCAATTTTTTCGTCCAAAGGCAAGCCTCTGAGGAGATCCGGAAGAGCTTCACTCTCTTCTTCTTCCTTGGATGATGCTAGAAGCAACGCTCCTACATCAGGTCGTGAGACATACGCTTTGAGTCGGTTGGTGTGGAAGACTGTCGGAGCCTCCTTGGGATTGCCCAAGTCCACCAGATAGTTAACCTCTCCGGGTTTACCCACAACTCTGAAGGGTCCCACCCATTTGTCTTGCAAGGCCCTCTGCCTTGTAGGGATCATAACGAGAACGAGCTGGTCTGGAGCGAACTCAACCATGTTAGCCTTTTGATCGTGCCAGTGCTTGATCAATGCTTGTCCAGCTTTCAAGTTATCGCTTGCTTCTGTCATCATGTGCGACATTCTCCTCCGGAGACCTATCACATAGTCAGTCACTCTGACTGGCTTGGGGGAAGGAGCACTCTCCAACCCATCCTTAATCAGGGCCAATGGACCTCTGACGGAATGACCATAGAGAAGTTCGAAGGGAGAATAACCTACTCCCTCCTGAGGGACTTCTCTATAAGCAAAGAGAAGGCATGGCAGTAGAAGGTCCCACTTACGCTTAAGGGGTTCCTCTAAAGCACCTATCATGCTCTTCATGGTTCGGATGAACCGTTCTACCAACCCATTGGTTTGTGGGTGGTAAGCCGTTGAGAACTTGTAAGTAACTCCACAGGTTTTCCACATGGCTTTCATGTAGTGGGACATAAAGTTTGACCCCCTGTCAGAGATTACTTCCTTAGGAAACCAGACCCTAGTAAAAATACCAAGGAGGGCATTAGCCACAGCCGGAGCTGTAACAGTCCTCATAGGAATTGCCTCAGGATACCTAGTAGCATGGTCTACTACAACAAGTATAAACATGTTGCCTGAGGAGGTGGGAGGATCAAGGGGATCAACAATGTCAATCCCTACTCTCTCAAACGGGACTCCCACAACTGGGAGAGGCACTAAAGGTGCCACATTCTTGGAGCCAACCTTACCAGAGGTCTGGCAGGTGTGGCAGCTCCTGCAGTGTTTTTCTACTTCGGCCCCCATCTTTGGCCAATAGAAGTAGAGGGAGAGCCTTTCCTTAGTCTTCTTGAAACTCAAGTGACCAGCCAAAGGAATCTCGTGGGCTAACTGCAAGAACTGTGGTCTGTTCTCTTGGGGTACTACAAGTCATTTGTAGTCTCCAGGTGCAGACTCGGTCGGTTCACTGTAGAAGAGGCCATCTTCCCAGTGCAACCTGTATTTCCCAGGCTCTTGCCCTTCAGCCTGAGCTTCTGCCTGGTGGCGAAGACCTTCCAGAGTTGGACATTCTCTCTGTCCCTTACTGAAGTCCGCCCTGCTGGGTCCACCTTCTGCCAGTAAAGACTGCAGCTCAGGATGGTCAACAGGATCCAGATCTCCAATGAGTTTCTGGCCTTCCATTAGCTCTTCCTCAGAGTCTAATTCTACCACACAGGGTTGTACCTCCCTCTCACCCTCAGCTGGAGGTGGAGTTATGGGTGTAACTTTGGACAACCGCGGGGAAGTCTGTGTTGGCTGCACTGAAATGCTGGCTGCGGGTTTCAGGGTCGAAGTCTTAGGTTTCCCTTTCGCTTCTGATTTCTTCGAGACCGCGGCCGACAATTCCAGTGGAGCAGGAGTGATCTCTTTCTTCATCATCTCCTCGAGAGTACCGCGCATGGTCCTCTCTCTTGCGGGTCTGGTTAGCTCCTGTAACCTTTTACTAGGAGGTCTGGGAGTATGCGATACAACTCCGAGAGTTTTCAAATCGTTACCCAACAGTACGCGTCCTGGTACCTCACTCTGTATGCTGACAGGTATCTTCATAGTCATGTCGTTACACTGGATGAGAACTGGTAATTGGGGAAGCATCTGCACAGACCCTCCAGCTAACTTGGTGAGGCGTTTGGGTGCCTTAGCAACATCCTTTGCCTGAAAAAACGATTTATCCACCACAGTTATGCTGGCCCCAGTGTCCCTAATGGCAGGAGTCTCCTGACCATTCACCTGGACACTGTCCTTATAATACTCTTTAGTATTATCGGGGATAGAATTATAGACATCTAAATTCTGTTGTTCCCACAACCCCAGAGATACTAAAGAAACGCTGGCTGAGACTCCAATGGGTTCGTCAGCTAGCAGTAGAAAGTTTCCACTTGCCATTTGGACTTCCTCCTCTGGAGCGAAGGCTAAGGAGACAAGCTGGACCCCTGAAGGTTTACCCTTACATCTGGGATCTCCTTTCACGTGGTCAGTCGAGCCACAAACAAAGCATTTACCGAATGCTTTTTGGAATGGTGGCTTGTTCTGGCCCCCTTCCGGTTTGACACCAGAAGACACACTATTCTGCTGCGGTTTTCCTTGTGGCTTACCCTTCTGGTTTTGTTTGGGGCCCTCTTTGGAATTTGAGTTATTCAAATTCTCTTTTGAGTCTTTTTTAGGCTGCTTTCCCTCATCCTTCTTCTGAGTTGCCCCAGAATCCTTATGAGTAGCCCTGTTGGCAACCCATAAGTCAGCAGCCTTAGCTAGCATCCTGGAATCCAATTCCTTCGAATCAGCCAAGTGCTGTCTGAGCTCAGGAGAACAGGCATCATAAATCGACTCCAACATAAAAAGATTCTTCATACCCTCATAAGTGTTCACTTTGTAACCCTTAATCCATCCCTCTAAGTTTTTCAACCCTTCACTCACCCAGGTAGCCCAAGGGGTACCATCATGCTTTTTGAGGGTTCTAAACCTCTTAAGATACTGGGAAGGGGTCTTCCCGAATCTAGCTATTAAAGCTAGTTTCACACTTTCAGAATCCATCTTATCCGCCTCCCCCAACTCCATTACCACATCAGTCGCAACAGGGGGGAGCCTAGAGAACAACCAGGGAAGTAACTATTTCCCAGTGATGTCCTGGAGCCCATGATTGTACACAAACAGTTTTAACCAATCCAACACATCCAATCTCCGTTCGTACATACCCACTAATTCCTTCGGCATCCGGGGTCTTTTGGGACTGGAGGTCCTAGAGGAACCAGAGGAGAGAGAAGCATTTTCCACAGACAACTTTTTCATCTCTAGCTCGTGATTAAGTTCTATTTCCCTGAGTCTTAACTCAGCTTGCTTCTGCTCAGCCTGGGCATTCATCCGTCTGAACTCGAGCTCTTGGTTTCGTTCAGATTGAGCCAAGAACCGTTTGTATTCTAATTCGAGCTTCATTTTTTCAAGTTCAAAATAAGCAGGGTTACATGTGGGACCTGGTATGGGACCCGTAGGTACAGCTGGTAAGGCAGGTAGAGGAGCAGGGGAGACAGTTTCGTTAGCCTCTCCTTCCTCTTCAGCCTCTTCATCACTATCATCACAATTACGATTTAGATCAACACCATCACTGTTATCTACATTTGCTGGAGAAATTGGTTCCTCTGAACCAGTACCCAGACTTTGGTTTTCCAGCAATCTCGCTATAAGTTCTAACTTCTTGCTTCTTACAGAAAGATTCTCTTGCCTACAGAGAGCTTGTAAACTCTCAGTATTTTCACCGGACAAGGACTCTTGAATGTAAGCTTCCATAGTAGACATGTTTTTGAAAGTTGCTTTTTAGTGCTAAGCCTTGTGGTTAGTTATCCCAAAGTGTCGAAAAGCACTCTAAACTGTATACTCGATACAAATCCCACCGCTGTACACCAGTGTTAGGCGGAAACCTGTGCAGTTCCCTCTCGGACCACTGCAAAAGATTTAGGACTACAGGTGTTTGGCAGTAAACCCACTTGGTAGCAGTCTGTACCACACAGATTCACTTGGTAGCTGTGGCTGAGCAGTCAGACTTCCCTCAAGAAGAGTTAGGCAGTATGTGGAGTATACAATATAGGGCAATTCTACACAGTAAGACAAGCAAACACGCAACAAGGCTTCGGTGTAAAGATATAAAGGTATTTATTTATAACGACACATCTATAGAAAACACTCTGGCACTATCACGGCAAACACTTCAATTACAATTGCTCTACGAAGGAAACAGTTCAATCCCCCTAATAATAGTTCGACAAGTCTAGGTTCTACCAGCATCACTTATTTGCAGACAGAGGTGCATGCTTCAACCTAGATGGCACTCTAGTATTCTTTAGGACGGGAGAGAAAAATAAGAAGGTTACGAAATCAACACAGTTCAATACTTCACGGGAAAATACAAGGCAAGAAGACAAGAACCACGATAGATCATAAAGTTCAGAGGCCAGGCCCACTCGGAGAGAGGCAAGGCGATATGTCCCAAAAAGTCTCTTAGTGGAAATGCGTTCGAGTCTTTGTAGCAAATTGTTATCGGAAGATTGGACCAGTTCAGAACAACACGCTAAAGAAAGCTTGGAGGCGACTCAAAGGAAAGGCGAGGATTAAGACACCTCACTCGATACGGCAGAAAGGGAAGCCAGGTGGACACGGTACCTTGTTTGTGGAGAGACAGCTCCGGTGGGGGCAGTTGTTCCTGGTGGTGGATGCACGTCGGGTCTTTGCCAAGAGTAGGAATGATCTCGCCATCGAAGAAAAGTGAAGTCCGGTGCACCACCAGGGAAGAGACCAGCCGCGGAGTGCTCCGTCACAAGGCACCACCTTTTGGTCGCGGTAAAGGGGTAGTGGCTATCCGGTTGCCGAGGTGCTCTGCACGGGCAATTCGACCACTGCGTCCTGGAGCGAAGAAAAAGCAAAGGGGACTGGTTGTTCCCACCAGTCAGGGGAAGAGACTCTCCGGCAGGGAGACCTCCTCTGTCGTCGGGAAGTAGTGAGTCGGTTCCGCAAGGCTCCACCGGAGGTGTCGTCGTGCAGGTCGGCTCAGCGTTGCCCTCGTCGGATTCTTAGGTCTTTGGTGACTTCTGAAGATCCAGTCCCAAAAGCCCTGCTTTTATGCAGAAAACCCCCATTCATTCAGCCTAGCTGTCAATCAACACATGCTAAGTGGTGAGCGGGGAGGCTCACCACTTGGGCCAATCACACCAGAGTGCGACCGGAGTTGGCAAGGCAACTCGGTCCAGGGTGCCTAAACCCCCTCCCACACCCCTGTGGTAACCCAGCCAGAATGGCACCACTTTGGAGGGTCTCTGTACAGAAGCCCGCCAAAAGTGGAACAAAGGGCTCAACCTTTGGTTTAGGAGTCACAGAGACGAACACAGACGCCATTTTAAAAACCGAGTTCTGGCAGAAAATACCATCCGGTAAACTTATTTAAGATAAGTAAACTGAGGGTATGTTAGAGATTAACGAGGAAAAGTATCAATCTCCAACAATGGGAAGAATCCCATAGGGTTATGTTCGGGGTCGAACATAACAAGTAGTTTCCACTGCCACCAGCCAAAACTCGACGAGGGGGGACAGGATAGTGCCCCCTCGAATAGCAGACCTAGGAGTAATCGAATTACCCCTACTAGTACGTCCACAATAGGATGGTTTGTACTAGTTCTGTTAGTAAATTTAGGTCTAGTAAAGCCAATGGTGACTTTACATGCCCGGGGAGACAGTAGTCAATCCCCGGGTATGGAGTCTATGGTGGAGGTCCGCTAGGACGCCCCAGTGTTACGGCACGTAGGGTGCGGTGTAATACACATAGCAAAACATATGAGACCCTATGGAGTAAAAGACCCCATAGCCCATAGAACACATTGACATTCAAAGGAATTACAAACATTCATGTCCAAGAGTGGGAGAAAAAGAGTCTCACTCTTGGTAGGATGGAAAAAAACAAACTCCAGAAATCCAGCAAAGCTGCTGGAGGACTCACTAGGTTAGGAAATTCAGCCTAAACAGAGAATTCTCCCTAACAAAAGGTAAGTAAGATGATCAATTTTACCTTAATGTTCTTGGGAACTGTAGTTCACCCAGAAAAGGTATTTAAACCTTAAGAGGAACCCAAAGGGTTTTTCAGTGACACTGCACTGAAGGTGCTGTGTGTCACCATACAAAAAGAAGATGCCTATGGAGTTTGTCAGATTACGAAAACAGTGAAAACATCAAATCCAAATCAGGGGAAACACATGAGAGAGTGAGAAAACGGTCCCACTCACTCAGGAGTTAAAATTAAAAAGTCCTAAATCCAGCAAATGAGCTGGCGGTGTCTAAGTTGGGAGGAATTTAGCACAGAAATGAAAATTCTCCCTAATAGATAACGGTTCCAACAAACTACTGCTAGAGACCCATTTTGCCTAAAGGAAGCTCATGAGAGGGTTAGCAAATTTGAATACAGTAAATTCATCAAATGTCAGCATCAACCTGGAGATAAATCGGACAAAGTACTAGCTTGAATCGTTTCAAAAACATGGGATGGGAAACCAATCACTCACATAGAAATGTAAGATGGGCATATCACATCCGATCCACAAGTGATTAATGAAACTTTTTAAATTATTTACACTCAATTATTCACTGAGAGATACACCCAAGATAATACTACAATAGTGAGTTATTTGAAAGATATTCTTCTGTCACACTTAACAAGTGCAGACTGTGCCCAGTTGGACACGTGGATCACTGTACAAGACATCTAAAGGGCTATAATAAATGTACCAACAAGTAAAGCCCAGGTTCTACCCACAGAATTTCACACTAAAATGTACTAATGCTGCACTTACATAAAATGTACATGGAAGCCTTTAACACAGGGGCACTGCCATCTTTGCTCAGAGAAGCAATTATTACACTGTTATTAGAACCAGACAAGCCAAGAGACAAATGTAGCTCATATCGATCACTGTCCCTTGAAAAGGCTTTTCCTGATATTGGATTCATTTAGTAGTAATCTTAGGAATTGTTCTCTGGCCAGTTTGGATGCAGAGGAAGCATTCGACTATGTCAACTGGGATTTTATGTGTTCTACCCTCCATAGATTTAGAATTGGCCCTATCATGCTATGTTAGATCAAGATATCATATAATAGGGCAGTAGCCAGAGTGAAAACCAATGATGTAATGTTGAAGGTTTTAGACATTGTAGAGGCACCAGGCAAGATTGTCCGTTGTCTCCTCTGCATTTTGCTTTGACAAGAAAGAAAATTGCTAGTAAGCTAAAGCTAGATTATATTATCTGTGCCATCGGTACAGGCATGGCTCATTATATAACATTGTTATATGCAGATGACATCATGTTGTACATCAGGGAACCATATAGGATAATATAAAAAATCATCCAAGTGATTGAAAAGTATGGGCAAGTATCAGGTGTTGTGATCAACTGGGCTAAATCAGTTCTATACCCACTACCAGACTCAGATAAAAAATAGCCAATAAACATATCGTTGAAGATCACCACAAACCCATTCAGATACCTGGGTGTGCTAACAAATGCCGACTTTGAAGTGATGTATCATGAAAATCTGGAAAGTTTATTAGCTAAATTAAGCCATTGAGTAAACTCTAGGACCTCCCTAGACCTATGGGGAAAATTGACATACACAAAGTGGTCATACTCCCCAAACTGGTGTACTACTTTCATGCTAACACCAACCACCTTCTTAAAACATATGGATACACTACTTAAATTGGTATGCGGCAATGGTAACCCACGAATTGCTTTATCTACTTATTAAAACTACCTATTGAATCTGGGGGGCTGGCATTACCAGATGTGTTTTTATATTATTATGTGGCAGAAATGCAACAAATAGTGTCATGGTGGGATGCAGAATTACTTTATCTACCCAGTAATATAATATCAGAAATTTCTACTGAACAAGGCATACTGAATATACTGTGGGCTGACCTAAATGCAATCATTAAATTACTTGCACCTGCTCACACGTTCAATAGAATTTCGTCCAGAAAGAGGACACACAGGTAGAAATCCCCTGTAACTTCATATAACATGTTATTATGGGGTACTATTTGCACAGTACTAGGGGTGAATTGTTGGAAAAGATAATTCCTGTGTGTCAATGAACTGTCCATCAATGCAAGATTGAAACTCATGCAATGCAAATTCTTACATACACTATATTTAACTCCAACACTGATACATCAATTTGTTCCTGAAAGTCAATCTTCTTGACCTAAATGTAAAACATGCAATGCTAATTTCTTTCCAAAGTTATGGGATAGTCAAAATTTCCAAATAGTATGATGAAGAATAATGCAATTGTTAACAGACCTCACTGAATGGATATTGCCTCTAACCCCGGAAATATGCCTATTAGGCAACATACCTGAGAAGAAAGGAGGCATCTCAACAGCCACATTTATTGATCTAGGAATGGTGCTGCCAAAAAGACATGTCACCATACCCTGGAAAAGCACCAACCCTTCAGGTATTGACGATTGGAAAAGAGACTTAGTCAAATGGTCAACAGCCAAAAGAGACCTATGTATACAGAGAATAACCAGAGAAGGAACGGATCCATTTTAATTTATTTGGTCCCAATTTCTAAATTCACTTGAATACCCCTCTATACGATGCTCCCATGAAGTATGGTACATGATTTATGCATAAGATAGGTATGAATTACTAAATAATGCTCAACAATCAGCACATCAATTGAGTAATGCATTAACTGGGTACACTCAGGATATCGATCCACAAATCATGACCTCAAACTAATTGTGTTGTATCTAATGATTTTGGTATTGTTTATATGTCGCTAACATATGTTATGCTCATGTCAATCATTTTCTCTTTTGTTTTCTACGTTCCAAGACTTGAAAGTGAAATAAAATTAATTATTTGTGGTTATGACAAAGGCTTTTACTATGAGGTTAGGTCAATATACAAGGAAACAGTGGCACACCAACCTCACAAATTTCAAATCATTAATTTTGAAAGAAACTGTTTAATTAATGCTGAATGTGGTTTTTAGGTGGCAACATATTTATGTAATGTGGATCTAAATTAATAATTGTTTATGTCAGATGGTCAAAGGTAAATAAGGAAGGGGCTATAAACTTTGTTATAGGTATTATGTCACTCCAGACCAACTAAACAAATCTAACCCGCACATCCCCCCAAACTGTTGGAGAGGATGTGCAGAGAAAGGCACCCTGTTTCACATGGTATGGACCTGCCCAAAAGCAGAGGGGTATTGGAAAGAGGTGGTGGACCACATCAAAACAATTGCCAGTCTCACACTATCGTGGGATCCTGGAATAATACTCCTGGGGGAAACCGGGGAAGGAGAATTCCCGTTGTCAGGACACATGGTGCGCCTATGCACACACCTCCTCCTGGCAGCAAAGATTGCTATGGCCCGGCTACGGAAGAATGCAAAGGGTCCCTCTACACCGATCTGGTGGTCTAAATGTTGGGATATCGTAATGGCAGAAAAATTTACAGCGATTCGCTCGGGGAATCTGACCTCAATCCTAAACACGTGGGCACCACTTATGACTACTGAGAAAGATACCCAGCTCTCACCAGAAGACCCCCGCTAACACACTGGAAGGAAAGTGTCCGTACTATAACACAGATGGAGGAGGTGAGATGTAGAGGTAACCAAAAACAATATACAGAGACACGACAAAGTGGAGCAATCCCCCTAACCCCATAATGTCACCTATCCTGTAGTGGACTGTGACGCGGGTTGAGGACCCAGCTTAATAACTCATTGCTTAACTAAATACCATGTTGATGTCAGTGTAGATATATGCCTTTGTTGAAATGCTTAATAAAATGTATTGTTGAAAAAAAAAGATGGTATAATGTATTCAATGCACAGTGAAGTAACTCATCCCAATGGCACCCTTCGACCAAAAAACAGATCCACATTAGCATGTTGACCCTGCACTTTTGTCACTTCTAGGGTTCACCTAAATGCCTGTCTAGTGTAGTATCCCCCTGTGGTTTGCAGTCAGACTCTAGCTGCCACCAGGATGGGATGTCTGATATGTATAATAAACATATTTCATAGCTAATAATATCAAGAAATTGTACCATCTTGTGGCATACAGTGCATACATGTGGTGGATGTATTGATGGCAGACTTAGAACCAAAGTGCATTGAGTGACCTCTGCATGCATAACATGTTCTAACTGTGAAGTATTTGTATGGTCTACCAGACATTATGTGGAATTTTGATACATTGAAGGTATGAAAAGAGCATGGATTTAATAACAAAATGTGTCCAAAGCATATGCAGCATTATACTATATATATATATATATATATATATATATATATATATATATATATATATATATATATATATATATATATATATATTTCAATTAAAAAAGTGAATGCAAAAATGACAATCATCATGATTGCCAAAATGGCCAATTAAGATTTAAAATGTATTCCTATAGAGTATTGTTATTCATCAACTCTTCTCTGATCTTTTAAAATTGAACCTCACCATAAAACACATACAAAGTATTTAGTTGCAAAGTGAGGAACTAAGCTGGTGTACATAAATGTGATCTGCCATGCGGCATAAAGTTTAATATCATTGGTAACTGCCTGCTCCATAGTGCTTACACATGTAACATTGTCCCGCAACATCCCAAACACATTTTCGTACTCTCTCCAGATGGTCTGCCACTCTGTGGACTCTTCTACTACCACATGGGCCATTTAAATCCACTATTTATTTGTTGCGATCAGGTTGCTGTTTTTATTCCCAACAATTCTGGCTCAACTTTTCAACCTCTCTCGGTTGAAAAATTCAGTAACAATTTCTGTCAGGTACTGACACATTTCACAAGCTGCTTCGCAACTGTGCAGACGTTCCTCACCTAGACAGACCTTATGATGCATTTATCCAAGCTCTGGAAGTGCTTGCAGAGCACAGCTGTACACAGCAGCATATCTTAGTTGTTCTTGAAATTGTGGGGCTGCCCCCCCACCAAGGGAGGCCCTGGTGATGTTCACATTGAGAGTCATGTGGTGCAACTTCCTTTTAATAGAAAATACAAACACTTCTGGCATTGGTGAGGCAGCACCGAAACATCTCAAATGGAAATGTTTAAGAGAGATTTATTTTGAGAATGCATTTATTTATTTATTTATTGGTTATTTGTATGGCACTTATATAACAAGACATTGTTTCGAATCGCCAAAAGGTGAAAGGGAAGGGAGCAAGGGTGCAAATGAACCATGGAAGTGAAAATGAATAAATAAGAAAAACAACATACAACGGTCCTACTCGGCCTTGTGACATTCAGAACATTCAAGTGCAGAGAAAAAATGGGCTGGGGGTGAGGGTGTAAGTGCTAAAGGTGCCTGGGTGTTAGGGGGTGTGGCAGGGTGCCTATTGGGGAGGCAACATGTAAGTGCATAGGTGGAGGCATCCCAAGCCAAAAGGCAGGTCTGATGCCCATCAGGTAAATGTGGGGCTGAGACAACCACCCAACTAGTAGGTGTAGGCCCAGAGGGTAGTGCAGAGAGTGGAGGAAGCTGGTGGTGATTGGGCAAATTGGCCATGACCCTATTGGACTCTTGAGGGACCTGGCCACCAATCTCAGTGGCTGAGAGGGTGGTTAGAAAAGGAGGGAGAGAGAAATGGAGGAAGAAGAGAGAAAGGTCTTGAGTTGTTTGCAGAACTTGAGGTTATCCGGTTCAAGAAGGAGAGGGAGACTGTTCCCAAGGAGAGAGCCAGCCAAAGAGAGAGATCTGCCCCCAGCTCTCTGCTTGGAGAAGCATTTGACCAGCAGAGCATTGGAGCCAGAAGATCCAAGGGATCTGGAGGAAGAGTATTTAGTGAAAGAGAGTTGCAGGTAGCATGGTCCCATGCCCCAGACAGCCTTATGGATGATACAAAGGGTCTTGAATTTGATCCTTGCGGTAAGCGAGAGCCAGTGGAGAGACTTTAGGGCTGGAGAGAGATAGTCCCTGGGCTTGAGGCTAAGGATAAGTCTCCACAACCCTATTCTGTATTAGTTGAAGAGGGAGAAGGGAAGAAAGAGATAGGGTGAGAAAGAGGTTGTTGCAGTAACACATCCTGGAGAGGACCAGAGCTCTACTGACATTGAGAGTCTGGTGGAACATGAGAAAAGTGAGAGTGCCTCTGAAGAGGTAAAGTTGAATGTGGGCCTTCTTGGCAAGGTTAAGAATATGAGGAGTGAAGGAGCGAGAGGGGTAGAAGATGACCCCAAAGTTGCTGGTTGCAGTGGAAGGAGAGGGAGGAGAGCCCATTGAGGGTGGCCAGAATGCAGGAGGGAGACAGGGAATAGAAGTCCTGATAGGAAGAATCTCAGTCTTACTGGCATTAAGACAGAGATCAATGGAAGTGCACCAGGACTGGATAGCAGAGAGCAGTCTGAGATGATAGATAGGGGAGGAGGCAGCGAGCTTGAAGAAGAGCTGTGTGTCATCTGTGTAATACTGGAAATAAGGAGAGAAGGCGGAGATCAGGTGAGCAAGAGGTGGAAGGTAGATATTGACGAGCCAGGGTGAGAGGATAGAGTTCTGGGGAACACCACATGTTGAGAGAGTGGTGGTGGAGGAGAAGGTGCCCAGTAGAACCTGGGAGGGGCAGTCAGTTAGCAAGGAGGTCAACCAGAATAACAAGCATCTCTTATTGCACTAACTGTTAATGCAGTATATGTCCATTATCAAATTGTCAATGTATCATTAAGCCCCAAGTTAGGCTTGTGCGGTTAGTATAGCATTTTGCTAGCACTAGGCAAGGGCTAGAAATGAATGATTTTGCTTGAGATGGCTGGTAGTATCATAGGATGGATTAATCTCAGTCTAGGATCACAATATCCCAAAGCGGCACCTCAAACAATGCTCATCCAATGTGTCAACCCAAAATGCATAGAAATTAGTCAATTTTCCATGTAAACATCATCACTAAACAGGAATGCAACATCCTGTTCAACCTGTGTCGAGGATAATTTAATTAGTTAACCCTTGTCCTTAGGACGGATTCATTCTTGTATATACATGCATGTCTTTGCCCTCTACCAGGTACATGTTATATTGTATCAGAGTTCTGGACATAAAAATAATATCACAATGTGTCCATAGTTCAATACATAATAAGTTTAACTTCCACCAGATTCCCCTTCAAGAGTATCTTTATCATGAAGATGTACCTTTACAGAGGCATACTTAAACCAATAACATTGCTCTTGACAAGAACTTAATACAAAATGTCATATAGTATGCAAATACTGATTCACCCAAAAAAGAAAATCTTGTGTTCCGTGTTAAGACCCTATACAGTGCTTCATAGTTGACAAATTAGTTTGGCCTCCATACATCTCTGTTACTGTTCTAAATAACCTCCTCTTTTGCCAATGTCTGCTTTCAAAAGTCCAATACATTTAATGTCTTATTTGTATCTCCATTGATGATCTTAATGCCAGTGGGATGCGAGTGGATATCTTTGGTCCTGGATCCCCAGTGTTACCAAATGTTCCCAAATCCTGACTCGTAGTTGTCGAATTTTACTACCCACATAGATGTTTTTTGCACAGACAGATTAAACCTTAATGTACTTGGAACGACAATTGATCAGGTATTTTATCTCAATTGTGTTCCCATATCATGGACATATGTCTTACAGTTACTATGAACATATTTGCACATAGTGCATGAGCCACAAATAAAAAAGCCAGAAGTATGTGGTTGTAACCAAGTCAAATCTATATTAGAACTGTCTAGTAGTTTGACAACAAAGGAAGGGCACAGATCATTCTGGAATGTAATAGCCTTAGTATAGATTATGCCTGGGCTGGCATCAATACATTTACTTAAGTCCTGATCCAGTTTCAATAAATTCCAGTGCTTGTTAAGCATTGAGTAAAGCATGTTAGAATTATTACAATATTTAGTAATATGTTTGGTGGTGTGTGCATGTGCGTCCGTGCCTTAGTTTTGCGTTGTAGAGTGGACTCTCGATTGATGTTGTAAACCTTAGTCTTAGCATTACTGACACATGCATCAGTGTATCCTCCTGCTATGAACCTATTGGTATTCAAAGTACACTCTTGTTCAAAGCTGCTTGTCTCATTTCAGTTTCTGCAAGCTCTGATACATTCACCTACATAAATATTCTTAATAACACTGTCAATGGCAACTCAGTGTGTGCAATGTAGAATTGACTTCTGTAGGCTTCCTGTAATTCATATAATTATTCACTACCATGTTAAGCCGAAGCTCCTCTTTAACACCAAATTGCTATGGTTCATATGGTTGCAATTTTGTTAGTGTTGTTATAAGTGTTGTTTTCTATGTATGTAGCAATTCCACTTTAAATGTATCAAATTGTATATTTGTGTTACTTGCACTTAGATGCATTTAAAACAAAAAAAACTAAATTTGTTTTTGTAACTTAAACAAACATTGGCAATACCAACAGTTTGAACTTTTGTGTAGGCATGGGAAAGGCACTTGCCAGGCACTACCATAGTGGCATTAAGTAGCCATTCATGGTAACAGGTGCAACCTGGTGTGAGTACATTGGCATCCAATCATAGTGCATGCCAAATGCCTAATATTTATACACAAGGCAAACATGTTGGCTTTTTCAATGCTCATTTTTAGCAGGATTCCAGTGTAGGACACACAAAGGGCCTGATTCATGGAATTATTGCACGGTTCAAAGTGACTCTGCACTGCTGAAAAGTGACTTTGCACTGCCGACACAAATCCTGATTCATGGAACTGTGCAAAGTGTATTTTTGCATGGCAAAGTCAGTCCAAAGTAATTCTGTACTGCAAAAATGACTTTGTACTGACTTTGCACAGACTTTGACCTCCTGCACGAGTACACATTGCACAGTACCATGAATCAGGGTGTGTGTCGGCAGTGCAAAGTCACCTTTCAGCAGTGCAAAGTCACTTTGAACCATGCAATATATTCCATGAATTGTGCCCAACGTGCTTATAAATCAAGTGGCTGAAAGCAGACCTGATTAAGATGTTTTTATTACACCAGTAGCAGGTTTTCATCTCTAATTAACTCTCAGAAGACTGGTTTGAAAAAACACTGGTGAGCATTTTGAGTGCAACGTTTGAGGCTTGAATAAAGTGAGCTCAAAGAGTTCCCAGGAGGAAGTGTTTTGGGCGGGGAGGTGCAGTAACTGGGTGGGAATGGTTATAGGGATTAGCATGGCCGGGGGTTCAGGCAATGGGTGGGCAAATAATCAAACAACACCTTGAAGCCATGTGTTCCGCCTCATATGCATTTCTCCCTAGCTGCACTCCAATGCAATAGTTTCAGCACATATAGGTGGTGCAAGCATCACTTGACAGCCCAAACTCAAAATAGGAAGTAAACGACTACATAAGAAAAGATTAGGTGAAGACGTGCTCGCTTCATAAGTATGGACTAGGACGAGGAAGAGCAGACATGGTGGTAATGCAAGCATGAGCTGTCACTCGTCATGCAATAAGGACCACAACCCTCCAGAAATCCAGGATAGTACAACACTGCGCACCCAGACAGCCAACAGTGCCATGAGGCAATTCCAGTGAAGAGCGCTTAACACAACACAAGTAACAGTGACAGAAACCTGCTGCCAAGGACAGAGATAGGGAGCAAGTTGTTCCTGCTGACTCAGGGGAACATAAAACCCCTCCCGCTGAGCTGAGGAATGGAAGCCTAAACCTCGGCGGGCAGTTTATAGGCAGTGACCTCGAATAGTCCTGGCGCTCCTGCTGCTGACATCAGCAGACTCGTGTAGTAAATTCCAAGGATTTTTGCGTTGGCATAACCACCAGACACAGCCATGGCAGCGAGTCAGGGATGAGAAGTTCCCGGTGAGTAAAGAGAGAGAGAGAGAGAGAGAGAGAGAGAGAGAGAGAGAGAGAGAGAGAGAGAGAGAGAGAGAGAAGAAAGAGAGATGCAGCGAAAAGGGGAGAGAGAACCAGACAAAACAACTGTCACACAGAAAGAGGGACATAGATACAGAGCAATACAAGCAGAGAAAGAGAGGTTGAGGCAGAGAGCAGAAGACAGACGGAAAGATCAGGTGAGTGAGATAGAGGGAGAGAGAGAGAGAGAGAGAGAGAGAGAGAGAGCGAGAACAGGAGAGCTGTATAAAAGAGTAAAAGAGAGAGAGAGAAAGAGCACTGCGATCAGGAGAAAGGCACATAGAAAGAGAGACAGACGGGGTGAGACGAGCTTGCGAACTCAGCTATTACAATGTAAATGCACATGACTTCTAAAGCACAGACTCATTTGGACTAATAGTAGAATTGTGTAACCTTGTGTTGAGGGTTGAAGGGTAGAACTAATCCCATTAATTAACCAAAGTGCAGGTGTTTCCATGGAGAACCTGCACACTTCCCTGGATGCCTGATGCTGCCTTTAATAGTTCTTACTCTCCTTCATCCAAGTGCCTGGAGCTGGGCCCCGGGCGGTGGGCGCTCAGTGCAAAGCCTTGGCTACACGATTGCGTTCTTGGCAATATTAAAGCACGGTGAGCCCACATTATTTAACCCATATGCTACGCCTATAAATTATCTCTTCCTTTATATGCAGTAATGGAAGCTCAAACTTGGAAATATAATATTTGCAGAGTTCTTGAAGCAGATATTCACTGCAGGCCAGGTCTGGCAGAGGAAACAAGTAGCATCCGTAGTCTATGTCAGACTCACAGAGTATACATGGTCTCCAGCTTTAAGTCTGGTAGAGTGGTACTATGGCTACGTCGGGAATCCATCATGGAAAGAAAAGGTTCTCAGCTATGGAACAAAAGCCATGCCCGCTGCTGTCCACTTCAGCGCCCTGCCCTGCTGCCCACTCCAGCCGCCCTACCCTGCTGCCCACTTCTGCCATCCTATACTGCGGCTGCCCTCTCCAGCCCCAGGTGCAACCCATGTTGGGATCACACACGCTCCTATCATGCAATCAGGGGCAGCTTAAGAGTGTATTTGAAAATAACATATTCGTTGGGCGAGGACAAAATGACAGATGCACACACTGCTGGCAGCCTCGTCAGCCTCTTACTTCGTGTCTGTGGAGGGTCTTTGATCAGTTCTTTAGTGGCTGTAATGTATAATGCAGAGTAGCCAACCGGCCATCAGCAGAGAGGATGGAGGGTCACCATTTTCATACCATAACATGCCTGTGCTCTTAAACTCAACAGGTTGGATGGAGAATGAATCATTATTTAACCTCAGGGAGAAGGCTGTCGAGTGCATGCCTTTTGTTTAGTACTGTGACATTTTCAAAAGGGCATTTATTAAGCGGTGAACATAGGATGCACAATTAATGTAATAACAAACTTGTAGATATAGAAGCATACAGAAGCATGTCTAGTTTAGCTATTTAAAACTATATCATTATATTTGGAAGATGCATGGTATATTTACCATTCAAAGATAGCCGGCATGTTTCCAGAGAGCTTACTCAGAGACAGTCATCCAAGATGTCTGCCTCCATGGAAGAGCTCACACAAAATCAAAGAGTTCCGAGAAGGGCAGGAATGGGTGGGATTAGCCAAAGGGATTACGTTGCCTAGGGGCAGGGAATGGGAGGGTTTACAACTGTGTATCCCTCCTCAAATATGATCTCCATTGGAACAGCATTACAGACCTGGTGGACGCAGGTGGAGTGTGTGCCCTGATTTTGTTAGACCTCTCAGCGGCTTTTGACACTGTCGACCACCCCATCCTATTGTCCCGCCTTGCCCAGATGGGAATATCTGGGCAGATACTAGCTTGGTTTACCTCATTCCTGGCGGACCGTACCAAAACTCTTGCGATGCCTCCTTTTCTCTCTGTTCCCTGTCATCTCAGTTGTGGACCTTTATCAGGCTGAGATGTTGTTGTGCCTGCGGAGGATGCATGGCGGCCATGGGAGAGTGGATGAACCACAATTGGCTCAAATTGAACAGAGACAAGACTGAGTTGATGGTGGTGAGTTGTCCCCACGATCCTACATTTTGGATGTCTTCCTTTTGGCCTCTCTCTTTGAGCCCTCTGCCTATCCCGGTGGACAAGGTGAAAAACCTAGGTGTAGTATTGTCTGCATCCTTATCTATGGACAAGAAACTAACAGCTGCGTGCCACTCCGGCCATTTCCAACTAAAAACACTTAAAAAAGTGTTCCCCATGATTCCAGTCCCCCTCCATCCTCTTGTGGTTGCGGCCATGGTGATCTTGCAGCTAGATTACTGTAACTCCCTTTACTTGGCTCAACCTAAGGGCATGATCCATCGGTTGCAACAACTTCAAAATCTGGCTCCCTGCATTGCTACTGGCTCGCCATATGAAGCCATATAGCACCGGTTCTTTGAGCCTTACACTGGCTCCGGGTGACTCAGCTAGTGAATTTTAAAGCACTCTGTATCGTTCACCGCGCTCTTCATGGCCAAACACGCTAGGATCGGAGGACAAGCCTTCTCTGTTGCAGCAGCAGAGCTGTGGAATGAACTTCCAGTGGCTACTAAAAGAAAATCTAACTACTTGGCCTTTAGAAAGGCTATTCAAACTCTCCTATTTTAGACTTTTTTTTGCTTGGTTCCCTGGCCGGGAACACCTCACTCTAGCGCCATGATACCCTAGGGTGGCCGTGCGCTTTATAAATAGGCTTAACATAACATGACATAAGAGACCCTCATTCAAAGTCCATATTTGAAGCTCTTAATGACAATAGTTTTGGCTTCAAAGTTAGTGCTTTTATCGCCACCTAATAGCCCAAACATAAAATTAATGTGTGTTTGTTTGTTTGTTGTTTATTTGATAATGCACACCAAACCCTTAGATAGCTGGGCTCAGTAGTTACAAGAATATTTGAAGCTTAGATACAACATAGAAAAGGTGAATACAGAGTGTAATGCAATTACAGTACATACAGTATGATTGCAAGCTGCAGGTAGAATGGTACGGGTACGGTGCACACATGATATCAGGAGTGTCATATGCATGGAGTCATATCAGGAGTGTCATATACATGGAGTCACATAAAGGTATTTGAAGCAAGTTACTATGTACAATGTAACAGGTAGGTAAGGAGCATGGAGTAATTCCAGAACATACAGTAAGTGTGCATGATGGAGGTGGAGTGGTATGAGTAGAGTACAGAAATAGAGGGAGTGTAGAACACATGGAGTCGGGCAGAGTGTCCTGGGGTCAAGAGTGCCAGGGAGTACTGGGCAAGCAAATTACTGGTTGACCCGGGTGTGGGGTGATTACTAGATGTCTTTAGCACAAAGCCAATTCAGTAAGTTGTGTCTAAATCTGGAATATATGGCAGTTCCACTCAGGGGGCAGTGGGGAGTGCGGTCCAGGCGAGAGCTGTTTTGACAGGGAAGCTGCCTCCGCTAGCTTTGGCAAGTCTAAATCTAGGAATTTCGAGGCAGATATGGCTAGATGATCTCATTTGGTGAGAGGGGATTCTTCTGGTCAGTCTGGCAGAGAGATAGGGAGGTGCGTCGTTGTTCAGGCATTTGAAGGGGAGGGATACTATTTTAATCCTATCACTAATTTTTAGCCAGTGCTGGTCTCTTCTGAAGTTGGATATGTGCTCTCTGCAGGGTCTATTCAAGGCTGCTCTCAGGGCGTTGTTTTGTAGAATGTGTATTTTGTTTAGGATTTTTTGTTGGCACCTACGTAGACGGCATTACAATAGTCTAATTTAGACATTATTAATGCATTGGCAAGCGTGATGCAGATGGCTTCAGATAGAAATGGTCTGCAGGCCCTAATCAGTTTACAGGTATAAGCTGTAGATGAGGCCATAGAACTAACTTGTTTTTTTAATGTTAGTATTCAGTTACTACTTTAATATTGTTGCCATCGATATTAAAGGCTGCATAATTGGGGCTAAATTTCTTTAGATTATGGTCAGAGCCCAGAATCAGAATCTCAGTTTTATCGTCATTCAGGCAAAGGCCACGTGAGACCATCCATGCCTGAATGATGAGGTATATCTTGTTTACCAGAGACGTGTCTTCAACATAGTTGCCCGATAAGGGTATGAGGATCTGGGTGTCATCAGCATAGTTAGTGTATGTGACGCACAGCCTGTCAAGTTTATCAAAGAGTGGCTTGGTAAAGATATTATACATTGTTGGTGTGATGCATGAACCTTGTGGGACACCACAGGTGATTTGGATTGGGTCTGCTGAGGCTGAAGGGGAGAACACTCTCATCGTCCGGTTAGCTAGGAAGGATTGTACCAAGGCTATGGCATTACTCCAGAAACACTTCATGCAAGGGACCTTTGTGACTCAGAGGCTTGCTGGAGATGCAGACACTCTAAAGAAACGTTTGAACATATGATTTGGGAATGTTATGAATGGAGGCATTATTGGAGAGAGTTGTCAGTGAAAAAGAATGAGATTTTATTGCCTGATGTGGATTTTGACTATGCAAGTGTGATTCTGGATGAAGATGAATTGGTGGCTGAGCTCACATGTCCCCAAAGATGTTGGTTCCACAGGGCTTCTAACTCTGCCAAAAAAGTTATCCTAGGGAAGTGGAAAGATGTGGAAAGACCTATGTTTGTAGAATGGACCTCAGACAAGTGGCCAGAATGGAGAGGATTATCCTTTACAGACATAACAAGATGAACTTATTTGATCAGATTTGGGGAAGGTTCCTAGATATGTTTGCATAAGAATGGTTTCTCCGCGTATATAATACATTATGATGTTTTTTCCTACTGTGGCGATTCCTGTGAAATATGACTGTACAGTTTTTATTTTGATTGAATTGTTCTTGATGTGTGTTGTTATGCTCGAAAATCTAATAAAATGTAAATATAAAAAAAAAGAAATGCAGGTTTAGACATGAGTGCATATTGTCTCAGAAAGTGCTTCACTCAAAGGGCTATCTTCTCAAACATCTTCTCAAACATCCTTGCACTTACTTATCATCAATATGAATTAAAGGAAGTTATAGTACATGATCGATATATATCACCCAATGATTTGTAAAAATGCTACACAAGTTTGTTTTAGTGAATGCATAAACAATTTCTAAACTGTAAACAGTGTCATGATGCCTACCTGTCATGATGCCTACCCCCGGGGACCCAGACCAAGTCCAGCAACCCCGGAAGCAGGCATCAAGTTATATTAAGCAAACCCAACAACCCCTGCTAGGGGCTATTTGGGTGCAGTCCTGGCACCTATGGTGCCAGGCTCATATGGAGAGTCAGTCCTGGCGCCATAGGCGCAAGGCTCATAGATTTAAACTTACCTGATGCAGACCATGCTGAAAAACACACCTGATGCAGACCATGCTGCAAGAGCTCCAAGCCAAAGGAGGCTTGGAAGGGACTACTTTACCTAAGGGACTATTTTTTACTTGGGTGGGGCTGGGGAGGAATACTTACCTGGGACTACTTTGGAGGCTATTTAAACCACGCCCGAAGAGCAGCACACGCTTTGCGTTATTCTGCATCCAGCAGCGTAACGCTCACCGTGCCTGCAAGTCTGCATCCAGTCTTCTGCCACGCCCGCCTTGAGTCCGGAGCTCCTAGAAAAAAGGGAGAGAAGGAGAAAAGGTTAGAACAAGAGCAATACCTTTGATCCTTACCTGAATTCCCGATCCATCGTGCCTTCGAGCTGGAAGAAAGAAGTTATCTTATGCGCGTCGCCTCGCCTGCAGCAGTGCCGCGCTGAACTCACTGGCCTTTGCAGCATCTTTACATTCCACTGCATCCTTCTGCATGCTCTCGCCGCACTCCGGCACCTAAGGGGAAGACAAGAACAGCAAACAAAAGGACAGCAAGGTGAAACAAAGGGACAAACAAGGGAAACCTCCTCACCACAATAGACTTACCTAATTTTACCGCCGGGGGCATTATTCCCCGAGACTTCATATTTTCTCTCAGCGCCTGAATAAGGGAGAAAGCAACAGGTTACATACTGACATTATTTTATCGAACTGTGTTGGATAATGCAAATCCTTACCTGAATATTACCGGTTGCCACGAAGAACTCTTCGCTAGGGTCAAGCTGCAACCTGCAAGGAATCGGACAAGAGTGAAAGTCAGACATTTGAACTCTTATGAACTACATACTTATGGCGTCTTGCCGGGAATCTGAGAGTCAATATTGTTCTGGAACTCACCAATTCCTTCGAGCCAGTGAAGCAACTGGTCATCAACGCGCCCCTGCGCTCAATGCAGGATGGAGAGCTTATCTTTCCAAACCGTCAGGTGAGACTATAAGAGCGGACATCAAAGGTGATCAGTGGGGAGAACAGCGGGAGTGGGGGAGGGTTAACGCTCAACTCCACGGGTGGTTAATTCCCTTTCTCCATTTGCAGAAGAATATTCCCACGGACCAAGCAAACGAAACTAGGTGGGCCAGTCCAGTCCGTCATCTCAGCACTACGCGTCACACTGGTGGAGGCCGCAGCTGTCCAATTCAGATCGACGCCCCTGTGAGAGCCAGGTGAGCGTAACAACAGAACGCATTGCTGGAGTCGTTTGTTAAATGGGTCCTACAATGTGATCTTTAAATGAGTTTAAAATACTTGTTAAATTTGTGTTTCTCCTTCCGTACAACTACTTCTTGACTGTATTTTTTAAATAAGTATTGGGAGTACTAAATGGTAGGTAACCTATTTCCATGAAGTATAGCATTCATTTTTTTCCACTCAGATACCCTTTGTTAATTTAATGTATAAGTTCATAAGTCCCCCATTCTTTAAGTAAGGACATTTAGACATTCACGATTATACTTCACAGCATGCTAGCCATTTCCAAGAGTGTATGTGATAGGGGGAAGACCAGAGATTTAAAGGTTGTTATACAATTCTGTCACACAGGAGATGTAGAGGTGTTCCCTCACACATGTCTCAAATACTACCTGAAAAAACTGCAGTTCAGCAACAATGGCATGTAAGTGAGGTCATACTTTGCAGTCTTGGCCCACAATGAAAATATGGGTAAGCAACAGGCAGGAACTGGTGCTGGTGCAATGGGAATGGAAGGTATAGGATACTTGTGTTAGGGATTGCCTTAAACCCAAAAAAAGAAATAGTTTGTAGCGAAGAAACATTTTGAAAAAATAAATTGAAACCAAATGTACACCCTTGCTGAAGTATTGCCAAAATAATTGGACTCAAATTTCATCCTCCAAAGTCTGCCATCGTTGCCCAATTTAGTAGCTGGATTAAATGAACATCTTGAGTGCTCTTCTTTAGATTGTGAATTTGTTAAGGGCACATTGTAAGACCCATTTAACAAACGACTCCAGCAATGCGTTCTATTTACAGTCTAAAAATTGTTTATGCATTCACTAAAATGAACTTGTGTAGCATTTTTACAAATTATTGGGTGTGTAAGTGATTTCAACCCGGCACTCCACCTAAGTCAATGCCTCTTTTATTTCTGAATGATGTACCCTTATATCACGCTCCTCTCTTTGAATCCCCCCCTGGTCACACTGAACCAGGAAGCAGGCTGTTTTGCAAAGTTAAAAATATTTATTTTAGGTATTTCACAATATATATATCAGACTATTTTAATGGTTATGCAATGATCACCAATGGGGTGATGTCACAATAAATCTATTTAATCACACGGAGTAATGATAGGAAAAATAATGCAGCATAGAATAATACTTTTGTGTGGGTTCAATCAAAATGCAATGTGATTACTTTTTCCCCCTGCACACTACTCAATCCCGCCAATATGAAATATAAAGAGATGGAAGGAGATAAAACAGGTTTCAGGAATACATAATTCAACAAAATAGTATCAAGCCCAATTTCCCCCAACAAACAGAGAAAAACAGGAATGATTGCAAACTTGTCAAAATGGTTAAAGTTGGCTTTGCATGGATGGGAAAAACACAGTAAATTGATTTAATTCACTAAAATGGTTTCAATACTAGTGGGAGCCGCTTTGTATGGTTTCAGACAAACACTAGCATTGATTATTGAAACATTTGTGGCAAACTTTTCCGTGTGCAGTAAGCACGATTGCGGAATAACTATAAGGAGTTGGGATGTGGTTGTGGGTTTGTTGGAAAGCTGAGGATTTTAGCTTCAATTAGACGCTTAAATTCTGTTTCTAGCATACACGTTGAAGAAGTTATGAAGGTTTTTGTGGAGGTGTTTTTTTTTTTCAGAAAGAGGCAAAATTACAAAACAAGAATGCACTTTTTTAAACTTAACAAACAAAGTTTCTTTACACTAGGGGAGACTATGAAGATGCAAACTACACGACAATGCAGCCAACAGCCCAGGATATCACTGGTTGGTTTGGCCTGCCGAGACGCTCGCCTTTCTTCAGAAAATATATCAGTGCAAAGATGATTTTAACACTATTATTGCAAAGGACTATAGAGTAAGAGAAAGAGTTCAGGCAAGACAAAATATTCTAACAATGCAGTTCTGGATATAAGATAATGGGTTTGGATAGGGATGCTTATGGACAATACATATGCTAGTGACAATCCTATGCTATGGATACTCACTACCAATGTTTGGAATGGACCCGTCAGGGATCTGGTCAGGGATACTTTCTAGACAGGAATTCTGCTAGCACATCGGACTGGACTCAAGGCGCTCTGGTTCTGCAATTAGCAAGGCACTCTGGACATCGCACAGTGGGACTGGACTGGATCTCACGGGTTCTGGTTCTGGTTCACAGCACGGCTCTACTGGGTTGGATTTTTGGATTCTAGCAATAATTTTGAGCAAGAAAGCAGCAACAGCACAGCCAGGCTGTTCTTTTGTTCCCCTTTGAGGTCTGGGGTCAAATCTGGTTTCTGGATTTTTAAAGGCAAACTAAGAATGGTTCAGCTTTGGAAATGGGCCTTTCTGCTTTCAAAGTTCTGGAGTCTGGAGTCTGGAGTCTGGAATATGGATTTCTCTTGCAAAGTGCTCCGCCAGCAATCGGTTGGCGGGTGAATGTGTGTGTGTTTTTAGGTCCTAGGCTGTCTCTATTTATGTATTTCCTAAAGGGGTGGGCATGCTGATTTATCCTAAGCACACCCCCTGATATTCTATTGGCTAGGGTCTTTCCTCTCCCTTGATTTGAGAAGAAAACAGAGTGTCATCATGACAATGTGTTTTATGATCCAGGGAAAACCTCCCCTTTGTCTTTGCACATGAAATCTACTTTTCCTATAAAACATATTTACAATTTTACAAACTTGATAGCAATAGCATATTTATATCACAGATTTTGTGGAGCAAGTATTCATCCAAGCCCCGTCGCGGTGAGAGCTTGGGTCTAGATTTGGCAATTTTTCGCTCTTTTGATCTGGTACCCAATGTCAGATTTGTCCTCAATTTTACACATATGTGCGCATGATATCTGGGCATAATATATTTCATGTTTTTGCCATCAATACAGTTGCTACAAAACCACAAATTCTGCAGTTAGGTCCTTGAAAATAGCACAGAGTTCTGAGTACTTTTAAAATGTACCCAAAAATTTCACATTAAAAATACTGTAATTTTACAAATTTTACAAATTTGCACAGTCCTTTGTCAGTGCTTTTCAAAAATATACTTTTCTGTGCTTTAAGAATAAACAAAACTGTCTGTTCCCACCCCCAAACTTTCTGGTGGCTCAAGAGGAATCCCCACCTCTTTCCTCTGGCAGGGGCTTCTGTTGAAACTTGCATCTTCATATCTTTTCAGTCAAAGAAGTCCTTTGTCTCTCCCCGGAGCAGCAGCCCAAATCCGTTCCCCTCTTCATCAACACCTGAATGTGAGTTCCTTGGCCAGAGAGCAGAAGGGAGGTGCCTTTTGTTGGGGCAAGCTGTGGAATTTGCTTTGTAGTTCTGTGGCTTGCCTCAGGTTACTTTAAACTCCATTTGTTAAGTTTTTCTTTGATTAAAATAAACTTATAATTTTATTTTAAAAGGTAGCAGGCGCACCTCTCCAGAAAGAACATGGCATGATAACCTGTTCTGCAATGAGAGTTTGCAGCACACACTTTTTGCTCACTGTACCTTTTAGAGATGGGAAATAACCATTTGCATATCAGTCTTTGTCCCGCCCACATGGGCAGTCCAGCACCGAAATGCTATGGCAATTCCTCTCTGAACAAGAGTACCAACAGCAACCCCATACACGTGTTTCAGCCTTGTTGGGCCTCACCAGTGAGGTGAAGCTGTGCCTCTCTGAGCACAGTGTGCAGGGAGTTCACGTCTGGTTGCCCCCAGGTACCTCAGGGTGACCAACCCAAGTTCCTTACAAATATTTCAAAAAAGGTAGCAGGCGCTCCTCTCCAGAAAGAACATGGCATGATAACCTGTTCTGCAATGAGAGTTTGCAGCACACACTTTTTGCTCACTGTACCTTTCACAGATGGGAAATATCCATTTGCATATCAGTCTTTGTCCCGCCCACATGGGCAGTCCAGCACCGAAATGCTATGGCAATTCCTCTATGAACAAGAGTACCAACAGCAACCCCATACATGTGTTTCAGCCTTGTTGGGCCTCATCAGTGAGGTGAAGCTGTGCCTCTCTGAGCACAGTGAACAGGGAGTCCACGTCTGGTTGCCCATTTTAAAACAGGCAAACAGAACTCTAATTGCAGTCTTTTGAAACATAGAGATTAAATAGTTGCAACCTATATTACTTTTGATGGCAAGTCACTTAATTCCAACCATTTGATTTTAACTGCACAAGTTTAAGCTTCCAATGCAATTAAATGACAGCTGTCATACAGACGGCCGGTGGTACTGTGCCCCTATTAGACAGATTTTCACAGACAAGCACACTTTTCAATGTAGATATTCTGGTGAGATTCTGCTTATCCTGACATGGTGTGCCCATGTTGATTCATTAATTGAAGTGATGGATAACACCCAGCAAGGATGTTGGATATTTTCTGATGTTTTTAACCATTATTTTGTAATCTCAGCAACCAAGGAAAAAAGGATTTCAGATCACTTCTGGGTTTCCTTGCAATAAAGCACTGCCGTTCATGTAGTTTCCATTTTCACTCTGTGGGCAGCCCAGTGACAGATTTCAGCATTGTGGTCTCCTGTTCCACCACTGACACAGGCAATGTAGATTGGCAGCCAACTTTCTGGTTTCACAGCGCAATTTTCATAGGTTTAGCACGCATAGGGCTTTTTGCAGCCATTTTGCTGATTCTGGTGCCATCAGCACGTCAGTGATTTTGCAGGGCAGAGCCTAGTGGGTCAGTACATCCCACAGGTGATATATATCGATCATGTACTATAACATCCTTTAATTCATATTGCTGATAAGTGAGTGCAAGGATGTTTGAGAAGATAGCCCTTTGAGTGAAGCACTTTCTGAGACAATATGCACTCATGTCTAAACCTGCATTTCTTTTTTTAATATATTTACATTTTATTATATTTTCGAGCATAACAAAAAGAAAAACACACATCAAGAACAATTCAATGAAAATAAAAACTGTACAGTCATATATCACAGGAATTGCCACAGTAGGAAAAAACATCATAATGTATTATATACGGGTAGAAACCTTTCTTATGCAACCATATTTAGGAACCTTCCCCAAATCTGATCAAATAAGTTAATCTTGTTATGTCTGTAAAGGATAATCCTCTCCATTCTGGCCACTTGTCTGAGGTTGAGGTCCATTCTACAAACTTAGGTCTTTCCACATCTTTCCACTTCCTTAGGATAACTTTTTTGGCAGAGTTAGAAGCCCTGTGAAACCAACATCTTTGGAGACATGTGAGCTCAGCCACCAATTCATCTTCACATAGAATCACACTTGCATAGTCAACATCCACATCAAGCAATAGAATCTGATTCATTTTCACTGACACCTCTCTCCAATAATGCCTCAGTTCATAACATTCCCAAATCATATGTTCAAACGTTCCTTTAGAGTGTCTGCATCTCCAGCAAGCCTCTGAGTCACGAAGGCCCCTTGCATGAAGCCTTTCTGGAGTCCAAAAAACGCTGTTCAAAATCTTAATCTGACAACTTCTCTCATTCATATTCAAGGATGTTAAAGCCACATTTTGGCAGACGTTCAACCACCTATCCTCACTCATCTCTCAAGAATAGATCTATTTGAGAATAAGTTTTATCCAGAGAAAAAGGAGTACTGTCTGAGATGTGGATTCTGTAATCTCCATACATATGTGAAGATCCACTCAGTCATTGGCTTCTTCAGGGCTTCTCTTTTGGACCTGCTGTCATTGTGTAAGATCCCCCCACTCTTATCCAACAGAGGGTCAAGTAAGACATTAAAATCACCCCCCACAAAAACATTTTCATTGACCTTTTGCAGAAACTGTGTGAGTTTTAGAAAGAAGGCACCATCCCCTCCATTTGGGACACACATATTATAGATACAGTAAATAATATTTTAAATTGTCATAATAACACATACAATTCTACCCTCCTTGTCTTTTTCATCCCAGATTTTAGAAATAGGCAGATTTTTCCTGATTAAGGTACATACACCCCTTGAACTAGAGGTGAAAGGAGAACAAAACTCATTGCCAACCCATTCCCTCTATCACTAATCTGCTTCCACCTCCAATAAATGTGTTTCTTTAAGAAGGGCTATATCAGCCACCAACGCATCAGGTTTTCTCAAAATCATTGTCCTCTTATTTACACAATTCGCCCCGTTAACATTCCAAGAAATTATCGTCAAAATCCCCTTATGTGTGACTGCCATGGAATTATTGTCGATAGTAACCCCTATGGTGAAACCTACAAACACACTATACCACACAACAAAGAAAACACTAATAGAAAAGAAACAAAACTCAACACTCTTGGATTTATTCAACCCAATCCTCTGGAACTTCCTGTCCACAGTTATGTAGAAAGAAACACTATTCACTCTCTCTTAAGAATTCCCATCATTTCAATTATACCTACCTGTCATAACCCCAGCTAATATCCAGAATTTCTCTTGTCTTGTTTCTCATTCCTACATTCCATCCCTCCAAAATCAACACTCCACCTCCTCATATCAATAAGTTCCATTATATTTTCAGTGAAAAAATAACCTCAAATTTTGAATACTTAATCATCCTGCATGATATTTCTTATCTACCAAGTATAATTTCGGGTTCTCACCACTCCCTCACCTTATTTTAAACTGCTTGCATGAACATGCATTTTTATGCAGACTTTGTAGTCATTATTCTGTTACCTATACTCCTGCAAGATATCCCTGACTCAAATGCATTCATAGACAATGTGATACCTTATCTTATGAAACTGAACTTTTCACGCCCATGTTATAAAATGTTCCCGCCACCCTGCAATTCCACCTGGCTGTCCCCACTGTCAAGCAAAGGTCCAAACTACCATCTCTATTTACTTCGATATAATCATTCCATTGATCACAAAACCCGTTCATTGAAACCTGTAACCCCCATTCCTCAGTCACTGTCCCTTTCGCCAACGCTAAGCACATTGCCTCATCAATGGGAGACACAAGTACTTGCTATCATACATCCCGTAACTACCATGTCATATTCCCCCATCATGTTATGGGCACCGAAATATCATCCCTTTTGGGAAAAGAAAACTGTGCACCTATTTCTGATTATTTGCGTAATACAGAGTAATGGGGACAAATCATCACAGGAAGAGCCATTTCTTGTCCCGTGGCAAGCCAAGCCTATGCAGAACCAGGAGGATACTAAGCAGTATGGAAGGTACAGGAATAGGGAACCGAAACTCAGCCAAGATAACACAAAGGGGTAGTCTGACCGCCCCGTTCCTTCTCACCTAGCGGGCCGAACTTCCAAATTAAAAAGTAACGTAACAAATTCTTACATGTGGAATTACTGGATGTCAATTATTTGCACAAGTAGCCCATGCGAAAACTGCACCATACACCATAAAGATTCAGACATACCCACGTTTGCCAGCATATTCCTTCTTCAGTGTTCATATTTCGATCACGTTATTCCCAGCTATCAAAGTACACATGCTGCAACAGTATGAGAAGGTGAATAACCAGCCCTAATTCCAAATAACTGGGGAAATGCTGCATCTCTGTTTAATCATTACAACAAAAAGCGATAAGTGCAAGCGTGGGCGTTTCTATCTGCCCATTTATAGTCAGGAGGTTCTAACACCTCCGTACATGAGTGAAGGTATGACTGTCCAGCGGGTGAGCACTTTATTTACTGCAGGATTAATGCCTCGATAAGTAACAAAGAGTGAACTAACCTGAAAACCAATCAAACGGGGCCATCCTGCCATGTCCCAACCCACCAACATATCATCCAATCCGAGCACGCGAGGGACCATCCGAAGATGCTGCCGGCAGAACTCGGAAGTGCACGTTACTACGCGTTACGTCCTGACACCTATACGAAATAGGGCCGTCATGCACACCAGCGTGAAAGCGTCAATTGTATCCAATAACAAGTGCTGTAACTAAAACACAATCCATCCCCTGGCCCAACGTATACATGAAAGTCAAACCCCATGACAAACGTGGACCACTGCTTAATCCGTCTCCATTTTTACAACACACTGCCCTATCCCCGGCATTCTATTATATTAGAAAAGCTCACCTAACCCCATCAGCCCTTAATCTATCACAAGCCTTTCTAAATCAGTATGAAAATGAAAATGAAAATGCCGTTAAGAAACGGTTGCAGCTAGAAAAGCGAACCATCAACAATAAGGCAAAAACTCATTATATTATCATTAAGATACAATTTAGAGGAACGAAAACATGTATTAAAAACAGAAAAACACTCTCAACTGTATGAATAATGAAAGACACATAAAGCAATATTCAATGAGTATCATTTCTGATCCTCTCTGCCCTCAGCCAGCGCTCAGCCTCAGATGGATCCTCAGTAGTTTTAACTTCTCCATCCAAAAAAATCTTAAATATGGCAGGTTTAACCAAAATGGTCTTGATATGTCTCTCCTGGACCAGGCTTTTTTCCAGTTTAAACGCTTTCCTTAACTCCACTATCTCCTTTGGATAATCCTGGTAGATGGTCAATGTGAATCCTTCCAGCATGAGTTTTCCTTTTTCCCTTGCCAGGCTCAAGATGTTCTCCATCACATTTAATTTTGTCAGTTTCAGGATGATTTGTCTGGGCTTGCCATCCACCATGTTCTTCCCAGCTCTGTATACAAAATCCAAATCGCCATCATTCAGCACCTTTCTTCCCAACACCTTGGCCAAGATCCGTTCAACCCTTGTAGCTAGATCTTTGTCCAGGATAGGGTTTTCCTTTACTCCAAGTAAGCGCAAGTTATGTATCCTCCTTTCTGCTTCCAACCTTAAATTCTTCTTTTTCAAGTCGGAAACCTCTGCACTCAGCTCCTTGTATGCACTGTAACCTCTAGCAACTTCAGAAGCCAATGAATGATACATTTTCAGTCTCCACTTTAGTCGTTCTGGTTTCTAGGAGACCAACTTGGAAGAACGCTCATTCAGAGTAATTTTCATTTCTCCTACATCCTCTGAGTCCTTCAGCAGCAAGGTGTAAAGGTCATTAATTCCAGGAGTTTCTTTCATATCACTTCCTTGTTTTGGCTTCTTAGGAGTAGGGTTCTCTGGTATCTCTATCTTCTTCTTTTGAAGATTATTCATATCTATCTGGTATATATCTATAGGCCAAGAAGGAGCAGGAGCAGTTGGCTTAAGCTGCTGCTCTGGTCACCAACATTTCAGAATCCATAAAACTTCATTTCTTAACACAGTGGACCAGCAGCAAATAGAGTTTTAGCTTGAACGTGGGGCAGTGATTCCTTTGCGAGAAGGCAAAAGGGGCCCAAGCCCATGGTCTACAGTTCGCTAGTGGCCACCACAGGGCTACATGATTTTAAGAAGTGAGTGCCTCATATTTCTTTCATGCAATTAACTACATCATGATATTGTAAAGTGCACTGCTGAGGCTACCAATTCTGAACCTCTACTATGTTCTGTGTTTATAGTAGTAGATACTGTATGTTCATGCACCCTATCTCACGTCATGTAGTGTTTTCATCTTTATGTGGTTATTATATTGATCATGCGTAAAACCCAAAGTTGAAATGCATATTAATAAATTAATGCTACACACATGCAAATTATGGCTCACAGTGTTATGACTTTATGCAGAGATCAGCGTTCAAACTCCTGATCAAAGTACCAAATTCAGGCTAAACTGAGCCAGTCTTTCCTCCCTCTGAGATCGGTTTAGTGTATTCATACCTTGGTGAGAGTAACATCCATAGTACTACAATACAACAGACTTGCAACAGATAGCCTTCATTTAAAAAATGGTCCTACATTAATTTTCCATTGTTCGTTTATTTGTGTCCAGTATGTTTGTGCTATTTTTTTCTTGATATTTTTCAGCAATTCTATTTTTTTACAAATTCTGTGAAAAAAATATTGCTGAAAAGTGCAAGAACAAAGTGCACACAAATACACTAGCAATGGAAATCAAACACTTTACAAAAAATAACACAGCATCGGTATAGTGCTGGTCTAGAGCTCTGTTCTTCCAAATAAGGGTTGTAAAATCTGTCAGCATTGGCCAATAAAGAGGATAAAATGCAGGTCTCCAGAGGTGATTAGGCAGCTAAATTGTGTAACAAAAGTGTTTAGGCCCGTATCACAAATTTGCCAGAAGATGCTATGGTAAACAAGGTCAAATAATGTTATCTTACTGACTTGTACTGTGTTGCCTTCAGTAAAAAGGTTTGCCTACTCACATTTTGGTTGTATTTGTATGCAAAAAGTTTGCTCTTTTTTCACATAGGCCACTTACGTGGAAGGGGCTTTGGATAGGCGAGAACCAACTGAATGTCACAGGCCTTTGGATGGCTTATTATCAGTTCTGCTTATTTAACACAATAAAACAGCTTGACTTTTGAACAATTTCAAGTTTTCTCTGAACATCATGAATAATATATGCAAGTCTCTTTGTTAAGTGTGATTAAAGCTTTGAAATACAGTAGTAAAACCCAGATGAGATGGTTCAGGATCAAATCAATTATTATTCTGGCACTTTTGTACTGTACTTTATTTGATGAAATGGGTAAAGTTGCATACATTCTCCTTTTGGAAAACATTTCTCTAATTTAAAAAAAAGCATATATTTTGTGCATTGGATTATTATGTGATTTGTATAGTTTCCAAGTCTCAGCTACAAAAAGGTCTTTTTTTACTTCATGAAGGAAATCATTTACAAATACTATGGTAACAGGAAATGTGAGACCATGTAGTCCTGTGCTGAAGTAGCATACTGAGCTCAGATCCCATCCTGTAATTGTGTTCTGTGTGGTCAGAACTTTTGAACGTTAGATTTAAATCCCTATTGAAATGTGAATCCTATATTTAGTTGTGCTCTGTAGGATTCTTTTGCTTGTCTTCTACATTCTGTTGGGGGCAACGCTTGGATGTAAAATATTGTAACCTTCGTTTAAATTGCCATCAAGCATGGACTACACTTTCCAGTAGCCCCGTTTCTTTGTAGATCATATCAGGCGCGTCAGTGCTGGCGCACCTTAGCCAGTTTGTGCCTGTATTTAAAGCACTCCTCTCTTGCCGTCGAGTAGCCAGTTGAAATTGTGTTCTGTGCGGACAAAACCTTTGAACTTTAGATTTCAAACCATATGAATTTTGAATCCTATTGTTAGTTGTGTCCTGTAGGATTCTGCTGCTTGTCATTAACATTCTGTTGGGGGAACGCTTGGCTTTAAAATATTGTGGGCCTCATCACGAGTTGGCCGGTAATAGCCCTACCACCAAACCCCCCGGCTCTATTAGCGCCGGATCACGGGTTTGGCGGAATGGTTATTGCCCATTCCCCATTGGGCCCATTCGGGAATTCCTCATTCCCCATTGGCCCCAATGGGGAAAATTTGCACGATTACCGCCGGTGGATTTCCCGCTGGTGGTAAACACGGCGTAAATCGGCAAATTTGCTGCGGAGGTCATGATCTGGCGGACCCTTAAATGCGGCAGTAATAGCGCTACCACGCATTTAATGGTTACCGCCAAACTCGTGATGAGGCCCAGTAACCTTTGTTTGAATTGTCATCACGTATGGGACTAAACTCTCATGCAGCCCTGTTGTTTTTTTAGATCACTTCAGGTGCATCAGTGCAGGCGCGTCTAAGCCAGTTTGTGCCGGTTCGTGCTGGTGTATGATGTATGGAAGGTTGCTCGACTGTCTGGTAAGATCTGCTTTCTTAGGATAGGCCCTGGTCTCTATGGGCGTAGTAGTGTTTCGTGTTTCTTTCTGCGTACACTTTCTTTAGTACCTGTACTTATATGGGGCACCACACTGGTTTTAGACTACTCTTAGACATACAAAAAGCTGCACGGGAAGCATAGTCAAAAGTACATCAACACTACATAGTAGGATTTTTCATCTAACACCCCAAACAAACCATCAATTGCGGTTAATATCAATTAGAGTGGGCCACAGATTTCTGGTCATAATGCTCCAGTCCCAAGCGGCTTTCTGTCTTTTGCTGTGTGTTCACCATTGAATACAATATTTGCCATTGCCTCTGGTAAGGCGCCTGTCAGTAACATTGCAGGCTTATTGTCTTCGTCCCAGCCAGCCGAGCAATATATGCCCGTCTGCTAGCATTGCATAGCCCCTTCTCTCTTTCATGCAGTCAACGACTCCTATTCTATGGATGTCAGAACTGCTGTACATGATTCACCCCCCACTACTTCTAATACTCATTTAAGCGACACTAACTTCAACACTCTCCCTGTTGTTGTTACTGGCCGAATGGTAGAACAGTCCGATGTAATGAGCACTCCTGTTGAAAGTGATATTGTAACAGTCACATCCAGTGAGGCAGTTGCCTCGCAAGATGCTAGTTTAGATTGTCATACAATCAATCCATCCCCAGCAACAGTTGTTATAGATGGTAGTATTATTAAAATGTCTCTTTTGAACACCTGGTCTCTGAATAAACATGCCATTGATATTCATGACTACGTTTTAGAAGATAGTATTGTTGTACTAAGTTTAACAGAAACATGGCACAAGGATTCTAGTGGGCCTACAATTGACCTGGCTGTATCTGCAGGCTACGACTTATTTTCCAGGAATCGGGTGTATGTGAACAGAAGGGGGGTTGCCATCAAAGCTGGTAGAGAACTTCATCTTTTTGAAGTGCCCTGCTCTTGTAATGTTTGTGAAATTATACATGTCAAATTAAATCCATTTCACAACAGCTGAATTACTCTCATTCTTCTTCATCGTCCCCCTGAAGGCATACCTATTTTCAATGATGACATCATCCAGTTATGGGATCATTAAATAAGCCGAATTGGGGCTACTGTTTTGCTGGGGGGTTGAAATCGATGGCGAAGCACTGCCGACAAGGATTGATTTTCCAGTTCATAATAATGAACGCACTCATAATAAAGGTAATATTTTGAACTGAATAGCATCATGCAATCTCAGCATAAACATTACGAATAGCAAATCATGTATTTGGTCTGATTATTCGTTTGTGGAATTCCATATGCAGCTCCCGGAGAAACCAAAGTGTAAAACGAACAAACATAAACAAATCATATGTAGGAATTATTAGAAAATCAAAATCTGTGATCTTTCTAAGAGCCTTAATATTCTTATAGAATCCACCATGGATTCAGACTCTCTGTGCATTCTTGCTGTGTCATATAGAACATGTATGATGCGATATCCAGTTAAAATTTCGAATTAACAATTTCGAATGCCTTTTTGTCGGAAAAAAAATGTTGAAAAAAAAAATGTTGAATATATATTTTTTTATTTTATATGTTTTTTTGGGTTTAGTTAGTAAAAAAAAGGTCAATAAAAAAACGCGGGTTTGGGGGGGAACACCCCCATTAAAAAAAAAAAGATTCAACCTTTTTTTCCGGCATTTTTCATTCGAGAAAAAGGCATTCGAAATTGTGACATTTGAAAATGTCACTATAAACCGTATGATGCATTTGTTGGACTGTGTAGCCGCTATGAGGATGAAAACTGTAAGGGACGGTCCTCACCATAACAACTGGTTTAATCTAGACTTAGAAGATCTTGAAAAGAAAAAAAAGACAGGACAAATGTGCCTGTCAGAAAACTAAAACAGATGCACATAAAGCTTTATGTAACACGCATGAAGAAATCTATGTCAGCAATCTTTGAAGCTAAGAAAAATTACTTTGTCGATAAGATTCCCACTGCTCAGGAGAAAATGAAGAAAGATATGCTTATGAACGACCTGTCTGTCTACTCGCCCAACAATTCTCAGGAACCAAAAGAAATGCTGAGTCACCTAGATTTTACATGCAATCCCATCACAGTGGCTGACATGAAAAAAGTACCGGGTAAATTGCTCCTTTCTTCCTGTTGCGGGGACATCATTCCTTCTAAATTTATCCTAGGGAATAAAATAATATTTTCCCCTTTTTTGCATGGTTGTTAACACATGTTTGGCACATAATTTTGTCTCGATGTTATAAAGGAGGTTATAGTAAGTGTTAGGGGGGTTTTCCTAAAGTCCACTTCAGGTAAGACTTCATAAAACTATACCTTGGTATACAGGTCCCCAACTCTTAGTATAAGTCTGTACTACCCAGTACAGGATCTTGGTAGAATGGCAGAGCAGCCAGGCTTATCATAGGAGGAAGATGTGAGCTGTAGGTAAGTACACTGAACCCAGTAAATACAATAGTCCAAAGAAACACTTACACACAACATTTTATGTTAAAATATACATGTATTATATTTCCACAAGTAAGGTACATAAATACTTAATTCACTAACCAACACGCATAGGAATTCTTAATCATACTTTTCAAAGGCCATTGCTTCAATGGTAGTTTCTCACGGTTACAATTGTTACAGAGTTTGACACTAATGACAGTTCTACCGAATTATCGGTACTATCGCGCACTCGTGTTACTTCACAGATATACAGTAATTGAATTTAGTTAGCAACACCACATAAGATAAAGTCTTTTAGGAAGGAAAAAGGATGGTTAATTACAAAGCAGCAGAGCTTAATATTTTAGAGCTACTTTTCAGACTAACTCTTTAAAAGTCCAAGCCCTCGCTATACGAAAAAGTCAGTGTAGGAGCAGATCCAAAGTCTTAAGAAGTAGCAGAACAGCAAAGGTTCCTCAGGATACTTTCAGTCTCTAGGATACGCTACTTAGCAATATAACACAATGAGGGGGACCCTGCAAAAGGACTCCCTAAAGGGACACAAGCTGACATGCTTGGGTCAGAGGTCGAGGGGACACCCTGGACACCTCTTCACGCACTTCAGTACCTCTGGAGAGACTTCTTGGTTCAAACACTTGTGTATGGGTGCACTATAAATAAAATATCATATCATATCAAGGTAAATTATACCTTTCACCCCACAGTACCTTAGATTAGAAGAAATGCTTGTAGGTGGATTCTCCTTTGTGCAGCAGCGACAGACCCGGTCTCCTGATTTCTCGGTCTGGTGATTAAAAGAAGGACTCTGAATGGGATGTCTCAGCAGCAGTCTCGAGAGAGTACCCTTTGCATGGATTTCTTCAGTGTCCTTGGTTGGTCTGCAGTTTGGGCCCCTTTTTCTCAGCACCAACAAAGGACGGTATTTGCCCGATCGATCTTCTTTGCTTCTGAATTCTTGAACTCCGGTGACGGAACTTAGATGAGTTGGATCATGCCTCTGGAGGTCCAACTGGATCTCACCAAGGTTCTGGATGAAAATCGGCCTTTCAAAGATGTTGCACTAAAAATGGGTTGGAGGTCTCCTGGTATTCGTGGTCTGCAGCTATGGAAAGGCACAGCACCTCAGGAGATGGCTCAATGTGTAACTCGTCTCGGGGCTGGCTGGTCCCATCAGCCAGAGGGAAGGAGTTGTCCTCTTCAAAGCTCCTCTGTCAATTAGAACAGGGTCAGGACAGCAGTAGTCGCTTCACAGTGATTGGGAGGGTCTTCAGGTGTCTCTGGTTGTCTTCAGCTTCAGTTATTCTTTTCCAGTGGTCAACTTGCCTTTCATCTCAGTAACCTCACCTTGTATTCAGTTTTCCCACACACTACTCTGCAAACTCTCTCAGCATTTTACAGAAAGGGGGGTGGCTGACCAATGAGGACAGCCAACCCCCCATTGGGAACTGGTTGCATTCAGACACTATGGTAGAGGGAAGGGTAGTGAATAACTCCTCCCCCATATCCTGCCTACACAGACACACTGGAGCCTAGGCGGAGACACCCAAGGGTTCCCGCCAAAGGGAAAACACACACACAGACCTCCGCCTTCCAGAATGGTAGAAGAAGGGCTAACAAAGAAAAACTATGACAGAAATGGCAAAAAAATAAAAGATCCACTATGTTAGAACATAGGTGACCCTATTGTGCACAACCGAGACTGTGCATACAGTCTGTGGTAAAAAATAGCATAAAGTTGGTAGAACATGTCCACTGCCACCAGCAATAACTATAGGGTTGTCTTTCTTTATTTTATTTATTTGTTTTGGTTTATAAAAGAAAACCTTTACAAAATGACAACAATCTCAAAAGATGATTCCATGAAAAAAAGAAACCAAATTCAAAAGAAAAAGAACAAACCAGAAGAAATAGAAAACAAATATAAAACGAATAAAAAACCAACCAATGGGTCCCTCCAGGAACAGGGGTCCAAACAGCAAATATTTCAAAGTATCAAAAAATGTTCTTTTACGTTATAATGGCACTTATTTTCAATACTTGTACTATTGTTGCTGTTAACATAATCTCTTGAGCAGCAATCATTCTGTCCCAAAAAAACTCTTTCCTCCTTGGCCACAAATATTCTGAAAAGCAACAGTCTGGCTTCCCAAGTGCCTTCACACTCCATTAATAAGTGTCTTATTGTTTGTTTGCCAGGAGGTACAAAATGTTCACAGAACTTTCTTGCCTGATCCCCTTGGTTTCTTCTTGCTAATATTTCCCCAATACACGCCACATTAAGTCTGAGTCTCAGGAAGTTGTTTCTTATTGATCTATCCGGGAACTTTTGTAGATATAGGGTTGTCTATGTGACTAAAAAGTCACAGGCGCAGAGAGAAGGGTGATACTTGTTATCTCCTTAGCACTCCACATAAGGAGGCGTGTGCTAATCTCTCATAGTATAGCGTTTTAGGAAGAATATCAAGTTCCCCATTATGCATAAGTACTGTAGTTACTAAGGATACAGAAAGAATCTCAAAGGAGAACCCAAAGGGATCCCAGCAACAATGCACATAAAGTGCGGTGTGCTGCAAAAGTGAAACACATATGCCTTTAAAGAGATATGGAGGAAAGCAGACTCTATAGTAAAAGTAAACAGAGTCAACAGAGTTCCAAAAGTCAGAACAAATAATAATTAAGGAAGGGAAACAGGCTCCCCTCATTCAGGATAGAAAGAAAAAGGTCTAGAAGTACAGTAAAAAGTGTTGGAGGTCTCACTAGGAGAGGGGATGAAGCATAACAATGATACATCTCCCTAACAGTAACTCCTTTGGTAAATAAAGTGGGTCTTAATCCTAGAGATACAGTCAATTGTAGGCCCATTACTAAATCATGGCACTGAGAGTGTGTCAGAGTGTGTCATTAGATCTACAGACTAACATGCTAGACATCTTGGACAGGGGTAAATCTGGGCTGCTTTCCTATTGGGCCTCTCAGCAGCCTTTGACCTCCTTGATCCTGAACATCTACTAACCACTCTTGATGCAGTAGGGAGCTGTTGTAAATATGTGCATTGGATCTGTTCATTCTTAAGCAATAGGCAGTCCATGGTGCACTGGGGTGATGCCACCTGAGACTCCGCTCTTATATATTGTGGCATTCCTCAGGGTACGTTTTAGTCGCCGGCACTGTTTAATGTCTACATCAAGCCACTCCGTGACTTTCTCTCCAACATAGGAGGTCAGTTTACAAACTATACCAATGACACACAGCTGTTGTTTGAATTGGACCGTACGTATGAGACGGATGCTGATAAATTGAGTCACATCTATACAACTATTAAGTACTGGATGTCATTAAGTTGGATGTGTCTTAACAGCTCTAAGACTAAGCTTCTGATTTTTGGATCCCTTCAATCCAGGAATAAACTTGATGCTCACATTTTGTTATAGAGGACTTTACCATTCCAGTTCTTAACAAAGTGAAGATGCTTGGTGTCTTTCTGGAATTGTCTCTGGATGCGGATACACATGTTAACTACAACATAACAAATTCCCAATACCATCTAAGACTCCTCAGATGGATTAAACAACTTGTCTCATTTGTCTGTGTAACCTTAGCTCGAGCTACTGTGCTACCTAGGATTGATTATTGTAATGCTCTTTTAGGGGTGCATTAGCAAATGCTACACCGATAAGCTATGGGTAGTAAAGAATGACACCGTTCGCACTGCTAAAGGTCTATCTCGCAAAGCTCGCATCTCAGAATCCAGGAAAGAGCTACATTGGTTGCCTGTGGCCTCTAGAGTGCAGTTTAAGATAGTCACCCGGATACACAAATGTGCATATGGTAAAGCTCCCACATAACTCAGGGATAGATTGATTAGATATGAGCCTAGAAACACTTGTGTACAGGTGCGTTATAAATGCCATACCATATCATATCATAAAAGAGTTCTACGTTTTAGCAATACTAGCCTCCTTTCCTTTCTGGGTTAATGGAAATGGCAGATCTTTTCCAGTGCTGGCAACCTCTGCTTGGAATTCTTTGCCAGTTAATCTGTGCTAGAAAAGCAACTTGCTGTCTTTTTGGAAGCTTCTGGAAGCTTGTTCTAATGAAATCATTCTTTCTCTTGACACTCTAATGCTCCTGTCCGGTTGTGGTGTTTTGTGTCTTGATTGTTGGTGTGCGCCCTGATGCCTGTGGGCTATAGCACATAACAAATAAATAAAATAAGATTAAAAAAATCTTCATTTCCTGTCCAAAGTCTGTGATCCTGTGCAACTCATTCAACCTCACGGTCCCCAACCTGTCTCAATTGCCATTGGCTCAATCTTTCAGGCTACTGAGCACATAAGCGTGATTTGGTGGTCAGTGTAGAATTTACAGAAAAGCATCACCCTATAATGTTGCTTCATATATAATAATAGTGATCATTGCTATACTGCACACCGCAAAGTAAATTTTGTCTTTGCTCTCTAAAGGCAAAACCTCTTGAAAGACTTGTCAGTCTTCTAATCGCAGTCTTCATTTTCTATGCTGAATTATAGGTATCCTTTTTATATGGCTGCTGATATGTGGCCTGCCTCTATACTGACTTGAATGGAAGACCATTGTGCCTTTAGGATTTTACCAGAGAAGCACAGTGGAAAATATGTGAGACATATGCAGTTATTGAAGAACAAAGGCAATGAAACTCACAAAAATACTTTTATAGAAGATGGCTAGCAGGACTAATGCCATACCCTGTAAACCAGAAATAAATCGTGCTACCATGGTTTCATGCTGTTGGAAGCAAATGAATTGGGCACTTGAAAATTAATTTGGCAGACACTATAATTCAATGTGTCCCAGCCATTGGTGGTGCTACCATCTTTACTTTTGATCAATCAATGTATTTAAATTTTTAAAAAGTAACACTAGGGTAGTCATTTTGCGTTTTAGTTAGCCATAGAGCATGAAGACAGGAAATATATTGGTGTTTGTGCATTGTTGAACGCTTCATAGCTGGCGAGACAGAGAAACCACAGAAAATGTAGTCTGTAGATGTGCTGTTATTATTGAAAGTTTTGCATTGCATTGCAATTCATGACGTGGCCACAGGGCTCTTTCAAATAATGATTGATTTTACATTTGTGATAGAAACAATTTGTTATGAATAAGGGCCATTTATGATTTCGGCGGAGGGGCAATGCAATGTTCCATGGGCTAAGTGCTGTTAATAAAAATATGTCAGTGCCTTCCACCCCGTTCTTGTTAAAGATCCTGGACAGGGTGGCCTATAATCAGATTGCCAGTTATTTGGAACAAAACCAAATCTATCATAAATTTCAATCAGGATTCCGTTTGAATCACGGCACCGAAACAGCTCCTACAGAGAATGGATGGTGATCATATTTCCCTTCTCATGATTTTGGACTTGTCAGCTGCTTTCGACCTGGTGGACCATAACATTCTGTCCACCAGGCTAAGGCAGTTTACCAATTTTTCTGATGAAGCAGTTGATTGGGTCATCTATTTTTTGAAGAATAGACTAAATAGAGTGGCCAGCGACATTGCAGAAGCAGAACCGACCATACTTACGTATGGGGTTCCCCAAGGTGCTTGCGTGTCGCCTTGCTTCTATAATATATTTATGATTCCCTTTTTTCAGATGCTCGAGAATGAGGGGATCATATTTTCGAACTATGCGGATGACACCCAATGTGTCATCCCCATATCAGGTTCCCATGCAGAAGACGAAGCAAGGATTAACGAAATATATAAGAAAATCCAGGAATGGATGGTATTGAATGGCTTAGCTCTTAATAGCTCAAAAACGGAGCTTTTAATTACAGGCTCAGAGACCAAGCTAGACAAATTAGGTCCTAGCTATAAATCATTCATTATTGATGACTGTTACATTGAGGTTATGAGCAAGGTGAAAACCTTGGGCATTTACCTGGATAAAAACCTTAACATGAATGCCCAAGTGAACAATTTGGTCTCATATTTTCTCAAATTGTTTCGCTGCTTGAGACCCTTCATTTCAGAATCCAAGGCGGAAACTGTGGCAAGGGCCATAATAGGCTCTAAGATTGACTATTGCTGCAGCCTACTCATAGGGTTGCCGGTTTCAGACATCCACCGGTTGCAAGTTATTCAGAATGGAGCAGTCAGGGTTGTGAAAGGCTTATCAAAAAGAGACCATGTGTCGGAGGCTCGGCGCAGCCTCCATTGCTTACGGGTAAAAGCGAGGATTATGTTTAGATTGCTTCTTATCACCCAGAAATGCATACATGGAGTTATGCCACTATATCTAAAAGAACTAGTCTTAGTAAAAAATAACATCTGCTCCCTGCGTTCCGATGAAACAAACACTCTGGCCATGCCACGTGTGAAAACCAAAAAATTCAGAGACTCAGCCTTCATCTCAGCAGCCCCTCTGAATTGAAACTCATTGTCTGTTACATTGAGGACTATTACCTCTCTTTTCGTAGGTTGGATTCTCATCTGTGCTTTCTCTCTGTATACAAACCCTTTGCTTCTATTTGGGTTTTACCCGCCTGTCCGTTTGTGTATTGTGAATGTTTTGTTTCGAAGCGCCCTTAAGCCCTAGGGTACCCGGTGCACTATATAAATGTTAAACATAAACATAAACACATGTGCCATGGTCCTACCCTTCTGACAGACAGCTTCTTCAGGACATCTTATGTGACAGTCCTTCCTAATCATAGTAATCATGCTGGACTCATAAAGACCATTTGGTCCTCTCATAATTCCAGTAATTTTCTCCAATGCACTAACACTGGAACTGTGAAATGCAATAGAAGAATTGGCCAACATTAGAAGAATAAAGATGCAGAATATTTCACACTGTACCATCAAAGTTGTTGGATTAATGACTGAAAATATCTTTTCACCCTTTCTGCTTTCCAGTTTACCAAACTTTATTCTTGTTTAAAAATGTCACAACGCACACCACAATGACCAAAATCTGGAATACAAAATGACTTGGATCCCATCAGAGACATTGCCACTAAGACACCACAGCTACGTGGTTGGAGACTAAATATAAGGGTACAAAAAGGATCTTTTTTTTTAACTGTGCAAAATGATAACTGTCCTGCCCTACCTACTCATATTGAATGATGGCTTTTTAATAATAATTGTGTATTTCTACAAATATACGTTTGTACAAATACTTAAATCACGGTGTCAATTGGTTTCTTTTGTTAACAAAAGATATTATTGAAAACAAAAAGAGTTAAAAATTAATGTAGAAACTGAATGTTGGCATCTTCCACCTTTGTGTCGTGGTAGGTGATTGCATAAATGCATTTAGAGTATGTTCTTCTGCAGCGGCCGCAGGCCTCAACAGCATGAACGTTTGTTCTGGTTTGTGTCACTAGAGCAACGACGCTAACTCACTCGTGTCTGGCTGTCCATTACCACAAGATGGCAGTGGTGATCCAGGGTGGGTCGCAGTGATAAGTGCATTGACATTTAAGTGATTCTCAGTAGAAAACACATGTATAATACATTGCTATAAGATGCAGAATGGATGTACTGATGATGGCCAAAACCATACTCTACTACCAGATGTTAAAGTGGTTTAAGCAGAAAGGAGAGGCAGGAAAATCCTGCACTCAATAAGGGAAATAGTTAAAGTGAAAGGCAAAACCTGGTTTATTAACAATCTAACATAAAGCAGGGACAGCATACAAGCAATTGAGTCGCAACTCTCAGAGGTTCTCATACAAAAGAAATTCACTACTGAAATTATACTACGATCTTGGTTACAAAAACCTATGGGGTGGAGGGATTGGTCAAGGGAATAGACTATGTACATATTACATAGGGGTTAGCCTTCTTATTGGTTATTACATATCTGATGGCTCCCCCTGAGATCTAAATAATAGTGAATACATGCCATCTCTACAATAAGCTATTGGTTTGCATAATAGATAATGTACGGCCTAGCATTGGGGTTTTCATTGGTTGGCATCTTTCTGACCAACCTTGAGCAATTGACAGGTTGTCAACACATGAGCCAGACGGGAGTAGGGGAAGAGAGGCCTAGGAACTATTTTCCTTTCAAATAAAAAATATACTATTCCTTATTCCTAGGCCATGAGCCAGAGTGACCTCTTTGTAGTTGACCTTGCAAGGCGCCTCAATTCTGAGAATATGTGGGGAGTCGAGGCAGGTGCCTATCTTTGTCTGGGGCTACTGAATAGACAGTGTTCTTGAGTTAGGAGTCATGTGTAAGAGGACCATGTTTTGAATTATTTCACCCTGCATGTACTTAGAGTTTTAGCTAATATAAGTGTGTGTCATTACTTTTCTGACCACTAGAGACTTAGTTGATCCATTCCTTATGAAGATTTTAGCTAATAATTATTCTGCACCTGGCATTCAAAAGCTGGATGTTCTTTAATTAATCTCAGAAATATATGTCTTGTGACATGGGAATTATATCTCACGCTCTCTTCCAATCCGTCAAACACTCCATAATTTCTCAGTAACCTTAGATGGGCCCGCACAGCTACTGTCAGTGCCCTGCATGCGTCTGTATTTCAATGATTTAAGCCGTTTGAGCTTCATGAAGCCTTGAGGACTTTCATTCAGTTCAATGTTTGCTGCTGCTTCCATTTTGAAAAAGATGGTGGCCCATTGCTTTCACATTTCTATGTTAGTGAGCTATGTAAGTCTATCGTTAGTGTTGCATTTCAGCTTATACATTGAATCATCGAATATGTTTGTCATTTCTTTATGGTTGCAAGCAATATTCTTTGTGTATAAATCCATATTTGACCTATTGTCCGTGTTTCTTTATGGTGATTGCATATTTGCTTTGTGTCTATTGCATTTGCGCATGTCAGTTAACAGTGAGTTTGCTTATTCTCAGTATCTTTAGTTACATCAGGTCCATTTCCTCCTGTATCTGCCTGGGATAAGGCCAGTATGGTCACCTTAGTGAGTAGCTTTTCTCAACTATGCAATATTTGGTTGGTGAGGGGCAGCAGCTATGAATGACGTATTCATCTGCTTGTCCAACATTCCCCCCTCTGGTTGAGTCTGCAACCATGCCCCTTTTCATGCCCTCCCCCACATAAGGTATCCTGGGCATCATATCTTAGTCACCCCCCTCAGGTTGTCTGCATGTCTTATGTGTTCATCCACACTGCAGGTCACATAGCAGCACCCCCAGTCTGGCTTGCAAAATACCCATCGTCCAATGTAATTACACAGGTCTGGGGGATAAGTAAATCTTGATCCTGGAGGTGTAATAGGGCTTTTCTCTTACTTGGGCACAGAGTGGGTAGTCTGTTTAAGTATACTCATGTGTAGGTACCTTCAAGTCTATTACTATTCCCATTCCAACTGCTCCTTTGGCAGCCTTTTACACCCATGTAATGTTATTCTTAGAACATAGAAGGCCAGTAGAATGAATACTACTATGGCAATTAGCATCTTATATACACGTTATAAATTCCATATCATATCATATCTTAAATGCATTGGTGGCCAGCCAGGAGGGCATCCAGGAGAACAGATAATCCCACTAGTCATCATTTTCAGGTTCATCCGTCTCCTCCATTTTTGCATGCAACTCGGTTAAAGTTAAAGTGGCTATGGCCTCTGAGAGCGTCCCTCTTTCCCCATCGTGGGTAGATGTGTTCATGCAGCAAGAAGGCCCGATCTTTGCTCAGACACCACCCTCCATGGCTGTTATTAAATCAAGGACATACTTGTTCTGAAGGGTCCTAAGCCTGATTTTTCTTAGCTCATCCCCTATGGCATTGCAGCCTTTCACAGTTGCATTCATTGTTTGCAACAACACCCATGTTGTTATTTGCTGCCATTTTCCATTCGCAACTGCCTACAACCCGGGAATAAAGATGAATGGGAAAATTATTGCTGTCTTGCTGAAAAACTTGTGCTTATCTTGTACATCCTCATAGGCCTTTATTGATTTTCTTGAGTAATAATTCTCCCTTTTACTGCATTTGAGGGTGAAGGATCTCTTATTTTCTAGGTATGTATTCATTTGGTGAAAAAAACACCAATTTGTATGTAACTCTGGGGTATTACCAGAGCTGGTGCACTTAAGAAATTAATTGTACTATGTAACATAGGCCTCGCCAATTTGGGGGCAGTTGCATGTATGCTTTTGAACCACAAGCCCAATAGTGATCCATCAGCACTGATGTTCCTGTCTTCATGCCTTGTACAGGAAAAATGTGTTTGCACCAAGTATTATTTCCAGCATTTATTGTACCATTATTTGGGAAGCATAGAGTGGCATTTTTCAGAGCTAGTATCTGTACAGGTCCCCCTCATTATTGGCCCATGTGAGTACATTTGTGATTATGGGCCATAGGTCAATGCATGCTACATTTGTGCTTACCATGACCTCTTCCTATTGCTCCAAGACCGCTAGTGCTTTGCATACCACTAGTCCTCCAGTTCACCCCTCAGATGTGAGTACAGTTACCTTTATCTGTAATTAGCCTCCCTCCCAACATCCAGGTATCTCCTTCCCATTCTTATTGTTGCACTGGAGCATCTTATTTTCTTCTATATAATCCCTACTTCATTTGTTTCAAATGGTATACTTCTTATCACCTTGTGCCGTGTCTCTGCCTTTATCATCATTTTCATCTCTTGTATGTAATTATCTTCTTGTGTGGATTTTGATTTGTTTACTAACACTAGTGAAGCAGTTTGACCATGGAATTGTCCTCTAGTCATACAAAGTGCAAGGTATGTTAGGCAATGTGCTGTGTTCACGGGTACTTCTCTTGCTATAAAAACTCTTGATGCACTCATGGCCTAAGGGATAAGAGAGCATACATAACAGTTCTCATCTGACATCTCTCTCCCCACTCGGGTCATGTGCTGGTACCACACACTATTAGTGACTTGAGTGGAGTTGGTCATATACGAGTTCATGTGTTCAAAGTCATTCATCACGCTCCGATTAATATTTTTACTTTGCATAGTGACTACAGGAAGCTCTTGGGTGACACTTTCATCAGTCATGATGATACGAGTTATGTTGCTATATTGGTTCCAATGCATTATAAAGGACCAGTTCTCTTAATGCAAAGAAGATACTAAAATTGACCCTGAAAAATGTAAACAATTTTGCTAAATGCATTATTTCCAATGTATCCACTCTTAGCAAATAATCAGGTGCATATTACGTCTGTGAGCCAAAAGCGAATGTCTAACAAAATTGAAAAGTCCCATTCTCTACCAGAAATTCTCTTTTTTATGTAAATGTTGACTGGAAAAATTGTGTAAATACAGCAAGAAAAATCCTTTAAAAAATAAAGTACGTCTTGACATTCACTAGAAGAACAGCGAGGGCCATATTTCTCGCTCCTAAAGCAGAAAAGATATTTACTAAATGAGCTAGGGCAATATGAAATATAAATTGTTAGAGGATGCATTTAGTGTATTTATTTTTTTCTTTCTTTAAAGTGTTACTCCTTGTCTTGTGCAGGTATTGTTGGAAAAAGTGTCCGCTAGGTCTCCTCTATTGCTGTATATTATCAAAAGGAACATTGCCTTTTTTACAGTTCTAGTTGCTGGTTTGCTTTAGTGACTGATCTCGTCTGTATTTGTCTCATCTCTTATTCATTTTCATATTCAGGGGGTTGCAGCAGGGGGTTCTCTCATATGTAGGGTTTGATGTCACAGAGGTGTGGCCATGTCTGTCTTCCTTGCACCTTTACAGCTGTTAGTGTCACTTCTTCCACAACAAAAGGTCATTCGAACATTGGCTTGTGCCAGTAGCTGGTAAAGCTCCTTCAAAGTACTTTGTTGCCTGCGTACAGAGCAAGTGGTTTTAGACCTGTTGTAACATCAATTTGTTTGTTGTCTTCATCCGTTTTCATTGACCTCCCCTGGCATGCATGAAGCTGTCGACAAATAAAAGTAACACTTTCCCTCATGGCAGTGAAATAATCATGCATTTTAGTTCCCTATACATTTGAAACACTATGGGAATTAGTTTGTGGTTGAGTGGGAGTCCGGTGATGGTCTTGGCCGGGCTGATTATGTAATGCAAATAGGGATAAGGTTAGGCAATGGAGCCATCCTTTTTTCAGTGTCATTTTTAGTTCGGCAATGCATTCCTTGAGGGGGCTATTGGGGCAGTCGCAAATACAATTTGCTTGTGGGTGGTAAGCAGAAGATAATGTGTGCTTAATACCCAACAGAATTGTGTTGTGCTCAAAGACTTAATTTACAAAATGTGGTCTGCTGTCAGAGCAGAGTACTTTGCACACTCCCCACCTTAGGAACACCCCATGTACAAGGAATTTTGCATGTGGCATCAGGATGTGCGCATGGACTTGCTTCAATCCACTGGAAAAAGGGACGTACGACTGCTAGCATATATCTGTAGCCATTACAAACTTGGAGCTTCCCTACAGAGTCTATATGCAAATGCTGGAATGGTCCAGTAGGGCGAGTATTGCTTCTCTCACTGTCCATAGGGTGTGTTCAGCAGTAAATTGCTGACAAGTCAAACAGTTCACAATTAACTTGGAAACATGTTCTGCCAGGTTGGGCACAAACTAATCTTCTGAGATCAAAGCAGCAAGACACTTTTTTGTTGTATGTGTTGGGTGATGTAGTTGATCTAATGCTACTCTAGGTAATCCCAAGGGTATAACTGGTTTGTGGGTGCTGTCTTGCAGCCACATTGCATCTGTGGGGCACAATGAGCACCCCCTTTGTTTCCACAATTCTTGCACCTCTGGTGGTGCTCTTCCCTATAACTCAGTAATTTGGGCTATGGTTAGGTATTAAAGCCTTATTTCATTAACATGTTTCATGCCTGTGTGTATTTATTTGGTGCAGTATCAAATGCAGTTATTTCAGGGAAATGCTCTGCCCTTTTTGCTTCTAGATCAGTGGCTTTGTTGGCAATGGAAACTAAATCTGTATCTTTGATGTGGGCTGTGCACTTCACCACAGTGATACCCTATGGGAGTTGAAGTGCGTTTATTAGCCTGTCCAATAGTGGCGCATGTTGCACTGGTGTGCCGTCTGCGTATAAGAAGCCATGCCTCTTCCAACGTGATAGTCCCGTGTGTACTGTTGATGTCACGTAGGCGTAGTCGGAATATGCTGTTACTGCCTCCTCTTCATGCATTTCATGTGCCAAAATGAGCGCTACCAATTCTGCAGCTTGTGCCAAAAAATGCAATGGCAATCTTGCACTTGCCACTGTCTAAAAGTTGCCATTCAGTCTCACTTTTTACCACTGCAGTCCAAGTGTGCCTATCACCCATGCTTTGTTCAATTGATTAGGACCCATCAATAAAGAGGATTGTCCCCCTTCCTAGTGCATTTTGCTTAACATGTGGTACATCGTCATGATATGCAGTGTACTTGTTGCAGTCATGCACATTATAACGGAAAAGTGCCAGTGATAATGTTGTTCTTGTCCATCTGTGGCCATGGAATATATTGCAGCCATCCAATATCACTTTCAACTCCTTCATCATCCTCCCTGTACTCTAAATCTAGTTTCCTAAGGGAACTTGTTAAACTCATTAACTCTTCAATTTGTGTTCCTCCCTTCGCCTTGCGGAGACCCTCCTCGTGTCTTTGTGATGGTACTTGCTCCATCCCTTCTGCTGCTGCACAAATTACCAATCCTCCTTTGCATGGCTTCTCCCTCATCTTCATCTTGAAGAATATGTTTTTTAAGTATTTCGTCCACTTCCTTGCTGCATCTTTCCCAACTTCTTTGTTTTTCTCTTAATTCCTGCATTTTGTATTTCTTGTTATCCGAAACCGTACGTCCCCTGACAATCTCATTGATCTCTTTTCGTCTCATTTCCTTGCTTCTTTCTATTTCTAATTGTCTCTCCCCATCTCTTTGTTCTTCTCTTTTCCTTTCCTTTACCCCTTCGCCATTTCTCTTTCCTTTCCTTGTTTTCTCTCCTTCTCTCTGTCTGCCTCTAGCTTTGTTTCCTTCTCCTTCTCTTCTTCATATCTTCTTTCCCATTTCCTTTTCTTTTTTCACCTGTTCTCTTTTCTCTTTCCCATTTTTCTCTTCCACTTCCTTCTCCTGTCTTTCTCCAACATTCATTTCTCTTTCTTTACAGTCATTCATACTTCTTTCATTTAATTTTAGCATTAATTGCCCTCCCAAACATTTGTTCGGGGCAACTGTCATCTCCTTCCTATTGCCCTGCCTGCCTCTCTGTCTCTGGATCTCCTCCTCAGCCTCTGTCAGTTTTGTCTGCAACTCCCAATGTTCACTATATTCAGTGCGTATGGACACTGAATTTTGTTTATTTATTTGTATTCCTTTTATAACACCTTTGCTGCAGTAGGCGGTGGCACATATGTGGGCTTAGTGTATCCTGCCACTGATTTTAATTTTTGTAATGGTACAGTGCCTGTGTTTCAGGAGAGAGATCGATGCTCTGGAAAGGAGAAGCAAGAGCTGAGGGCGCTTTGCCCTCCTCTTCATTCGGATTAAGCGTCCACGCTTTCACAGGTGGCGGTTCCATCTCTAGCCGGTAAAATGGCTTAGCGGGTTAAACACTTGTTGCTATGATTTATGTTTGATATGCAGGTCGCAGGTTTGAATCCTGGCAAGGCCAACTCAGCCTTTCATCCTTCCGAGGTCAATACATTTCATTTGGGTAATAATAGCAATGTATGTAAATATGCCCTATACTTATAACTTATAACTACATGTCTTATAGACTGTAAATAAACAATGTCCCAATACTTTACATACTGAGACCCTACACTTATTGTTTCCATAGCCTGCTGAACCCCAGAGTCTTTAGAAATGAACAGCTGGAGGCCTGGTTTGAGTGCACACAAGATTCTGACACGTAAGATGGATTATTTTTTCCTTTGATATGACAAAGAAGTTCTGTCAAATACCAATATAAAAATAAATGGAGACAGGCAGTAGGTGGTCGCCTCATTGGCAGATTAACTACCGGCTAGAAAGAGGAGGAGAGTGGGTCGGTTAAGAGGTGGGCTGGACACAATGTTGAGTCAGAAGCACTGTAACTATTGCCCTTAACAATAAAGGTAGTAAATAGTGATTTGGAAGAATGCTGAAATTAATACAGCATTCAGATATAATGATGAGAAATTCTCTGCATCAACTGTACAGAATGTTCTCTATGATCCTACTAGTAAGTCTAGTAACTCAAGACATGTATGATGTTTTTCAGATGCACAGTGTGTGAGACTGTAAACAAGTACGTTGGGCAAGATTTGACGGCAGAAGAATACATTTAATAACAGATGAAGAATTGGGCTTTGCAAAAAGTAGCAACACAGAATCTGCAACTCTTATAAATAACTGTGAAGTATACTATGTACTGATTCATGGAAGTGACACGCACCCGAGTGCTGGTAGACTAATTGGCCCCTGAAGAGTTCCAATAGATCAATACAAAAGCCAGAAGGAACAAAACATGTTGAGCAGGCTGTTTCTGTGATTACATCATAGGAGGACATTTTTAAGATGCAACTGTTGTGGATTGTTTAGCACGTTTTGCATGCTATAGAGGAATGAATGGGATTGAATGTATGAATGAAATAGAGCAAAGTGATGAGTTAATGTCAACATTTTTGTAGTAGTGTGTATTATAGGGTGTCTTCAAAAATCTCTTTAGCTTTTTTAGCTTCTTTCAGACAACATGCTATTGAATTGTACGATGAGTATAGTTTAGAGGTGATGTAGATAGGATATTTGTACACTTTGACGAAGAGAATACATTAATTTAGAATACTAATCAGAGTAGTATTTTCCTTGTGCCCTGGCCTGTGAGTCTGCATGTTTATAGATGATAAGTTTCCAGGGATACTCACAGAGCCGTGCTTACCCTGGAGTCTCTTGTCCAGTAAATTACAGTCATGTGTTGCAGTACTGATCTCGAAAGAGTGCCTTCCTGTGGCCAAGGCATATGCATCTTCACCGTAGTGCCTTTAACCCGCTGGTTGTGGTACTTGGTAATTTTGTTTAATCCTTCACATAAATGAATAAGGGGAGTGTCTTCCATGCTTACATGACGACTTCGAACATATTCCCTATTCACCCCTTCTTCACACTCTCCCCAACAATATTTACCTTTCCTTGCAACGCTTCAATGCCTCCCCCAATACCACACCTTCCACATCACAACCACCCATGCAAGCACCACAAACGCCGCCCACTCTCAGGACCACACCCTTTTGTCTAAACCACAACTTTACATCCTCCACAATATGCAAAAGAAATCCCTTTTCACAAAAATAAACCATCTTACAACCTACGGCTGATACCAGCAATCACTGCACAAATGAATATACCACAAATGTAATAAAGCCGTCTTCCTAGCTCCTGGTGAGGTAATCCGTCATCAATATTACCTCAAAACAAGGTGCAGTATGCAATACACGAGGTATATTGCATAGTCCTCTGTGCCCTTTCCACAGGATATCCACCTTTATCAAGCCTTTATTTTACCACAATACCCCAATATACTAACAATTCCGTCCCCCGTTTTGCTGAGCCAATGCTATATACTTACATCCATAGATCAGCCAAGGGCCTCTGGTATCGAACTGCCACCAATCAGCCAGCCGCCTTCTGCCCTAGTGGGTGTCCCACTGGGATCAGACAGGAATTTCTCCAAGGGGGCTCCCAACCTCTCTCAGTTCATGAGTTACACCAGTCTCCACAGGTCATCTTGCAGTCTTCTGACCAAAACCATTTTCTTCTACCATATTTTAAAGTGGTCTGGAAAATTCCAGTTTACTCAGAAAGGAGAGGCCGGGAAATCCTGCACTCATTAATGGTAATAGTCCAATTGAAAGGTTAACACCTGCTTTAGTAACAATCCAACGTAAAGAAGGGACAGCACATAAGTAATTGAGTCGCAGCTTTCAGAGTTTCTCTTACAAAACAACGGTTTATGAATCAAAAATAGATCACTAATAAATGGTTAAGGCAATCGACTATGGGCATATTATAAAGGGGTTAATCAACTAAATGGTTATTACATATCACATATTACATACACGTTAGCTCTACAATAAGCTATTGGTTGGCATAATACATAATGGGATGTCTATCATTGGGGGTTTTCATTGGGTGGCATTTTACTGACCCACCTCAAGCAATTGCCAGGTCGTCAACACATCAGCCAGATGGGAGTAGGGGAAGAAAGGCCTAGGAACTGTTTTCCATTCAATTAAAAAATATACTATCCCTTATTCCTAGGCCATGAGCCAGAGTGACCTCTTTGTAGTTGACCTTGAAAGGCGCCTCAATTCTGAGAATATGTGGGGAGTCGAGGCAGCTGCCTATCTTTGTCTGGGGCTATTGAATAGACAGTGTTCTTGAATTATGGGTCAGGTGTGAGAGGACCATGGTTTGAATTATTTCACCTTCCATTTACTAAGATTTTGTGAGTGTTATTACTTTTTTTACCACTAGAGGCTTAGTCGATCTATTCCTTGTGAAGGTTTTAGCTTTTAATTATTCTGCACCTGGTGTTCAAAGGATGGTTGTTCTTTAATTAATCTTAGAAATATATGTCTTCTGCTATGGGAATTCTTATCTCGCATTCCCTTCCGGCCCGTTAAAACTCTCCCAAATTTCTCAGTAACCTTGGATGGGTCCGTGCAGCTACTGTCAGTGCCCTGCACGGGTCTGTATGTCAGTGATTTCAGCTGTTTGAGCTTCATGAAGCCTTGAGGAATTTCATTCATTTCAATGTGTGCTGCTGGTTCCTTTTTGAAAAAAATGGTGGCCCATTGCTGTCTCGTTTCTATGTTAGCAAGCTCTCTACGTGTATCGTTCATGTTGCATTTCATCTTATACATTGCTTATGTTATGTTCTTTGTGTCTTTATGGTTGCAAGCGATATTCTTTGTGTATAAATGCATACTTGACCTACTGTCCGTGCTTCTTCACGGTGAGTGCATATTTGTTTTGTGTGTTTTGCATGCACGTGTGTCAGTTAAAAGTGAGTTTGCTTATTCTCGCCATCTTTAGTTTCATCAGGTCCATTTCCTCATGTATGTGCCTGGGATAAGGCCAGTATGGTTGCCTTAGTGAGTAGTGTTTCTCACCTATGTGATATTGGGGTAGGGAAGGCGCAGTAGCTATGAATTACATAGTCATCTGCTTGTCCACATATGCTATGCATTGTTATCATACTGCTGCCACCCCAAAAACAGATATTAAATTCAAATGGTATATAGTCACATCCTATGTCAAATGTTTCACTGAAATGCCATGTATAATTACTACATACTAGGCATTTTCATAAAATGACCAGGAGCCTCACAATTGTCGAGTATTTCTAGGAGATTGCTAGGTACTTACTCCCACCACTGCTAGGAATTGATATGAAATGCCAAGGTACTGACTCCATTGTCAAAGTTTCAGAATATCCCACTGCCCATTTCTAGGGATGTAGATCAAATGCCCAAGTTCTGATGGGTTGCTATCAAATACCAAGGTACTCACCTCATTGGCAAGAGTCCCATTAAATGCTTGACATCAACTGCCATGGTATTTTCCCCCTTGTGAAGAATTTCTGTTAACTGCTCAGACACTTGCCCTGTTGCCAAGGATTGCCAATCAACTTCCCAGGTAAAGGCTTCTTTTCCAAGGATTTTCATGAAATGCACAAGCATTTGCCAAAGAATGCTTTCAAATACCCGGGAACCTGCCCCATTGCCAGGAATTGCCCGCAAATGCCCAGGAAGCTGTCCCACAGCTACGTATTACCATATAATTCCTATGTATTTATTTGCCACAGTACCAAGGATTGTCATGACCTACCCAGATGATGTCCGGTCATGGCATGGCCGGCGCAGAGGGAAGGATGTCATGGGCAGAGCAGAGAGAAGTGTATAGGGGTGCAGCCAAAGGACTGCATAGATTAATTATGGTCTACTATGCTGCAGTGGGAAAAAAAATTGTGGAACTAGGTCCCCTTTCCCCACTCCTTTTACTGCCCACTAACTCATACTCACGGTCACTCTCCTCCCATTCAAACCCCATACCTGATTTCTTCCTTTCCTCCACTCCACCCTGCAACATTGTGTTTCACAACAGTTTTAGAAGACACACCCCTCCCATTGCCTGCAAACAAGTCTGAGCCTAAAGCCATTCATATGCAGATGAAGATCAAGCTGGGCGTTTTCGCTGCCTGGGAATGGGTGTTATATCCCCAGCAGTCTATTGAAATAAGTAAGTAATTCTCTTTCAGCACCTGAGAGATAGGCAGTGTCCTGGTACACTGACTTGATAGTGGCAGAGCGCAGGTTCGAGTCCACATTAGGGATGAAACTTTTTTTTTTTAAAGAAGTTGCCGTTCTGGAAAGGTAGTCTAGGCTGCATAAAGTAAGGGAACGGTGACGGGTTAGCCTTTAGTTCCCGCCCACTTTGACCTCTGCCCTAATGCCTCCAAGCCAGCCTCTTGATACAATCAACTTTGCCTCACCAAAGTGTGACCTAAAATGCAGAGAATAAAAAGGTCCACATTGAAAAGGAATCAAATGGATCTACAGTAGGAGCTAAAAAAAAATGTTTAAAAGAAAAGTACGCCTTTGTAAACAATATTATATTTACTTTCTATTTTTTTGCAAGTGTGAAGCTATTCTCTAAAGTGCAGCATGAGCTCTCATTGCGCTAACAACTAGCTGTAATCATGCTGTTTCTAAAATGACTTACAGGGAGTTGAAAACAGATTGATTACAAAAGTGCCTATCGTTTTATTCATCTTGAATGGTATTTTTAGGAGTGGAACTCAATTAAAACAATCTCATACGCGTGCCTTCATTCATGCCTCTTGCCAATCAAGAATGCATTACACTCATTCAAGCACAGCGAGATGCAAAGGGGATGGCTTGCATGCCAAATCCTCTTTTCTAAAGCAATTTCAAAAGAGCAAACATTCTACGCGCACGAGTAATGAATCCATATTGTCTGGAGTCGGAAGAGTTCAAAGGTCATATTGCTATATATATATATATATATATATATATATATATATATATATATATATATATATATATATATATATATATATTACATGGACGCGGTAGCGTCCATGTAGTTATAGTTAAGTTGGTGTTTCCATAGGAAGAGCATTTTTTGGGTGGCTTATAACTTCGCTCCCCCTGGACGAATCCTCACCAAACTTTGCAAAAAAAGTATATGGCCCACTCTGAATTTTTGCAAAGTTTGGAGAGGTTTGGTCCAGGGGGGGGTAAAGTTATAGGGGGGGTCCCAAAGTTTTTTCCCATAGACATAATGGGAAAAAACTTTGCACACGCCTACAGCCCAAACCGGCAGGAGCGGGGAGGGGGCTTGGTCCCGAAAGCGTGCTTTTGCAAATTTGGTGTAAATCCGTCCAGTAGTTTTTTTAAAATGAGCAAAATGTAAGGCTAAAAAATTAGTGATATCTCCATTCGCTCCGCGGACGGACTTCACGGTTCGCTCCGCGGACAGTGCCCTGATTGGCCGAGCGGCTTGCGTGATGTCCGTGGACATGCAACGTGTACGCTGATTGGACGCCGTGGTGCGTGAAGCGCGTCAGATTTTCTGTGGTGCCCGGCATCTTGCATTCGCGGACGACCGCGGACAGCGCGGTGAAACTTGGATTAAAATTGTATTTAGTGGAGTGTGTTGGTGTGTAAGAGTGTTTGGGGAGGGTGGGGGAGTATGAGATAGGTTCAATGTTCTGTTTTTTTTATATGCTAGACACTTTTGTTGTGTTCGATTTGTCTGCGGACAACACGGCTGTTCTGAAATGTTCTATATAAACTAAATGGTGGGGTGTTCTGAGGACGGAGTATGTGTCCGTTTTGTTCGCAAGCAAGCTCAAATTGACCTAAGAACACTTGCGGTGTCCTTAAATGTTTGTACATAAACAAAATGGGGGTGTCCTGAGGACGCTGTCCGTATTGTACTCTGGCAAGTTGAATGTGTTCTAAGAACACTCGCGGTGTCCTGAAATGCTCTGATTACTTACCGGTAATCTTCATTACTCCTAGTCCTACTCTTCCTTGTCACAGTACTGACAACCCTCCTCACCCTCCCTGCGGGGAAGGTCCCGTGCTCCGGCTTGGTAATATGAAACTGAGTGATGTGGATGTGTGGGAGGAGTTATAGGAATTTAAAGAAATAGAAGAAGGTCCTGTGTCAGAGGGAGGGGCCTCATGAAGTAAGTACTGGGACGAGGAAGAGTGGACGTGGAGGTAATGTTTCAAATTAAACAAAATGGGGGTGTTCTGAGAACGCTGTTCGTATTGTTCATTGTCAGGTTGAAAGTGTTCTAAGAACCCTCCTTATGTCCGTTGACATTACAATTTCCTATGGCCCTTACCCGACTTTTTGTCCACTAAACAAACGATAAATCAGGCTGCTGTGGTCGACATTATGTGATAATCCTATCACTTGCCCCATCGACCTGGCTGAACTGCTTTTGCGACACTAAATCATATCTCCCGCCCCTAAGCCTGACATTATCAAACATTCATATTCCCCGTCTCTCTCCGTGACGGTACAGGGTGCATAGCCAAACGCGCCCAGTCATCTCCAGTCCTACGCGACTTTACACAGAACCCGGAAAACAACACAGATCATCTCACAACACAGCACGCAACAATTCGGAATATGAAACTGTGATTTAAAAGCAAACAGCAAGATTGTACATTTCGTAAAGTACTTTTATTTGACATCAAATGTTTAGAGAATATTCAGCGATTTGCATTTGTCTTTGCTGTGGATCCGCAAAAGTTAATCTTGAGTCACGCGCTGTTCCTTTGCGGTACACAGGGTGTTGGTTTATGATAAAAGAAGCACTATGGTCGCACTGATAATCGGAAGGCTGTTCCAACAACGAGGCATCAGACCACCATAATGGTTGGTATGTTGCTTCTAGCCGCTAGTACCGCATAAGGCCCAGTCGTCTCCAGTCCTACGTGACTTTACACAGAACCCGGAAAACAACACAGATCATCTCACAACACAGCGGGCCACAATTCGGAATATGAAACTGTGATTTAAAAGCAAACAGCAAGATTGTACATTTCGTAAAGTACTTTTATTTGACATCAAATGTTTAGAGAATATTGAGCGATTTGCATTTGTCTTTGCTGTCAATCCGCAAAAGTTCATCTTGAGTCACGTGCTGTTCCTTTGCGGTACACAGGGTGTTGGTTTATGATAAAAGAAGCACTATGGTCGCACTGATAATCGGAAGGCTGTTCCAACAACGAGGCATTAGACCACCATAATGGTTGATATGTTGCTTCTAGCCGCTAGTACCGCGTAAGGGCATATTGGTCCTTGGCGATTGTCCCATAAAATGGTGAGGGTCATGAAGTTGTTTAGAAGTAGCTGCACCTGGCAGTTAAAAAATCCGTCGGCCAGGGTCTGAAAATCGTGGCATTGACAGTACGGAAGGACATACCTGTTTTAAAAAACATAAATTAGTCTCACCAGCCGATCTTCATTAAAAATATTCATTTTATTTATTAGGGCGTGAAACTATTTGCTACCGAGGATAGTGCAACGGAGTATGTTAACTTATTCCCACTAACCCACCCTCTGTTCTCTGCCTTTTTCAGAGCCCTCTAAGCGACAGGGGACCAATTCGGCGGTGCTAGTGCGCGGTAGAAAACACTATGCCACATTGAACGAACAAGTACAACTTAACCGGGCTTTAACGCCACGCTATTGTTATTATATTCCGGTATAAAATAATCTAAAGGGTTACTTACATTATATTGGCATTTTCCATTGTCTAAGCGTAGTGCAGTCCCAAAATACAACTCTGTCTGCGCCAACGATCTTTCTCATAGTGATAAAATATATAAAAGTGGTTTCGTTTCAGAAATGTCATCCTTATCGTGTCTTACGTTTTTGCAGCACTCCTTCAAAAGAAGTCCTTTAGCACGATCCCTGTCTGTCAAGGTCAAAAAACAATAGAACCTTATAGTGCGAGTTGTGGGCCTCTCCGGCACGCAAGCAAAAAGTGGAAGCAGCTGACCTTCACTGTAAACGACCATAAATTCTTAGTTTGCAACATTCTGTGTACAGCCATCTCTGAGAAATTGCTTTTTACACTCCATCTTTGTATATTGTTTGCGTGCTAATAAAAAAACTTGGTTAAAGGGACGTTATGGTTCCAAGTAAAACCTAAAAACCCCTGAAATTCGCCAGTTATGGTAAACTAAGCAACCATAACTCACGCCACCACCGTGCACTGCTAAGACTAATACCCAGGACATCAAAGATGACATCACAAATGTCATTGATGACATCACTAATGACATCAAATGTGTATGTACTTTTCATGAAATATGTGTACAAGGGATTCTTATTAAAATGTTGCAAAAAAAGTGTCAAGGATCATTGCAATAAATATCATACCCTAATTAGTGCTTTGAACGATGCATTGATATAAATAGCATTCTATTATGGGGTTCTATCTAGTATACTAAGGTACTAATGCAGAAACATAGCATTGTGTGCAGCGTACAAGATGAAGGTATAATATTCGTAATGTTAATATGTTGAATAATGAAATGATAATTGTTTTCTTAATAGATTTTTGAGTACTGTGAAATATGTAATAAGTAGCTAATAAAACCCATGTATTACATAATTGCATTACTATAGAGAAAACAGAAAGAGACAAGAACACATACCAATATACATATACATAGGGTAAATAGCAGCTTTGAAACAGAGAAATCATCATTTATTTGCTTGAAAATAATGCTGTCTTTAAAGCTTGTGTCTTCCCCTATGTATATGTTTCATATGATGTGACTGGACTCAAAGGGAATTACTATAAGAACCTACTTGTAGTATACGTCTACAAATAAAATACAATTTTTAGTTTCTGACTCTTACTGAAGAAAACCATGTGGCCTAGATATGTCAGCAAAAGAAAAAAGAGTGAGCCAGAAGAACACTTGCGGTGTCCTGAAATGTTCGAAAATAAACAAAATGGGGGTGTTCTGAGGACGTTCTCCGTATTGTGTGACTGCTTAGCTGTATGCAATGAGGGAATGGCACAGAGAGTGAAGTGGAAATGGTAGAAGGGCTGTCCAGGAGTTACGCGGTCCGCGGACACCGCGGCTGTCCATGGACAGGGCGTGCTACATCCGGGGTTTTCCAGCAAATCCAGCATGGAAAGAAGACTGTAGGGATCAGCCAATCAGATGTTGAGGTTGTGGATTTGTGTTGAAAGAGACTGTGTGTAGTGAAGATGGCAGAAGTGGAGAAAGTCAGGGTGTTGGTGCTCGGAGATATGCTTGTGCATGGTTTACAACAGTATGCTCAATGCAGGCATGTTGCAAAGACTTTTGATGTTAAAGGAGTGGAGGTTGTGTGGAGCACTGTGCCTGATTGCAATGTACAGGGAATTGTACAAGTTTGTGAAGATATGGACAGGATCAACAGTCCCCATGTGGTAGTTTTGCACTATGGTGCTTTCCGTTTGGGCTATGTCAGTGCCCCTACTTTGTTGGCAGATTTGGAACACTTGGTTCAAGCAGTAATGAACATCCTTCCAAATGCCAAAGTAATTTTTTCTGGATTACTACCTAGGGCATTATGTGAGAATAGTTACATTTTTTGTCCTCAGCAAAACAATGCTAGGTGTGTAATCAACCGAGGCATGTGTGCTTTCATTCTTAGAACTGGTATGTTCTTCTGTAACAATGAGAATATTGATTTCAGTAATACTGTTTATTTTAAAGAAGATGGCATTTCCTTATCTTTTATGGGAAATGCCATGCTGTTTTGGAATGTAAGGGTTGCTTTGGAGAAGGTTATGTGAAGATTTTAGGAGTAAAGTAAGAAAAAAAGTAGAAAAAAAATACAAAATAACAGGTGTCTGTCAAGCATCTGCAAAAAAACCCAAAAAAACGGCTCTTTTCAGAGCCAACCTCAAAGGGGAAATGGGGCACACTATTTAAATTTACATTCACCACGCTCAGATTTTCGATATGTCCGCGGACATGGCGGTAGTCCGTGGACATCGAAATCACTATCTAGGGGTTCAGTATGTTCTATGTTACATGTATTTAAAGTCAGGGATATTATGGTTAAGTTGTGCTACTAAAAACCTATGAAATACAGTAAAAAAACTTTGTTAAAGGGACGTTATGGTTAAGTTTCGCTACTAAAAACCTATGAAATTCAGTAAAAAAACTTTGTTAAAGGGACGTTATGGTTAAGTTGCGCTACTAAAAACCTATGAAATTCAGTGAAAAAACTTTGTTAAAGGGACGTTATGGTACAAAGTAAAACCAAAAAACCCCTGAAATTCGGCAGTTATGGTAAGATAAGCAACCATAACTCGCGCCACCGTGCACTGCTAACACTAACACCCAGGACATCAAAGATGACATCACAAATGTCATTGATGACATTACTGATGACATCACATGTGCATTTACTTTTCATAAAAACTCTGTACAAGGGATTCTTATAATGCTGACCAAAAACTTTCAAGGATCATTGGGATAAATATCATGAGCTAATTAGTGCATTAAGCAATGCATTGATATAAATAGCATTCTATTATGAAGTTCTATCCAGTATACTAAGCTACTCATGCAGAAACATAGGCAGTGTGTGCAGCATACATGATGAAGGTGCCATATTCATAATCTTGCCATGTTGAATAGTGAAATGATAACTGCTTTCTTTTAGAGTTTTGCGTACTGTGAAACATGTAATAAGTAGATAATAAAACCCACTTAATACATAATTATTACAGACACAACACAAAGAGACAACAACACATACAAATATGAGTATATACAGGGACAGTGAAGTAAACAAAAAAGCAGAAGTAGTAGCAGAAAGAGTTCATAACCTAACTGATTGTCTTTATGCAGAGAAACTATTGCTCTGTTTCAAAGCTGCTACTTACCATATTTATGTGTATCACATGATGTGACTGCACCCAAAGGAAAGGAGAGTGAGTATAATGTATACACATATGAGCATATACAGGGAAGGTAGAGTAATAAAAATAAAACTATGAGAAAGTGCTGATTACCCTAATGATTATCTTCATGCACAGAAAGGATTGCTCTCTTTCAAGGCTGTGTCTTCCGCTATGTATATGTTTCATATGATGTGACTTGACCCTAAGTCTACAAATATAGTACCTTTTCAATTTTTACTTCCTGACTCTTACTGAAGAAAACTATGTGGCCTAGATATGTCAGTAAAGGGAAAAAAGGGAGAGCCAGACATGTGATGTCATCAGTGATGTCATCAATGACATTTGTGATGTCATCTTTGATGTCCTGGGTGTTAGTGTTAGCAGTGCACGGTGGCGCGAGTTATGGTTGCTTATCTTACCATAACTGCCGAAATTCAGGGGTTTTTCGGTTTTACTTTGAACCATAACGTCCCTTTAACAAAGTTTATTTCACTGAATATATGTATATATATATATATATATATATATTCATATATATTCATATATATATATATATATATATATATATATATATATATATATATATATATATATATATATGAAAAAATCAGTAGGTTACTCACTGCTGTGCCTTGTACCTCCCCTGCAGCCATCCCTTCACTTGTGTGCAACAATTGCTTACTCCTAGCCTCCAAGACTGGGAAATTCAAGTACATGCAGCGCAACCCCCCCCCCCATGCCCAGATAACATGTCCCTATACAGAAGCTTCGGTTCCACTATAAGAAGTTCCTTTTAATTTTTTACGTACAGATGTTATACGCAGGTTATATCCAGGTAAAGCAAAAATAAAGCAAGAATAGAGAGCAGGTGTGGTATTTGCATACATGGTAGAATCAGTGGCCTCTCCAGGAATCAAATTTAGGAGGGGCACAGAAGGGACCACAGGCAAAAGTAGAGGGGCCGGCTATAAAAGGGCTATTCATTTATTTTAAAATCGTTTTATTGAGATTTTGTGAAGGAGGAAGAAAAAACAAGATAAACATAAACACAACAATAAACCCGAAGAACTGGGCAGGTAACAGGGCAACATAGACAGCGAAAAAATCACAGTCCTCAATAGTAGGCACGAAACAGTTGGAACAATGGGCCGAGGTATCCAGGTCACAACTTGCGGGGGTTTCAGCACAACGCGTATACAAAACATATTAAGGTAATCAGCATATTAAGGTAATACATTCCTGTTTATTTACCTCTATTTATATCTATCTGTCTATCTACCTACCTCGCTATCTACACATTTGTCCATCTATCTGCCTAGCTGTATACCTATCTTTCTACCTTTCTACCTATTGAGTGTCCTATCTACCTACCTACCTCTCTATTTTTTTTATGAATACTTTTTTTTTATTAGAAAGTTGTTTTAATCAAGTAAACTTGATTTTTCAACAAATATAATTACATAACATTGTTGAAAATTCATTGAAATGACTTAAACAATCCTAAAATGACGAACAATGAAGTATTTTTGACAATTCAATTTGATCAAGTCAAACCAGCAGAATAAAGCAGCAGCAACTCTACTTTTAGACAATAATAACAATAAGCAATGAGATATCCACCCTTGTTCAGAGGGTAATCACATAGAAGAGAGGCATATGATCATAATTTGCTCTGGGTCGATCTTTTATCTGTCAGTTTTAGACTATACAAGAAATTCAATATAGCATATCTCAATGATTGGCTGGTAGTATGAAACAACAAGTCCCATAATCTGTCACTAGTAAGTATTATGTGAACCATCAACAAAGGTTTCATATACTTGATTCTTTGCACAAGTAATGCAGGACAGACTGAGTATAGATGTTTCAAAGTTTCTGAAGATACCTTACAAAAGCGACAGAAACGCTCGTTCTCAGATATTAATTTGCGTTTATAAAGTAATTTGTTTGTAGGCCAAAGATTCAATCGGTAGCGTAGAAAGTCATCCCGCAGGCGTGGACTGGGAATAAGGGCTAAGTAACTTTCGACTGTACCGTAGCATTTCTATTTATATACCTATCTATCTTGCTATCTGTCTACCTATCTTACTATCTGTCTATCATCACGTCTCAGATGTTTATGTCTGCCTATCTACCTAGCTTTCTTTCTGTTATCTACTTATCTAGCTTCCTATCTATCTAGCTCCCCACCAATATATACTAATCTAACTTCCTATGTGTCTACCTAACTATATGTCTATCACTCTCATACATATATGTCTGCCTCTCTATTGATCTGTCTATCTTTCTAACTAATGATCTGCCTACAAATCTAGCTATCTAGCTATCTGTCTTATCGATCTGCCTATTTCTCTTCCTATTTACCTATCTAACTAGAAGCCTATTATCACATATTTAATCATATGCATATGTCTATCTAGCAGCCTATCTATCTTCCTATGTATATGCCTACCTATCTAGCTACCTCTCTGTTGTCTATCTGTATAGCTACTGCCACATACATCTGCCTATCTTTCTGCCTATCTGTATATCTGCCTATCTATATTCCTATCTATCTAACTATCATTCTACCTGTCTGTATATCTACCTATCTTCCTTTGTATCTTCATTTCTACCAATCTGTCAACTATCTATCTATCTATCTATCTATCTATCTATCTATCTATCTATCTATCTATCTATCTATCTATCTATCTATCTATCTATCTATCTATCTATCTATCTTATCTATCTATCCATCTATCTATCTATCTATCTATCTATCTATCTATCTATCTATCTATCTATCTATATATATATATATATATATATATTTATGTACATATCTATATTCCTATCTACCTATCTACCTTTATTGCTATCTACCTACCTGTCTACCCATCTATTTTCATATTTTCCTATCTATATACCTAGCCTTCTACCTATGTCTCTACCTTCCTGCCTATCTGTCCACCTATCTTTCTGTATGTTTACCCATCTATCTGTCTATCACCACATTGCTACTTATATGCCTATCTATCTATCTATCTATCTATCTATCTATCTATCTATCTATCTATCTATCTATCTATCTCTATCATTTTAGCTATCTACCTATCAATCTACCTATCTATCTAGTCATCTATCTGTCTCCCTTTGGATCTACTTACCTTTCTACATGTCCGTTTATATAGCTAGAGAGCAATCTTCCTATCTAACTATCAATCTTTCTACCTTCCTGTCTATCTAAATATCCTCCTACCTAATCTACCTATCTACCTAACCATCTGCCTATTTATCTGCCTATCTATCAACCTATACTTTTAACTATCTAACTATAAACCTATCACAGTAGGCCTGTATTTTGAATCTAGCTGCATTTTTAACCTAACTATATTTTGAATCTAGCTACTGTTCTGTACCACTACCTGGCATCTTTTTCCACAGGGATAGTGCCATAGGCCTTCAGTCTGAATCTAGCTACTGTTTTGTGTCACTATCATGCATCCTTTTGCACAGGGACAGAGTTCTAGGCTTGCAGGTTGAATTGCAATGCTGTTTGGTGCTACTAACCAGCATCATTTCCCACAGGATAGTGCTGTAGGCTTGCATTTCGAAGCCTACAGGGACTCTCTGGTACGTAAAGCACTTCATCTCAATGCAACATAGCTGTACCCCACCCAGACCATGGGCACTCACCCTCATACATCTGCAGCAGTTCACTACTCGACTTCACAACGCACATCCCCTCTGCCATTATAATATATCTGAGTCCCACCAATAAAATGTGGTCCAGCTGGGCACATAATCAGCCTCCTTGACTTGCCTACTCTCATGGCAGTATATCACAGCACCCATCCACTGGCCAGATCTCCATGGGTCTCTAGCAGGGACGTAATTTCATCAAAATGCCAGGAGTAGCAGAAGTGACATCACATGACCGAGGGGATTACGGATGCCTTTGCGCCCACCATTGTGCAAGTAGACTTAAGAGTTTGTAAGGAAATGGGAAAACATCCTCAACAAGTGTTCCATGGATCTGATCCTGTTAACCATCCAAGAACTATCAAATGAACTCAAATTGATTACAAGAGAAATAGAGGACATCAAGATCGAATTAACACAAACACTGAGCAAACAAGAAATGACTAAGACTCTCAAGGATATCAACAATAACCTAGAGAACTACAAAGAAGAACTTGAAACCAAACAAGTCTGCAAGTTTAAATGTGACAAATATGACTACCACAATGATGAAGTCTACGCATGGATGAAGAAATATAACAACCCAAGTCGTCCACCACAGAGAAACATGACTGACCGCTCTAGTTTGGATCTGGATACGCAGGCAGGCAGACCACCAGTAGACAGAACCGTGCAACAATCAAATGCAGAAAAGGGTACCACAAAGGATAAAAACAAAGGTCGACAACCCGATGAAAGACCTGCCACTCCACCAAGGCAGCAGCCTTTTTTAGGAAAGGACAGCAACCAAAGAAAAGAACAAGGAGGGGGAGAAGAAAGGTCAGAAGCATCAAGCTTCCAGAGCCGCTATCCCAGCAGAGGAACCTAGCAATCATTCTCTCAGACAGAAGTCTCAACGCATCAGAAACACGTATCCTGCAAAAGGCTTGAACGTTGTATCTATATATGCATCTACATTATTTGATACCAAGGTCGAGCTATTTAAGTTCATACACAAATTAAAATGAATGTCATATTTTTCCAATATCCCTGCTAACAGCCCACAGCCGCATATGGAATTTCTAAACTACGACCTAAAAGCAACTTTGTATCTCCTATACCACATGGAACGATAGATGTCTTCCATGAAACTATATTGAAAGATTTTAAAAAGCTTTCGTACAAGACTCCAAAATACAAAAACTTGAATAAGAATGGGGGGCATGGCCTGGCAGCCATGGACTAGGCTGCACTTCGAGGATGCTCCGTGGATTTGTATATTGATCCGGCCAAGCGCACTAATTTCAGCATAGATTCCAACAGAGAAATATAACATTCGTAATGGGAACGTAAGGAGGCTTCACCGCGCGTGGCTGCGCAGCGATCTACTGGACATAACAAGAGTTATGATACTTTGTTCCCCTCCGCGAGCGCTGCAGAGGTGAAAATAAAATGGTGGTGGCCTGACACAAAGAAACTCTCAGGAGCGAGGACTGCGATTGAAGCAGAGGAGGACGCTACTGTGGGGGCTGGCACCCTGTGCGGGGGCCATCAGAGACTGAACAGGGGATAACAAACTGGTAATGCACCAGGTGACCAGAGTGCCAGGAACGGTCCATCTGGGTGCATTCAGGAGCCCGCAGCCAAGGACATTGCCCACCAGCACCCGTGATGGCAGCGCATGAAACCACCAAAGTCTCCGAATTCAAGAAAAGAGACATCCGCGGAGCGCCCGTGGAACCGCCAGAGGTGCGGTTGCGGCCCAGGAGCAGCGAGGGACCACAAGCACGCGGCGGAGTCCTCGCAAGTACAAGCGCGTATGAAACGGTGCGCTGTACAGCGAGGGAGTGGATCATTGTGCAAGCGCGCAATACGAATTCTGAATGCTGACGGAGACCCTGGCGGTAGAACAACGGGCAGAAGCAGCCCAGGCAGGAGTGAGCGCGACAGGGCCCTGCTGTGGAGTCCTTCCTCGCCAAGCCCAGCAAAGAGAAGCGCATAACGAAATAAAAGATGTAACGAAATGCCCAGGTGCAGATGTTGTTGTTAAAGCACATACCATCAGGCGAACACAGCATTACGGGGGAGGGAGACAACTAGACAATCAGGTGGCGAATTTCATGAACTAAAGAGGTGGTGGTGGAGAACATACCCCCTGCACCTATCCGACATGGGCAAGAAACAAAAGTCTGTGGGAAGAAAGATCAGACAGCCATGATGAGAGGCAAGATCAACAAGGGACGGCCAGAGACGGTCATAGGGCTATAACAGGGCAAGGAATACCAAGCAGGCCTGGCCCGACGGATGAAGATAAAGTCGCACCCCAGCCTGTAAGGAAGGATCAGACACACTGCCAATAGCCAATACACACCACCACAGGTGAAGAGGGGCACACACCTGACACACAGGTGAGTGCCTTGAGGGTGCTGAGTGGAGATCCAGGCACAATACCGCAGTAAGGTGGGACCCAAATACGCAGCATGCAGGACTGGAAGATCAGTAGACCATAGCTGCAGACCACCCCCACATGGTGGGCCTGCACGCAGAAGAGAAGGAGCATACGGCTAGCAAAGCCATAGAGAGCCTTTTACCCAGGAAAGAAGAGCCGGGGGTCGACAAAAGACTCAGCATACCGCCGGGGGGACGATACCGATGCGGGTGACAGGCAGGTCGATGGCACTCAAGGGAGGCAGAGCCAAAGGAAAACAGCCAACGATGGACATCTTCACCAAACCACAGACGTCCCCGGCCACCCCTGCGCAGGTCCGTGGCCACACCGGCAGACGCAAACTCGCCGAGGGACGACCACCGGATCCTGACAGCCACAACAGAGCTAAAATCCTCATGGGGGATAGCGATGGCAGACATGAAAGCGGCACTGGAAACTAGAATTGATGCAGTGGGAATAAAAATCAACCTACTGATACAAGATGTGAGGGTGCTGGCGGAGCGAACGAGCTGACTTGAAAGCGCAGTGAAAACCAACACGGATGTCAGCACAACCAATGCCAAGGAGGTCCACATATTGAAACAACAGGTGTCCAACCTGGAAAATAGAGCAGAGGAGGCTGAAGGTCGAGCAAGACGCAATAACATACGCGTGGTGGGCTTACCGGAAGGAGAAGAAGGTCAAGATCCTTCTGACTATGTGCAGAACATGCTCATCCAGGAAATAGGCGCCAGTAAGCTCTCCCAAGGGTTCACGATAGAACGTGCCCACAGGGCCTTGATGAGAAGGCCTCAACCAGGGGCCCCTCCCCGTGCAATCATATCAAAGATTCTGAATTATAGAGACAGGGAGAAGATCCTGGAATTCTTTCGGAAAGGTGGAACTATAACACGGGCGTCAGCGACCATCACTGCATACCCAGATTACACTATGCTGGTGCAGAGACAATGTTATAGCTATGTGGTGGTGAAAAGGAGACTGCGCACAGCCGGATTCAAGTACATGCTTCTGTATCCCGTGAAGCTCAAGGTTTTACACAAAGGCAAAGCACACTTCTTTGAAACCCCAGAAGAGGTGACATGCTGGCTGAACGCCCAGGGCTGCCCGGAGCAAGGAGAAGATCAGGAGCGAGACGGACAGGATAAGTGATGCAGCACCATGCTTGATGTTGTTGGGGGTGGGTGCGACCACAGCAGGGACACTAGTTTGGGACGCAAAGGGCATGTTGGAGAAAGCGAATGTTCATTAACTATAACACTCCTCATCATGACTTGTTGGACTGGATTATAGACTGTGGCAAATAGATAGTTGCTCTTGTGCGCTGCGAATAGTGGTAACACAGGAGTCACAGGAAGAAGACGACCAATCCCCAGTAGGTAGAGTAGTAGGAGCGCTGCTAGGGCGATATCTCCCTGCTGGGCACTGTGTACTGGCTAGCCCAAGAAAAGGGGCAGATGCGGGGGTGCCTGAGATCCAGGGATGGAGCGGGGAATCAGTTGGGAGGGGGAAGGGAGAGGAGGGAGTTGGGGTTTGAGTTGGGGCAGGGAAGGGAGGGGGGAAGGTGGGAGGTTGGGATAGTTCTGGTGTTAGGGGTTAAACGGAGTTTAAGTTGGGAAACGAGCTTACACATGCGAGCGGTGGCATCTCGGGTAAAGGCTGGAGACACAAGAAGGGAGGGATGGATGTGGCCCAAGCATGGGGGACCTTAAGGTTATCTCCTGGAATGTCAGGTGGCTTAATAGTTATCTAAAATGGAACAAAGTCATGATGTATTTAAAGCGGCAGAAAATAGACATAGCCCTGCTACTGGAGACACACCTCACAAGAGCAAAATTAGAGGTGATCCAAAAGAAATGGAGGGGGGCGGTCATCGGCGCAACCTACTCGGCGTATGCAAGAGGGGTGATAACCTGGGTGGCGCCATATGTCCCTTTTCAGTTAATACAGTCCACGGTTGATGAAGATGGGAGGATGGTGGCGATAAGGGGGCTGGTGGAAAACAAAGAAATATGCATTATAAACACATATGCCCCGAATCAGGACACAGTGGCATACTTCAAGACCTTATACAACAAACTGAGCTTGCATCTGGGAGGGGCGGTGATCTGGGGCGGGGACTTTAACTGCACATTAAACCCGAAGATGGATAGCCAGATGAGAAACAGGATAGGCCAGCCCCTGCGGCCAGGGCCCTGCAGACCTTGCTGACTGAATTTAGGTTGGAAGATATATGGAGAGTGCACCATCCACAAGACAGACAATACTCACATTACTCAGCTCCACAGAAACTGTACACGAGATTAGATTACATGTTTGTCAAGCAGGAGGTGATGGTCCAAATTGTACAGACAGAATACAAGGCAAGGGTCCTATCGGACCATTCGCCTTTGGTTTTAACATGGGAATACTGACCTCCAAGGGCTAGGATCCCAACGTGGAGACTTAGAGCTGAAGCGCTGAAAGGTATGATGTTTAGGGAGGACCTAAGAGAAGAAATAGTGACCTATTTTGAGATCAACACGGGAACTGTTGAGTCGGCTGGTATGCTATGGGAAGCCTTCAAAGTGGTGGTGAGGGGGATAGCCATAGCTAAATCCCAAGGGCTGCAGGGAGGCATATTAAGGAAACTGCAGGAGGCAGAGACCAAGCTAGAAACAATCCAGGCCAGCAGTGGAAGCACCATAGAAGATCCCAAGGAAATAAGCCTACTGCAACAGGAGTGTGCAGGACACTGGGAAAGATTATGTAATTTGAACTATAAAAAGCAAGTGGAAAGACAGCACGCGGGAGGAGATAAACCGTGGAAGATGTTGACATGGCTATACAAGTGTGAGACCCCTAGACCTGTCATCAGAGTAATATCGGGTGAAGAGGGGTGATTGGTGGACACCTAGGAGGGCGTTAATAGGGAGTTTCGTAGATACTACCAGAGATTGTATGAGGACGTAGGAAGGAGCGATAGTGGGGAGCTAATGAATATACTAGAAGATGTAGGCATGTCACGGATAAGCGCGGAGGAGCGTGAGGACCTAGAAGCACCAATTACGCTAGAAGAACTAGAAGAGGTGGTAGTGCAACTCCCCACCAGTAAAACCCCAGGGGCAGACGGACTCCCTAGTGAGTTCTACAAAACGTACAAAACCGAGGTGCTCCCCCCGCTGCTAGCAGTGCTAAATGAGGCATTTGAAACAGGGCGATTACCAAAATCTCTGAGAGAGGCAATCATCATCCCACTCCCCAAAGGCAATAAGCTAGGCACAGACTGCGGATCGTTTAGACCGCTATCAATGCTGAGCCAAGATAGCAAAATGCTCACGGCTGTACTAGCAAATAGAATGAAACGGATCATCAATAAATTAATACACCATGACCAAACAGGATATGTCCCAGGCAGGAACATATCAGATAACCTTAGAAGGCTACACCGGGTCATAGAGCATACAAAAGGGGATGAGAGTGAAATGGAAATTGTGTCGCTGGACGCAATAAAAGCCTTTGACTCGGTCAAATGGCCCTGGCTAGTAGCTGCCTTGACCAAATATGGGATAGGACCAGTATACCTTAAATGGGTTAAACTACTGTACAGCGCACCGATAGCCAGAGTCAAAACGGGTGTGATTATCTCAGAAAGGTGGCAATTGAGCAGAGGTACCAGACAGGGATGTCCGTGGTCCCCGATGCTGTACATTTTAGCATTGGAGCCCCTGGCGATATACCTGAGGCAGCAATATGAGATAATAGGGATAAGCATAAAAGGGGGACCAAACTTGGTCTCGATATATGCAGACGATATGCTGTTGTACATACGGTATCCTGAAGAAAACCTCCAATATATCCTGGAAGTGATGGAGCGATTCGCGTCTTTATCTGGTATAGCAGTGAACCCCCGAAAATCCTGAATTTTCCCACTGGGGAGGTACATAGGAACCCCGCGGGACAAATTACCAATTTTACAAATACCATGGGTGACAAATACGTTTAGATACCTGGGGATAGATATTTATCATACGGTAGAGGCAGAACACCAGCACAACACGGAGAGGGCGGTAAAGAATATTGAAAAAAATATGGGGTTCTGGACTAAACTCCCCCTGGCAATGATGGGAAGAGGTGCGCTGCTCAAGATGGTCGTATTGCAGAGACTATTACATTTCTTCAGGAATATACCATACTTGATACCGAGGAGATTTTTTATTAAGCTACACAGCATATGCAGATACTTCTTATGGCATGGGACCAGGAACAGATTAGCCCTCTGGAAGCTACAGAATATGCATGATAAAGGGGGATAAAACTGCCAAACTATGAGATCTACTACTTAGCCAGCCAATTTCAATATGTGGTCACATGGTTATCAGAAGAACAGACCTCAGAATCGTGATTTTTGAGACTGGGGTGCACCCCATACTTCCTGAAAGAAATAATATGGCTGCCCAAGACAAAGATGAAAGGGCGCTTACAGATGTTGGTACTGGGATGGAGGATGTGGCGCAGAGCTTGCCAGGTCATGGAGAACTCAGCCCCTTGCTCTCCACAGGTTCCATTGGTCGCATTGACAGGGGGGGATGGACAACTAAGGCAGGTGATCAGGAGACATTGGGAGCAGGTGGGAATTGTAACAGTGGGATACATGTGGCATGAGGGAGAGATTAAGGAATTTGGGGCGCTGGTAGAGGAAACAGGGTTGTGTGCAGGACAATATATTACGTATAAAAGAATTGCAAGGCGGATCAGAGAGACATGGGTGGAAATAACATTAGAAGAGCCTCCTGAAGCCGCCATAGAAACTATATACGATAGGGCAGAGGGAGGACATGAGATACCCAGATTATACGAGCTGCTAATGTCCAAAGTGGGGAAAGAGGTGGCACAACTGAGGTATGACTGGGAAGAGGAAACTGGGATACCTATGAGTAATGAGATGTGGTAGAAGGCCCAAGGATTTCATAGGAAAGTGTCCAGGAATGCGAGGCTGCAGCAAGTACAACTATATATAACCCACAGGGCATATCTGATACCCCAAAGGATAGCTAAATTTAAAAATGCAGAACGGCAATTATGCCCCAAATGCAGTGAAGAAAATGCGGGGATGACGCATATGTTTTGGGCATGACCTGAAATTGTGAAATTCTGGGAAGAAGTAGCCTAACGACTAGAGGAGAAGGGGATCAAGATAGAGGTTAAATTAGTATGGGCATGCTAGGTAGGAGGACTCCCGAGGCCACGCCAATTGAAACATGTAAGTAAACTGAAGGACTTGGCATACATACTTGCCAAGCGTAGAATCGCCATGGGTTGGAAGGCGTGTAACAGACACAGGGTAGAGGTTTGGTGGGCAGATATTCAGAAATGGACTGAAGCTGAAACAGCAGCATGGCAGGAAGAGGGTAGTAGAGGGGGGGCAGGAACCCTGACAGCCTGGAAACTCTTGGTGGCCGCATTATATGGGCCCGCCCATGACTGGTCGAGTGACCAAGAATCTGATGTGGACATGGTAACTCGACCAAGAATCTGATGTGGACATGGTAAAGGAAACTCCTTCGGAAAAAGAGGATTTGGACCGTGAAGTGGAGGAGGCTCACGTGGGGGGGGAAGGGAAGGGATGGTAGCAGACATTGAATGACATATGACGAAGTGGGAAATGTGAGAATATATATTGCAATGTTTGGATTTGTTGTTGGTTGCTAATTAAACTAATAAAATTGTTTTAAAAAAAAGAAAAACTTGAATAAGAATGAAATGATAATCATTAGGAATTTATATCAAGATGAAAGCATCGTCATCCGCCCAGCTGACAAAGGTGGAGCCCTAGTAATCATGAATACTATTGATTACCGGGAAGAATGCAAGAGACAATTGAGTGTTACAAGAAGATACAACATTCTACCAGAAAATCCAACACAAGAAATGAAAAAGACCATTGAAACTCTTTTAGCAATGGCAGAAGACAACAAATGGATTACCGAAAAAACAAGAATGTTTATGACCATGAATTATCTACCTGTTACCCAAAATCCACAAGACTTTACATAAACCACCAGGATGATCAATTACAGCAGCAACCAACAGGATACTACAACCCTTGGGGATTTACATAGACAAGATCTTGCAACAGATCATTCAGAAATGTCCATCCTATATTAAGGATAACACCCATTTTCTTAATCAACTTCATGCCATTGAAATTAATCACAGTGACATTCTGGTAACCATAGACGTATGTGGTCTCTATTTATCAATACCTCACGACCTGGGCCAGCAAGCAGTGGAGTGGATTCTGCTCAAAGAGGAAGATGTCGACTCCTCTAAAGAATTGATAATGATCATGTTGGAATTTATTTCACAAAAATCTTACTTCGAATTCAAAGGCAGATTTTACCTACAAACTAGTGGAACAGCCATGGGAGCCCCATGGCCCCTGTCAATGCGAACGCGTTCATGTTAAAATTCGAAGAAGACCATATTCTACATCACCCAGTATGGCACAAATATATCAGACACTGGGGTAGATAAATTAATATTTTCCTCACATTGAATGACACTGCTGAAACCCTTGCTACCTTTCTCGCATATTTAAATCTGGTTGATGAAAGGATACAATTTACATCAGAAATTGGCAACCCAGGGTTACATTTCCTTGATGTGCAGATTTCACCCAAAGCACCAGGATTCGAACCCAACATCTACCACAAACCCACCGATAGGAACAACCTTTTACAAAGAATTAGCTTTCATTCTCTGACAACACTCAAAAGCCTTCCGTATCATCAACTTCTTAGAGTGCAACGTATTGTCAATACCACAAGTGATTGGGAAATCGAATCAGAAAATAATATGAATAAGTTCCAAGCTAGAGATACCATGAAGCAGAACTGACAGAAGCCGAAACTAAATTAAATCTCAAGGACCAGAAACCCCTGTAAACACCACAAGTACAAAACACAGAACATGAGGATCCACTTGTATTTCTGAGCAAATATAGTATCCAGTCAACTCAAATGAAAAAATCAATACTGAAACATTTGCCATTGCTCAATTGTGATAGTAAATTACAAAATCTTTTCACCACAGGACCTGTTTTTGCATTCAAAAGAAGCCACAATTTGAAGGACCTACCTGTTACGACTCAACCTAACAAATTGAGGAAACAGAAAACCAGTCATCCCTGCACATACCCAAGTCTTTCATGCAACAGCTGAAACAACCTGATTAAAGTGGACATTATCACCTACTCCAGAATGGGAGAGAAAGTGAAACTCAAACACCATGCGAATTGTGAAACTCCGAATGTGGTCTATGTAATTAAATGCCCTTGTGGCTTGACGTATGTTGGACAAACTAGTCGCAAAGCAGGCATAAGATGGAATGAGCATAAGTTGAACATTAGGACGAATAATCAATACCCACCCATTGCAAGACACTTCCATCAACACAAACACCAACTTATACAAATCAGATTTCAGATACTGGAAGTGATTGATACTAGAGATCTGAAAATAAACTTAACCAAGAGACTCGAGCAAAGAGTGGCCATCTGGATTGACAGATTGGACATTGTCTTTCCAGTTCGCCGCAATGAAGAACTGGACCTACATTGTGTTTTGTGATCACATGGGCCATTAACTATACCCACTGTATTATCTGAGAATGCCCTGTAAAACAGTATGGTAACAATTTTATAGTCTCCCTGTTGAAATAGTCAGGAACCTGCACGACATCTGACAGCACACTATGGCAGAAATTACTGTTCCAGCAGCTGTTAGCTAGTAGATAGAGTGTCAAAATATGTGCAATACAACTTAGGAACTCCATTGCCCATAATCCCTTTCAGATACTTACAGACGTCATCACGTCGCTGCTCCCATGGCAACGCTCGCAGCTGCCAACACATCGACGTGCCGGGACCACTTGCGAGACAGACAGTTCGAACGCTGAATCTTGGACACACCGAGTAAGCTTTTGGATTTTTATCCCCCTACCTGGGCAACCTGTAAATAAAGATATAATATAAGCCCAGTCCATATATTGTTCAATATGAGTCTTATTGCCTTCTAAATAGTTCTACCACCCCAATGTACCTGGAATAGTAGATTTCGACGTCGGGTCATCGACGGATCCTTCTTGAGTGGCTCCCTTTAAGGCAGGAGCAACGGATCCTCGAGTTCCCTCGAAGAAATGGTGAACAAAGGCATTGAGGCAGCAGCTTCGGTCCTGGCGGTGCTCGTCAGTGTTCGGTCATGGACGTCCTGCGAAGATGAAGTGTGCTGTGCACCTTGGCATTGATAGTTAATTGTTGCACAGAGTCTATGAAGAACTTTGGCCCAGCAAGGGCATTTCGAGTCGTCCAGAGTCTCTGCGGTCTTCGAATGGCGGGAAACCCACCGGCAGATGCTCCTCGGTGCGTCAGCGGCCTCGATTTTATCCGGCAGGACAAAGTGGTCGCCGGCGCTAGTGAGAGCGTCCTTGGATTCAAAGTGTCTTAATCAATGGAGTGTTGCGGCCCGGTCATTGGTGGCTCGTTATCAAGTGGTTCTCGCTTCTGGGCAACAGAGCTTCGAGAGGGCTCCAGCGTTGATAGCAAAGCTGCGAACCCTGGTTAACGACGATGCGTGGCTGTTCTCCTTGGCGGTCCCTGTCTCCAGTCGGCAGCCCAATGAGGGTTTGACTTCCAGGGAGCTTCGACGAAGGTAAGCGGTGCACGATGGTCTCTCAATACTCTAATTGCACACATTAGGGCAACACAGTTAGCATATCATCCAATGGAGTTGTTCCGCAATATCTATGGTCATGTTTATGACTGAGAACATAGAATCACACTCTATCAGCACAAGCAAGGCCGCTGTGGCTGCATAACACCACCTAACAGCTAAATATAAACACCATTAACATCACTCAGATTAACAGAGTAGCAATCACTTCCGTTCCCCTGTTACCATGGGGAAACGGGACACAAGGCACCAACACATCTGCACACAGGCTGCCGTGCCGTGACGCCTCGCAGGATCGCCTTGACAATGAGAGAAACAATTTAGCAACAGACGCGCAAACTCGCGGGCGGCTTCCGTTTTCATAACAGACGCTGCAGAAAGAAGGTAAGCTGCACCAGGTCGAAGCTGTAGTTACACAGATTGGGAATAGAACATTGTTGCTAACAGATACTTTACTTTTGCAGCATTCTACTCACATGGGCAAGCAGAATTTTAGAACCCATAGAGTAAACAACTTTCTTATGACTACGCCAACGTGAATCTTAAATATATTAAGCACCATGTCATAGTAGTTTAGAAAGATATATACATCCTTTTTACTTTTTTCTTTTCTTGACACGATAAGAACAACACGGCGCAGAGATAAAGGTACATTATAATCTACTTTAAACCTTATGGAGTACAAAGTATGCATAATGTTCACAATGGCATTTTGTTTGTTTTTTCCCCATCCTCAACTCCTTGTGAATCTATAAATGAACACACATGGTATGTTGGACTATTTATAACATGGAATCGTCTCGACCGCCATACTTAACTGCACACTTTCACCTTTCTCGGGTCGTACAACAGTAACGTGCATTCCGCACTTGCGAAGAATTCCAAGTTATGATTCAAGGTATGTGTGTTTGTTTATTCATTTCGCACATCTTAACTTGCAAAATTGAAAATCCAATAATGCGCACAGACTCAGGCGTTCCAATTTGGTAATTCAATTCACTTCATCTCTGATTTTTATTCACTTTCTGGGATCATCCAGTGACAACAGCCAATCACAACTATATGATCAACCATACGAGATCTATTTCAAATAACAAGGTACCAATCTTATATTAGAGCGATAAATTTACGTGCCTTAATGAATGTAAATACGACTGCATTAGCATATGCTATTGTCTCCAATGGACACAGTTTTGGTTGTGTTCCCCCCCTCCTTTTTGCTCTGTCTCATTTGTCTTTTACGCCCATGGCTCCTTCTCCAATTGGCACACACCACATTGACGGTATTTACCTCTTTTCTATTTTTTTTACCTTCACATTTTGTTTGCTCACGTTATTCTTGAATTCCTACGTATACACTTGTTTTTGTTTTTTCTTCCTTATAATGACAACCAAAATATGCCTGTGCCATCGCATGGGCAACTAATTTGTGGTGATGTTTTGGTGCCTCCCCCAATTTCCCTTGATATGTTTGCCTTTAATATGTCACTTGTTTCAATTGCACCTACAATATTTATTGTTTGGTATTACTTACCTTGTTTTGTGCGGAATTAAATTTTATATTCAATGTCCATCAGCCTCAGAGGAAGAGCAAGGATTGCTCGAAACACGTGTCAGGCTGCATATGTTTATAGTAAACAATTCTGCAATTTACACAGTCTCTGACACTCTCTCTATTGGCGCAGTGAGACTGGATCACGTGTTAACGCATGGTATGTACCTTATGATTTATTTATGATTTTTGGTTTGATAATTGGATGAATACACTGATTAATGTACAAACATGGCATGATTTAAGCCCTGAGGATGGAGAATCGCTCCGAAATGCATAGGCTCTCTAGCCATGTTTAGACTTGGGAACTGCTTCCCTGAATACTGCTAACTAATTGCAAATAGATGACCTTTGTGGAATCAAATGATTTGCTTTTACAATCATGTGAAAGATTCATTATTGATGGGATAAGGCAAATTTGGAACAATTTTGGAAATTGTCGAACTAAAAAGAATTTTAATTGAAGAAATAAGAAATACAAGATAAGGATTAGCTCAATCTGAGCAACTGTGAGAGCACTAGACTTAGCTGAGTGAGCTCATCCAGCTTTCTGTGGATCACAGGAAGTTATACCATTTGACCACTCCCCCAAATGACATCACGAGAAGTAATGGCACATGATCCTTACCCCTTGGTAAAAAAAAGCAAGTGGCATCACATAGCATTGTTCCTCAGTACACTAAGAAAAATATGGTTACAATATCACTGTGATATGATATAGATTTCATACAAAAATGGATCACCATTTGTAGCATTAATATCAGTGTGCATAGGTCCATATTACCAAATTACTGTGAATGTAAGCAGACGTCCAAGGCCAAATGATGCTATGCTATGGAAAGAAAATACATGTGGCTGTTGCATCAAATGAAAGGGGTGTCAACAAATGCAACTCTTAGAAACTGGGCAAGATCCAAGCAAATCTGCAGTCATCCCATGTCAGGATATGCAACAACAAAAAACAGATTGTATCAGGTTATATATTTACTGGTGTTGGAGGTTTTCTGAAGCATTTTCATTTGTTGGATAGTTCTCAGGTATTGAGTGTGGCAATGAACGCAGAGAGAGACCTTAATTCGTTCCCCCCAAAGCCTGTCACAAGCCCACATTCCTTGCTAGCAGTTACACATGCAAAGTGCCAGTGGCTAAAAAGCAAAATACAGAAACTTGGCAGCTACTGTGCTCCCTAACACTCTGCCCAGACTGCATGGACAGAAAGCTGTTTTAAATGTGCTACGCACACATAGCATTGGCAACTTTTATAAAAGATACCTTTACAATGCTCGTAGTACTATCACATAAAAGAAAAGCAGAATTTGGTTCAACAGATGGTTAAATGTGGGGGCGTTGTGGCACACGACCATCTGAGGAGGTCAATGCGAAGGTAAATTTGGGGATCTGTATGACATTTGCTTGTACAGGGCCTCGGAAATCCAAGCACATGACCTAGATAGAAATCTAAAAGGTCAGTGCTCTGTGTGCATAAAAGTTCTACAGTTTTCTTATTTTTTGTCCCAGGCAGAAATGTGGGTGGGGGTGGTGTGCGTGCTAGGTGGGATTAAAAATCAAGTGCCCTCTTACTTGGTGCACAAACACATCGACTGATGCCTCCAGGGGGCTGCCTTGATGGCTGCTTGTTAGGGATAATTCTCATTTATGGCTAATTTCCCTCACCTAGTGAGTCCCTCATCAGCTTTGCTGGATTTCTGGGGTTTATTTTTTCCCCCTGGTAAGGGTGTGGACCTTTTTCCCACTCTCACAGTGTCTTTGCTGTGTGTATTTTTACTGTTTGTGTGATCTTGGGCTCTGGAGCCACACCACTCCATGAGCCCCACTTTGTGTGTGTGTTACACAGCACCTTCAGTGCAGTGACACAGGGTTGTCTTTAAGACTTCCCCCTGACTCCATTTTTCTGGGGCTGACTACTGTCCCCCAAAAACAGGTAAAGTTGCCATTAACTTTATATAGTCACTTTAAACAGCAGACTCAGTACACCCCATCTTACATGGAGTATTGGAAAGGGTTAACTCTTATCCCTTTTTGTCTGTACCTCTTGGAGCCTTGTTTTGTTCCCTTACCATTAAGTCTTGTCTGGTGGCAGTGGTCTCTACCCTAACTTTTCTACCACGATTATAGTATCTAAATGTGGTACTGTTTTAGGCTATTGTATTAGCCTCGAACATAAACCTGCTTGACCAAATACATTTTATTTTGGCTCTGTTCGGGTTTAGTCACCATTTCTTTTTGTTAAAGTCCTTCTTGTGTTTTACTTTTCACGCCAAACCAGGTTTGCCTTCTTTGTTCGCCGTCCTTTGGCGGGATTCTGTGAAGAAGCCCTCCTTTGGCGTCTGGGTGTCTAGGTGGGCTGAATGTGAGGGAGGGATTTGGCCACCCCCTGCACAGGGTCCACTTGGAGACCCAAGTCGCACTTTGTGTCGATTGGCTAAGGTGGTTGTCCGGGCGGGACAACTCCCTGCTGTGTGATTGACAGCCAGGTTGTGTGAATGGAGGATTTTGGCATAAAAGGCAGGACTCTTGGGCTGGAAGTCAGAGTCGCCACTAGAACTGCAAGAACCGAAGAGAAGCAGAGAAGAAGATGGCTGCTGCAACTCCCGAGCCCCGGTGAAGCCCTGCTGCAGTCTTGAGCTCTTTACCCTTCAACGACAGAGAAGATCCAGTCCGGAGTCTTCTTCCCTTGAGCCTGGTGGGATCAACCAGCTCACCTTCAATAGCCAGAGAATCCTCTTCTGGGTCCAAATCCCTGCACTGAGCTGTAGTTGGCCGGATAGCCATCAGAAGAGCCCTCTCCTGTTTTAAAGGAGTGCACCTTTTATTCACTGTTGCTTCGCTGCTGCTGGCTTCATCCCTGGGTAGTGCAGATCGCTCCAGACGTCCTCCTTCTTGTCCCAATGACTGAAGCTTCAGGAACCGTGAGTCTGCAGGAACTACCAAGAACAACTGCCGTAGCACCAGCTTTCTTCATACGAATAAGGTACTGTGTCCATTTGGTCGTTCTCTCCGTCCGACCTTGAGGAATCGGGGTGAACCCTTTTCCTTTCCGAAGGCTTGTCCTTTCTTTCTTCTTTCTTATAACTTTTGCCTCCCTTTGACAATATCCAGTTCTCCTGGCAACGTTAATCTTGAACTGTTCTAACAGTGTGATCCTCGGCAACAGAGCCCCTGCTCCGTTTGACATTGGCGCAGGCCTATTGACTTTATCTGCCTGTTAGAATACGTCCTCTGATCCTATTGCCTTGACAAAAGTATTGCCTATGATTTTGATCCCCTATTCTCTTGTGTTAATTCTATGTGCTAAGTGTGTTTGACTCCGGTTACATTTCTTCCCGCGGGTACGCTTTTCTTTCGTAAGACCGAACTGGTATTACTGTCAAAAAGTGATCGCGTATTAACCCACGGTAACGTCTTTGTTTCGCAACACTGGTCTGTAAAACCCAAATGTACTTACCTTGAATTGGTCTACACAAGTGGAATTGGTTGTGTGTAGTATATTTATAGTGTGGTTTTATTTTAATAGAAGTGAAGTGTTTTGTGAACAGATGGTTTAAAAATAAATGTACTTATATTTTTTAACCAGAAACCTTGCGTCAGTGTTTGTTTGAGTCACAGTAATTGTAGTCCTTTGTGTAATCTCTACTACTGCTCATTTGCCCTTGAGATAAATCTGGCTGCTCAGCCAGTGCTACTACTTTACTATGTAGTACAGGCTTGTACCAAAGGTGAAATTGTATTACCACTAAGTCTTGTAGTCTTAATTATGTGCAGTGGTCCCTAAGGGCATTCTAAGGGCACTGCATATGATTCTGCCTAACACTGCTCAAGGAGATGAATCTGAAGCCCACGTGCATGTTAAACCACTTGCAGTAGCAGGCACCGCGCAGCACGGGACATAGGTCTTGCTCCTCTGGCTCACCCTCTTCAGAGTAGGAAGACTCCCCCACTAGCCTCCCGGGCTGCTGCTACTCTCTGTCACTGCCTCCTACAGGGGGAGGAACCAAAAAACACAAGGGGGTCAACCACTAGGCGAGAGGTGTTTCAGAGGCAGATACGGATATGATTCAGCCTGGGGCACAAGTGCAACCTCGTACATACACACACAGGCAGTACTCTGCAACGGTGTGCTGCTACGGTAAGTGCATCACAACAATAGTTCACTAGAATAGTCAACATTTACCACTGATCTTACTTCCTAACCCAGCGTCGCAGAGGCGTCTATTAAAACATGTAAACGCTCTACCAGAAACGTGACCAATCTCCCCTTACATGCAGAGCGAAACGAAAGCTGAAGAGGGGGATTACATTATTGGTGTTACTGCACACGAGCAGGATCAACTGTGTTGCTCGTACTCAGAAAACACAGTGCATTAGAGTTAACGGCTAGCGTAGCTGGGGCAGGTTTACACAATCGTGATGTTATTTTTAAAATTGTATTCCGAAGATTGGGCACGTGTGCAAACAAGATTAACATGTCACCCCCTTGGCTCAAGTGTTAAAGTTGCGTGCACTTGCTCAAGTTGTGGATGGGGGTGTCGGGGGGAAATTCTGCCGGGGTCGGCCGGGCCGTCCGCAGACCTCCGGGCAGGGAGGCCCCAACTCCTCCCGTATATCCCAAAGGAGATAGAGTATGAGACACACACAAGAAGCAATGTGACTCTGCTGTTTATTAAACACAAACGGTAGGGATGGGTCAAGGATCATACGCGTCTGACCTGACACACACACAATCGTGGGGCTCGCAGGCCCTTTTTACTGTAGTATGACGCGCTACCTGCGTCACTCTAGAAAATTAACAAAAAACCTATCGCCACTCTTAATTGGTTGCTCGAGTGGTAGGGTTAGTATAGCATACATATAGAGAATAATATGAGTGGCCGAGGGTTAGTCAGGTGATATATCTGGGTTGTCCCTACAATTAGATACATAAGAATTGTTACATGAGGACTCCTAATGATTGGTTAATATTACTGTCGTCAGTGATAAGAGCCCCATGTTCTGATTGGTGCGCCCGTGAGCTTCCCAGCCTGGGACCATCGCTGTTCCCAGCTCTTGGTGTACCTGCAATTTGCAACAATGTTTCACTATTGGTACATGCAGACAATGTGAAGACTTATTCATGAGCTGGACGGCCGACTACTCCCACTGTCGCAGATGTCCATTGATCCTTTCAAGTGTATCTGCATGTGTCTTGTAACGACGGATCCAGACGCCTCTTTCCTCCTGGGCTTGGCATCTCGTCAGGTTCGGCTTGGTCACGTGAGATGGGACCGTGCTTGAGGCAGAATTCTGCACAATTAATATTGTTTTTCCACTGTGTGCCTGGTTTAATTAGCAGGTGCAACTTTGATGTTGGTGCACGGCGTGCGAGGTTGCAACATCGTGCCCTTGATGGTCTTCTTTTGGAATGTGGGTTTGCAGCATTATGACCTTGGCTGTCTGCTTTCGCCGGGCTCATTCTGCAGGATCAGCAACCTGGCTCTTGTTCTGTTGACGTCCACGGGAGCTCTTGCTTGCGGCCTACTTAGGCCTAGTGTATAGGTGGAACCGTTTTGGTGCACAGGCGCTTTAGGTTATAGACTTGTATTGTCTTACGACCAGTATTGTGTCTTCGTTATAATCCTCATTATGGCACCTAGGTGTAGGAGAAGCGTAAGCAAGCTCTTTAGATGAGTTCATGGTGCGTCTTGCGTTTCTGCATTTTGAAAGCCTATGTGGAAAATAATAAAGATGCACGTCCGTGAGTATGTCTGTCACCTACGTCATAGCACTGAGTATATTCTTCATGTAAATTGGTGCGGGAGTGTCCAGTGTGTATGTTGGCACAGGTGTGCTATCCGTTGGCTAGGTTGTCATGGCATCTCTAACGACGTATAGTTTTAGTCCAGTTGATCCATGCCGCAGGCATCGGCATGGGCAGGGCGGGCTGCTGGGCAGGCAGATGGACACATCCTTATGTTCCTGTACCAGGGTATCTGGTCGTCTGATAGATGGGCAAACTCTTCTCGTGGCGGGTGCTTGGGCCGTGAACCTTTAGGCCAGGCGCGAGAGGGGAAAGAGGGGAGTCTGTTTTTCCATTTTCCCACTTCAGTCCCCCCTCTGGTCGACTTGTCGACCACAAACATATCCTTTTCGTTATCTCCTCTTACTCTCCACACTTTAGTTATTCCTCCTAAATGTCCATAATGGTTAACATGATCTTCAAATGACCAATACATATATTCACAGGTTCCTCCAGGAGTACAGTATACCCATTTCCCTAGGTAACTCCTGGGGTTTCTTGGGTTCTCGACCTTCACCGATGGTGGGTCCAGGTGGTTGGTGATGATCTGGTTGCGCAATTTCTCTCTCTCTTGTATTATTACGCCTGTGTGTTGGCCGTCATCTGCTGGCATCAGTGGGTGCATACCGACCATTTCAAGCAACTCGTCAGTGGTGCGTGCCTTCCGGGCTTTCCAAAATCTTATTATGATCAATGTAGCTCCAGCCAAAATAATACAACCAACTATAATTTTCAGTCCATCTGACAGCCAAGATGGCATCCATGACCATAATAGCGAAAACCAGCTCTCATCCTTTTTTACACCTTTACTTTCATCCACCATTTTGGAGTGCAACTGGGCCAGTTGTGAAACTGCTTCTGTCAGTGTACCGTTGTCAGCATCATTGGCAGGAATGAATGTGCAGCATGATTATCCTATCTTTGAGCAAACTCCTCCTTCCATGGCAGTGAGGAGGTCCAATACATATCTGTTCTGCAGTGCTACCATCCTTATTGCTCGCAGCTCCTCTTTTATCGTGTTGAATCCGTTTACTGTAGAATTGATGGTCATCATGAGTTCCCATCTAGTTATCTGGAGCCATTTTGCGTTTGCGTAAGCCTGCAGTCCTGGATGTATTATTGAGGAGAAGAACATTGCTGCTCTGCTGAATAGTCTGTGTTCTGGCGGAATCGAAGTGAGTTCCGTTTCCGACCTTCCCCATAGGTAATTTCCTGTCAGAGGTTCCCCTTGTCTTTTCCGTCTGTTTAGGACAGTATCATTGCCGTTGGTCCTGTTCCCTGGCTCCTCCTGAGGCGGTGCAGATCTCTTATTTCTCTTGTCCCCTTCATCCATTTTGGGAAAGTTCGCCACATTCACATGCTTCTGGGGTACCACTAGCGATGGTACATTGACGTGCACCATCGTGCATACACCATTCCACAGAGGGGGCAGTGTGTGATATGCCTTTTCTCCACAGGCCCAGTAATGGTCCATTATTACTGCTGTTCCTGCTCCCCCCTCAGTTAATTCCATCACACTTCCACAATTGGTGTTATATCCTACGTCCACCTCTCCTTTATGTTGGTAGCATACTTTAGGCGCAGTCAATGGCATTATTGTTATCGGGTCTTCATCCGTTTCTATCCATGTGAGCATAGGCACGTATTTGATCCAAGTTGTCCAACATCTGTGGTTGTGCGCATCGATAGTTGAAATTGTTTCTTTTGTTACCATGTTGCTGCCAACCACTCCTATCTCCCATTTGTTGTCCAAGTATACTTTCCCCGTTATCGTCACCAGTGGCCTCTCCCAGCATCCTAATTTAACAGGAACTTCAGTGGCGTACCAATCACATGACTGCAGTGTTACTTTCTTTGTTTCTCCTTTCGCAGGACCACTTGTTATGTATCTAAATGCTTCAGCATGTAAACTGCTCTTGTGGTAACTCAAATAAGTCTTGAGGAAGTTGTTTTCGTATGGGTATGAGTCTTGTGTTTTCCACGTCATATGCACCACTGTCCCTTGAAATCTTCCTTTAGTTTGGAACAGTGCCAAGTATATTATGCATCGTGCTGTTTTTTCGTCTATTTCTGTGGCAACAAATGTTCGAGAAGCGCTCATGGCGTATGGTATTAATGAGCAAACGTAGCAGCTGTCTTCTGTTGTCTGCTTACCAATGCGGGTCATGTGTTGATACCATATGTTGTTTGAGACGTGTGCTGAATCTTGTATATAATTGTCAATACCTTTATTATCTGAGTATGTGCTGTGTTGTACTCTACTTTGCTTGTGCACAATTTTACTAATATCACCTGACGTAACACCTGTTGCAGCTGGGGATGGGGGCGTGTTAGGTTTGGGTACAGCAACAATATTGATAGCAAAGCTGTACTGCCATACAGAGGCAGCTACGAACCCGGTGATTACCAAAATACCTATTACTTTTATTACATATGCTAATTTCACCGGCATTTTGCTCTTACCTTGCTGCAGTCCGGCAGCGTATTCTTGCGACGTTATAGTTGCCCGCCTGAAAATTCTCAATATGCTGGTTATTAAATGTTAGTTGTTTTTTCTTTAAGCCCTCCCTATCAAATAGTCATTCAGTGCCCAGGCGAAGAGCTGTTCCCACGCTACTCTAAGCGATCTATCTCTTAGGGCAGGTAAGTATGGGTGGAGGTGGGGCATCGAATATTCTATGGCCAAAAGGAACGCTGTGTAGTAGACGCGTACCCTTTTCCTTTTCAGGTACGTTGGCCTTTTTATTTCATATACAAATTGGTGTGACAATTCTTCTGGGTAATTATCGTCTGAGGGTACCATCTACTCCTGGGCAGCGAATTTGTTAGTTATCTACTTTCATAGCAATACAATAATACGCGGTTCCTGCATGTGCGAGAGAAAAGAAAAGAGAGCATTCACGTGTTTACATGTGTATTTGTGCGAGGCAATGTCCTTTAGTTCAGTTACTACTATAATGGGTACAGGGGTCAGTGGATGGTGGGCAAGGGGTGTTTGGGTTCTACCGGTGGGCGTTGCTTTTACTCTTTGAGCGTGTGATCATGGGGTGGGCTGTATGGGGATCACCCCTTTCTTCTTCAGTTATTGTCTCTGGGGAGTCTGGGGAGTGACAAGGTATGGGAATACTTGGGCCACTGGCTGTGGTAGAACTTCCTTCTTCCGTTGTCGATGTTGTTGCTATTCTATCAATGGGCCTGTCGGTGGCGCTGGGGCGGGTCTGTTGTTTGTAGATCTTTACGTCGTGTAGGTGGTTCCAGGCACGCTTGTCCTGTAGCTTTACTGCTCTTGTTGATACCTCCTCCACCAGATGGGGACCAGTAAAGCGTGGATCGTTCCACTTCCTGTTGAAATTGCGAAGTAGTACGTGGTCACCTTTAGCAACTTTACACAGTCCTTCCTTTTCCAACTCTTTATCCGCGTCTTCTTGTTGATTGCTGTTAGACCCGCCCCGTGTGCGCTCGAGCTGTTGAGACACAAACACTACACTAGTAATCAAAGAAGACACATATTGGTACATTTCATCACCAAAAACACTTGCAGTGCTCTCGTGGTCGGAAAATGCTCTTGACGTTGGCGTTAGGGGAAGGCGCATTTGACGTCCGGTAACCACCTCATGGGGAGTGAGATGGTGGTCGGACCCTGGCCTATTCCTTAGCTCAAATAATGCTAATGGAAGACAATATAACCAACTCTTCTTTGTTGTTTGCTGTATCTTTGCAATTGCCTCCTTCAATAGGCCATTCAGGCGTTCACATATACCGTTGGCCTGTGGGTGGTATGCACATGCAAATTTATGTTGAATGTTCAGCAGCGATGTAATGTGGTGAAACATCTCGTTTGCGAAATGTGGGCCATTGTCTGACCTTAACACCTCGCACACTCCCCACCTGGGGAAGACCTCCCTCACTAGGAACTTGGCTGCTCTAAATGCATCTGGGTGTGAACAGGGCCCTGCCTCAATCCACCTAGAGAATGGGCATACTACTACAATCATATACCTATTTCCTTGACATATATTGATCATATCAACATAGTCAATGTGGAGATGCCGGAAAGGTCCCTCTGGCCGGGGTATAGTACCTCTTATCACCTTTAGAGTGTGGCCGGCCGTAAACTGTTGACAGGTGATACAGTTACTGATAAAATCCGACACATGCGAATTTAACTCGGGGCAGAACCAGTCTTCCCTAATTCGTGCTGCAATTACTTCCTTGCCTGTGTGGGCTGGATGATATAGTTGGCTCAGGGCAGTGTTCAAAAGTGCCAATGGTATTACAACCTTTCCAGTGCCCCCCTGGCGCCATAGTGCGTCAGTTGGGGACATTGTACATCCTCTTTTTACCCATATTTCCTTTTCGGCCATTGGTGCAGCCGCTTGTAGTTCCATAATCTGTGTGGCTGGGAGATGGGTGTACCCTTCTCTTAACAACATCTCTTTTGCTATTCCCCTCCCTCTCCGTCTCTGTGACTCTGGGGTTTCCATATCTCACCAAAGTATGCAGCATACTTCGCATGTGCGTCTGATGCTGCATTCCCTTTTGAGACGTGGTCTTCACCATTGGTGTGTGCGGTGCATTTTACTAAAGCTAGTTCTTGGGGGTCATTTATTACTTCAATCAGTTCAGCCAATAAGAGAGCATGTTGCACTGGGGTGCCATCAGCTCTCCTAAACCCTCTTCTTCTCCATTTCGACAACCCTGAGTGGACAGTTGATGTAACATATGCGCTGTCGGAATATATAGTCACTCGTTTGTCAAAGCTTTCCTTCAACGCCAAGATCAGTGTGACCAGTTCAGCTGCTTAAGCGGAGTAATGCTGTGGTAATTGTACACATTTCACTGCCACACACACCGGTACCTCCATCATTTTCATCACTGCCGCCCCAGTCCTCCTCACACCATCCCCCTGATCGATAGTTGATGACCCATCAATGAACAACAGCTCACCCCCCTCTAGTGCGTTTTCCTCAACTTTTCTAGTACATGAGTACATTTCAGTTGTTTCAGTACAGTCATGGGCATAGTCTCCCTCCTCAATTACTTCTGCTAGGAACCTTGCAGGGTTGACCGTGCTACATCTAACAATTGATAGTTCAGCTCTGGATAGAATGATCTCATAGCCTGATGCTCTTTGCGTGGTTAGGGTGGATTTAGGTTTATTTAATATTGCAAAAAGTGCATGTTCCACAAATAGTGTAGTCGGGCACCCCATGGTTATTGTTGATGCTTTTTCCACCGCAAAAGCGGCTGCGGCGAGACCTTGTTCGCAGGGGAAGTGGCCTAACATTACAGGATCTAAGTGGCCACTGTAAAATGCTACGAGTTTGTAGCCCATGCTTGTTTTTTGAGCCAACACTGCTTTCATTACTGCTGAGTCGCAATGTGAAAATATAAAAAATCGCCGCTCATAGTCTGGGGATGCCAGCACCGGAGCAGTTGATAGCGCATCTTTTAATTCATCAAAAGCTTCTTTCATTTCCCTCGTCCACCCCAGTTTGTTCTCCCCTTTATTAGCTTCCCTTAACGCCTCAAGCAGGGGTCCTATGTATGAACTGTAATCAAATACCCAAGCTCTACAGTAGTTGCAGAGCCCCAGGAACTGCTGCAGTTCCCTTACAGTTTGTGGCATTGGAGTGGTCGAAATAGCTTGTGCTCTTTGTGGTGCGATCTTTCTTCCATGTTGGGATATAAGATGACCAATGTAAAGTACCTGTTCTTGGCAGTACTGTATCTTTTCCATGTCTACCTTGTAACCTTTGTCAGCCAATATTGTCAACATCTTTAATGAGTCCTCTCTGCATGTTTTTTCGTTTTTACTGCAAATTATTATGTCATCCACATACTGCAACACCGTGCTTTCTACTTCAATGTTACCCAAATCCATCTGTATCACTCTGTTGAAAATCGAAGGTGATTCACAATACCCTTGTGGTAATCTGGTGTGCTTCCACTTAGCGTTTCTGTAAGTGAAGCTCGTCAGATCTTGTGAGTCTGGGTGTAATGGTATTGAGAAAAAAGCATTTTTAAGGTCGATCACTGTAAATCGTGATGCTTCTGCTGGAATTCCACACAATATTGTGGCCGGGTTTGCAGCTACGGGATATTCCGCTTCTACTATGTTGTTCAAGGGCCTGAGGTCCTGTATAAAGCGCCAAGACCCTCCTTTAGCCTTGCGCACTGGGTACACAGCCGTATTACATGGTGATTCTGAGGGGACCAATATACCATTATTTATAAGGGCCGTTATGGCTTCATATATGCCCTCATCTGCCTCTTTTGATAGTGGGTACTGTTTTACTCTGGGGAGTATTGCACCTTTTTACAATTTTATTTTTACTCCCCCTATACTTTTTATGCAGTCCACGTCATAGGGGCCAGTAGTCCACAATGATTTGGGTACCTTTGACATGTTGTCCTTAAAGAAAGGGACCGGGGTGCATGCGGGTGCCTCAAGTGCCATTGCAATTTTCTGTGCTACTTGTTTGTAGGCCACTCTTAGCCATATTTCCACACTCATCATAAACACCATTTCACCTTCCTCCCTTTCATCTGAAAACAGTTCTTCATCTGACACCTGGGTGAGCCTACATCCTTCTGCTAATGCTATCACTGCCCTCCATGCTCTTCCTTCTCTGTCTTGGGCATGTACAGCAATATAATCAGCTGTTGCAATAATGCTCTCAATATCCATTGAAACCACCTCCCCTTCTGGTTCATTAACAGGTGTTTCTGGTCTGAACAGATAGGCTGCTGGCCTTCTCCATATTTTCCCTTCTATCCCTGGCATCCATGCAATTGCCATGTCCGTTCCATACTGGAAGAGTTCACCATCTACTGGCTCCGCCCTAATCGCTGTCTGTCCACAGTATGCCTGCATAATTTGCCGTGCTGTGAGCATGTTAATCCCTGGAGTAGAGCAAATTATGCCGTCCTCAGTAAAGGAGATCGTCATATTCAACCTGTTCATTATATCTCTCCCCAGTATATTTACTGGTGAAGCACTATAATACAAAAGTGGAACTGACAGATCGTAATCTCCAATAGATAAGGGAATGTTATCAGTAAAGGGAACCAACCCTCTAGCCCCAGAGAATCCTTGGGTGTTCATGGTCTCACCTGACATCTTAAATTTACCTTCCCTTATGCAAGACCGGGTCGCCCCGGTGTCAACAAGGAATGATAATTTTTTGTCACCTATCGTTACCTCTATGCGTGGTTCCTCCGCACTATTAGGTGTTACTGACAGGATGGGACACACCAAGGCCGTCTGTGGGCTGTCCTATTGGGGGTACAACGACTGGCCATTCCCGGTATAAGGGTTGTGTCCCAAAACCGTCACCCTACCCAGTTGTGTTTGTGGTATTTGTGGTTGTTGTGTGATCGCTACCTGTTGTTGTGGCAATGTTTGGGGCTGTTGTTGTGTTAATTGTTGTTGTTGTTCATTTACTTGTGGCAACATTTGCTGTTGTGGTATGCCCTGCTGTACTTGTGCGGGCCGTGGTTGTTCCTGATTACTCCATGATGGTGTTCCTGGTCTAACTCTACACGTGCGTGACATGTGCCCCAATACTCCACAGCTCCAACACACCGGTGGTTCCCTATTCTGCCATGGAAAGCTCCCTGTGTTGTCCTGGTATACTGGTTGCCCTGTGGGGTAGGAATTTCTAAATCCTCCCACCTGCGGTTGGGTACCATACCCGTACCCTCTCCCTCTCATAAGTCCTCCTCTCCCCCTGCTATAATTGTAATATCCAGCTCCTTGCATTGGGTATCCTCCTCCCATGTTGGGCGTGTATGGTTGGAGTGGCGGCACCTGTTGTGTTGTTATATGTGAAGGTGGTATTTGTGAGGAATCTTGTGTAGCCACTACTTGTGTGGGGCTTTGGGTCATTGTTGTAGGTGTAGTTATTAGTGCCCCTTCCATTGTGTACTTAGTAAGCTTTTTCTGTACTAATTTAGCCTCTTCCGTCTTCCTGTCCTCTTCCTTTTCTTTCATTTTTCCTTGCCATGTCCTACAATGATGCACTATAGTCAGTTGTATTTCGGGCCATGGTTTTGCTTCCATTCCCACTACTTTCTTTAGTTGTTTCTGAACTCCTTCCGGGAGCCCTTGTACCAGTATATGGTAAAATATTGCTGGTGTTTTATCCCATTGTTCTCTAGTTTCCATGCGCCACTTCTCTTGGATTTCCTGAATATAATCAACAGGATCTTCGTTCTCATGCATCTTGCGGGATGTAATTGCTCCTATATCTGATGTGTCTGGGTACTGTACCCTCAATGCCTGCCATAGTGCATGTCTGCAGTTTGCGAACGGTGCCCCATCGTGCGATGTATTTGTTATTGTTACCCCATGAAATCCCGCTTTTTTCCATATGTCATCCGCTCTATCCCCTAATATTGATATTAAAAGGCCCTTTACATCTCCTACTGCTAGCTTCTGCCCTGCGGTGTGTTTTTCCATTTCATATATCCATTTACCCGCACCTCCACTTAACGATGGGAGCCTACATTTTATATTTTCTTTATCAGTATGCTTCCAAGGAACATACTGTGGTCTAACCCCACCTCTCTCCAAAAGTGGCATTAAATTATGTCTTTTTTCACTCTTTGTGTTCCATAATATTGAATCCTCACACCCTTCCTCCTCTTCCCTTTCTTCCACATTTTCACTTTCGTTTTTATTTCCCCTGCTGATACCTCCTTCTTCTCCACCCTTGTCTGTATTTAATGTGGGCATGTGTATACCTCCTACCTGCCTGCGTCTAGGGAGGTCTCTAAACCGCCATGTATAGGGTGTCCGTTCGTCGGTGAAGGGCGCTAGTTTTATTTTGCGTAACGAACGTGAGGTGGTTGAGCATGTAGGGTGCGATAGGGGAGGGCGTGATGGGGATGATGGGGATGGGGATGTTGCGTCCTCATTTGCCCGTCTTTCCTCTATTCCTGTCTTTCCCTCGTCGCTTCTCTCCATCTCATCCTTTCTCCTACTGATCCATGGTGAGTCCATGTTGGTCCGGGTGATGTATAGTTTATCTAAGCTTTCCCTTTCACTCTTTCTCCCTTCACTTTCCACTCTCTCTTCCTCACTACAAAAGCTATTTATAAACGGCACCCCCCACTCGGTCTTTTTCCCCTTGATCGTTACTGTTTGTAAATCTATTAGGTCCAGTTCTCCTCTTTCTCCTTTGCCAACCGCTCCCCTTTGTGCTGATGTTGTTGCTACTTCTGTGTCATCATATATATTCCCCCATCTTCCACTCTCTCTTCCCCTATCTCCTTTTTCTCCTTCATACCTTTCCTCCATCTCCTTATTATTTTCCTCCCTCTTCCTTTTCAATTCCTCCATCACTTCACTTCTCATCTGTTCTAATATTCTCTCATCCTCTTTCTCCCTTTCCCATTTCGCCCTTTCTTTTTCTACTATACTCTCCATCACCCTCTCTTCTTCGTATTTCTTAGTTGATTCTGATAGTAACCTTCTCCTCCATATTGCCATTTCTTTTTCTTTTTCTTCTTCTTCCCTTTTCTTTTCCCGCAGTACTACTCTTGATACCCTTTCTGCTGCTGCTTTTACCCTGTCAGCTTCTCTCCTTTGCTCCTCAGTTCGTTCTCTTATTTTTTCCAACTCGTTCTTACCTTCTTTCCTTCTCCTTGCTCTCTCTCTCTCTTCCCTTTCAAGCTGCTTGGTCAATTCATTCTGTTCATCCCTTAGTTTTGCTAATCGTTCCTCCAAAATCTCTTCCTTTTGTCTTAACAGCTCGTCCCCCCTCAATTCACTCTCCCTGGTATTATCCTCGTCTGTTTTCTTCACTACCTCTCTCTCTTCTCCTGTTAATGAACCTCGTAATTTTAATAATATCTGTGCAGATACCCATTCATCATTTCCTATCTCCACAGTCTGGTCTTCTCCAGTCCTCCCCTTCCCTGCTGGCATTTTCCTATGAGCCACATATGGTGGAGGACGGTATGCCGGGTTCGAGTATCCCTCAGCCGCCCTTAACTGTCCTCTTTCTATTTCTCCCAATTCTCTTAAAGGGTACAACCCCCCTCCCTCTGTTTTTACTCCCGTTACTATGGGTATATCATTGCTCGGTTCCTTTTTTATTTCATCTGCTTTATTATTCTTTTCTCCTCCCTCACCTCTGTTCCCCGTGTTCTTTGGGTCTTCATACCCCTGTTTCCCATCCTCTCCTACCTCCTTAATCTCTGTTTCTTCTGGTATTTCCCCCATAGTGAATATCCCATTTGGTCCTGGTCGGGACCCCTGGAACATCCTCCATAAGTTAAACACCTCCATGTGGCTTGCCAACTTTTTCCCTTTATATGTATTGTGCAGATGATTTAATAGTGAATGTTGGGCATATGGATCAAAGCTACCGTTAGGCTGCCACGGTGTTAGCATTTTGTTATCCGTCCCCTGGGTCCATTATATGCTATACTTAATCAGTTTCTCCCTATGGGGTGGCAGCGTTGTGCATATGTATTGTAGTGGCGTGGTGAGGGTGTTCCCCCACCCTCCCGATCCTGTTCCGTATGACATAGTAGCGCTCCACTCGCTACCCTCCCTTAATCTGGTATCAGTTTATCCCACTAGTAGTTTACAATATACAGCCTTATATCGTTACCTGGCCCCGTAAGTTTGGGGACTTACGATAGTCCGCTTAAGGAAAATTATAATACATTTGTAGATTTTCCTCTGCCTTTTTTCCTTTATACAACACCCTTACGGCCCCCTGCGGCCGAGGCGTACGTAGCCCCCTGCGGCTGCGTACCCCTTATTACTTTCTTATACAGTCGTCCTGTTTTCATGTGCTCCTCCCCCTTCTACACTTGCCGTGGCCGGCGTTCTCCGTGCGCAGCCACGTTCCCCGTTTCGCCTTTTCTCGATCAACTCGTTTTACAGTTTATCTCCGTTTCCACTCCCTTACCACCGTTCTCTTCCTCAACACTCTCAAAACGAGGATGCCTCGTGTTTGCGATATCCTATGAAAACCCTATTGGTGACGTCACCGATCACGTAGAGCTACTGGTAAGTTCTTCATATACTCTTTAAATCCAAAATACACTTGCAATCTACCCCCGTTAACCCCACAGCTGTCTTCCTGTCACTCCTGGAACAAGGTTATCAAATCAACAATATAATCGGACTGCGCACGCTGCGTCGCCTCGCGTGTGATACGCCCCTCGACAGGAGGGCTTAACCAGTCAATTATCTTCTGTATTTAGGCAATTAACTAGCTACCGCCTACAGGGAAACGTCATCTACCTATCGAGTGTCTTGCTCGAACAATAGGGATCCTCATCTACTCATTGATCAATAAATGCCAAATCGTAGGAAACCACACACACACACACCCTTACACGTAGTCGCGGCCTAGGCCAATCAGTGTTTACGAGCGGCTGCATGTGATGTTTTCGCGCTCCGCCCCCTTCTCTCACGTTACATTGCCAACTGCTCTCGCGCTTGTTCAACTATCATTCATTCTATTTCTAACACTAAACTATCAAACCTTCGCCGTTCACCTGTGCAACACCTCCCGCCTCCCGTATTTAATTCCTCCCCCCTCCCTCACAATTTCACATTGTTTGTTGTGCGTGGCATGCTCACCAAGTTCTCCTGATGCGGGGCCGCTCGACTGCGTGCACCCCTCCAAGCGGCTCGCCACCTCCCCGAGTCTGGACCACGGCTGGACACTCGCCAACCGCGGGCGGGATACTTCTCAACCGGCTCCCGAGGGCCAATATTCGGATTGCGCTGTCCGGTCTTCTCACAGTTCCGCGACGGTCCTGTAGTCCTCAGAAGGGGGCGACGGCAGAGGGGGCCGCGCCGCCGGGCCTTCTCGCAACGGGAGTGCCTGGAAAAAGTAAAAATAAAAATGCCGATCTTAAACAGATCTCAGCAGTGCCTCCAACTTGTCGGGGGGAAATTCTGCCGGGGTCGGCCGGGCCGTCCGCAGACCTCCGGGCAGGGAGGCCCCAACTCCTCCCGTATATCCCAAAGGAGATAGAGTATGAGACACACACAAGAAGCAATGTGACTCTGCTGTTTATTAAACACAAACGGCAGAGATGGGTCAAGGAACATACGCGTCTGACCTGACACACACACAATCGTGGGGCTCGCAGGCCCTTTTTACTGTAGTATGACGCGCTACCTGCGTCACTCTAGAAAATTAACAAAAAACCTATTGCCACTCTTAATTGGTTGCTCGAGTGGTAGGGTTAGTATAGCATACATATAGAGAAAAATATGAGTGGCCGAGGGTTAGTCAGGTGATATATCTGGGTTGTCCCTACAATTAGATACATGAGAATTGTTACATGAGGACTCCTAATGATTGGTTAATATTACTGTCGTCAGTGATAAGAGCCCCATGTTCTGATTGGTGCGCCCGTGAGCTTCCCAGCCTGGGACCATCGCTGTTCCCAGCTCTCGGTGTACCTGCAATTTGCAACAATGTTTCACTATTGGTACATGCAGACAATGTGAAGACTTATTCATGAGCTGGACGGCCGACTACTCCCACTGTCGCAGATGTCCATTGATCCTTTCAAGTGTATCTGCCTGTGTCTTGTAACGAGGGATCCAGACGCCTCTTTCCTCCTGGGCTTGGCATCTCGTCAGGTTCGGCTTGGTCACGTGAGATGGGACCGTGCTTGAGGCAGAATTCTGCACAATTAATATTGTTTTTCCACTGTGTGCCTGGTTTAATTAGCAGGTGCAACTTTGATGTTGGTGCACGGCGTGCGAGGTTGCAACATCATGCCCTTGATGGTCTTCTTTTGGAATGTGGGTTTGCAACATTATGACCTTGGCTGTCTGCTTTCGCCGGGCTCATTCTGCAGGATCAGCAACCTGGCTCTTGTTCTGTTAACGTCCACGGGAGCTCTTGCTTGCGGCCTACTTAGGCCTAGTGTATAGGTGGAACCGTTTTGGTGCACAGGCGCTTTAGGTTATAGACTCGTATTGTCTTACGACCAGTATTGTGTCTTCGTTATAATCCTCATTATGGCACCTAGGTGTAGGAGAAGCGTAAGCAAGCTCTTTAGATGAGTTCATGGTGCGTCTTGCGTTTCTGCATTTTGAAAGCCTATGTGGAAAATAATAAAGATGCACGTCCGTGAGTATGTCTGTCACCTACGTCATAGCACTGAGTATATTCTTCATGTAAATTGGTGCGGGAGTGTCCAGTGTGTATGTTGGCACAGGTGTGCTATCCGTTGGCTAGGTTGTCATGGCATCTCTAACGACGTATAGTTTTAGTCCAGTTGATCCATGCCGCAGGCATCGGCATGGGCAGGGCGGGCTGCTGGGCAGGCAGATGGACACATCCTTATGTTCCTGCACCAGGGTATCTGGTCGTCTGGTAGATGGGCAAACTCTTCTCGTGGCGGGTGCTTGGGCCGTGAACCTTTAGGCCAGGCGCGAGAGGGGAAAGAGGGGAGTCTGTTTTTCCATTTTCCCACTTCAGGGGTGTGTGAAATAATAGGTCTGGTTAGTAACCCATCCAGCGTGGTTGAAAAACAGCATATGTGCAGTGTAAACAAACACATAACCCCAGTAGAGCAGATGGGGATATAGGTTAGAAGAGCTGAAAAGTAACCTTCCGCCATGTTGGCCAGACGGGTTGCCTGCTCTCTCTCTCTATCATTGCTGTGAGCTGTCCCCTTGGTTTGCAGCGCTCTGCCTCAGCCTCGCATCCTCCTGCTCCTGAGTGCCACGCTCCCTCCCCGTACTGCGCTCGCACGCTCTAAAGGCGCTGCCCTGCACTGGCACTCTTTCCTCCCTCGGTGTACATGTAACACACTTCCTCGCTGTTAATTTCGCGTCGGGTCTTGGAGGGGCTCAGCAGAGGGGAAAGGGGGCCAGGGGTGCTGCCACAGGGAGGGATCTCATTTGAAGATCACTACCCATGAGGTCTCCCTTCTGATGCGACCCCCTTGTTAAAACATTTTTTTTAAATATGGGGTTGCAAGAGAGACGCAGGGATCGCAGCCTTGACCCCTGGTGACGCCCCAATGACGCCCCTAATCACTACCAGGAACTTAGCCGCCTGCCCTACCTTCGTGCTGGCTAAAATGCACACAAGCATTCTAAAAATCCTCCTTCAATTCTCATACCTCTCTTCGGTCCTTCAAGGGCGTTCACCACACAGTGCTTTGAGGCCATACCAATTGCATTGGGTGGTGTACAAATGCCATATAACATAACATAACCATATTTCTAATTATACTTATATGTCTATCTACCCATATATCATCCTAGGTATCTGCCTACCTTTGTAGCTATCTATCTATCCATCTACCTATATACGTTCCTATCTATCTACATATCTATCCACCTTGATATCTTCCTTCCTACCCATCTATCTACCTGTCATCTATCTGTCTGTCTATCTATCTATATATTCTATCTATCTACATATCTTCTTATCTGCGCGTTAGAATGGGGGGATTGCAGGTCAGGTCGGGTGCACAGTTTTGGCTTTCAGCTTGTGATAGAGGAGAGAGGTGCTGTGGACATGGGGAGCGCTTGATGATGTTGAAGGGGAACTATAGAGGTGTGCAGGAGGAGAGACAATCCCAATCCCGTCCTTACCGCCTCTATCTTTCACTGTTGATGATGACTCATCTGTACCTCTGTGATGTATTGAAAGCATGGAATCAACAGTAAGACAGATACAAGTGACCACAGTTCAAGGGTGTTTATTGAACTTCAAACAGTGTATGATAAACACCTATCTAAACCTAAATCTTGCAGGCAAGTCCCTTTACGCTCACGCCAGGAAGAATACAATGCTCTTGGGAAAAGGGCCAAGAGATTGCTTGCAGGCATAACAATGTTTAATTGTACAAAAGAAAAGGGTGTCAGCAGCAGACTCTGCTGCTCGAGAACATTCTGCTAGAATTATCATGAACAGTACATTATAAGTGTCCTCAGCGTCACTAAGGACGTCATCTATAGGGTATAAACCCACACAGCTGATTGGTGAGACCATATACAATGTGCTGCTCTATAGCGGATGCCAGGCTATGATTTGTTGATTTGTTCCCATCTCTGCCATCTGTCTGTTTCCACGTGGGTCAGCTGGGCTCCAGGGAGTGAAGGTCAGGCTCTTCACATGTTGCTGTTCCAAGGCAACTATTGTAAGCTACTGCTACTACTACATCATTATGGCATGCACCTGGGAGGGTCAGGGACTTACACTAGGGGGAAACGAAGGAATACAATCATGCTCTGTCTACATCGTACTCCTCGCACCCAAGGCTTTCACCCTTGTTTTGATCTATAATGTATCCCTCCCTGTACCTTGTACAACAAAGGGTGTTTTCATTGGAAGAGGTGAAATAATGTTCATGCATGTTCATATCTTTTATGATGTATTGGTTTTATTGCTGGCGTGCTGGGGTCACTCGTTATCGTGGAATGCAAGGGTTCTTGGACTAGGTCATTGGTAGGTGCCATTACTCCTGGTGGGCTGGGTGGGGTTCAGAGATTTGCTGTTGGCCTGGCTGTGATGAATGGGCACTGCAAGGAGCCTGCTGCTGTCTCATGGCCTTGCAGAGCACATTCCTTTCTGCAATACTAAGTAATTGCAACAGTTAAGGGACAAAGGGTAAGTTTATGTGAGAACTAGCCCCACTGGCTTATCTCTCCTCAGAGTATTGGGCCTGTTCAGGGTTCTCCATCGAGCTTACGTTTCACCGTTCGGCCATGCAGGGCTGAGTGTGTCTTCCATAACTACAAAAAGACATCTCTTTATATGCGCGCACTAAATCTATGCATCTATAATTCGTGATATTGTATCCGTGCTGGGTTTCTTAGCACAGTCCTTTTCCCCCCTAGCACACTGCACGGCTACCTATGGGATTCGCCTCACTCTAAAGCGCCTAAGGTGGTGGGATAGACTAATTTCCATCCCAACATTACCCCCTTTCATTACTTATACCGTAACAAATCCTTCCCCATATTTGCACTTGTTTTCTCTTCTTACTCAGCTTCATATGGGGGTGTTGCCTCCATTGGACATGTTGTAAGCTTTCTCCTGCTTATGCATACTCTTCAGGAGTGCACATCATATCAATGCAGCCCCCGTCCCCTGCCAAATCTCTCCATAATTCTTTATAATTTTCAAGGTGTGGGGGAGGGACAATGGGGGAGGGACAATGGTCACGTGGTATAGTCGGTCAACTTCATCTCCGTAGGGGACAAGGACCATGTGGGGTTCTGCATCGTCATCAGCTTTAGGGCACGCAGCTCGACCCTTATGACATTGAACCCCTGTTCTGTGTCGTTAGCCAACTGGACAAGTTCCCAGCACACAATTTTGAGCTCTTTGGCATTAGCTCATGCTTGTATATTGGGTAGTAATAAGCATGCAAAAAATGTCTCTGCTGAGGTGAATAGCTTGTATTCTTCAGGTATTTCTTCAAGCAATTTCGATGAGTCTTTGGACAGATAGTTTAATGCTCTCTTTTTTCTCTGTAGCTGCCCACACGGCTCTTTCCCAGGGAGAATACAAAAGTGTGGTGGTGGCAGTGTGTTTTGTGCTTCGATCGTTGGGGACACCGATGGTGCTTCGTCAGGCAGTGCCCCCCATTTAGGTGTTCTTCTGGGACTACTAATAGGGCTGAGTGTAGCATAGCTAGTGAACAATAGTCCCTCCAGGAAGGTGGGAGGTGCAAGTACGCTTGTTGTGCTCACACCCAATAGTAGTCCATCAGCTCTGCTGTGCCCCTCTTTAGATCTGGAATTAACACTGTTCTGTTGCATCGTTAATTTGAGCCAGAAAAGGCAGTTTCTTCGCTGAGAAAGCACAACTCTTCCTGGTGCACTTTCACTGGCTTCTCCATTGCTACAATCCATGTCAGTTTTGTGACGTGCTCTGTTCGTTTATGTGCACACGTTCATTCGACAACAGCCACAGTCCATTCTTGAATCCCCAGGAGTCCTTCGGCTCAGCATGTGAGGGTTGTTTCCTGCCACTTGTTGTTGACATACTTTGCTCCTTGAATCACCAAACAGGGTTGCTTTAGACAGTTGGTGTTTGTGAGATTGGCTTTACATTTCTGTCATCTGGATCGACATGTTGTAGATGCACATTGCGTGCCTGGAAAGTGCCTTTGACCCTACATAGCGCAAGATGAATCAGGCATTGTGCCTCTATAATCAGTACTTCTTGTGGTACTAGGACCTTGGGTGCCCCTAATGCGTGCAGACAAGCACACGTAGCAACTGCTATGGGTTGTTCGCCTATCCACTGCACTCATGTCGGAGTACCAACTGTTCGAGCTTTCGGGAGGACAAATATCTTCAACTGCATCTGCATCCCTGATGTCCGAGTGCTTGTGTAAACTGTATAAATGCAAAAAATAAATAAATAGTATGCATAATATTTGAGCCTATGTGATTGTCTTTTTATTCTGTAATGGCACGACATATATCTTCTTAGTAATCTACTCCTGCTAATCTTGGTGTTATTGCTATTATTTGTGCTACAAAAGAGGTTTTTAATAGTTAGAAGTAGTATTTCAAATATTTTATTCATGTATACAGTCATACGGGTACTGATGTCATTTGGTTGGGGCATATAATACATTTATACAGTTGTGTTTAATGGTTCAGTTAAGTTAAAAGGTGTACTTTTGCTCAGGTTCCCCTTCCACTCCTCTTTTAGATGGCTTGCCAAGATAAAAGATGACCCCTAATATATTTATATTCCTAACAGCAAAATAAGGAAGGTGAACAAAATGGCTGTGAAATGCAGGCCACATTGGTACGAATATATTCTAGTAGAACTAATAACATTTCTATCACTATTCAATGAACAATTTGACGAAGTACTCTGCATCTTCTTTTCACCTGTAATGGGAACAAGAACGGGTATGACAAAGGGATGGTTGAGCAAAGCGGAGGCGATCAAGGAAGGGGAGATGGGGAAGAAGTGGAAAGGAGAAGGGAAGAAAGAAAGACAGTGCAAGAGATAATTTTAATGTACAGTGCTTATGCTTCTAGCAGCAATGCATGTTTGGCGTTCTCTTGTACATGCACCTATGTTGTCAGCCTTAAGCTACATATGGTGAGGAAGACTGGTTGTGTTAGTTTCAGGGAACTGGTGTGATATTCGGTGGGGCCCTGCGAATATCTGAGAGGTGTATCCAATATCGAAGCCCTTTCACCTTTACTGCAAGAGGGGTGGAAAACACTACCTTGTAGGAGCCATGGAATGTGGGATTGTTCAATTTGTGCACAAAACATTTGACAACAGTGGTTGGGTGGGTGCTGTCTCAGCCGGTGGAACCGTGGTGTTTTGTGTGTCTTCTGGGTGAGGTGGTGCAATTTGTCGTGAAACGCATTTGATCTCACGTGTTAGGTTTGTCAAATATTCCTTGAACTCCTCTCCCAGAATTGTTGCAGCTCTATGGGCATCTGATGCCCACCTCACATGGGAGATGGGCGTTTGCATGCGTCTGCCTGTCACTATCTCATGGGATGAGAGGTGATGGCCTTACTTGGCTAATTCTGTAAGTTGAACAGGGTCGGGGGTAGGCAGGGTACCTAGTTCTTTTTCAGGGTGGTACACAATTTAGAAAGCCTACTTTTAAGGAGGCCGTTGATTCACTCCACAACACCATTTGCTTGGGGGTGATAAATGGAACACATGCAGTGCTCAATGCCTAACAGTGCTGTGGGTTCCTTAAAGAGGTCATTAAAAAAGTGAATGCATTTTCTGATCACAAAACATCACACACCCCCCCTTCAGGAAAACACCTCACATACAAGGAATTTTTACTGCACACTTGCCATCTGGGTGGGCACCAGGGCTTGCCTCAAACCACCGTGAGAACAGACACACCACTACAATGAGATATTGCATCTCTCGTCCTTGTCTGCATAATCAATATGGAGCTTGCAGAATAGCCCAATGGGCTGGGGCGGAGTGCCTTGCAATGTACAGAGTGTCATTCCGGTACTGAACACTTGACAGATCGTGCATTGCATGACAATTGTTGAGAGGTGTTCTTGGAGATTTTGTATTAACTAATCTTCCTGTATGTCTGCTGCAATGTGTTGTTTGGAGCTGTGAGAGGGTTAGTGCAACTGCTCAAAAGCTGTCTGCAGTAGTCCCACTAGCATAACTACTTTCCCAGTGCATTGTTGCCTCCAAAAGAGGTCATATGGAGACTGTACGCACCTACGCTTGAGCCAAATATCTCATTTTTCCTGCAGTGCCCTACACTGAAGCTCTATTATCTGTGATTTCGGCAATGCTGTGCATGGGTCTGTGTCAGGCCTTGTGGTGACGGCTGCAATGGCATTCTCGGCTGGTGTGGGCACCGGGAGACATGCGGCTGCCTTTGCTGCAGTTTCGGCATCTGCATTTTCCAAAGACACTTCGTCAGTGTTATTTGTGTGGGATGTGCATTTGACGACCACCACCACAGATGCCTCTGCCAGGGCAGAAATCAGGGTATTAAGTAATGCTGCATGTTGCCCTTCTGACCAGTCTGCCCATCTGAAGCCCCTCCTTTTCTATCCTGACAGACCCACATCCACCGCTGTGGTGACATAAGCAGAGTCTGAATAAATGGTGGCATAACACCTCTTTGATGCTCGAAATGCATCAATGAGTTTTATGAGTTCTGCCGCTTGTGCTGAGTAATGCATGGGTAATCTTTTCATTACTAGTATGTCATACTCCCCAGCTTCTAAGCTCACCACTGCAGCCCAAGCATGTCTCTGCCCTGTATCCTGGTCAATTGTCACTGAACCATCAACAAGAAGTACCTCAACCTCCTCCAAAGGGATGTCTGTCTTTGGGGACATCATCCTCCTCATCCTCATAAATGGCACAATCATGTTGATGTAAGACTTCGTCCGTGCATGGTTCCATCAGGAATGTGTCAGGGCTCACTGTTTTGCATCTTAGAGCATGGATGTGTTTGCTTGAGACGATAATCTCGTACGCTGATGTCCTCTGGGTGGTGAGAGTGGACGTGGATTGTTCTGTGATAGCAAATACTGAGTGTTCCACATACAAAGTCACTGAGCACCCCATCACAATTCTGGAACTCTTCTGAATTGCAAAGCCAGTTGCAGCAAGAGCTTGATCGCATGTGAATGGTCCCATCATCACTGAGTCTAGTGTACCGCTGAAGTATGGCTTGTGGCCCATTTTGCTCTTTTGTGTTAGTACCACTGTCATAAGTGTATGGTTTGCGTGTGAAAATATTTAGAACTTGTGCATGTAGTCTGGGGTGGCCAGAACGAGGGCTGTCAAAATCACTTCTTTTAGATCAGTGAAACTCAGAAGCATGTTTGCGGTCCACTCTATTGTTCTGCCTTCTTTTTGCGCTTCCTTGAGGGCCTGTAAGAGTGGCCTTCTTGTGTATGCTGCATAATCCACAATTAAATCCCTGCAATAGTTACAGAACCCCAAGATTTTTTGCATGCATTTACTGTAACTGGTCTGGTTGTGGCATGCACTGTTGCTGCCCTGTCGGGGATAATTCTTTTGCCATCTGCAGAAATTAGCTGTCCTAGATAGAGTAACTCATGCTAGCAGCACTGAGCTTGGCCTTGTCAACCTTATGCCTGTTAGGTGCTAGCGGTTGCAAAAGGACAATGGAGTCTCTGCGACAGTTCTGTTTGCTGTCACTGCACACCAATTCGTGATCTACGTTCTGAATTATTGTGCTGGGCACCTGGATGTCACCTAAGTCTTTGTGCAGTATCCTGTTGAATATTCTGGGGCTCTCGCAGTGCCCTTGGGGCAAACAAGTTTGTTCATAGAGCTTTCCGCCATGTGTGTATGCTGTGAGGTACTGTGAGTCTGGGTGCAGCGGTATCGAAAAGACAGCATTCTTTAAATCGACCACTGTGAAATGGGTTGCTTCCTTGGGGATACTGTGCAAAATAGAGGCCGAGTTTGGAACAAGTGGAAATTCTTTCTGCACTATGTCATTGAGGGGGCAGAGATCTTGAATCATCCTCCAACTGCCCCAATGCCTTTTTAATGGGTATATGGCCGTGTTGCATGTTGATGTAGAGGGTACTATGATCACTTGGTGATTGTATCGTGTTTCTGATCCCCTCTTCTGCCTCTCTGGATAATGGGTATTTTTTCACCCAGTGTAACACTGCCCTGCACTTTAATGTGATTCTTATGGAGATCACTTCTTTCAGCATCCCTACATTGTGCGGGTTGGTTGTCCATACCTTTGTGGGGACCTGTTGTAAGTCTGTTTGGCTGAACGGTGGTAGAGTGACAACAGCCATGAGGGGGCTCTGGTCCCCGTGGTACTGTACCATGATCTCACAGGGGATGCATATTTCAGGTATGATTTCCCTGTCATCGTGGCTGTCCTCAAAAAGTTTGGCATCCCTTTGAGGTGTACAGTGGGATCTATGCATAAAACTGTGCCCCACTGACATCCCTGAGTGTCTGTACCTAGGACCACAATTCTTTTGGTAGACACCCGCAGCCCTTCCAGATCTAGGGATAGTACAGTGCCTTCCACTAGCTCTGGGGACACCACAGGCAAAAAAATGAAATCAGTTGGTACTCTCCAGCAAGTTTTAGTAATCTGGGGCATGGCTTGTGCGAACACTGTAATGCCATAAATGAACATGTTAGGGTGGGTTGACAGGGATGCCTTGTGTGTTCCCTATCTCTGACCCCACCAAGGGTTCCTCTTCTGGGTTTAGGGTCATTGACAGGACTGGACATGCACGTGCTCTCTACGGGCTGTCATAGTCAGGCTATGTGTCTGCCCCAAGGAACGAAAAAGGGTTTCTCCCTAACACTGTAGCACCTTGAAATGGGGCCACGTTGCCATTAGGCACACTGCCGAAGGTGTTCATGATCCCCACTTGCTACATGTTGGGCCGAGGCTGATAATGTTGTACTGACTGTTGCAGGTGCTGCGGTGGAGGGGGGCCAGGTATCTGTGGGGGTAAGATGCAGTGGGGGGCCATAATTTTGATGACTGTAGTTGTGTTCTATACCTTGTCTACTCCGACATTGGGCCTCATTACGACTCAGGCGGTAAGGGTTTTACGACGGCGTAAACAGCGCCGACCCTTACCGCCTGAGTACGAGGTCCCTTAGCGCCATGGCGGATTTAACACCTGCTTTTAGCAGGTGTTAAAATCCATGGCGCTAAGGGACCATGGAGTTAATTACGCCACCGTAATTTACGGTGGCATAATTAACGCCTTCCCCACTCCCATTATGCCCTATGGGGCAAAAATGGGAATGGGGAAGGGTAAATGGGGATTGGGGACTTACCGCCCCGCCAAGGTCGGAATGGGGCGGTAAGTCCGCCAACCACCATGGCGTAAACGTAGTTTACGCCATGGTGGTAAAGTCACGGCCCAGGCGGTAATTTACCGCCTGGGTCGTAATGAGGCCCATTGTCTCGAAAACTGTTCCCACTTCCAGCATGTCCAACACTGCCCCGTTCCTCTTCCACTGGGTCCCATCCTGGGCTGAAATGCCCACACGGGACACCAGGACATCCCCCGCTAGGCCAGGGGGCATAGGGCTTCTTTAGCGCTGCACCCGCGCCGCTGCTGAAGTATATATAATTACTAGAACGAAGAAAGAAAACGTCGATCACCCAACCAGCCTGGGTGGTTCACACTGAATTGGCTGCAGCCAGCGGCCACTGGCTGCGACGGCCCGGGTCAGGCTCGAGTCACGCCTGCGTGTGAGGGGCACGGGCACCGCCCGGGCAACCACGTGTGCCTTGCTGGCTGCGGCAGGCTACTGTGTGGTGTGTCGTGTCGGGTGCGTCTACATTTCACAGGTGCAGGGCTGCACACAGGCACACAGCGGCGGGTGACGTGATGTCCTCAGACAGTGCACTGGCTGCCTGATCCTGCTCTGAGTGAGTCAGTGCTGCTGCCTGCTAGTCCACTATGACAATTGGCAATGATGAGGCAAGCTGCAAGCTGGGCAGCAAGTGCAAGAACCGCAGCATACTGAAGTTAGGACAGGTGCATGATTAGTGAATCATAGATTGCTTGAGGGGGCGGGGGGTGCCGGGCTCCAGTGCTCTGTTTCCTGCATTCACACTCAACAGAATGAGCACGTAATTTATGGTGACGGTACAGTTCTTCATGAAGGGGAAGTAAATAGATGCAAATAATGATGGCACAAAGTGATAGGAAATGTGTCTGCACTCATTGTATCTGAAGCTTTAGGGGAGTGAGTCGTCCTCAAAAAAGAACATTATTGCCAAGCATCATGCACTCTGTAAAGGAAGACCTCATGCCTCCCTAATAAACATGAATCTACTGCTGGCCGGGCGGGCTCACCACGACACAGGAAGACATCTAAGGATGCAGGTCTGCAGAGCTGTGGCCACTGCCATGCACAAAGCACACACAGAGAACTACGGATGCATGTGTGCAGAGTTGTTGGTGCCACTGTCAGGCACACTGCACAGGAGGGGAAGGAGGCATGTGTGCAGCGCTGCTGATCTGCACCTCAGAGGGCCAAGGGAACTGCGACCAGTGAACGTGTTTGAGGGCCCAATGAACCAGGCAGACCAGGACTGTGGCCACTCAGCCCATGGCCGTGCATGCCCATCCCCACTGATGCCAGCCCAGGTAAAGAGCACCCCTGAGAGGATGGGGGTTGGAGTCTCTGCCTAGGGGGCAAAATAGAACTATGGCTTGAAGTCACCCCCAAGGTTCTCCGCTCAGCTACAACTGGAGCAGCAGCTGAGGGTCCCCTGCTATGCACAGCTAGACCACGGAGCTCCCACCCACCATTGTACAGCTCTTCTTGGGTTTCACGCTGATGGTGACCTGCTTCACCATGGACAGCTCCACCAAGCAAGTTGAGGGAGGGAGGAGAGGAGCTGTGAACCGGCATGGGGTCCAACCACTGAGCAGAGTGATGGTGAGAATGAGCCCCGGGTGAGAATTCTGAGTCTGTATAGGAGAGCGCATGGAATTGCACACACAAGAGAGCCATTGGCCATTGCAGTAAGAGTGCTGTAGGGCTGCTAGTGTGAGTGAGCCAGGTGCCAGGTGTTCTCGTATTCCTGGGGCTCTGCATGAGAGAGAGCCTGAAGTTTGTCCGTGTGCCCTCCTGTGACCGATCCAGCCCTCTGTGCTGCCCTGACCGCAACCGTTCCCTTCATTCCTCCTGTGCCCCCCAACTGCTCCATTCTGTTCCTGCTCCCTGTGCCCCTGAGATGACAGTTGCTCCCTCCCTGACTGCTTTGATCCCTCCTCTGCCCTCCTGCTTCCCCTGCTCTTTGCACCACCATCTGGCAGGTATTCCTTAGACCCACAATGCTCCCAGTGAGTCGTACATGTCTTCCTGTTTTGGTTGAAATGCAAATGCTTTTATGACCATTCCAAGACAACAACCTAAAACATCGCACAAGCCTCTGTTTTCTTTATAAGTTAATCCAATCTGCTGATCCCTGCTTACTGTTGGAGGAGGCCCCTACTGCTCCCCTTATCGCACCTCAGCACGTAGGGCCAACTCAAGCGTTTTTCGTTTTTGTGCCCTTACCCCACCACTTTCATCCTAGTCACAACCTACAATTTGACAATCTACCTGACAGTGATCAAACTAAGAACAGGCATCCCTTGAAGACACTCATTAACCGGGCTGGGTTCCGAAAAATGTATCTAATTTCAGAGGCAACATTAGCAGTGAGGCCTGATTTAAGTGCCTTATTTATCTGGAGGCCATACTCTAAGGGTCTCCTTTAAAAATGGACTCTGGGACTTGTGCATGACTTTGTTTCCCAATATCACTATATGAAAACAAGAAGTGTTTTGTGAAGGACAAGGCTATTTAGTCTGTTCTTTGTTCTGTTTGATGAATTTAACAATTTATCGTACCTGCTATACAAGAATTCAAGTCACGTACTAATCCCACCCAGAAAAATCTTCTTGGATGATAAGAAGTTAAACAGTCAACACTTTACAACCAAAAAGAATTTGTTTTTATTTGTCCTTTTTCAAGTATTGAATAAACTGTTTTTGTAAGGAATGTGCTTGTTGTTATACAGTGAGAAATCACAAAATCACATAGTATAATTGGTGGTGATAAACCAATCAAGCGGATGCATGGAGGGGTAACCAGTCCACCTTTATTTTTGCACAACATTAGCAGTGCACTATGAGAGTACTTTTTATGTTATTGTTTTTTATACTGTGCCAAATTACCACTGTGGTATTCTAAGAGTACCTCTTGGGCTCTGGCAAGCTCAAGGCAGAATACGGGCTGTAGCATAGATGCAGGCCACAGTATCGGAGCAGTAGCCGTATGAAAGGTACACATAGGTGCATAAATCAGATGTGCAGCCTGGAAAGGGGAGCAAACATGGAAAGGGGCGACAGACTACATGTAATGAGGAAGATAGCGTAGCACAGGAAGGGGCAGGGAGGTCTCTATGGGGGGCAAACGGGGCACGTGCCCCGGGCCCCCAGAAGTGCTGAACAAGTTGTGTCTGTATTTATTTTATTTCTTTTTTTTTCAGCGTCTGTAGCAGCAAATTAAATCAATGTGTACAATTGGGGGGGACAAATCCCCCCCACAATCTTAAGTGGGGTGGATTCAATGGCCTTTATCCCCTTCCTCCCCCCCCACCCCCGAATTTGTGAAATTGTGTGTCCTGTGTGTGCGTGCAGCTCCTGCCCCTGTTCCTGAATCTTGACACTGTGATTCAGGCACGGGCCGTGGTTTCGATTCCCAATCCCATGATGATTCATTCACACAACAACAACAGAGTGGGGAGGGGGTGGAGAACGACGCAAGACCACGAGCAAGAGTTGTTACAACAACTCTTGCTTGTGGGTTCCCCTCCCCCACCCCCAACCCCAGGGAATACGGCATGTGCCAGCCCACTGGGCTGGAGTGCACAGTGCACTGCTGGGCAGCTTTCAGCCTCCTCCTCACCTTCAACAAGCCAGCAGCAGCAGGCAGTAACGCATGCTGTTAGGCTTCCGAAGTTCCGGGGCTCGACGGTGAGACACCCTATTTTGAAATCCTGCTCTGAAATCCTGCTCATTCTCTGTCCCAGACGGCCAGACCGTGTCGCTTTCAAAACGGTTTGTTTTCACAATTGCACCCCAATTACTTCGTCTCTCTGTTTTCCCTCCCTTCTCACTCTATCTACTAATTACTGTTCTCATAATGTTACCACCCTCCTTTCCCCTCTCTCTCGCTATTCTCCCACCACTGTCCTTCTATCACTCCCTCTTCATAAACGCAGACCATAAATCCATGCTGCCTGTGGCCAATGGGGGGGGGGGTGCCGAGGCGGCCCTTCAAAGTGCACTTAAATCTACCGGGGCTGAAGCGGCAGCACTGCCATCCCTCATGCCTCCTGGGGCACACCTCATTTGGTGGCACGGCATCACCCCCTTCAGAGTTCCCTAATCAAGGTCTCTAGATGGGGTTCGGTGCCTTCGGTTTGTTCGCTGCTCCCCATGCCTCGTGCACCCCAATCTTCAACTATACCCGGGGAGTGAATGGATAGTGGGAAGGGAAGACCCGGGCCAGGGCATCTTTAATTGAGGGTATCAATTATGCGGGACATGACTGGTTCTCAGTCTCAGCACAAAGTCCGGCTCGGTGTGGATTGGGTTTCACCTTTCTGCAGAGCAGAGAGGTGGAGGTCTGGGGGGCGGACTTCTTTCAAAAGCAGCGTTTGACTATAAACTCAGGATGAACTCTCTGTACTTCTACACGCGGGGACTAAGCTCCAGGGAGGACCGTCCGTGAGATCGGATTGTTGCTGCCTGTGCCCGTCCTGAAGCAAGAGGCGCAATCTACCCTCCAAGTTAAGACTGAAGAAACGTCTGGGACACCAACCCAGAGAGCCAATCAGGAGCCAGCTGCTACGGGCTGTGGCCTAGAGAGCACATGATACCCGCACAGCTGGCGGTGGGTGGGCCCAGTGGAGCTAGGCATCAGCTTGTGGAAGGTCTAGTGAAGGCCTCCCATGTTTAGGAAGCTGTAGGCAGAAGGCAGGACTATACAGTGATGCTCGGCCCCTGGGCACAGTGACAGGTGGGGAAAGCTGACTAGACCACCCATTTAGTTAATGCACCTGCTGCTGTGAGCTATGTGTAACCTGCAGGACACACATACAGTTCCTGCATCATGGGTGCTGACACAGGACTGCTTCCTATGCTGGGACTTTTAGTAAACCCACATACTTATCAACACCCACCCCAATGCTTCACCCCCCTCCATTTTCTGTGGTCAGGCTTGGGCTTGCTTGGAGGTCAGAGTGGACACGGCAAAGGCACCGTTGGTATTGGGCCCGCAGGAACTTGGGGGGGGGGTAAGGTGTTGTGTATTAACCCTAATTTTACTGTAAAACAATTTACCTCCGCCCAGAAATTGTCATCATACGCTACATATACATTAAAAATCTTGAGTCACTTTTGAAAACTGTCCTGTGCCACATTTTTGAGGATGGCACCACCTCTGGTAGTGGCCCTTTAGGCTCGGCCAACCCAACCCTCTGTCGGGCTGCCCCTTTCAAACTGCTTCAGGCCTTCAATAGCGACTCTGTCCCTCAGATGATAGCGGCATTTAGGCGCACAGCCAGCTCCAAAAACTGTCCCTCGGAGGCCATTAATCCAGATTAGCACTTGGAGAGCAGAGTTACTAGACGGCCCACACACTCCGAGTTTACATGGCGGCAGAGGTGTTTCCGGGTGACGGGCCCCTTACTGTAGTTGGAGTTACCATTCGAGTGATGCAGTTTTAGATTCATGGGTGTAATTTTAGGCGGGGATGCAAGGGTGTTTGTCCCCCCCAACTTTAGTGGCAGACCATTTTGTCCCACTCATGATGGCAGAGTTATCTCATGTGACGGGTCACACGTGGACCTAAAACACAATTGACACACTGGTCTGGACTTCATTGCCTTCACTCTCCTGCTAGCTCTCTTCTGTGGGTAGGGATACATGTTTTTACTGCAATAAATGTCACACTTGTGTAAACTTGTGCTACGTGGGTGGCTGGGGCCCAGTCACAAGAGTGTTTTATGCAGTGAAGCCTTGTAATCTCTGATAACTTTAAGAATAAACACAGTGTGTTTATCTTCTTTTGTGAATTATTGAAGTATGCTTATGGCATGTGTCTCCCATTGGTAGCTGTGATATATTTTTTTAACACGTTTTCCAAAAAGGCAGTGAAGTACAAGTGATTATTACATAGATTTGAAACTTCAAGTTCAAGCCTAGCCTGCAACATTAATTCACAGTGTATTAAATACTTTCATATAGAAAGCGCATTCCTGAAATTCAGACTGATGTCATTGCCTCTTTGTCTGTGTTTATTGCACATATAGCAGCAGTTTCAGAACCCATAGTTAAGAGGAATGCTGTCATAATATAACAGAATGGCAGTATAATTCATGGAAAGTGCAGCATTTCCTTGAATTATAGATTTCACTTTACCTGGGCTTTCAACCCACATTGTGTGAACAGTCAGGTCGAGCAGAAAAAAAAAGACGTCTTTCTCTGCATAAGGCACCGGGCAATCAGGTGGCCAGGAACGTGGGTGGAATCCACCGGGAACAGCTCCTGTTTTCTCCTGGCCACCCTTCTTTGCCCGCACACCCCTGGACACCAGTCAGTGCCCTGTGCAACTCTCCCCCACCAGAATCCTACACCCCTACTTCCAGAACCATAATTAGCTTCTCTTGTCTGTCGCCTCGCGTCACTCCCCCATCATCCCACACACAGGTATTGTATATATTAGAGATTTTCCTGATGGTGCTATAGTTTTGATACCTGGCCATAGATGACAACAGATGGAAAATGGTGTTAGTACTTGAGCATATTAAGTCAGTGCCTGGAAAATGTCTTATCTAATGCCTATTCAGGAGCCACAAATATTGGTTTTGCCAATGCTTGTTTTAATGGGAATTCAGTGCACGGAATGCATGGAATAACATATACTACTTACAAATCAAGTGGTTGAAGATAAAGTGGATTAATCATGTTTATTGCACGAGGAGCTGTTTACAGCTGTGATTAAGCCATTACCTGTCAGAAGACTGCTTAGAAATAACTATGGCGTCCTCTAAAAAGCACGGAGCTAATTCAAAGCGATCCCAGTGGAGGGAGTGTTTTGGGTACGGTGGGTCAGGAGTGCTTGCCCATTGCCATAGGGACTAGCATGACCATGGGCATTCAGTGGGTATGGAACATGACCAATAAGACCCACAGGCTGTGTGTCTCTCATCACATCCCATCTGTCTCGCATGTCCACTTGCCATGCCAATAGTTTTGGTTTATGGGCAGTGCATACAACACCACCTAATTGCCTTAGTTCTTTGACTAAAAAACAATAAATAAATAAAAAAAGAAAAGTCGCAAGGTGTCCCTGTCCCCCCCAGATTTTATGGGTCTCCTACGCCCCTGCAAATGGTGCAAAGGAATAGTTTGGAAATGTTTGCAGGTGTCATTTGAACATGTTTGTATATAAAGGTAGTATTGCTATCAGCACCATTATGCTATTTGTCAGAACAGTTTGTATGTTACATTTGTTAAATACCAAAGATATGCAAATGATCCGCTGATGGTAGAAAATGTCAGCAGTGATGGAGCCTCTGTACCCTCCACCCTCAGCCCAAAATGCCTTTATAAAAGGATGAGTCCACAGGATCAAACTATGCTTATTGCAACTGCCCTGTGCTGTAATTTTGCACATTCTAAATGGCTTAGTAAAACAAGGATTGGCAACGCCAACAGTTTGAGCTTTTTAGTAGGCATGGGAAAGACACTTGCCAGGCACAGCTGGAATGGTATTAACTAGTCATTGATGGTAGCAGGTGCAAAATGGTGTGAGTACCTCCGAGGTACTACCTCAGCATCTAATAGCAGTGCCTGGCAAATGCCTAATACTTATACACAAGCCAAAAACGGTTGGCTTTGCCAATGCCTGGTTTTAACAGGACTTTGGTAAAGGACAGGCACAGTGCTTTCAAATCGAGCAGCTTAAGGCAGACCTGGTGGTTAAGCCATTTTTATTACACCAGTAGTGGGTTTCCGACTCCAATTAAGCCATTAACTTTCAAAACACTGTGACAGTGAGATTTGTGAAGTTTGTTTAATTGATGATCAGAACAGATTATGATGTTATGGTTGTAGGTTGTGGTAATACATTTTTCTCCATGCAATATGTATGTGCTATTCTGTGACCTGTGCATTGCACGTTTTTCAGCTTTGAGCAACTGAAGCAACGGTGACTCGCTGAGGCAGACAGCCAGTAGAGGTAGGACAAATGTTACAAATGAAGTGGTAAAAACATAATTGTTTAGCTTAGTTTCTCCCCTTTCAGATAATGCCTACAATCCCACCTTAGTAAGAGGGTGAACACATAAGTGCCAGTAACAGCATGGCAAAATTATATTTTTCCATCATTACTGGAAATCTATATAATGAATTCCTTTTTTCTTTATGCATACAAGCTTGTATTTGAGAATAGCTGGTACTATGTTTCATACAGCATGGTACCAACTATTCTCAAATACAAGCTGCTGTAAAATACATCATCACACTTGCACACATAAGAATAATGTACCACCATTAGTATGCAAAACATAATGCTTTTTATACCATATGTCTGTGGGTTTGGTCAGTAAATTGCACATTTTGGAAACCATTTTTCAAAAGTTTCTCGCGGGGGGACGGGGAGTGGTCTTAACTTTAATTTCAGTGTGTGTGTGTGTGTGGGCTCTTGGTCGGAAAGTAAGAAGGGCCTTTTGGGAATCATTGGCAACTGCACATATACCGCATCCCAGGGTTGTTGGGAATCGCCTCTCCCGGCTTGCTCTGCTCCATGCGTATAGACAGCAGAGGCGCCTCTGGTTGACTTGTTGCGCTTCACTTGTTTCTGAAAATCTACACCTGATTGCACAAGGGGAGATAGAGGTAGAAGCAGGCCTGATTGAACCAGATTGATCGATTTTCTAAAATTAAAAAGTAGGACTGACATTGCCAGTGGCTACCGATGACTACTGTTAGTAGTGGGCATGGGCAAATGGGTGCTGGTGTGTCTGTGTGGTGAATTAGTGGGTGGAACTTAGCATTATGGACACATTTCGGCTGGATATACAATCCAAGCGTTTCGCCTCGAAAGCAAAGGAGGTTTGGCTCTGGTTTCTATTCCGGCTGGGGCTCGCTGGCAGTAGTTCCTGGCAGCCTGTGTGCCAGAAGGATGAACACTCACTGCTTCATACCTCTCAATGTCTTTTGACCACTTTCAAGCACTGGTATTGGGTTGAAATGGTCATGACAACTTAACCGCCTTCTCAAACCTCTGGCCCGCTTATGGTTTGAGGTTGTGGTCATTCGGTTGCCCAGAAACCTGGGTGCCGACATGACAAACCTCTCCTCAAGGACTGTGAGTTCCGGCTTTAAACATGTTCTGCCGTTGCCATTCCCACAGTGTCCACACCTCAAGTTATCTGGCTCATTTACAATGTATGCAGTTGTTAAGTGGAAGATTTCCAATGGACTGCATTTCCAAAATGGCCACCACAATATCTTATAATGTACAACTCTCGAATAACTGTTATTGCATGTCATAAACTGCATGCAGAAGTATTCTTGATGCATTTAGGTATTTTGCAGACAGTAATGGCATTTCCGGCACATACAATATTACTGCGGCATTACCACATGCAGTAAGATAATTATTGCATGTCAAATCGCAATGCTCATAATGAGGGCCTATATGTTTTCTAAAATTGAAAAGTCTTATTTGTATTTCAAATTCCGCAAAACACATGTATTTACAATTATACTGATTATGCCATAGCCGAAGGGTAGTTCCACAACCTCTCGAACAATTATTTGAAATGCATTCTACAAATGAATCCCAGAGGTTAGTGAATATGGCGTTGCTGCCCTGAACTAGCCTGTAACACGTTATCTAGTAACTTGTCTAGTCCTACGTTCCAGCAATATATGGGGCGTGCGGGATTAGCAGAATTCCTATTTTCCGTGAAAGTGCTGTTTAGCTGCCGAGAAGTGATTGCCCAGCTGTATTTAACATAGTGCTTTGTTGGAATTAGCCTTTTTTAATCAAGAAGAGAGACGATCCCTGGATGGCATAGGACCAATATTTCTTGCATCATTTATAGTCTGCTCTCCTGGTTTTTAAAAAGCATTGGAGTTGGGACACATGGTGCCCGCATGTTTACAGCATGTACGCGTAAAGTGTTTTGAAGAATTGCTGATCAATGCGTTTCAGTTTTGAATATGCTATTATATGTATTGTCTGATCATTCATTTGTGATCACCCGTATCCCGTGGATTTCCCCTTCTATACTATTTTTAGTTTTGGCTAATTGTTGACACAGTCACCAGCAGCCAGATGTTGTCATGTACATGTAAGAGAGATGAGTACATCGACTGGTCCAAGTACTGCAGCCCTATCATTCTATGATGTCTGCACACCTCCGCAGGCAAAGCCGCACACAGCAAGCGGATACAGCTAGCAGGAAATGGGCAGAAGTGCGCCACCGCAAAGTGACTCAGGCCAGCACACTTCCCAGATGATACGATCTGCACCAGTCGGATTACAAATAAGGTGCAAGCGGTCGCAGAGCCAGTTGGCCATGGAAGGATGGTTTGTGTGTGGGAGGCAGTAGGAGCTGCTGCCCAAACTTGCTCTCCCCTACTGCCGAGTGCACCCCCAGTCTCCCGCTGGCACCCTAAAATCTGCCCCACCCCGCACCAATACGTGACTCTGCTACTGGGTGCAAGGGGAGGTTTGCTTATAGGTACATCCCGGCCCCACCGAGATAGCTAGCTGCTACTAGGCCGCTTGCTTCAGGAATTATTTAGTATCATTCACTCCCACAGGCGGGAGGCAGAACGCGACTGGGCGCGCTGGTCGGCGTCATGCGAAGGAGACAGGGCTTTACCCACAAGCTTGACTACGGGGTAGGGAGGACTCTGGTGTTTGTTCCTCTTCGCAGCTGGCACTCAACGGTGCCCCCCGAAAGATACATTAATGGCAATGGGATGAGTTCATGGATTTGACTCATTACACACCCAATATATCACAGTGCATGAATAATCCCCAATATATTGCCAGATTAAAAGCACTGGGCATCGCAGAGGGGCCATTTCACAGTGGCACCTAGGACATCTTTGCACTCGGGTGGCTGGCCAGCCTGTCCACCTTTGGGCCTTGGCTAACACCCCACATTGGCCGTATGTCAACCAATGCACAGGGCTGGTATCCGCTTTGATAACAGATGTCCGCAGGTTCTGCCCTCACACCTTTGACCACCTAGCAGTGCACAGAGGCAGGGCTCCCCTCCCTGTGCTCTGATGCACTGTCCGCACTGCCTGTGGAGTGGACCCTCAGTAAAATGCATATACCACCACTTCAAGGTGTTGTAATGCTGGCTGTGCAAATGTACGCCAGTATTGCCATATTCTAATGCATGGCATGTTTTAAACTTCAAAGGTACAGTACTAAAATTATTTCCTTGTACTCTTCCTTTTCAGGTTCACAAACTACGAAAAGAGGATGCCACATCCAGTGTTTTTCAAGTCTATCTGAATGAAATGCTCTGAATGAAAGGCTCTGCTCCTGCTAAGTTAAGTTCTAGCAAAGAAAAAAAAGCCAATCAATACATGATCTCCCAATGAGGTGTTCATCTGAAAGTGGAGCTGCCAAAAGGAAAAAAGTAGAAAGAAAAGAGAAGCATGGTAATCAACAAAAACTGCCTTCCTTTTTCTCTGTAGAGCCAAAACCATCTAGTAGTGATACGTCTATTGAGCAGCAAACACAAAGCGAAAGCACGCACACTGAGGCTCATGCTGAGTCCATAGAAGAGTCCAGCGAGGGGTTATTTGCATCAGTGAGCAGTAGTGGTCATCTACAAATAGTGGCTGAGCAGCATTCCCCTGCACCAGGAGGAGAAGATGACAACCAGCTTGCAGAAATATTGGAAACTGCATCAGTGAACAGTAGTGGTCATCTACAAAAAGTGGCTGAGCAGCATTCCCCTGCACCAAGAGGAGAAGAAGATGACAACCAGCCTGCAGAAATATTGGAAACTGCATCAGTGAGCTTCACATGTTCTTCCACAGATCCCGCACTATGGGATCCTATCACAAACTAATTGCGCTACTATTAGATTAAAAAAGGTTTGGCAGTCTGTCATAACCTTGACAGCAATTTTTCCAAGTCAACCCGTGTTTATGTACTTGATGACAAAAGAATTAAAAGATGCTTAACACAAGCATTAATTAAGGGAAAAATGCGCAATGGCAAACTTGTAAACCGCGAATGGTTGGTGTACTCCCCATCACAAGGTTCAGTTTACTGCTTTGTCTGCCGTTTGTTTTCTAGTACTGATTCTGTATTCAGTACAACTGGGTTTAATGACTGGAAGCATGCATCTTCCTGCATTCATGAACATACTCCTGATCATGAAAGGTGCAATGTAATACTTTGGAAACGTCAAAAGGAAACTGGCCGCATTGACGCAGCATTAGCTGAACAGTTAAAACATGGACAAACCTACTGGCAGGATGTGCTTAAAAGAGTTGTAGCAGTTGTAAAGTTCATGTCATCGTGGGGTCTAGCATTCCGAGGAGAAAATCAGATTATAGGATCACAGCACAATGGAAATTATTTAGGGATTTTGGAGCTGATCAGCCAATTTGATCCCTTCCTGGACGAACACATCAAAAAATATGGAAATGCTGGTAAGGGAAATACATCCTATCTGTCAGCAAATATTTGTGAAGAATTCATCACACTGATGAGCAAAAAGGTTTTCTCTGCTATTATTTCAGAACTGAGAGAAGCAAAGTATTATTCACTTAGCGGCGACTCCACTCCAGATGTGTGTCACATCGACCAGTTGACTTTTACGGTGCGATATGTAAAGGATGATGCTCCAAAGGAGAGATTTCTGGAGTTTCTCCCAATTCATGGCCATGGAGCAGAGTACCTTGCAGATGTTGTCGTCCAGTTCTTGGAAGGGGCCGGAATCCCCATATCAGATTGCCGTGGCCAGTCATACGATAATGCATCCAATATGGCAGGACAGTACTCAGGCTTGCAGGCAAGGATAAGAGATCAACAAATTTGCTGTTTATGTTCCCTGTGCAGGACATTCCTTGAATCTAGTTGGTGTCAAGGCTGCCGAGTGCAACATACAGGTAGTTTCTTATTTTGACTTTGTTCAACATTTGTACACATTTTCTTCTGCTTCTACTCATCACTGGAATGTGTTGGCATCTTCTCTAGGTCCAGCTAACAAGATTGTGAAGCGATTGTCTAACACTAGATGGTCAGTTCAGGCAGATGCAGTTAATGCTCTGTGTGATGGCTATGAAAGAATTCAAGCTGCTCTTGATTTACTGAGTAGTGATAACACACAAACAAAAGACACCACACATGATGCACTAAGTCTTCTTAAAAAATGGAGAAGCTGGAAACCATTTTTCTAACCATTGTTTGGAATGACATTCTGTTACGTTTCAATGAAACACGCGAAACCTTTCAGAAAGAAGATATCAACTTCGCTATTGCAGTTAATATCATCCAGTCATTGAAGTTGTATGTACAAGAAATAAGAGTCAAATTTAATGACTATGAAGTCAAGGCAAAGGCAAAAGCGCCAGAGGCAGATTACAGTGACCAAGGTAAACGTGTGAAACAGCGAAGCATGGTCTAACTGGCTTTGAAGGAGCTGCTAGTGACACAGTCCTACACGGACGGCAGAAATTTCACATGGAAACATACTTGCCAATCATGGACTCAATAATTAATGGGTTAACAAGACGAGGTGACACATACAAAGATATCAGCAATATATTTGGATTCCTCGTGAACCTGAGAGACATGGATGGAAAAGAAATGAGTGAACATTGTATAAAGCTGGCCTCTTACTACCACCAAGATCTTGAGAAATGGAACCTAATTTCTGAATGCCAACAATTTAAGCATTATACATTTGAAAAGAAAAAAAACATGTCAATTTCATGTATTTACAAGATAATAAACAATGATAAGCTTGGCACTGCATTCCCAAATCTAGAAATTACATTAAGAATATTCCTCTATATGTTAAATGACTCCAACCAAGCAGTCCCACTAAGTCAGTGCCTTGTCTGGGATTGCTCAAGGGAAGGCCTTATTTATATATTTTTATGTCCAGTTCGTGTACTCTGGATGACAACCTTTATATAACACCCCTCTCTTAGAATCCCCCTGACCCCACTGAGCCAAGAAGTAAGTTTGTTTTGCAAATTTAAAAGGTTTATTTGAGAATTAAACAATATATATATATATACATATATATATCGCACTTTTATAATAAATTAATAATTGATATCACACTTAGACATATGACAGTGAGTGATCAACAATGGATGATGTGATACTAGCACACTGGGTAATTACTTAGGAGTAGTATAGAGGATAAGGTGGCTGAGAATGCTTTATATGGTACAAGGAAATGCAAGGTGGAAAAGATGCAACACAGGAATAAACTTGATATGATTTCAGCAAAACATAATATAATCACTTTTCCCCTTTTGGCAATTCACCCCCCCCCTCTATGCAATGTAAGGAGGTGGAAGTGACACACACAGTCTTCAGGAATACAATCACAGTACAATCCCAATTCAGTTCCCCCTTAGCAAGCTTAGATCAACAGGGAGGTTCAGGGTGAGTGATAGCTACTTTAAATTAGTTCAGGTTCACTTTAGCAATGCTCTATGAATGATTCTCAGGTTGCAAACGAATTTCAGCAAAGGAAAGCAAGGATAAATATTTTTACACGTGGCTGAAATGAAGCAAAATGGAAAATCGCGGCAATTTAGTCGCGTGCATCGAGCATACGCATTTACGGAGGAAGTATGAGAGCTTGTTGGAAAGCTTAGAATCTCAGCTTCAAAATAAAGTTAAATCTCGCTTCTATCACAAACGGTTAAAGAGATACGGACGATTTTGTGGAGGTAGATTTTCAGAAATGAAATTTAAAGTTTCAGAAAGACAGATGACAGTTTTGCAGCTATAAAAGTCACAGAAGGACCGACAATGCTATGGTGTAGTTCTAGATAGGTTAAAATAGTTTGAATTAGAATATTTTAAACTAAGAGATTGGGTTTTGCACAGTTCTGGCAGTACTCACACTATATTTTGGACAGGAATGCGACTTCACCATGGATCGGGTCAGGATTGGACTGCGGTTCCCTTGCCACGGACGGTCTCTGCCTGGTTCTGCTCACAGCGATCTGGGTCAGCTCTGCTAGCGGCACTGCACAGCGGTCTGGATCTCTGGTTCAGGCAAAAGTTCTTGGCACTGCACGGCAGTCTGGTCTCTGGTTCCGGGTACAGCTCTGCTTTCTGGGTGTTTCTGGCACAGGGTTTTAGGCCCGAATCAAACAGCCCAGCCCAGCTGTTTTACTCTGATGTGCCCCTTGGAAGTCTGGGGTGAATCAGTTTGCAAAAGATTTCGAGGCCTGCTGACAAATTCTGAAGTCTGAATTCAAAGTTCTGGTCTCTGTCTGGATTTGAAGTCTAAGTGCTGGATCTGGTGTCTTCTGGCAAAACGCTCTGCAAGAAATCAGCTTGAAGTGGGAAGTGAATGTCCTGTCTGGCTTCCAGTGGCTCTTTTTATGTGTTTAGAAAGTGGGTGGGTCGGCTTGTTCTGCATGCCCAACCCTCTCAACTTACCATTGGCCAGTTCCTCCTCTCTCCCTTGATTGGGGGAACTGGGTTGTGAGCCAGAGTGATGAGGTAGGTTTATGGTCAGAGGATCCTCCTCTTGTCAAATTGCACACAAATCTATTTCTGATCCAAATACATATTTATCTATGTACCATTTTTCTAATATTATACGTCCAGTTAACATATTTTCTGTAGCACCAAACCATCTGATCCCTGCCTTTGTAAGATGTTGTGTCCAGTTATGACAGAATTCTGCCCTTTTCATCCAGATAACGACCTCTAAACCTTTCCAGATTTTACACACATGTGCACCAGTGATATGGGTTTCAGATGATAAAGTGTCAGATTTTTAACATGCATACATTTGGAGTAACAACCTTTTTTTCCGCTACTATCCCCAAGAACATACCACAGGGTCCTAACACCTCTTAAAATGTGCACAGAAAAATCACGATGATGTTATTTATATAATTTTTACAAGTCCGGGCTATGAATTATCCATCTTTTTAAAATTATGCTCTGGCCCCAAAGGGGTGTGATTTTCCAAAGCACATGGTGGAATTTCTGGTTTATCCACTTCCCCCAAGCTCAGCTGGCTCACAGATGCAGTGCCCCTCCCCGTTTCCAAGAGGAAGCCATTTACACCCCCCTAATTTAACATTTGCCTGGGCCAAGGACAGTGCTTTGTTTAGTTTCCTGCAGTCCCCAGGTGCTCCTCCCCTGATTCAATCAGAGAGGTGTCATCTCCTTTTGGCAGGGGCTGCAGAATGCAGCCAGGCCTGGGAACACAGCTGCTGATCAAGTTTCAACTCCTGTCGTGGGTGGTTGTCAGGCAGAATTCAATCTCTTTAAGCCGGCTTCAGCTAAATGTCACTTTGGTACCCAGTTTTCTACATTCAAATCAAACTGACAATTTTTACACATGCAGCTAGAACGCTGATTCTAAGTTCAAAACTATGACATTTCAACAGTTGCAAACCATGTGACACTCAACAGTAGGTCACTCATTTATTTTAAACATTTAGATTTTAGTGTCTTTCAGTCCAATTTTACTTCAGCTGCTGACATCCACAGCTCAGCCAGTTTTGTTATAAACATTGTTTTGGGCTCATTCTCTTTCCAGATTTTGTATGCACACAAGACTACATTCTGCCAAATGTCTGCTGGTGATCATGGAGATTTTTGAATATCTTGCAATGATTAAAATAGGCATTTTTAGCTTGCATTTCAGAGAAACAAAGGTGATTTCAACGGGCTTTTTTATTTTAGCCACCGGCACTGCTGTTTTTCCTTTGGCACACATTTCACTCATGGCACTCCTGGCCCCTCACGCTCGCACTGGTGGGTGGCAGGTCAGGGGACCATTTTGCTGTGCGCAAAACTGTGTGGTTCTCCAGGATTCTGGCGCAAATGTGGGCTTTTCCGCCCTCTTGGATTTCCTAAGCCCACAGCACCAAGTGTGGCAGCATAATAACTTGAACGTGGGCCAAGACACCCAACATATATGATGGTGACAAATTGCAGTGGGGAGCGTTCATTTTCAAAATTGAAGTTGATAAAAAGTGAGCTACGAAATCGTATGCTTCAAGCCAGGCTGAATTCTTTGGCTCTGTTAAGCATTGAATCTGAAATGGTTCAAGAGATAGAATTTTCAGACAAAATTGAGGATTTTGCAATACGCAAATCTAGAAGGAAACACATAGTTTAATGTTGGTGGTGTGGAAAGCATATCCTCACTGTCATCTCATTCTTTCTAGGATTACTTGAATTTGTTTGTCGTGCGGGCATGAACTGAAATGCCAAATTAATTTTGATGTTTTGTTACATGCTTTTGTCATTTCTGTACTGCCTTATTTATTTCATGTTTTTCCAAGTGCTTGCACTTTGGACTCAGGTTGAACTGTTAGGTTTTCATTTTGTTTAATAAATGCGTGTTTAAAATCATTTTCCTTTATTTTCTTACAAAATATATTATTTGAAACAAAAACAAAGTGAAATGTCCTTAATGTAGCATCCTCTTGGGGAAACAGATCACAGATGTATAATGTTTATATTTTAGTAACAACTAGATAATCCATTTAAAGCTTAGAGGAGTATCTGTTGAATTAGACTCGAGATATGGAGGGGGCATGGGTGTCATGTCACGAGGGGCGACATGAGTTTCGAGGGGGTGGGAGTAGGGCATGGCTTTCGGGGGGCAACATGGGTTTCGGGGGGGGCCCAAGGCTGTCTGTGCCGTGGGCACCCAAAACTGTTAAGATGGCCGACCCTGGGAAGGGGAGGTAGATGAGAAGTTACCAGCACGGTGCACGCATTTAAATATAGGCAGATTAGAAGAGATTTTCAAGACGTGTTGCCACAAGTGAGCCAATAAAAAAATAACTTTGTCATGTGCAAAAAAATGAACAGTCACTATTTAACCAATAGTACCTGACAATGGGAGCTCTCCAGGGCGGTAACAGCCCTTGGACCAAGTTATAGGTCCCGAGTGAATCAAGGACCTTTATTTATATATTCATTTAATATTTTATTGCTGTTTTTTAGAGTGCAAAATCACAAGCAAGTCATTTCGAAGCATATTCTAGGGGTGGAAAACAAGGCAAAAGTTGAGACGGAGTGCAAAAACTGGGAAAAAGGGTAGTGTGACACGCAATCAATAATGGGTATAAGTACAAAACTATTCCTGTATAATGACATAGTTCATAAAAATGGCAAAGGAGAGGTGGTGGTAGGTGTGAGGAGGTAAGAATTCCATACATTTGTCCATGCCTGGCACTGGATCTCCAGTGCTTAAACACTGTAGGGGAAGCAGAGGGATAATTCATACAGAGTCTTATAGCATCAAGCTTAGGAAATGGTGCCGGTGGAATGTGGAATGTAGCAGGAGCGCTCGTGAGTGGAACCTGGAGCGCGGAGCACAGAGCATGAGTGACGGTTGGAGAAGAGACTGGAGAGGCTACACGACGCTCAAGTGATGTGATATGATACAGCATTTATAACGCGCCTATACACAAGTGTTTCAAGGCGCAACCAGGCAAGGGAGGGGGAACAGAGGGAAGACAAAGATAACAATCCTACTAGGCCAGGTGTTATTCCTATCACGCAAGTGCTTTGAGAAGGGGAAGGAGGAGAACTGCGTATGGATGGGGGAGGACAGTGCTGTACATGGGATAAGAAAATAAATAAACAATAAATAAAAATACGACCAGCAGGTGGCAAGTGCAAGAGTAAGTGCAGGAGAGGTAGAGACTGCGGCAGGATTTGTCCAGTTCCTTGCAGATTTTAAAGAGTTCAGCCAAGTTGTTAGATGCTGCAGATATGCGTGCTTGGATATGCACTCTCTTCTTGGTTAGGACAGAGAGCCGGTAATGCCTTTGAAGCAGGCGGCAGACCAGCTTGTCAGAGGATGTACATGAAGCACGCTATTTCCTCTCGCCCACCCTACACTTGCGTTTTTGGGTGACGAGGTCTGAGTCGAACTGGGAGTTGCACTTGGCTTAGGGCTTCAGGCGGATTCTCATGACAGGGGCAAGGATATCAAGAATATCAGATACAGCAGAGTGGAGTGTGGAGAGGGCTGTGTCAGGATGAGAGTCAGCTAGAGGGGGAGGTGGGTAAGAAGAGGTGGCGGCAAATGCCTCAGCTGACAGCGCTTACTGGGTCGGATAACCGAGTAGGTGGGTGGTAGTGATGGAAGTGGCCTGGCCTGAGGGTTAGGGAGGGTGAGGTGGGTGGGAAGAGAGGAGAAAGTGATCACTCCAGGAGAGAGGGGTGGTCAGAGGGACAGAGAGGGGAAGGTCTGAGGAGATCAGAATGTCAAGAATGTGCCCTACAGAGTGAGTTGGACCAGAGGGGAGAATAGTGAGTGAAAGAGAGTCGGCAGGGGTCGTAAGAGGGAGGACATGAGGCATCCAGGTGGATGTTGAAGTCTCCAAGAAGGAGGAGCTGAGTAGTTGAGGCTAGCAGTGAGGCAGAGAGGTCCGCCCACTCAGAGAAGAAGGATGAAATCTGACCAGGTGGCCGATAGATAGTAGCCACAGTAATTGAATGGCTAGGGGAGAGAGCCTGCAGACGAGGCATTCAAAAGAGGAGCATGCCTGCGTAGGAGTGACAGATGCAGGAATCCACTCAGGGAAGATCAGGGCTACACCCCCCCCAGCGGTTGGCCCAGGGTGCGGAGAGGATCTTGTAGCCATCAGGTAGGAGCGTATCAAAGCTCATGACAGAGCTGGCCGTGAACCATGTCTCAATGAGACAGAGGACATCAAGGTCAAGTTCTTCCAGAAGGCGGCAGATATCAGAGGTGTGTTTGACAGTAGAGCGAGCGTTTATAGTGGCAATATGGAGAAGGTTGCCATCCTTGAAGTACTTTGAGGGAGGGCTACAGATCAGAGGTACGCCCTGTGGAGGTGTAGAAGGAGCCCGAGAGGGGGCAGAGAAGGAAGGGGAAGGCAAGGTAGCCAAGGAGGAGGCAGAAGGAGTAGCCGAAGTAGTCAAGGAAAGGGGAGAGGGGACAGCAGGAGAAGAAAGGAAGTTGATGAGGCGAGGGAAGCATCTATCAAAGAGGTGAAGGTTGGCCTCAGGGCCTTGGACCAGGACAGTCCCATTAGAGTAAACATTAATGAATGGAAGAACGCCAGGAGGGTGTCCCAGCGGGTGCCACCATTAATGGGAGAGGAGAAGGGGGAAAGCACAGAGACCATATGAAGGGTCCATAGGTCTGGCGAAGGCACAACAAAGAGGATGCCAGTGAGAGTTTCCTTGGAGGAGGCACTGGTGTAGGTGTTGGTGATAGGCAGGCCTGGGTTGTAGACCAGTTCCTCTCTGCCCACTTTACTTAGTTTCCTTATTTAGTTTAAGTTATACAATTATATGAAACGGTCATACTTATGTATCACTTTATTAAATACATTAATTCACCTTCCAGTCTATGCCCCACACTTCAAGTCAGTTCTTGGACCATATGCCTAGTCCTTCTAGGGGAACAGGGTGGATTGGCCTATATTTCCATGTAGGCTTCTGCACCCTGGGCCTCTTGTGTGTGATAATCTATTTCATTTCCAAATTGTCTCATAGGAAAAGGGTTGGGCTTGCTGAAAATGTGTGATATGGGGCCACTTTGAAAATGATTTCCAAGGCCTCTTTTGGTTCCCAGTCCACCCCTGGTTCCATATCCCAAACCCACCTCTTCTCGATCCTCAAAACCTACCTCAGCCTTGTTGCTGTCCTCCTTGCCACTTTGGACCAGAGAATTGTGGGTTTCTGCCTCATTGTTCTTGCCCTCCTTCAGCCCACACTGTGGCTATTCTGGCACCCGTAGCATTAGGGGCATACCCTTCCTCCTCTGTCTGTGTTGGCGTTGGCCATGACGCCACAACAGCTACTTTGACCAATTTATTTTGCTCTAGTTTCGCTTCCTCTGCCTGTCGCCTCTGAATTGTTTCTTTCTTGCGCTTTTTTATTCTCCTACAATGGTGAACTATAATGCTTAGAATTTCGGTCTACACTTTCGCTTCAATCCCTACTATTTTATCGAGCGCTTTCTGCACTTCCTTGGGTAGGCCCTGTTTCACTATGAAATAGAAAAAGGCGGTTGATTGGTTCCAGGTGTGGCCTGTTTGTGCCCTCCACATCTCTTGGACCCTGAGGATAAACTGTTCAGTTGTAGTGGAATTAACTACACGGCACACTCCAGACCATGACTCTTTCCACTGGTAAGGGATGTGGCGCACAATATGAATGCTTTTAATTTGATTGATTTCGGATTCTGCTTTGAGAAAGCACCCAACCCGTCTCACACCCCCCTTGACAAACACCCTGTGTCGCAATGGACCATGAACCAGACGGTGTGTAATAATGAAATATTTATTTATTTTTAGATTTAAATGCAAAATCAAACAAATCAAATGTAGGGCAGCAATCACCAGTGTTGTGATAATATAGAGCAAAATGTTATAATACACTTAATTTAATCTTTCTGACATCAGACACATCAATGTAAATACGAATGGAAGCAAGATCACTTTTTGTCACACTCATAGATAACACTTGTGTTAGGTACTCACCCTGCAACACTCCCCCGAACCCCTGCTGACTAAATTCTGTGTGGATGGAAAAGAGTGGCAAGGATTCACAAATAAGTAGGAAAAATCGGATTGTAAATTTGACCTACCCCCCCAGAATGGGAGGCCAAAACGAAATGAAAACCTTGAAAAAGGAGCAAAATGACACTCAGAGTTCACTGGATAGATGTCAGTTTACATGTGCGGTAGAAAAGATAGGACTGGAATTTGTGTGGCTGTACTAAAGAGGCAAGGAAGCTTACAAAATACTGGGCAAGGTACTAAGCAACATGAATACAGGTGAAAAAATTGACTTTGGGAAGGAAAACAATGCAGCAAAATCACCCGTGGCAGAATTGCAATTTCTTATTTTTCACAGATTTTAAGCAAGCAAACAGCTAAGGAAATGGGCTTAGCAATCAAAATCGGAAATCGGTTTTTGGGATGAGCAAATGTACAATGTGGGTGGAAATAATCTGAACATCCCTCTTGACTTAGGATAGGTCAGGCTATTCCTGTCGCCAACTCCCTCCAAGCTGATTGGACTGAAGGAAGTGACCTCCCCTTAAGTGTATGTTTTTTATGACTCATTTGTTATGGAATATACATTTATATTTACAATCGTCACCATTATACAAATCAGATAGGCAGATCCCATATTTCACAAGGAAAATTCCGGTTCAAACGCCCCTTCTCTGCAATGCTGCTTCGCACTTTGGGCACCATTTCGCGGTTTTCAGGCGAAAAATTTTATCTAAAATTCTCCAAATGGATACACATATGCATAATAGTGTCTGGCATATTTTCTCCAAATTTAATATCTGTGCCATTTATGCTTTCCCCAGAAATGCCTTTTTACTGCCATTCAAGTCCACCACATGCCAGGAAGACACACATAGTCTTACTTTACTTGTCCAAAAATTACATTAAAACTGTCATAATCTCACATTACTGCTTATTCAGATTATTGAAATAAATGTCTTAATGTAAACAGTTCTTTAAAGTCTATGGATGGCATGTGTCACTGTATGGGTGGTCCTTCAAATCTCCACAGCCAGCCGGCCACCTCTGTGTCAGTCTGACCAACAGGGTTACAATAGCACTCTTTGATCTGAGGCAGTTGAAACCGAGGAGGGGTGTAAAAGGAATTCACACTTCTTTGTGGCAGTGCTAGTTCCCCTTGGTCCATTGTCCCTTGCTGTACAAATGCCGGCCAGTCTGATGAGGTCGCAGGTTTCCACACCTTGGCCCTTTCATATTTGTAAAAGGGCTTCCTTTCCCATGGGGGCCGGTATATTTGAAGTGCCAGCCTTGCCAAACTGGTTCTGCTGTTTTCAAACATTTCTTTTTTCTTTTTCTCTCTTTCTTCCCCAGAACCCGTCTTTTTGTAAATAAATATAATATACATTTTAAACCACCCCAACCCCACACATATAATACTGTTTCATTGCGAATATCGGGATGATTTCACATTTAGCTTTCAACAGAGCAGTTTTCTTACTTTTGTAAAAACGGATTTACACGTGTTCATTTTCTACATGTTGATTTCACAAGATACGGTTTTCCTCGCATTTGCTTTCTGAAGGCTTTTTATAGATCTGGTCAGTTTCTGTACACAGGGATATGCTTGAAAAATTCTTTCTGTGTAATTGACATATAGCAAGAGAGAGAAAGTTTTCTTTTGAAGTACTTTGCATGGGTTAATTTGTTTCCAAAGTGGATGCTAGCCGTGCAGACTGAAATAAAATTCTCTGCTCTTCACAGACTTTATTTGCTAAAACAATACCGTTCTGGGAAGGATGACCGTATTTGATGATGTTCAGCATGAAATAGATGGACATGGCTGTGTTTTAGTCAAACAAAACTGTGTGATGTTTAAAAATGAAGAAAGCACCAGTGTGAGGTTGTTTTAAATACAGGACATTTTCTTGTGCAGCTTTGAGTTTTTGAGATGACAGACCAGCAGCGCAGAGCCATTCTGCCTTTAAGATATTTTCTTTGGGTTCACATAAAGAAAACAAACTGCAGCCATTCTTGTGGTGGCTATGTTCAATCTCGCCCCATATGTGCTTAGCAGACAAAAGCACAGCCATTATTTTTGTAACTTGTAAAATGCAGTTTTGTGATGCAGGGGATTTCTTTTGGGGCTGGTAAATATACCCCACATAATCCATCCCCCTGCTTTCCTGGGAGTTCTTCTTTCATCAGGGAGCGGCATGCCAAGATTTCCTTCTGTCTTTTGGTTGGAGATTATGGAGCGGCACCCCCTTTCCTTCCTTCCCTTTCCAGGCCCCCGGGGAGGTCCTCACCAGTCTAGGGGGTAAGGAAGTTAATAATCTAATAGGAGATAGATAAAAACAGGTTTTAGAATCTTTCATTGACAATCTTCCCGGAAGAATTACAACAGCGGAAACAATGCATAGTTACAATTACTCATCAAGACAAAGACATGATTGGACTTTTACACCATGGTTTCATTATACATTTTTGCAATAACGATAAAGAACGGTATTCCCTGTAACATAGATATACCTATGGGCCTACATATTTCTTTCTGCTTTTTCTTTTTCTTTCTTCTCATTCTCCAGATGTCTCCTCTGTTTGATTTTCCTTTGGCTTATCAATCAGCTGCAAAGTGTGTCTGGGGTGACAACTTTTTAACTGATTAATGTGGGCCCATTTCTCTTCTGACAGCTCTCCTTTGGGGATGTGGATTCTGTAGTCGACGGGTGAAAATGTGTCTACAATTTCAAATGGGCTGCGCCAGGAGGAGAGGAATTTTCTGTCCTTAGTATGGTTCCTCTGAAAATTGTACAAGTAGACCCTGTCTCCTACTTGGTATTCTATTTTGGTTGTTTTTAAGTTATAGTGAGTTTTCATCCCCTCTGACGATTTCTCTGAATTCCGCTTAGCGTACGCAAAAGCATGTTGAAGGTATTTTCTAGATTCTCAACATATTCATGTGTTGTGGAGGCATTTATCAGTGTCTGCTCTTGTGTTCTATAGAGCAGATGCTGAGGTAGCACAATTTTTCATCCAGTCATTTGCTCAAATGGAGACATTTTGGTCACAGAAGATGGTGTAGATCTGATAGCCCTCAGGACAAGTGGTAATCGGATGTCCCAACTTGGCCCAGAATCTGCCACAAACCTTTTGAGAATGCTCACAATGGTTTTATTGTACCTCTCATCTACCCCATTAGAGGAACGGTGGTATGCAATATGAAGTTTCCTTTTTACCCCAAGTATCTCCCATATCGTTGTCATCACTTCACTAGTGAAGTGACTTCCTCGGTCTGACTCAATCCTTCGGGGAAGGCCAAAACGCAAGAAGATGTGGTTGATCATCAGGGCAGCAGCTGTTTCTGCCTTGCAATTTGGGGCCGGGAATCATTCCACCCATTTGGTAAACATGTACTTGTTCCCCTTAGAGGAACGAATCACCAGCCCGATGAAATCTACTTGTAAATCTGACCAAGGCAGTGTCATCCCCTCTTCTGGAAGGGAGCTTGGTGCGTGAGTGAACTTGGGCTGAAATTGTGAACAAACAAGACACCCCTTCAAATATTGGTGGAGGTCCTACCCCATGTGTGGCCAGTATGCAACCTCCCTTAAGATTTCGAGAGTGGTATGAAACCCCTGATAACCGGATGTAGCCGCGTCATGGGTGTGACTTAGCATCATGCTTCGGAATGAGGTAGGTACCGCCCACTGGTCACATCCAGAGATGGATCTCCTTACCAGAACATTTTGGGACACTTCATCAAAACCCTGAAGTCCTCTTCCCCAATGTAATTGGTTTCCATCAGAGGAAGGTTCGCTGGGTCCTCAATGTGTTGGTAACATTTTCCAATAATCATATCTCCTTTTTGTATCGTGATTAAATCAGCATCTCGTGTCTCCTTACTCAACTGGGCAGTTGAGAGGTCATTGTGAGCATTTGTCAGGGACCTGGTGACAGCAGTGACCTGGATTTCCCCCAACAGAGACTCCATCTCAAGGAGATCCCCTTGGATGGCTCCGGTTTTGGCCAGCTGATCAGCCAGGTCATTTCCAGTTTTGTCTGGTCCCTCTATTCTGGATAGATGGTCCTCCCATTAGAGTTGACCAGATAATCAAAATATTGTATGAGCTTGCTATGTTTAAGTGGTCTGTTATTTGCACACAGCATGCCTCTGGTTCTCCAATTGATCAGGTGCTCCACAAACCCATTCCGGACATAATCTGAATCGGTGATTATGACCAGTTTGAGGAGTCAGTGTTGCACAGCAGTGATGATGGCCTGATGAACTGCATCAACTCCGCCACCTGACTATTGCAGGGACGATTTTTTACCCATCAGAGGGTTCCAGCGCATCATTCACCCGGGCATTCCCAACACTGGGCACCAGTTCCTTTTCCCCACTATTGTCAATATGGTAGGAGCACCCGTCCACATAAACTGTAGGCATTCCCTCACACTTGTCTTCTTCATTGACTTTATGCAGGGAATTTAGGTACGCCTCCATGTGTCTTGGGTTTTGAGACTTTCGTACTCGAGACAGTTTTCTCTGGCCCGATCATGCAAGTCAGCCAGAACTTGCGCGAGGGGACTCTTCTTGTTTTGGCCATATCTGACCTCCACAGGAAAGCCTTGCATGGACAGAATCGGAGGTCTTTCTGGAATTAGTTACATTTCCTGCCCAGATTCTGTCACTTTGGAGGTATTGCAAAGGCTGGTGTTGGAGTCTCCACTATGATGTGCTGCACCTGGATGAATGGGCGGTACATTTTTCAATACCCACACCGTTGCCAGGGGTGCCTTCTCACAATCGTTGAATTTTTCCTCCACAGAGGATAAAGTCTTGCTTGCATAGGAGATGACTTTATTGACCCTGTCATGCTTGTAGTATAATACTGCTGTCAAGCATGTATTCGAGAACCCCGTCTCCAAGAAGAACTCCTTGTTTTTGACAGGGTAAGATAGACAAGGTGCTTGTGAGAGACTTCTTTTGAGTTGTTTTACTGCCTTCGGCTTGTTCTGGACCCCACTTCCACTTGATCCCCCCCTTCAACAGATGGACCAGTGCTTCTACTTGTGATTTCATGTCCCAAGAAGTTGATACGGGTTTTACACCACTGTGCCTTCTGGAAGGACAGTTTTGCTACAGCAACCGTCAACTGGGTCAGAACATAGCGGATTTCTGCCATGTGTTCCTCTACAGTTGAGCTTTTAATCAGGACATCTTCCACATAGGCCAGGTTACCCCTTTCACTCAAGCCGGGCATGGCCTTGTGTAGGAAGATGTTGAATTAATTACCAGAGTTTATGTACCCAAAGGGAGTCCGGGTCCATGTGTACGGCTGCTCCCTGAAGGTAAAAGGTCAGCTTGTACTGGTCCTCCCTACTGATGGGCATGGTCCAGTATCCATTGGTCAGGTCAATGGTGGTGTACACCTTTTGCCCCTGGATCTGGGCCAAAGTAGGTAAGAGGCCATTGGGACATGTGGACCCATTTGTTGAGCTCCCTAAGGTCTGCGCATAGTCTCCATTGGCCAATTGGCCAATTGGTTTTAGAATCCCTAGTACCGGATTATTAAAGATACTGTGGACTGGACTAATTATCCCACAGGACTCTAGTTTTTTATGATTTTGGTCAGGGACTCCATAGATGCGAGAGGCAAGTGAGATTGCTTCACAAATACAGGAGTCCTTCCAGGGTCCGTGGGAACTGAGGTAGTATGTATCTCGGTGCAACCACAGTCGTACGAGTCCAGAGCAAAGATATCTTGAAAAACTAAAAACACCTGTTTTAACTTTTGCTTTTGTTCCTCAGTCTTACAGGCATCAGCGAGGTTGACCCGTTATTCCACCATCTGTCTTAAGTCTGGAAAGACTTCGGGTTTTGCGATCTCAGTGGCCTCCTCCAGCTGTGTGGTATTGACCTGAACAGAGGGTTTCAGGTAGGAAAGGCAGTCATTGAGGACCTGGAATAGCATCTCGTCCTTCCTGATGTCATAGGTCACCTCTTCCCCCCCACAAGGGCAGTAAGGGCAGGAAGGGTACACCAGGAAATTCCTCCCTTGCCGGGTGAAGATCCTTTCTGGTGATATGTCATTATCATTGTCATAGCAGTCTGTGGGGATTGGTTCTATAAGTTCATTTCCTAAGTCCATGGAAATATGCTGGACATCAACCGCCATTCCAATAATGGTGCTTGCGCCCAGAGTGAAACTCCTAAGGTCGCTGTTATCCACCACTATTGGAATGGTGTTATGGTCTAGGTTAACTAATGGTGTTTGGTTTAACCCCAACCCCTGATAGTTGAAGATGGGCATTGAGGTGGACATATGCATCTGGATTTTGAAGTTTCTGTCCTCTTTTAATTTTTAAGTCAAGTGGGAATTGTCGGGTCCGTCCTTGGATGGTGACCTCCTCTCCAATTTGAACTTCAACCACATACGGCACCAATTGGGCTGACCGAAATGCATTTTCAGAATCATCAAAGCCCATAGGGCTGCCCCCAGTCAGGACCAGGCCTTGTAATTTATACGGTCCAAATTAATTGCAAACCGATTGAGAATGTCACTGCTTAAATAGAATGCAGCAGGGACATCTATCTCGCACAACCCAACAATTATGCTCTATGCTTTTATCACCTATGAACATTTTTAGCATACACCTGCTAGGCAGGAGATGTTTGGAATTGTGAGTTTCCAAGCCATTTCCCATTCATCAATCAATTTAAATGTGGGAATGGTTGGAACTTTTGGGAGTTTCCTGAACAACACTTCACTGATGATTATTTTTCCATTATTCAGTGACACTCTGGAGAGAACAGACTCCATCCCCTCATTTAACTGAATAGAGAGGAACAGCTGTTCTCTTATTTTCTGAATGTCAGCCAAGCTTTGAGCTGGTTTTTCATCACTGCTGACTACAGGATTTGGATTTTCAGATTGGGGATTGGTATAACATTTCAAGTTCAAGGTATTTCCTTCCATTGCGGAATTCCACTTGAAACTGGAAGCAAGGTTGATTTTCAAGAATGCAGAGGAGTTCCCATCACCAGTTTGTTGTTGTGAAAGAATTATTGTAATGTCAGGTATTTGATTATTTTCGAAATGAAACTCAATTTGATCAGATTTTTGTTCAACCATGTGCCATTTAAACTGACATATTGACACTTTGTTTGAATTGTATTGGCCAGTTAGTCTGAGTCCAGAGCACCTTGTTCACAAAGTCTATAATGGGAGACAACCTGCAATGGATGTCATTCCCTAACAGACAGGGGGTGCCCTCTGGAGTCATCACTATGACTGGGTGTTTCACCTAATTTTAATTTCCAGATCCATAGTCCCCTCAAAGGGAATATCATTCCTGTCGAAGTTCTGGAGTTGTCCAGGAAGAGGGGTGAGAGGGATCTGGTATGTTGGGGGTCCTGACCCACGTTTGAGCTATCATGCTGCAACATTTGGTGCTGTGGGCTTAGAAAATCCAAGATGGCCAAAAAGCCCACATGTGCGCCAAAATCCAGGAGAACCACGCAGTTTGTGCACACTAAAATGGTTGCCTAACTTGCCACCCACCAGTGCGAGCAGGATGGGCCGGGGTGCCATGAGTGAAATGTGTGCCAAAGGAAAAAGCGCACTTTAAAATCACCTTTCGTTTCTCTGAATGCCAGCTCAAAATGCCTATTTTCAAACATTGCAACACATCCAAAAATCTCCAGCGGACATCTGGCAGAATGAAGTATGTGTGCATACTAAATCTGGGAAGATGAAGAGCCCAAAACAATGTTCATAACAAAACTGGCTGAGCTATGCATGTCAGCAGCCTAACTGAAACTGGATTAAAACCACCAAATTCGAAATGTTTAAATTAACTGAGTGACCTACTTTTGAGTGTCACATAGTTTGTAACTGTTAAAATGTCATAGTTTTGAACTTAGAATCAGCATTCTAGCTGCATGTGTAAAAATTGTTAGTTTATTTAAATGCAGAAAACTGGGTAACTAGAAGTGACATTAGCTGGGGCCTGGCTTAAAGAGGGAATTTTGCCCACCAGCTACCCCCGACAGGAGTTGAGACTTGCACAACAGCTGTGTTCCCAGGCCTAGCTGCCTCTTTTCTGTTCCCACCAAAAGGGATATGACACTTCTCTGATTGAATTACCTGGGCTCTGCAGGAAATTGAACAAAGCCCTGTCCTGACTCAGGCAAATGTTTTATTATGGGGGTCGTAAAAGTGGCTTCCTCCTGGAAGGAAAGGGGAGGAGCACTGCCTGTGAGAGCAAGCTGGCTTGGCAGAACTGGAAAAACCAGAAATTCAACCTTGTGCTGGGGGGAAACCACACCCCTTTGGGGCCAGAACATAAATCTAAAAAGATGGATCATTCATAGAGCGGACTTGTGAACATTTTATAAGCGATATCATTATTCTTGTGATTTTTCTGTGCACATTTAAAGACGTGTTAGGACCCGGTGGTATGTTCAGGGGGGTTTTTAGCGGAAAAGAGGATATTACTCTAAATGTATGTATGTTAAAAATCTGACACTCCACCACCTAATGCCCACATGCTTTGCGAACATTTGTGTAAATGCGGGGACAAATCCAATATTGATAACCCGACCAAAAAGTGAAATATGTTGCCATTTTTGAACCCAAGCTCCTAGAAACGACAGAATTGGAACAGGGGCTACCATCAGTAAATGCATGATGTGTGTATGCAATGCCAAACAACTGTCTATCGGGGAAGTATGTATTTGGATCAGATATAGATTGTGTGTAAAGTTGACTGTGTGCTTTCCTTCCATTTCCTTGCATTGCATAAAGGGGGGGAGTGAATTGCCAGAGAAAAGTGATTACATTGTCTTTTGCTGAAATCCTATCAAGTTATTTTCTGTACTGCATTTTCATTCCACATTGCATCTCTTTGAAACCATAAAAGTATTGTTGTTATCCTATCCATCCTATACCCACTCATCATTGATTATAAAGAAGGGTGCTAGTGCCGGACTATCCATTATTGATTACTGCTCAGATTAAGTGCGATATTCAGTTACTAATTTATTATAAAGTGATATATATATATATATATATATAGTGTTTAAATTATCAAATAAACCTTTTAAACTTGCAAAACAGAACTACTTCTTGGCTCAGTGGGGTCAGGGGGATTCCAAGAGAGGGGTGTTATATAGGGGTAGTCATCCAGAACTCATGAACTGGACGTAAAGATATATCAATAAGGGTTTCCATTCAGTATCCCAGACTAGGCATTGACTTAGCTGTAGTGTTGAATTGAATCCTCTTACAGGTATCAAAGAGGGGCTAGAGAGATCTGGTATCTCTCCCCCTTCCTGAATTTAGCTGCTCAAAGGTCCTTTTAGACAGAAGAGTGGCTTCGGGTCCGGTGTCCACCAGTGCTAGAAATGCACATTTCCCTTGCACTTGGATGGGTAGCATAGAATCTACCTTCTTTCTCCTCCAATGGGCAAAGGTAATGGGCATTTTGGGCAAGCTCGGTGGTTAATTTCTTTATTTTGGACTCCGACACTGGGGGATTCTGGATAGTATTCTGTGTCAGAGTTTGGGAATCAGAAAACAAAATCTGACATTCTGATATTTGGGGAGTTTCAGGCTCCCCTTTACCTCCTGATTCTGTGCTGCCCCCCTTCATGGAGACAGTCACCAGAATTGATTTGGGGGATTTGAGATTCCCATTTTTCCTCTGATTCTGTGGCGCCCCCCCTTCCTGGAGACAGTCACTAGAACCAGTTTGTGGGGAGGATCCGTCTGTGATCCTTGCGTCCTCTGGATAACAATTCTGGGGTTATGGGATTGGTGATTCTGAATCAGTCCCCACACCTACCTAATCTGGGTTCAGGTCTTTTGGGACCCATTTTTCTTTGCGAGGAATTCCCCCTTCCTTGAAGAAGAAGACTTTCTTCCCAGAATCCTCCAAGGATTCTTCCCCTTCAAACTGGAGGACACTGACTTGCTCCACAAAATGGGCCTTTTTGGGTTCTTTGTTTCTCCTACCCACCCTCTGTTCCCTGGATTGCAGATTTTCGGGGGCAAGAGATTTTAGTTCTGGTTCTGGGGTGTCTAGGGGCTTTTCACAGGTAAGGAAGGAAGCTTCCTCTAGGGCTTTGCACCCCCCTTCTTCCTGTGCCTCCTCCTCTGGAACCAATGGTTTGTCTGGGTTCTCTCCCTGTCATTGTTCCGGGGTGCCAGACCCTTGGTTTGAGGGGTTCTGAGCCGCAATGTTCTTCTGAGGATTCTGCTGAGTCCTCAACATGTGATTTAGATCCTGAGTGAGGCTCTGGACCTGGCGCAACAGTTGGGACACCCGCTCTGGCTGGTACGGGGGTCTTGGATCAAATCTAGGTTGTTCTCAGGAAGGGTAACTATCCCTTCTCCCGGAGTACCCTGGGTACTGGGGATTCCCTTGGTATCCCTCCACCCTTGGCCTCCCCTCTCCCGGATTGGGTGGTCTGGACTCCTGAAAGCGGGCGAGAAAGGAGGGTTGTCCTGCATGTTGAGGTTTGGAAGGTACCCGGGGAAGAAACTTAACCCAGGATTTGGAGGATTACTGCCCTCCTGTCGGAAGTTAGGAGGGAAGTTTCCTGGAGCAGTACTCACCTGATTGGATCCCCCCCTTGGGCCAGGGGAGAACACACGTACCGCAAAATGGGTCTATTGCCCTTACACCTGGGATTGATGTAATAAGCAGAGTTAGAGGTCACATTGGTGGGGTTTCCTACCTGACTACCACCTGCTGCTGATTGATCAGAAGGTCTTCTATCACTGGTTTTGGGAAGATATGTTTTTAGCCCCCCCATTTCTAGGACCAAAATGGGGGCCACCTTCACCTCCGCCACCATGGCAGCAGTAGGGTTGTTGGTTGGTACGAGTTTTTTGTTTTTGTTTTTTGTTTTCAACAGGTTTTTGGACCTCATAGATCCAGGTAACCTGCTCTATTAACTAGTCCAGGTTCCTGTTATCATGAAAATGGCTTACCAGCTGTGTCATGATATATTTTGGGAGTGCATAAAAATAGGTGTTTATAAATTCCCTACTATTCGTGCGCACCCACCTAGTGGTTTGCGCAAATGCCCGTTTAGCTCCTGCACAAATTCTCTTGGGGCCTGATCCTCTCCACGCTGCAGATTGTAGGCCGTCTTGCTGGCCTCCTGGGGGTTTCTGTGTGTGGAGTAGTGCTTCAAGATGGCCGCCTTGCAGGTGTACTTCCTTGAATGGTTCTGTTCTTCCAGCCCAGCAAAGAAGCTGGAGTACTCTGGAGAGAAAGTTCATTTGGCAAATTCTATGCAATTCTGGCTATTTTTAATGTCAAAAGAGGTCATCATCTGTTAATATAGCTCCAGTTGCTCCCAGACAGAATATTTGGCATTTTTGTAATATAAGGTCATGACATTTCTAATACCTTTAATCTATGTAATGGGTTCTTTCACCAGAGCTATCTTTTGTTTATTAGCCTTCTTTTGCCGCTTCGCCTGAGTCCATTCGCCCTCAGACTCAGAGCTGCTGTTATTGGAGGTCCTCTCTTTATCTTCTAGTTGCTCCCTGATTCTTTGAGCTTGTGAGTTTCTCTTAGAATGGTGGGTCCTAGTTCCTTCTCCCCTGTTGTACTTTGGGCTCTTTGGGTCACTCCCCCTGGACTCCCTCTTTCGCACAGGAGAGTAGTCTTCTGACTCCTCCCTGCTCCCAGGGTTGTTGGAGAATCCCTCCCACTGCCCTGATTGGGTGGAGGTTTTTAGAATACTCTTCTGGGGCCTTAATTCACTCTCTTTTTTTATCTGCAAAGTGAACCAAATAGCCCCTTTGTAGGTGATGTTTCTGCAGGTCAAGCTCCCTCATTTTCTCCTCACAGCTGCTTTCCTGGACAGATCCCTCTGCAATGACATTTTTAACCTGAACAGGGATACCCGTCCATCAGTCTCTGATGGGCGCTGTCCTGTCAGCTCAATTATACTAGGCCTATTGAAGTCTGGTCGCCTCATGGTGTCTGGCTCATGTGAACCTGTAGGCATGAAGTGAGCATTGTCTTAGGTATACAAGTGGGCAAAGGGGTTCGAGGCTCTTGGTACAAAGGGCATCACACTGCCATCAGGGGTGGCCCTGTCCCTCTCTACTTGTTTGGGGTCCCACAAGTTCTGATACAGTCTACCATACGCTTTTTCTAAAAGCTCACGTTTCTCCCTCTCAGCCCCGATTTCCTGACTGTAGGCAAAGGCTTGAGCCTTTTGCTCTGCTATCAGGGCTTGACTAACCTCTATTACTTTTCCTTGGGCTGCTACCTAGCTCGAGTCCCCTGTTCTCATCACAGAGGGTCTCATTGTCTTTTTGTGCTGCCTGTATTGACTGGGTACACTCAGACCATTTTTGTTGCAGGCGATACATCTCCTGACTTTGCACATGTTTGGCCTAAGTGGTCTCTTCGAGATCACCTTCTACTTGTCTTGTGTGCCCCATTAAGTTTTCATATTCAGTTTTAAGTTTTTATTCAGTCTGACTCTCTTTTCTGTAGGTCTGTTTTTAATTTGCACACTTCTTGGTATAGGTCATCTTTTTAATAATTAATTTATTACTTTCCTCTTCCAATTTCTCAATCTGTTTTTGTAAAGTAATTATCTGCCCTGAGCAGGCTCTGTTATATTTTATTTGTTGATTCAATTTCCGTTGACTCTCTTCCAAAGAGCCAATCTTTTCGTGACACTCTTTTAATGTATCTAATTGGGCCTCTTGCTCTGAATTACTTTGTTGTTGTACAGCCAACTCTTCTTTGAGCTGCTTGAGGTGATTTTCAAATTGTACCTCAGAATTCTGGCTCCTTTTGCAATTTCTCTCCTACCTGTTCGAATTCACTCTGTATTTGGTTTAGGAGCTCAGACTGGTTTTGGGCCAGGGTTATATTTGTTGGGTTAGTGTACCCCTCCACAGGGCAGGTTAGTAGTGGATATATTCCCTTTCTCTCCACCAAGTTCTTCCCATTTTCTTCTGTGCCTGTATCTTTACTACCGTCGTGTGTCACCCCTTCCCCCTTGGGATCTCCTGTATCCTCAAAAATTGTCCAGAGGTTCAATACTTCCCTTCTATTCTGCAATGGTATCCCCTTATACTTTGCTGTCAGGAAAGTAGACATGTGTTGAAACATGCTTCTGTCAAAGGAGCCCTGATCTGGCCAGGTGCGGGGCATCCACCCTCCCCTAGTCTCGGTCACCCACTGGCTGTGATACTTCTTAATCTTCTCACAATACAATGGCAGGGCATTGCACATGTGCTCTATGGGTCTCTCTCTCTCAATAGTCACATCTCCCATGTGTCTGGTAGTGAGGCTGTGCCTATGCTGCTGCACCACAGTTATACAATGGTTTGTCCAAAAAATGCAGTTCAATTGTGTCAATAATGCTACTTATTGTAATAAAAAAAATTGAGTTCATTTCCCCCACCCATTTATTTCCCTCTTAGGGCTTTTTGTACACACACACACAAACACCACACTCTCCTCATATGCCTATACACAACCATGCCCATTCTGGGCCTCCTCCCTACACCATAAAATCGACTAAAATAACACACTAAAACAACAACCTCTACTATTCCTGAGTTCTCTAATTATACAGAGCTCCTATGTATTTCCTCTTTTCAATTATTATTGTTTAAACAATGGTTGTGGCACCACCTTCCCCACTCACTCGGGGAGGTTCCCTCTCTTCCGTCTTTCTTTTTCTTAATATCCTTAAAAATGTAATAAAAATAAACACAAAATCAACACACTCCACAGGCATGCAACACTCCCAATTTCAGTCGCTGCATGTTCACCCTGTTCACACTGCTGCATACATCCAACCCATACTTTGTTATCACTTGCAGGCTATACTCATGTGTGCGTGTTCACCTGAACTTCTATGATCACGCAGTTCCAACACTGGCCTGCACCTCTACTTGGGGCCGCAACCCACTCTAAAGAGCAGGCGGGATTCTGCAAAGACAGCTCTTGCAGGGCCACTGGGAAGAACGTGTTTTGGGGCCAGATGCTGTAGGTGGGGGTGGCCCTTCTGGAGAGGTCGCCTGGATACCTCTGCACGTACGGGGCACTGGGATCGCGTCAGGGTCACCAAATGACGGCAAGTTCCTTTATGCTCACACCAGTGTAGAGGAGCAGTCGAATGCCTCTGCAGAAAGTCCTGCCCCCCTACTTACTGTATGTTGGAAGCCTGAAACTGCAACATGCTTGACAGCAGTAGTTGTAACCATACCATGACGAGTGTTTGAGGAAAGGTATCCATTAAGAAAACCATACCAGATGTATGCATGAAGAGATGAAAGTCTTTCGGAAGAGGTCCCTGAAGGAATATGAAAAAAGGAGAAGAAGCTGGTGACATCACAAGAGTTGAGAGTGATGTACTAAGAAGATAAGGGAAAGAAGCTGTATGTACCTTATAGAAGCGGATGATGAAATAAGGACTTGAGTGAACGTTCCTACGGTAAAAGTATAATGCATGTGTGTCTGATGCACTGCAGAAAATGCAAGCTGTTCAATGAATGTACAGATGCAGCAACACAAGTAGACCAAGTGATCATAGAAACTGGCTATATGTATATATATTAAAACTGGAGATTGGTGTCACAATTTTAGTATGTTCAACCCCACAGAGAAAGAAGGATCACAAACTGTCTGCCTGGCATCAAGAATGAAGGCAGCCAAGAACTGATTATCTATCCTCAAAGAACGGTGAACATGAGAAGCTGAACTATCCCTTGTCAAGGTTCAAGGAAGGAACACCACGGGTGCCGTTTATTAATTCAAGACAATTAAATGCTATAAAATTAGCCAAATTACCGTCTCCTGTCATGTGAGCTGAGGATGAAAATAGGAGTTGGGCATGCAGACCAGAACTGCAGTAAGCATGTACCCATACTCCCTTATATTCTGCAGGATTTCTTGGACTGGGTCATTGGTGGGTGCCATTACTCCTGCTGGGCTGGGTGGGGGATAGAGGTCTGCTGTTGGCCTGGCTGTGATGAATGGGCACCGCGAGGAGCCTGGTGCTGTTTCATGGCCATGCAGGGTGCATTCCTTTCTGCGATACTAAGTAATTGCAACAGTTGAGGGACAAGGGGAAGTTTCTGTGCCGCGCTGGCTTATTTCTCCACAGCGTTTGGGCCTGTTCCGGTTTCTCCACTGAGTTTACGTTTTACCATGCGCCCATGCAGGGCTGAGTGTGTCTTCCATAACTACAAAATAGCGTCTCTTTATATACGCACACTAAATCTATGCATCTATAATTCCCGCTATATTGTGTCCGTGGTGGGTTTGTTAACACGGTCCTTTTCCCCTCTAGCACATCGCGCGGTTACCTATGGGATTCGCCTCACTCTAAAGCACTTAAGGGGGTGGGATACACTCATTTCCATCCCAAATATCTACAGATGGATGCAAGCTACAACCACCAAATAATAATAATGCAGTCCTAGTGGTATCGTGTCAAATAAAAAGGCCTATGCTAAAAAAAACTATTGCCAATTCTTACCTCTAAATACAAAATCGTGTGGGAAATAATGTTATGAGAGTTATGAGAAAAGAATGAAGTGTTAAAAAATTATATGTCCAGTTTGCAGGCCATTGGCCTCCCTTCCCTACACTTCTAACATGGGATAAGGCGGTTCACTCGAGCATAGCACAGTCTCTGGCTTCTCGTCACACAAAGGGCCTGGTGCAACCAGATATGCAACCAATTATTTTCCTCTTTCAGATTTTCACAAGTATTCACATCGGGTGATTCAATATCCACCCTGGATCCCCCTCAACCAGGTTCAAATCCTTCTAGCATACATTTCCATACAGGCTTCCCTCTGCCAGGCTTGAGCCTGCCTTTCACTTTTCATTTTGCTCACAATGTTCGTAGGTTCTTCCCTTTTCGGGTGACTCACGGTTCACCCTGGATCCCCCTCTGCAAGGCTCATATACCTTCTACACCATTATTCTCCCTCAGCCGGGCTCGGACCAATGTAAATTTTACATCAAATATCAAAGACTTTCAAATGTGCACAGGGTTTGGCTTGACCATCTGCAGGACCACTTCAATTTCATGATTCACTTTCCTTTAATGTTCGTATCCTTCCGGATGGATACCTAACAGAAACCTTTGAATGAGCAGTCACGTGATGCCGGACCACTCTGTCTACAGTATCGTATTTTAGCTTAAAAGTTAATTCACTCACCTGCTGTCTTATTAATCTGCTTCATACAATGTTGCCGCTTGCAACCTTGAGTTCCACATAGACAGATCTGGTATCCCTCTCCCCAACTCACAGGCTGTGTTGCTTTGTTGTAGCAGCCAAGGACAGCACCACAGCAGCAATTGCCTCTCCTTGCCTTGACTATCGACGCAGGAGAGCCCAGGGTACCTTTGACACACAATGCAGGATACTTTAGCTTGTATTATGGGTCTTAATCTTTCTACTTTTGAAGGCTCATCGCAGATGCAGTTTGTAGGTGAAAAGGTCAAGGGTATTTCCCTCCTTGAAATCCTCTTCAGTCTTGCCGTCTTCCACCTTGTATTAAACTGCCATCTTGGAACTGCTGCTTCCTCGTGTGCTTTGCCTTGCTCAGAGTGTGCTTTCATGCTCCGCCTTTTATCCATGTGGTTAAGTGTGATGGAAGTCAGGTGTGTGTAATGATCAGTAATTACCTGACTATTGTATTGGGCATGTCAGGTATTCAGCTCTGGTGTTAGTCCGTTTTCACTCACAGTGAACTGTCCGTAAGAAAATGTTTGTGTTGAGAAAAAAGGGGGAGGTTGAGTTTCCAAGTATCCTACCGGGTAGGATGGATGAAAGGTGTGACAGGGGAGGGGATCTCATGTCTCACCGCCTGGTGTCCCACTCCCACTCCACGAAGACCCTCCATCCAGGTGATCCTTCTGCACTAGTCCACCCCAGGAACTGGATCCAAAAGCGATGGCTGTGACCTTAACACCTGGATGACAGATCCCCAGGGTCCAGCGGGTGAGACACCTGTTGGTTTCTCACAGTGGTCACTGCTCGGTCTGCTCCCCCACCTGACACTCCTCTACCTCAGCTGCCTCTCACTGCCTGCCTCAGCCTTTCACCATTTCTGTCATCAAGGTTGAACAAGCTGCAGAGCATAGACCAAGTGCAGAGAGTAGAGACAGCACCTGCTGCCATAACCACAACCTATCCCAGGCCTGTTTCTGTGTCGCCCTGAATGAGGATGTTAAGTACCACAAAAAGAGTGAGTGATTGAGGCTGACGTTGTCAGGACTGGGCCTGGTGACACTGTCTTTGGCACTGACACCTTCCCCAATCAAAAAGGCAAATGTTTATTAATCACACTGACTCACTTGTTGAACTCACACAGGCACATTGTAAAGACACATAATGGCAGCATGAACATGGTATATACAGCAGAAGTAACTGATTCATTCTTTCACTCAAAAAAGAGTTCCGGTGTCAAGAGGCCTCACAGAAAACCTCCCAGCATCCCGACTACTCAGTCCAGCACTGTCATGAACCAGAAGGCGGACAGAAACAAATGGAGTTCATCCTCCTCAGTGGCACCACCAAACACTCCCAAGTTCAGAATTTGCTGATAGAGAGGATCTCGATCGCTATTCCCTCAATTCATCACTTGTACAAATTTCCTAAGCTTCACCACCGATCACACCCTCTGATTCAAAGCACACATTGCCAGGTAGACATAAACAGCGTGGCAACAGCACTCACTCCTGCGCCATATCAATCCATCTATCCCTTCCTCGCACTGTAGATCCGTTGTCCAGGACCTGGTGCTCACCCAGATGGATGGTGGCAACAAAGTTGTGGCAGGTGTCCGAAGCATAACTCTGACTTCTCTGAAACCTCTCAAGCACCCCACAGCATGCCTAATCACAGGGCTGAAGAAATTCGACCACCTCCCCCCAACTGTCAAGGATTTACACTGGTTATCCCTCAAAGATGACATCACCATGAAGACCGTCTGCATCGCCTACAAAGCTATAATGTTCAAAATGCCACCATACTCAGCTGAAAAGTTCACCATTTTAGGAGGACAACACAACACCAATAGCCAGGACATTGCTAGACGGGAATCCAAAAAGTGCAAGAAAGAGAAAGCCAGAAAACAAACATTCTGCTACTGTGCACTAATGCTCAGAAACAACCATTCTGTTAATATCAGGCTGGCTCCCTCCTTCTTATGATTCAGAAAATAACTGAAAACCCTGCTTTTAAAGGAACAAAACTAAGGAGCCTGAACAGGGAAGTTAGAAGTGACAGCTTTCCACATCCAAACATCTCTGTGTGGGTGTTATCAATGAATGGATCCAATATCTTCACAAAATTAGATTTGCAAAGCAGCCACCACACGTTAAAACTGAATCAGGGCCTAAGAGATAAAACATCGTTCATCACACCTTTTGGCAATTTCCCAGTACACAATACTACTTTTCATCCTGTGCTCCATGTTCCGAGATTGATGCCCAGAATCCTGAAAGGAATGAATGGTGTAAAGTATTTTCTGGGCAACTTCTTTGTGCATGGAAGTACGACAGAAGAACAAAACATCACGTCAGACCAAGTCCTGATCTGACTCAAAAAATGTGGCTTGCGACCAACAAAGACAAATGCAAATTCCTACAAGCCCATTTGGGCTCGAAAGGCAGTGAGGTGAAATTCATATCTGATAACCCTTGAACTGAAGACAGAGAAAACTTAAATCCTTTGGGGAAATTTCTATAAATTATTAAAGGATTTCTCAACAACATTCAATTGCCTCAGTACTCTCCTCAGTATAGGGGCTCACTATGCGCGTCCAAGGAGTGTGATGCAGCCTGTGTGTGTAGATTGAGCACCCAAGAGCTTCACCAAAATCAAAAGACGCTACTCTGTTATTGAAAAGGAAATGCTGGCATGCACATGGGCCTCTCAAAAAAAGTGTGCATTTTCATTTGGGTGGACACTTCCAGCTGCAACCAGACCGTCTCAGGTCACGCAAATACAGAAACATGTATCTACAATCTTTCCAGTTTTGTTTAAAAAAAATCACTTTCCACTACATATACTGAATACATTCCAGGCAAACAGAATGTAGAGACGGACTGCAAATCAAAACTTCTTGTAGCAAAAGCCTAAAAGTCAATTTACTTAGAGAGCATGAGTGGTTGCCAGTATGCATTATCTTTGAGCCCACAAATGTATTTATTTATATATGCATTTAGTTAATGAGATTTGTATTTATTTGGCAGGTTGGACAGACGCTTCTACTTGTTATGTGATACATAGGACAGTATAGAAAGTGAAGCTTGTCCCATTGTAGGGTACATTTACAGAGCTATGCTGGTTGAACTGTTGAGAGAGAGCCAGGTGATGTAGGGGTAAATGAGTGGTGCATGTAGAAGGGAATATTAAGTGGGAGAGAGACATACATAAAAATTTTTTTTTACTTTATTTGTTTTGGGTGGCGAATCAATCTTCCAATACACAGCAATGACTAAAATGGCACATAAAAGAAAAACATCAATAGAGTTATCACATTTCAAAGAAGAAAACAAAGAGAAGACACAGAATCACAGAAAATACAGTATTCTTCTAAAACTACCTGAGAACCATTCCAATGAATCTATAAAATAGCATTAGCTTTTCAAGATATCCAGAGATAATAAAAATGTCAATGTTGCTAAAATCACTGATATGTGCTGACCCATAACAATGTTTTCCCATAACAAATCTCGGGTTAAGTCCCTAATATCTTCAAACAAGCCTGCAGGAGCAAGTTTCTTTGCGGAGTCAACTTCGAACATGACATCACCAAATTCGTCAGGGTCTCTAACTGATTAACACTTTTGCAAAAATGACAGCTTCTTCCAATCTTAGATTTGTTCCATTTTACTCCGAGTACCTTTCTTGTGGGCCATGGGTCAGCAGGATTCTTAAAAAGATTGCTCTATTTTTAGGTGCTGGGAATGTTATCAAATAAGGAGCTGGCTGATTAAAAAATGTCAACTTAAAATGCCCCTTCTTAAAATTCTTATAAACATTACACTGCTCCCAAGTCGATCTCCAATCGTATTGTCACTGTTTGATATTTGCTCTATCCAGATTGAACATAAGCAGATCTACTGAAATATCTGCTTCCTTCATTACAGAACTACACATTTGCTTCCATGTGTGCAAGGACCTGTCCCGCTCGGAATTCAGTAATGTTGTTATGGCAGAAAGTACTATGCTGTAGCTCCCATCATTCATAATACATTTGCAATGCAAAGTCATAATACGCCATGTACAAACAATACTCAAAGACAGTAGCCCCAGCTCAAAGCGTATAATTTGAACTGAGAAACTAGATGGAAGAGACAGCACTGTCCTCCAGAAAAGACCTTCTAATCTGTTTCAGGGAGGCTCAGTTTCCGGCATCTTAGTCTCAGCTACATATGTCAATGTAGGGACCACCTTTTGCTTATAAAAGGTAAGTACTGGACCATAGGAATGTTTTCCATATTTTCTTATGTATGATTATTGTTTGGGAGACTGCGAAAATAGCCTCATTTTTCAAATCCAATTTGTGAGGGTCATCTTGCAGACTGTTATTCACATTCATTCCCAAGTAACAGTACTCATTTACAATCTCAAGAGCGATTTTATCTAAAACGAGCGAGTCTTTAAAAACTTTTTTGGCTTAAAAATGAGAATGTTAGATTCTACTGTTTTGCCCACAACGGTCTTAATCTATCAAAACGGTGCCGACAGGTGACGAAGCCAGCCCCCCTTCCAGAGGCCCCACTCCTAAAGCTCCTGTCTGAGCCCGGCCTTTCTTCAACATGCATCGAGCATGGAGGCTGTGATGCAAATCTTCCCCTACCCTCCCAGCATATTTCAACTCCCTCCACAGGGGAGCCAGGCATTGAGGTGAGCCTTCTTGTGTTTGGGCACACACACTGACGCCTTGTTTACTCAAGGGTGTGTTTTTTTTCTATTTGAGCAAATAGCCCACTCCAGGAGGCTACGGGCAGCCAAGGGGGCTTATTGGCCCTCAATTGAAAAAAGGAAGGCGTGCGAGGCAGCGCAAGACGGTGACTTCATCATAACAACATGGCAGTCCTCTTCGTCGACACCACAGTGCCTCCAAGGGTTGCCATGGAAACATGTTGCCTTGCTACTTGTTGGCCCACAACTGTCTTGTCTGCCAATCGGGTGCTGGGAGGCGACTAGGACGGACCCCTTCCAAAGGTCCCACTCGTAAGGCCCCTGGCTGAGCCTGTCCAGGCCTATGAGGGCTCGGAGGGCCCCCCTCCTTTTCCCCCACAAAGCATGGAGCAGCCGCCAGGTGGACAGCTGCTACTACACAAACTTGTGCCGCAACTAACCGCACCCTGCAAATTACCAGTGAGTAATGACTGAGCATTGGGACTGTCTCTCCACTAATCTCTAACAACCATTGAACCCCGGTGTCCCTACAACACTCTCCCTTCCTTGCCTTACTTATACGCACTCATTCTTACCGTCATCACTTTTTGTCCTTTTGAAATGTGTGCTTTGTGTGTTCAAAGTACCTTGTATCAAAAATCGAATTTGAGCACCCTGCATATGTCTTCTGTGCTTTGATTGCTATTCCAGTGCATCTGTTTCCTGCTTCCCTTGGCTACTAGGCTGCCTAGTGAGTTGTTCTCGTACTGTGCTGGACAGCCCCTTCCTCCTCCTTCCTCCTTTCCTCCATCACAATGGCGCTCACCACTTCCCCCATCTTTTCTAACTGCTATAATATGACCTATCCCCCCTCTCTCACAAAGTCTGGAAGAAAAAGGCTTAAAAAGATATCTTGACCACTAACCCTGTCCTACCTATCGCAGCCACCTATGTCAGCGCAATTTCCAGACAGATCTTTACTGATATTCTCTTCTCTGTCCCTTCTCCATATCTATGGACTCGTCATCTCATCTCTACTCTCTCCCCTCTTACATCCTCACCCATTAATGGTGGCACTAAATGGGAAATCCTCTTGGCGGGCTTCGCTTCATCTAAGTGTATCATTAATGCCTATCACACTGGCACTATCTTGGTTCAGGGTGCTCAACCCAACCTCCTCCCCTTTGACCGGCACCTGCCATCCCTCATTAACTCCCCCCCACTCCTGCTACTCCTTCTTCCACTTTCCCTGTCACCTCCATCGGCTGGTGTACCTGGCCCCTGTAGACCTCCTCAGAAAAAAACAAAGGTGGAGATCTAACCGCTTAGCAATAGCTAGGGTCACAGTTGGGGCAAAACCTGACTATTGTAATGTCTTACTCCTGGGCACCTCCACCAAAAACCTCTGCAAGCTACAAGTTACACAAAACAACGCCCTCAGAGCCAGCCTTAGCATCCCCAAAAGGGAACACCTCTCTCAAGCTAGGAGGAATGCACATTGGCTACCAGTTAAAGAACTTATCCTATTAAAAACTATGGCCATCACGCATAAATGCTTCTCCCGTACTGCCCCCCTACCTATCAGAAAAGAACAATCCCCTTAGATCCTCCAGACCCTTCCGTTCACACCACGTTAACATGTTGATTGTCCCCACCTTCAAAAGAGCTAAAGCAGGATGGGCCAGCTTCCAACATCTAGAGGTCAAGCACTGGAATACCCTACCAACAGCTCTCAGAAACGAAGCATCTTACACCATTTTCCGCAAAGTTCCTAAAACCAAACGAATTAATTTGCATTCAACTTTCCTAAACCTTTATTCTGTTCCAATGTAACCAAGGGACTTACTGTATACCTTGTATTTTTAAACTTACCTTTACTTTGTATTGCAACCTGTAATCTAATGTCTGCACTGTCATCTCTCTGTACTACATCCGCAACTAAGCAAGTTTTCTACAACAGCGCCATGGTGCTTAAGGGCCGATGTGCGCTTTACACATGCAAATAAATAAATACATCTCTTGCATCTGGGCACGCTTAATGCTCATTCTGCCATCAAATGCTCTGCCGACATCTGTCTCCTTCTTGAAGACCTTGACCTTGATATCCTTGCTCTTACCGAGATGTGGTTCAAGACCAGCTCAGTCACTGCTTTTGACTCCCTTTTCCATGATGGCTATAAGATCATCTCCAAGCCTCGCCCCAACCGTACAAGCAGTGGGTTTGTTCTAATCTTCCCTGAGTGGGTCCTTTCTTCCCTTCTTCCCTCATACCCACCCAGCCTGGTTTGCAAGTTGGTAACCTCTCGCACCTCCTCTCTGACCATTGCCTCAATCTACAGGCCACCTGGCTCTACAACCCTGTTCCTCTCTGAATGGGCTGGTTTCTCCTCCTCTCTCCTCACAACCACCACTAAACTCCTTCTCATGGGCAATTTTATCATCCACCTTGACTCCTCAACCACGGCTTCCACTCTCTTCCATGACCTCTGCACCTCACTCTCCCTTTCCGGTCCTACCCACTCGGCTGGACACACTCTTCATGCCTTCATCCACACCAATCTTTCACTCTCCTCCCCAATGATCACCCCACTCTCCTGTTCAGACCACTCTCTCCTTTCCTCTCACCTGGGTCCTCTCTGTCCTATGACCGTGCCCCCACAGCCATGCCAACCTCGCTCTCGAACATCCGTCCGATGAAACGAGTGTCAGCTGCTGCCTTCGGATCTACCTTCATCACGCCCTCTCTCCCCTCTCTTGACTCTACCTCAGACTCTATAATCTCAGCAGCCTCCATATAACCATTACTAATACTCTTGACATTCTTGTCCCAGTCATGAGGATCCATCTGAAATATGCCTCTAAGCGTAACACCTGGTCCAACTTTGAACTTGCAGCGATGAAATGCAAGTGCAGAGCTGTGGAACGGAAATGGCAGACCTCAGGCTCACGCTCTGACAAACTACCTGAAGCATGCTCCAAAGAAAATACAGACTCCCCATCTGCACCATGAAAAGGGCCCACATCCAGGCTTGCGTCTCTGGTGCATCCAACTTCACGGCTGAACTCTTTAAAATCTACAGGGAACTTCCAGCCCCTGCGCTGTCTCCTCCTGACCTCTTCCCTCACAGGCCCTTTGCAATGCACTGGGCACACAATTCACTGCAAAGACTCAGGACATCAGGAGCACCCTTGCTTCCTCCTCCCTTTTCCCACCTCCTTGCCTTCTATGATCTCACATCCTCCCTTTGCCTTTCTCTCCTCCTTCTCTCCGATCAGGCTTGATGAGGTCGCCAGAGTTGTCCGCTCCATGAAGGACTCCTCCAAACAGGTTTCCCCCTGCTTCTCCAGAGCCATTAAGGACAATATTCTCTCCCTTGCCTCAGCACTCGCTGATTTCTGAAACCCCTTTTTTGCTGCTGGATCTTTCCCTTCCTCCCTCAAGCACTCCTTTGTGCAAACCCCTCCTGAAATAAACCTTCGGCAGACTCTTCTTGTCCAGCCAATGACTGCCCCATATCTATCATCCCCTTCCTTGGTAAACTCTTGGAGAAGCTGGTCTTTCCTTGACTGACCCAACACACTGAACTTGTTGGTTTCCTCCATGACCATTGATCTGGTTTCCGAGCATCCAGAAGCATGGAAACTGCTTTTCTGAGCACCTGTGAGGACCTACTTCCATCTCTTGATTTCAACTCCCTAGTTGTTCTCATTCTACTTGATCCCTCCTCTGCATTTGATACGGTCAACCACTCCATCCTCATAAAACGGCTCCACGATACCCTAGGTATCTCGGAGCGGTCACTGGACTGGATGACCTCCTTCCTCAGTGACCGTCCATCCCAGTTTATTCTGGGCTCTTTCTCCTCCCCCACCTCTGTCTCCACATGCGGCGTCCCTCACGGCTCCAACCTTTCTCCATAGCTATTTAACTTCTACCTTGCTCGCTTGCACAGCTCATTTCCGCCTTCTCCCCAAACTTCTAGTGTTATGCAGATGACGCACTACTCTTCTTCAAACTTCCCTCTGATCCTCTTCTTGCTTCCTCCATCATTCCTGACTGCCTATCTGTCATCCAATCCTGGTGTACTTACAATGATCTCTGCCTCAACACAAGCAAGACTGAGATCCTTCCTATTGGGACTCATACCCCCTCTTTCTGTCCCTCTCTCTGGCTATCTTCTATGGGATCTCCCCCTTCTCCTTCATCTGAAGCCAGAAACCTTGGAGTCATCTTCGACTTTTTTTTTCCTTCATCCCTCACATTCGGACCTTACCAAGAAGTCCCACTTTTAACTCCACCTCCTCAAAGAAATTCTTCCTTTTCTCACTTTCCCCCAGAAGTTCAATGTCTCTAGAGCTTTGGTTCTCTCTAGGCTAGACTACTGCAATAGCCTTTTCCTTAATCTACCCTCTTCTTCTCTATGACCGCTCTAGCTAATACAGAAAATGGCTGCAAGACTTATCCTTGGCCTCAAGCCAGGGACCGCATCCCTCCAGCCCTAAAAACTCTCCACTGGCTCCCGGTTGCTGCAAGGATCAAATTCAAATCCCTCTGCATCATCCACAAGGCTGTCGGGGGCTGGGGACCAAGCTATCTGCAACTTGCTCTCACTAAATACTCTCCCTCCAGATGTTTACGTTCATCCGGCACCAACTTTGTGTGTGTTAAGCGCTTCGCTAAACAGCGAGCTGGTGGCCGATCTCTTTCCTCCGCAAGCTCCCTCCTTTGGAACAGCCTACCCCTCCCGCTTTTCCTGAGCTGGATCTCCTCAAATTACAGAAGCTCCTCAAGACTCTCCTTTTCACCTCCTTCCCTTCTGCAACACTCTGCTAAATCTCACAGTTGCTGAGATTGGTGACCAGGGCCCTTATGTGTCCTCCTGGGTCCTGGCCTCCCGCACCCAATTGCTCACAGCCTCCACCCCTCCCCGACTTCGCCTTGGCACCCACTGGCCTATGTCATCACAGGCCTGCACTTATTTATTGTTGGCTGACCGCTCAAACAAGGCATGTACAGCTGCTCACTCCCCAGCACTTCCCCTTTGGAGACACCTAGCACTTACCCACCCCCTCTCTGCACTTGCATGTTCTGAATGCTCACAAGGCCTGGTATGTCCGCCTCTATCTTTCATTGTTATATTTCTTTTAATTCCCATGTTCCCTACCTGTTGTCCTGTGGGCGCTTTGAAACACAATTTACTTGATGTATAAGCGCCTTACAAATGCACAATAAAGTTAAATGAATACAAAATAAATGTTAATAACTAGATGATTCTTGTTTGCATACAACTGAAGGGCTGCTAGGGAGTTTTGTAGGCCTCTCTAAAATCACAAGATCATCAGCATATAAAAGTCAAGGTAAGCAAGTAAATCCCACATTTGGCAGGTAAGAAGAGGCACTTTCCAAGTGAAAGCCAATATCAGCGGTGTGTGGGCAGAGTGTGTTTGGCGCTGATGGAGGCAGTATCTACAGTGTTTTCTCTGCGATCCAGACAATCAGGAAGTCTTTTTTTCTGTCCTTACTATCTGCCGCTCTTGCCTGGACTTGCTGACTCTATATACCCATAGCCGCTTACACAGAGCGTTAAGCGGAGTATGGGCAGAGTGTGTTTGGCGGTGTTCGGCAAGCAGCGGAGGCTGGGGTCTTGCCTTCTTCTTCTGAGGAAAGTGCTAAACAAACTGATTGAACAATGCCTGGTAAAGCAATGACAAATACTAAACATTATAATCTTCAAAAAGGTGTGCCATATGGGAAAAGTTACGACCATCAACGTGAAGAAAAGGTTGTGACAAATAAAACATGTCATGATAAACAGGACAAAGTGAATGTCTCATTAAACACTGTTGATGCGACGAATCGTAAATTTAAAACTAATCATGAATCTGCCCAAATTACTGACTTATTTAAACCCGGAAGTGAACCAATGAAGATTATAGCGCAACCTTGTCGTCCGACCACCACCGCTGTGATTTATGTCCCCAATGCCTGTGGTGGGACATGTCCTTGCCCCCCCATTAAATGATGCAATTGATGATAATTCTCTGTTAGAATTATGTTCCCGCCTTTGTGGTACGAACAGAGAGACAGCTGAAGCGGAGGTTGCTATAGCGGAATGTATGAATGACAAATCTACCACCCAACCACATAATGTCATGCTTCACAATAATAGACCCGCACCTTGGCAGTCTAGTACTCCCCCTTTGTTGCTCCTCACTGGTCTAACTAGCTACCAGATGTCTGAGCAAGTTGCACAGAAGGAAGTTATTAATATAACTGACAGAAGTGAATCTGGTATTGCCAAAGAGAAAGAAATGTCTACTGTTGAAAGTTACCCGTTCTCCTCGATTGGCTTTTTACATTTTGCATTAAAAATTTAAATTAGATTGAGCGACCAGACATACTATCAAATGCAAACAAATGGTCAGATGCTGGAATCAATGTTACAATTGAAAGATAATGCATATGCAGTAATTAGAGAGAAGACATTCAACGATACCAACATGGAAGTCATTGAAGCACAAGCCCCTCTAAATCAGCCTGCCTTGGATGGTGAAATGGGGAACTCCTAGAATGTGTCGGAATCCCTTCTTTCTTATCCATCTCGCAAACAAAGGAGGAAACCTGCGAAACAAAACAAGCAATGCAAGCAACACTTAGTCCAACCAATCCTTGTAAACAGTATTGAAGATGAAATATATGATGTCAGCAAACATTTGAATTCAACTGTGGCTTCATTGGCAACTAACAAAGCGAGATCAAAGCGCATATCTAAGCGTGAAAACAGAAAAAAGAAAAGGCAATCAGTTCAAACTGGTACCTTGACTAGTTGGCTGGCATCAATGGCAATGCTGTTAAGCAAAAATCTAATGTATCTACTGATTTGACAACTGGAGATGATTTATCGCATGACTCTGGGGGCAATGATCATCTTGAAATTCGCAAGAAAAAAAATTCTGTAAAATCACCTGTGATGGCGTCGGCATTGAAGAGGAACCAACCAAAAATAGAAAAGCCATTCTTGACAATAGATTTGTTACCTTAAGCAAAAAAATAGACAAGCGTACCAAGAAACCGTTAAATAGACCTTTACTGCTTGAGCTTTGCGCAAAGATTCCTGCTTTGTGAATAGTAAAATCTTGCGACTTTAACTTCGTTCAACCAGGGAAACACCAGTTTGGAGCGATCTCACTTGTTCATTGTGTGTTACCAGCGACTGCCACACTTATCCGTTCCCAAGAGGATTCATTGAACTTTTTGGGATATTATCGGGATATTGTAGTTCCGGAGGCTATTGTTCCTCATCCCTGTGAACACTGTGGCACTTCTAAGCCCAAACCATTGTCTACCCCTCCTGTGCAAATGGAAAGTTCATCAGAAAATCAAGCGAGGTGGAAATGGCTGAAGAAATTGTTGGGCCAGTTGGAACTGTCTCAGCCATGAGTGATAAAGATTGCCTCATGGAACACGAGAGGTCACATGAACTTTTTACGACTGGGTTGCTCTCTTGATCAACTTGTGCAATTTCCTGTATTTTTATATGCAGGAAACCTGGCCCCTGAATGACTTTCATGCGGATACTCATTGCATATACCAACGCCATGAAAAAAGGGAGCGAAAGGTCGTCCCTTCCTAGGCTTATTAATAGGAATTTGTCATGATTTCCATGCTAGTGAAATTCATCTCACACCTGACAATGGTTATATACACTTGCTGTTCAAATCAAATCTAAAGAGGGAATTTTTACACCTAATATTCTCATTTCTTAACATCTAAGGCCCCCCGACTAAAGAGTGCATGAGAGAAATACATGACACACTTGATATGGTATTGACTAATTGGTTGATAATTGAGGAAAATTATATTGTTCTGCTTGGTGGGGATTCCAACGCCCACTGTGGGGTATCGACTATGAAGGTGTTTTTTGATAATTTATTACAAATGAAGGTAACAACTAAAGACAGGAGTAATGCTAGGGGAAGAGTGTCATCTAATTTCATGCAATACTAGAAGATATGGCCTTTTAATTGTCAGACTGCCAGTGATATCCCTGGCAAGTGTACCTGGAGTGTTGGTGTAAAATCTGACACCCTGGATTACTTATGTGGGATTATGCCTGCACTTAACCACATAAGTGGTCTTGAGGTCATTGCATTACCTTACAGTGACCATTCCCTTGTCTTGGTCAAACTGAATTTGTCTTTAATCAGACCCACTATACGTGGTCCCACTAATATTGGAGTCTTTAATTGTGGATCCGAAAAAAATTGAATGAAATAAAAATTAAGAACTGAACAAAAGAATACACAAATTCATAAACAATTTAACTTCTGATAGTATCCAATTGAATTGTAATGTAATTGAAACCCTTATTAGACAATGGAATACAGAAGTGTCCTCTGTACGTGGTTCCCCCATTATTGCCTCAGGTAATACCCACAAGTCTTCCTATGATAGGGAGTTGGTGGTGGTAAGGGAAGCTCATCGCTGTGAACTTCAGGAGTTAAAAAAACTCCCTATTGCATGGGACGAATACACATTTGGAAGAAAACACATGACTAGTGTATTTAGGGGATAGTGTAAATATCATCGATTATGGAAAGTTAATTCAAAATGGCAAATTCTGAAATGAACGTTGCAAAAAGGGGATAGTAGATCCATATGGAAGGTTTTGAACAAAGTCAGAGGCAACTGCCTACCCCAACCTCTTAATACATTGGGGAACAGATTTGGGTGGATTATCTCACAGAAAATATGTATGATGGGCAGATTGAGGAATCAGTTGTAGATACCGCAGAGCTTTGGCCCTTGAAATTTAGTAGAAGCGAGATTATTAGCATAATTAGTAAGCTCAATAATTCCACAGCTCCTGGATCTAATGCCCTCGCGTCAGTTGTTGTCAAATATGACTCGATAAGTTAGTCCCTTATCTTGATGACATTATATGGTATTCCATGAATTCCTGTATCATGGACTGCCTCGATATTGATCCCTGTGTATAAGGCTGGCTCTCGTATTAGACCTGAAAAATATTGGACTCCTCTGTTATTACTTGACACTACTAGTAAGATATTTGCTGCCATCGTTTTGAACCATTTGCAATGCTGGACTGATGTTAACCAGATATTTCATCCATTTCAGTCTGGGTTTCGATCTGGATCCAGTACCATGGATAATATCAGACTTCTTGATGCTATTCTGACAAGGGCTAAACAGCGTCAAAACCCATCGATATATATGTAATATTTGTAAACATTAGCTCTGCGTTTGATAGGGTAAATCAAAATAAGCTGTGGGAGATTGTACGCTCTCTTCAGTGTCCTACCTGGTTAGTGGAGATTCTAATAAAGTGCCATCAGAACAATAGAGCTTGTGTACGACATGATAATGATGGCCGACTATCTAGACCGATAACAAACAGCAAGGGTGTCAAACAGGGATGCTTATTGGCGGCACTCCTTTTTAATTTGTACACTGCTGAATTAATTAGACAGTTGGAAAGGTATGCCCACAGTCCAGCTAGAATTACAACTACCAAGGTCACAGCATTATTTTATGTAGATGACCTTGTGATAGTTGACCATACAATAACGGGCATGAAAGCCATACTAGAAGAATTGGGTCATTTTTCCACTGAACATGGCATGACTGTTAACCTAAAAAGACCAGGTCTATGCTAATTACATCTAGGAAGGTAAATAGGCCTGCCATGAAAATAAGTTGGGAACAATAGAGTATGCAGACTCCTATAGGTATCTTGGAGTGGACATGCATTGTAGATCTGGCTATTTATCCCTAATTGATAACGGGCTAAACAAATTTCGCTGCTTGTGTGAAACTATGTCTCCCAAAATGCTGGCTACCCTCTAAAGGGAATCATGCTGTTATACACCCAATGGTTTATACCTGTATTGGCCTAGGGACTTGGAGCCCTTACCCTTGAAAATTTGTCTTGGTTGGACAAGGTCTAAGGCTATTTCTGGTGGACCATATTGAGTCTTCCACCTATGTGTCCTATGCCATACATAAGAGTCGAGTTTGGTTTGACGTCTCTAAAAGCTATAATACAATATCAAAGAGATCTACTACCCTTGAAGGCACTGAGTCATCTGGTTAGTCAAATGCTTAGAATCATTGGGAAAAATGTAATAGACCTTAAAACAAACAATATGCCAGTTAATACATGAGACGCACTGTGCATGACCTCCTATGCTGTGCTTAATTGATCAGTGGAGCGCTCAACTTGTGGAAGATATAAGGCCATCAAAAGGGCCTTTAAACACACATCACAGAAAAAAAGATTGAGAGGACAACTTTATCCGTTTGAGTGGACTTCGAAACTACATGCATTTGGAGGGCATTGTTCAAAAGTATCGTTGTCCTGAGATGTATCTAGTTAGATGTCTGTGTCCTGATGTCTGTAGATTTTGGCTATTGATGCGGCTCAATCTACTGCCAGTTAGAGCCACTCATGCATCTCAATGGAAATTGGCTCATAACCAACGCATGTGCAATTGGAGTAACTAGGAGACTGTGGGGGACCATACTAACTGGGTGCCCTAAATTAGAAGCTCTTTATAGGTGTAGTTATAGCCGCTATTACCATCATTTTGATTTTGTATCAACTGTCCATTTTTGGAACCTATGTTTAAATACTTTGTCTGAAGCCTTGATCATTGTCCCATACCATGTATGGTCTGAGGCACTGGCAATGTTCAAATCTGTTGTTAACATCTAAATGCATATTTGTTGTTTCCTTCCAGTATATTTTATGATGTGGTATTAATTGTGAATGATAACGTTCATATTTAAATGAGCGTAGATGTTGAAGTTATCTCACATCTGTGTGGCTAGTCGATGTAAATATGGAATGAGATCATATCTCTTGAAAATTGTCATGGCGATTTGATTTTGTGGATGAATGAGCATATGTTATTTAAGAATGAGATGTTTTAATAACAATAATATTGTTGATGAATTGATACTGTGGATGATCGATGTAATTTTAGTGATGATTTTATGTAAATATATTTGTGCTGTTGTAGAAGTTCTTTCGAAATGAAAACAACAATAAATAAATAAATAATATCAGCTATAAAAAAATAAAAAGTGTTGGGGCCAGAATACAGCCCTGCTTAATACCTCTTGAAGTAGGAATGGACTTTGACAGAAGAAAATATGAGGCGGACATGCTGCATCCTCCATTTTTAACCACAGAAGTTCACGTGAAACTGAATCGAATGCCATCTTCAAATCTATAAAGGCCAAGTATCTCGCCTGTCCTGATTGTATGGCCCACTTCTTTATGAGGGTAAGTGCTAACAAATTTATAGGGGTACACAGGCCCAGCAAAAACCCTGATTGATAACGATCAACCAGGGCTTGCCGTTGGATCCAGCGGGTAAAATCCCTCTGGAGTATCCATTTGAATATCTTGCCAGGTAAATCCAATAAAGCTATAGGCTGATAATTCCCAGGCTGTTCATGGTCAACCTTATTAAATATAGGAATAATTATTGATTTCTTCCAAGATTTCAGAATTATTACCTGGTTAAAAAAAGAGAACTGGATCGTCCACCACTCCTCCGGTGGGACTTCAACATATAATTTGTAAGACCATCTGGTCTGGGGCCCTCAAAGCCATACAATTTTGAATCTGATAGAGAATATCCTCCTTATCAAAAACCAAGGAGGATTAGGTAGTCCTTACACAACTTACTTTATTGTGTATGGAAATCTCTGAAGCATATACATTTCGAAAATAACGAATCCATACAATTTCCTGGATAGAATTAATTTGGAAAGGGAGTTGAATGTTATTGGTGGCTTTATTCAATATAGCCCACATCTGGGCACTGTTTTTAGAAGCTATTGTGTGTAACATGTACTCACCATCATGCTGATACATAACAGCGTAGTAACATTTCAACCAATTTTTATAGGGCAACTTTAACTACTGTATAATAGAAAATCTTTCTAATGCATCGAGATGCGAAATCACTTTAATGTTTGCCTTAGTTGAATTTTCCTACTTTTGATAGCAAAGTCAAAACTATGCTTATGTTTAAATGTTGGTTTACAGCCAGCATCATGTTGTTGCATAAATAAGGGCATCACGGCCACATAGCGACCCTCTGGTTTTATTATGTCTTGATTAAGTACAGAATGTTCATTCATTATACATTCCCCAATTTCAGCAAATTTAAGGGAGTCCATCTGAATCTATTTCTGCTACCGGAGAACTGCAAGTTAAATCCATAATAGGTTGACTGTAGCACCTGCAGAGGCAAATCCCATTTTAGCCCTAATAAGTTATGATCACTATGAGCTTGTGAAATCACTTGAAGATCATTCATTAGACCAAGTATATTTATTTGCACAAAAATGTATTCAATAATGGAGGATTGGTGATTTCTTCTCCATTGTTGGCCTGGGTGGAATATCACCCTTTAGTGCTCCATTCAGCATAACAAGTCAATGATCTTTCTGCTTGACTTGTGAGGGTTAATAAGGTTGCACGAATACATTGAATATTTAACTCTCCCCCTTTTATTTACACCCTCAAGAAATAGCTCCTCCGTGATTGCCATACGATTCCAATATAAATTTAACAGCGCAAAGTGACCAATCGGGGTTATCAACCTAGTGAGCTGGATAAGGCGATGCCCATTGGACCAAAGTGAACCCCGGACATTTCCTGCAAGCTGTCAGGAGTCCCGCAGAGGGCCTCCCGTTCATACCTTTAGCTGCTGGAATCAAAAGTAAAGCATTACCCTCCCAGCCTGGGGTGTTAACCAACCAAGTTTCCTGAAGCATCACTACGTTACGACCACTTAGAGGGTAGCCATCATTAGTTAACAAATGCTTAAAATCTCCTGTGTTCCAAATTGCCACTTTCAAGGTTTCCCTATTAGATTTGTGCCAAAGCTTATTCTGTGCCTGTCAGTTGGAACCTGATGGACACCCCCTTCTTGTCCAAAGATGTGTGATGCTTCCAGGTCTTTGATTGTTCTACAAAATCAATCTCAATCTGATCTACATTTGAAGGCCTGTATTTACTAGAATGCATATACTTATATACAGTAGATACTCATCAGGTAGGCAGGAATGGTGGGTTGGGGAAAAGTATCAAGGGTGCCCTTTTTAATGCTAGCAGGTAGAGCCTGTCTATGTTCTTAAAGTGTCCAATTGGTTCAATTGCTTTCATGGCAAGAGGAAAGTATTCAAGTGGTTAGGGGCCAGTAGGAAGATCAAGTGGAATCCAGATGTAGGTCAGGTGTTGTATAGTGGGAAGAGAGGTTGTTGAGAGTAGAGAAGTGGAGGACCCAGGGCAGGGTAAAGAGAGAGACACAATCAACAGGGTGCTGGGTGACTGGGTTATGAATATATTTGAAGACAAGTAGCAGAAACTTAAAGAGATAGCAACTTCGGATTGGAAGACTCCCAGCATGATATCAGTGTGTTCAGTTTGGTTTGTTGAGCTAGGAAAGGTCTAGATAGTTTATAAATGATGTGTTTGGCAACGTTGAGAATTTGAATAAGAGAGACCAAAGAGTAGTGGGGAAGGCCCAGTAGAATGATCGAAGAGTATGCTACTTTGCTATGGACAATATTGATATTAGAATGTTGACAGAATGGTGGGTGAGGATGTCCAGATGCATAGAATGTTAATTTACGGTTGCAGTGGCAGAGGCAGTAATGAAATGATTGTGTTTAATATCCCTAGAAGTTAAGCTTTATATTGAATTTATTTTATTCAGCGCTGGCCATACCCAAAAGGTCTCGTAGTGCCTTACAAGGTTCAAAGGTTAAAAAGGTGGAAGGTGAAACAGAAGTTACAAAATGTTTTCAGGATAGGATAGAAATATTATGATAAACAAGTAGTATCAGGGGAGGTGGAGGGGCAGGGTTGTGTGTGGGAAAACACATGGTTTGAGTCTGAAAGTGGTGATGGAGGGTTCAGTGCAGATGTGAAGAGATAGGGTGTTCCATGTCCTGGGTGCACAGTGGGTAAATGTTTGCTTTTGCATGCAAGTTAGTTTGCAGAGTGGAATTTGTAGGAGATGTTGACTTGCTTGTCTGGTGATTGAGTGGGTGATGAGTTTGAGTTTGCTGTGAAGGTAAGATGGGGGTTTGTGGTGGATGACTTTGCAACAATGCAGGTGTCCTTTGAAGCTAAGCCTTTGAGGTACGGGGAGCCAGTGGAGCTTGGCGAGAGCTAGGGTGATGCGTGAATGTTTTGATAGGTGGAGAATCAGTCCAGTTGCTGAGTTTTGGTGGGTTGCAGGGGGGGAAGGGTGCTGCTGGGGGGGGTTCAGTGAGGAAAGGTTTGACGTAATCCAGCTTCCAGAGAAGCAGGGCTTGGACTGTGGTACAGAAGTCATCAGGAAGAAGAATGTATCTGATCTTTCATAGGAGGTGTATTTGGATATTGCATTCTTTGGTGACACCAGCCATGTGATTTGTGAAGGAAAGGTAGGGGTCAATGGTGAAGCCAAGGGATTTGACAGGTGTGGAGAGGGATACATGTGGGTTGTCCATGGTAAACTATATTATCCAGGGGGGGATTTCAGTTTATGCCAGGGGTGGGGATGCAGATGAGAAAACGGTTGATCTTGATGAAGTGGGTGGCCATCCAGGTGGTGATGGTGAAGAGACAACTTTTTTTTTAAATCTCTTTTTTATTGACTTGACAGCTCAACAAAAAACCAGAGTATGCCACAAGGCACCAGCGCAATTTGCAAACAGTACGAGCAATAAACAATACGCATTGCGTGAATATAGCATATCAATAACTAGCAATATACAGAGTATTAATAACATGCCCCGGAACAGAATGCTATTTAGGGGGAACCACCAGGGGAGGTAGAGGAGAAGGTGGAGGGTGAAGTCATGGCAGAAATATAGTCACGGAATCTCGGCCAGATGTCCCTCGGCCTGGAGTGGGGATGCTGCATAGCACTCCAGGACTGTTCAGTATCATGAGCCCATGTGACCGATCTGAGCTATTGGGTATAGGTGGGCGCTCTAGGGCAGAGCCAACAGAGTAATATACAGCGGACTGCCAGTAGCATGCAGCGGCCTGCCAATTTCCTGACATCACGGGGCAACTGTGGGAGATCATGGAATAGGCAGTGCAGTGGGGTGGGGGTTATTGGGTGTTCTAGAATGTCAGGTAATGTAGAGCAAATGTCTAGCCAAAATTGGGACAAATGGGGGCATAGCCACAACATGTGCATATAAGAGGCCTGATCTGCGCCGCACCTAGGACAAGTGGGGGGATTGACAGGAAACATACGGTGGAGTCTCATGGGCGTATGATGGTACCTGTGTAGGACTTTAAACTGAATGAGTTTAAATTTAGTGTTGTAGGAAACCTTGTGGGTCCGAGCGCACATCAGTGCCCACTTCTCGTCAGTGATCTCGGTATCAAGGTCCTCCCCCCATCTGCGTCTCAGCTCGGTAAAGTGGGGGGCCGCTCTGGTCTGCAATAAGGAGTAGAGCCTCGACACTTTACCTCTGAAGGAGAGATAGGAGCAGAGCTCTTCAACTATAGGTTCATCGGTGGGCAAGGCGGGGAAGTCAGGATAAGTGGACTTGAGATGTGCTCGAAGCGAAGAATTCTGTAGCCACACCGAGGGTCGGCGCCTGAGTAGGGGGGAAGGTCAGACCATTCCATGAAGTTCCCCTGTTCAAAGACATCGCGTAAAGTCAGGAAGCCAGCAGAGGCCCAGCAGGCGACCACCGAAAGTGGAATGTGTGGAACATCAGGAAGGAAGTTCCACAAAGGCAGATCCCCATGGAACAGGCGGGGTGTGCCGACCATGGACCAGAGTTTAGTCAGCGCCGGGGATGTACAAGCCACCGGATTCACCGAGTTTAACGCAGGGGGGATTGGCTGGAGGACCAGGGACCCGATCACTCGGTCACAGACAGCTAGTTTCTCAAGGCGAACATGGGGGGGGATCAGTGGTGTTGAACCAGAATGCAGCGAACTGCGATTGGGCCACCACCCAGTATCTGATAAATCGGGTGCGGTAAAGCCGCCCAACGCCTTAGGGGCAGTTAGTGTAGTCAATTTGAGCCAGACGGCCCCAGAGTGCCAGAGGAAGGTGTTACATATGGTGCGTAGTGTTTGGAAAAAGGTATCCCCAGGCCACAGGGGCAGGTTGGTGAAACGATACACTAATTGAGGTAATACAATCATTTTGAGTATGCCTATTCTGCCGGCTAGCGAGAGGGGAAGCTTAGTCCAGCTTGAGGTTTTAGTATCGAGGGTAGTTAAATAGGTATGATAATTGTCGTCACGTAGCTGTGACGTGTGCCGGGAGACCACCACCCCGAGGTAGGTGAAGCTAGAGGAAGCCCAGGTGAACCCATGTAGATCCGGAGGGGGTTGTGTCGAATCCGTGAGTGGGAATAATGTAGATTTGGAGCAATTGACCGTCAAACCGGATATGTCCCCAAATCGAGCCACGTCTGTCAGTATAAGTAAGAGATTAACTTCAGGGGATCGAACAAACAGCAGGGTATCATCAGCATAAAGGGAGATTATGTCAGTCTGGCCAGATGTGCGCATCTCTCTGTGCGAGTGTGACTGCCGAATCATGTCAGCGAAGGGTTCCATGGCAATAGCAAAAATTAGTGGGGAAAAGGGGCATCCCTGGCGTGTTCCTCTAAATATCTGAAAGGGGGAAGAGCATCTGTCTTCAGTACGAATCTTGGCCGACGGGGCGGTGTAAAGGACCTTTATCCAGGAGCGTAAGTTGGGGCCGAATTTACATTTCTCGAGGACGCACCACAGGTATTTCCAAGAGACTGAATCAAATGCCTTTTGCATGTCTAATGTGGCCGCCACTGCGTGTGTGGCCGGGTCGATTCTGTTGAGTACATTAAAGAGTCGCCGTAAATTTAGGGAGGTGGATCTGCCAGGGACAAAGCCAGCTTGGTCTGGATGAACAATGTGGGACATATACGGTCCCAAGCGGTTGGCAAGTAGTTTGGCAAATATTTTGATATCGCTATTAATCAACGAGAGGGGTCGGTAGGAGCTACACTGCGTAGGGGCTTTACCAGGTTTGAGGAGCACCGTAATCAATGCCTCACGGAGAGATGGCGGAAGTATGCCCATGTCACATGACTCCTCCCACAAGGCCAGCAGGTGCGGCGCTAGTTGGGCTTTGTATAGTTTATAGAAATCCATTGGGAGCCCATCAGGGCCGGGCGCCTTCCCCGCTGCCAGTGACTCAATGGCCTCCACGATTTCCTCTAGGGTAAAGGGCCTCTCAAGGAAGGCACTAGTGTCGGCTGATAGGACTGATAACGGGAGGTTCTCTAAGTAGGAATTGATTTCAGAAATCTGGGAGGTGTCAACCTCCGAGTACAGGGAAGTGTAGAACGCGAGGAACTCAGAATTGATATCTTAAGGGGAGGTGGCGAGTGTGCCATCTGGTCTAGCAATGGCCGGTATGTTGGGGGCACCAAGTTCGCGGCGCAGCAGCCTAGCCAACATTCTGCCGGGGCGCTCACCCTCGCTGTATTTCCTCACCAAACAAGGGGAGTCCAGGAACTTAACCTCGCGTTCAGCAAGGCCACGGAACCTGTCCAGCTCAGTTCCCAGACTCGCCAAGGTAGCCGGGGAGTGATCTACAGCGTATTGGGATTCATAAGCAGTTAGGGCCAATTCACTGGTGGCGATGTCAGCACGGATGCTCTTAAGGATGCCACTGCTCTTAGAGATGGCGACTCCTCTAGTGTGTGCCTTAAAGGCTTCCCATAGCACAGCATGCGTAGAGAAAGAATTTAAGTTAATCTCGAAATATTCTTCAATAGAGGATTCAAGCTCGGAGGCAAAAACCTGGTCCAGAAGCACATGAGGACTCATCCTCCACTGTCTTGTTTTGTTGGCGTCTGATCCCCAGTTTAACAAAATTAGTACTGGTGAGTGGTCCGACAGTGTCCTGGGGAGAATGGCCAAGCGAGTAACGCATCTAATCAGTAAGTCTGTGACCAGCCATCTATCTATTCTAGAGTGGGAATCGTGCACTGAGGAGTAAAAGGAATAAGTACGGTCATCGGGATACATTAGGCGCCAGGCGTCCACCAGTGCCAAGCGGGGGAGCGAAGTCAAGATAGAGTAGGCTGCCCTAGACAGTTGACGAGGGCTAGACCCGGACCTATCCAATGTGACATCTAATATCATGTTGAAATCCCCACCCCATAAAATAGGAATCAGGGGGTAGCTCTCAAGTAAAGTGGCTAGGTGATGGTAGAAGTCGGGGTCATTGACGTTGGGACCGTATATGTTCAGAATGATTATCTCCTGACGTTGTAATATACCTGTGATGAGTACAAATCTTCCAAGTGGATCTATGTGAGATTGATGACAGGAGAACTTTAGACTACTATGTATTAGGATGAGGGTGCCTCGACTCTGAGTGGAATAATTAGTGTAATATCTCTGGGGGCCCCATTGTCTGGCGAATCGTTCACATTGCTCTGAGCGAGCGTGGGTTTCCTGAAGGCAAAGGATCTTTGCCCCGTGGCGTTCGGCGTGGAGCTGCATCTGCCGCATCTTCTTATAATTGCCTAGTCCCCTGACATTCCAGCTCATAAAGGTCAGAGAAGTATCAGCCATATTCATATGAGTGGCAGTGGAATAAACAAAGGTGGATTCCAGGGTCGTGAAAAGTGTGTACCTTAGGTGTATGCAGTCGGTTGACTGCATATATGAATTGCTTGGGTGCTGTGCCTGCGGGGCCTCCGGAGGCTGTCAAGACATTTTTAAACCAGAACGTTCCCTTCCAACCCCCCGCCCACATCCCTCCCCCAATCAGAGGGACAAAACCCGAACAAAACCAGAACAAACATAAACTTTTAGGCATCAGCGCCTGGGGGACTGTCAGCAGCCGGGCGATGGCGGCCGGACTGGGGAGAGCGTAAGGAGGTTTATACTACGTAGTAGGTTAAGGTGGAGCATTTATAGTGTGCAGGTTACATCGGGGCACAAACCATAGGCAAGGGCCCACGGGGAAATAGGCTGGGGCCATGCGCTCCGACACAGCGCCAAAAGGATCAGGTATAATCATGGTGAGAGAGGGGCCAGGGTGTCGGAATTTGATACGGAAATGGGTGGGCTGAGAAACCAGGGTAGCTTCGGGCCGTGAGTCCAACACGACCCAGACAGTACGGTCTATGATGCAACAGTATGGTAACAAAACATCACCTATATGGAAAGGTAAAGGGGCAACAGAAGCAACCTGCGCAGTAGTAGGCTACGATGACCAGTGCCCATAGTGAGGGAGGGAGCGCCGTGGCGGTCCGATCCCGTAGCCCAGGTAAACTAATAGACGATGAAACATGTGAGTCACATTAACATTGCTTAGATCAGCCAGGTATGTGTTCGTCTATAAACTTCGAAGACTCTTCTGGGATGGTAAATAAATACATTTGGTTAGAGTGTTCAATCCTCAGTTTGGCAGGGAAAAGCATTGAGTACTTGACTCCTAAGTCTCAGAGTCTCTTCTTCACCGCAAGGAAGGTTTTACGCTCTTGTTGGACAGCCACCGAGTAGCCCGGATACAGGTGTATTCTAGCCGCCCCCAGATGCAACTCCCCCTTGGCCCTGGCCGCCCGGAGCAGGGAATCACGATCGCGGAAGTTGAGGATTCTGGCTATGATGGGACGGGGCGGGGCACCCGGCCTGGGCTTGGCGGATAAGGATCGGTGGGCTCTCTCCACTGCAAATTGTGCCGAAAGATTGGGGTTATCCAGCAGCGTCAGGAGAGTGTGTTCCACGTAATCCTCCATGGGCTCTCGGATGTTGTCCTCCGGTATTTCAACAATGCAGAGGTTATTCCTCCTGGAGCGGGATTCGAGGTCATCGTTTTTCTTTTCGACCACAGAGACCCGGCTGGTCAAGGCGGTTACAGCAGTGCACAGGGAGGTCAGGTCGTCCTCTGTGGTGCCAACCCTCATCTCAATCTCAGCGACCCTGCTGTCCGTCCTCTCAATGTGGGCCTTTATAGATGAGATGGTCCCATTCATATCGTCTAACTTAGTATTGAGTGTCGTGAAGCCCTCACGCATGTACTGCAGCATTTTCTGTGAGTCGTCAGAGGTGGAGGGTGCAGTGGTCATCGGCGATTCCTCCGGAGGGTCAGATAGTGGCTTGGAGGGGGTCTTAGCGAACATGTTTAGTGAGCTTTGCTTCCTATTAGAGCCGGCTCCCTTAGTCATGGTGGAAAGCAGAGCTATAATTTCCGGAGAGCTATTAATTGAGAGCAGTGAGAGCGCAGTCGTGAGGAGTCCAGAGCAAGCGGTTCATTGCGGGGAGGGAGAGAGCGAGCAGACAACGTTCCTGTAGTGTAGATTGGCTGCTTCACTGCGAGGGGGGAAGGCGAGCAGACAATGTTCCCGTGGCAGGTGGGAGGGCATGCAACCGGTGCAGGTCTGGGGGACCCGGGAAGTACACAGAGACCACAGTATCACTGTGCTTGAGATGGCTCCCCACACAGCCCAGGCACGCCGCCGTGTATAGTAGAAGTGAATGGTAGGAGCAGCATGAAGCCAGCCAGTAGGTAACAAGTTATGCTCCCCTTAGTTGCCGTGGGCAGACACAGGCAGGGCTGCACTGGGGGGCAGGAAATAGTCCAATCCCGAGCTGGGTGCGTGAGACCCAGGAGTGGTGCTATGGGACCAGGGGGTGGCCCGCCCGGAACAGAGAGATGGTGGTTGGCAGGATCACGCCAATAGGTCCGCCACGTTGGTACTGGGCGGCAAGAACACCGGGAAGCCGAAGGTTTGTGGTGCTGGTGATCGCAGGCTTGGTGCAGCACGCTGGTTCAAGTAGCAGGAGATAGGGGGAATGGCAGCGGCACAGTGCGGCATAGGCCCCCAGCCGCAGCGTGTGTCCCCACAGATCCGGGGGGGTTGAGCAATACCAGGAGAGGTATCACCAGCGTGGGGGGCACAGTGCCCAAAGCGCTGCCGCGTAGAAGTATGGCGGCCTGCGAGGAGTGCCTGTAGTGAGCGGGGTTGGCAACCCGGGATCACCGGGGCTAATAACACAACTCCCCCCGTACCCCCTACCTTGCCGTGGGTAGAGTCCCGTGTTCCATGGAAGGGAAGGCGGCGGAGGGAGAGCAGGTGAGCAGGCTGAGGGGGAGACGACCTGCGGCAATGTCTACGTCCCCCGCCGTGTGGGACCAGGAAGCGGGGGACTCCGGGACCTCCAGGCACCAAGGAGTTAGCAGGCGGAGGTGACTGTGCGGCCCCGGCGGTGTGCAGGAGCTTGATCCGGAGAGTGCCGGGTGGGTGCACCGGCCGCGGCGGCTCGGTTCGCTCTGAAGGGCTCTGATGCCCCTCCCCCACGGCGGCCCGCAGCGCCGCGCTCCCCGGTGTCGGAGTGAGCCGCAGTCGCTGGAGCCGCGACACGGCCGGGCTAGGCACACGTGGCCCCAGTCCGGCGCCCAGCAGGTAAGCAGGCAAGCAGGGTGAAGGAGAGAGGTCCCGGAGCAAAGTCTTTGTCACCCGCCGTGTGATTCCAGGGGGCGGGGGACTCCGGGACCCACAGGCCCCAACGAAGTTAGCAGGCGGAGGTGGTTGTCTGTCTCAGTGGATTCCACGGCAGCGTGCAGGGGCCTGGTCCGGGGAATGCCGGGTGGATCCGCCAATCGCAGCGGCTCGGCCCTCTCGGAAGGTCTTTGAAGCCCCTCCCCCACAGCGGCCCGCAGCGCCACGCTCTCTGGTGTCAGAGAGAGCTGCAGTCCCTGGAGCCGCGGCGCGGCTCGAGAATGTCACTCGCCGCCCTAGTTAGAGCGGGGCTCACAGCACGGCCCCTGGGGGGAGCACGGGTCCAGAAGTCGGCCGAGGTGTAGCTTGGAGGTTCACCCAGAAGCGCCGTCGGTGTATAGCAGATCCGTAGTATTTAAAGGCACTTTTCCAAGTTTATGCACTCTCCCAGTCCGGAGCTCTGCGATCAGGCGGCCATCTTGTTTCGGCGCAACAGCGCCCCCCCGAAGAGACAACTTTTGAGGATGTGGAGTTGTGAGGGGGATGAGATTTGGAAGAATATGCATGTGTCATCTGTAAATTGGTGGACATGCATATGCTGGTTCCTAAGGGTCTCTCCAAGACATTCAACATATAGGTTAAAGAGGACTGGAGACAGGGAGCAACCTTGCAGAACCTTGTACTTGACAGCAGTGGGGTTATATCAAAAAGGGGGTGAACCTGTGAAGGCAAGTGGCTGAGAGGTCCATCCTGTGGGATAGTATGTTGTCAGTGTTGGAAGGGGTTGGAAGGGGTTGAGTAGGTTGTTTGTGGTGATGTGTTGCTACAGTTTTGTAGTGAGAAAGCGTTCTATGATTCTGCTGAGGTATGGCATGATAGTGATGCAGCAGTAATTTTAAGGGAGTGAGAGGTCGAGAGATGATATTTTTAGGAGAGGTGAGATTCACCCCATTTTGAGAGCAGAGGGGATACTACCATAGCAGAAACAGGAGTTGATGATTTTGAGCCAATGGGGATCGTGGGGGGCGATGCAAATGGATGTGGCCTGAGGTGGGCATGCATCATCTAGGAAGGGTGTAGGTTTTGTTTTGGTAGTAAGGGTGATACACAATAGGTAAATCCTCCCCTCTGCTCTCCAATTCCCCACTCCCACGTGTTGGAGTTTTTGGGAGTGGGAGAGTGGAGGGGAGGGTTTACCTGGTGTGCTATTTTTAGTTGAAGTAGTGTATGAGGGAGTTGCATACTGCAGTGCATAATGGTGCGGAAGGTGTGAATGGTGATTTGGAGAGGCAGGGTAGAGCCATCTAGTGTCATATGGTGGAGAGGCAGCTTTTGATGCATACCGAGATGTCAGCAGTAAAGGAGGGGAAGGAGAAGAATATCTGGGTACCATCTCAAAACAGGGGAAGAAGAAGCAAAAGGGTTAAATGAGTTTACCCAGGGAGGAAGCATGTCAGATGAGGAGTAGGACCAGGATTGATCATTGAGGGATGCTTGTTGCAGGAGGTCTGAGAGAGTTTGTTTTTTAATTCCATGTGATTGAAAAGGGACAGTCAGAGCAATGAGAGGGTATCTAGTCAAGTAGAGTGTCCCTGAAAGTGATGGAGGAAAGGGTTTAGGCGAGAGAGGGGTGCTTTACTTGACAACGACAGCATAAAGATTGAATAACATCAAAATAGGAGAGAGGTGGGAGATTTGAGCAGTGCTAAGGAATGCACAAGGGTGTGGTAAAATGAAGAATGGGTGTTAGCTTAATAAGGGAATTACGAGCAAAATGAGACAGATAAGGGAGGAGGAGGGTGCAAGGGAAAGAGGAGTCCTTTTATATGTACTCTTATATATGCCTGACAGGAGTCAAAAGTAGCTATATTTCGTTTTTTAAATATATCCCTGTCCAAAGTGGGTCTGGCCCCAAGGATAATAGATTGTGACTGATACATGTCCCTTTTTGGATACATCATACAAAAGGGATCCTAATGTCAATAGAAGTAGGGAATGGATGACGGAAGAGATGTGTTAGCATGGCCTTTGAGAGTTATGAGATACCCTACACCCCACTGAGGAAATATATATGCCATGCATTCATGGAACTTTTTTCTGTATTGACTGCTGTGCACTATTGTGGTTTGCAAATTATTGCAGATAGGGATCTCAGTGTATGCACCTATTTTGCTGGAAATAGTCAGAGGTCAAAGGAGGTGCACATCTACGAGATTGAGGATGAATAGAGGTCCTCAATTAAGAACTGTGGAGAAAACAGCACTCAGAAAGATAAATATTTCAATTGAATAACCATTGCTATCTAAATAAGCAAGGACATCAGTGAAAACTCAGTGATACAAACAGGCTCGCCTAGAAACACAACAGTGAAGTTCTCCAAGGGATGATCAGCTGCTTATCAATACTGTCTTTGTAAATGGGCACAATGCTCCAGATCTCAGTGAAACTTCAGCCATTGTAGCCATTGCCAGAAAGATCTCTTGCACCAAAGGCCCAAAACGTGGAGTTGAATGTGATGGATGGGCCCAGAACATGGCCCATGGATGTGCTGAAGTTCAGTTGCAGGGAAACAATCTCCACGTGCTGCAGAGCTATTAAAGTCTCAATTCCAGTAGGATGTCTACTTTTTAATTACCTTTGTGATGAGATTGCATTAGTGGTCACCGGTTTGAGAGCTGTGCGAAAACCAAAGATGATTCACTCTAAGGTGATGGATTCTAGCTAGAGAGTGTAAGTGACAGGGTGAAAATGAAGCACCACAGCAAGTAACAGAGCCCACTGAGTTACGTGTTCCTATGGGAGAGGAGTCAAGGGCCTTAACTTTGCCAACTCCCGACAGGAGGATCTGAGCAGAAGTTGGAAATGGTAGTTTCAGTCCTCTTGCCATGTCCCTTGTTTACCTACAAAAATGTGACACAAAATGGAGTAGAGTTCATTGCCTTTGCTATTCTGTATGGCCATTCTGTTGAAGGTCTTCTAAGCTTGGTAAATAAAGGTGTTAAGGTAACAGCCATAGGCCTTCTCATGGTAAAGTGTACTGGCACAGAATGGTGCAATACATGAACAAGTCTAAAAGGAATCTGATATCTAGTCGGAAATTAATAGAATAACGGTATGAGCAGAAGGCCACCATGACAGATTGCCATCCCGGACAGCTGTTCTGGATAGTGCAACTTGTCAAACTCAGTACCCTTTAGGATAAGTGACCTGGACCCTAGACTGTGCTTCAGAATATTATTGTGAGGTGAATTATCATATTAAATAAAATATTTCTAGTCAAGCCATATAGTTATTGACATTACAGTAGGGATGCATGGTTATGGTACTTGTGTCTGCCTGAGGTTGGTGCTGATGAGGAAAGTGATCTTCACCCAGACCTGTTAAATACAAAAGTCAAGGATGAATCAGTAGATGAGGTGGAAATCTCTTCTGGATGACAGATGAAGAACCACAGAACTGTCAGTGCGTGCTAGTGCAGCAGGCAGGTTTGTTTTCACTGACTCCAGTTCTAAGAGACAGGTGTTTCCAAGTCACAGACACAGAACACAGCGGTTTACGATCAGGATTCACCAATTGACATATAGGGTGAGGGAAAGCATAAAGGAGAATATTTTCAAGATGTTAGAACTTGCAGGGGTTGAACCATCCCAGTCTATGGATTAATCCGTTGGGGCTGATGCACAGGAAAATGGACCAAAAGGGAACTTCATACTGTCTCCAAGACAGGTGTGTATCCCATAGCCAAAGCGAGAGCATCCTTCATCAGCTGGACGGTGCCAAATACATGAGCAAATTCGTCTACCAGCCCAGGAATCGTAAGTGGGCCTACTATGTGGTTCAAAGAAGAAATCAGCATTATCCTCACCAGCATGGCACCTCCAGTTTACAGTTATGCTCTTTGGGTTAAAAGAATTCACCTGTCACGTCTCATGGAATGGAAATCAATGGCATAATGGGCTGGATAATTGCATTCCTGCCCATCCAGATGACATTGCACATTTCAATCACACTTAAGGAGACCATCTGTTCAACCTGCAGTACTTAGGTCATTGACACAATTTTTGGTATCAAGTAGAGGCTGGAGTGGTGTCAAACAATGAAGGCCTTATTGTGCAACAGGGGTTGAAGGTACAGGTCAAATTAATATCAATATCAATTTGAATTAGAGGGCAAAGGAATATGCATTTATTCAGGGAATGTTTAGAAGAGCCAGTAGCCGTCTGTTTCAGGGGCATCACCCAGAGGTAGAGCTCAATGACTGAATGGCCAGTGCCAGTCTCTATCAGGGTAGGTTCAGTGAAAATGGTTGGTTGGAATCGCTCTCTCTGATAAAAACTGTGAAACAGAATCACTTGCAGCTCCTTGAGTCGGGAGCCCTAAGACTCTTTTGGCACAACAAGTCTCGTTCATGTCTCAGGACCTCACTTTCAGAGGCTGTTGTCAAATAGCAGTCTCTGTTAGACACTTGAGTCTTTACTCTGAGACCCTAATGTGCAATACCAGGCTTTACGTTGTCAGTCTGCCATTGACAGCCTATTTCTTCCCTGAATATTGTGAGGCTATTTCCATGCTGTCATCATCATAGCCTCAGTCAAGGGTAATCTCTCCTGAATCTGGTCACTAGGACGTGGTTGCACCACTCTTCTTCCTTCTGGGCTGGCCTTTCAGCAGCCTACCATGGGCTTGGCGTCCTCCTGGACTTTCACACTGGGGCTCAGACCTAAATGATATCTTCACACCCCAGGTATCCAGAGAGCATCAGGAATAACATGCAGTGGCTCATGACTGTTTGGCAAGTCTTCTTAGGTATTCCTGGTTGGCTTGTCAATCCCATCAGAAACCTATTATACATTTCTGAGTATTCTACTTATTTACCATTGGTCCAGTGTGTTCCCTCTGTAAGTATTCTTTTGTGCCATTGGTGGGTTTCCCACTCCACAAACCAGAGCAATACTATTTCACCTGGCTAGGCTATCTCTTGCCTGTTCTGTTTGTATGCTTATGGGTCTGTATGGTTGGGCTTACCACTCTAACCCCAGGTCTATAAGGCACTTGACTGTTATAGACCTAGTACTTAGGTTCTTCTCCAACCTAGGCCCCATCATGTAGCAGGTACTTCTATCCTACACCAAGCATTGCCAATATATGCTCAAGTATTAATATTATTTCATTGAAATGTAGGTATTCACACCATAATGATCAGAATAGCACATAGCATTTCCACCTGCATCAAAGTGTGGCATGGTACAATAGAATAACAATATCACCCTTCTCCATCAAAAGGCTCAATCAATACACCACCACCAGACATTTGAAAGTTGAAGAAGGGTTAAAAACCAAGAGTTCACCAAGTGAAAATTTCAGACAGGTCTTTGTTGGTGTGTCTTCACATGTATTTCTATGTTCATTAGCCCTTCTTTCTGCTTCCTCCTAGGCAGGGCTACCTTTTATGGGCATCCATGCTCGACAATGAGGAGATAGGGGGGTGGGAGGCACTACTGAATTAGGCAAATATAAGTTCAATAAGAAGATAATCCTCGTAAGTAGGGTAGTGTATTAGTATGTGTCATCAGGTAGAGTAAGATAAATTTCAGGTGCGGCTGGGAAAATCTCGAGGCCACTCGAGATCAAAATGCATAGGTACAAAAAACACACACCCTGGATGTTGCCGACCAGGAGCCCAAAGCTGCACTCCTTGCGGGATAATATCCCAGGTCAAATATCTCAACTAGAACAGAAGTTAGATGGCTCCAATTAGTCACATATCCATAACAGTTGAGGCTGTAAATTTGTAATTTAGATGGCGAGCAGCATACAACTGTGCTCAATAGTTTAACACAATAACTAATCATTAAAGTGTGTATTTCAATATTTCTGTCCGCCTGCTGGGGTAAAACAAGGAAAAGGACCAAACTGGTTAAAACAGAAAGTAAAAAGGTTTTATATAAACAAAAGTCTCTGTCTGTTGCACTGTTAGTTTCCACAGTGAACCGTGAAGGGTGTCGTAAAATATAGTAATTCAAAATACAACAATGGTACGGTTTGAGCTATAAAAAATTTGGGTAAACCAAAAAGAAGGTGAATCGAATGAGTATGACAAGTTGTGTCCCAATTACATCACTGGTGATAACATGTACAGTTTCCAACATAAATCCTTTTGAAATTTTCAACATAATAAAGCACTCCTAGTTGGTATGAGGTGCCAACGCGTTTCGGATTTCCATTAATCCATATTCAGGGCCGGATGTGCTCATATTTCATAATGTATTCAAGTAGAATCTCTTTCGTTGGGTCCTAAGAATAATTCAAATGAACTTGTCAAGGGGTATAGTGTATTGTGTTTCAAAGTAACTAATAGGCTTAGTAAATACACTGACCTAGTGAGTCGAGGGAACTGGACTCAAAAAGGTGTTGTCGGGTCTGGAGAGAGTCGCCTCCCATCTAGATCATTGGTAAATGGTGGTGGGATTCAGGTCTCATGCAGGTATCTGCAGGTAAAAGGGAAAAGCCCCCATCAGAGGTGATGGCAGATTCATACTAAAGCAATTTAGAAGTTGCACTGACAGACTGTTCTGCCACGCAAAAACATTGCCCCTGTGTACTAGCGTGATGAGCTAGTTCGAGCGCGTATAGTAATAGGAGTGAGAATCTCTCCGTAGGGAGTATCGTATTGGTTTGAAATTCAATTGTACTTACTGGATCTCTGCAGGGAGGATAACCCCAGCGGCCCGTCGCCAAGACGAGTCACTCGTAAATGAACCTAGATAAAGTGGTTGTCACGGACGCCACACATGCGCGTTGGCGCTTAAGCCGCCATGTTGGTGTGGGCAGTAAGCCGTACAGAGCCGTATTGCGAGCGGCACTGCAATAGTGTCAATCAGGAGAAGAATCAAATTGTACTTGCGCATCTGTATGCATAGTTAAAAACGTCTGCAAGGGCAGAAAATAGGGTCATCATTAATCTGAGTAGTGGGGTGCAGGAAGGGAGGCGTCACAGTTCCAGTCGGACTGTGGGGCGCCCCCCCTCCTGCCGGTTAGCTGGGACCCAGAGGGAGGAGCTAGCGAGCATACCGGCTCCTATCAAAAACTGGGTCAAACTGAAGAGAAGTGAACAATGGTCAATCTACATGGGTACTTACAGCTTTTCTCTGCATGGAATACCCCTAAAGAGTTTGTCATGCTGACGGTCCCTAAGCCGTTCACATTCTATAGAGGCATACATATTCACATATATCTGGCAGATTGGCATGTTGACGGTCCCTAAGCCGTTCACATTCTCTAGAGGCATACATATTCATATATGTCTGGCAGATTGGCATATACACATATTGCTCGACACACACTTCTCAAGCTCTCCCCACAATGTGCATATTTTTACGGGGTGTAGGTCATATATATACATTCCCCATTGCCTGCCAAGTCTACCCATACGTCTTTATAATTTTCAAGGTCTGGTGGCTGTGCAATAGTTGTGTGATAATATGTGCCCACCTCATCCCCAGTGTGATATATAGCTACCATGCAATATTTGGGATTGTTGCTTTCCCCTGTTTGCATTTGCACTTCCTGTGTATCATGAGGCACCTTATTGTTATTTCTATTACCAATAGTCACCATCATCATTGCATTAGGTGCTGCTTTTGCACAGCATCAGAGACCCAACAGGCACACACAAAAGATCAGCAAGATGAACACAATGATAGGGATCAGCATCTTCATAGTTGTCCTAGACCATGATGGCACCCAGACAAATGCCATGTTGACCCAGTCATATTCCTGTATGCCTGCTTCCTTTTTAATTTTGACACCCAATTCATGTAAAGCTGCTATCACGTGTGGTAGTGTCCCATTTTCATCTTCTGTAGAAGGTACAAATGTGCAACATGAACTCCTGATCTTTTTGCAAACCCTGCCCTCCATAGCCGTGAGGAGGTTGAGCTGTCATGCGTATACATCGCATGCCCTCTTGGCGGCTGTGGAGCGCTTGGAGGCTGTGCCGCCATTATAATGCTCTGTCTACTGTTCTTCTACTTCCTGGTGTCTCGCTCTAGTCTTTTGTGTCTTTTCTCTCTTCGGTATTTAGCCACTCCCCTTTGTGCTGCTTGGCGCGTTGCAACCTCTTTGCTTTCACTTTTGGGTGAATACGCTAGTGTTATTCTCTCTACTCTACGTTTTTCTCTCCTTCCCGTTCTGCTACTCTACTGTGTGGGACCTCTTTAGTTTCGCGTTCCGGATCCCTTTCCGGGTTTGTCTCGTACATCTGTATGGTCTTCCGCTCTCCCCTTTTTTGCCTTGGCTTACCTTTGTGGGTGGCTTGCCTCCTCTTTCCCTCTCTCCTTTCTCTCTGTGTTTTCCGTTTTGCCCTGCTTACCTGGGAGTTCGCTCCACCTTTCTGTCCCGGTGTCACTTTTCCATGGCAGGATCTCTAGCCTTCCGGTTCAGCTACACCGCTCCATTGCAGTCTCGATACCGGAGGCACTCTGCATTACGAGTGTAAGCCACACCAGTTGGATTCTTTGCCTTACCTGTGGAATCGCTCCTGCAAGATTCACTGCAAAGACATTCCGATCTGTTTCAAGAGAAACTCAGCCAACCATATCTGCAGCATAGACACCGAACCAACTAAGAGTTTTTTTTGTGTCTTTGGCTTTTTTTCCTTTTTATGGCACTCACGGAAGGGGGTCCTCTGCTGGATCTGCTTGTACAGGCGGCAGTGTGGCTTCCGTCCATGGGAGGCCGTACCTCTACAAAAAAAGAAATCCTGACAAAGGGAAGAAGAAGCACCAGAAGTCAGTTACAACAAGCACAGGTGAGAAGTAGGGCGGTGAGGTATTATGTGAGATTGAAGAGGAAGACTTTGTGTTTGACACGAGCATGTATCTATTTTGCATCGTCATGAGTCGGAGAGCTCTTAGTTCCACCTTGATGATGTTGAACCCTTCCACAGTGTCATTTGTGAACGGGATCAGCTTCCATCTGACACTATGAAGCGACTTGGCATTTGGACGTGAAAAATGTCTCTGCTGAGTTGAAGCGTTTGCATTCATTTGGTATCTGTGCAAGTAGATCAGAAGATTCTTGAGACAGGTAGTTTGAGGAGTGTTTTCTCCAGAACAGGTGATCATGCTGCTCTTCTTCCAACAGTATTCAAAAGATGGGGGGTGGCGCTGTGGGTGGTGTCTCTGTGGGTCTTGGTGTTGTTTGTCCATCTGCAGGCACAACTCCCCCCTTTAGGTGCTCCTCAGGTATGACCAGCAGTGCTGAATACAAGTGCGCAATAGCACCTCCAGGATGATGTGAGGTGCAAGTATATCTTTTTTCCGCAAACCCAGTAATAGTCCATTAGTGCTGCAGTTCCTTTTCGGAGGTCTGGAATTATGATTGTTCTATTGCAGTGTTTATTAGAGCCCATAGATACTTTTCCCTCATCATAGAAACACAGTTAATAATTTTCTTCTTGCTGTACCTTGATTGGTTTTTCAAGAGCTGTGACCCATGTTGGCTTTGTGATATGCTCTGTCCATATTTGTGCACATGTCCTTTCTACTGTAAGAAAGGCCACAGATCCCTTCTGCCTTGCACATAAAGGTTGCCACATGTTTTCCACAAAGCTTGTGCCATCTACAACCAGGAATGGTTCTTTGAAACATTAAGTGTCTTTTGATCCCATTTTGCATTTCCTCTCATCTGGTGGGAGAAGTTTCATTGTAAATATGCATGCCTGAAATGTGCTCTTTATCCTACATAGTGCAAGGTGGATGAGACATTGTGACTCTACTAGAGGTACCTGTTGAGTTACTAACGCCTTGGGCACCCCAGATGCATGTGCTATTAAGGAACACACGTATCAACGACCATTGGTCGTTAGACTTCCCATGACAATCATATCCGTGTACCAACTGTTAGATTGCCCAGGATGATGAAGGTCCTCCAGTTTATCTAATCCTAAGCCATGGTAGGCATCATATGTGTACTGGTGTGTCTGCCTTCTCCTTCTATTATCATGCAAGAGGGATTGTCGATTCTCTGCTAAGCTTCTACATAATCTGTCGTGGTTACATAGTGACCTTTGTACATTTGATGGAAATAACTGGACCATTAGGCTACTGCAAAGTGTGGATTGGGAGCTGCTACACACGGTATTAGTGGTGGCAGGCATTATAGGTTATACACTATGCAGTGGGAAAACATTACTATTTACATTCACTTGTTCAGACACCATTGTTTGGAAAACAAAACTTATTTTCCTATTAGAAACAGGGGTAAGCAACTAATCAGGTGCTCAGGTAGTTATCATATTAGGTTGTGAGGTAAATTGCTTAGCTGTAAACATCACAGGGGGTGCTAGCATAACATTTGGTGCATCAGATATACTTTCGGTCACATTGTTTGCAAATAAGAAAAAATATGGGGTTACTTTTATTGAATATTTATGTATGCTTGTTAAATTCAATTGCATATTGGTGTTACACATCCGTTTCTACTCCTACCCCCTTCTGTTATATGGGACCCACAGATGAAAGATGCTCCCCAATAAATCCCCAAAATAAACGTTAGTATCGTAAAAAGTATAGCACTGAAGTGCAACCCACATTAGTAACTATATGCTTTTGTTGCACTCATCTTATTCCTACGGATATCTAACTGAACAGTGTCATTTAGAGGTGCCAACTCCAACACCGTTGCACCTATAGAAAGGGATAGAATGGGGTGGGCATTAATAGAAATTTAGATGTGATATGAGAAAGAGGGAAGAGAGAGAGAGAGAGAGAGAGAGAGAGAGAGAGTCATAACATTTTGTACTCTTAACATTTGCTTGTCTCTCTCAAAACAGTTTTTCCGGCAATAGTGAGCACATCACTTATTGTCATTTGTTAAGGGACAGTGGCAGTTGTTTGGCTTTCAATCTGAGTGTTTGGGGTGGCATCACCAGGTGCTTTTCCGATATCTAAGAGGTGGATCCAATACCATAGCCCCTTTACTTTTACAGCGAGTGGAGTACAGTCTATAACTTCATACGGACCTTGGAATCTGGGAGAGTTCTATTTCCGGGCGAAACTTCGCACATACACTAATTCTCCTGGTATCAGAGGTTGTAAAAGGGTGTTTCCTGCTGTAGACCAAGTACTTGTTTCACCGTCTACAGTGAACGAGGATGCAATTTGTTTTGATATGCACTTTATGGCATGGGTGAGCTGTGTCAGGTATTTTTTTAACTCTTCCCTGGGTACTGTAGCTGTCCTATGGGCGTCCAAGGCCCTTCTTACAGGTGACAATGGCCTTTGCATTTGTCGACCAGTCACTATTTCATGGGGGGAACGGTGGTGGTCCTTGCTAGGCTGGGTGTGCAGCTGAAACAGTGCCGGGGGTAGACACTACACCCAATTTTTCTTTAGGGTGTTACACAGTTTGGATAATATTCTCTTTAGGAAGCTGTTTATTTTCTCCACCACCCCATTCAATTGCAGTTGGTAAATTGAACACATTTTGTGGCTTATTCCCAGCATGGATGTGATCTCTAAAGAGGTACTTGAAAAAATGTGTTCCATTATCTGAACGTATTACTTCACATATTCCCCATCGGGGGAATACCTCTCTCACTAGAAACTTTGCTGCACACTTTACCTCTGCGTGAGCACAGGGCTCTGCTTCCACACATCGAGAGATGGGACACACCACCACAATCAGATATCTGGCACTGTTACATCTTTCTCCCATGTCTGCGTAATCTATATGCATCTTATGAAAGGGCCCTACAGCTCGGGGCAAGGTGTCGCGCAATGTTCTTAAGGTCATCCCTATACTGAACACTTGGCACATGGTGCACTGGACCACCATCTTGTTGAGGTACTCTTGGAGGTTTGGAATGAATCAATCTTCCTGGAAATTGGCAGCTATGTGCTGTTTTGAACTGTGTGTGGGAAAATGTAGTTGTTTGAACGCTATGTATTACAGCTCTACTGGCATGATAACCTTCCCTGTTGTGTCCTGTCTCCATAACAGATCAGTGGGTGATTGGGTACACCTGTGTTTGAGCCATAATTCTTGTTCTGCTGTTGGTGCCTGCTTTGCAATTGTAATACCTGTCCAATGGGTAGTGCATTATAGGCTCTGCTTTTGGAATTTCTGCTTTGCTCACTAGAATACATTCTGTACGCATGGGTACAGAGAGATACGCTGCTTCTTTTGCTGCCCCATCCGTTGCTGCGTTTCCCAAAAATATTTTGTCTGTTTTGTATGTGCGCTTGGCATTTCACTATTGCTACTACAGAGGGTTCTGCGAGTGCTACAATCAATTTGTTTAGCAAATCTGCATGCTCTACTGGGAACACGTTGACCCTCCTAAACCCCCTTCTTCTCCATCTTGATAGTTCAGCGTGTTTGTTTGTTTGTTTGTTTATTTATTTATATCGCGCAGCTGACCTGGAGGTAATTGGCCGCTGGTGATAGTAATAGTTACAGAGGCATAGAATAGACAATTGTGTACAATAATACAGTTTCAGTTTAAATATACAAGTAAAGTTACAATGGTGAGTATATACAATGTGAACATAATACATATTAAACATTGGGTCAAAGCAGTCATGTGAGCCGATCATCTACTAGTTAGTGGTATCAGGAACTGTTATTTTGTGTATTATTTACTATCCAGGTGATAGCCTGACTTCTGAAATTGTTGAAGGTATGAATGGTTTGGATATTCTGTGGGAGAGAGTTCCAAAGCTGGGCGGCTAATACTGGGAAGCTGGAACCTCCTTCACTTTTTAGATTATATCTGGGCACCACCAGGCATGGTGTGTTGGAAGATCTGGTGGTTCTATTGGGTACCTTCCAAGTGAACTTGTCTGTGAGGTAGGAGGGGGCTTGGTGGTTAAGCGCTTTATGAGTGAGGCAAATAGTTTTCAGGGCAATTTTGTCCTGTATAGAGAGCCACCTGTGGTGCTTTCTTGTATCTGATATATGCTCTCTTTTGGGGATATTCAGCGCGGCTCTGAGCGCGTTATTTTGCATAATCTGTAGTTTGTTTAAGATGGTTTTGTTCGCTCCTAGATAAAGACTGTCGCAATAATCCAATTTGGATTGTATGAGTGCTCTCGCCAGGGTGAGGCAGCTAGCGGGGATAGTAGCGGTCTACAGGCTCTAATTAACTTGCCAGTGTAGGCTGTGGCCGATGAAGTCATGTTGATGTGCTTAGTTAGGTTAGACTGGGCGTCAAAGTAGAAACTTAGAGTTTTTACATGTTTGGCAATAGGTATGCTATTCCCATCGATGACTATGTTTGTATAGTGAGGACTTAGTTTAAGGATATTGTTGGATGATCCGACTAGGAGTAATTCCGTCTTGTCATCATTCAGGCATAAGCCATGTGTGGCCATCCATGCCTGAATGATGATGTAGACTTCATTAATCCGCGCAATGTCTATATCATAGGTTCCTGAAAGGGGTAGGAGTATCTGGGTGTCATCTGCATAATTTGTGTATGTGACACCCAGACGGTCCGATTTGTCAAATAGTGGCTTTGTAAAAATGTTGTACAAAGTGGGTGAGACGCAGGAGCCTTGAGGGACTCCGCAGGTGATGGGGATGGGGTCAGCAGCTGCTGAGGGTGAGAACACGCGCATAGTTCTGTTTGCGAGGAAAGATTGGATCCAGGCAACTGCAGAACTGGAGAAATGGGCTGCTGAGGATAGGTGGTTACAGAGTATGGAGTGATCCACCAGATCAAAAGCCGCAGAGAGGTCGAGTAGAAGTAGGATGGCCATCTTTCCTTTGTCTTTTAATTCATCAATCTGACTTTTGAGGTCGACAAGAGCGGTTTCTGTTCCGTGCCGAGGTCTGAAGCCAGATTGACAGGTGCCAAGTAGTTTGTGGGCTTCCAGATAATCTTGTATTTGCAAGTAGGCTATTCTGTCCAGAATGTTCAATAGAAAGGGGACTGTCGTAATAGGTCTAAAGTTGGTGGGTATAGCTGGGTCAAGGGTCTTTTTTTTAATAGTGGTAGAACCCAGGACTGTTTAAGGTTACTTGGGACAGAATTGTTAGAGAAGGAGGAGTTTACAAGTTTAGTGATAAATGGGGCGAGGTCTCTGGCGGCATCTTTTATAATCTGGGCAGGGCAACTGTCGCCCTTACAATTTGACGGTTTGAGAGACGCAATGATTTTCTGGACTTCAGGAATGGTGACTTTTTTGAATGAGAAACCTGAGTTAGAGTGAGAGGTAAGGGTGGGAGCAGGTGTGGTGACTGTTAGTTGGGATCTTTTGTCCGCTATTTTAGTCTGTAGTCCTTTGATTTTGTTAGATAGGGCATTTTGAATGCCGGTACACCATGCTTTGTCCTTCGTGCATGTAACTGGCGGTGGGTTAGGGTTCTCTAATTCTCTTAGAATGTTGAATAATTCTTTAGTACTGGAGCTGGCTTGGGCTATTCTGTCATTATAAGTTTCTTTTTTGGCCGGGATTATCTTATTTTTGTAGGTGGCAGTGATAGTGGCCAGGTTAGTTTTGTTTTCAGGTGTGGGGGATGATTTCCAACGAGATTCCCATTTTCTTTTTTCAGTGCGGAGTGTTTTCAGGCTATAGGTTTGCTTTTACGTAATTTTAGCGGGGCAATATCATCAATGGCTTTAGTCATAGTCTCGTTGTAGAAGTTAATTAGAGTGTTAGGATTATTAGTGTCAGGAAGGGCATTAAGTAGGGGGGCTAACAAAGGAGTTAGAGCGTCTGCTGTGATGTTCCGTTTATTCCTTGTGAGGCAAGGGGGAGCAATAATAGGCTTTTTCTTTTCCAGGTTGTTGATGTGCAGTTCAAAGGTGATCAGGTGGTGGTCTGACCATACTAGTGGTGTCGGATCTGGTGGGGAGATGGTGCAGTTTAGGACCGCAACCCAGTCAAGTATCCTACCTTTTTCATGTGTGTACCGTCATGTGTATACCGTCGTGATTACATACGCTGAGTCAGAATAAACTGTCACACAGCATCCTTTTGCTGCATGAAGTCATCCCCCTCTCCCTCGAATGTGCACAACATATCTTGGATGGTGCATGGTTCTGTAAGAAATGTGGCAGGGTTGACAGTTGTGCATTTCACCACATGAATATTGGGGCTGGACAGGATGATCGCATATGCTGATGCTCTTTGTGTAATGAGGGTGGACTTTGATCTTTCTAGTATCGCAAACAGGGAGTGTTCAAAGTACAAAGTACAAAGTGACGGAGAACCCCATGACAATTGTTGAGCTTTTCTCAATAGCAAAGGCAGCCGCTGCAAAGGCCTGTTCGCACGCGAATTGACCTTGCATCATGGCTTGTGTCCCATTGAATCTTTCTGTGTCAGTACTGCTGTCATGAGGGTGCCATTGGAGTGCGTAAAACAGATAAAATTCCCGACCATACTCAGGTTTGGCTAGAACTGGGGCTGTTGAAATTAACTCTTTTAGGTCATTTAATGCTGTTTGCATTTCTGCTGTCCGTGTGATATGTTTTATCTTTCTGTCCTTGCAGGAGAGGCCTTCTGTATGTAACATAATCTAGGATCCATGCTCTACAGTAATTGCAGAGCCCTAGAAACTTCTGCATCTCCTTCACTGTGTTTGGTTTGGCAGCGGCGTGCACTGTTGCTGTTCTGTCAGGAATTATTCTTTTGCCATCTTTTGAAATTGGTTGGCCCAAGTACAGGACCTCTGCCAAACAGTACTTCTGTTTTTTCTTGTCGGCCTTGTACCCTTTTTGTACAAGGAGTTGGAGAAGGGCAAAGAATCTCTCCGGCAACTCTCTTCACTCTCACTGCAGACCAATAGGTAATCTACATACTGAACGATGGTGCTCGGAACTTGAATATTGCCAAGATCTCCGTGCAATATTCTGTTGAATATGCTCAGACTTTCCCAATACCCCTGGGGCAAACAACGGTGGTCATTCCTTCTCCCCCTCATGGAAAGGATGTGAGGTACTGTGATTCAGGGTCAAGGGGCACTGAGAAAATGGCATTTTTCAAATCCACCATAGTGAAGTGGATGGCTTGTTTTGGGATGCTGCACAAGATAGATGCAGGATTTGGGACAAGAGGGGACTCCTTTTGGATAATATCCTTGAGGGGGCGAAGGTCCTGGATCATACGCCAACTCCCCTGTCGTTTTCTTAATGGGGTACACAGCCGTGTTGCATGTGGAGCTTGAGGGACAATTATTACTTGCTCTAGAAACACTCACAGTGTCTCTTGAATCCCTTTCTCAGCCTCTCTAGACAGGGGCTATTGTTCACTCTGGGTAATACAGCTCCTGGCTTAAGTGTTACCTTTACAGGGGTCACTTTTCGTAGCAGCCCTACATCATGGGGGTTGGTAGTCCACAGATGGGGTGGGACCTGCTGAATTTCTGTATCACAAAAAGGGTGGTGGTCCACTGACGATAGCCATGAAGGGGCTGGGTATCTTTCTGTGCTGTACCATAATATCACATGGAATGCTAATCTCTAACACAATCTCTCCGTCGTTGTTATTGTCAGCGAAAAGGTCTTCATCAGTCAGTTCATGCAATGGTATATTGGAGTCAATGCACAACACTATGCACCACTCGCATCCATGAATGTCAGTACCAATAGCAACAATTTGTTTGGCAGAAACTTCCAGATCTAGTGACAGGATGGTACCAGCAACCATCCCAGGGGTTGCCACGGGGCAAAAAATAAAATCTGAGTGCACTCTCCATTCCTTCCTTATGAGTTCAGGTACTGCTCTTGCTAGCACTCTAATCCCATACACAAACATGTCAGGATTTACTGGTATCCCTCTCACTTTTATTTCATTGGCCATGGAATTGATTATCACCATTTCTCCCATGCTGGTGGTGGAACAAACAATCCCTCTTTCAGTGAACGATATGGTCATGTTTAACTTGCTAAGGCAGTCTCTTCCCAGTAATTTGACGGTGGAACTTTCACTATAAAGTAAGGGTGCTCACACTACCTGCCACCCTGTCATAACATTCAAATTTTCTGTGTAAGGAACTGTGAGCACAGCCTCAGAGAACCCTTGCGTATCAAGAGTTTGGCCAGATAACAGAAAAGCACCTTTGCAAATGCATGACTTCTCCGGCCCCGGGTCCACCATAAAGATTAACTGTTTGTTTCCTATCTCTGCCCCCACCAGTGGTTCCTCTTCTGGGTGCAAGGTAGTGGATAGTACTGGACATGCAAGTGCTCTGTGTGGGCTGTCCTTGTCGGGATAGGTGCCTATCACCGTCAAGAGAAGGGGTCCCCTCTGAGCACACATGCCCCTTGATAGGGTGCTGGTGTGCCGTTCGCGCGGTGGCGAAAGGGTTATTATTTTGGATGGCTTGTTGATTGGGGTGATTTTGGGGTGCCGCATTGCATGAGGGGGTAATGATAAGTGCTTGGGGTGGGGCATCTGAGGTGGCAATTGGGGGTAGGGTAGGGGTATCTCATATGCCCCCTGTGCTGGTCCATGTGGGCCCCCAGTGTGGGGAATACCATAATACTGCTGGTTATAGTAGGGTTTGTTGTATTGATAGTTCCCTCTCTTCCTGCTGTGGCATTCCCATGCAAAGTGCCCCCACCATCTGCAGGACCAACATTGCCCTTGGCTCTCTCCTGTGGGGCCATGTCCTCCGAATCCTTCTCCCCTTTGTCCCCGGGACCTACCTCGTCCTCTTACGGGTCTTCCTTGCCACTGGGGTCCCATGTAGTGTTGCTCTCCTCCCAACTGTTCTTGCTCTTTGTCTGCCCACACTGCTGTCATTCTCGCTTCCGTGGCCACAGAGACGCCCCCCTCTTCTCCCATCTGTTCTGAGGGTGTTGCTTTTGTTACAGCCGCACCCTTCACTAGTTTTGTCTGTATGAGTTTCGCTTCCTCAGCTAACCTCCTCTGAATAGTTTCCTTTTCTCTTTCTTTGATCCTCCTACAATGATGCACTGTGATGCTTTGTATTTCAGGCCATCCTTTGGCATCTATCCCTGCTATCTTATCAAGGGCCATCTGTATCCCCTTTGGGAGTCCTCGCTTTATTATAAAATAAAATACGGAGGTGGACTAGTCTCTTTGCGCCACATCACTTGGACCCGGAGAATGAACTGCGCAGCGTCTTCCTCATCCCCCATGGTACACTGCATGATGGAGTGTACATCTGGGATATCTGGGAAGGTCATCCACAGTGCATCCCACACTTGTAGACGAACATTATTAAATGATGCCCCATCATGTGTGCCATTACTTATAGTCACTCTTGGGCAACCCGCCTTTACTCACACCGATTCTGCTTGATCACCCACTGCGGACACCAAGAGGCTTTTAATATCTCCTATGGCGAGGGTCACCCCTGCTGTGTTTTTCTCAAAGGCACAGATCAATTTTCCCACGCCTGCCGCAATCGGGGGGAGGGATTACAGGAGGTTGTTTTTATCCATCTGTGACCAGGGGACATAATGGGGCCGCCCAGCTGGCTTGTGGATGAGGGGCATCTGTAGTTTCGATTTCTCCTTTCCAACTTTTACTCCTGTTCTTTTCTTTTTTGCTAGGGCCATCCTCCTGATCCGGTTTCTCAGTCTCCCCTCCCATGTATCCTCCACATCCCATGTATCCTCCACTCTCGGGGTGGCCCACTGTACTTGCAGTACCCCTCCTACTGCACCCTCCTCCACTTCATCAAAGTGGCTCCAATACTCTTCATCCCTTACCGATCCCACATTCTCATATCCCAAACTATCAGTTTCCCCTTCTCGTTCTACCCGCATGGTCTGTATGGGCATGCTGTAAATCCTGAAGAGGAAGTCTCCTGATTCTCCATCTTCCGGTAAGGGAGTGGTGGCACTTGGGGGTCAAAGCCCACTCTCTGGTCCTCTCGCTACTTCGCAACACTACTCGTAATTGAGCTAATTCTGTGCGAGTGGAAGTCAATGCCACCTCAATATCCCTGGCACTTACTGCTGTGTGGGTGGCAGTGGTGGTCGGTGGGTCATAGGGCGGTGGTGGGGCTGTGCTCAGCGTTGCTTGTGCACTTATCCCTGGCACATAAGTTGGATTTGGGTACGCTTCTTCTGGCCGTGTGAGCAATGGATACATTTTCTTGTGCTCCTCTTCCCCCTTCTCTTTCTCTCCAGCATTACCTCCTATCGCTGTTAATGGTTCTAATTCCTTCTGCTTTTTATCTGTGACGGGGGCTTCTTCAAACATCCGCCAGAGATCCAATATTTCCCTTCTATTTGGTAACTGTTTCCCCTTATACTTGGAGGTCAGATAAGTGGTCAGGTGGTCTAATGTTTCCTTATCAAAAGACCCGTCTTCCGGCCAGGCGTGGGGTAGTCCCTCCCCCTTTGTTTCTGTCACCCATTGTCCATGGTATTTATTGATTCGGTCACTATACAGGGGGAGGTGTTTACAAATGTGGGATAGCGGGGTGTCTATCCCCATGGCTAGTCACTTTTGTCTCAGGTGTAATTTCCAAATAAGAATAGTGCTGACTTTACCCCTTTTCTTCCCCTTTAGTCTCTTCCCCTCTATACCCTTGGGCCCTATTTTTGTCAGTCAATAAATAAATATCACATATATAAGAATCCTTGTTTGTCAAATGGTCAAACATACATAGACATGGAACTTTTTTTTTTACCAAATAAACAAAGATATATAAAACAAAACATACACTTAATACCCCCTATTTCTTCCCCTTAGAGCAATGACTTTTCTCACTCACTCACTGCTTGCTCATATCACTCCCTCCCCTCCTGGGCATCCTTCCTACATATAGAAAAGAAACACTGAAAAAAACAAGTTGAAACAATAAGTTAAAATAAAAACCACTACTCTGGGAGTCACGACATGCGAGCAAGGAGTGGCCTTACTGGGAATCGAGGACGAACCTCAACTAACACCCGCCTCTCCTGCCAGCCAACAAATTGCCCAGAGACCATAGGAATGGTCCAATGTGAAGCCCAAAAGATCAAAGAAGGGGGAAAACCAATCCACCTTCAGGAAGCTATCGAACTGGAAGGAACCAGTCCAGTCGGTCAGACCGGCTGGGGACCCAAGCTGAAACCACTAGACAAAGAAGCACTATCGCTCGGACACACGCCTGGGGATGGCGTAAACTAAGCTAAGTGCTTTGCTTTAAAGTTAGACAGAAGTAGTGAGTAGTGGCCTCGCAGGGAGGGGGGGAGGAGGGAACATTGGAATGGGATTGCACAATCCTGCGTGGGGCAAATCTGGGGAACCTTAGGGTTCAACTCTCAAGACCACAATTCGAGGGGGACCAGGGGCCAGTTCAACCCACCCAGTTTGGGGGGTGAGGGGTAGGGGGGAGTGAGGAGGTAGGGTGGAAGAGATCCGGGGGTAGCCGAAACTGGAACGGAGTAGGCAGAACAGAAAGGAGGGAGGGCCCAAACAGGCGGCCCTGAAACCTCTGTGGGAACCGACAAATAAGACAAACCCGAGGGAGCAAGAATGGCTAGTACTGAAAAACAGAAGGTTATATCCCTAAATGTCAACAGGCTAAATTTGCCAATCAAAAGGAAAAAGGTGTAGATAAACGGTAGAAGGGAACAACCAGATGTAGTATAACAGCAAGAAACACACATCCACACACGCGATAGATGAAGAATAAAATTCTGGGGATGCACAAGAATGTTTCAGGCCACGCAGCCCAACAAAAAATGGGGCGTACTACTAGCACTGAAAAATGGGCTGGACCTCACCATGAAGGGAATGGAAACAGATGAGCATGGGAGATATTTAGCAGTAGCACTGGAAGGGAGGGGAGAGGCCTACACTGTAGCAACACCTTACGCACCAAACACTGGACAAGGCGCCTTTGTCCAAAAAGTGCTGACTAGCCTTGAGAAGTTTGCAAAACCCCCATTATACTAACAGGGGACTTTAATATGGCATGGGAACCCACTAAAGATAGGAGAAGGATCTCCACAGGCCCACAGGGGCAACCGTCCAAGGACCTCAATGGGAAACTTCAGTATTTGGCACTAATTGATGCATGGAGGGAACGAGAGGGGGACAGGGAGGGCTATACCTTCTACTTGCATGCACACCGGTTGCATTCAAGGATTGACTATACGTGGGTCTCTAAAACCTTACATAGAAAAGCGATTGGGATTGCCATGGGTGCAATCATAATTTCAGACCATGCCCCAATAACCCTCAATCTTAGAAGGAACCAGTCCGCATGTGGCATGTGGAGGTGGCTCTACCCGGCCCCCATTTTTAAAGATGATACGATGACCTGGGAAGTAGCCGAAGAAGCGAAGGGCTTTTTTGAGATTAACAAGGTTGGGGACACTGCACCGCAGATCAGGTGGGATGCTTTCAAACCAACAATAAGAGGGAGAATCACAGCGATCAAAGCAAGAAGGGATAAGGAAATGACGCTGGAAGAAGCCCGGCTAGAGGATTACCTAAAGAAAATAATGACCAAGCTGGGAACTGCTCAGTCAACTGCTATTAAAGGGAATACAGGGCGACACACGGACAGCTATAGCTAATACAAACAAGGGTGGCAGAACGTAATCTGCTACGCCTCAGGCAAAAATACCAGATCAAAGCTAACAAATCAGGTTGTCTCTTAGCCAGAATGTTGAGGAGGGAAGAAAAGGACAAACAATCCTAAAAATGTAAGTTAACGGAGGGAGGACTAGTGCCAGCAATAACGACACCGAGAGAGAATTTGTCCAGTTCTACTCTAACCTATATAGCTCAGGCAACCCATCACTGACACTCCAGGAATCCTATATAAACAAGATAGAGTTGGCATGAATAATGGAGGAGTAGAGGGAATTCCTGGAACAGGAGATAACAAGAGGTGAAGTCAGGGCCGCAATAAAGTCCTTACCCATCAATAAATCGTTGGGGCCAGGCGTCTTTGTCATGGAATTTTATAAAATTCACAAAGAAATGCTAATTCCCCACCTCACGCACCTGTTCAACCACATTGGCATGAACAATGCCATACCCAAATCTATGGAAGAGGCGAAAGTGATCCTCATACCAAAAACAGGCAAAGACCCCACAGAATGTTGATGCTAAGATCCACACGAAAATCTTGGTGACAAGGCTCAAATAGATTGTCCCCAAATTAGCTCAGCCCGACCAATCAGGCTTCATTAGGGGGTCGGCAGACAGAAGACAACGTCGGGAGGCTAGTGCATTTAATCAAAAAGTCTCACAAGAAGGGAATCCCTGCTCTCCTCATGGTGATAGATGCTGAGAAGGCTTTTGATTGGTTGAGTGGGAATTCCTCTTCGCAACCTTGAACAGGATGGGATTCAGACCCAAATTCTCGGCCGAGAGAGGACCAGCTTTCAGCAGCTGACCTTCCGGCTCTCCATTAATGGGCACATTTCGATACCAGTTGCAGTCAGGCAAGGTACCAAGCAGGGGTACCCACGGTCCCCCATTCTGTACACGCTACACCTAGAACCCTTCCTAGTAGTGGTAAGAGCCTATCCGGACATAGTAGAAATTCCCTTTGGGGGGGCACTCACAAAATCGCTGCTTCAAGGACGACATGCTCTTGACCCTGACCCAACCAGATCTCGCTGCGGGCGATAGAAAGGGAACTCAACCAGTTTGGGGTGGTTGCCGGATTAAAAGTAAATGCAAACAAATCTGAAATCCTCAACCTCACCCTCTCGAGCAACGCTGAACGGGGACCTCAAGAAGACCTTCCCATATAGATGGGTTGAGCATTCTATAACCTACCTGGGGGTAAAACTGGTGAAATCGGTGGGAGGGCTATACCAAGTAAACTATCCACACTTACTAGAGAAGTTTAAAACCAAAATGATAGCCTGGTGACCACTAACTATAACGTGGATGGGGCGCATTAATGTCTTTAAAATGGTGGTACTACCAGAACTACTCTATTACTTCACGGTCCTCCCGGTCCATGTCCCGCCGGCCCTTTTCAGACCGCTCCACAAAATTAGAAGCACATTTGTGTGGAATAATAAGCCCCCAAGAGTGGCCACCAAACTTATGAAAACCCCAACCTCCCAAGGGGGAATGGGGTTACCAGGCTTAAGGGCCTACTACACGGCCACCCAAACAAGGGTTATCCGGGATTGGCAGAAAGACGACCATGGGAAAATATGGAGACCTATGGACAGGGCAGTCATGAGGGAGACCTGGAGGGAATCCTGTGGAAACCCAAGGCAGACAGACCAACGCAAATGTACAGTAGCTCCATTCTATCAGTGGTGGGAGATGCATGGCACCATGCAGTAAAAAAGGCACACATCACCACATATCCTTCTCCACATACACCCCTATTTGAAAACCCAAAATTCACCCCAGGACACAAAACATCTACATTTGAAGCCTGGCAACAAGGGGGATGTCAGAAGTTTAGAGACGTGTTCAACGGGGACAAAGTTAAACAGTTTGATCAGTGCAAGTCAGACTTTGGCCTGGGGAAAAGGAAAATAATAAGTATGCCCAATTGGGGCACTGGTTGCTCCATCCCGCCATGAAATAAGCAAGGAGTCATCAACTGGAGTCTTTTGGCAATAACCGACCCACCGGGGGAAGGGGACATATGTCACACCGACAGACCAACACAAAGAGAGAACCCGGAGAGACTATCAACACTATCATAGGACCAACCCGACGAAACCTGCTAGCTCAAGGACTACACCAGAATCAAGGGGGTGGGGGTACAGGAAGGGGAGACAGGAGGGGGGAGTGGATATGCTCATGTTGGAGCTTGTTGTTGTTTAAAAATGCAAATAAAAACATATTGGAAAAATATAAATAATAACCACTACTTATTCCCGAGCCCTCTAATTATATGGAGCTCCTATGTTTATCTCCGTATTTATTCTCTGCTCTGGTCGAGACAGTGCAATATGGCTGCCACCTTCTGCCCCCTTTTGGGAGTAGGTTCCCATACCTCCTCTTTTATAATCTCCTAATTTCTTTAATAATACAAAAAATTAATAATAAATGGCCATAAAAAACTCTTCACTTCAATTAACCAACAAATTCATTCATATCCAACCACTGTGTGTTCCCTTCAATCCCACTGCTCTATATCCCCAAAACCCCAATGTTTGTTTCTCCTTGCAAATTATACTCACGTGCCCGTGTTCTTCCAAAAGCCTCCATTAGCGGTTAATCCACAACACCTAGGCCTCTCCCTGAGGCCGCACCCAGCTCCAACGAGCAGCAGAGTATTTGCAAAGCTGGTACCCACAAGAACCGCTTCTGCTGCATAAGCGTTTGGGGAGCACAGCCTTTATGGAGAGGCACTGGATCTCGACACAGGTACGGGGGGCTAAGAAAATCATTCTGAGGGGTCAATAAATGAAGGCACTGACCTCCAAACATGTGACCCAATAATTACACACCCCGTCAGGGAATAAGAACAAGAGACAGTTTTGCAAGCAAAACAAAGCTTATCTAATATCAATATGCTAGCAAAGAACTCTGCTGCCCGAGAGCGCTCTACAAAAAATTACACGGACCGCACATTAAAAAGGGCAAACGCATCATCAGTGACGATATTGTATAAGGCAAAAGTCATGTTGTTGGTTGGTGGGGGCCATATAGCTGGGCCTGCTCCATATGGGATGCCAGGCGCTAATTGGCCGTTGCTTCCCAGTCGATCTTGGTGCACGTGGGTCATTTGGGCTCATCTCTGCAGTGAAGGTCGGGTCATGCAGGCGAAACAGTCTATCTAATCTTAGCTAAACAACAGGAACCAGTAAGTCATGGGCAATGGCAGACACCTGAGCATCATATGAAAGGGGTACTTTGAGGACAGAGAATAAAACATGTCAACCCCCACATTCAGGGCTTCGTTGATACCACGGTTCCCACATGCAAGTTTCTTTCACGGGGGTTTGATCTATTGTTTGCCTTCCCTGGTGCCTCATGATACGAACAGACGTTTGTTGCTATCGGGAGAATATATTGCTGCGCAGGCTTAGGTCTGTGTCGGTAATCTGAAATGGTCAAGACCAGGGGGTTAGATGGTTATCGACACGAGAGGAGTTGGGGGGTCAGGACTGAGAGGCATGGTGGGCTCTGGCTTGGCAAGGTAGGGGCCAAGGGGACATGGACAGTTTAGTGGAGATGGATGGACATATTGCTGGGGCCTCGTACTGTTTCACGCTCCTTGCAGAGTACATTCATGAAAATTAATACTAGGTATTTGCAACATTGAGAGGACAGGGAATGGATGGACTTCTATGGGAACAAGGCTTGTGCGGAGCTGGCATGGTGTGTGGATGGCTTAGTCCCTCTGTGTGAGAGACTGGAAATACGAGTGCTGCAGCCTCAGAAAGTGGTGGTTTTTGGGCCTAGTGAAAAGTGGTGTCTGGGCCTAGTACAAAAATGGAGCATTAGTGCTGAGACATGGTGTCCAGTCATAATTTCGAAAACATAATTTCGAAAGTCAAAAAAGTCGAATCAAAAATGTCGAAAAAAAAAATGTCGAATTGTTTTTTTTTCGATATTTTTTTTTGGGCTCTAGTTTCTGTGAAAAAAATAGGTAAAAATAAAAAAAAGGGGGGGTTGGGGGGGAACCCCCCCATTTCGAAAAAAAAACGTCATTAAAAAAAAATTCGACATTTTTTTTTTCGACGTTTTTTTTCTCGACTTTTTGACTTTCGAATATTTTGTATTCGAAATTATGTCTATGAACCCTGAGGCATGGATTCTGTTATTCCTCTAATTTTCTATGTTATAAGGCCCTCTACACATGCCTTGGGGGTGGGGTTTTCCATGGGGGTGGGGGTGGGGGTTTTCCTCCTCTTGGCTTTGATGGGGTTTACTCACGTGTCCTGTGGCTGGGGGTGGGGGAATAGGACAATTTCCTTCCCAACAGTTGTTCGACCAGATGTATAACCATAGCAACTGCCATCAACAACGACACCCTTTAATTATGAGTTTATTGATCCAACAACCTTGATGATGTAGTATTGAAAGCACCTCTTAATGGAACAGCATAAATGGATAGATGTTAAATGTGTACAATATATTTCAAATCCACTCCAGAAATAAATACCTTTATATAACCTGCTGTGGTACTATGGCAGCAGTATCTCAGCACCTAACTCTGCTTGCACAGTAAAAACTGAAGTCTCCAGCTGACTGACAACTATCCTGTGAAACTATGGACCTGAGATATTTCGGGTTCACTACTGTGCAGGCAAATAGTGCATTGATCCATCTGCTGGTTTCCCACAGAACCTCTATGCACGTCACACAATTTTAGAGAGCTTCGAAGCAGTAGTGTAGCAAACAAGCACTAAGATGGAAAAAAATTATCATTTCAAAGAAATCTGTTGATTCTGGTGGGTCAAATGTATTACGCTGACATGCAGAGTGCTCCCTGATTGGCAATTTCCTATGCCAGAGCTAACTGTCAGTGGATGCTGACGCATGTTTTGCAACTGAGAGACCAAGTAAAGGGTCATTGCATTATAGCTGCACATTTCCCTGCCTACTCGTACTACATACACTATCTGATCCTCACTTTTACACTTGATTTGTCATTGCAATAGCTTTTCATTTCCAATACCCATTCTTATGTATTGATTTTGTTCTGGTGCCCACATTTCGAGGACAATATTTAGGTGCATTCCTAAAAATGTTTTTTTAGTAAGAGAATGCCAATGTTGTAAGAGGTTTCGAGTTGCGTTGTGAGTAATGACATTGTTTGCATTTGACAGGGCATTCACAAGTGTGCTATTGGAGAGACAGTGTAAAATGAATGGAGATGGGACGTGCACTGTTTCCCAGCCAGATTTACCTGCTAAAGCAACAGTTAGTCTTCACCACCAAACGTTTTCTTGAATCTATCAATCATCAGAGAGGCTGTTTTCCTTTTCCTTTTCAGGTGTGTCTGGTTAATTCTCATTAAAGTCTCTAAGGATTCTGGTACATGTAGTTGCACAATTTTTTCAATGCAGGTGACTAGGAACCAACTCTCCTCCAAAGCACAAATCTGACCCTTGATATTAGGAGGGGGAAAACCATGTTTATGGCTCTCCATAGTAAGGTATGATGACCCTGGTGCTGCTGCCTCTTGAGCCCGGGACTCTGGAAACACTGTAAAATTAATGGAGATGATGCGTGCACTCTGGTTCCCAATCAGATTTACCTGCTATGGCAACAGTTAGTCTTCTCCTCCAAATGTTTTCTTGACTCTATCAATCATCAGGGAGGCTGTTTTCCTTTTCCTTTTCAGGTGTGTCTGGTTAATTCTCATTAAAGTCTCTAAGGATTCTGGTACATGTAGTTGCATGATTGTTTCAATGCAGGTGACTAGGAACCAACTCTCCTCTAAAGCACACATCTTACCCTTGATAGGGGGAGGGGGAAAACCATGTTTATGGCTCTCCATAGTAAGACATGATGACCCTGCTGCTGCTGCCTCTTGAGCCTGGGGCTCTTGAAACACTGTAAAATCAATGGAGATGAGGCGTGCACTCTGGTTCCCAGTCAGATTTACCTGCTAAAGCAACAGTTAGGGCCTCATTACGACCCAGGCGGTAAGTTACCGCCTGGGTCGTACCCTTACCACCATGGTGTAAACATGGATGGCGGAGTTACCACCCCATTCCAAGGTGAGTGGGGCGGTAAATCCCCATTTCCCATTTTACCCTTCCCATTCCCATTTTTGCCCCATAGGGCCTAATGGGAGTGGGGAAGGCGCTAATTACGCCACAGTAAATTACGGTGGTGTAATTAGCACCATGGTCCCTTAGCGCCATGGATTTTAACGCCTGCAAAAAGCAGGCGTTAAACTCACCATGGCGCTAAGGGACCTTGTAATCAGGCGTTAAGGGTCGGCGCCGTTTACGGCGCCGTTAACCCCTTAACGCCTGACTCGTAATGAGGCCTTTAGTCTTCTCCTCCAAACATTTTCTTGACTCTATCAATGAAAGGTACAGTGAGCAAAAAGTGATGGCTGTGAACTCTCAAAGTGGGAAAAGAACACAGAACAGGTTATCATGCTGTGTTCTTTCTGGAGAGAGGCGCCTGCTACCTTTCTGAAAAATAATGTAAAATGATACTGTTACTCAATATGAAAGGTGAAGTGAAAAACAGATACTCGTAGACAGATAAACAGATACTCATAGACAGATAGGGCCTCATTACCAGTCTGGCAGTAACCCACCGGTGCAACCGGGGGGGTTGCCACCAGATTTGTAACACTTTTCCGGCACCTGATATTCCGATGCCACCGGGACTTGTACAAGTCAGGAGCCGGAAAATGTTCCACATTCCTGTGGAGTCCCATAGGACTCCATGCGAGTGGGGAGATGGAAGCACCAGCACTGTTGCTAATGGTGCTGCTGCTTCCATGAAAACTCTGTGGGCAGTTGCCGTTGTGCCCGGACGGTCTGATGTGTGCCGGTCCGGAAGGGTGCTACCGGCACCCTTATTTCTGGACCGCCACACTTGTAATGAGGCCCAGTATCTTGGTGAAAATAAATCTTGTTGGGAAATTCTATGGATGTACGTTGAATGCAGAGAAATGTTTGTTTTTTCGATTCCTGCTTCTAAAATCGGAATGCTCGGAAAACAGTCAGGAACAGTAGTTATAAGCTTAACTTTAAGCATTCTGATTGGCTACTGACTTCCATGTGTTAATAGCAAGTAAGTGATGTTTATGGGGAAAGGGATAATTTGCCTGAGCTTAATCAGGAGGAGAAGGCTTTAGTTGACCATGTTTTCGCCCACGATTGGTTTGCCCTATATGCCAATGATATGTCTTAAGGTTTGTCATTCAGATGGGAATTTTTACCAACGGGTGAATGGGTAATCTTGGGATTTGGCCATCTTTCACTCAAGAAGTGGATTTAACCTAGTGTTGATGAAAAAGGAGTAATGGCCTATTGTTGGATGGGGATCTATCTACTGCAGTTGGTCTCTGGGTTCTCTGCTACTTCCAGCTCCCTTGCTCTGAGCCAGATTCCTTATAGAGCTCAGTGAGCATGTCTCTTGACAGCCAAATGTTGAGTAATCACAGAATAAGGTAACAGCTGTATGAAGAACTACTTCCATCAAGCGCTAATCTGCAACTCTGGGTAGGTGCTATTGCAAGATGTCAGGGACCACGGCATGTTGCTGGGTGTCTACAGATGCTTGGCATCTTCCCTCAGGCAGCAGTGGACCAGCAAATATTGTGGCCATTTCCTCAGACACATGCACATAAAGGTTTTGAGTGGTGGCTGTGAAAGCTCTTCCAAAAAGCTTAGCCGCATGCTGAACAGGAACACAGACAGCCAAGAGTCTGGGTGTGACACTTCAGAGTAGTCTAGACCAGTAGTTTAAATATGGGCTTATATTCATCTATGCTCAACTAACGGAGGCCGGTGAGGTGATGAAAGAACACATATGAAATTAGAAATCCTCAGCAAAGAATATAGGTAGCAAAACAATGAGCACCCTGCGAAGCAACCGTAACCGATTAAAATGCTTGGCATGCGGGCTGTATTCACAGAGGAAAGCCCGCATTCCGAGCACTTTCATTAGCGTTGGGCGCTTCCCTGCTCCCCACCACCCCTTCACATTAGCACCCGTGTAGATCATCACACAGGCGCTAATTGTTAGATTTTTTTATATTTTGTTAAAAAACGAAAAACATACCTTTATCTTGCTGCCCGGCACCGCACAGTACCTTCAGCTAGGCAGTTTCCTTCTGGGCTGAAGGTACTGTGCTGTGTCAGGCGCGAGATAAAGGTATGTTTTTCTTTCATTTTTACAAAATGAAAATACAATTTTACCACCTGTGTAGTAATCTACATGGGTGCTAATGGTGATATACCCTTCAGTGGCTGGGTCTACCTTGTAGGCAACAGCCTACCGCCCTCGTTAAGGGACCCTCACTGCGCTCTGGCACCTAACTTGGGCGGTGGGCTTTTACCTACAGGCTGGGCCCGCCACTTTAAGGCATTTCGCCAGCTTAATCACTGTCAGCTTTTATGCTCTACACAAAAGTGAATGCGTAGAGCATAAAAGCTGACAGTGATTAAGCTGGTTCATCTCTCTCAGATAACTCTACTACATTATTGACATCCTCCCAATCAACCACAAATCACTATCCTGAATGCTTTCATTTCATCTCACCATGACTACTGCAATGGTATCTACCTGAGCATCCCCAAATCCCAAATTCTTACACTTCAACTAATTAAAAATGTAGATGCCTGTCTCATGTTTGGCCCTTTGTTGCAATGGCCACATCTAACCCACAATCAGGTCTCTCAATTGGCTGCCTACACTCCAAAGAAGCAAATAATTTGAAGGCCTTGTGTATCATACAATGGACCTACAATCAAGCTGTACCGAATTTCATCTTTGGCAAATTCCACAAACACATTCGTTTAAGACCACTGAGATCCTCCAACAAAAAACTCATTGACCCACCCACATTTTATTTCTTGCAAAAAATGATGGCTGGGCTTTCTCAGTCCAAGCCAGCAGCCTTTGAAACACTAGTCCCACAAAGGTCCAACTTAAGGAATTTTGGGGCTGAAGGTACAGACACCTTCTGGATGCCCACTTGAAATAAAGAAATAAAAGGATTCAAAATCTCTGTTCATGCCATAAGCAAGGGTACTACTTTAAAGTCCCCTTGATCTCTTCATCCACATTGGAATTGGGAAAATAAACACGTGGCACGTGGCATTTCAAGGGCAACATTATCAGTCCACGACCATGGTACTTGGCTCTAGCATAGGTATACAGCACTCTTTTTTCAAACAACTTTATTTATTATATAAAACAAGTCACCCAGTGTAACATCAGAATGCAGTACAAGTGATACCATGAAACAGGAACATGAACCTTAACATAGGCACAGAACTCAGATTTGCATCAAAAGGACATTCAATGGAAAGATCGAATATAAAAACCCGAACGCAAGTAAATGTCAAATTCGGCACTGCTGACAATTTTTCTTTTTAAATGTCAAGTAAGGGAAGGAAGGGTTGTGAGTGTGATACGATATGATATGGCATTTATAACGCGCCTATACACAAGTGTTTCAAGGTGCGACAAGGTAGGGGGGGGCAAGGGGAGACAGACAACGATCCTACTAGGCCAGGTGTCATTCAGATCACGCAAGTGCAAGGGTAGAGGGGAGGGGAAAAGTGCAAGGGGGAAAGGGAGAGGGGAAGTGCAGTATATGGTTAGTAGAATAGCAAAAAATAAATAATAAGGGCCAGCTTGTGGCAAGTGCAAGGTAAGTGCAGACAAGTGCTGGGAAGGGGGGCTGTAGGGATACAGAGACAGTCCCACAGTGCAGGGGTTGCCAGGGAGGCAGTGCAGGGGAGAGTGGCTGGGCCAAGGGCCGAGTTCGGTGGGTGGCCCAGTAGCAGATTCAGTGCAGTTTCAGTAATTTTAGCAGGGGAGAGGGGGAGAGAAAACAGAGGCAAAGAGGAAGGTTTTGAGGTGCTTCCGGAACCTGAGATGGTTCTCTCGAGTTTCAGGGAGGCAGGAAGGCTGTTCCAGAGGGAGGCCCCTGCTGCGGAGAGAGATCTACCCCCAACTCGTTGCTTGGAGAAGCAGCTGACCCTGAGGGAGTTGGAGGCAGATGAGCGGAGAGCTCGAGAAGGAAGATACTTTGGAAGAGAGAGTTGAAGGTATTTTGGCCCAAGGCCCCAGAAGGCCTTGTGGACAATGCAGAAGGTTTTGAACTTAATCCTCGCAGCCACTGGGAGCCAGTGTAGCGATTTCAGTCCTGGAGAGATACGGTCCCTGGGCTTGAGGCCAAGGACAAGTCTTGCAGTCCTGTTCTGGATGAGTTGTAAAGGGTGGAAAGTAGAGGCAGGCAGATTTAGATAGAGGCTGTTACAGTAGTCCAGCTTCGAGAGAACCAGGGCTCTAGAGACAGTGAGTTTCTGGGGGAAGGAGAGGAAAGGAAGGATACCTCTGAGGAGGTGTAGCTGGTAGTGTGACTTCTTAGAGACGTCAGATATGTGAGGAGAGAAGGAGAGTGTGGAGTCGAAGATGACCCCGAGGTTTTTTGCCTTGCAGGTAGGAGCAGGAAGAGGGCCAAGAGAGGCCGGCCAGAGAGCTGCAGGGAAGGAGGGAGTGGGTGCGCCGATGAGTAGAATCTCAGTCTTACTGGCATTAAGGCAGAGGTCATAGGCGGCACATGATTCCTGGATAGCAGAAAGACAGTCAGAGATGAGGGAAGGTGAAGAGGAGGCTGAGGGTAGCCTGAAAATGAGCTGGGCGTCATCCGCATAGCACTGAAAATTGGGGCAGAGAGCGGCGATGCGGAGGGCAAGAAGTGCCAGTTACTGGTTAAACAGCCAGGCAGAGAGGTTAGATCCCTGGGGGACACCACGGGTAGAGAAAAAGATGTCGGAGAGGAAGGACCCCAGTTGGACCTGGGAGGGTCGATTGGAGAGGAAAGAGGTCAGCCACGCCAGAGCCTGACCAGTGATACCCAGGTTATCACGGAGACCATTGAGCAGGTTGGTATGATTGACAGTATCAAAGGCAGAAAAGGGATCAATTAAAATGAGAACACATGGAGTATTAGAGTCAAGGTTCGAGAGCAGGTCCTCACGGATGTTCAGGAGAGCAGTTTCCATGCTTCTGGCAGCTCTGAAACCAGACTGATGGTCATAGGTCATAGTTTATGTGTCCCCCGCAACTCTTACTCAACATTAATGGAATTCAGGGGTGGCGCGGGTGGCCCCCGCATCCCTAAAAAGGGAAGCGAGGAAGAAATAAAGTTTATACAAAAAGAAAAAAAAGCACCCTGCGGCGGAAGTTCCGCCTCTCAATGGGATGGTGGAACTCGCGTTGCATAGATAGAGCCATGCAGAGGAGCTGCAGGTAAGTCGGCGGCAGAGGTAAGTATGGGTGGTAGGTTGTGGAGGGTCCGGACATAGCAGGCGGCGGTTGATATGCATGATTATTGCACTATGAGCATGTCAAATTCATGATTTTAGAATTCAGCATTTTCATATACAAAATAATCACGTATATCCCAAAAAAGTGCTTGAGCATGGGTACAGGAGATCGATCAGAAGCAACGAGCAAGGCAAAGATTCCACAGCATAGATAGTGGATGAAGATTTGAAGCTACCAGGAAGGTGCACATATTAGGACTTAGAGTCAGATTAGAAGAGTGCCATGACTTTTAAGTGGTTAGTTAGAAAAGACGCAAATGACTTTGTGGTATGAGATATATCCAACTATAGCCAGTTAAACTACGAGGGAGGTTGTTTGAAGAACATTGAGAACTAAATCACTCTTAAGAGCTGACCATTGTGAAATATGTAGATACTGCCAAATCTGACAGGTTAACTGAGTTGCCTGAGATCACACACTAATTAAGAGGTGAATCTGGGATTTGATCTCACGTTGCAATGTCTGCACTTAAAACTGTTTGCAAGTCCTTGTCAAATAGCAATGTGCACATATTTGTGAATGCTTGACTTCCATTAACTAAAATAAGACACTGTTTTTTTAGATCTGACTTGGAAAGTACACAAATCACATAACACCAACATTTCTAAATCACTTTATAAAAGAATGTTGTGCAAAAGGTGAATTATTTTAGATTCCTTTTCCCCATCAAGGAAAGTATACTAATTTATGCTAATCTAATCTGTGTTTGTCCATTGCATTGCATTTTAAAGCTTCAAACACACCCAACACACAGGTTTGTGGATTGTTATTCAGGAAGTGCATAAGAACCTCTGAAATTGAACAAAAGAGCAATCTGTTTTTTGTGACAAATATACTTAGGCAGACCTGATCATAAGCCAGACACCAGCCTGTAATACTGGATTGGACCCCTGCCCATCAAAGGACCTTCATAAAGGGATAGAGTAGACAATGGAATACAACATTTCACCAGACGGTGAGAGGGAAAACATGTTCACAGAAGACATAGCAGTACTATAAAGTGAGTCAAGTTAGTTTGTCCAGGATCACTGAATCGTCTAGTGGAAAGCCGGACTATGAACCTCAACACGTTGGTTAACAGTTTTTAGATTGGCTGCATAATTACCTCTCCAGACTAGCACTTTATTTTCTTCATTGTGGGTTGCCACCATTTTTGCAACCCTTTTCTGCGGGAGAGAGATCTATGATGCTATTTTATTAGCGAGTGTGATCTAGTGCAGGTCTGTTGTTTTTTAACACAGTAGGTTTTACTATACTCAAGTATTTGTACATGCAAGTTCATGAACTTCAGACATAGGAGAGGCAGAGTCAGCCTTAACAGAATTGTGTACTGTTATCTGGAATGTGAACAAAGATCACTTCAACACTTGCTTATCGCCTAGAGCTATAGCCTGAACAATAGTAGCAGTCACATGTATCAGTATGCATTTCAACTTTGGCTTTGTAGGTGATCAATATATTGCCCTCAACACCTGAACACGCTACAGGATGTGTACTGTAGTCAACACACAAACTACATGCAATGCAGTGGACACAGGAAGCATTACATGATGTATTGATTTGAATGGAATGTACTTGTCAACAGCAGCCAGACAGCTGATGTATTGTCTCACCAGGGCACAATAAAATATCTTGACTTGTGTTATGTATGATTTTTTTTTTAAATGGTCAAGGACGTCTTTGCCTCAGACAGCCATTTGGGATATCCCTCCCAAGGTAGGGGCCAAGTGTACATGACCCTTTTTTCCACCCATGAGGATGACTCTGGTGTGACATTTGTGAACTACAAAATAATCTAGCCTTCAGGAAGGAGCTGAAACCCTGCCTGTGCTTCCTGTTAATCTAAATTGTACCTCACCCTCCTTTCTGATTCAGTCCCATGTTTATGGTCATCAGTAGGTGCAAGGCACCCTTTGGTGAACATTGCACTCTATAAATGCTTAATAGATAAACATAGATGTAAATGTATAAATAACTGAGGAAATCCAAAGAAAGCTCAAATTGAATTAATTTGAAAAGTACCATACAATCTATGATCGACTTGTACAGGACCCCAAATAAATGTTTTCAAGTGGTGGTATTTTACTCCCTATTTTTTGAAGTTAGGATTACATTGATATTTTTTTGGTGGGGGATCCCCTTTCCCAGTGGGGGAATTTTTTAGGTGACTACACATATATCAGAACAGTAAAACAAACATATGTTTCTATTCCACAATTCTTTGCACCTACTGATTCATGAATTTTTACAAAAAAAACTTCTGTCTTCAGGTTCTTCTTCAGATCATGCAGTGATAATATTGGAGCTTTGTCCTTTGGTACTGCTATTCAGCTACCACTGATCGAAACATAGCTATAGAGATGTGTGTGTGTGTGGTAGCAGGAAGCAGGCTCTTAGGATTCTGTTTCCCACATTTTGCTGGGCGTGATTTTACTCCCTCATTTTTTGTTAGGAGGGTTTTTCCGTATTTAGGGAGTAAAAGAGTCTAGTTTACTGACTGTCTGTTTGGCTGCACCTTAGCATACTTAATGTTGCAAAGGACTGAATATTATGAAGTTTGCATTCTGCCCATCATCACTACATCTGAGGGATGGAATGGCTCTGGGTATTTTCCTGTTATTTTTGCTATTGCCAGATAACTGTGCTGTAGTACCTTTAACAAAGCGGCTCATGTTTGAAGCCATAGACGCTCTCATTGAGGGCATGTGCTTCACAACCAAGTCCAAGTAGTCCTAGATTGGCTAAAGGATTGAGGGCATGTTTATGAATTATGCCCATTTTGCAAAGTGTGCAACACTTGGGATGCTCTATGCATTTCCCTGCTTACCAGATTATTTCACATTAAGAATTGTTTAACAATAATATATTATGAACTTGGAAATAACTCAGTTTGTAGATTCATGAAAAAATGTATTTTTCTATGTGTTAAACAAGATATATATATATATATATATTCAGTGAAAAAGTTAAAGGGACGTTATGGTTAAATTGCGCTACTAAAAACCTATGAAATTCAGTGAAAAAAACTTTGTTAAAGGGACGTTATGGTTAAGTTGCGCTACTAAAAACCTATGAAATTCAGTGAAAAAACTTTGTTAAAAGGACGTTATGGTTCCAAGTAAAACCGAAAAACCCTTGAAATTCGCCAGTTATGGTAAGCTAAGCAACCATAACTCGCGCCACCACCGTGCGCTGCTAAGACTAACACCCAGGACATCAAAGATGACATCACAAATGTCATTTATGACATCACTGATGACATCACATGTCTGGCTCACTATTTTTTTCTTTTGCTGACATATCTAGGCCACATGGTTTTCTTCAGTAACAGTCAGAAACTAAGAATTTTATTTTATTTGTATTTTATTTGTAGACATATCCTTCTAGTAGGTTCTTACAGTAATTCCCTTAGAGTAATTCCCTTAGAGTAATTCCCTTATAGTACAGTCACATCATATGAAACATATACATATGGGAAAACACAAGCTTGAAAGACAGCAATCCTTTTTGTGCATAAAGATAATAAAAAATTTATGAGCACTTTCTGATAGTTCTGTTGTTTTTTTTATGGCTGTACTTTCCCTGTATATGGTCATATTTGTATACATTGTACTCACACTACTTTCCTTAGGGTCCAATCACATCAAGTGATACATATACATAGGGTAAATAGCAGCTTTGAAACAGAGCAATCATTTATTTGCATGAAACTAATCAGTTAAGTTATGAATTGTTTCTGCTACTACTTGTGCTTTTTTGCTAACTTCACTTTCCCTGTATATACCCATATTGGTATGTGTTCTTGTGTCTTTGTGTTTTGTCTATAGTAATGCAATTATGTAATACATGGGTTTTATTAGCTACTTATTACATATTTCGCAGTACACAAAGCTATTAAGAAAACAATTATCATTTCATTATTCAACATATTAACATTACGGATATCATACCTTCACCTTGTACGCTGCACACAATGTTATGTTTCTGTATGAGTAGCTTAGTATACTAGATAGAACCCCATAATAGGATGCTATTTATATCAATGCATCGTTCAATGCACTTATTAGGGTATATTTCTTGCAATGATTCTTGACACTTTTTTCGCAACATAATAAGAATCCCTTCTACACATACTTCATGAGAAGTACATACACATGTGATGTCATCAGTGATCTCATCAATGACATTTGTGATGTCATCTTTGATGTCCTGGGTGTTAGTCTTAGCAGTGCACAGTGGTGGCGCGAGTTATGGTTGCTTAGCTTACCATAACTGGCGAATTTCAAGGGTTTTTCGGTTTTACTTGGAACCATAACGTCCCTTTAACCAAGTTTTTTCACTGAATTTCAAAGGATTTTAGTAGCGCAACTTAACCATAACGTCCCTTTAACAAAGTTTTTTTCACTGAATTTCATAGGTTTTTAGTAGCGCAACTTAACAATAACGTCCCTTTAACAACGTTTTTTCACTGAATTTCATAGTTTTTTAGTAGCACAACTTAACAATAATGACTTTGACTTTATATACATGTCATATGGAACTGACTAGATCTCTTCTTATGAACGTGATGTCCGCAAACTTATTTAATGTTCGCGGATATGTTCGGAGAACAGTACCACTACCTAAAAACTGTGGGGTGGTGGGGTATGTTTGATTGTTATATCATAATATAGGAACATTTAACAAATTCAAAAAGCAGCACACAAACACATTATATATAGTAATACATAAGAAATGCAACCCATATATGTAACACACTAACCATTCATTTAAATACAATATGTTTTGAAATGGAATATACCACAAGAAGATAAATTGGCTTCCAATATAATTACCTCACAGACACAACAGAACTGAGAACAAGACCAGACCCACTGAATACATAGGACTTATCTTACCAGAAATAGTAAGTGTACTTCATTTTACTCATATATTTATAAACTTTCTGTATTAGATTAAAAAATAAATTATCTTTTTTTTTCCTCACAGAAATGTCTAGTACTCTGGAATGGCTAGAGGACAATTTCCCACATGAAGAAATGTCACAAGATAGTGAAACTAATGGTAAACACTTTATAATATAAACCATTTATTTATTATTTTTTATATACATTTAACATATATATTATTTTTTTGTACAGAGCATACCAGAATAGAAAAAACTTCAGAAAACCCTGTTATGGATAACAGTCTTCACAATATAGAAGAAAAAATGGATGTATTGTTGGCTAATTTTAATAATTTAAAAACTTTTGTAGAAAATCATTTCAAACCAAAAACCTCGTACCATTGCCCCACATGTACTTGTCCCTCCTCACCATATCCCAGTGAATTATCCCCAAACCCTCTCCATAATCCAAAACATTTTGATGAGCTTTCCATCCCTTCTTCACCTAATACCAATCATGTTGAAACCCCAAATTCTCCTGTTTTTGTTTCTGTTTCTGCCTCACCTTCTCTGTCATAAATTATTAATATATGTTAAATAAAGTTTCATTTTTATATTGTATTGTGAATAGTTTCCGTTTTTTTTTAAAAAACAATAAAAGTGTCCGCGGACAGTGCGAGTGTTCTGAAATGTTCGTACATAAACAAAAATGGAGGTGTCCTGAAGAACACCACACCTGTTCGTACTGTTCGCTAGCAGGTTGAAACTGTTCTAAGAACACACGTGGTGTCCTGAAATGTTCGTAAAGAAACAAAAATTAAAGTGTTCTAAAGAACACTATATCTGTCCGTAATGTTCGCTATCAACTTAAAACTGTCCTAAGAACACAATTGGTGTCCTGAAATGTTCGTAAATAAACGAAAATGATGTGTCCTGAACAACAGTACAACTGTTCGTAGTGTTCGCTAGCAACATGAAACTGTACTAAGAACACACGCGGTGTCCTGAATTGTTCGTAAACAAACAAAAATTAAAGTGTCCTAAAGAACACTATACCTGTCCAGTACTGTTCGCTAGCAAGTTCAAATTGTTCTAAGAACGCTATTGGTGTCCTGAAATGTTCGTACGTAAACGAAAATGGAGGTGTCCTGAAGAACACTATACCTGTTCGTAGTGTTCGCTACCCAATTGAAACTGTTCTAAGAACACAATTGGTGTCCTGAAATGTTCGTACATAAACTAAATTACACGTGTCCTGAAGAACACTATATCTGTCCTTACTGTTCGCTACCAAGTTTAAACTGTTCTAAGAACACACGCAGTGTCCTGAAATGTTCGTTTCATGTGTGACGCACTTTTAATTACTTCAGAACCCGAACAGTGTCCGTAGGACATCAATGCGCATGCGCTAACCAATCTCTGTGCACTTGGTGTCCTGCGGACAGGCGTTTCCTTCGCGGACTAGTTCGCAAACGGATCATATGACCGCGCCCACGCTCATCGTGTGTCCTGAAATGCGGACACTGTTCGTGTCCCCGAACAATTTAAAAGTACATTTTCAGTTAATCCATAATATTTTTCAATAAAATCTCACCATGGCACAAGTCCCACATAGCAATCTTGAGTTTCTATATACCTTTTGAAACTTTCCGATCCTTTTTTGTGTTCGATCTGTCCGCGGACAGTGCGCATGTCCGCGGACCGCGCACAAGCACCCCTATAAAAGACCACGCCCAAGAGCTTATTCCCATTGTGTTTCTGGCTATTCTTCAGAACACAGTGATTTTTGCTGCCACCTGCAGACTACACCATCATCGAGATGGCATCCTTGGCTGCTGAACTGCCACTTGGTGCTGCACCTGCTTCAGCACCAACCCCACCCCCTCCACCACCACCACCTCTCCAAGGGCCTGAAGAGGGGAACAGGAGTGATGATGCAGAGGAGGAAGAAGAGGATGATGAGAATGAGGTAGAGGAAATCCCTACTACCCGCACTAGGCGTGAGTCTTGGGTGTGGCGGTTATTTATCATTCATGGGAGTGGTCCTAAGGCTCGTGCGAACCGTGTTACCTGCAATGAGTGCAAAATGATACTCAGTCGCGGGAAGCACAGTAAGTACAGCTTTGGGACCACTACTATGAAGCGACACCTGAGGTCATTTCACTCTGGGGCTATTCGCAGGGTTGTACCTTGCGAAGAACGTAGCAGGTTAATTTCCTCTACTTCATCCTCTGTTTCTGATCCTGTCACCACAAGGACCACCTCAAGCTGCCTCACAGGCCATACAGAATGATGATGACCCTTACCTTTCGAGGGTCACAGTTGTATGTATGTACTGTGACACAGTACTCTGCAGGGGGGAGCGACTTTGGAGTGCTTTTGAGACTATCGTCTCAGAGCACGAGAAGACCTGCTCACTACCCAAATAAAACCCACTCTACATCTTCCTCTCTCAGCTCGCCCTTTCATATCCCTGTGGTTGGTGTCCCCCCCTTTACCCTCCTTTACCCTCCTCTCCTAGTGTGTCGTGTCTGAAAAACCAAAAAAAATACAAAATTACAAAAATCAAAAAAAATAAGGCTCTTCAGAGCCTCCTTTCCCAGTTAAAAAATAGAAGTGAAAATAAATGAAGCAGGGCTCTTTGTATTTTTTAGAAGTCAGCGGACAGTTCGCGAACATTAAAAAAATTGGGTTGCTACTCCATCACAAACATTGTAATTTTCTCTGGAAAGAAGTGGTGGCTCTGAAAAGAGCCTTTGGGTGGTGTTTGCAAGTCAAAAATTGTAAATGCTTAACATCTACTTCAAAATCGTTGTTGTATTTCCAAAAAAGGTTGCAATGCATTCTGTACATTTCTCAGAAAAATCTGATTGCCAGCATAAGTAAGATGGACTCCATCTCTGCGAAAAATGTATGTACTACAAAACATAATATTTTCATTGTGAAAAGAAGACATGCCAAAATCTCTTAGAAAGCCACAAACAGCCTTATTAACATTGCGCCTTGCTTTTTCCATTTGTGGACCAAATGAAGAAGAACGAAGCCACATTTGTCTCTGCGCAATCCATTAAAATATCACTTGAGAATTAGGAAACATGTCCATAACCTTCCTAAGTCCTTCTTTCATAGCAAATTGCAAAAGAATTCCAGTCACATGTCCTAAACTGTTCCCTCCACAATGAATTACAATTATGTCTGGATGTTGCTCTGTCTCCAAAGTAGCACAGAGAGGTAGCAAGTCCAACCACTTAATTCCACGTACTCCATGCCAGTGTACTTCCACATGTGGGAATCCAAGATCTACAGCTACTCCACAGCTTTCTGCATGCACCTTCAACCAATGTATCCACGAATCTCCTAAAATCCGTTTTCTGAAACACACAGCCATAGCTATCTTTTGTTCTCTCAGCAAAAAGAGTATCTGAGAAAATCTCTCCTGGCACAACACACCCACCAAACTTTCCTGACCAATCCCTTTCAGTGCTTATTCTCATTTGCATGACTTCTGAACCCAAAAATCCCCGGATGTAACTCCCGATGTCCGCGAACTACCGCCATGTCCGCGGACATATCGTAACATGAACAGCCCTTCTACCATTTCCACTACACTCTCTCTGCCATTCCCTCATTGGATGTACCTCAAAAATCACATGACCATGCACCAATCACATTCAAGACCTCTACATCTAACTGCATCATCATAGATCAGCACTGCAAATGTACTCTGAATCTCTCTGAGTACAAGTGTCATATCATTGGCAAGCAGCATCTACCAGGAATACTGTACAAGTCTTCAAGATTTCTACTTGCAGCTCCATGCATATCCATATGCATGAACACAAACTTCAGGTATGCATATTTTCTGTATAGTAGATGAACACATTTTCAAACAGACTTTTACCTTGTAAAATCTGTAAAATGAATTTACTGTACTTTTTTCAATTTCCTAAAATCAACTATCACTTATAAACCTTTATACTTTTTACTTTCTTTATACACACACACTCAAATCATGTTAAACTAACATTTTTTAAATGAAATATATAGACTACATATATTCAAACAAAATTGCATGCAAACACAATCTATGTTTAAACCTTTATAAAAATACTTATACAATTTCATATTTTTTGTTTTTATTTATTTATTTACTTAATTACTTTAAATTAGACATGACATTGAGGCGCTATTACCTAGAACAGTTTACTTACAGAAATAGTGGTATTCACTAATATATTATAAATTTCACAAGACATAGTAAAGATATTTTTTTTTTGCTACAGTTAGTCATTCAATACAATTTGTTCATTAAGAACATATCATATGTACTGAACTGGTGCAATGTATCTTATGTAAATAAATTAGTTTAATGGTTTTACAGAAGGCACTGAGGATTTCAATTAAAAAAATCAATATCTAAATTACAAACAGTGCTATATACAAACAAAGTTACTAATTTGAAGCTTTTACAATTGCAGTGAAGACCAGTTTCCTGAAAAGAAGCAGCCAAATTTGAAGAAGAAAGAAAAACTAAGAAGTTACCTGTTAATTTTAAAAAAAAAGTAAGTAAAATATCACCATAATATTTGTATTATTAATCAAATATACTATAACATTAATACGAGCTATTTCGGTTTCTAAAAATAGAGATTTTGTACCATTTTGTCCAAAAATTTCCATGTCTTAAACAGCGATTTACAGCCAGAATGGCCCACAAATTTCTATTTTTGGACACACAAATTACCCAACTGAACCACTACAATTTTCATATTATAGAACAAACAACTGTTTTAATTGTATACATTAGATTTACTATTTGTACTTTTCCACACCACTAGCTTACTTTTTTTTTGTCATCTGAACCCCAGTTTAGTAACACATAAATTCAAGAATACCTATGCCTACTAGTTTTAGTTCCCAATGCACAATCACACACCATTACATACATCTTTATCATTTTACTCAAACACTCATGCACACAGCACACATACATTCCAGAACACCCCAACCCATATCTTCTTTATTTTTTTCAACAGACCCTAAAGAATGCCTACCAAAAGTCAAGTCCGTAGAAAGCAACGCAAAAGTAGAGCAAATGAAAATAAAGGTGTCCAACTTAAGCATCCATCTCTAGCAGAATTTGTAAAAAAAGTTGAAACAAAACAGCTAATACAATCATTTAGTGAAACACAAGAAGTTTGAAGTACAACAACTTCGCTTCCTCTATCAAAATGTAAAACAAACCAAAAAATAATTAACAGAAAATCAGCTATCAGTACAGATAAAACTACTTCTTCAAATTTTAATATAGTGCAAAGTAAGCATACCAAGAAAAGTATTTTAGCCAAAATATACCATCACAAAGTCCTTCAAAATCTTATAAAAACAGGAGAGAAATCAGGTTCAAAGCTTAAAACCTATCGTAGGAAATTAATCTTAGAAGCATTGATGGACAGTGCAATTCTGCTCAAAAGAAATGTATTTATTTTACTGTTAAACAAAATGAAACCACTAACAAAACTAATAACTAAATTACAAAAAAGACTTCTAAATAAGCGAAATATCAACAGAAAGAAATTCTTAAGTATCAGCAGAGGTGAATGGAATCACACTACTAGCACAGAACCATATTTTAATGAAGAAGCGTACAAACAAAAGCAAACTAATACAATTGCCATAAATAGCAGTGGTCGAGGTTGTGAAAAAGTGAATAATACCATAATGGAACAAGAAGTACTTCTTACAAAAATATGCCCTGAAAACTTAGAATTACCCCTCCATTCAACTGAATCAGAACGTCTAGTGTACAAATGGCCATGCACGTCAATGTGTAACATTCCCAAACAATGTTTCAAATCTTTACGCCAATTCCTCAATAAATATGTAAAAAGCAAAGACAAAATCAAAATTAAATTACTGCAAAATATAGATACCTGTCCAGTGCGCAAGTACACAGGACTACAAGGACATTCATTGGCCTGCATTACAGGACCTACTTGTAAAACCACTTTCCATGATATCAAAAGGATATCAACACATCATTCAACTATAATAAATCTAGTCTATAAACTGTACTATGCTAAAAGTCCTGCTTTAGCACTAGCAGAGTTAAATAACATCCTTCTACATGGTACAGCAAAAGACCTACTTGAAGAAATTCACTATATCCAGAAAAAATATTTTGGAAGTGAAAGCCATTTACAGAATGAAATAGCTTTAAACCAATTAAGCAACAATTCTACACATGGCAACCTTTTGCTAAACACATACAAAAAAGAAATACTAAAATTTAAAAGTACATCAGCTGAAGTACCAAACCATGTATGTGTATGTTGCCGTAGATTTTTTTATAAAAGTAACACAAAAACTGTGGACCTATCATACAAAATAGAAGACAATGAAGATTTTAAATGGTTTCAATTAGCTCTCTACCTTGTAGCAGAAAACAAATATGAAATAACTGAGCCCTTAATACTTTGCAGTTATTGCACTACAAAACTTGACAACAACTCCTTCACGTTCTATCACAAATAATTTGGAATTATACCCAGTACCAAAACCTCTACAACAACTTAATTTATATGAGAGCATCATAATTCAAACAGTACACCCATTTCAAGCAATAATACGCCTTCAACCAAAAACAGCAAAATTACCTCCCTCTGAATTGGTAAAAGGCATTCGTGGAAAAGTAGTTTATTTACCATTAAATCTAAAAGAAAATGTGCATACTCTAGGAGTGCAACGTCCAATGCAGCAATCTTTAATTATATTAGTAAATGGAGTACCTACAAAAGACAAAAAAATATGGCAACAGCTGGTAGATTTATATAAAGTTAGACAAGCCTTCCAATATCTCAAAGAGAATAATGAATATTACAAAGAAATTAATATTGAAGAACACTTGAAAGATACAACTGAAATAATTCAAGAAACACAAGAAGCTGGTCAATTTGAGCTACAAGATCCTGCTACAATATCAAATACTTTAGACCATTATACAATTCATCCTTTGCACTGTAATGACACCGTACAAGATGTACTGGAAACTTACCAAATGCGTCAAACAAAAGGATCGCCAATCAGTATATGGGAAAAAGTATAAAAGCACATGCTTTTTCTCTACTCTTTCCTACTGGCAAAGGAGGAAGGTATGATGATAGACCTATTCAAATATCAGCTTCAGAATACCGCTCATTATGGATGTATTCTGAAGATCCCAGATTTAGACAAAATGTGGAATACATATTCCACCTACTCTTTGAAAGTGAACTAGCAACTTTATGTTACGGAGTTGCACACATATTAAAATCAGGATCACACTTTCAAAATATGACAGCTACACAATTATTAGAGAAAGTGCAACAAAAGGATGAGGTTTTACAATCAAATATTACAAATCTATTAGCAAATATGCGTGGTACTAAAGAGTACTGGTTTCGACGTCATGGAGATATACGTTGTATGATCAGAAACCTTGGCCCACCCACTTGGTTTGTTACATTAAGTTGTGCAGAATATGCATGGGAAGATTTACATTATTTCCTACGCATATCAAATAAAAACAAAACAAACATAGATATTCTAACACCTGGAGAACTTTGTTCTTTGGATCCTGTTAATGTTTCAAGATATTTTCACCATCGCTTCATTGCTATGCTACATTTTATTTGTAATAAAACTGTTCCTCCCCTTGGAGAAGTGCAACACTTCTTTTGGAGAAAAGAATACCAAGCCAGAGGAGCACCACATATCCACATGCTTTTATGGATTAAAGATGCTCCTAAATTTGGTCAAGACAGTGATGCCACTGTTTTACAGTTTATTGAAAAATATGTCACTTGTGAAATTCCATCAGAAGCCACAAATAGTGATCTTCATGCACAAATTTTACAATTTCAAAGACACAAATGTGGAAAATATTGTTGTCGCAAATACAAAAACAAAGGGAAATACTACACCAAATGCTGATTTGGTTTCCCTCGACCAGTTACAAATACAGGTCAAGTGAACAACCTCATGTCTTCAGTTAGACATAGTGTTAAAGGTAAGTCACCTAAAAATACATATTACATAAAAAGAAAAGAAGAAGAAAAATATATCAATGATTATAATGCAATCATTGCCCACTTATGGAATGCAAACATAGATGTGCAGTACATTGCAGACAATTCTACTGCAGTTGCACGATATGTCACAGCATACTTAACTAAAGCAGAAAAGACAGAGCTCCAAGACCTCTGGAATGACCTGTCATCAGATAAAACAGTATCTCAGAAATTATACAGCTTGGGCGTAAAAATGCTCACCCATAGAGAATGTGGATCTTATGAAGCATCTGATCATTTAACTGGTACTTCATTGTATGGTAAATCTGAAAATATAGTATGGCTAAGTCTTGGTCCAGCTAAATCTAGATAAAGAGTTCTAAAATCATATGAAGATATAGAAACAATAGCCAAATATGATCCCAACAGCCAAGACATTTTAAAAAACAATTTATTGGACACATACTACCCAAACAGAAGTAATACTTTGGAAAACATGTGTCTATACCAAATAGCCCAAAACTACACATACAAAAATAATATGAAACCTGATGAAAAAAAAGGTAAATATAGAGTGACAGACTGTGAAGGCAGCTTAGTTAAACTCACTAAACCAAATTTAATTAATCATATCAAATTGTCATTGAAGACTCCTCAACATAAAGAAGTATATTACATGTCCCTGCTACAACTCTTCAAACCATGAAGAAAAGAAAAACAATTACTAGATAACTATGACTCATATGAGGATGCTGTCAAAGCAAATGAAAGCACTATAACTGATGTAAACTTTACACAGTACAAAACAATGTTGCACAATGAACAGCAACATGAAGAACTCCAAGCCCAACTAGATAAGGATACTCCTGACAGTAGTCAACCTTCTGTAACAGGAAGCCAAGAACCACTGGGAGAACCACTAATAACAAATGAGGCAGAATTAGCTATGATAGAAGTAGAAAACACCATGTGTCAGTCTGAAGATAAGGAAGACTTAACTATACTACAATCAAAACTAAACAATGAGCAAAGTAGCATTTTTCAAGAAGTAACAAAACAAATTGCACATGGTGTAAAACATGAAAATAAAGAATGTTCCTGCCATAATTATAAACCTATACTACTGTACGTCAGTGGTGAAGCTGGTTCTGGCAAAACATTCCTAATCAAAATCATTAGTAAGTTCCTTCAACAATTGACAAACAACAAACTGTCAGCTGTTGTCACTGCCCCCACAGGTTTAGCTGCCTACAACATAGGTGGTGTTACATTACGCCGATTACTACTATTGCCAGTAGAACACCAGAACAAATTAGACAATTACAAACTTTCTGCAGAAGCTGCAATGGAATTACGCAGAGTATTGAAACAAATGAAAATGCTACTAATAGATGAAGTGAGCATGGTCTCCAACCTGATGTTAGCTTTGATTCACCTCAGATTTCAAGAAGTACTCAAAACAGACTATGAAGAGCTCTTTGCAAGAAAATACATTATTGTTTTTGGAGATCTGCTTCAATTAACACCAGTAAAAGGTGAACCTATTTTTAAAACATTAGGGCACAAACTCTGCCGTAAAACTGTTGGCAGCATTGGAAATGTCAACCTTTGGCAACATTTCCAATACAGAGAATTAACAGAAAACATGCGCCAAACGGCAAATCTAACTTATGCCAACATTTTAAAAAGTTTGAGAGTTGGTATACTTTCTAAAGAAGCAGAAGCAACATTGAAAACCCGGCACATTAATGCACTTTATGGCGATAATGCATGTGCTACAGATGTTATGGAACAATTAGCCCACAAAAATGTCAATTGTATGGCCTTAATGCCAACTCTTGCAAGCTGACTCAAATTCAATGAAATAATGTTAAGTAAAGAAATGCAACCAATAATGGAAATTAGCGCCACAGACAAACTAGATGTACATGGTATGACACTTCCCATGTGTGACCAAGCCACAACAAGACTAAATAATTTAGAAAAATCAATCTCAAACACAGCAGGCTTAGAAAAGATGTTAAAATTATCCTTAAATTGCAGAGTAATGCTTAAACGTAACCTTGACGTGGACCAAGGACTAGTTAATGGAGCACTGGGTGCAGTTGTTGGCTTTCAAACATACCCACGTGACAACAAAATTCAGTTTGTCAATATACTCTTTGACAAACTTTCAGAAGTAAAACGGATAGGACGCTCAACAGCTAGATTCCTTCTCTTCAAAGATATGTATGTACGCAGAGAACAATTTTCTCTAACTCTTGCATACGCAGTCACGATTCATAAATCACAAGGTCTTACCCTAGACAAAGCAATGATAGATATTGGTAACACAGTCTTTAAAGAAGGCATGAGCTACGTAGCACTATCACGCTTACGTACACTTGACGGTCTATTTCTAATCAACTTTGATGCAAGTAAAGTAAACGCTGATATTCCTTGCATTTTAGAATATAATAGACTTCGCTCACTATACACTCCCCATCTAAACACATATTCTGTTCCACAAAAACTAAAACGTTGTAAAAGAAAACTAAATCAAACAGAAATGCAACAGGACGTCACTGCAAATCCTCCAAAGAGAGTAGAAGAAACTAATACTTCATCAAGTACCACAAACAAAAAAGAATCAATTAGAGAAAGTAAACCAGGTACTTCTTTAAAGAAGGAAGACAAACTCCAAAAAAAGGCAGTTAGATACAGAACTACCTGGACCATTTAAATTCTCAAATATAGTTGGTGTAAGTTGCTATGCAAATGTAGCAATGAATATTCTATTTCAATTACCACCAATTGTTGACAACATTTACTTACACAGTACAGACCCATTGTGTTTGCAAATGTTAGTACTTCACAGAAATGCAGCAAACAATCCTGACAACACATATAGGGCCTCATTAGGACCCAGGCGGTAAGGGGTTTACGGCGGCGTAAACAGCGCCGACCCTTACCGCCTGATTCCGAGGTCCCTTAGCGCCATGGAGGATTTAACACCTGCTTTTAGCAGGTGTTAAAATCCATGGCGCTAAGGGACCTTGTTGTTAATTACGCGACCGTAATTTACGGTGGCGTAATTAACGCCTTCCCCACTCCCATTATGCCCTATGGGGCAAAAATGGGAATGGGGAAGGTTAAATGGGGATTGGGGACTTACCGCCCCGCCAACCTCGGAATGGGGCGGTAAGTCCGCCAAACACCATGGCGTAAACGTAGTTTACGCCATGGTGGTAAAGGTACGACCCAGGCGGTAACTTACCGCCTGGGTCGTAATGAGGCCCATAGTGTTTTTGGAATAAGACGACAATTGGACTACTGTGCTGGAATGGTGAAATTCACTATAAACTCACAGGAAGATCCACAAGAATTTCTAATGTACTTACTACAAGTACTGGAAAACAAAAACATACCTATAAATGAAATCTTTCAGATTTCATACATGTGGAAACATACATGCACTCTCTGCAACAATGTGACACAAGAAGAAATCCCCAATGAACGCTTCATATATATATCAATACCAAATTGTGAATCCATTCCATTTCAGCAACTTTACAAAATGCAAACCATGGTAGATTATGCTCTACCTGCAATTCAGATAATCGCTCCACGTTAGTAATACAAACACATAGTAAATACGTAATACTAATGCTTCTACGTTACAATGCAGATGGTACCAAAAACAACTGCAAGCTGACTGGATTCACACATGGTCAAATATCACTTGGTAAGAAAACCTTCACAACAATAGGTATAATCTACCACGCAGGAGCCACAACCAATTCAGGGCACTACACTGCATATATAAAAAAGAAATGTGGATGGTTTGAATGTAATGATAGTACCATTACTCTAAAGCAGAGATTACCAGCAAATCTTACAAACGCTTATTTGATGTTCTTAAAACCAAAATTTGATAAATAAACTGTATTTAAACCTTTAAGTAAATTTGTGTTAAAAAAATATAAACTGTTAGAATACTCCAAAAGCTATCTAACTGCTCAAAGATTCTACAACAACTAATCAGATAAATGAATACCACTAAATTAGACCAAAAAATACACAGTTAGAATACGCCAATTGGTATCTAACTGTCCCAAAATTATAAATGTGTGTTAAAATAATATAAACTGTTAGAATACTCCAAAAGCTATCTAACAGCTCAAAGATTCTACAACAACTAATCGGATAAATGAATACCACTAAATTAGGCCAAAAAATACACAGTTAGAATACGCCAATTGGTATCTAACTGTCCCAAAATTTAACAATATCCAAATAGATAAATCAAAACCACTAAAATATATTAAAAAAATAGACAGTTAGAATACACCAATTGGTATCTAACTGCTCCAAAATTTTATAATATCAAAACAAATGAAAAATCTGTTACTGCTCCAAAAAAAATACAACAAAGCAAAGTATGAAGCATTAGCCAGAAACAACAAGTGAACACTGAAAACAAACAAACAAATAAACTGTAGCATAACAGAAAAAGGTTTTTTTTTTAATCCAACATGGATTTTTTTTTCTCCCACAGACCCAATGATTTTAGCAACAAATACAGAAACTGAGCAAATTGCACAGTACTCTGATTTGTACTCTACTAAATATGAGGGTCGAAAAAAAATAAAAGTATATTGCTTATACAATGTAATAAGTCATTACAAAATACTAATGCTAACATGCTATTTTCTTTTATCACAGAAATGAAGAAGAAAAACATGGACTCCCATTACTAGACCAAACAGTAAGTATACAATAATAAGGACAACCATAGCAGCATATCACATCCATAGTATCTAATACCTTTGTTCCTTATACATTTGTTTTTCACCCAAAGTTATAAGCAAATATGAATGTGATATGCTGCGGTGGTTGTTGCCAGGGCATAGAGTCTTGGGTGCATGGCCAAATGACCATGCCAAATGGCCATGCACCTAAGACTCTATGCCCTGGCAACAACCACCGCAGCATATCACATCCATAGAGTCAAACATTTCAACTATGATCTATGGGAAACTTTTAATGTCCGCGAACAATGTGAGTGTTCTTAGAACACTTTGAACTTGCCAGCGAACAATACGGACACCGTTTTCAGGACACCCCCTACGAACATTTCAGAACAACGCGATAGTTCTTAGAACACTTTCAACTTAACAACGAACAATACGGACAGCGTCCTAAGGACACCCCCTACGAACATTCCAGGACACCGGGAGTGTTCTCAAAAACGTCTTCAGAACACCCCCATTTTGTTTATTTGCGAACATTTCAGGACACCGTGGGTGTTCTTAGAACACATTCAACTTGACAGAGAACAATACGGACAGCGTCCTCAGGACACCCCCTACGAACACTCCCCCGACACCACGAGTGTTCTTAGAAGCGTCCTCAGAACACCACCATCTTGTTTATTTGCGAACATTTCAGGACACCGCGAGTGTTCTTAGGACACATTGAACTTGACAGAGAAAAATACGGACAGCGTCCTCAGGACACCCCCTACGAACATTCCAGGACACCGGGAGTGTTCTTAGAAGCTTCTACAGAACACCACCATCTTCTTTATTTGCGAACATTTCAGGACACCGCGAGTGTTCTTAGGACACATTCAACTTGACAGAGAACAATACGGACAGCGTCCTCAGGACACCCCCTACGAACACTCCCCGGACACCGCAAGTGTTCTTAGAAGCGTCTTCAGAACACCACCATCTTGTTTATTTGCAAACATTTCAGGACACCGCGAGTGTTCTTAGGACACATTCAACTTGACAGAGAACAATACGGACAGCGTCCTCAGGACACCCCCTACGAACACTCCCCGGACACCGCGAGTGTTCTTAGAAGTGTCTTCAGAACACCCCCATTTTGTTTATTTGCGAACATTTCAGGACACCACGGGTGTTCTTAGAACACATTCAACTTGACAGAGAACAATACGGACAGCGTCCTCAGGACACCCCCCCTACGAACATTCCAGGACACAGGGAGTGTTCTTAGAAGCGTCTTCAGAACACCACCATCTTGTTTATTTGTGAACATTTCAGGACACCGCGAGTGTTCTTAGGACACATTCAACTTGACAGAGAACAATACGGACAGCGTCCTCAGGACACCCCCTACGAACACTCCCCGGACACCGCGAGTGTTCTTAGAAGCGTCTTCAGAACACCCCCATTTTGTTTATTTGCGAACATTTAAGGACACCGCAAGTGTTCTTAGGACACATTCAACTTGACATAGAACAATACGGACAGCGTCCTCAGGACACCCCCTACGAACACACCCTGGACACCGCGAGTGTTCTTAGAAGCGTCTTCAGAACACCCCCATTTTGTTTATTTGCGAACATTTCAGGACACCGCGGGCGTTCTTAGAACACATTCATCTTGACAGAGAACAATACGGACAGCGTCCTCAGGACACCCCCTACGAACACTCCCCGGACACCGCGAGTGTTCTTAGAAGCGTCTTCAGAACACCCCCATTTTGTTTATTTGCGAACATTTCAGGACACCGCGGGTGTTCTTAGAACACATTCATCTTGACAGAGAACAATACGGACAGCATCCTCAGGACACCCCCTACAAACACTCCCCGGACACCGCGAGTGTTCTTAGAACAGTTTCACTTTGCTTGCGAACAAAGAGGACACATATTGAGTCCTTAGAACACCCCCTAGTCAGTTTATTTAGAACATTTCAGAACACCCGTGATGTCCGAAAACAAATCGAACACAAAAAGAACATCTAACACATAAAAAATACAACTTTCATCCTATCTCATACACTCCCACCCTCCCCAAACACTCCTACACACCAACACACTCTACAAAATACACATTTTGAACAAAGTTTCACCGCGCTGTCCGCGGACGTCCGCGAATCCAAGATGGCGGGCGCTACCGAAAAATCTGATGCGCTTCACGCTCCACGCCGTCCAATCAGCGAACACGTTGCATGTCCGCGAACATCACGCAAGACGATTGGCCAATCAGGACACTGTCCGCAGAGCAAACAGGGAAGTGTGTCCGCGAACCGAACACAGATATCACTAGTTTTTTTTTACCTACTTTTGGTCATTTTAAAAAAAACTACTGGATGGATTTTCACCAAATTTGCAAAAGCACGCTTTCGGGACCAAGCCGCTGCTCCTGGTCCAAATTTGGTGGAAATCCGTCCAGCGGTTTGGGCTGTAGGCGCGAGCAAAAATGTTTTCCCATTCAGTCTATGGGAAAAAAAAAAGTTTTGGGACCCACCCTATAACTTTGCCCCCCCTGGACGAATCCTCACCAAACCTTGCAAAAAAATTCAGAGTGACCCAAATACTTTTTTTGCAAAGTTTGGTGAGGATCCGTCCAGGGAGAGTGAAGTTATAAGCCACCCAAAAAGTGCTCTTCCTATGGAAACAGCAACTTAACCATAACTACATGACCACTACCGTGGCCATGTAATATATATATATATATATATATATATATATATATATATATAGGGGAACCCCTTTGCCTTAAGGGGCACTCCAGTATGTTGCATATATAACAAAATGCAAATATCATTCCAAATATGCTTTGCTTAAAAATGAAGAAGAATCAAAACAACAGACGAGGCAAAGTGCCATACTTCATGGAAAGGAAAAACAATTATAATGCTCGAATCTGGGGCTCGGCAGATGCTTAGTTTTTCCATTTCATCAACATGGCCATTCCAACACATGGTGCATTTTCTTGGAAATGCCTGCAACTGAAACATTGCTCAATTATGACCAATGCAAACAGTGAGACATCATTTGCTTCATCCCACGTAAAGATGTAGTGATTGGCACACCATGTTTAATTAAAAACGTTTTCTTATAAAGCGTTTGCTACACCACCTTCGCTGTTTTGTAGCAGGTGTTACTACTAAAGAGTGCAGAAGCACTTAATTTAATTCCTGCAGAAGGATCAAAGGCCGAGTGGATACTGCCAGGATTTGAACTTGTACAACAGAAAATCAACAGAAAATCCCCTTGTTGGGGTAGTCCAACAGTTCATTTAAGTTAACAAAGGTAATCTTCAATATCGCCAAAGACAGACATAACAGGTAATGGTTCCCATGAAATAATGTCAGAAACATATGCTTGTAAGTCAAACTGTTTTCTTATTTTCATTCAATGTGACTAGATCCAATTAAAACCATCAAAATATTCACATAGATCGAATATTATGTATTGTATCAACCTACACAATAAAGTGATTAGTGTCACAATGTCAGGATCCAAGGTAGCACGCTTAACAATTCTGGTGGCGTGCTGGTGCCACATCTGCCAAACCCAGGGAAACAATTCTCACCCAGCCCCGCTCCTTCTTATGTAAGGAACCCGCTTCCCATTGCACGGTTCCCCAATTACGCCACATGGTTGCATTCTGGTGGTGCAGGTCTGGTGGGGGTCTCGCAGGGCACGCAGCAGCTTTGGAGTAAGCATGCAAAATTGACACACAAACATGAATGCAGATTTATTGAACAGAAAACATTTTATACATACAGGCTGAGAAAGACTTTTAGTCCATTATCACCGTGGGAGGGGGGGCTGTTCAATCAGGATGCTCGGAACGCGGGCTGTATTCTTTAGTTCCATGCAGCGCAGCTGTCAGCGTAGGCCATTTTCCTGCTGATGACAGCAACAGTCATGAACATGGAAAATTAACTTGCTGACAGCAGCACTGGGAGGCGCCGGGCCGCACAAGATTGGTACGTTTATTTAAATTTCTTTAAAAAAACAAAACACCATTACCACCCATGTAGGTAACTACACAGTGCTAATGGCGATATGCACCTCGGCGGTATGCCAACCTTTTCGGTAATGGCACCGCCACACTTGGGCGCTTAACTTGGGCAGCCGGTCGCTACCTACAGGGTCAGGCTGCCGCCTCGGAGCATTTTGCCTCAATATCTTAACAAAACATCTATTCAAAAAGGTAATCCAGAAAAAATGCTAAGGAATAACATTATTTTTATTTTAATAATTTTATTTTATTTTGAGAATTTGATCCAGCAAACATATGGCCCAGAGGAATACACGTCGTGGATAGAATAAAACCATAAAATACAGCCATGAGGTAAAAGCTACTTCAAACATAATATAAAATACATTACATATAGAACAACCTATTTGTGTTCAATATCTAATGAAAACTATTTTGGAAAGAAGCACGTTTTCAAATCCTTGTGAAAAGCAAAGTGAGTTTGGGCTTGTAAAGAAAGTCTGCCAGAGAGATCAATAATCTTGGAATGGCTTATGAAAAGGCCTGTTGAAGAGTAAAAGCCTTCTTGGCATATGGGTATCGAAATGTTCAATAACCTTGCTCATAGTCTCTCTCGAACCACCTGTCTGTAGTTTTACTACTGAGTATGAGGGCTGTTGTAGAGAGAATGCAGCACAGCTTTAATCGAGTCCTACATTCAAATGGGAGCCAGTGCAAGGAGGAAGGAATGGCACAGATGTTAAGAATTGTTCTTGCTACCACCATTAGTAGAGCAGCAGGGTGGAATGTTGAAGTTTGAGCTCTCAACGCACATTTTGTTTTGTGAAGTTTGAGTGTTTTTACACATATGGTCCCACATTGAAAATGCACTCTTAAGGCAGATCCCCAGAGATCGTGCAGATGGTACTAAGAGTGGGGATGTACTATTCTTGTCCAAAATAGTCATTCAGGAATAAAGAGTAGGTACACACTTAAAAAAGGGAAATTTGGTATTGTCCAAGTCACATTTTAAATTGCCAGTTAGCATAGAGGACTCAAATAACTCAAGGCAACACTTAGGGCATTTGACATCCTTTCTGAGGATACCTTGAGATATAGCCACTTACCAAGGAAACTGTGTAATTGGCATGTTGGTGGATGGCAACTATGACAGAATTCCATTTGTGAGGGTACAATAACCAGAGCTTTTTTGATTTTTAATGTAAAACGATGTGTGTAGATCTGTCTCTGACAGTGAGGTCTGCCAATTAGACCCCTCTTACACAATACTCCATGCCAAATAATAAAGTGCAAGCATGTGGCTCTCCTGGGCCTGACTACTGATACCTCACACCAGCTCCCTTCTAGTTTGGCAGCAAAGCAGCTACAAAGTGGCATGTGCATTCCTGCCAACAGACGTATAGAGTACAAACCCCAGCAGCGAGGGTCTGCCTTTAATCATGGGTAGCCCTGATCCCAAATCCTATAACTGTGTGCTCCCAGAACCTGGTGGCAGATTAAACTCTAAATATAAGCCATGTCTGGCGTTTGACATGGTGGTCACCGGGAATCCACAATTACAGTAGCCAAAATATTTTGGTGTCATATTATTGTGAACTTGGTTACTAGGGTTTCACTGGCAGGACCTTGCATGTATCAGTGTCTGGGACCAGGGATTCACCTAATACATACATTTGGGCACAGCCCAGAATACCCACCTACTGATCTCTTTTGGAAGGCTCATCACCACCATCAGAAAACAGAAAGTCTCCCCAGGGGTTAGCTGCGAACCACCACTTCAAAGACAAGACCTGTCAGGACATTGGAGAGCTCACACCTTGGTGGTAATTAATAGAGGCACTTTGATGCAGGAAAACAGGAGACAGGGCAGAGTAGAGTAGACCAGGAGAAGGCTTTCCAGCAAGAGAGGAAATCCCATAATCTTGGGAATTCTTAGGGCTCCCAAACTTCCTGTGCCCTCTTCTCACTTCATGGTGACAAAGCAATCTGGAAATTACATCACCATGCATAAAACTCTGAAACAGCTGCCAGGATTGGAACTCTTGTAGAATTGCTAAAAGGGAACCAATCTGTTGTAGATCATTTCCTGATTAAGGGGGTGCGACTAGCCCCAGTTGAACTATGTCTGGACTACCGAAAAAGAAGGCTTACACCTAGAACTTTGTTGGGGTACAGTTTGTTTCAAAGTTATCTTTCATATAGATGAAAACAAAGACATACAAGAAAAGGGCAAGCCTTCTGACTCATTCATCTCAGAGAATCATTTGGGGTGACCTGATGGCCTGACAAGGCTGTCTGCAAGCTGAGACCACTGGTACCCAGAAGCCGGTCCAACATGGGTGGAAGCCCTTGTAAATGCTCCCAGAAACCCTTCCTGGTTGAAGAGTACAGATCAAGATCGTGCATTTTCCCAGGAGAACCAGGTCAGGATCCCCCAGCAATCAGAAGTCAGGGAACAGCTCTGGACCTTATCTTTCAGCTTTGATCAATTTCTGAGCCGTTACAACCATTCAGACACTTTCGGGGGAAGTATCCAAGGTTTTCAACTATCACCTGTCAAGGGGAGCCAATCCCAAAAGTGAATCATTTTGATTATCTCGGGGTGAGATTTTCTGTAAATTTTGGTCCAGAGGCACATGTCGAGAAGCAGTCGCAAAGATTTAAGCAGGCCATTGGGGTGTAATCAGAGCTCTGGGCCCGTTTGAAGCAAAGCCGATAGAATTTGTGCTGGATGTTCACCATGGCAAAGCCGCTTCTGTGGCAAGATATGGTATGGAGTTTTGGGGCTTTGGTAAGCTGGAGCCCATTCAAGTGGGTGAGAACATTTCTTTAAAGAGCATTTTGGGGCTGCCTGGGTCTACCCCCAATTTTGCAGTTCATCAAGAGTTTGGCTGCGGTTTTTTGGGTGATCTGGCCGCAACCTTTCCCGACAGCCGTTGGCTCAGGATTTGGGGGAACACTAAAGCTTTTGTGACCCAGGAATTAATGAGCTACTTGGTGTCCAGAGACCTCCATTCAAAAACCCAGTGGTTCAGATATGTGAAAACGAGGTTGGCCAAAGCGGGAATAGATTATCATTTTCATAGGCCAACTTTGCTGTCTCTAATGGTTTCAAAGTCTGCGAGAAAGAGAGTGCTCCAGTCTCTCTTGGTCAGTAGAGTGTCTCTTCAAAAATATCTGAGCCGGGCTAATCAGCCGTCCCAGCGATTTCCTGTCTCAAAGGCCCCTTTTAACTGTATACAACTGAGAACCGTGACGTCGGTTTGATCTAAAAGGAGGGTGGATCAGTCATGTCTAAAGAACACCTAGCTCATTTATTTTTGTTTTGTCCTACCTTCTCACTGATCAGGGATTAAACACTGTAGCCCGTTTTGCAGGGCTGGAGTTTCCAATCTGTATTATCTGTTACAGGCAGATTCGGTTCAGGTGGGATGGGTTGTGTTGACCTTTGTAAAGCATACCTTATCATTAAGAGAACTCCTATTGAATTGTGACTGTTCATGATTTCACAGTTTTGTTCGGAAGCTTTTAGGAGGAATTTATTTGTTTAATGTTTTATGGATATTATGATGTAATTTGTTATGTTTTTAAGGTATGCTATGTCCTACTGAAATAAACTTATTTGAAATGTAAATGTAAATGAGACACTTTCCAAGCCTCAGTGAGCACACGCAGGTACCTTTGACATTCATCACTTTTAATATGATATAGGGCAGCCAAGCCACTAATTTGAACCCATCACCTGCCTGCACTATGGCCATTTTCAAGTAGATCACCACTGAAGTATAGCATCACATCATTGGATGTCTTTGCACCGGCTCGACTGATTTGAGATACCGAATCGACGCATTGGGCCTCATTATAAGTTTGCCGGTCCAATAACAATGGTACCGGTAAGCTTGCCGGTACCGTTGTTACCGGACTGGCAAACTACGACTTCTTCTCGCTGGTGCCTTCGCGCCCGCCACCCGGCACTCGCGAGCAGAGCATGTTGGATGCACCACCACCATTCTGAATGGTGCCGGTGCATCCGACCTCCCCATTCCCATTGAGCCCTAAGGGACTTAAGTAGGAATGGAGAGCATTTTTTTTCCGACGCCCGCAAATGGGCAATTACCGGGTCTGGCAGGGCCGTTATGACCGGGTAATTGCCCATTCGTGGGTGCCGGAAAAATATTATACCGGCGGCAGCCGTGCCTGTTATACCAGCACGGCTAGCGCCGGTATTGTAATGACCCCCATTGCCTTCCTGTTCTTCACCAAATTCGAACAAAACACCACTACAGGATAACACCACATCTCTGGACCGTCTGGAGCCAATTCAACTTTTTCAACAACCATAATCCATTGGGATCAATTGACCCAAAACTTCTCAATCCCAACTCAACCCATTAAAAGCACCTAGAAGCCTGGCTCGATACTGTCGAGCCCCAAGAACACGCATTAACTTTATTTGAAATAGTTCTGTCCCCAATGATGAGTTAAAGGGCCCTATCGACTAGTCAGACCCCACTAACTACCTCGTTTAAAGAGAGATATTGCTGCTGAAAATAGTTTTTGAGCACCCGTTTTCAAACCCAGAGTTCCCCCTTTTGATAGTCTGCGTATTCTGTGTTTTCAATTGCAAAGGTTGGTTATAGTTTTTGATTAGTGTTTGTATTTTTAGTTTAATCAGAGTATCCCATTTGTATACAACCTGGGTTGGACATTCTTTTGTTTTGGTACAACAATACTGTTGTTGTTTGGTCTGCCTTAGTGCTGGCTCGCATCTTTCCTGAAGAGTATAGCATGCTCTCTGCCCATACCACCTTAAAGAAGCAACAGAGATACACCTATCAGACTTTGCTTGTTTCATTTTTATAACCGAGATCATTGCTGATTTAGTAGGGACTGAGTCAAAGTTGTATCCATTACTCATCCCTATATTCATGCAGAGCAATATTAATTTTGTCACACCGACACACACTAGCCGGCTTGTTTTGTAATGTGGCAAAATGCTGATACTGGTGAACTTGGTTCCCCAGGAGACAACGTGGTTTTTCCATTTGTTTTGAAGTCTCTTACCATGTAATGGTGAAAGCAGAACTAAGTAATTGAGGTCTAAAGAATTGAATATTTTATATATGTTTGAATTATTTTAGAATTAACATTATATTGCTGTATAGAGAGTGGAATGTATTTGGAATTCGTCTGGATGTCATTTATTTGGACTGGCCTCTAATAAATTTGATAGCCATGAAGAAGGCTGTATCAGTTTAAGGACTCACCACTGCAGCCAAAACCGTTTGACATTTTCCTAAACAAAACAAGAAATGTTTTTTTATTCATAACTGTCTATTCATTTCAACCAATTGAGGAAATATGAAAGGTAAATTAATTGACTGTTATATAGCATAGAATGACACTTTATTGTTTTTGTATGTTGTTTTTGTGATTAGATATATGTGAATGCAGCGAAGTGAAAATGTCTTTGTTCATCAAATTGAAATGTACCTAACGGCCCATGGAAGAATTGCCGTTTTTACTGGCGATTGAATATATCGCCCATAATGAGCTGAAATAGATACCTAGAAACAATATACAATTGACCTTGTGACATTCAGTACCCTCTAACACAAGGTTTTGAACTGTGTCCTGAAGAAAGCCTTACATACACGGCAAACCAATATAAGAACATGGATAAGTCGCTGTGGAATTAAAACATTAAGGCTGGAAACAAATTTGCTTACATCGACACAAGGAAAATGGGGATTGTTTAGTGCAAATATTAATAGGCTAATTCAAAGTCACCCATGTGCTACTAACATCACTTTTTGTTACAATGTATCATGTGAATGAACACAAAGATCCAAACTATTGATTAATTGTCTCTTTTTATGTTTTATGTTTGATGAGATTTGCAAATGTGACCGAATGGTCGGTTTTATTACAAAATATAATAAATATATGAGATATTTTTGTTAAAAGTGAGTTTCATCTCTTTATATTTGCTAAATGATTGATGGTTTGGGATTACATGGACATGTTTTGAGATCCAGTTTTGTAACCTCTGGTGAGGATATCGAGCGGTAGCTTGTTGGTATTTCCCCTTTGTTTCTCTGTGTACTTAGTCCTTCGCCAACAAGCTCCTAGAAAAAAAGAGGATCTATGCTATAATAGCGTGCTTATTGTTTTTTCATATATTTTTGTGAACAGTTTGAGGTGCAAAATTAATTTAAGAATCTGTGTTAATAGTGTCTTTAAAAGTGTCAAAAACGTTTAACTATATTGAACACTGAGAAAAAATCAGCTGATGGATCAATGTGTGCTATGGCCAATTTGAGTCCAATAGCATTTATTGGTGCACTTGATGGGAGGCTCAACACCGACTTGCAGCAATTGGCCCCACATAAATTGACTTATTTTTGCCTTATATGCGACTTGCGGAACAATGCTTTCCACTGTGCGCTTTCAAAGGAAACGTTTCTGCATTTTATGTTAAAAACGAGTTAATCAAAAAAAGTGGGTAAAGGACAGGCCCTAATAGTCATATATATTAACTTGATTCAATGTAGCTCCCTCCAGGTGCCTTCTAAATTAAGCCAGTTTATATCAAAACTCCCATAAATAAGACGTGTCCTGTGAATGGTCAAGCAATCGAATTTGCCATTATGGTATCCAGGGGTGCTCTAAACCCCCATAGGTAAATGTATTAAATTCATCACCAAACAGAACACGAACACCAGAAGACAGGGCACGTGCAGACGTGAAGTGAAATCATCCGCTGCAATTAGGAAAGGACCAGAAAACAAGCCTTCTCTGCCTACGCTCCAAAACGATGGACCCTCTTCCCCGTCAGCCTCCATGCTCCTACAATTCAGATAAGAACTCAAGACCCACCTCTTCAAGAAGTCTCTCCTCCTCAACACCTAGGCCATCATGGCACCCCCTGCACCACCTGACTGGCTAGACACCGCCCACCCCTCTCCTGCCTGCCACACTGTACAGCTGTACCCCTCCTCTGTGCCCCTCTGTATCCTACCCCTGCTGTGCATCTGTGTTGTTGCATACCACTGTAATACGCTCCATTGTGTATCTGTATTGCATACATCGGTAAAGCGCTCTGTTGCTTCTCGAAGATAGGTCTGTGATCAATAAATACAATAATAATAATAATAATAATAATAATAATAATAATAATAATAATAATAATAATAATAATATTAATAACAACACATCATATAGAAAGTATGCTATTTGAAGACAAGGTCCAAAGCCAGGTCATTGTGGATGTAAATGCGGCAAGATAGAGATGGAAATGAATAGCGTGAGTGCAGCCTTGCTTAAGTACTTTATGTTTCTTGTGAGTTGTCTAATGCTCCAATTGTGTGCATGAAATGAGCTTTGACTCAGATGAACTCGCTGCAGTCAGCATTACAGGCTGACTTGAAGTCTACAGAAGTGCAAGACATATTAATTATCGTAATAGGTGCTTTACTAAATAGTGTATGAGAATAAATAAAAAATGGTTAAGAAATGGTTAAAAAATGCATATGCCCCCCTCCAACCCCTTATTCAGTGTAATGGCTTCTCTTTCTGCCACCAATTCTTCAAAAGATGCCAACAAAGTATTTTCTAATTAGTTCCCCACCAAATGAAGAAATGACATGGATCAAAATGGATTGTGAAAAATCATGCCTGTCCATCCTTTAAATTACTTCACTATAAGTAGGGCAGTGTCTCTGATGGAAGTAAACCTAATTACATTTTCCCCAAAGCCATCGCTTATGCCTATAAAATGTCAAACTAAGAGCATATAAACCAACATAGGCAATTTGGACTTACTGGTGTCTGGTTAGATCCCTCTGGCAAAGCGCCATAAATTGCCTAAATGGTGCCACCTGCACCCACAGCCGTGTGATGGTGACACTGCCATTTTCAAAGACACAAGCATGTTCTCATGCCTTTACTAAAAATGCTTAGAAAATAAAGCCAATGGCCTCTCCACTTGGAATAAGCATTCCTAGCTACACCAGGGGCTCTACTGGTTTGAAATACATTCTGATAAACAATAGACATGTGTGGGTTTCAGTTTGGTCGTTCGCATATCTGTGCAATGGGAGTAAACACATATATTTCCGTCATTTAAAATTGCTTTAGCAAAGGCACACACAAAAAAACGCAGGACTCCCCCAAGCGTTTAACTAGTTGCCTTTAAGGACATAAATCACAACAATTAGAGAAAAGATTAATCGATAACAAGGTCTCCTGAAGTAATGTATTACTAAGGACCTGATTCACAGAAGGGTTTTATAATGGCGCAATCCCATAGGAAAACGCTCTGTGAATCAGACCCTTAATGTCTGCAGATATAGAATGCAATTAAGGTCCCTCGCACATCTCCCGAACACACAATGTTCCAATAATATAACTTTGAAGCTATTAAACAAATTGTTGAGCCATTTGATAACAGGTCCCTTCTACCCAGTCACCCCCCTCCATTAGAGCAGCTGTTAGTCTCACCCGCTTCTTAACACCAGTGATCTGTTAAAAGGGCCCATGTGCTTAGGCCACTTCAGTGTTGATGGGATGGGAGCACAATTACAAAAAGTGTTGTTTTCTTGCAACAAATATTCTGCTGGACTTCTGAACTTTCAGATGTACTAAGTCGATTTACCCTAAACCTGCAGCTGCTTGGGTTTTTCAGTCATTTCTGTGTGTTGCACCAAAACTGAGAAAGGATGTAGAGCTGCCTGCAGTTTTGCACATTTACAGGCCGATTCATGGAATAATTAGCGCGGCGCAAGTGGCCAAAAACGTGCGAATCGCAGTGGAATAGCGAAAGTCGCAGTGCAAGTGCGAAAATCGCACGAAAAGCAGCGCACGTCGATTCATGGAAGGCCGTGCGCGAGAAAACCAGCGGATGTGCGATAAAAAAGTGCACGGCGCACGTTGGCGCACAGGCCATCTAACAGCGTGCGCCAGGTCACAGCGAAAATCGCACAGGCCACAGCGAAATTCGCACATAGCGCGGCGCACGCAACAAAAGTAGGCGTAACACGGGCGTAACACTCGGAATGGGGAACAACTTGCCAAAACGTGGGCGTCACGGGGGAAGTACAGGGCACAAGTGCGCGGAACGCCCACACGCTCGCCTACAACACGTATTCATGGAATAGAATAGGGGAAAAAAGCGCACGCTCAAACCAGCGCACAGGCACAAACACGACCGCCACAAGAAAGCAGGCGGTAGCGTCTCTGCGGCTGTAAGAAATGTGCGCCAAAAGGTGCGCCAACAAATAGCACCTATATACTGCCATGATGAATGTCCCATACTGTGGCCCTCCAGGAAAAATGACGTGCAAAGGGGTACCCACAAACACGGACACCCGCTGACAAAAAATACGTGTGCGTGTATACCGGGGTGCGCGGGAAGTCTCACACGCGATTTCAGCAGGGTACGTGCATCACAGGGGTTCGCGTGAAGTTATTCACGCGATCGGGCCTGGGGGAGCGGGCTACGTGTATTTCAGGGGTTCGCGTGAAGTTTCTCACGCGATCGGGCCTGGGGGAGCGTGCTACGTGTATTTCAGGGGTTCGCGTGAAGTTTCATGCGATCGGGCCTGGGGGAGCGTGCTACGTGTATTTCAGGGGTTCGCGTGAAGTTTCACATGCGATCGGGCCTGGGGGAGCGGGCTACGTGTATTACAGGGGTTCGAGTGAAGTTCCTCACGCGATCGGGCCTGGGGTAGCGGGCTACGTGTATTACAGGGGTTCGCGTGAAGTTCCTCACGCGATCGGGCCTGTGGGAGCGGGCTACGTGTATTCCAGGGGTGCGCGGGAAGTTCCACACGCGAATAGCCTGGGCGCGTGTATTTGAGGGGTGCGCGGGAAGTTCCACACGCGAATAGCCTGGGCGCGTGTATTTCAGGGGTGCGCGGGGAGTTCCACACGCGAATAGCCTGGGCGCGTGTATTTGAGGGGTGCGCGGGAAGTTCCACACGCGAATAGCCTGGGCGCGTGTATTTGAGGGGTGCGCGGGAAGTTCCACACGCGAATAGCCTGGGCGCGTGTATTTCAGGGGTGCGCGGGAAGTTCCACACGCGAATAGCCTGGGCGCGTGTATTTCAGGGGTGCGCGGGGAGTTCCACACGCGAATAGCCTGGGCGCGTGTATTTGAGGGGTGCGCGGGAAGTTCCACACGCGAATAGCCTGGGCGCGTGTATTTGAGGGGTGCGCGGGAAGTTCCACACGCGTATAGCCTGGGCGCGTGTATTTGAGGGGTGCGCGGGAAGTTCCACACGCGAATAGCCTGGGCGAGTGTATTTCAGGGGTGCGCGGGGAGTTCCACACGCGAATAGCCTGGGCGCGTGTATTTCAGGGGTGCGCGGGAAGTTCCACACGCGAATAGCCTGGGCGCGTGTATTTCAGGGGTGCGCGGGAAGTTTTACACGCGATTTCTGCACGGTACGTGTATTTCAGGGGTGCCGGGGAGTCCCCCATGTGATTTGACAGTGTGGGTCCTCCCAGGTGTACCCTGTACACCCTCCACGGCCCCTGCAGGCAGCCCACACCACAGGGGACTACCCTGCATCCCTGGTCATGTCCCGCAGGCAGCCCACCCAACAAGGGCATGCCCCCCCAGCAAAGGCACATGTCTCCTTGAACTAATGAACACCAACTCATGTCCCCTTGCACCCCCACCCCCCAGCACTGTGGGGCACCTGCCAGCAGGCCCCCACCCATGTCCAACTCATGTCCCCCACCACCCCCACCCCCCAGCACTGTGGGGCACCTGCCAGCAGGCCCCCACCCATGTCCAACTCAAGTCTCCCACCACCCCCACCCCCCAGCCACCAGGGTCACCCTCCACCAGGCCCCCACTCATGTCACCCACCACCCCCACCCCCCACCCACCAGGGTCACCCTCCACCAGGCCCCCACCCATGTCTCCCACCACCCCCACCCCCCAGCCACCAGGGTCACCCTCCACCAGGCCCCCACTCATGTCTCCCACCACCCCCACACCCCAGCAGTGCAGGGGCACCCTCCACCAGGCCCCCACTCATGTCTCCCACCACCCCCACACCCCAGCAGTGCAGGGGCAGCCTCCACCAGGCCCCCACTCATGTCCCCCACCACCCCCACCCCCCAGCACTGTGGGGCACCTGCCAGCAGGCCCCCACCCATGTCCAACTCAAGTCTCCCACCACCCCCACCCCCCAGCCACCAGGGTCACCCTCCACCAGGCCCCCACTCATGTCACCCACCACCCCCACCCCCCAGCCACCAGGGTCACCCTCCACCAGGCCCCCACCCATGTCTCCCACCACCCCCACCCCCCAGCCACCAGGGTCACCCTCCACCAGGCCCCCACTCATGTCTCCCACCACCCCCACACCCCAGCAGTGCAGGGGCACCCTCCACCAGGCCCCCACTCATGTCTCCCACCACCCCCACACCCCAGCAGTGCAGGGGCAGCCTCCACCAGGCCCCCACTCATGTCACCCACCACCCCCACCCCCCAGCCACCAGGGGCACCCTCCACCAGACCCCCACTCATGTCTCCCACCACCCCCACACCCCAGCAGTGCAGGGGCACCCTCCACCAGGCCCCCACTCATGTCTCCCACCACCCCGACCCCCCAGCCACCAGGGGCACCCTCCACCAGGCCCCCACTCATGTCTCCCACCACCCCCACACCCCAGCAGTGCAGGGGCACCCTCCACCAGGCCCCCACTCATGTCTCCCACCACCCCCACCCCCCAGCCACCAGGGGCACCCTCCACCAGGCCCCCACTCATGTCACCCACCACCCCCACCCCCCAGCAGTGCAGGGGCACCCTCCACCAGGCCCCCACTCATGTCTCCCACCACCCCCACACCCCAGCAGTGCAGGGGCACCCTCCACCAGGCCCCCACTCATGTCTCCCACCACCCCCACACCCCAGCCACCAGGGGCACCCTCCACCAGGCCCCCACTCATGTCTCCCACCACCCCCACACCCCAGCAGTGCAGGGGCAGCCTCCACCAGGCCCCCACTCATGTCTCCCACCACCCCCACACCCCAGCAGTGCAGGGGCACCCTCCACCAGGCCCCCACTCATGTCTCCCACCACCCCCACACCCCAGCCACCAGGGGCACCCTCCACCAGGCCCCCACTCATGTCTCCCACCACCCCCACACCCCAGCAGTGCAGGGGCACCCTCCACCAGGCCCCCACTCATGTCTCCCACCACCCCCACCCCCCAACCACCAGGGGCACCCTCCACCAGGCCCCCACTCATGTCTCCCACCACCCCCACACCCCAGCAGTGCAGGGGCACCCTCCACCAGGCCCCCACTCATGTCTCCCACCACCCCCACACCCCAGCCACCAGGGGCACCCTCCACCAGGCCCCCACTCATGTCTCCCACCACCCCCACACCCCAGCAGTGCAGGGGCACCCTCCACCAGGCCCCCACTCATGTCTCCCACCACCCCCACCCCCCAGCCACCAGGGGCACCCTCCACCAGGCCCCCACTCATGTCACCCACCACCCCCACCCCCCAGCAGTGCAGGGGCACCCTCCACCAGGCCCCCACTCATGTCTCCCACCACCCCCACACCCCAGCAGTGCAGGGGCACCCTCCACCAGGCCCCCACTCATGTCTCCCACCACCCCCACACCCCAGCAGTGCAGGGGCACCCTCCACCAGGCCCCCACTCATGTCTCCCACCACCCCCACATCCCAGCAGTGCAGGGGCAGCCTCCACCAGGCCCCCACTCATGTCACCCACCACCCCCACCCCCCAGCCACCAGGGGCACCCTCCACCAGGCCCCCACTCATGTCTCCCACCACCCCCACACCCCAGCCACCAGGGGCACCCTCCACCAGACCCCCACTCATGTCTCCCACCACCCCCACACCCCAGCAGTGCAGGGGCACCCTCCACCAGGCCCCCACTCATGTCTCCCACCACCCCCACACCCCAGCAGTGCAGGGGCACCCTCCACCAGGCCCCCACTCATGTCTCCCACCACCCCCACACCCCAGCAGTGCAGGGGCAGCCTCCACCAGGCCCCCACTCTTGTCTCCCACCACCCCCACACCCCAGCAGTGCAGGGGCAGCCTCCACCAGGCCCCCACTCATGTCACCCACCACCCCCACCCCCCAGCCACCAGGGGCACCCTCCACCAGGCCCCCACTCATGTCTCCCACCACCCCCACACCCCAGCCACCAGGGGCACCCTCCACCAGGCCCCCACTCATGTCTCCCACCACCCCCACACCCCAGCAGTGCAGGGGCACCCTCCACCAGGCCCCCACTCATGTCTCCCACCACCCCCACCCCCCAGCAGTGCAGGGGCAGCCTCCACCAGGCACCCACACATGTCCCCCTGCCCCCAGGTCCTGACGATACTCAATCATGGCAGTAATGGGCAGCATACCCAGCACAAACACCCAGGCAAGGATTGCATCCACCCACATAGTGAATGCAATTACATGATACAACCCCAATGGCAAGTCTGTAAATGAACACATGTCCGTCACACACACATACACAATGGGTGCAAGTCAATGTCAAAACCCATATCATGACATGTAACAAACCAATGAGAAAATAACACAAGTGTAAGAAAATATAAAAAATGTATTAAATACCAAAAATAAGTGAACTTTTCAAACATACAACGATGTGGCTAAGTAAATAAATGGTCCATGTCCGAGAACAAAAGTGATAAACAAAAAAACAAAGGAATAAAAAATTAAAATGAATTTGTCCAAAGCAATATCATGTCATAGGAAATTAATGAAAAACCATTACGTCATGGTGAAAACAATAAGAAATTAAAAAAATGTATCTCCCAAAAAAACAAACTATATACAGGAATGTTCCAGGGTCCATGAGCCCAACACCAAAAATGAAACCTACCACTAACTAATGTAAAATATATGTACAAAAAAGTGGCCATTGTCCGAGCGGTCCAAAATAATAAAAATAAATAAAGGAAACCTAGCACTAACTAACTAAATAACTATATACAAAGGCAGCGGGCAAGTCCTGCGGCTCACTTGGTGATGTTGCTGGCCAGGGCATCATCGAACTCCATGTCGATGTCCTGGAGGCGGGACTCTGTCCTGGCCCCGAGGTCTCGCAGGGACAACCCCATGTCCACCTCAAACTCCCTGCGAGCTTCCTCGAGGCACTCAGCCCGCCTCAATGCCCGACGCATGGAGAACTCCGCCCTGACCATGGCGAGCCGCTCCTCTTCCGCCCGCTGCCGCTCCGCACCTATCCGCTGGCCAAACTCCTCCCACACGGAACACACCACCATCCCAGGGTTGCCCTGCCCTCCGGCCGATGCCTGCCCCTCTGATCTTGATGGCCCCGAGCCATGATGCCTCCCACGTCGAGCCCGCTGCTGCCTCCGACGCCACTGCCTCTGCCAGCACGACGGCATCCAGGCTGATGGAAACCACCGACGCCGTCGTGCACGTGCCCTGCCCGATGATGCCGTCACATCTTCCATCTGCTGGGGTCCACTTGCTGTGTTGTCCACCCCTGCTGGACCTCCGACTCCCAACTGTGGCAGGGATGGGATCCCCACCGAGCTAGCTGCATTGGTCGGGGCAGGTCCACAGGGGGCCCTGGTGGCATCTGGCCCGGAAGACGGCAAGGAGAACGACCGGTGGATAGCCTGCACAGAGGAGGAGAGGGCCGTCAGATTGGCCAACACATGCAGGAAACCCCCGAACATGGCCGATCCCAATTGGGCCACGTCGGCACGGTGCACTTCGTGATGACGTGCGTGCTCCTCCCGGGAAGCACGCACGTCATCACGAATCACAGCCGTGCGCATCGCGACCCCAATCAGGACCTTCTCCACGCGGCCAGGGGTTACCACGTCCGCAGGTGGAGGGGAGTCAGGTGACATGGACATCCCCTCTACCTGCGGACGGGCCTGGGACGGGGCATCCCTGCTGGTGCATGGTGGTGCACTCACAGGGTCAGGGACAGTGACATGCACAGGCCCCTCCACGGTGACCTGTGCTGCCTCCTGCCCCTGGCCCTGGACTGCACCACTTGCACCAGCAGGGATGCTCCCACCAGGCCCCATGTGTGCACCAGTGTCGGCCTCCTCCTCCTCTGTGCAAACCACCAACCTGGATGGCTCCTCACCGTCTCCCGCCGTAGCAGGCCCCTGTGGGGGCTCACCCACCCCTTCCGCTGCAGCCGTGGGGGCATCCCCGCCGCCTTGCTCCACAGCGCCGTCTCCGCCCTCTTCTTCACTAGCCGCTGCGTAGAGGGAGACAAAGGACACAAGCATCAGGCTACTGTACAATGGTCCCCTAGACAGGAAGCAATAGCAGATGAGCACCACTGTCAAAGTACACTTCCATCATGTCCCTCCACAACACATGGGTCAGTCCAGGCAAAACACACACAGTAACAAGCATGGTGCATGCCATGGACATTTCCATGCATGTCCAATGGACTCTAGAAACATTCAATGATATGTAACTCACATGCATCATGGCTCATGCATATCACATGCACACACTTCACCTCAGTCACATCCATCTGGCCCCAAACACACCGAACACAGGCGAAACAAGGGTAAGTTGGGTGCGTCACTGAATCTGTGCATTGTCACACACATGTGTCATGCATCCATGGCATGCACAAGTCACAGACACGCAGGTCAGGCACACAGACATGGCTACCATATATGTACCTGGCATCAGCACCCATCCTTCACCCCCATCCATGTCCAGGTACAGAGACTGGCATGCTCTCATGTCCAAAATCTGCATAGGGCTCCCCATGCCGCATTTCAACACATGCAACAACCATGTGGGTCACACATCACTGGTCGCACATGCATTACCATGATGTCCCTGCACACATACATGCATACATGGCCCATGGCACACATACAGGCAAGTATCATAGAACCAGCACACCGCAACATGCCCTGTCTCACACAGTAATGCTTGGACACATACCGCTCAACTCCAGACGGGCCTCCCTCTCAAGGACCTGGGCGTGGAGCGCTGGGCGTACGCGTTCCAGGACCCTCTTCTGGATGGAACTCATGCGGCCCCGGCCCCCCTCCACGAGGCGCCGGGCCTTCACAAGGGTCCTGGAACTCAAGTCCTCCCAGCGCTTCTTGATCTTCTGGACATTGCGGGTTGCCACCCCCTCCGCGTTGATGGCAACCACACAGTCGGCCCAGATCCTCTCCCGTCCTTCCTTGCTGGCGCGGGACGATCCAAAGAGGGCATCATACTGCCCCAGGACATGCTCCACCAGGACACCAACTTCGGTGGCAGTGAAGCTGGTGCCCCTCTGCCCCTCTGGCCTGGGGTTGCCACTGGTGCCAGATGTGGAAGTGCCCGACATGGCAACCCCAGAGGCAGGTGTGGGTGGGCAACTGGGTCCTGGGGCTGGGCTGTGGAGCGATGTAATCCCAGTTGGGAGTCTTCAGTTCCAGCAGGGGTGGACACAGCAACTGGACCCCTGCAGATGGCTGATGTGCAGGCACCAAATGGCAGGGCACGGTGGCAGCAGGCAGGCAGGCAGGCAGGCAGCAGCAGATAGCACGTGGGAGGCTGCTTGGGGCACTGGGGGGCAGTAACTCGGCCTTCTGGGCAGGAGCGTGGTGTTCCGTGTGTTTTCGGGTGGCCAGCTTGATACGGAGTGATTTGGCACGTGAAAATCCTGCACGTCAGCGTGAAATCCGAGGAAAGGCCCTTAGCGCGTAAGCGCGTCAGCACGCATACGCGATTCTATTGGACCAGAGTCCCTCAGCGCGTAAGCGTGTCTGACGTGACCCGCACGGGCGTTCCCCACTCAGCACGTGATGACGGAACACACGTGGAAATACTGCACGTCAGAGTGTCATCGCGTGATTGGCCTATGTACGTGTATTTCATTGCGTGTAATTGGACAAAAGTGCGCGTACACGCGATTGGCCTATGTACGTGTATTTAATGGGTGCGCGGCCACTTACACACGCAAGTACGTCAGCGAACCGGTATCCCGTGGTGCGTGTGAATTTCCACACGCTATTGGACTGGGAACTGGATTCCAGGGGTGCGCGGGTCACACGCTGTATCCCGTGGTGCGTGTGAATTTCCACACGCTATTGGACTGGGAACTGGATTCCAGGGGTGCGCGGGTCACACGCTGTATCCCGTGGTGCGTTTGAATTTCCACACGCTATTGGACTGGGAACTGGATTCCAGGGGTGCGCGGGTCACACGCTGTATCCCGTGGTGCGTGTGAATTTCCACACGCTATTGGACTGGGAACTGGATTCCAGGGGTGCGCGGGTCACACGCTCGCCTAGAACACGCGCAAAGCAAAAAATTGCGGACTTCAACAATAACAAGCTCAGACGCCAGGATGAACATACCGTTCCTAGCAGCAGTGGCAGTGGGCTACCAAAGGAGGAGGAGGAGGATAGTCAGGGCCAGAATATTCACACCCAGAACCAGCCTTTTCGGGATGCCTGATGACCAGGTGTATGGGAGGTACAGGTTTCCACCACACATCATACTGGACCTGGTGAGTGAGTGGGAGGATGACCTCACATCACCCACCCTGTGCTCCCAAGCACTCATCCCCCTGGAGAAGGTCCTCAATGTACTGCACTTCTTAGCCACTGGATCATTTCAGCGGACAAGTGCCATAGTGGGTGGGGTGTCACAGGCCACCCAGTCACGCTGCCTACACCAGGTCTTGAACATCATGACTGCACGCCCATCAGTCCGCAGGCACATATACCTGCCCAGAACACCTGCAGAAAGGCATGCTGCCGCCCTGGATTTTTACGCTGTGGCACGATTCCCCAAAGTGCTAGGTGCCATCGACTGCATCCATGTGGCTCTACGTCCCCCCAGGGCATCTGAGCACATCTATAGGAACCGCAAGCACTGGCATTCCATCAACGTGCAGGTAGCATGTAATGCCAAGGGAATCATCACCTCAGTATATGCCAACTATCCCGGCTCCACCCACGACAGCTTCATTTACCGAATGTCCACCCTAAGCCGGGACCTAGAAGCTGGGCGGCATGGCGATACATGGCTGCTTGGTGAGTATGTATGCCACTGCACATGCATGCATGTTGGATACTGAGCAAGGTCACAACCCCACCAATGATACCAATCACCACCTCCACAGGGGACAGTGCCTACCCTCTCAGCCCCCACATGATGACGCCAATTCGGAACCCCACCACGCCACCCCAGGTAAGATATAACACAGCCCACATTACAACCAGGGGCATAGTGGAGCGCACATTCGGAGTGCTAAAGTCACGCTTTCGCTCCCTTGACCGTTCTGGCGGGCAGCTGTTATACGCTCCCCCAGTAGTGTGCAGGATCATAGTGGCAGCATGTGTCCTGCACAACGTTGCAACACGCCGGGGCCTGGCCGTGGACATGGTGGTGGCCCCACATCCCCAACCACATGCACAGCCGCTGCGCATGGGAGGGGAAAGGGCACGGGGGGAGGCAGCCCGTACACAGCTAGTGGCTAATTACTTCACATAGAAATCACACCCCTGTGGAGTGCACACTGCCCTGGCACATTCCATCTGACAATCAATGATGACTCAACCTGACACTGATCCTGAATGTCTGGAGAATGAACCGGGAATACCATGTCAGCCTGAGATTGTTCACCTGGAAGTGTCACAATGTGTGCATCCCTACCCACACAGACACCACCAATGCAGTTTTGTGAAGTTACACATTGAAGCAGCTAAAATGAATACCCACTTGCAAAATGCAACAAGAGGACAGTGCCATGTCAGCCAACCCAACCCCAGCACCGCCACACGACACACCGTGCCATGTCATGCTAATTGCAGGTAAACAAAGTAATCCCCACAACATGACATCAGTCTCACTATGTGCAGTGGCACTATTAGAAACCTGCAACACCTGAAATGCTCACAGCAATGCCGGACCAACAACATACTTGAGCACGTAGTACCATTAACATGACATCACAAATGTTACATATTAGTAGTCTCACCACCTGGAAATGCCTGCACTCCCACCACTACCAACTGTGCAGTGTTGTCGCCATGTAGAGTTGTAGGTGCACTGCTGCCAACATGGTCCCCATCTCCAGATTAGAGGTCCTTGTGTGGACATGAGGAAGGGACCTGCAAATTGGGAGGTAGACACAGAAGAAGAGTTACACATCAATGCAACATGCAGTGTACAACACAACAGCAATATGCACTATGAATGTATACACAGTATTGACTACAGACTGGCCACACAGCTCATGGGAGTCCAACGTCACTGTGTAATTCACTGTCACTTGGGCACACCCTTTGCAAGCCCATGGAAACGGGAAGCAGGAGGGGTGTGTGTGACTCAAACCCAAGCATCTGAACCAAATACATTACAAGCCTGCTCAACAAGAGTCGTCCTGAGGTGAAGGAGCTCCTGCCTCAGGGCTTCCCTGTGGCCCTGGGACTCAATGGAGATGGCCTCCTGCAGAGTCGCCAGTGCCGCCCGCCTGTCCCTGTTGGACCCCAACATGTCCTCCCTGTGTGACTGGCAGATGGAGTCGGTTGCCTGCTCTAGTCGCTCCTTCAGCCTTTCTGGGGGGACAATGGAAGTGGCCACCCTATCCATGGCCTGAGCCATCATCTCGGATGATGCAGCCTGTTGGGTTGCCATACCGTAAATGGATTGCTCCCATGCGGTATTGCCGGGTGGCGTACGGCCACCACGTCGGCGGGCACCACACCTGTCTGGGGCAAGGCGAACTGCGCCTTGCTGTGCCGGCACTGCCTGAGGCTGCAGGACTGCATTCCCCCTCTGATCTGCTGGCCCAGGAACAGGATCAGATGTCGCGGAGTGTGACCCTGCATCCGTAACCACCGAAGGCGTAGCTGCCAACACTGACATCCCCATGGAGGGTTCTGACCCTGGTGCAGGTGGGTGAGACAGAACAGAATCCCTCCCTGGAACACTCACCTGCGACGGCACGTAGGTCTCATCCGAATCAACACCTGAGTACAACTCGGGGGAGGTGCAGCCAGAGACACCCCTTGAGAGCACGACCTGCAGCACTTGTGGGTTCTCCCCCACCACCACACCACGTCCCTCACTGGTGGTTGGTCGGCCCTCGGACCCCTCCTGGGTCTGCACCATCTCCACAACCCCAGCAGTATCAGGTGCGTCTTCCCCTGCAAAGACATGAAAACAAAGAAATGGAAACAGGCATTAGCACCATGGCACACATTGAGGGCTGAGAAGCAAGAGAACCAGTACTTGATTGACACATGTCCCACATGACTAAAACCCTCCCATGCATGCACCCTCACTGCGTATGAAGTCCAGGCAAATGGCACACACTGATGACACCAAGATGGAAGATGAACACATTTTCTGCATGCTGCCTGGCAGTGGCATCACACATTGGCCTGTGATTGGCAGGTGAAACACACATGCCATCACACAGATGGCATGTACCATTGCTATTGAGTGAAGATGGAGAGGAGGGCAGCACCTATTCATTCAGTCCAGTTCCCGCATGTAATAGCTTTTCTATTTCTAACAGGTCAGATTTTTCACCTGGAGCTGCCAGTCTGAAATGGTCCAATTGCACAGGGACATGTGTGTACAAATGATATCCAGGTAACAAAGTCACTCCACTTTACCATACCCATGTCAGACATGTGACTAGTGGACAGCGACATGCCTAGTGAAAGTGGTGGAATGCAAACAAACTGACTGAATGAACAGTGAAGAAGAAGCAAATATGTTGTGGCAAGGTGACACTTCAAGGGCAACTGGCGTGCAGTTGGGCTAGATGTCTACTGTTGGCAGAAGGGATACTGCTATGGCCAAATGCAGCTGCGCAGGAAGGATTGCAGCTGCGCAGGAAGGATTGCATGAAGCACATGGCTGACCCATACGACTCAGGCGCACACACTCTCACCTGGCACCCGAACAGAAGCCCTCACACACACACCATGCACATGGATGACACACACATGCATGTGCACTCACCGGACAATGCCTCGTAATCAGCCAGATCTCCCACGCCTTGGATCTGTTCCTCCGTGACGTAGGTCCCAGCGACTGACTCATGTGGAGTGAGTTCCATGTCTACTACTGGAGACCCACCTCCAGTCACTAGAGTTGCGGCATGACTTGAGGCCAGCTTACTCTTTGCCCTGCGCTTTAGGTCATTCCAGCGCTTATAGCAATCATTGGCTGTGCGCCTCACAATTCCAAGGGCACTTACGATGTCCGCAACGGTCTGCCAGTGTGCCTGGCGTTGTGCAGGTGTGGTCTTGGATCCTGCAACAATGACCATCTCGTTGTCATGTCCGGACACATACTCGACAAGTGCATTCAGTTCGTCATCCGTGAAGCTGGGCTTCCTGGACGGGCCGGACTGTGTAGCCGTGTCTGGGGCATCAGCCTGTGCCGGACGAGCACTCTTCCTCTTCCGCTTGGAAGGTGGTGGTGATCCTGAGTGTCCTGCGCCGCTCTGGACACTAGGGGCAGGAGCCCTGGTGGACTCTGTATCAGGAGTGTGGGATTGCACACTCAGCATGGGAGTTGGTGCAGGCATTAGCTCTAGTGTGATGGTGTCAGGGGGAATGTCAGCAGCATGGACTAGGACCGACACTGTCCTGGATGGGTGTGTGGGGGCTGGGGTGGATGGAGCCGCAGCTGCCCCTGCAGCCTCTCCGCCCTGCCTACTTGGTGCAGCAGATGACCTTGCTGCCCCAGATCCACGTGGCATGATGGCATCAACGTGCACCAGCGCACGTGTCGTAGCCCTGCTGACCTGGAAGTCAGCCATGGAGTCAGCCAGGTCTGGTGCCACAATGGGCTGGTCCAACAAGGGCTGAGCATGGATGGTGTACGCCACATCAGCCTCAATGGGAGGGGGGGGGGATTATGGGTGCCCGTGACTGGTCCTCCACACATGGGGGGACAGGCTCACCCTGCAAGTTACGACCACGTCCCCTACCGGATCCACCACGGCCACCACTTGTGGCTCTTCCACCTTTGCCACCCTTACGGAATCCTCGCCTCCCAGCCATGGCACTGATGTTAATGTGCGTATGGGAGTGGATGTAGACTATTGTCCTGGCCAATTGGGGGTCAAAGGGGTTGGGTACCAGATGGTAATTGTACCCTAGTGCTCTAGCAAGGCTGAATGTAACCCCTGGGGAAAGATGACGGGTCACGCAACGCACAGGAGGCCCAAAAAAGGGAGATGACGTGCACGCAACCCCTCCTAGACCACGTGTGCAGAAAGAAAAACCTGCACTACGCTGTGGCACCCAGAAACACAAGAATGAACGTATGCGTGTCACACGCAGCCTAGAATGACCTCTGAAGGGGTAGGCTACACACGGGGCTATCACAGATGTTAGATACGTGCGTGACTCACCGTCTGCCAGGTAAACAAGCGTGTAAAAGGAGCACGTTTGGTTGGCAACACCCCCGCCAAAAGAAGATTTGTCCGCTGTCTGAGGAGACAGGCCAACAGTAGAAGGGAACACTGTTTGAGGGAACATGCCCAGGTAAACCAGTAAAGGAGAATACAGAGAAAAAGCTGTCAGAGGTAACAGGGAATACGAACTAGAAACGCCGTGAAGTAAATCGCGTGTGAAACGACAAGAAGTACAGAATTCACCCACTCGCTCTCCACGAAAAGCACGTACAAGGAAAACGTGTTCTACACATACCTTTTATACAGGCCCACACGTCCAGCGTCACTTACGCGGCGTGTACGTGCTAGGGCCATTTCCACCTATTACATGCTTTGTCACTTCTGCGTGTAGGGCCATTTCCACCAATTACACGCTTTGTCACTTCTGCGTGTAGGGCCATTTCCACCAATCACACGCGATTACACTCTGACGTGCAGTCTTTCCACGTGTGCTCTGTCATCACGTGCTGTGTGGGAAACACCTGTGCGGGTCACGTCACAGACGCGCTTACGCGCTGAGGGCCTTTCCTCAGTTTTCACGCTGACGTGCAGGATTTTCACGTGCAAAATCACTCCGTACCAAGCTGGCCACGCGTACGCACACGGAATACCACGCTCCTGCCCGGAAGGCCGAACTACTGCCCCCCAGAGCCCGAGCACGCTCCCACCTGCTGCTGCCTGACTGCCTGCTGCCCCTGCACTGCTGGGGGGTGGGGATGATAGGGGACATGAGTGGGGGCCTGGTGGAGGCTGCCCCTGGTGGCTGGGGGTGGGGGTGGTGGGAGACATGAGTGGGGGCCTGGTGGAGGGTGCCCCTGGTGACTGGGGGGGTGGGGGTGGTGGGAGACATGAATGGGGGCCTGGTGGAGGGTGCCCCTGGTGACTGGGGGGGTGGGGGTGGTGGGAGACATGAGTGGGGGCCTGGTGGAGGGTGCCCCTGGTGACTGGGGGGGTGGGGGTGGTGGGAGACATGAGTGGGGGCCTGGTGGAGGGTGCCCCTGGTGACTGGGGGTTGGGGGTGATAGGGGACATGAGTGGGGGCCTGGTGGAGGCTGCCCCTGGTGGCTGGGGGTGGGGGTGGTGGGAGACATGAGTGGGGGCCTGGTGGAGGGTGCCCCTGGTGACTGGGGGGGTGGGGGTGGTGGGAGACATGAGTGGGGGCCTGGTGGAGGGTGCCCCTGGTGACTGGGGGGGTGGGGGTGGTGGGAGACATGGGTGGGGGCCTGGTGGATGGTGCCCCTGGTGACTGGGGGGGTGGGGGTGGTGGGAGACATGAGTGGGGGCCTGGTGGAGGGTGCCCCTGGTGACTGGGGGGGTGGGGGTGGTGGGAGACATGAGTGGGGGCCTGGTGGAGGGTGCCCCTGGTGACTGGGGGGGTGGGGGTGATAGGGGACATGAGTGGGGGACTGGTGGGGGCTGCCCCTGCACTGCTGGGGGGTGGGGGTGGTGGGAGACATGAGCAGGTGTGCAGGGTAGTCCCCTGTTTTGTGGGCTGCCTGCAGGGGCCGTGGAGGGTGTACAGGGAACACCTGTGAGGACCCACCCAGCCTAATCGCGTGTGTAACTTCCCACGCACCCCTGTAATACACGTACCAAGCCAAATCGCGTGTGAGAATTCCCGCGCACCCCTGAAATACACGTACCCTGCTGAAATCGCGTGTAAAACTTCCCGCGCACCCCTGAAATGCACGCGCCCAGGCTATTCGCGTGTGGAACTTCCCGCGCACCCCTGAAATACACGCGCCCAGGCTATTCGCGTGTGGAACTTCCCGCGCACCCCTGAAATACACGCGCCCAGGCTATTCGCGTGTGGAACTTCCCGCGCACCCCTGAAATACACGCGCCCAGGCTATTCGCGAGTGGAACTTCCCGCGCACCCCTGGAATACACGTAGCACGCTGGGAGACATGAGTGGGGGCCTGGTGGAGGGTGCCCCTGCACTGCTGGGGGGTGGGGGTGGGGTGGTATACATGGGTGGGGGCCTGGTGGAGGCTGCCCCTGGTGACTGGGGGGGTGGGGGTGGTGGGAGACATGGGTGGGGGCCTGGTGGAGGGTGCCCCTGGTGACTGGGGGGGTGGGGGTGGTGGGAGACATGAGTGGGGGCCTGGTGGAGGGTGCCCCTGGTGACTGGGGGGGTGGGGGTGGTGGGAGACATGGGTGGGGGCCTGGTGGAGGGTGCCCCTGGTGACTGGGGGGGTGGGGGTGGTGGGAGACATGAGTGGGGGCCTGGTGGAGGGTGCCGCTGGTGACTGGGGGGGTAGGGGTGATAGGGGACATGAGTGGGGGACTGGTGGGGGCTGCCCCTGCACTGCTGGGGGGTGGGGGTGGTGGGAGACATGAGTGGGGGCCTGGTGGAGGGTGCCCCTGGTGGCGGGGGGGTGGGGGTGATAGGGGACATGAGTGGGTGCCTGGTGGAGGCTGCCCCTGCACTGCTGGGGGGTGGGGGTGGTGGGAGACATGAGTGGGGGCCTGGTGGAGGGTGCCCCTGGTGGCGGGGGGGTGGGGGTGATAGGGGACATGAGTGGGTGCCTGGTGGAGGCTGCCCCTGCACTGCTGGGGGTGGGGGTGGTGGGAGACATGAGTGGGGGCCTGGTGGAGGGTGCCCCTGGTGACTGGGGGGGTGGGGGTGGTGGGAGACATGAGTGGGGGCCTGGTGGAGGGTGCCCCTGGTGACTGGGGGGGTGGGGGTGGTGGGAGACATGGGTGGGGGCCTGGTGGAGGGTGCCCCTGGTGACTGGGGGGGGTGGGGGTGGTGGGAGACATGAGTGGGGGCCTGGTGGAGGGTGCCCCTGGTGACTGGGGGGGTGGGGGTGGTGGGAGACATGGGTGGGGGCCTGGTGGAGGGTGCCCCTGGTGACTGGGGGGGTGGGGGTGGTGGGAGACATGAGTGGGGGCCTGGTGGAGGGTGCCCCTGGTGACTGGGGGGGTGGAGGTGGTGGGAGACATGAGTGGGGGCCTGGTGGAGGGTGCCCCTGGTGACTGGGGGGGTGGGGGTGATAGGGGACATGAGTGGGGGACTGGTGGGGGCTGCCCCTGCACTGCTGGGGGGTGGGGGTGGTGGGAGACATGAGCAGGTGTGCAGGGTAGTCCCCTGTTTTGTGGGCTGCCTGCAGGGGCCTGGTGGAGGGTGTACAGGGAACACCTGTGAGGACCCACCCAGCCTAATCGCGTGTGTAACTTCCCACGCACCCCTGTAATACACGTACCAAGCCAAATCGCGTGTGAGAATTCCCGCGCACCCCTGAAATACACGTACCCTGCTGAAATCGCGTGTAAAACTTCCCGCGCACCCCTGAAATGCATGCGCCCAGGCTATTCGCGTGTGGAACTTCCCGCGCACCCCTGAAATACACGCGCCCAGGCTATTCGCGTGTGGAACTTCCCGCGCACCCCTGAAATACACGCGCCCAGGCTATTCGCGTGTGGAACTTCCCGCGCACCCCTGAAATACACGCGCCCAGGCTATTCGCGTGTGGAACTTCCCGCGCACCCCTGAAATACACGCGCCCAGGCTATTCGCGAGTGGAACTTCCCGCGCACCCCTGGAATACACGTAGCACGCTGGGAGACATGAGTGGGGGCCTGGTGGAGGGTGCCCCTGCACTGCTGGGGGGTGGGGTGGTATACATGGGTGGGGGCCTGGTGGAGGCTGCCCCTGGTGACTGGGGGGGTGGGGGTGGTGGGAGACATGGGTGGGGGCCTGGTGGAGGGTGCCCCTGGTGACTGGGGGGGTGGGGGTGGTGGGAGACATGAGTGGGGGCCTGGTGGAGGGTGCCCCTGGTGACTGGGGGGGTGGGGGTGGTGGGAGACATGGGTGGGGGCCTGGTGGAGGGTGCCCCTGGTGACTGGGGGGGTGGGGGTGGTGGGAGACATGAGTGGGGGCCTGGTGGAGGGTGCCGCTGGTGACTGGGGGGGTGGGGGTGATAGGGGACATGAGTGGGGGACTGGTGGGGGCTGCCCCTGCACTGCTGGGGGGTGGGGGTGGTGGGAGACATGAGTGGGGGCCTGGTGGAGGGTGCCCCTGGTGGCGGGGGGGTGGGGGTGATAGGGGACATGAGTGGGTGCCTGGTGGAGGCTGCCCCTGCACTGCTGGGGGGTGGGGGTGGTGGGAGACATGAGTGGGGGCCTGGTGGAGGGTGCCCCTGGTGGCGGGGGGGTGGGGGTGATAGGGGACATGAGTGGGTGCCTGGTGGAGGCTGCCCCTGCACTGCTGGGGGTGGGGGTGGTGGGAGACATGAGTGGGGGCCTGGTGGAGGGTGCCCCTGGTGACTGGGGGGGTGGGGGTGGTGGGAGACATGAGTGGGGGCCTTGTGGAGGGTGCCCCTGGTGACTGGGGGGGTGGGGGTGGTGGGAGACATGGGTGGGGGCCTGGTGGAGGGTGCCCCTGGTGACTGGGGGGTGGGGGTGGTGGGAGACATGAGTGGGGGCCTGGTGGAGGGTGCCCCTGGTGACTGGGGGGGTGGAGGTGATAGGGGACATGAGTGGGGGCCTGGTGGGGGCCGCCCCTGCACTGCTGGGGGGTGGGGGTGGTGGGAGACATGAGCAGGTGTGCAGGGTAGTCCCCTGTTTTTTGGGCTGCCTGCAGGGGCCGTGGAGGGTGTACAGGGAACACCTGTGAGGACCCACCCAGCCTAATCGCGTGTGTAACTTCCCACGCACCCCTGTAATACATGTACCAAGCCAAATCGCGTGTGAGAATTCCCGCGCACCCCTGAAATACATGTACCCTGCTGAAATCGCGTGTAAAACTTCCCGCGCACCCCTGAAATGCATGCGCCCAGGCTATTCGCGTGTGGAACTTCCCGTGCACCCCTGAAATACACGCGCCCAGGCTATTCGCGTGTGGAACTTCCCGCGCACCCCTGAAATACACGCGCCCAGGCTATTCGCGTGTGGAACTTCCCGCGCACCCCTGAAATACACGCGCCCAGGCTATTCGCGAGTGGAACTTCCCGCGCACCCCTGGAATACACGTAGCACGCTGGGAGACATGAGTGGGGGCCTGGTGGAGGCTGCCCCTGCACTGCTGGGGGGTGGGGGTGATAGGGGACATGAGTGTGGGCCTGGTGGAGGATGCCCCTGCACTGCTGGGGGGTGGGGGTGGTGGGTGACATGGGTTGGGGCCTGTTGGCAGGTGCCCCACAGTGCTGGGGTGTGGGGGTGGTGGGAGACATGAGTCGGGCATGAGTGGGGGCCTGGTGGAGGCTGCCCCTGGTGGCTGGGGGGTGGGGGTGGTGGGAGACATGAGTGGGGGCCTGGTGGAGGCTGCCCCTGCACTGCTGGGGGGTGGGGGTGGTAGGAGACATGGGTGGGGGCCTGGTGGTGAGTGCCCCTGGTGGCTGGGGGGTGGGGGTGCAGAGGGACATGAGCAGGTGTGCAGGGTAGTCCCCTGTTTTGTGGGCTGCCTGCAGGGGCCGTGGAGGGTGTACAGGGAACACCTGTGAGGACCCACCCAGCCTAATCGCGTGTGATAATTCCCACGCACCCCTGTAATACACGTACCCAGCAAAATGGCGTGTGATAATTCCCACGCAACCCTGTAATTCACGTACCCTGCCAAATCGCGTGTGATAATTCCCGCGTACCCCTGTATTACACGTGCCCTGGCTAATCGCATGTAAGACTTCCCGCGTACCCCTGTAATACACGTTCCCTGGACAATCGCGTGTTGAACTTCCCGCGTACCCCTGTAATACACGTTCCCTGGACAATCGCGTGTTGAACTTCCCGCGTACCCCTGTAATACACGTTCCCTGGACTATCGCGTGTTGAACTTCCCGCGCACCCCTGAAATACACGTACCCTGGCACCCTGGCTAATCGCGTGTATGACTTCACGCGTACCCCTGATATGCACGTTACCCGCTTTGCGTTCCTTGTTTGGCAGCCCTGTAAACTGGTCCAGGGTTAGCGCAGCCCTTTGCGATGATTTAGCGATTTTGATGGCTTTTCCTTGCGCGAGGGCGTTCTTGGGGGCGTTACTGGCGCTGCTGCAGGGTCGCTGCGATACTCTGCGCCACGGCTGGTTTGGGAGCCTAAAATCCATGAATACGCTGTGCGCGGAAATCGGTTTTAGCGCACGTGCCTGGCGCAGACAATCGCACACGGACACTCTGCGCCAGCCGCTTGCGACACTTTTCTGCGAAATTCTATGAATTACCCTGTTAATCTGTACACCGCATTAGGCTGGTGTGTAGTACAATTTCAAAGTAACTGCAATCTAGCTAAAGTATTGTGATTTTTTGACCAGATTTTTACATGATGATTTTATGTAAATGTTACATTTTAGTGTTGTTGGTTGGTTGTTAATTTAATGCTCTATTGTATATTTTAAAGTATCTGTATTTCATATTTTTCATGTATACTTTTATGGAGATGTCCGCCGAAATAGTGTTTTATGACTGACCTAACCCACACAGGATTGGCTGTAGTTGGATCCCTAGGGTTAATGGCGCTGGATCTGACTGTTGTTACATAGTGTAGTGATGCCTGAGTGTAAATTCATGGAATCACTGTTCGAAACAATTAATATTGCATGCTGTTGGTTTTTATTGGTTATTGAGGGGCAATTGGTTGCCCAGTTCTTGCATGAGAGTATTGGTACATTTGCATGATGAGAAAAAGACATGTGTTTTGACCGGGGGTCTCTATCAAGGCAAATGATCGCTGTGAGTAGAGAACGTACTCCGAGGCCCTGCCGGGCACCTAAGAAGCTATCTAGCCACCCATACATGGGCCACTTTGTCCACTACTCCTTCACCTTGATAAAGAAGCACGGCTGTGTTATCCACTGTTGCCATTTGAAGCTCGGTAAAACAGTCACTTCGAACACTGGGTGCCTTGTTCCCAGCATACAAGCCTTAGACCCCCGGGGACCAGCAGCTAGATGGCATAGACTAGAGTAGCAGGAACAGAATAGAGGCACAGGAGAGATGCTATATACAAGATTCGAAGCAGACCAAAACACAAAATGAGCAGTACCCAGAAAACAACTGATATACAAAAGAGCTGCCCAATACTCTATCCAACATAAGATGAAGAGAAACCATAGCTTAAAACAAGTAAGCCTAATACATAGACAAAATACAGAACTGATCTACAAGATGGCACGAAGTAGCCACAGTACACAGCCTGGTAAATATGGAGAGACCATGGATTTCTTTTGGGGGTCGCCAGAGGAAGCAGCTGTGACTCTCCTGCGATCTCTGATACTGCCTCTCCAACCCCTAGTTCTCGAATTGCATAGACAGTGATAAACTGAAAGTAAAGGGGGCTCTGATGGTGGCCGTCTCTAAGTTTGGCCACTCCCACTCATAACAGGCCGGCAGAGTGTGCCTCCCCATCTCACTAATATGCAGGAGTTGGGCAGAGCGGGCTTGTGCAACTAAATCATCAACGAGGCAGTACATTGCATCAGCATGCATGCTGAAGCCTAATTATGAGGTATCCACCCTATTGGTTATTTCATTTCAGAAACTAAGGCACGTGTGCGGTACACTCAACAGAGAATTAAGGTGGGGAAAAGAAAAGACTTGATATTCCTGTCCAGCTGTTCTGTGCACATTAGGAGGCGCTACAGCCGTGGTTCCTGTTGCCTATCTTGGTGTCCAGGTGTCCTAGAACTGTGCTTTTATTGACAGTGATTTGTAGAGCAAGCAACATGAGACTGTAGAAGAGCAGGTATATGCATTTACCCTAGGTCCTGCCCCTTCAGTGCTGCCATACTGGAACATTAGAAGAAGAGCAGTAAATGGGGCCCTGTGTATTGTTCTTATACCGCGTCGAGTGTATTAGAGACATTATGCACTCAGACAGGCATACAGAATGTACGCTCACACTGAGAGCGTGGAAGAATGCTGCATGGAATGATGTCAGTATGCACCTAAGTACATTATAGAATCTGACAAGGGCAGAGTGATGTCATAAAGAGGATATATGAACCTATGCTGAAATGATATGAAAAATACTAAAGAGTGACAATGTAACTGAAGCAACAAGAGAAACATGTAAATAAAACTAAAGTAATCATGAATACAAAGACGATGAGTAATTTACTAGTCAATAACTGTAAATATGCAGTAATGCAAGGTAGAAAGGAAACATATAGAGACTTGCTACAGAGGAATATTGTAAGAGGATTCAATTCAACACTACAGCTAAGCCAATGCCTAGTCTGGGATACTGAATGGAAACTCTTATTGATATATCTTTTCGTCCAGTTCATGAGTTCTGGATGACTACCCCTATATAACACCCCTCTCTTGGAATCCCCCTGACCCCACTGAGCCAAGAAGTAGTTCTGTTTTGCAAGTTTAAACGGTTTATTTGATAATTTAAACAACATATATATATATATATCACACTTTATAATAAATTAATAATTGAATATCACACTTAATCTGAGCAGTAATCAATAATGGATAGTCCGGCACTAGCACACTTCTTTATAATCAATGATGAGTGGTTATAGGATGGACACGATAGCAACAATACTTTTATGGTTTCAAATGGAGGTAATGTGGAATGAAATGCAGTACAGAAAATAACTTGATAGGATTTCAGCAAAAGACAATGTAATCACTTTCTTGGACAATTCACCCCCCCCCCCCTTAATGCAATGTAAGGAGATGAATAGAATGGGACTCAGTTCTTAGGAATGCAATCAAATAGAGTTCAGTTCAATTCCCCCCCAGCAGCTTATACAACAGATAAGAGTTTTGAAACACAGACCCAAGTGCTTTGAATATGGTGACAATGCAGTGAGAAATATGCTGAAAATGCTTTTAATTCCCTTCAGGAGGTTCAGGGTGAGTGGTATCTAGTTAATATTAGTCCAGGCTTACTCTAGCAATGATTCAGGGATGGTTCTTAAGAGGCAAACGAAATTTAGTAGTTCATGCAAAAGCAGCTATCTTTTTACAAGTAAAGAAATCGGGCCAAATCGCAAATCGCGGCAAAATTCGCGGGTGCGAGAATCGTGATTACGGAGGAAGTATAAGGAGTAGGAAGTCGGTTCTATGCTCGTTGAAAAGCTGAGATTCTAAGCTTTCAGAGGAAAGTTAAACCAAGTTCCCAAACGGTTCCAGAGATACGGACGATTAAATAAAGGTCGTTTTTCGGATTTGAAATTTTAAAAGTTCAAAGCAACAGGTTACAGCTTGCAGCTAGAAAATGACAGGTGACAGCTTTGCAAATGACAGGTGACAGGAGGCAGTTCTGGTTAGATTAAAATAGCTTGCATTAGATTATTTTAACTAAGAGATTGGGTTCTGCACAGTTTTGGCGGATACTCACTCCTAATTTTTAGAAGGACCGGGCCTCGTCACGATCTGGTCAGCGGGTTTTCTTCACTCGCCACGGCCGGTCTCTGCACACAGCGTCTGGGTCAGCTCTACTCTGCTGGTCTGGGTCTCTGGTTCTGATCAGGTCTGTGGGTCCGGATACAGCGGTCTCCGGTTCAGCTGGTCTCTCTCAGGATACAACACTGCTTTCTGGCAAATGACAAGAGTTCTTGCAAAGAATTCAAACAGCTCGCCTGGCTGTGAATAGTTGCAATGATTTAAGGCCTGCTGAAGAGGGATTTAGCTTGTAGTTGACCTCTCTGCTACAAATTCTGAAGTAAAGTCTTGGTCTCTGAAGGTGGATAGATTGAAGTCTCTGTGTTGGCTCTCTGGAGGTTGATGGAGGTAAAGTATGGATTTTCCCGGCAGAGCGTCCCGCAGCAGATGGAATAGAATGTCCTCTCGAGCTTCCAGTGGCTCTTTTTATGTCTTTTGAAAGTGGGTGTGTGTGCAGCATCACTAGCCAGCCCCTCTTTCAACTTGTCATTGGCCCAATTCTCCCCTCTCCCATGATTGGGGAAGGAACTGTGAGTCAGAGTGATGCTGTAGGTTTTATGGGTCAGAGGATCCTCCCCTGGTCAGTTTGCCCACAAATCTATATTTGATCAAAATACACATTTCTCAAATACATAGTGGTTTGTCATTGCATGTACATATTACCTATCACATGAGGTAGTCTCTGTCCCAAATCTGCTCTTCCTGAGGGCTTGCATTCAGAAACGGCAACATTTTCGATTTTAGTAGGTTATGCAACCTTGGTTCTTCATTAAAAATTATACACATATACACGGCATGTCCATACATACTCCAGTAAATTCCCATGTCTCTAGCTTAAACACAGAGTCTGTAGTATCCATAAATAGCGGGGTTTTGCCCCAGAACATCACACAAATTCCCAACGCGTCTTAAAATGTGCACAGAAAAATCACAAGAATTATGGTATCATTTAAATAAATATGACAAGTCCGCACCATGAGTTATACATCTTTCTTAGAATCATATTCTGGCCAACAGGGGTGTGTCTTTTCAGGTCACATGGTGTAGAAACCAGTTTATCCAGTTTCTGCCAACCTCAGAGACCCTGCCCCTCCCAGCTTCTGCCAAGAGGAGGCTGTTTTACGGTCCCCCCAATAAACCATCTGCCTGAGTCAAGGAAGGGCTTTGTTCAAAAGGAAGCCATTTACGACCACCCTAATAAACCATCTGCCTGGGCCCAGGACAGGCCTTTGTTCAACTCCCTGTAGCTGCTCCACCCCTAATCTAATCAGAGAGGTGACAACTCCTTTTGGCAAGGGGAAGAGTGGCTGACCAGGTTTTAACTCATGTGGGGGTAGATGTCAAGCAGAATTCAGTTTCATTAAGCCAGGTTTCAGATAAAATGTCATTTTTTTGTTCCCCAGTTTAAGTCAAGACAATTTTTACATATGCAGCTAGAATGCTGATTCTAAGTTCAAAACTATGACATTTCAACAGTGACAAACTATGTGACACTCAAAGTAGGTCACTCAGTTAATTTAAACATTTTTGATTTTTGGTAGTTTTAAATCCAGTTTCAGTTAGGCTGCTGCAGACCTGCAGAGCTCAGCCAGTCCTGTTATGAACATTGTTTTGGGGCTCTTCAACTTCCCAGATTTAGTATGCACACATACTTCATTCTGCCAGATGTCCGCTGGTATTCAGTGAGATTTTTGGATGTGTTGCAATGTTTGAAAATAGGCGTTTTGAGCTGGCATTCAGAGAAACAAAAGGTGATTTTAAAGTGCGGTTTTTCCTTTGGCACACATTTCACTCATGGCACCCCGGCCCATCCTGCTCGCACTAGTGGGTGGCAAGTTAGGCAACCATTTTAGTGTGCACAAACTGCGTGGTTCTCCTACATTCTGGCGCACATGTGGGCTTTTTGGCCATCTTGGATTTTCTAAGCCCACAGCACCAAATGTTGCAGCATGATAGCTCAAACGTGGGTCAGGACACCCAACAATATATAACGTGGCATGGGTGGCCATGATAGGAAAATGGACGCTGGCTCATGTTGAATTCAACCAAACTACCTAAAAAAATGTACCAAGGTTGCAAAATCAGGAGAGGCCGACAATCTCCATGTGCAGATCAAGAGGAAGGCTATGTTGGCCAAGGATCAAGGATGCTATTTTAAGGAATCATTGCAAGGCACGAGGGGAGCTAACCAAGATAAACTATGAATGAGGGCACAATTCTCTTAGATTAAGGAAGAAGATAAAGTATTGGACAATTAAAAGTGTATGAAGTCTATGCAAGATAGAGTGAGCAAGTCTCTAGAGGCAAAGAGGAGTAACAGCACCCTGCTTAATTGAAACAAATAGCAGTAAATAGAAGGCTGAAATTGACACATTTGTTGTCTCTTCACATGTGACTCAGAAGTCAAAAACAAGGGCTATTCATTAGAGCCTCAGACAAGGAAAGTGGTGTGCTCACACTCCTTGGATGTTCTAGGACAGTGAGCAGGCTACAAGGTCAACTACAGGTGGAAGACTTTGGCTTATGGCCGACAGATGAGAGATGATCGACTAATTCGGAAAACAGGGAGTAGTCTGACGATAGTCAAACACCTACGTTTCATTTCACGTACGTGCTGCTAAAGAGCCAAAAGTCCAAGGTTTGGATAGCATGCCAACCAGTCAGTGGGTTTGAGGGACAACCTAAGATACAATGTTGCATAGATCAATCACCTGCCATTTTGTCCGCTATAATCAGTACTGTACGTATTTAGAGGTAGTTCAAGGTGTGCCCTATAGGTAAGGGGTAGCCAATGAAGTACTAACCCATATGTATTCTATACGTAGATATGTTCCCATAACCAATTCCTTCCATCAATAGGTTTTATAGTTTGACACTAGAATGACATCATAGGTGACCCATATTGGGGTATAAGACATCTATGTAATCAAGCTATTATGTGAGTGTGCAGGCATCAGTCCGATGTCTGTCAGTTTTCCCTGCGTTATCAAATGTGAATAAAGTAGTACCAGTAGTGCCATATTCCTTGAGTTTTTCTGATTATTTGGTCTGAGATCATTACTTGTAATTCCATATAGCACAAAATATGCTTCAAGGTGCTAGAGCATAAGACAGCATATGGAAAAAGTGTCCCTGGCTGCAAACTTGTAGTTGGGCAAATACCTTCCTATGCCACTGTGAATGGCTTCTCTCATTTCAGTTTAAGAATTTTGTGTAACATTTTGTTTGACCCTGTCTTTCTCTGGGACAGTGATTGTCCGGGAAAGGCTTGTGAAGTATGCAGTGGAGGCAGGATGAAGGTGGAACACACATAAAGTCTTCCTCAGCCCACCGGCATAGACACTCCCTTCGAATCCCTCCTTCACTCCATCTGAACTCCCTTCATTCCATTCCAGAACTCACTTTCAAACCTATACACATTCAACCATGGCAACCAATACTGCCCACGAGCACACTACACATCTCCCCTTCTCCAAATACAACACAACACAGCACAAGCAGGTGAAGAAATAAAGAACAAAAATTGGAAAAACCGTTTTCACCCATTATCCTCATGAAGACCCATAACAAATTCCTTGGACCTCTCTGGTTGCCACACATGCCTGACAGCCTCCTTTCCAACAGCTCACGTTCAACATCCTCTACTCTAACCAGACCCGGGAGAGTCTCATAGTCACCACCATTACTTCTCAATTTAGCAACGCTATTCAAGTTCCAGATCCTGTCATCATCCTTCATAACGGAATAACTGACACGTGTTCGGGCTTATTCCACACTTTCCCATGTTCATCTCGCCCTCCTCACCCACGGAGGACACAACTTGCAATTGGGCCTCCTACCGCTGCTCAATTCAAAAGGAGACATCCCTGTCGACCCATGCGGAGAAAAACAATGGGCCTCAATCCTGCTCATCACAACTTTCTCCCAGTACTCACCATTGCTCGCTGCCCAGCTTAACCAGTCCTTTATCACTTTGTTGAAACTTTCAGCAACCCCATATGCCTGAGGATGCCAGATTGCTATAAATGTATGCTCAATTCCATTCTCAAATAAGTACTCACACATTTCCTTTGACCTAAACTGAACTCTGTTATCTGTCACAATTTCACATGGATACCCTTCTTGCTTGAATACTTGTTCCATAAAATCAACCAGATCACTTGTTGTAACGCTCCAGGTGATTCTGACCTCCACCCATTTTGACAAAATATCAACCAAAACAATCCAGTACTTATATACACCCTTATTGGTAATTGACCCCGCAATGGCCATTCCCACCTTTTCACAAGGCATCTTCGGCACAGGCACCAAAGTCATTGGTCTTTCTCTAGGCACTAGGCTCTTCTCACTCAGAAGACATGACACAGAATGCCTTACTACCCTCTCTACTTCCAAGTCACACCCTGGCCGCCAACACTCTGCAGGCTCCAATTGTTTAGTCTTTGTAATGTCCTGATGGCCTTTGTGGGCCAATTCCACTATTGTATTTCTCATACCGCAAAGAGGTATAATCCTGTCTCCTCTCATCACATACTCTCCTGTAACTCATCTCTCACTATCCACAATCCTTCTAACTGCGTCATAACAACACTCTTCCTTGTACTGCAAAAATGACTTTACACTGACTTTGCCCTGCAAAAATACACTTTGCTCAGTTCCATGAATCAGGGTTTGTGTTGGCAGTGCAGTCAGTTTTCATCAGGGCAAAGACACTTTGAACCATGCAAGAAATTCCATGAATCAGGCCCACAGTTTTCATCGTTAGGATTCAATCTAATTTTGATCCTGTTTTGCTGTAGCCAACTCAGCAAGGGAACTGACCCCTTTTCAGTAATGTATACTTTGCCTGCGGCAGCCCAACCTTTCTATTGAACATTTCCCTTGAGCCAGTTTGAGAAATTGATGTTAGCACCCCCATGTGTGTGTGGTTTTATATCAACTTCCATTAAAATCTTATTTGGAAAGGTCTCATCAAATAGTTTCTTTAGAATAAGGGTGTATTTTGCCCCTTAATAAATCATCATTTCAACTTGACAGCCATCAATTGTCACAAAGTCACTTGGAGCATCTAATTATTCATCCTCCTCATCATCAACTGCGAATACTGACTCTTCTGAGTAATAATACCATTCATCTATCATATTTATGGTGTGAGACCTGCAACCTTTTGCCAGATGTCCCTTCCTCTTGCACTTGCTGCATTTGACTTCCATGGGCGGGCAGGTGGAACTGTTGACAAGATGGGCAACAGCACCATAACTATAATATCTCTTTTTGGATGGTTGTGGTTTTGCAGTGGTATTTGCTGTCTTTGGTTTCGTGGACACTTTTCTCTTGGAGACTGCTGCAAGGTTTCACTCTTTGTTTCAATCTGCTTGGATTGTTGAATTTTCTTTTCAAGAGGCTTCACACATTTGTTAGTGTACTAAACTTCCTTAGCTATACATAATACTTCATCCAAGGGTGGATCACCCTTCTCCCATAGATGTTCCCTATTCTTGCCATCCCAGCATTCAAGCATGAATTGATCCCTAAAACGCTCATCGGTTTGTTGACCAAAGTTACAGGTTCTCGCTAAACGCATCAATACTGTAATAAACATTGCCACTGGTTCTTCCTCTTTCTGTGTCCTTTTCCCAAATGTGTATCCTTCCAATATGATGCTAAGTTTGTTCTCATAATGCTTGTCGAATTTGGCGATACACTAGTTCAGGTAAGTCATTGAATTCCTGCCTTGGCTTCATTAGCCTGGACTGGATCACCCAACACAACTGCCCGTTATCGATCTCAGTCATCACCCCATTCCTTGGTCGGACCACTTCGTTATCCCCTCCAATCTCAACTATGCCAGAACTCCTATCACCACCCAAGAAACACTGCCGCTGCCCTCACGAGGAGCGCAAAGCAGCTCACCAAGGAAAGACTACTTCCACACCTCCAGGTCCCCGAACTCGAACACCCATTCACCAACAATCCGGACACCCTTGCAGCTACCTACAACTCCATTATCACTAAAGCCATAGACACCATTGCACCACTCACACAAAGGAAAGCCAAACCCACCAGAAAAACAAACTCATGGTTCACCCAGGATCTCCTGAAACTAAGATCACAAAAACGATCAGCTCTCTCAGCATGGCAAACGAACCCCAGTGACACCACCAAACGAGCCTTTAAAAACATTGCTAAACAATACAAATCCGCAATCATCACAGCCAAAGCTAACTCCTTCAATGCCAGGATAGCCAACGGCAAATTTGGATCCAGAGAAATCTTCGCAATCTTCAGAGAACTGGAGACTCCCACTTCGCCTTTTTAACCCCTTGAATAAAGACAAAAAATGGTGTAACGACATTCAAGAAGCCATGCTCAATAAACTAAACACCTTACAAGAAAAAATCATCAGCCACCAAAAAGCCTTATCGCTACAACTATCTGACCTACACCAGAACATCCCATCCGAAATTCCAGATTTCTCATTCCAGGAGATGACAGAAGAGGAAGTCCTAACCATACTCAACTCGATCAAGCCCTCCAACTGTAAGGTCGACTCATGTCCGGCCCAGCTCATCAAGGACAGTGCCCCCACACTGGTACCGTTCTTCACAGCTTTCATCAACGCTTCTTTCAAATCAAACCAAGTGCCTTACTGCCTCAAAGAAGCATGGGTGCGCCCCCTGCTGGAAAAACCTACACTTGACCCAGAGTCACCAGGGAACTACAGGCCCATCACGACGGTTCCCTTCCTTCTGAAGATTTTGGACAAAGCTGCATACCTCCAAGTACAGAAATACCTTGAAGCTCATCCCCTGCTTGGTCTCCGGCAATCCGGCTTCCGCCCCAACCATGGTACAGAAACCGCCCTATAGGATCTCAAGAACCAAATCGACGACCTCAGTGACGTAGGCAAACCGGCCCTCCTACTACTCCTTGACCTTTCCGCGGCTTTCGACCTGGTCGACCATGACACCCTCTGCCACCACCTCTCAACATCGGGCAACTTTTCATCAGACGCCACCGCATGGATCGCATCCTTCCTCGGGGACAGAGAAATGAAAGTCTTTTCAGACCACGCCTGCGCCCAACATCATCTAATTAAGTGTGGGGTCCCGCAAGGGTCTTGCATATCTCCCACACTGTTCACCCTATTCACAAGGTCATTATTCAAATATCTCGATTCAATGGGCATCACATACACCAACTACTCGGACGATACGCAGGTCCTCATCCCTCTTACAGGCAATTACGAGGCCGACCAAAAAATTCTTAACTCCATCTATACCACCATCCAAACTTGGATGGCTGAATACTGGCTCTGCCTCAACAGCGAAAAGACCGAACTCCTTATCATCGGGTCTCCGGTCACAATCAAAAGAATGGGATCCCAATATGACTCCTTTCTCATTGACAACTCCTGCATCTCGGTATTGTAGTCAGTCAAAACTCTGGGAGTATACCTGGACTCAAACCTCACCATGAATAGACAGGTGAATGCAATCCCTTCAGCAGCAGCTTACCACTCGAAACTCTTCAATGCCGCAAGGCCCTTCCTATCGCAGTAAAACTCCCTCACCATCACCAGAGCAATCATAGGTTCCCACCTAGACTATTGCAACGCACTCCAACTAGGCATTCCAGCAAAAAACATCGAAAAACTTCAAACGGTGCAGAACAATGCCCTCAGAGCAGCCACCGGAGTCTCAAAAAGAGACCACATCTCGGCCACCAGGAAATCCGTCCACTGGCTACCCGTCAGGGAACGTATCCTTTTTAAGTCACTGGCACTTACCCACAAATGTCGCCACGACACAGCACCTTGCTACCTTGCGCAAAGATTCTCTGTGCCCCCCTCAAACAGACCCATCAGATCCAGCCACACGAACCGACTAACCATTCCTAAAAGCATCAGGACTAGAGCTGGCAGCTCTAGCTTCCCAGTTCTTGCAGCTACCAACTGGAACCTGTTACCCCCCCCCTCTATCAGAGGCATCAGGTCCCACTCGGTCTTCAGAAAAGCAATAAAAACCATGTTGTTCGTGTAAACCCCACATTGGACCTGGTACCGCTTGTGTGTACTTCTCATATGACCGTGCTTGTCTTGCCAACGGTATAGCACTCTACTATTTTAACCATGTTCGGTCTAATGTAAGGCAACCAACCATGTACGGACTAATGTAAGGCACTCGTTCATTGTAACCTTGTACTGACTATTGTAATCCTGCACCAAAATCACCCATGTGACTAAGACACTTCCTTGAAACAGCGCCGCCCCGATGCCCCCGGGCTGCTAGGCACTTTACAAATGCAAAAAATAAAATAAAATGAATAAAATAACATTTCTGCACTGAAATTGGCCCCACAGACAGCAGCTGCATAATGTTCAAAATACTTCTTCCATCTCTTCCAGGGAACTGAAGAATCACCGGAGCTAGGGAGGAATGTGAGTGGGGGGGCTATGTTTTGCATCATTCTGTTCTAGCAATGTTCTCCAGAAGCAATTCCCAAAGTTATGTGCAGTCAGTGTTGTAAAATGTTTGGAAAATGCTGTTCTCCTTTTTTACACTTTAAAAAAACAGAAACATACTTTATCCTGTTGGGGAGTAAGCAGTAAGCAATAAGCCGTAAGATTGCACAGTCAATTGTTCCAGCCCTTCTCTTTTCTTAGATAAGGGTACATTCTAACCCTTTTTTTTCATGAATTACTGTTTTACAACAGGTAATATACAGGAGACCATAACCTGGGGCTTTTTGTTTAAGGTTGCTAGGCAAATTTGTGTGACCAACTTTGAGAGGTCCTTCCTTCTAATGCACCATTGAGCAGCGTGGACAGACGCAGAGAGATAAATCAACTCTCTGTTTCCATAATCTGCTTTCTTCTTTATATTCAGATGTGTGCGCCGCTGCAGGGATTCGATGCTTACACACAGTGAGGGGCTGGATATAGACGCGAAGGCAGACTTACCAGAGGGTTTGGTAGGGAAGCCGCTGTCATGCTGAGTCATCAAAGCATTGAATCAGGCCAATGGGCACTGGTTGCCACAATTGAAGTATGCATCAGAGGCAATATAAGGGAGGAACAGGTACATTTATTCACATAAAGTCTTCCTCAGCCCACTGACATAGATGCTTGTAGAGGAGCAGATGTATACTTCTGCAGGAGATCCTGCCCCCTACCTCCTTTGTATTGGAGACATGAGACCATGCCTTGCCTTACACCATCTATCGTACCAATAATGTAGCGAGTATTTGGTAGGAGATACCCATTGAGACAACCCTATTGAATATACCCCTGAAGTGATGACAACCTGCAAGAAAAACTCCCTGAAGGAATATGAGAAAGAGCTGAGAAAAGGAACTTAGGACGTCATAAGAAAGTATGCACGTCATACCGTGATACTGAAGGAAGATGATGTATGGATCCTAGAGGACAAATGACGAAGTAAAGAATCGAGTGGACTATCAAAGTGGAAAAGAAGAAGATTACACGTTAACAAAGTGTTGTAGAAAAGTTCAATACATGTACAGACGCTGAAACGCAAGGTAGATCAAGTCATTTTATAGGCTAGCTATGAGTAGTGAATAGAATGCAGGTGAAACTGAACATTGGTAACACAAAATAAATAAGCCAGAAACCATGAAGAAAGAATGAAAAGCTGTGTCGCAGCAGAATAAGCAGGCTAGTGGAGTTGCGTGTGGAGGCTGTCTGGCCTAAAGTCAAGATCTTAGAAATTGAAGTCAGCTATCTGCCCTGAAGAAGAACGAGTGTGTGGAGGATGAATCCTCTCACGTTAAGGTGCAAAAAAAAGGATGGCAAGTTTTAATTCGTTTAAGCATTTAAAAGCTGTAAAATGGACCAAATTGTGATCTCTTGTCACGCGAGCCGAATATGGAAATAGAACTTGAACTTGGAGTTCCGGACACAATAGCAAGTGTCCACACTCACGTGCATTCCCAAGACGAGAATACCCCGCAAGGCCAAGTACAAGGACAATTTCATGGCAGAAGGCATGGGCGATGAGAGATGTTGGGCTAATTGGGTGAAAAGGTAACTTCATGTCCTATCTCCCTATGTCCCTGTACCTGGATTTTGGCTTAGGTGCTGCTAAATGAACCGAATGTTCCAGGCATGGCATAAGAGTACTAACCAACTATATTAGCCCGTATAACGAAGGACCTTATAATTTAGGATCCAATGAAAAACAATGCAACTAGTGTTTCTGAAATGACATGTTTGAAGAGGTAGGCATAAGTGATTCACCTGATAAAGGACAGACAATAACAATCATAGCTCCTATATGATTGTATATCTAGATGTTTCCCTTAACCATTCTCGAACCTTGATAGGTTTTTCACTATTGCCACGTAGTATGATGTCACTCAGACGCATAACGGAGTATATGAATTGTGTTTTTTGTGGAAACCATTCAGAGACTGAGCGTACGTTCGTTGATGTTCATTGTAATGTCCCTGTTTTAGATAATTGTTAATAAAACATTAACTTGCCATCTTCTTGAGTTTGTCCGGTTATTTGGACTCAGAATTATTCTGGTGTAATCCCATCCATTACATTCCATCCTCTCCTTGTCCAGCACTTTTGCTATTTCATACTTGTCTAATGTTTCACCTGTATAATGGTTGCACGTCTATGTCCCAGCCCCTCCTTTTGTTCTTCTCCTCCCCCCTAGCATGACTCGATAAGTCTTCAGACCTAGTGCGTTGTTGCTTGTCTTCCACTCCCCTCCTCCTCACCTCTTTTCCCTTCTTTCCTACACTTTTCCCTCCTCCCCTTCTCCCCACACCCTCCCTCCTCCTGTTTATTTCCAGCACTACCTCAATTGCCATCAGGCATAGTAATCGCCGGCTCCTGTCTTTCGCAGCCACCTGCCCTCTTCCCCCCTTGTTCTTGCTAAAGTATGGCACTACCTCAATTGCTGTTATGCATAGTAATCGTAGCCGCCTGTCTTTCACAGATATGTGCCCTCTCCTCCCCCCTCCCTTTTCTTGTTAAAGGCTGGCATTACCTCAATTGCCGTCAGGCATAGTAATTCGTAGCTGCCTGTCTTTCGAAGCCACCTTGCCCTCTCCTCCTTCCTCCTCCAATGAGCACTTACTCTTATCATTTGTCCCGTGACCTTTGATAGTAGCTTGTCTGTCTCTTCCCTCCCTCCCTGTCTTCTCCTCCCACCCCCCCAGCACTATTCTGAATTGTCATCTGATCTATTATAATAGTCGCTTGTTCTGTTCCTCTCCTTATCCCTCTCTACACACCTCCCCTAACCTCTCCCCATCCTTCCCCCTCCTCTTGTTATTCATGCACTACATCAATTGTCGTCAGGCGTAGTAATGTTACTGCTGGTTTTGTCTCATTTTTCCCTTCCCCTTTTCTCCTTAATTGCTCCTTGCACTTGCACTATCTAAATTGTTTTCAGGCTGATTATGATAGTTATTTTTCACATTCTGAATTGTTTCAAGGACTTGTAAGAATGTAATTGTATTCTCCCATGTTCCCTCCCTCCTTGAAGCGCTTTGAAACACATTGGGCCTCATTACGACCCTGGCGGAGAACCATGGTGCAATTTGCACCATGGTCCATGGCGCAAAGCTGCCAACTCCGCCATGGGGGTTGGCGGACTTACCACCCCATTCCGACCTTGGCGGGGCGGTAAGTCCCCAATCCCCATTTACCCTTCCCCATTCCCATTTTTGCCCCATAGGGTATAATGGGAGTGGGGAAGGCGTTAATTACGCCACCGTAAATTACGGTGGCGTAATTAACGACAAGTCCCGTAGCGCCATGGATTTTTCCGCCTGCAAAAAGCAGGCGTAAAAATCACCATGGCGCTACGGGAACTCGTAGTCGGGCGGAAAGGTACGCCATGGTTTACGCCGGCGTAAACCCCTTTCCGCCAGGGTCGTAATGAGGGCCATTGTGTATAGGCGCTATACAAATAAAGAATCAATTCAATTCAATATGCACATTCCAAGGGCCATAATCTCACAATCCCTCTGGATCCCTCTGGATCCTTCCTTCACTCCATCTAAACTCCCCTCATTCCATTCCAGAATTATCTTTCAAACCCACACACATTCAACCATGGAAACCAATGCTGCCCACAATCACAATAAAACTGTCCTATTCAAAATCGGGCCACACAGATTTCACTTTTCGCTGAGTGTGTGTTTGTTCGCATCACCCAGGCCTAAGCATGAATGGGTGATACAACTGCACATAAGGGCTTCATATGCAGCAACACTCATTGGCTGCAATCAAAGTCACTAAGGACAAAGCTGCGCTTTGAGACTGGGGAAGGACACGATTGTGTAGCCTGCTCATGGCAAGAGACTGGCACGCTGATGTCTATTTCTTTGCTGAACTAGTGAACGGGAGAATCCTGTTGTATTTTGATTTCGTAGTTGTAATCTAATCGCTTCCTTCCTATCTCCATTGCTGATTTGAAAAGCTGGTATGTTCTTCAATCATTATTACTTTTTTTTTTACAATTTGCACCAGGTGAAACCAGGACTTTGGCTGCTGCCAGGGTAGGTTGCCAATGATGACGTTATTCATGTATGCATACTGTCACCAAAGTGCACATAGGTTTTTAAGGGCATCGATCACACAGTTAGGCAAAAGGTTTACCAAGGTTTTTCTCTGATGTTATCAATGGTATGATTGGTTTCAGAATGTTTTTTTAATGAAATAATTTTATTATTTTCTACAACCAACAAACAAACAAACCAAAAACAAAACTTGCAGTGAATGTCACAATATTGCAACACTTAACTTATGCTGATCAATGACCACTGCCTACCCTATTCCCACCCACCAACTCAAGCCTACTTCGCTCTGTCCATTTTACCAATTCAATTTGAGTCCCTTTCTGCTGAGTCCTGGTCCGTAGACCAGTCTCGGATGGGCTCATACAGGGTGGCTATCAAGCGTTTCCAAGCCTTTAGAGATTCTGTTTCTTCTTCCCCTCCTTTATCTCCCGCCTCTTGCCATACTGCCGTTTCAGCCTCAGACGATTTCTGCAGATCTCCCACCAGACTTCTACCTTTGGTCTGGTACATGCCTTCCATCCCATGGCTATTCTGCGCTTGGCAAGTATATATGATAGATCCTTCAGTTTGCTTACATGTTTCATTTGGCGAGGTCTAGGGAACCCTCCTATCATGCATGCCCACTCCGATTCCACATTTAGCTTGACTCCTTTCTAGTCTAGCCGTTGTGCTATTTCTGCCCAGAACTTCCCAATTTCCGGGCATGCCCAGAACATGTGCATCATCCCAGCATTTTCCTCCCTGCATATGGGGCATTTTTGTTGTTCTGCATTTTTAAACTTGGCTAATTTTAGGGGTGTCATATACACCCTGTGGGTGACATATAAATGTATTTGCTGTAGCCTTGCATTTCTGGACACTTTCTTATGATAACACTGCGCTCGCTCCCACATCCCATCGCTCATGGGTTCACCTACTTCTTCTTCCCAATTTTGTCTCAGTTGGGTCAACTCCTTCCCCACCCTAGACATCAGAAGCTCATATAATCTGGAGATCTCGTGCCCTCCCTCTGCTATGTCGTATATCGTGTCAATAGCTATATCAGGTTCCTCCCCCAATCTTATTTCGGACCATATTTCTGTGATCCGTCGTATAATACAGTTTTATGCAATATATTGTCCTACCTGTAGCCCGGTTTCCTCTATCAGGGCTTCGAATCCTTTTATTTCTCCTTCTTGCCATATGTCTCCCAGTGTTGGTATCCCCACTGGTGCCCAGTACCTACGGATCGTCTTTATCAGTTGCCCATCTCCTACCGGCACCTGCGGGGAACACAGGGTTGGGTTCTCCATAGCCTGGCATGCCTTCCTCCATATTTTCCACCCCAATAGCATCATATCAGAGCGCCCTTTCAGTTGTGTTATAGGGAGCCATTTTATTTCCTTCAGGAAGAAAGGGGCACTTTCTTCCCTTAGCAGTCTCAATTCTGAGGTTGATTCCTCTGACAGCCACCTTGCTACATATTGCAATTGGCTGGCCAGGTAATATACCTCATAATTAGGTAATTTAATGCCCCCCTTGTCATGCGCATTTTGCAATTTCCAAAGGGCGATTCTGCTTCCAGTACCATCCCACAGGAATTCTCTGCTTATACTCTGTAGTTTAGTAAAAAACTGTTTTGGTATCAAGTATGGTATGTTCCCAAAGAGATGCAATAGCCTCGGTAGTACCACCATCTTCAGTAATGCCCCCCTCCCCATCATTGCAAAGGGGAGCTTGGTCCAAAACCTCATGCTATTGCTAATGTTCTTTACCGCCTCCTCTGTATTGTGCATATGCTCTGCCTCTACTGTATGGTATATGTCTAGTCCTAGGTAGGAATCTGTTTTCCATGGTATTGGCAGGACTGGTAGTTTTGCACCAGGGACCCCAACATACCTACCCAAAGGGAATATACAGGACTTTTTTAGGGTTCACTGCAATGCCAGATAATGGCGCAAAGCGCTCCATCACTTCTAATATGTATTGGAGGTTCTCTTCTGGGTATCTTAAGTATAATAGCATGTCGTCTGCATACAGCGAAGTTAAGTGTGTTGTCCCTTTCACACCGATCCCTATTTCCTCATATTGCTGTCTTGGGTATATTGCTAGCGGTTCCAGCGCTAGTATGTATAACATTGGGGACCAGGGTCATCCTTGTCTAGTGCCCCTGCTTATTTGCCATCTCTCCGAGATGATCGCTCCTGTCTTGACTCTGGCTAGCGGTTCACTATACAATAATATGACCCATTTGCGATATCCTGGTCCTATCCCGTAACTCGTCAAAACCGCACTTAGCCAAGGCCACTTGACCGAGTCAAATACTTTTATGGGATCAAGTGATACAATTGCTATTTCGATCGGGTCTCCCTTTGTGTGTTATATGACCCTATGTAATCTTCTATGATTATCTGAGATATTTCGTCCCGGGACATATCCAGTTTGGTCTGAGTGCATCAATTTGCTTATGACCCGTTTCATTCTACTGGCTAGCACCGCAGTGAGTATTTTGCTATCTTGGTTCCGCATCGATAGCGGTCTGTATGATCTGCATTCTTTGCTAGGCTTGCTGGGTTTGGGGAGTGGGATTATTACGGCTTCTCTAAGGGATTCTGGTAGTTTCCCTATTTCGAATGCCTCGTTTAACGTGGCTAGCAGGGGGGGAAGCACTTCATTTTTGTACATCTTATAAAACTCGATGGGGAGTCCATCCGCCCCCGGAGTCTTACTAGTGGGCAGCTGAACTACTACTGCCTTCATCTCTTCTAGTGTAATGGGGGTTTCTAAATCTGCTCGCTCCTCTGTGCTTATTATCGGAATGCCTATGTCTTCCAGCGTATTCATCATTTCTCTAACATCGAGCTCGCCCTTGTCCTCGTACAAGTGTTTATAGTATTCCAGAAATTCCAAGTTTACTCCCTCTTGGGTGTCCACCACCTGCCCCTATCCTCCTATTATTATTCTGATCGGTGCTCTGGGAGTCTAGCCCTTATACAGCCAGGCCAGCATTCTCCCTGGTTTATCTCCTCCTGCATGCTGCCTCTATACGTATTTTTTGTAGTTTAAGTTACACAGTCTCTCCCAGTATCCCGAGCATTTCTGTTGTAGTTGGGTTATGGCTTCTGCATCTTCCTTGGTGTCACTCCCTTTACCCATCAGTGTCTCTAACTCCTTTTCTGCCTTTGTAGGTCTCTGATTATCTCTCCCTGTAGTCCTTCTGATTTGGCTATGGCTATTCCTCTTATCACCACCTTAAATGCTTCCCATAACGTGCCTGCCGAGTCCACACTCCCCATATTTTCTTCAAAGTAATGTATTATCTCTTCTCTTAGGTCTTCCCTGAACATTATGTCTTTCAGTGCTTCTGCTCGGAGCCGCCACGTTGGGGCCCTAGCTCTTGGGAGCCGATATTGCCATGTTAGAACTAGAGGTGAGTGGTCCGATAGGACCCTTGCTTTATATTCGGTTCGCGTTATATCTGCCAAGATGTCTTGTGTGGCAAATATGTAATCTATCCTAGTGTATAAGTTCTGAGGGACAGAGTAGTGTGAGTACTGTCTGTCTTGCGGGTGTTGTACTCTACATGTGTCTTTTATCCGGAGATCTACAAGCAGACCCTTCAAGGTCCTGGCGACCGGTGCGGGTTATTCTAGCTTTTTATCTAATCTGTCTATCTTGGGGTCTAGTGTACTGTTAAAGTTGCCTCCGCAGATCATTGCCTCCCTAAGGTACGGGCTCAATTTTGTATATAGGGTTTTAAAATATGACACTGTATCCTGGTTTGGGGCATATGTGTTGATAATACATACCTCTCTGTTCTCCACCAGCCCCCTTAATGCCACCATCCTACCATCCTCATCCGCTGCGGAGTGCAATAGCTGAAATGGGACATGCAGCGCTACCCAGGTGATCACCCCTCTGGCATACGCCAAATACGGTGCCCCATAAACCATCCCTTTCCACTTTTTCTGTATTATCCCCAGCTTTTCCTTCGTAAAATGAGTTTCTTGCATGAGGGCAATGTCTATTTTCTGCCGCTTTAGATACATCATTACCTTGTTTCTTTTTAGGTAACTGTTGAGCCCTCTTACGTTCCAAGAAATTACCTTAAGGTCTCCCATCATTCGGCCTAGTCCCGCCACCTCTCCCTTGTCCCTCCTTGTGTTGGATAAGGTATCTATCACCATACATGTGGGCTCATTGCCTCCCTTAACTACCCCTAGTCCACAACACTACAACTTTCCCAACTTACTTCCCTCCCCCTCCCTACCCATCCCCAACTTCCCTTCCCCAACATTGCCCAGCTCCATCCCTGGATCTCAGGCTATCCCGCATTTAGACCTGCCTCGCCTAGTCCGGTGCCAGGTCACAGCAGGGGGTTGCCATTCTAATGACAATCTATCTAATCTATGTAATGGGGTGTGAGGTGGGTGCACTGCATCTCCTGCATCATGCTTACATATGCTTGCCGACCACACGTAGGGGAGTCCCCCGAATGAACCATTCAACAACTAATTTGATTGCCCAGTTTTAGCTCATACTAGGTCCCATTCCATATGCTGTTTTAATCACCACACAGAATGTAAAATGTAATACACGGTGTTTGTCATTTTGTACAAAAAAGTAATAATTTATTACATAGGCCATTGGTCCTACGTTCACAAGAAAATAAAAAAAACCACATGAGTACATATATCGATATGGAAGATGTATATATACATCTAATAGCATTTTAGTGATTTAATCATAAAACGAAAGGTGACACAGAAACAATTCTATAGTATGGAGGGAGGCGGGCACAAAACACTGTCTTCCTGGCCCTATCTGGCTAATAAGTCACAGAAATCCTCCAAAACATAGTGGCCCTCATTAGGACCCTGGCGGTAAGGGGTTTACGCCAGCGTTAGCTGCGCCGACCCCTTACCGCCAACTACGAGTTCCCAAAGCGCCATGGTCACTTCTACGCCCGCTTTTTGCGGGCGTAAAAATCCATGGCGCTATGGGACCTTGGTGTTAATTACGCCACCGTAATGTACGGTGGCGTAATTAACGCCTTCCCCACTCCCATTGAGCCCTATGGGGCCGAAATGGGAATGGGGAAGGGTAAATGGGTCAATGGGGACTTACCGCCCCGCCAACCTCGGAATGGGGCGGTAAGTCCGCCATCCGCCATGGCGTAAACGGACTTTACGCCATGGCGGAAAAGTCCGTCGATGGCGGAAAAAATCCGCCAGGGTCGTAATGAGGGCCAGTGTCACCTAATACATATGCTTGCCTGCCTTTAACCTTGCCTTGGTGCTGGCTATCCAGCTCGGGTCTATATTCCAGTCCCAGTGTCATTATTTATAAAGCACCTCATTCTGGATGACTACCGCCTCGTTTACTCTTTCCGGCCTCTTGGTGGTCGTTCATTTCCAGTGGGCCATTCTGTGCATCCAGCCATTCCATAGCTCCGGGGTTTCGAAAAATAGAGCTTTGTTTTTGTGGAGTACTTTCAATTTTGCTGGTTACATCATGTACTTATAGCCTGCCTCTCGCAACCTTCTTTTCACTACTCCGAAGTTCATTCTGCGTCTTTGTACCTGAAGCGTATAGTCCGGGTATGCCGTTATATCCGCTGATGCCCTCGGGATCGTTCCACCTTTCCGAAAATGATCCAGAATCTTTTCCCGATCCCGGTGATTTAGTATCCTGGCGATGATTAGCCTTCGGGGGGCTCCCGGTACAGGTTTCTTCATCAGTGCTCGATGGGCTCTTTCCACTGCAAATCCTTGAGTCAGTGCCCCTTTGTTTATTTCTTGCAATAGCATGTTTTGAATGTAGTCTGTGGGATTGTGGCCCTCCTTGCCCTCCGGGAGTCCTATTATGGGCAAGTTATTTCTTCGTGCCCGTCCTTCGGCTTCCTCGGCCCTGCTCTCCAGGTTATTTACTTGCTGGCGCAGTGTGTGGAGTTTGGAGGTATTTGATTTGCCAGTCTCAGTATTTGCTTGGACTTCTTTTTCCAGCACTCCGGTACGCTCCGCTATCGCTCTCACTATCCTTGTCAGGAGGGTCATGTCCACCTGTACTGCATCGATCTTGTGCTCCAGCGATGTTTTTATGTTTGTCATCGCTGACTCTGACTGGCTTGGAGGAAGGAGCACTCTCCAACCCCTCCTTAATCAGGGCCAATGGACCTCTGACGGGATGACCATAGAGGAGCTCAAAGGGAGAATAACCTACTCCCTCCTGAGGGACTTCTCTATAAGCAAATAGAAGGCATGGCAGTAGAAGGTCCCACTTTCGTTTAAGGGGTTCTTCTAAAGCACCTATCATGCTCTTCATGGTTCGGTTGAACCGTTCTACCAACCCATTGGTTTGGGGGTGGTAGGCTGTTGAGAACTTGTAAGTAACTCCACAGGTTTTCCACATGGCTTTCATGTAGTGGGACATAAAGTTTGACCCCCTGTCAGAGATTACTTCCTTAGGAAACCCGACCCTGGTAAAAATACCAAGGAGGGCCTTAGCCACAGCCGGAGCTGTAACAGTCCTCATAGGAATTGCCTCAGGATACCTAGTAGCATGGTCTACTACAACAAGTATAAACCTGTTGCCTGAGGAGGTTGGAGGATCAAGGGGACCAACAATGTCAATCCCTACTCTCTCAAATGGGACTCCCACAACTGGGAGAGGCACTAAAGGTGCCACATTCTTGGAGCCAACCTTACCAGAGGTCTGGCAGGCGTGGCAGCTCCTGCAGTGTTTTTCTACTTCGGCCCCCATCTTCGGCCAATAAAAGTAGAGAGAGAGCCTTTCCTTAGTCTTCTTGAAACTCAAGTGACCAGCCAAAGGAATCTCGTGGGCTAACTGCAAGAACTGTGGTCTGTTCTCTTGGGGTACTACAAGTCATTTGTAGTCTCCAGGTGCAGACTCGGTCGGTTCACTGTAGAAGAGGCCATCTTCCCAGTGCAACCTGTATTTCCCAGGCTCTTGCCCTTCAGCCTGAGCTTCTGCCTGGTGGCGAAGACCTTCCAGAGTTGGACATTCTCTCTGTCCCTTACTGAAGTCTGCCCTGCTGGGTCCACCTTCTGCCAGTAAAGACTGCAGCTCAGGATGGTCAACAGGATCCAGATCTCCAATGAGTTCTTGGCCTTCCATTAGCTCTTCTTCAGAGTCTACTTCTACCACACAGGGTTGTACCTCCCTCTCACCCTCAGCTGGAGGGGGAGTTACGGGTATAACTTTGGACAACCGCGGGGAAGTCCTTGTTGGCTGCACTGAAATGCTGGCTGCTGGTTTTGGTATAGAAGTCTTAGGTTTCCCTTTCGCTTCTGATTTCTTTGAGACAGCAGCTGACAATTCCAGTGGAGCAGGAGTGATATCTTTCTTCATCATCTCCTGGAGAGTACCTCGCATGGTTCTCTCCCTTGCAGGTCTGGTTAGCTCCTGTAACCGTTTACTAGGAGGTCTGGGAGTATGCAACACAACTCCGAGAGTTTTCAAGTTGTTACTCAACAGAACGTGTCCTGGTACCTCACTCTGTATGCTGACAGGTATCTTCACAGTCATGTCGTTACACAGGATGAGAACTGGTAATTGGGGAAGCATCTGCACAGGCCCTCCAGCTAACTTGGTGAGGCGTTTGGGCGCCTTAGCAACATCCTCAGCCTGAAAAAAAGATTTATCCACCACAGTTATGCTGGCCCCAGTGTCCCTAATGGCAGGAGTCTCCTGACCATTCACCTGGACACTGTCCTTATAATACTCTTTAGTATTATCGGGGATGGAGTTATAGACATCTAAATTCTGTTGTTCCCACAACCCCAGAGGCACTAAAGAAACACTGGCTGAGACTCCAGTGGGTTCATCAGCCAGCAGTAGAAAGTTTCCACTTGCCATTTGGACTTCCTCCTCTGGAGCGAAAGCTAAGGAGACAAGCTGGACCCCTGAAGATTTACCCTTACATCTGGGATCTCCTTTCACGTGGTCAGTTGAGCCACAAACAAAGCATTTACCGAATGCTTTCTGAAATGGTGGCTTGTTCTGGCCTCCTTCCGGTTTGGCACCAGAAGGCACACTATTCTGCTGCGGTTTTCCTTGTGGCTTACCCTTCTGGTTTTGTTTGGGGCCCTCTTTGGAATTTGAGTTATTCAAATTCTCTTTTGAGTCTTTCTTAGGCTGTTTTCCCTCATCCTTTTTCTGAGTTGCCCCAGAATCCTTATGAGTAGCCCTGTTGGCAACCCACAAGTCAGCAGCCTTAGCTAGCTTCCTGGAATCCAACTCCCTCGAATCAGCCAAGTGCTGTCTGAGCTCAGGAGAACAGGCATCATAAATAGACTCCAACATAAAAAGATTCTTCATACCCTCATAAGTGTTCACTTTGTAACCCTTAATCCATCCCTCTAAGTTTTTCAACCCTTCACTCACCCAGGTAGCCCAAGGGGTACCATCATGCTTTTTGAGGGTTCTAAACCTCTTAAGATACTGGGAAGGGGTCTTCCCGAACCTAGCTATCAAAGCTAGTTTCACACTTTCGTACTCTTTCCTACCCTCCTCCCCCAACTCCATTACCACATCAGTTGCAACAGGGGGGAGCCTGGAGAACAACCAGGTAAGCAACTCATTACCTGTGATGTTCTGGAGCCCATGATTGTACTCAAACAAACTCAGCCAATCCAACACATCCAACTTTGGCTCATACATACCAATTAATTCCTTCGGCATCCGGGGTCTTCTGGAACTGGAGCTTCTAGAGGAGCCAGAGACAGAAGCAGTTTCGACAGACAACTTTTTCATTTCTAACTCATGCTTGAGCTCCATTTCTCAGAGCCTAAGAATTTGTTGCATTTCTTATTGCTTCTGTTCAGTTTGAGCAGTAATCCTTCTGAATTCCAAGTCTATTTTCATTTTTTCTAGTTCAAGGACGTGAGGACTTAGTGTGGGACCTGTTATAGGCCCTGTAGGTACAGCTGGTAAGGCAGACAGAGGAACAGGGGAGACAGTTTTGTTAGCCTCTCCTTCCTCTTCAGCCTCTTCATCACTATCATCAGAACTTTGATTTAGATCAACACCATTACTGTTATCTACATTTGCTGGAGAAGTTGGTTCCTCTGAACCAGTACCCAGACTTTGGTTTTCCAGCAATCTCGCTATCAGTTCTACTTTCTTGCCTCTTACAGAAAGATTCTCTTGTCTACAGAGAGCTCGTAAACTCTCAGTATTTTCACCTGACAAGGATTCTCGACTGCAAACTTCCATAGTAGACATGTTTTTGAAAGTTGCTTTTTAGTGCTAATGTTTGGGGTAAGTTATCCTAAAGTGTTGAAAAGCACTCTAAATTGTATACTCGATACAAATACCACCGCTGTACACCAGTGTTAGGCGGAAACCTGTGCAGTTCCCTCTGGGACCACTGCAAAAGATTTAGGACTACAGGTGTTTGGCAGTAAACCCACTTGGTAGCAGTCTGTACCACACAGATTCACTGGGTAGCTGTGGCTGAGCAGTCAGACTTCCCTCAAGAAGAGTTAGGCAGTATGTGGAGTATACAAAATAGGGCAATTTACACAGTAGAACAAGCAAACACGGAACAGAGCTTGGGTGTAAAGATATATAGTTATTTATTTATAAAAACACATCTATGAAAAACACACTGGCACTAATACGGCAAACAACTTCAATCACAATTACTATAAGTAAATCAATCCCCCTAACAATAGTTCGACAAGTTTAGGTTCAACGGCACCACTTATTTGCAGACAGAGGTGAATGCTTTAACCTAGATGGCACTCTAGTATTCGTTAGGACGGGAGAGAAAAGGCAGGGTATGAAATCAACTTGGTACCAACACTTTTACGAACAAATGCAAGGCAAGTAAGGCAGGGTCTACTGTAGATCGCAAAGTTCAGAGGCCAGGCCCACTAGGAGAGAGGCAAGGCGATATGTCCCAAAAAGTATCACAGTGGAAATGCACTTCGAGTCTTTGTCGCAAATTGTCACAGAAAGATTGGACCAGTTCAGAACAGAAAGTTAAGAAGGCCTGGAGGCGACCCAATGGAGAGGCGAGGATTAAGACACCTCACGCTAACCCTCACGAGGGAAGCCAGGCGGACACGGTACCTTGTATGTGGAGAGACAGCTCCGGCGGGGACCGTTGTTCCTGGTGGTGGATGCAAGTCAGGGCTTTGCCAAGAGAAGAGATGCTCTCGTCGTCGAAGGAAAGTTGAAGATCGTTGCACCACCAGGGAAGAGACCAGCCGCGGAGTGCTCTGTCACAAGGCACCACCTTTTGGTCACGGTACGGGTTATTGGCTATCCGGTTGCCGGGGTGCTCAGTGCGGGCAATTCGACCACTACGCCCTGGAAGCGAAGAAAAAACAAAGGGGACTGGTTGTTCCCACCAGTCAGGGGAAGAAGCCTCTCCAGCCGGGAGATCTCCTCTGTCGTTGGGAAGTGGTGAGTCGGTTCAGCAGGGCTCCACCGGAGGTGTCGTCGTTGCAGGTCGGCTCAGCTTTACCATCGTCGGATTCTTAGGTCCTGTGGCGACTTCTGAAGATCCAGTCCCAAAAGCCCTGCTTTTATGTAGAAAACCCCCATTCATTCAACCTAGCTGTCAATCAAAACACGCTAAGTGGTGAGCGGGGTGGCTCACCACTTGGGCCAATCACACCAGAGTGCGACTTGTGTTGGCAAGGCAACTCAGTCCAGGGTGCCTAAACCCCCTCCCACACCCCCTGTGGTACCCAGACAGAATGGCACCACTTTGGAGGGCCTCTGTGCAGAAGCCCGCCGAAAGTGGAACAAAGGGCTCCTCCTTTGGTTTAGGAGTCACAGAGAAGAACACAGACGCCATTTTAAAAACCGAGTTCTGGCAGAAAATACCAACCGATAGATTTATTTAAGATAAATAAACCGGTGGTATGTTAGAGATTAACGAGAAAAAGTATTAACCTCCAACAATGGGAAGAATCACATAGAGTTATATTCGCGTTCGAATATAACAAGTAGTTTCCACTGCCACCAGCCAAAACTCGACGAGGGGGGACGGGCCAGTGCCCCCTCGAATAACAGACCCAGGGGTAATCGAATTACCCCTACTAGTACGTCCACAATAGGATGGTTTGTACTAGTTCTGTTAGTAAATTTAGGTCTAGTACAGCCAATGGTGACTTTACATGCCCTGGGAGACAGTAGTCAGTCCCAGGGTATGGAGTCTATGGTGGGGATCCTCTAGGACGCCCCAGTGTTACAGAACGGAGGGTGTGGTGTAACACACATAGAAAAACATATAAGACCCTATGGAGTAAAAGACCCCATAGCCCATAGAACACATTGACATTCAAAGGAATTAACCACATTCATGTCCAAGAGTGGGAAAAAAAGAGTCTCAATCTTGGCAGGATGGAAAAAAACAAACTCCAGAAATCCAGCAAAGCTGCTGGGGGACTCACTAGGTTAGGAAATTCAGCCTAAACAGAGAATTCTCCCTAACACTCGCCCCCCCAGACTAAGGGACAGGAGGATTTAATCCACTCCTGGATGAATCTCATACCTCTAGTCGATGACATACATCCTAGAGAGACCATCAGCATTTTGGTGGTGACACCCTGACCTGTGCTCAATGGTGAAACCAAACCCTTGCAGGCAGATCGACCATCTCAGTAGTTTTGGGTTTTCCCCTTTCATTTGCATTAACCATCTCAAGGGTTGGTGGTCAGTCTGAATGACAAAAGTAGAACCATACAAGTATGGCCGAAACTTCTTCAGAGCCCACACGATAGCAAAGCATTCTCTTTCGATTGTTGCCCACCTTGTTTCAGGATCCTTCAGCTTGTGGCTGATGAAGCAAACGTGGTGCTCCCTACCTTTCCCATCCAGTTGACTGAGTACGGCACCTATTCCTACATTTGAAGCATCTGTCTGAACAATGAAAGTTTGGTGGTAATCAGGAGCTCTGAGTCCTGGGGCTTGGCAAAGAGCCTTTTTCAGGTTTTCAAAAGCCTGATTGCACTCCTCGTTCCATCTAACCTTTTTAGGAAATTTGGGAGAGGAGATGACATTCAGAGGAGAAGCTATGGTCCCATAGTTCTCAATGAAATTCCTGTAATACCCAGTGAGGCCTAGGAAGGCTCTCACTTGGGTCTGAGTAGTAGGTGTCGTCCAATTTTGCACAGCTTCAATCTTACTGAGCAACGGCCTTATTTCTCCACCTCCTACCTCATGTCCAAGATAGACTACCTTACTCTGTCCAATTTGGCATTTACTCGCCTTTATGGTCAGATTGGCTCGTCCAAGAGCCTGCAAAACATCTCTCAGGTGGGTTACATGTTCTTCCCAGGAATTGCTGAACACTGCTATGTCATCCAAGTATGCCATGCAGAAGTCCTCCACCCCATTCAGAACCTGGTTTACCATCCGTTGAAATGTAGCAGGTGCATTTTTCAATCCGAAAGGCATTACCTTAAACTGGTATAAGCCAACGGGGGTAGAAAATGCAGTTTTCTCCTTGGCATGGTCTGTCAGGGCTATTTGCCAATAGCCTGACGTCAAGTCAAATGTGCTGAGGAACTTGGCTGCGCCAAGTTTATCAACCAACTCATCTGTTCTTGGCAAAGGGTGGGCATCAGTCTTGGTGACTGCATTAAGAGCTCTATAATCCACGCAGAATCTAAGTTCTTTAGATCCGGCCTTTGGTACTAACCCAACTGGGCTAGACCATGAACTAGTAGAGGGCTCTATTACCCCGAGATCAAGCATCTTGCTGACCACACCTTTGATGTGGGTTCGTACGTTTTCTGACATTCGGTATCCTCTGCTTTTGACTGGCAGACAGTCACCAGTGAGTATGTCATGGTGGCCCCAAGGGGTCAAGCCTGGTGAAAGCGAGAACAGAGAGGCAAACTGATTCAACATAGATTTGCACTCTTCTTGTTGCTCGGGTGTCAGATTTGAAGAGAGGTTTACTCCTTCAATTTTTCCGTCTAAAGGTAAGCCTCTGAGGAGATCCGGAAGAGCTTCACTCTCTTCTTCTTCCTCTGATGATGCTAGAAGCAACGCTCCTACATCAGGTCTTGAGACATACGCTTTGAGTCGGTTGGTGTGGAAGACTGTCGGAGCCTCCTTGGGATTGCCCAAGTCCACCAGATAGTTGACCTCTCCGAGTTTACCCACAACTCTGAAGGGTCCCATCCATTTGTCTTGCAAGGCCCTCTGCCTTGTTAGGATCATAACGAGAACGAGCTGGTCTTGAGCGAACTCAAGCATGTTAGCCTTTTGATCATGCCAGTGCTTGACCAATGCTTGTCCAGCTTTCAAGTTATTGCTTGCTTCTGTCATCATGTGCGACATTCTCCTCCGGAGACCTATCACGTAGTCAGTCACTCTGGCTGGCTTGGAGAAAGGAGCACTCTCCAACCCCTCCTTAATCAGGGCCAATGGACCTCTGACGGGATGACCATAGAGGAGCTCAAAGGGAGAATAATCTACTCTGTCCTAAGGGACTTCTCTATAAGCAAATAGAAGGCATGGCAGTAGAAGGTCCCACTTTCGTTTAAGGGGTTCTTCTAAAGCACCTATCATGCTCTTCATGGTTCGGTTGAACCGTTCTACCAACCCATTGGTTTGGGGGGTGGTAGGCTGTTGAGAACTTGTAAGTAACTCCACAGGTTTTGCACATGGCTTTCATGTAGTGGGACATAAAGTTTGACCCCCTGTCAGAGATTACTTCCTTAGGAAACCCAACCCTGGTAAAAATACCAAGGAGGGCCTTAGCCACAGCCGGAGCTGTAACAGTCCTCATAGGAATTGCCTCAGGATACCTAGTAGCATGGTCTACTACAACAAGTATAAACCTGTTGCCTGAGGAGGTTGGAGGATCAAGGGGACCAACAATGTCAATCCCTACTCTCTCAAATGGGACTCCCACAACTGGGAGAGGCACTAAAGGTGCCACATTCTTGGAGCCAACCTTACCAGAGGTCTGGCAGGTGTGGCAGCTCCTGCAGTGTTTTTCTACTTTGGCCCCCATCTTCGGCCAATAAAAGTAGAGAGAGAGCCTTTCCTTAGTCTTCTTGAAACTCAAGTGACCAGCCAAAGGAATCTCGTGGGCTAACTGCAAGAACTGTGGTCTGTTCTCTTGGGGTACTACAAGTCATTTGTAGTCTCCAGGTGCAGACTTGGTCGGTTCACTGTAGAAGAGGCCATCTTCCCAGTGCAACCTGTATTTCCCAGGCTCTTGCCCTTCAGCCTGAGCTTCTGCCTGGTGGCGAAGACCTTCCAGAGTTGGACATTCTCTCTGTCCCTTACTGAAGTCTGCCCTGCTGGGTCCACCTTCTGCCAGTAAAGACTGCAGCTCAGGATGGTCAACAGGATCCAGATCTCCAATGAGTTCCTGGCCTTCCATTAGCTCTTCTTCAGAGTCTAATTCTACCACACAGGGTTGTACCTCCCTCTCACCCTCAGCTGGAGGGGGAGTTACGGGTATAACTTTGGACAACCGCGGGGAAGTCCTTGTTGGCTGCACTGAAATGCTGGCTGCTGGTTTTGGAATAGAAGTCTTAGGTTTCCCTTTCGCTTCTGATTTCTTTGAGACAGCAGCTGACAGTTCCAGTGGAGCAGGAGTGATATCTTTCTTCATCATCTCCTGGAGAGTACCTCACATGGTTCTCTCCCTTGCAGGTCTGGTTAGCTCCTGTAACCGTTTACTAGGAGGTCTGGGGGTATGCGACACAACTCCGAGAGTTTTCAAGTTGTTACCCAACAGAACGTGTCCTGGTACCTCACTCTGTATGCTGACAGGTATCTTCACAGTCATGTCGTTACACTGGATGAGAACAGGTAATTGGGGAAGCATCTGCACAGGCCCTCCAGCTAACTTGGTGAGGCGTTTGGGCGCCTTAGCAACATCTTCAGCCTGAAAAAAGATTTATCCACCACAGTTATGCTGGCCCCAGTGTCCCTAATGGCAGGAGGCTCCTGACCATTCACCTGGACACTGTCCTTATAATACTCTTTAGTATTATCGGGGATGGAGTTATAGACATCTAAATTCTGTTGTTCCCACAACCCCAGAGGCATTAAAGAAACACTGGCTGAGACTCCAATGGGTTCATCAGCCAGCAGTAGAAAGTTTCCACTTGCCATTTGGACTTCCTCCTCTGGAGCGAAAGCTAAGGAGACAAGCTGGACCCCTGAAGATTTACCCTTACATCTGGGATCTCCTTTCACGTGGTCAGTTGAGCCACAAACAAAGCATTTACCGAATGCTTTCTGGAATGATGTCTTGTTCTGGCCTCCTTCCGGTTTGGCACCAGAAGGCACACTATTCTGCTGCGGTTTTCCTTGTGGCTTACCCTTCTGGTTTTGTTTGGGGCCCTCTTTGGAATTTGAGTTATTCGAATTCTCTTTTGAGTCTTTCTTAGGCTGTTTTCCCCTCATCCTTTTTCTGAGTTGCCCCAGAATTCTTATGAGTAGCCCTGTTGGCAACCCACAAGTCAGCAGCCTTAGCTAGCTTCCTGGAATCCAACTCCCTCGAATCAGCCAAGTGCTGTCTGAGCTCAGGAGAACAGGCATCATAAATAGACTCCAACATAAAAAGATTCTTCATACCCTCATAAGTGTTCCCTTTGTAACCCTTAATCCATCCCTCTAAGTTTTTCAACCCTTCACTCACCCAGGTAGCCCAAGGGGTACCATCATGCTTTTTGAGGGTTCTAAACCTCTTAAGATACTGGGAAGGGGTCTTCCCGAACCTAGCTATCAAAGCTAGTTTCACACTTTCGTACTTTTTCCTACCCTCCTCCCCCAACTCCATTACCACATCAGTTGCAACAGGGGGGAGCCTGGAGAACAACCAGGTAAGCAACTCATTACCTGTGATGTTCTGGAGCCCATGATTGTACTCAAACAAACTCAGCCAATCCAACACATCCAACTTTGGTTCATACATACCAATTAATTCCTTCGGCATCCGGGGTCTTTTGGAACTGGAGCTTCTAGAGGAGCCAGAGACAGAAACAGTTTTGACAGACAACTTTTTCATTTCTAACTCATGCTTGAGCTCCATTTCTCAGAGCCTAAGAATTTGTTGCATTTCTTGGTGCTTCTGTTCAGTTTGAGCAGTAATCCTTCTGAATTTTAAGTCTATTTTCATTTTTTCTAGTTCAAGGACTTGAGGACTTAGTGTGGGACCTGTTATAGGCCCTGTAGGTACAGCTGGTAAGGCAGACAGAGGAGCAGGGGAGACAGTTTCGTTAGCCTCCCCTTCCTCTTCAGCCTCTTCATCACTATCATCAGAACTTTGATTTAGATCAACACCATTACTGTTATCTACATTTGCTGGAGAAGTTGGTTCCTCTGAACCAGTACCCAGACTTTGGTTTTCCAGCAATCTCGCTACCAGTTCTACTTTCTTGCCTCTTACAGAAAGATTCTCTTGTCTAGAGAGAGCTCGTAAACTCTCAGTATTTTCACCTGACAAGGATTCTTGACTGCAAACATCCATAGTAGACATGTTTTTGAAAGTTGCTTTTTAGTGCTAAGCTTTGTGGTTAGTTATCCTAAAGTGTTGAAAAGCACTCTAAACTGTATACTCGATACAAATCCCACCGCTGTACACCAGTGTTAGGCGGAAACCTATGCAGTTCCCTCTGGGACCACTGCAAAAGATTTAGGACTACAGGTGTTTGGCAGTAAACCCACTTGGTAGCAGTCTGTACCACACAGATTCACTGGGTAGCTGTGGCTGAGCAGTCAGACTTCCCTCAAGAAGAGTTAGGCAGTATGTGGAGTATACAAAATAGGCCAATTTACACAGTAGAACAAGAAAACACGGAACAGAGCTTGGGTGTAAAGATATATAGTTATTTATTTATAAAAACACATCTATGAAAAACACACTGGCACTAATACGGCAAACAACTTCAATCACAATTACTATAAGTAAATCAATCCCCCTAACAATAGTTCGACAAGTCTAGGTTCAACGGCACCACTTATTTGCAGACAGAGGTGAATGCTTTAACATAGATGATCTCTAGTATTCGTTAGGACGGGAGAGAAAAGGCAGGGTATGAAATCAACTCGGTACCAACACTTTTACGAACAAATGCAAGGCAAGTAAGGCAGGGTCTACTGTAGATCGCAAAGTTCAGAGGCCAGGCCCACTCGGAGAGAGGCAAGGCGATATGTCCCAAAAAGTATCACAGTGGAAATGCACTTCGAGTCTTTGTCGCAAATTGTCACAGAAAGATTGGACCAGTTCAGAACAGAAAGTTAAGAAGGCTTGGAGGCGACCCAATGGAGAGGCGAGGATTAACACACCTCACGCTAACCGTCACAAGGGAAGCCAGGCAGACACGGTACCTTGTATGTGGAGAGACAGCTCCGGCGGGGGCAGTTGTTCCTGGTGGTGGATGCAAGTCGGGGCTTTGCCAAGAGAAGAGATGCTCTCGTTGTCGAAGGAAAGTTGAAGATCGTTGCACCACCAGGGAAGAGACCAGCCGCGGAGTGCTCCGTCACAAGGCACCACCTTTTGGTCGCAGTACGGGTTAGTCTGGTGCTCAGCACGGGCAATTCGACCACTACCACCACTACGCCCTGGAAGCAAAGAAAAAGCAAAGGGGACTGGTTGTTCCCACCAGTCAAGGAAAGAAGACTCTCCAGCCGGGAGATCTCCTCTGTCGTTGGGAAGTGGTGAGTCGGTTCAGCAGGGCTCCACTGGAGGTGTCGTCGTTGCAGGTCGGCTCAGCTTTACCCTCGTCGGATTCTTAGGTCCTGTGGCGACTTCTGAAGATCCAGTCCCAAAAGCCCTGCTTTTATGCAGAAAACCCCCATTCATTCAGCCTAGCTGTCAATCAAAACACGCTAAGTGGTGAGCGGGGTGGCTCACCACTTGGGCCAATCACACCAGAGTGCGACTTGAGTTGGCAAGGCAACTCAGTCCAGGGTGCCTAAACCCCCTCCCACACCCCCTGTGGTACCCAGACAGAATGGCACCACTTTGGAGGGCCTCTGTGCAGAAACCCGCCAAAAGTGGAACAAAGGGCTCAACCTTTGGTTTAGGAGTCACAGAGACGAACACAGATGCCATTTTAAAAACCGAGTTCTGGCAGAAAATACCAACCGATAGATTTATTTAAGATAAATAAACCGGTGGTATGTTAGAGATTAATGAGAAAAAGTATTAACCTCCAACAATGAGAAGAATCCCATAGAGTTATATTCGGGGTCGAATATAACAAGTAGTTTCCACTGCCACCAGCCAAAACTCGACGAGGGGGGACGGGATACTTCCCCCTCGAATAACAGACCCAGGGGTAATCGAATTACCCCTACTAGTATGTCCACAATAGGATGGTTTGTACTAGTTCTGTTAGTAAATGTAGGTCTAGTAAAGCCAATGGTGACTTTACATGCCCTGGGAGACAGTAGTCAGTCCCAGGGTATGGAGTCTATGGTGGGGATCCTCTAGGACGCCCCAGTGTTACGGCACGGAGGGTGCAGTGTAACACACATAGAAAAACATATGAGACCCTATGGAGTAAAAGACCCCATAGCCCATAGAACACATTGACATTCAAAGGAATTAACCACATTCATGTCCAAGAGTGGTAGAAAAAGAGTCTCAATCTTGGCAGGATGGAAAAAAACAAACTCCAGAAATCCAGCAAAGCTGCTGGGGGACTCACTAGGTTAGGAAATTCAGCCTAAACAGAGAATTCTCCCTAACAGTAGGGCAACCCCTCATAGTAATAGGTCAAGATAGTTATTTTCCTTTACTTTACGTTTATAATAAAAGTCTTTTCCGACAAACATGCCACCACTGTATCAGACTCGTACGTCTGCACCCTTGCAACGTACATCAGAGATCAGGGCTATACCTTGTAGATCAGACAAACAAATGCAATATAGTTTCTTTCCTTCCATAACTTGTGTCTACATTGTTCCATGACTTCTCCCCTTTAAGATAGACCCATATTGCCTATCAGTGTTTATAATAGGGAACCATACTTCTGTGTGTCACATGGTTTATTGAAGTTAATCCAAACCTCAGAACAACTTGTCCAGAATACACCTGGAATTATTGCTAGCTCAAGATCTGCTTGTAAAAATATTTGTTCACACAATTTTGTAGATGTCCAGTCCAGTCCAGATCTTCAGCCCCATCACTACCTCTGGTGGGTGTAAATGACTTTGGTATCATTGTGATAATTATTAGTGGAATGTTTCCTTTTTCAATGCCTGACCTTTTAGATATCATTCTCCTTGTGTTGGGTACAATCTTTACACCATATCCCTCTGACCTCACTCCTTACACCATGTGTTAAAGTCTGTGCAATGAATGGAGTGGACCACAGTGTTAGAAGTTAAAACATGTTATTTTTTTTATATTGTTCACAGCTTTATGTAGGTTAGGTGAACATCTCACCCTCTATTACCTTTCAGTATTTGTCACAGTGTCTCTGTGCTCATTGTTAAGTCAAATGTAAAACACTTTGAGTTCGAGGACACAATTGGCTTGCTTGACTGGCGTGCCATGACAAAAAATCCTAAATTCCATCTCCCATTTCCTAGATCATCTCTTTGTCGGTGTCCCTGCACTGAATTCGGAAAGTGCTTGAATCTCAAAACCCCCTCTGAATTAATTCAGTCCTTCTGTCAGAACCTCTGTGCTATATTCCTGGAGGGCTTGGTTCTCGATTCCCAAATGTTTCTCTGGTTAACCTGTTTTATTAGCAGTTCTGCTCACATTCTTTGAGGTATTGGCATTACAGCTCTCAGAAGACGTCCACTCTTTAGCTAGACTTTGTTTAATTGACTTTGTCACTGGTTCCATGGTTGGTTCACTGCACCTGTTCGGGGCCTCAGTGCTTGGTCGCCTTGACTTGGTTTGTACACATGCACTTGATTAGTGTAGCGTTGTGACAGTTTCTGTATTTGATTCATTTGACTTGGATAGCACTTTTTTAACTGGTCCAGTTTTCTTTGTTAGTGCTTCTTTATTTCCTCCATTTGACTTCCTCAGTGATTCCTTACTTATTTCACTTATCTTTGCTATTGCTACTTGGTCCAATTGTCATTGTTAGCATTTCTTTAATTGATTGACGTTCCTTCTTAGCTCTGCTGCATCTATTGGAAAGATTGAACCACTACACCTCTAGGCAACTCTTTTAGTCTTTTGGTTGGTCTCTTGGAGTCTTTGTGATGCTTTTAGTAGCTTAAACATAACTACCATAAACCAATCCATTCTTCTTCGCTCACATGGTTTGTCAGTGTCACTGCACTCCTGGAATTGTTTAGCCATCAACTAACATAAAGAAATGTTTCCTTCTTAGGTCACTTTGTTTGTAGAACCAATGTGCTCCTTGAAGAGCTTGAGCCACACCTCTGATGATCTGTTTCTTCATTAGGTAATCAATATATGGGTTCCTGGCTTTCTACTTTGAGATAACTGCCACTCTGGCCTACCATCCAAACTCCTGAACTGAACTCCTTTCCAATGTCTCTTGCTTTACTGCCCTTTCTCATATAGGGCACTGTATTTAGTATGTTCCAAACCAGTCGACATTTCTCCTTCTGCTTCCAGCATGAGCGTTTGCATGCTGTTGTTTGTTTCTCTACTGATCCCAGCTTGGTCAACATCTTTGGACCTCTCCTCAGACTTGGTGCTCCACTCAGGATGTTATCCATCAGCCTTTCTGTGGCCTCTGGTTTTGGGATGCATGAACAGTCAGTTAAACCCTCTGACTGTTGCTACTACCACTGTCACTCCACAAGATGTTTCAGACAGATTTCTGCATGACTCTGCACTTCACCCTTTACCGCCTCCTCCCACTCACAATCCTCTCTATCCTCAAATGCATACTTCACACTCCTCCAACACTGTAGGAATTCTGCACTGGACTCTCTTCTCATCCATCACCCCTTTCCAATTGTACTCCATCATCTATTTCTCATTCTGCCCACAGGTTCAGATGCTATCAGCAAATAACAATTGACTGCTTTCTTCCAAGTATCTGCAGAGTGAATAGGGGCTATTCAGCACATCAATAATGGTTATAACTAGTTTTCACATTAGCAGTAACAGGTATTGACAATTCCTGCATGCAAATCAGTAACAATGTTGGTCCTGGATCATTTAAATTCCTTCTCTATTGTATATAGTTGTGGAAGCCAAAGAACCCAGGAACAGTGGAATTCAAGAAGGATGAGATGGGGCAATGCTAAAGGGAACGGTTTGAGGCAGATTAGCTAGTGGATGAAGGGTGGCCTGCTTTTGGGGGCCTGCTGAACTTTGTACTACCCTGGTGGGTCAATAAACCTTGTTGAAGACAAAGCTGCTGTGTGTGTCATCCTGTGAGTACAGATTTATTTTTACTATGACATATTGCCAACAAATTGGTAGCACCAGGCCCCTGGAGTTCACATTCATTGTATTGGTGTTGCCTGCCACTGGGATCTTGTTTGGGTGCTGGGGGTAAGAAGACTTCTGGCCTAAACGCATACTACATTGCGGAACCAGAATATTCTGTTGTAGTAATTTCTAGAAGTTGTAAATATTATACACATCTTTGCGTCTAGTGTGTCTCCTCTCCAGGTATATGCGCTGCGGATTGGTATCAAATCATGTATTCAGCAGGAGCTGCAGTACCAAAGAATTGTTTTTAAAAAGTATGATATATATGCATTACAGGTGTTAAGTTGTATGTTGCAATGTTCACCAGCCACATGGCCATGCTCATGCTCTGTGGGTCTGCTGGAACTCCCTCCCAGGACATATGGAATTGCTGCATCTCTCGCGCTTGGACCTATTTATTGATATCGAGGTGTGTATACTGTCTGATGCTCAAAGTATGGAGAGATGCTCTTAAATGGGGCATCTGAAGTGCAGGAAGGGATCAACTTACCTGCAAGGATAGATTGAAAAGGACACATTTATGGTTGGTAGTTGTCCTGGGCCATCCATCAAAACAAAACAAAGGAAATTGAAGCTGGGCAAGCCCTGGTGCTCAATGTAGAATGTGCATAGAAATAAAGGAAGTACAACGGAAACCACAGCAGAGTGCCTTGTACAGGATCACTGCATGCCATTTGTACATAGTGGTTTGAGGAATTTACCTCCAGTTGGAAAAGTGGATTATGGTAGATAACATATACAATAAGTTTGGATATTTGTTGTGTTAGTTTGTTATGTCAGATCCCTAACTAGTCTATCATTTTGAATTTGCTGTTTTAGTTTGTTGTATTCATGTTGTCTATGTTATGAGGTTATTACCTGAAGCATTAACAAATGTATCTTACCCTCTAAGGTTTTACCTTCCCCACCTGGAAAGAAAACTTTGAGGATTATAATCTAGTTGTACACGGTTTGACCTACAATACGAAGAGCAATCAAGGGTTTTTGATGCACTGTCTGCCGGTTGAAGGTTGTAGAATTCCTAAAAGCTTACCTAAACTTAAAGAAGAGGATGGAGAAGAGGGGATATTTAATGTGGGATTGAATCCATATTAGATGATAATAAGAAGCTTAACTTACACAATGAAAAGGGTGAATATCATTCTGGAGCAACACTACCATGGTGTTAGAGGGCAAAGACAAGGATTTTATTACCAGTCTCCAGGTATAGGCAAACCAGTGCAATATTGCACATGATATGATAGGTTATTTATAACGTGCTTAGTACCCAGCAGTTTCTAAGCGCGGACACAGGGATCGAACCTGTGTTTCTCTGTGTCGTCTTGCTTCCAAGGTGAGCACGTTGCCCCTGAGCTATCTTCCCGAGCCATGGTTATGATAAACATATTAGGGATCCTTTCATGCTCAGAATTAGAGAGCTCCAAAATCAGAGCAAATGAGATCTTTCTTCAGATTAAGTTATAAGTATTGTCAAAGCAATGGAGCATATGTTATGCATAAAGGAACATGACAAGCATGGTTGCGAATGTGGAAGGAAGGCGGTGGCTGTTGTAAAGAAGAGAGAGGATATAGGAAAGGGCTACAGAGGAATGGAAAGGTGAGCATAGATAGTGGGACAGAAAGGTTAATAGCAGAAAGATCTTTTAATTTATCAGGAAAGGAAGTAGATGGCTAGCTGTAGTAGGACCACAAAACTTTGAATGAGCTGCTGATGTTTTCAATGTGGTAGTGCTCTCCACCTAGCCAATGCACATGAGCTCCCAGGAATGATTGCTGAATGTATGAGTTGTGGGAAAAGAGGTAATTTCAGAAGTTGTTTCAGAAAGTGTAGGCGCGGTAATGTGAGTGATATTACAAGAGACAGTGGTACTAGATGTGTGCAGGATCAAAAGGGCTGCAATAGGCACAATCTAGTGTTTCCTCCGAGTGAGATTGGTGTGACAAAACATGTCAACATGCCAGTTTACTTGTGGTCACATCAATTGAAAAGCATACCTGGGTGGATATGTTTTAACAGATTTGCAATGGGTTGCCATTTGCCCAGATGCTTATAGGGCAGCCCCATTGACATTGGTTGGAGTTCACCACTAGATTTACACGAAGGTGGGTTCTATTAAATCTGAGGTTTATGCAGCAAGAGTAGAGTGATTTAGGGATATGTTGGAATCAAATGCTTCAGGTTTGGTGATGATGGTTGAGCAAAAAAAGGACACCAAGATGGAAAGAAGATATGAATATGTCTTTGAAGAGAGATACGGTTGTTTAAAGTGATTTGACGATTGAATAAGGACCCAGGAAGGAGTGATTCCAGTGGTGGCTAGGGTGCAAAGTGTACCAGTACGTTTGGGAGGACATCTTTCTGTGGAATGAAAACAATGGTAAGCTTAGGGAGTCATAGAGCCTGTGGAAGCATTGGCATATGTCATATTGTAGTTTGGAAGCCAACTGGCAACATTAGATTGTGTGTCGATTTGCGAGTGGTCAGAATGTCATGGAAGACTGTTTCCCTCCCCCAATATTGGTGAACTGGTGAGCGTGTTAGGCAAGGCAATCATTTTTGAACCTCAGATTTGACCTCAACTAGTTTATAACCAGGTCAGGATAGCCCCCATGTTCAGAAATGTTACCACTTTTGTCATTCCTCATGGCATGTTTGATTTCAAATGGATGCAATTTTGCTAATATTCTCTGCAGGCGTATTTCAAAGAATGTATACCCTGTTTAGTGCCACCAAGGATGTCAGGTTCTATGTTCATTGTTCGCCTGTTTCTTTTCCGCTGCACTTTTTGCCGAAACATTTTTGCCAAAAAAGAATCACATTTCTTTTTATTTGAGGGGTCCCCCCTAACCCCTATCCTCCATTATGTATGCCTATACACCACCCCATCCTACCCCTTATATGCCCTGCTCCCAGCCCCCATATTGTTTATGTTTTTTTCAGCAAAATATTTTCCACGAAATGTGCTTCCAAAAAAAAACAGGGATGAATGAACATCGTACCGGATGTCACTCGCTTCCATGACTACATTATTTTCTACTAGCAGAAGAATCCATTCTACGAACGGGTTCTATAGACAGGCATGATAACACTCTCATCAATTGTTGAAAATCAATGATACTGTAGGTTGCTGTTCGGCCTCACCCTGGCGTGGTGCAGTTCATTGCAGTGGAAATATCTCAGAAACCATGCATTCTAGGGCCTTGAAACAAAGTTTTCGAGGTCTCGTATGGAACCCAGGTTTACGGCTTTGTCGGCAGGTATCATCTTGCAAAAATCCTCTGGAAAGGTTATTTCACATGATGCAGCAAACATTTTTGTTTCCTTTCTCGGTGAACATGGTTTCAAGCATTGTAAAGTTTGCTTATAAATAGCATTTTTTGTTTCCCTTCCCAGTGAACATGGTTTGAGGCTTTGTCAGCAGGCACCACCTGGCAAAAATCCTCTGGAAAAGTAATTTCACCAAACATTTGGAAACTTCTGGAATGCTACCTGCTTTCACTTTCGCCACTCAGGTCAATTTGCCTCTCTTATGTTTTTTTTTTCCCTTCCGGTGAACAAGGTTTACGGCTTCGTCAGCAGAACACAAACCCAAAAACACATTTTTACTTTTGCTGAAATCCGGGGAACGGGTGAGGTGTGCAAATGTCATGTAGCCAGTAACAGGTAAGTATACAAAATGTGGTCCAGATTGGTGAAAGGATGTGGAATTGTATAAGGAACGCTTCGCCAAGCCACAAACCCACCAACAAATGTTGATTTGTGTTGAAATCCGGGGAACAGGCTGTGGTGTCTAAATGTCATGTAGTAAGTATTGTCCAAAGTTTCCTAACAGGTAACTATGCAACATTTGGTGCAGATTGGTGAAACGGTGTGCCAAGCCACAAACCAGCAAATCCCGCCACAAACACATTTTGATTTTTGTATATATAGATAGATGGAGAGACCCTGCAGGAGCATGATCGACATTTAGAGGGCATCCTTAGTGTTCTGGGACAGTCTGGCTTTACCTTAAAAAAGGAGAAATATAGGCTTTGGCAAGAAATCGGTCAATTATTGTAGATAGGAAAAATGTAATGACCTCCCTGGGACTGTGCAATCTACTTGAAATGTGTAGTCCACTTTGTAGACAGGGCAATACAATAGTAGTTGGTAAGTTTGTGTAAGATAGGCAGTATTTTTGATATGGGAGTAGGGGTGCGAGAAACTATGGTCATTAAAGAAGCAGTAATCAAGGCTTTTTCTTTAGCTATGTTTTGCACTGATTGTGACTGTGCGATAATAACAGTTGCAAGTGATGGAGGGGGGAGATTTACTACAGAAGCAAAATACCGTGCAGAGAACCACTCCTTTCTCCTGGCGTACTGTTAAGGGAGCAGAACAGAAATATTCAGCTACTGAGAGTGCAGATGTGTGCTGTGCCTGGGCGGCGTCTAAGTTCTGCGGCTTTGTATGGGGGAGGAGGTTTGTTATAAAAACAGGAAACATGGTCATATTTACTAACTGTGAATTTTGTATGCATCCACGTGCCCAAAGTGTCACCTCTCAAAGGTGTTTAATGCACTGTGGGCTGATATCACATCATGTATTCAGCAGCAGCTGCAGTGCCGAAGGGGTATTTAAAAAATGAGACATTTACATAGCAGGATACAAGTGGTATTTTGCGTTGGTTACCAGACGTGTACCTTCTCTCATGCTGGATTGTATGTGTAACCGAGGCAGAGGGGAAACCATCAAAACAAGCCAGAAACCATCACCATCTGTCACTGTAGGACTTGTAAATATGCCTCAAAGTTAAAGCCCACAGCATGCAAATCACTGCAGAGCACAGACTTCCCAATCCGAACCGCATTAAACACAATCAAACACACAATTACACATACTATCCGCTGCAGCTGGTAACATCTGCCACCTTATGGAATAACCTCTTCTATTGTGAAGTCTTGAATATGTTTAATGATACTTGCGGAAGATTTTCAACATACTTCCAAGGTAATGTTTAAGACTCTATACACTATAATCTTCCACTCCTGCACAAGGGCCACCACCCACAATGCATACAATCTCATATTAAAGACCATTAGTTTGAATGTTGAACTTTACATGATTTTTATTCACATATGTGTATACATCACTATAAGAATGTTATATATTATTCCTTTATTTTAACTGCAACATATTTTGAATTGCATAGATGTGATTGACAAAACTTTATGGTTTAGTTAGAAAGTCCCTTCTACTAATTAACCTGATGGCATGTTATGTTTGTTGAATGATTTTTTTATGCATTCAATATATTGATTGAAGTTCTCGTTAATTTGTTAATTTTTTCTTATTGTTTTCTTTTTAAACTGTGTTAAAAATAGATCATACTTAATTTCTGATGTCATGAATTGAGTAGCCTGTTATGAGTGGACCAATCGGAAGCGCGTGCAGGGATGCGGCCATACACGTTTGTCTCTGACTTTTGTGTTTTTATTATAAAAACAGACCTCAAACCATTAGGGTGTGTGTGAGGGGGCTTTCCAGGAAAGGGCTTTGTAAGGGAGAATTCTCTGTTTAGGCTGAATTTCCTAACCAGTGAGTCCCCCAGCAGCTTTGCTGGATTTTTTGGGGTTTATTTTTTTCTCCTGCCAAGAGTGAGACTCTTTTACCCTCACTCTTGGACATGATTTGAGTGTGTTCCTTTGACTCTAGATGTGTTTAATGGGCTATAGGGTCTTTTACTCCATAGGGCTTCATGTGTTTTTGTGATGTGTGTTACACAGCACCCTCAGCGCAGTAACACAGGGGTGTCATAGTGACCCCCCAGTATAGACTCCATACCCTGGGGCTGACTACTGTCTCCCAGGGCATGTAAAGTCACCATTGACTTTACTAGTCTTGAATTCTGAACAGAACGAGTGCAAACCATCATATTGTGGACGTACTGGCTGGGGCAATTCGATTGCCCTGGGGTCTGTTAGTCGAGGGGGCACGTCTCCGTCCCCCCTGGTCGAGTTTTGGCTGGTGGCAGTGGATACTACTTTTTATATTCAACCGCGAATATTTCTCTATGGGATTTTCCCATTGTTCGAGGCTACTATCTTTATTTATTTAATTACGATAGCCTCGAACATACCGCCGGTTTATTTATTCATTTATTCCACAGAAGCCCTCCAAAGTGGTGCCACTCTGTCTGGGGTACTTAGGAGGGGTGGAGGGGGATTTAGGCACCCGGGACTGAGTTGCCTAGGCAACTCAAGTCGCACTCCATCCTTATTGGCCCAAGTGGTGAGCCGGCCGGCTCACCACTTAGCATGTTTGAGTGACAGCTAGGCTGAGTGAATGGGGGTTTTCTGCATAAAAGCAGGGCTTTGGGGACTGGAACTTCAGAAGTCGCCACAGGACCTAAGAATCCGATGAGGGAGAAGCTGAGCCGACCTGCTATGACGACACCACTGGTGGAGCCCTGCTGAACCGTCTCACCACTTTTCCCAACGACAGAGGAGATCTCCCGCCGGAGAGTCTTCTTCCTTTGACTGGTGGGGATAACCAGTTTCACTGTATTTTCACCTTCCCAACGCATCTTGTGGCCGCCTTGCCTGTGCCAAGCACCCCGGCAACTGGAATACCACGTTTTACCACGACCGCGAAATAAAGGGTAATACCTTTAACCGGAAAACTCTGCGGCTGGTTTCTTCCCTGGCAGTGCAACGACCTTCATCTTTCCTCCAAGTCGATATCTTCTCTTCCTCTGGGCGCCGGCGAGACTTGCACCCACTGCCAGGAACAACTGCCACCGCTGGAGGATCCTTCCCACTTAAGGTACCGTGTTCCGCCTGGCTATCCTTGCCACCGACTGTACGGGGTAGATTTAGCCCCCGGCTTTCGAACCTGGGTTAGCCTGGGACACCCTGGCTAAACTTTTCTGAGCCTCTCGAAACTCTTTTCAAACTCTCTGCAAGACTTCCAAAGCCTAGTGTAACTGTGTGATCTTGGGCGCATTTGTGCTCTGCTCTCTCTAAGAGTGGGCCCAGCCTATGGACTTCGGCTCACCAGTGACTTTTGCTCTTCTGCCTTGCTAAAAGTGTTCCTAAATCTTAGAGTGGTGTATCTTCACATATTCTGCCTTTTTCCCTCCCTTTTTCATGAACTTATTGGAGTGCCATCTATAGTTATGCGCTCACCTCTGTCTGGAAATAAGTGGTGTTAACTAAGACTTGTCTGATAAGGAATACGGGTTGTATATATCATAATAGTAACTGTGTTTAGAGTGTTTTACAAATAAGAGTGCTGGAGTGTTTCAAACAGTGTGTGTTTAAATAAATAATGATATACTTTGATACCAAAGCTCTGGTCAGTGTTTGCTTGTGCTATTGTATCTGAGTACCTATTGTGTATACTTTGCATACTGCCTAACTCTTCTTGAGGGAAGTCTGACTGCTCAGCCACAGCTACCAGGTAAATCTGGGTGGTACAGACTGCTACCAAGTGGGTTTACTGCTAACACCTGTAGTCCTAAAACTTTTGCAGTGTTCCCAAAGGGAACTGCACAGGTTTCTGCCTAACACTGGTGGCAGCAGTGGGATTTGTATTGAGTATACATTTTAGTGTGCTTTAGGATACCTTAGTGCAACTAACCACAAAGCTTAGCACTGAAAACGTAATCTTTCTAACATGTTAACTATGGAAAGTTATAGTCAAGAGTCCCTTGCTACAAAAACTGCTGATTGTTTAAGAGTTCTCTGTAAGCATAAGAATCTGCTGACTAGAGGCAAGAAAATGGAGCTAATAGAAAGGTTGTTAGCTAACCAAAGCCTGGATGATGGTTCAGAGGAACCTACCACTCCAGCAACTGTAGATAACAGTATTGAGATTGAAACTGAACAAAATGTTGATGATCTTGAGGAAGAGCCAGAAGAGGAGGGTGAGGCTGCTGTGACTGTCCCTCCTAGGCCTCTGTCTGCTCTACCTGCTGTACCTACTGGACCTTTACCAGGTCCCACATTTAGTCCTCAATACTTTGAACTGGAGAGAATGAAACTAGAATTGGAGTATAAGAAACTTAATGCTCAAACTGAAAAAGAACTAAGGCTAAGGGAAATGGAGCTCAAGCATGAGCTAGAAATGAAGGAATTATCTGTTGAGAATGCTTCGCTCTCTGGCTCCTCTAGAAGTTCCAGTCCTAAAAGACCCCGAATGCCTAAAGAATTGGTTGGTATGTATGAGCCTAAGTTGGATGTGTTGGATCGGTTGTCTCTGTTTGAATATAATCATGGGCTCCAGAACATCACAGGAAATGACTTACTCACCTGGATGTTCTCTAGGCTTCCCACTGTTGCAACTGATGTGGTAATGGAGTTGGGGGAGGAGGATAGGAAGGAGTATGAATGTGTGAAACTAGCTTTGATAGCTAGATTTGGGAAGACCCCTTCCCAGTACCTTAAGAGGTTTAGGACCCTCAAAAAGAATGATGGTACCCTTTGGGCTACCTGGGTGAGTGAGTGTCTGAAAAACTTAGAGGGATGGATTAAGGGTTACAAAGTGAACACTTATGAGGGAATGAGAAATCTTGTAATGTTGGAGTCAATTTATGATGCCTGCTCTCCTGAGCTCAGACAGCACTTGGCTGATTCAAAGGAATTAGATTCCAGAAAACTAGCTAAGGCTGCTGACTTGTGGGTTGCCAACAGGGCCTCTCACAAGGATTCAGGGGTCACTCAGAAAAAGGATGAGGGAAAGCAGCCACCTAAAGTGAATCCAGAGAATTCTAATACCTCCCATAACAAAGAGGGCCACAAACAACAAAATAACCAGGGTAAGCCCCAGGGTAAACCGAATCAGGCTAGTGTACCTTCTGGTCAACAACCAGAAGGAGGTCAGAACAAGCCACCCTTTCAGAGAGCATTTGGACAATGCTATATCCGTAAGGCTACTGACAATATCAAAGGGGATCCCAGTTGCAAGGGTAAACCTGCAGGGATCAGCACAGTCTCCTTACCCTTCAATCCTGGAGATGAAGTACAGATGGCTAGTGCTCACTTTGAAGCTTTTGCTGACAAACCCTTGGGTCTTCAAGCAACTTTGTCTACAGAGTCCATGGATCTGGTTAAGCCCCAGAATAGGGTTGTGTATAACTCCCTACCTGCAAACTCTAAAGTATATTATATGGACAGTGTTCTTGCCATTGGCCAGGATACCCCTGCCAGGAGAGACACTGGGGCCAGCAGAACAGTAGTGGATGAAAGCTTCTTTCAACCTGAGGATTTGGCAAAAGCACCCAAAGGTCCCACTAGGATATCTGGAGGCCCTGTCCAAATGGTTCCTATTCTACCAGCCCTCATTCAGTGTAACAACATGACAGTGAGGATCCCTGTCAGTGTACAGACTGAGGTGCCTGGGAAAGTCCTGTTGGGGAATGCCCTAAGAAGTCTAGGAGTAGTGTCACATACCCCCAGGCCTCCCAGTATGGAGAACCAGAACCTAACCAAATTGGCTAGAGAGGCCACCTTAAAGGACCACTCTAAGTCTGTGGGAACCTCTACCGAGACCCCCACTACAAGCCCTGGTGGTAGTAAGTTGACCTCTAACCCTAGCACATTACAGGCTAGTACATTAGGGAAAGGGGAGCCCCAACCAAGCTCCATCATTGTTCCCCCAGTTTCAGAGTCTGTGACCCCCCCTGCTTCTGAGGAAGAGGAGGATAGACCTACTGGACCCTTACCAGGCCTGAGAGAACTGGTAATTCTCAATGCTGGTGGAAAACCAGGAAAGAAAAGTCTAAGGCCAAAACCCTTCAACTGTTGGACCTCCTACTGAAGACCCCAACTCTAATCCTAATATTAGGGGGGAAACTCCTAAAGTAGGTAAGGTTAGATCTAAGAGGAAGGGGAAGCAGGTAAATTGCCTAACCCTAACCCCTCCAACCAAGAGGCCTAAGACCCAACCTGCTCCCACAAGAGAGGTGGTGAGGAACCTTGGAGGCCCCTTTAGATCTAAGGGAATCCTTTATAAGGACCCCTTGAAAAAGCCTAACACGGGTTCAGAAGTTGTACCAACTTCTGAGGGACTGGTCAACCAGATCCCCTATAACTTTAAAAGACTGATGTTCCTCAAAGGGTTTGTAGGTCATATAGCTTACAAAGGAAATCCTTTGATTGGACCATAGAACATAGGTCAAGGTGTCACCACCAAAATGCTGATGGACTCTCTAGGATGTATGTCATCGACTAGAGGTATGAGGTTCATCCAGGAGTGGATTAAATCCTCCTGTCCCTTAGTCTGGGGGGGGGGGCGAGTGTTAGGGAGAATTCTCTGTTTAGGCTGAATTTCCTAACCTAGTGAGTCCCCCAGCAGCTTTGCTGGATTTTCTGGGGTTGATTTTTTTATGCATTCAATATATTGATTGAGGTTCTCGTTAATTTGTTAATTTTTTCTTATTGTTTTCTTTTTAAACTGTGTTAAAAATAGATCATACTTAATTTCTGATGTCATGAATTGAGTAGCCTGTTATGAGTGGACCAATCGGAAGCGCGTGCAGGGATGCGGCCATACACGTTTGTCTCTGGCTTTTGTGTTTTTGTTATAAAAACAGACCTCAAACCATTAGGGTGTGTGTGAGGGGGCTTTCCAGGAAAGGGCTTTGTAAGGGAGAATTCTCTGTTTAGGCTGAATTTCCTAACCAGTGAGTCCCCCAGCAGCTTTGCTGGATTTTTTGGGGTTTATTTTTTTCTCCTGCCAAGAGTGAGACTCTTTTACCCTCACTCTTGGACATGATTTGAGTGTGTTCCTTTGACTCTAGATGTGTTTAATGGGCTATAGGATCTTTTACTCCATAGGGCTTCACGTGTTTTTGTGATGTGTGTTACACAGCACCCTCAGTGCAGTAACACAGGGGTGTCATAGTGACCCCCCAGTATAGACTCCATACCCTGGGGCTGACTACTGTCTCCCAGGGCATGTAAAGTCACCATTGACTTTACTAGTCTTGAATTCTGAACAGAACCAGTACAAACCATCATATTGTGGACGTACTGGCTGGGGCAATTCGATTGCCCTGGGGTCTGTTAGTCGAGGAGGCACGTCTCCGTCCCCACTGATCGAGTTTTGGCTGGTGGCAGTGCATACTACTTTTTATATTCAACCGCGAATATTTCTCTATGGGATTTTCCCATTGTTCGAGGCTACTATCTTTATTTATTTAATTACGATAGCCTCGAACATATCCCGCCGGTTTATTTATTTATTATTAATTCTTCGGTTGGTATTTTTTGCCAAAACTCGGTTCTAAAATGGTGTTTGTGTTCTCTTCTGTGACTCCAACCCAAGTCAAGCCCTTTGTTCCACATTTTGGCGGGCTTCTCCACAGAAGCCGTCCAAAGTGGTGCCACTCTGTCTGGGGTACTTAGGAGGGGTGGAGAGGGATTTAAGCTCCCTGGACTGAGTTGCCTAGGCAACTCAAGTCGCACTCCGTCCTGATTGGCCCAAGTGGTGAGCCGGCCGGCTCACCACTTAGCATGTTTGAGTGACAGCTAGGCTGAGTGAATGGAGGTTTTCTGCATAAAAGCAGGGCTTTGGGGACTGGAACTTCAGAAGTCGCCACAGGACCTAAGAATCCGATGAGGGAGAAGCTGAGCCGACCTGCTACGACGACACCACTGGTGGAGCCCTGCTGAACCGTCTCACCACTTTTCCCAACGACAGAGGAGATCTCCCGCCGGAGAGTCTTCTTCCTTTGACTGGTGGGGATAACCATTTTCACTGTCTTTTCGCCTTCCCAACGCATCTTGTGGCCGCCTTGCCTGTGCCAAGCACCCCGGCAACCGGAATACCACGTTTTACCACGACCGCGAAATAAAGGGTAATACCTTTAACCGGAAAACTCCACGGCTGGTTTCTTCCCTGGCAGTGCAACGACCTTCATCTTTCCTCCAAGTTGAGATCTTCTCTTCCTCTGGGCGACGCCGAGACCTGCACCCGCTGCCACGAACAACTGCCACCGCTGGAGGATCCTTCCCACTTAGGGTACCGTGTTCCGCCTGGCTTCCCTTGCCACCGACTGTACGGGGTAGATTTAGCCCCCGGCTTTCGAACCTGGGTTAGCCTGGGACCCCCTGGCTAATCTTTTCTGAGCCTCTCGAAATTCTTTTCAAACTCTCTGCAAGACTTCCAAAGCCTGTGTGAACCTGGGCGCATTTGTGCTCTGCTCTCTCTAAGAGTGGGCCCAGCCTATGGACTTCGGCTCACCAGTGACTTTTGCTCTTCTGCCTTGCTAAAAGTGTTCCTAAATCTTAGAGTGGTGTATCTTCACATATTCTGCCTTTTTCCCTCCCTTTTTCATGAACTTATTGGAGTGCCATCTATAGTTAAGCGCTCACCTCTGTCTGGAAATAAGTGGTGTTAACTAAGACTTGTCTGATAAGGAATAAGGGTTGTATATATCATAATAGTAACTGTGTTTAGAGTGTTTTACAAATAAGAGTGCTGGAGTGTTTCAAACAGTGTGTGTTTAAATAAATAATTATATACTTTGATACCAAAGCTCTGGTCAGTGTTTGCTTGTGCTATTGTATCTGAGTACCTATTGTGTATACTTTGCATACTGCCTAACTCTTCTTGAGGGAAGTCTGACTGCTCAGCCACTGCTACCAAGTAAATCTGTGTGGTACAGACTGCTACCAAGTGGGTTTACTGCTAACACCTGTAGTCCTAAATCTTTTGCAGTGTTCCCAAAGGGAACTGCACAGGTTTCTGCCTAACAGGTTTCAATGGAACTTCGTGGGGGTTAATGAGAATGATCACTTACCTACAAGGGCTGAATGTTGAGGCGGTACATGTGCCAGGAAAGAAAACATTATAGCAGAAGTTTTGTCAAGGAAAGCCATTGGCAGGAACAGGTGAGGAAATATTGTTGGTGGAGAACACGGTTGTGGGTGAAGAAGAGTGGAGTAATGCTCTGGAAGTTGATCCATTACTTAAAAGGGTCATGCGGCAGGTAGAAGAAGGCTAGGGGAACCTCAGCATGAGAATCTGGATCTGATGTCTTAGTGGAAGATTTGAGAGGAGCTGTGTTTGACATCAGGAATTTTCTCCAAAAGAGATGTGTGAGTGCGACTGCTGGGCAACAGGAAAATGATATCTGAGCTATTACATGTGGGTGACTGAGGCATGACTATAAGGAAGAAAAGGCCACATAATGGCTATTGGTGGCTGGGGACCAACAATGATGTATTTATTGTACAAGTGGGTGGAGGACAAGGTGGTACATCAGCAAAATATGTGTGCAGTGGTGACGCTTCTGGGTTAGGGCTGCCCCCAGGAAGACCTTGACTGACAGTGAGTATAGTAAACTTCACAGGAGATGTAGTCCTGTCTCTTCCAGAAGGTGGTTGTATGATCCCAAGATGAATGGGGCAGTTGAAAACTTCCACTGGACCACTATGGGTGACATTTGCACATTGCAAATGTGAATGGAGGATATTGGGATGAGGAAATGAAGAGGAGGTTGGTAGTGTACAAATGTGCCCCTAACCAACAACGAGGATGGTTCTATTTGAAATGTGAAGACAGCAGCCCAATGCCATGATCTGTTCTTTCAGGTTATGGAAGGCAAAGTAGGTGGAGTGGAATGAAGAGAGATTGAGAAGAATAGTGGAATCGAAGGTGGCTTGAAACGTGCTGTGAGGAGGTTGAAATTAAACCGGGTGAAACTGTGAGGATAAAGAAACCAACCTTCATGAGGAACGGGAGATCAAGATTCTGGTTGGTCTCAGAAGTAAGAGTGGGTGTTTTAGATGCAGTCATCATAGGGGATGGCAAGTACTGGAAAAAAGGAGTGCAGTTGTCAGGAACAACATTTGATGGTTTTAGATGCTGCAATGTAGAGAGGGTGATTGATTGCAAGGTTTTGCCCTGGATGATTTTTTGCATTATCTACTGTATATAGTTGTAATTCATGAAACAAAGAGCAGTGGATTTCTCCAGGGTGAACAGTTGGGGGCAGAGTGACCGCTGGATGGATGCTGCCTGGCTCTTGGTACCTTGTGAACACTGCACTCTTTTGGTGGAACAATAAACTTTATTGAAGACAAAGTTGCTGTGTTTGCCATCCTGTGAGTAGAGAACATGTTTTACTATACAATATACTGACAATAGTGGAATTGCAACCATTCCCAAGACTTGCCCAAATGAAGTTAGCAACTGGGCCATCTCTAATATATGCTTCCATCTTGTGGGGGACTGAGCAGGATCATGTAGGTCTGCACAGCCACTACAAAAATGAGTGCTGTACAGGGGAAGATTTGGGGAGTTACATTGCTTTAGTGCCTATGATGATGCAAAAGAGAGCCTGTATAATCCTATCACCACCCCCCAGCAAGGCCAATGTACAACTTGTCCTTGGCCCTGCTAGACAGCAAGCCATCCTGTCAATCTACAACTGTTCACAATCGTGTTGAATCGCCACATTTAAGATATGCACCCCTCTACCAAAACAATGGGGATCATGAATAGCCCATGCAGGTGGCAGGGTAAACTCTAAATATTAGCTATGTTTGGGTTAAGGCATGGTGCATGCCACTACCCATGATCATTGCAGCCACATCCGATTTGATATCAACCATTTGTAAGTCCTGTAGGCCCAGTTCAGCTGTGGAAGGGCTATGTGTATTCTCCCAGACAGACTGGACATTGAAGATGTGTAGGCTGGAGGGATTGCCTCTCTTTATTCCCTTGTAAGGGCAGGTAACACCCTTTCCCAGGGACAGATATTCCACAGGCAGCTGGCCAGGGAATAGGAATCAAAGGGCACACCCATTCATAAAAGGCTTGGTCTCACACCAGGTTGCTGCCTACATAAAGACTGTTGATACTAATGAGAAGGGGAGGGGTTAGTGTAAACATGGGATCTTCTACAGTGGAGGAAGACTTCCACCAACATGTTTCTCTATGCCTCTCTCTCTCCTTCCTGTCCTTCCACTTCTTCTAGAGAAAAGCACTTTGGGAATGATGTCAGAAAAGCAAAGTCCACGTCTTTCAAGAAATAGGATTGGACCACTAAGTCAGGATAGTTTTAGTCCAATCACCTGTGGACTTTTACATTTAAAAGTAGAGGTCTCTTCTCTGAATCATCTTTTGGGCTTCAACCCTTGAAGAAGATTTGGTTTTGACCCTGCTGGGAGATTAGTCCTTTCCAAAGTCCTCCAGGTGTGAGGTGAAGGCAGGTGTTCTAAGGCAGTGGCAAGCCCTGTTCCCTAACTATCCCCAGGGACCACAGGAGGTGAACCTGCTGCTGGAAGTAGAGTTCCTCTCTGCCAGCCACAGCGATAAGCAGAGTTTCACTATGTTGAAGGACCTTGCAGTTGTGTGCCAGCCTCCCTGGTGTTTGGGATCCTGAGAATAAGGGCCCATCTTGTCGCTGGGTCCCCGGAGTGGGACTCCCAGGAGCATGAGAAGTGACCTGCTGCTGCAGCAAGTCCTGCCTCTCTGCCAACCACAGTGTACCCATGACGCCACCATGTTGAAGGACTGCTGCAGTAGTGTGCCAGCCTCCCCTGTGTTTGGGGCTCTGCCAGGCACAGTGGTACCCAGAACCCCACAGTTTATTTTTATTTTTTATTGATTCAGCTGAAATTAATCAACTTTTCAATAAATTAAGATAAAATAATATCATACAATGCAAAAAACATTTAACATTCAATACAAAAGGTAACATAACTCTAATACATTAATACATACATAATTCTTATACAAATAAACACAGATTTAAATATCCAACTCATAAAATCAATCTAATCTCAATGCATTAAGAAAAGTAGCAGTAGCAATTTGAATGGGAACAAAAGATGTGCCTAATATAACTGACCATTGCTTCTGTGCATTCAAAGAGCCAAGATATGAGCAATGTGTTGCGAAGTAAGTGACTCGCAACGCAGTGAGGGCAGGACAAAGCAAAATCAAATTTTCAAGGGTTCCATTGCATGTAGAGTCTCAACAAAATCGACAAAAGTTCTGTTCCACTGGAATTATCTTTTGTGTGGTCGATAGATCTCATGCAGGCCACAAATTAAAACACATACGTAATATAGAAGAACAATACTGTGGCGATGATGATTTGCAAAGATATTGTTCCATTGTTCACATTTGCTTGTCTCCATATACATGATTAGGAAAATATGTGTACTGCAGACATCGGTTTCTAGTCTCTATCCAGTCAGGTTGGAAAATATTTCTCTTGGCTCTATCAGGATTTGAAACCAACATTTCAATTGTCACATCTGCTTCAGCAACAATACGATAAGTGGCCATGATCCACTTTTGAATAAACACTTGTTGAGCTGAAAACATGTAAGTTGCTAAGACCTTTAACATAACATTCAGATCAGTGGACACAAGACACTTTCTAAAAAGCGGACACATTTGCCAATGATAAAGAGCGTTTAGCAAAACAAGACCCAGCTCATAACGCAACCAAGGGCCAGGAATGCACTGCGGAAGATGTAAAATGGTTCACCAGAATTTAGCTTCCAATTTCTCAAAAAACTGATCAGGCAGAATTACTCGCGTTTCCATGCCATACAAAAGACATGGCGTCGCCTTTGAATTCCAATAGGTCAAAGCTGGGTTAAGCGAGAATTTACCATATCTATGTAATAATATTTATGTTTGAGAAATTGCAGTGTCTAGTTTCCGCTCATCTGGCGTTTCGCTTGTACTGACCCTTCAAACACCTTACCGAGATATATGTAGCTGGGGACCACTTCTAGTTTGACTTTATTGATCAACCAAGACTTGTGACCTCTATAAGATTTTTTAGAGGAGTAAGCTACAATTTGTGTCTTAGTGTTGTTGATTTTGAGTTTGTTTTGTTTTATATACAGATTTAAGGCCGATAACAATTTTTGGAGACCGACTGGCGTTTTGGAAATAAGTACCAGATTGTCTGCATACAATAAGACCTTAATTGGGAGGCCATTAAGTTTTGGAGAGTCAGATCAAACAACATCATGTATACAAAATTTTAAATGGCTGAAGCAAGTATGCATCCCTGCTTAAGTCCTTGTGGCGTCAAAATGGAGGCAGATAGCAACCCTTCCATAGACAGTCTAATCCGAATCGATGTGTTAGAAGGAAGGCCATAGATAATGTCACTTAGCGACCGAGGGCACTTATCTCGGCAGAGCTTTGACATAAGTAATACTCTGGAAATTGAGTCAAAGGCAGAGTGCAAATCTATGAATGCATAATAGATAGATTGTTTCTTGGCTTGGCATTGCACTTTTACTTCATTTAGACAGAATACATTTACTGCGGTACCCATGCCAGAAACAAAGCCAGATTGATTTTGGTCACGTCTATGATACAACAGCATCCAGGTTTTAAAATCTTGTAAGATTAGCCAAGCAAAAGTTTTGCCTGGAGCGTCCAACAGTGCAATCGGATGATAATTTTGCGGCAACATACGATCTCCCTTTTTAAATATAGGCATAATCAAAGATGTTCACCATGAGGGAGGAATTACACGAGTTAACAATATATGTTTAAAGATCTTATACAAAATTATCGCCCATAGACAGGAATTGGCTTTCAACATGGCATTATGGAGCCCATCAGGGCCCGCAGCTCGAGATGAGCTACATTTCTTGATCAAGTCCTCAATGATGGATACTGAGCATTCTACTGACCAAGGAGCACTTGAGAGCTGGACATAGATGAACTTGTCAAACTGCTCATCTGCACAGAGTTCAGCGTAATGCGTTATCCACTGGTGTTCTTGCACCGCATTTGACTGTGCCCCTGCTTGGGCTTCATAAGTACGGTTGTTAATGAGAGCCCAAGTTTCAGAAGAATTTTTATTAGTCATAGCCCTGAGCATAGCCTTGCTATCTTTCTGAAATAGGAGCGCTTTCCGCCCTCGAATCCAATGACGATATTTACATTTCACCGATTTGAGTGCTTCTGATTGTACAGATTTAGGGAGAGTAAGAATAGATTTTATTTCCCTTCGATAAGCGGCTCGTCTGTTCCTGACTTCATGATTATAAAGATGGATATGTTTAAAGGCTCTAAGGCCTTTCACTGTAATGAGATCTTTATATGGAGTCAATACATGAGTATTTTGCACCGAAAAATTAGGCTTCAAGTTAGCATCAATTGAATGACTCAAGGCAATTAACTTAGGCTCTGACCAACGAAATCGTGTCTTGGCGTTGTTAACTAACAAGTGTTGTTTAGTCCATTGCCTTTCGATCTTAGATACACCAGATGGCCAAACCCAAGTTAGTGACAACAAGTTATGATCACTGGACTGTTGAGCAATAATCGCAAAATGTTGCAGCCACATGAAAAGCTTTAAGTCAACATATATATAGTCAATGCTACTGGAGATCGAGCCTCTCTTCCATGTGTCATGTGCAAGTAGGTCTCCTGCTACAGCACCATTGACCATAGAAAAATTCCTTTCAGATATAAACGAGGACCATCTCATAATCTCCTGTAGTTTATGTCCTGTCTTTTTATTTACACAATCTAAGTTTAGATCTCCCACTGAGATGGTGGCCGTGATATCAGGTGTCATAAGTATCATATCTAGAAGTTTAGTTAGCCCTTGATAAAAGGCATCATCTGCTAATCCAAAGGGATTGCAATAGATGTTCACTAATGCAATAATTTTCTGCTGAAAGGAGATTCTAACTAGTTGTATAAAGGAGCTATATGTGGCCCAAGGTTTGATTGAAAGCCCAGCACTTAAATTGACTGCCACCAACAGACCAGAAGAAGGTCTTCCTTTGCCTGTGGCCATTGCAGGTAACAGGCACATTTCATGATTATCCCACATAGGGACAGTGGTAAGCCACGTTTCCTGTAACGCCAGGATATCAAATATATTAATCGAATTACCTACAGAAGATTGAAGATGAGAGTGTCCTCGAGTATTCCAACTAGCTAAAAAAAGAGATGACAAAGTATCTATTTTTAGTGGTTATGCTGTCATAGAGTGAGAAATGGTGGATGAGGACACGGCTCTGTTATCCAGATGAACCCAGGGGGTACTAACAGAAGTGAGGCTTACAGGGCAATTTCTGCCTGAGACTCGTTCTGGATCTTGTGCTATCAAAAATCCCATATTAAACAGGGTCATTTTAGCTTTCCAGTTAAAATCTGAAAGAAATTGCACCTGATCTATGTCGCAAGAAGAGATGTCCTCTAACTCCACCAGATCAGAGAATATGTTTAACACACTTCTTCTATTAAGATCATTAGTCTTGAAAGGGCCTTCCCGACACTTCATGATCAAAGAATGACAAGTGAGATTTTGACGCTGTAAGCAACGCAAGTCTTTTCGATTTATGGGTGCTTGTTCAGCATATTGAACTTGATGTTTCAAGGGAACAATAGTTTGAATGTGTTCAGACATATGACTCGGAAGTGTATTAATCTGCCAACGCAAATGAGCGTTGTTCTCAGTACCTGCCAAAGGTCTACTACCTGTGGTACTCAGACTTGAATCAGTTGGTACATCAGAATGAGGAATAGATTTCATGACTTGTGGCAGTGTGTTGGATGTCAGAGCCTGGTAGCGACTTTCCAAATACATGTCCACAGCTTTTTTTATATTTTCAATCGAGTCAGCCTTAACAGAATCTTTAGATGTTGTGAGCTTTGTATTTGAAGGTTTGCCTAAAACCTCAGGATTAACTCTTTGATCTGTTGTTCAATCACCTGAATTAAATAATTCAATGGTGAGTAAGAAAGAGAAGGCTTTCGAACAGGAATGTGATGTGGAATTGCTTCAGTCGGACAAGCATTTTCTAAGCCTGTTACAGCTTTCATGTTGTTAGTCGTGATTAAAGGATTGTCATTTATGTGCATGGCAGGAGGGGCTGAGGGACTTGTCGTTTTAGTAGTGGTTATTGGCTGGAAAAAGGTGCTTATAGAGTTCTTAGCATTTTTAGGAATGGCTTTGATATTTTTCGACTTCTTTGGACGTGTGGCCGGATGCTTTAGGGGAACGCTGTGTACTCGACTCAGTCTGTTCCACACTAGCCCAGGATTCATTTGAAACATCATCGATCAAGCCGGCCATGGGATCCACCACAGGACGGATGATTTGATCAAATGTTGGCAGTGCTGACGGAGGGTCAGCCGGAACAGCAACACCTGCACCCATGATTGAGATGTTAGCGTCTGAAGTTACAGCCAATTTAGAAGTGGGATACAGAGTCACAGGAGTGTTTTTAAGACCAGTGGCTATCCATTGCGAAAGTTGTTCAATTTGCTTGGACTGCAACGATGCTTTCGCATCATCCTGACCATAATTGTCCTGGTTACCTGACCACCCTTTTGATCTCTGGCCCAGGCCCCATCAATTACCCACCTGCACTGCCTCCCTGGCAACCCCTGCACTTGGGGACCGTTTTTCTGTATCCTTTCAGTTCCCTTACTAGCACTTATGTCTGCACTTCCTTGCACTTGCCACTAGCTGGCTCTTTATGTGTCATATGTATTCCACTTCCCATGTACTGCACTTCCCCTCTCCCTTCCCCGTGCACACTTTTCCTTTCCCCCCTTCCCATGCACTTGCACGATCTGAATGACACCTGGCCTAGTAGGATAGTTGTTTATCCTCCCATTGTCCCCCCCCCTTGCCTCGTCGTGCCTTGAAACACCTGTGTATAGGAGCGTTATAAATGCCATATCATATCATATCAAGAGATTCAAACAATTTATACAAGCTCAAAATGGTGGTATTAATCACTGTTAGCTTGAGCTCAATCATTGAAGGGCTGGGTGTGATGTTTTCTCTAATTACAGACCTGGATCGTTGGCGCAGAGTTGGTTGTGTATAAGATAAGGAAACCGAATGTATGGAAGAGTCCATGGAACATCTTTCGTGAAAATGTGTTTGTTCACTATAAATCGAAATTGAAGATTTGCATTGACTTGCGTAAATCGATATACCTGAGCCGTCTCTGCTAGTAGTCAAATGCGGCAGAGTAGGCTGAATGTGCATGTCAATCTCTGGGGGTTGTGCTAGCGTCAAGCCCCGCTGAGTGTGATATGGCTTGGTCCGATAGTGTGTGAGACTCGGACAATGTAACTGAAGAACTAGTTCGCAGATTTTCTGTTTTTTTGTTCAGTGACAAATCAAATGGCAATGATTTCTCGACTCTGTTACTCAAGCTGTCTGGAGTTCGCAATGCATTGTCTATAAAAATGTTTGTATTAAAGCAACGCAGAAAAGCGCGACCTCGTGTGCTTTTGTGTGAACTAATTGACGTAAGGGTAATTGTTTTATGAGACATGCGGACAGCACTTGCGGCGCCACTGGAAGACATTTTTGTAAGCGTGTGTGAATAAAAGGACATGCACAATTTCAGCGAGTAAATATTGTTAGACATGCACTTGTTCACTTTGAATTGATGGAACAGTCCACCCAAAAATAAAGGGAAAGCTCACCACCTTCGATAGATTCGCCCACAGCTAACCGTATGATGAATTGCAAATCTAAATATAAGGAGAGCAAGACCCCGCTATACTGCGACTTAGCGGTTCTGCGCCTTCAAACACGTGAAACCCACCTAAAAAACAAAACGAAAGAGGCTAATACTTGCCAAGAATGTACCCTTTATGTACCCGTTATGTTTGTTCATAGCACAGTCACTTCACAAAGGTACTTGCTCACAGGTGCTCACATGACCCCACAATGTTGAAGGACCCCTGCAGTTGTGCACCAGCCCCCTGCCCCTCTGTTTGGGAGAACGAGAAAAGTACTCATCTCGTCCCGGAGCAACTGGATTGGGACTCACAGCACTCTGAGTGCCAAAACAGCCAGAAGCCTAGTTTATTTTGCAGTGAACTGCCTTGGTCCATTTTCCAAGAACCTGTTGGCACATTTGAACCATCAGGGCCCTACTGTGCTGCCTTTTGCACTCTCACAATATTCAACTTGCTCGTCGAGTGCTAAGAAGTTTAATTCAGTTCTGTTCGAACACCAAGAACCGCAAAAAGGTACTATTTACTACTAACTGCCTCCCTTCATACATTTATCCTTGACACAGGATAGGTCACTATTATCCATTGTGCACCCAAGAACATATCCTTTTTGAACATTGTGTTCTTTAATTGCCTTTTCTCCCCCTGTCTTATAACCCAGAGTGATATGTCTGCTATCTTTGCATAGTCTATGTTCTTTCCACAGGGTTGGTTTTTCTTGTACTGTTTTCTAGTTAGTTAATACTGTATGTAAGCGATATTCAATCAACACTACAGCTAAGTCAATGCCTAGGGCCTCATTACGACCCAGGCGGTAAGGGGTTTACGGTGGCGTAAACAGCGCCGACCCTTACCGCCTGATTCCGAGGTCCCTTAGCGCCATGGAGGATTTAACACCTGCTTTTAGCAGGTGTTAAAATCCATGGCGCTAAGGGACCTTGTTGTTAATTACGCCACCGTAATTTACGGTGGCGTAATTAACGCCTTCCCCACTCCCATTATGCCCTATGGGGCAAAAATGGGAAGGGTAAATGGGTTAATGGGGGCTTACCGCCCCGCCAACCTCGGAATGGGGCGGTAAATCCGCCAACCACCATGGCGTAAACATAGTTTACGCCATGGTGGTAAAGGTAAGACCCAGGCGGTAACTTACCGCCTGGGTCGTAATGAGGCCCCCAGTCTGGGATGCTGAGGAAAACCATTATTGATGTATTTTTATGTACAGTTCAGTACTCTGGATGACAACCCTTCTATAACACCCCCCTCTTAGAATCCTCCTGTCCCCACTGAGCCAAGAAGTAGGTTTGTTTTGCAAATTAAAAGGTTTATTTGAAAATTTAAACTATATATATATATATATATATATATATATATATCACACTTCTATAAATAAATTGATAATGGATATTACACTTGTGAATATGAGCAGTAATCAGCAAGAGGTAACTTATGAATAGGAACAGAAGAATAAGGTGGGAAAGAATGCTTTATATGGTTCAAGGAAACGCAATGATGAATGAAATGCAGTACAGAAAATAACTTGATATGGCTTCAACAAAAGACAATGGAAGGAGAGCACACAGTCTTCAAGAATCCCAACAAAATGCAATACGAAATGCAGTTCCCCCCCAGCAAGCTTAGAGGAAAACAGGTAGAGGTTGAAACACAGGCCCAAAAATGCTTTCAATGTGATGACAATGAAGTGAGAAATGAGCTAAAAATGCTTTTAATTCCCTCTAGAGGTTCAGGGTGGGTGGTATCTGGTTTATATTAGTTCAGGCTCATCTATGTGTAACCAGCAGGTTAAAACGAATTTTAGCAAAGAAAAGCAAGAAGCTGCTGATTTTTACACGTGGATGAAATTGTGCAAAATGTCAAATCGCGGCAAATTTACTCGCGTGCGTCAAGCGTAATTACAGAGGCACTATAAGGAGTAGGAAGTCGGTTCTAGGTTCATTGGAAAGCCTAGAATCTTAGCTTTAAGATGAAAGTTAAATCTCGTTCCAAACGGTTCCGGAGATATGGACGATTTTGTGAAAGTAGTTTTTCGGATTTGAAATTTTAAAGCTCAGAATGACAGATGGCAGTTTTCAGTTTTACAGATGACAGAATGACACGATTCTAGGAGGCAGTTCTAATAGGCTAAAATAGTTTGGATTAGATTATTTTAAACTAAGAGATTGGTTCTGCACAGTTCTGCTAGGTACTCACAATATAAATTTGAAATAGGCCTCGTCACGGATCTGGTCAAGTTGGACGGGACTTCTGGCGGTTCTGCTCACAGCGGTTTGGTCTCTGGTTCTGCTCTCAGCACTGCACAGTTCTGGTCTCTCTGGATCTCTGGTCTCTCTGGATCTCTGGTCTCTGTCTGGATGGGATGTCTGCCGTCAAAATGCTCCGCAGAAATGGAAAATGAATGTCTCTACCTGTCCCAGCAGTCTGGGTTCCATGTCATAGTGAATTTGAAATACAAGCTCTGCTTATTGAGCCACCCAAGAAATTCTTCTAGAGAAGCAACATCAGTGTTCCAGATCATGAAAACATCGTCTATATACCTATACCAGTGTCCCATCTGTTCTTTAAAAGGGTTGTTGGCATGGTATATAGACGTTGTTTCATAATAGTCCATGTACGAGTTTGCCAAGTCAGGGGCAAACATTGCCCCCATGCTTGTTCCATGGATTTGACGGAAAAAGACTCCGTCACAGGGAAAGAAATTCTCTGTGAGTGCCAGGCGGATGCATTCCAAAATGAACGGGGTAGGGACTGAATCGCGGGTAGATGTTCTTTTATTTAAGACACCTTCCATAATTTTCAAACACTCTCCCTGAGGTATACTCGTGTATAGAGCCGTTACATATAAAGCGACAAGTAAACTGTCCTTTTGGCATGGTAAATCGTTGATAATGTTCACCATGCTAGTAGTGTCTTTAACAAAAGACTTCATACTCCTCACAAAAGGTCTCAGAAACCAGTCTGAGTACATTTAGAGGGGCTCTAACACCGAATTGATGGTGGACACAATGGGTCTGCCCGGAGGTGTAACAGCATTTTTGTGCACTTTTGGTAATAGATAGAATGCTGGAGTGGTCGGATTGACTTTGTCACAATAACTCTGTAGACCACCATGCCAGCCCTGGTTGAACATAGAGTGGGGTAGCCAGTTTTCTCAATTTTGTATTTTTCTGGTATCCAAACAGCAAGACATATATTTAAAATAACATGTTTTAATTAATAGATAAAACATGAATATGTATGTTCACAAGTAATTGAATTATTACACTTTCAATGTACTGCTTATATTATTGTATATATGTATCTATTTGTTTTACCCCACATAGATGTACTGTGCATGAGACACAATGCAGGTAAGCACACAGTAATATACTTCAAAATATTAAATGCAACTACTATTAATTATGCAGTGGCATATTTAGCAAAACACAAGCATAACCTAAATATAAAAAGGAAATGAATGCGACTAGCATATCTTCAAAAGACAATGTTAATGGTAGTAAGTCTACTACCAGAAAAAAGACAGCGACTCAAGAAAAATGCCATTCACTTTTCTTTGCCGAACAACGACACAGGCCATAGAAATGTGTATTCTATAGACCACTGAAACAAAAACCAATTAATGCAATAATGTCAAAAAGTAATCTATGCAAAGGAACACATCATTATGTGAAAAATATCACGAGAAAGCTGTGGTAGTTAAAGCCTTTGCAAATTAAAAGAAATTATTAAAAACCAAATGCATAAAAAGGAAGATGCACTATTGTATGTCAAGTTGATTTAAACCGCGCACTGCTGCCATGTTCATGGTATTGAGGTGCTCACGTGAGGTGCTCACGTGTAAGCTTTCTAGGTGCGCTTTGTTTTGTGCACTGGTGCTCGTTGTGTCCAGAAGGGTGGCGTCCAGTGTTTGAGTTGTTTGTTGTCTGAGGTGATTGGGTTAATAGCTTGGTTAGCGGGTTAGAGTGTTATGTGAAGTTTGATTGCGTTGGTGGTTTGATTCGCATGCCCTATGGGCATGTGCTGTAGGGGAGAAGGGACGGTTGTGTGGAAGAGAGGAATGCTAAGTGGGTTGTGAGTGATCTATGGGAATTTGTAGCCAAGTTATTGTTTTCCATTCTGAGTTTACCCTTTGTCTTCCTTGTTTCTAGCTTATGTTTGGTAGAATCATGGATTGTATGGGTTTGGTGGTCCATTTGTGGAGGTGGTTAATGCACAGCTGATTATTTTATCTCAGTGAGTTGAATAGCCAGGTTTTTACTCGTTTCCTGAAAGTTAAGTGTTCTTCCGTTTTTCTTATTTCCTTTGGCATCGAGTTCCATAGTTTGGCTATCGGATCGGAAAAGGCGGTGCAACAGAATGTTCTTTTCTCATAGTGTCTTGCTTCAGTTTAGAGGTCAGTGCTAGTTCTTAAGTCTCTTCTCGGTTGGTGTCAGGAGATTTCTTTTTTGCAAGAAATTGGCACCTTGTCCATGTAGTGGTTTATGGGCAATGGCAAGGGCTTTGAAGTTGATGAGTTTCCTTAAGGGAAGCCAGCGTAGATTTCTCATGGCTAGTGTGATGTGGTCTCTTCTATTTAGTCTCTGGAGTAGACTTTCTCACGTATTTTGGATACATTGTAGTTTTTTGGTGAGGCATTCTGGCCTTCCCAGGTATAGGCAAGAGAGATGTTCATAACAAAACATGCAAGGTAAAATGGGTACATACATCCTCTATTGGGAGATATTTTGACAAAATAAAAAATCACACATTTTATGTTTACACTGATAATGGTAATACTTTTGAATTAGAAAGTGGAAAAATCCATGCATTTTTACAAATACTGGGAGAGAAAGAAATCTATACTGAAAATGTATCTGAACATACAAAGGCATTTTGTAAACAAGTAAAACAACAGGCATGTCTGCAAACATTCAAAATCACACGGTATGCTTTAAAAATATGGAGCATTTTAGAAAATGGAAAAAGATAAAAAATACATCCTTTTCAAATGATCAATCCATGTCCCATACACCAGTATACTAAACTAGCTATCACTACAAACATTGCAGACCAATACTGCGAATCAAAAAACAACACATTTTGTAGATCGAATTTTTGCACATTTCATCGCAAAAATAGTTGTGGGGTTGGGTTGGGGTATCAATAAAGGTGGGAGATGTGAGGGCCAGGGGGGGTCTCCCCTTGCATTTCTATTCAATGAAATGTATACAATCCAAATGTGCACAAAATCGGAAATAAATTCAATGTGTTGGGATTCGCAGTAAAAAAATGTGTTGTATTGACCTAGATCCCTAAACTATGGACATAACATTTCATGTTCTTCAGGATATCAATGTAAATGTACTTTGCATCGTATTTGAATGTTATTTACTTATAACAGTATTACCTAATATGTTAGGGAAATATCTGTAGCAAAAACAACAGCAGAAATGTTAAAAGAATATAAATCTACCATGCAACAGGGAAATAAATAGGCTAATGAAACGCATTGTCGACAAATTCTTTGGAATCAAGAAACCAGACACTGTAAAAGTTAGGGTGACTTCCAATTCCCAGATAAAATGGATATTAACAGCAAATAGATACAGTAAACTGGCTATCAAATACAACCATGAGATTCAGCAAATTTCATCTCATATATGTCAATGTGTAGAAATACTTTTAAAAATTAATATAAAGCAAGGGAAACGTATGAATTTCTTAGAAAAAAACAAAAGATCACCAAAACCTTCGCTTGGTCTCATCAAATAACTATTTCATGAAGAGGGCATATGCCATGATCATTTCTTTAATGATATGTTTATACTGTAGTAGCAAATTCAACATCAGGGTACAACTACTTTCCAATGTACTTTTCAAATACAATATACTAATGCAATAATTGTGGCTATTTCAAGCAATATTCCTTATTAAAACAAAGTTTGGAATGAGATCAGGAAATTAGTTAGTTAAAGCATTCAAAGGGACTATTGTTTCGTTGACTTTAAATATTCTTGACAATGTAGTATCTGTGAGGAATTGACTTTTGCCCCGCAGGGGTACAAGAATGAGTAGATTCAAGGGATTCAAGGATACAATTAGTCTTTGTTCTCAGGCTCCAAAACATGGGGGAGGTTGGCACTTAACTGCAGAGATCCTTCAGCACAGTGAGTCCTGTGTTCCATTGCAGCTGGCAGAGAGGCAGGTCTTGCTCCAGCAGCAGAACACCCCCTAAGTACTCTGGGGATAGTTAGGGAGCAGAGCTTGCCTCTGCCTTGAACAATCTGCGTTCTCCTCCAGCGGAGGGCTTTGGCAAGGACTGCTTCCCCAATAGAGGTCCAATTAATTCTCCCTAAGGTTTTTGCTCAAGAGTGAATTAAGGAAGGTGTGGATGATCCCTTCTTTTCATGGCAGATGATTGGACAAAGGCATCCTTGCTTTAAGGGTATAATCCCTGTTCTTGGCATAAGTGGAGTTTGCCTTCTGACATCACACCCAAAGTGCTTTGTGATAAGGAAGTGGAAGGGACAGGAAGGAAAGGTAGAGGCAGAGAGAACCAAGGTGGTGGAACTTTCCTCCTGTCATAACAGGTTCACACAATTGTGATTTCAAATTGATGTGGCTTGGATAATTATGGGAGATTCTTGTCACCATACCTCAACCACATGTATGGATTATATTTACAGTTAAATGTACCACCCTGGTAGCATGCTCATAGTTATGTAGTTTTTGGAACAGAGGTGCATATCTTAAAAGCAGCCCCTCAGTGCAAAGACGTGGTTGTCACTACAGCTGTCAGTTGGCCACTTGTAGCCTCTGAACCTGCTCTGTGCCACTAGAGAGCAGGCACTGCACATGAGACTACTGATGTAGCAGGGCACAGGTGTACACTATGTATAATTTTCTTAGTTTACTAAAAATGTAAAAACCCAGGGCTTCTATGTGCTTGCGTGATGGCAATCCATTGCAGTATCATCGGGAATAGTATGTGCACAATAAACACCTTGTTAGTTCTTGTTAAAGGAGTTTTGAGAAAAAGATTTTTAAAAATGACAATTATTACTTTATATACATTAGGTTTTCAAAGCATTCGCGTATTTAAAGAAAGAAAATCAATGCAAATGTCCGTGATATGAACATAAACAATCATACACCACATACACATTAATGTAGATGAAGAAAGTACAAATACATGTGATGTACTGTTTTAAAAATTGTGCCGTTTTATCACTGAAAATATGTATGAGAAAGGCTCTATTCACCCACTGTACTCCCACCTCAGTATCAAATGTTACAAACATAAGGATACATGTGAGGTGTATGGGAACAAATAAGAAGAAACAGAATTTCCAAAGTTATTTCCTACTGGTCATGGCAGCAAATTAGATGACAGACAAAAAGATGCATCTACCTCAGAATGCCATGCTAGTTGTATCTATTCTGCTGATCCGCAGTTGTGATTATTCAGTAGTTATGTGTTTCACTTACTATGTGAAAGTGAACTGTCAACATTGTGTTATGATATGATATGATATGATAGTTTATTTATATAGCGCCTATACACAATGGGCCTCATTACGACCCTGGCGCTAATGGGTTAACGGCGCCGTAAAAAAGGCTGCGGCGCCGTTAACCTATTAGCGCCTTACTACGAGGTCCCTTTGCGGGACCCGATCTGAACGGCTGGTCTAGACCAGCCATTAAAGTAGGCACCCACAAAGGGACCTTGGTGCTAAGTACGGTACCGCAAATTGCGGTACCGTACTTAGCGCCTTGCCCAGTCCCATTGATCCCTATGGGGCAAAAATGGGAATGGGGAAGGGCCAATGTTCAATGGGGATTACCACCCCGCCAACCTTGGAATGGGGTGGTAATTCCCCATTGAACACTGACGGACTCGTTACGATACTGGCACCAAGCATGGTGCTAATAGCGCCATGGTTTAGCGCCAGTATCGTAATGAGGGCCAATGTGTTTCAAAGCGCTTCAAGGCAAGGAAGGGAACAAGGGAAAATACAACGACATTCTTACAGGCCATGGACAGTAAGGAGGTGAAATTAACTATCGTACTCGGCCTGACGACATTTCAGATAGTGCAAGTGCTAAGAGTGGGAAGGAAAAGCAAACAGACAGGCGACTATCATACTAGGCCTGATGACATTTCTGGTAGAGCTGGAGGAAAACAAAAGGTGAGGGAGAGGGGTGCAGAAAGGGAGGGGAGGAACAAAACAAGTGACTATCGTATGGAGTAGCTTACACATTGAATACTGAAAAATGTTTCAGAGACATGAAAGTAAAAATAACGTTTTAAAGAGCATCAAAGGTAACATTTTGCAGGGGACCAATATGCCAATATGCAGGGTACAAGGCGACACTGGTATTGACATTACTGAAACCTAGTTGCATGCTATGTAACCTAGGTCCTCCTAGTGGAGTAACTTCGCTGAAAATGTAGGGTGGGGGGCATGACCTCTAAACGAAAGGACCCCCTGCCAAATGAGAGGGAAAAAATGGTGCGCTACAAACGTTGGAAGGACAAACACCCTTGTCCTCCACCCCATAAGAGTACACCCATGGCCGTCCTCCAGTGAGGTTTGTAACATTGAGTTATGCAATGGACCCTGTAAATGTGTTGAGGCATTCCAGTAATACATTGTTTGAAGTGGTACATTTTATACCGACTCCATTTGTCGAACCGCAAGGCCTGTGGCACACTATTTATGGAGAAAATAGTACCATTCTTGAGGCCTCCCTCCCTTATTTTTATGGGTTGAGGGAGCTGGCCAAATTGGACAAGAAAGTGAGGAACACATACACTTTTTCAACAAGGAGAGAACTAGTCTAGCGGAAATTTGCACTGTTATGTTAAAAAGTAGACTAATCGGTAATTTATATAATTCGTAATTGTATAGGAGAAGATGTACGGTCAATAAAATTAAGGATATAAAGCAGTATGTTTAATGTCCACACAAACAGCGACATTTACATAATTGTAATGATAGAGAAACAAAATCTTCTTCTGGTATTTATTTAAAGGAATGGTTCGCCCAAACATTTTTATTGCAAAAAAGATGGGCAATAATAAAAAATATCGATTGCCACTTTTTTTTTAAGTCCCTATGTAAAATTTTGAGAAAATGAAGCTCAAAATTTTAAAAAGGAAGCACATGGGGGCCCGCCTGTGCTTGCTTTTGCGGCACTAATGAAGGAAAAGCCAGCCAGCTGTAGTAAACAAAAAATACCACTGGGAGGCTTTTCTTTCATTGGTGCCGGGACTCAGAGGACGGAGACCGGAGACTACACGCAGAAAAGCTGCACCAAAAACCCGGCACCAATGAAGGAAAAGCCACCCAGTGGTAGCTTTTGTTTACTACAGCTGGCTGGCTTTCCCTTCATTAGTGCCACAAAAGCCAAAGCAAGCACAGCGGCGGGCATCCATTTCACAAAATGGATGCCCCCATGTGCTTCCCTTTGAGCTTCATTTTCTCAAAATTTTACATAGGGACTTAAAAAAAAAGTGGCAATCGATTTTTTTTATTATTGCCCATCTTTTTTTGCAATAAAATGTTTTGGGTGAACCCTTCCTTTAAGCTGTAGACAAAACACAACGCCATGGCTTAATTAGGAAAATAAAGGTGCCAGCGGAAAAAGGTTTATAAGAATTAGGATCCATAGTATCTAAAACTGCTGGTGTAAAAGCACAAGTTATGTTGTCACCAAAATGTTAATATTGAATGCAGATTAGTAAATGGAGCAATGGGGTGCATAGTAGGTTTCATAAACCATTTTATCAACTTGCTTATATAATCCACAAAAATTAAGTTTGAGAGCATTCAGGTTTTACAACTAGTTTAAAGAGTAACAGTACTTTTTCAATTGTTAAAAGAAATGTATGTCACAAGAAATCAATTCCATGTCACACAAACTGATGTTGAAACAATACATAGATCACTGGGCCACTGTTTATATACTGCAATAGTTGATGCTGGAATTAAGGTTTACACAGATGGGATAATTTCTATATGTATTTTAATTTCTTTAGAACTATTGGGCTGTCCTATCTAGTCATTTGCTGTTTTATATTGCCTAACATAATATGTATTACTAACAGATATTTGTGTATTTTGGGCCTTGGGCACATTGGTCTGCACGGGCACCAAAGACTCGAATTTCTATGGCCAAACTCTTTCTGATCCCATGAGTACTCTTGTCTTTTGCCAGGTGTAAGGCTTACTCCCCTTAACAGCTCATTTATTATCTGCCTGCTTGTGTGATACGGCAACCAAAATAAAACCTGATGCACGTATACCTTACCTAAATACGGACTGTATACACATAAAAAGCATTGCTCTACCTTCCTCCTCTCTGTTATACAATTTCACTTAACAATATTGGCAATTCTAATTTCCATGCAATCTTACATACAAATGTTTCCAATGATACCTACTCTGGGATATTTACTACTAAATCAATTACTATGGGCATACACCATGTTTAATTGAAAAGTGTTTCAGTACAAACCGTTCTGCCGTAGCCCATGACACCCAAATGATTTACTGACAACAATCTGTTCCCAACTTGGTGTAATAATGTTTCAGGCCCTGTTCACCTACTATTCAGTCCTTCCCGTTCTATGCTAAAACAAGATTGTCTTGACAAGAGTTATGGTGGCCTTGCTATCGTTTTTAGAACTTTCCTCTGAATGCATACAAAAGTCCAACTCTCGCAACACTGTAGGAAAGGGATGGCAGCCAAACTCTCGTTATCGTCCACCTCTACCTCTACGATTAACATTATTCTTCTCTACTGACTCCCTCAATCACATAAAAAGATGTATTTGACTAACTTCTCTACTTGTTTCCCTATATTTCATCCCAGTATCGGATTATTGTTTTATATTGGGCAATTTCAGTCTATGGACAGATAATATCTCAGGCTCCTTGGCAAACGATGTTCTGATCCGCATCCAGGATCTTGGCCTCTCACTGTCCCGTGGTGGGCCCACCCACATACAAGTGCATACCTTTGATTGTATTATCCAGCAAAATAAATGTGAAACTATCCAGCCTATCCAATAATCATTTGCACAGGACTGACCACTTCCTGATAGGTTTCCATTTAGCAAGATCTTTATCTTACAATGATTGCTGTATCGAACCAGACTTCAAAAGCCTATCTACCTCCTATGAATCCAAAAGGTGAGTTGTTTACACCTATCATTCAGGAGGCCTTTCATAACAGCACATTTGAAGACAACCAAATATCTATAGTGAATGTTTACAACCAAAATCCTACTGGAAGTACTTACATTTGAGCTCCTTTGCAACATAAGTCAGTACATTCCAGATCGTAAACATCCAAAATGACCGATTATGAATGACTGAATGTGTGATTTGGCCGAATTTCAGCCCTTCGAAAATGCTGAATAGCTGAAAAGTTCGACCAGATTACTCATTCAGGGTTGGGGGCTTTGGGGGTATACCCCGCACCCTTGCTCACTATATTGTGAGCAGGGGTTGCAGGTGTGTCCCCCGCAGCTGATCCCGAAAAAGCCCCCCAAAAAATAAAAAAATTAAATAGAGGGCTGCAAGGGTGTACCCCGCACCCTTGCTCACTATATTGTGAGCAGGGGTTGCAGGGGTGACTGCCGCAGCCATCCCAAAAACAATAAAAAAAGAAATAAGAAAGGACCCTGCAGTGCCCGTTCCCGATCATGGAAGTGAAAGGGAACAGGCGTTGCAGGGGCACTGCTAGTCAGTGGCCGCAAGTTAAGTAGGGGGGTGTGGGTGGGAGCCGGGGGCGAAGTTGAAAATGTTCAGGGGAGAAAAGACCAAAGGTTATTTCGGAAAAATTATCTTGAGTGTTTTCTCCCTCAAACATTTGGATCTCGGGCTTTCAACCCCGATCCTCCAGATCATCCAATAAACCCTGGTAAACTCCAGGTCTTCAGATTCACATAACCAAATTAAGGGGATCCCAGTGAGCCTAGTACAAACAAAGCACACTAGAAAGTAAATCATCTCTTTCTATTATGCATAAAGACTGTAAAACAGCTACTATATTACATAAAGGGAAGTCTTTTTTCAGGTATCGTACTAAAATGTCGCCCTCATTTGAGCACCCCTGCAGTCACTGCGACTTTGGGGGTGCACAAAATGAGGACGACAGTTACTGCTGCCAAGCAGAGCAGGGGTTGCAGGGGTGACCCTACTCTGATTGGGGGCTGTAACAGAAGTCAGGGATTGCGGGGGTGTCCCCCGCTTACCATTGTAGTAAGTATGGGACAAGAAAGAAAAAATAAATAAAAGCACACTGCGGCGTCAGTTCTAACCTACGTTAGTGGGAGGAGCTGGCACCACAGGGATAGAAGGGTGTGGGCAGCACACACAGAAGTGTGCCACCATAAAGGTAAGTGGGGTGGGAAGGTAAAAGCAGGCTGGGGGACGCGGGCACTGTGATCTATATGATCACTGTGCTGTGCCGTAACTGCCGTCGGCATTTTCGGTCATTGCAGTTATGGGCGTCGCAGTGATCACATACATCCCTTTTTCGCAAACTATGCAATCTGCACCAAATGCCTAGCCTTTAGGTTACTACTACTTAGGATTGGTTGCAACCTGTGCAACACTTTTGACTCTAAGGTGGCCACAATTCACAACCAATTATTACATAGCAATTAGTCCCACATTAATGATGCTTATAAATCATCTTCTTGCTCACCTCAATTATCAATCCACTCTATTTCACATTCATAGAAAAAGCTTTCCTTTTAACCTGCCAATGCCAAATTACTTTGTAACTTGCTATGCATGAATGTATTCATTTATTAAGCTGATAGTGAATGTAGAAAAATCCTTCTAACTCACATTTGTCTTTATGCTTTTAAAGCAGTTGAGAGTTTCTGTTATTGAGAAATATTGTTTAGTTATTTGTGTCCAGTACTGTAAAGAAATACAAAAAGTCACTATGCCCAATCTGTTGCCTTATTGTACAGCAGCATCTGTGAATCAGCACATAAGTAAAGTTAGATTCTACTTGCTTTGACCCAAACCTTCATCATGGGCAAATTCTTGCATATCTAAAGGTGTCTTCATTTTACACTTGTTGATCTGCAAATTAAAAATATTCCTACAGTTATGATGTGTATGTGTTTATGGATGTTCAATATTTATTGAGTATTTTTTTTTGTATTTTCCCATACAACAGAATTGTGTTTCGAGGTGCCACAAGGCCAATTAGGTAGGGAACAGGGGAGTAAATAACAGTAGCAAAAACAGTAATTATACAATTGTGGTCCTACCAGGTCAGACATGTAAGTGCAGTGAAGAGAAGTGTGGGGGATAGGGAGGTGGTGTGGAGATAGGGGGAGCAGGGTAAAGGCATGTGCTGTGGGAGCCCAGGGGAAGTGCCAGGTGGAGCTAGGAAGGAGACCACTGGCGAAGTGCTAGGGCGGAGTATCCCATGGGTGGGATACACAGCCATTAAGCATGGAGCCCGTAAGTGCAGTGCTGAAGGGGGGGGGGGTGCTGGTGTCAACTGGGTAGAGGGCCAAAAGATTCATGAAGGACCAGGCCGCCAGTCTCAGAGGCAGTGGGGTGATTAGCAGGGAAGGGAAAGAGGTAGAGAAAAACAAAGTTTTGAGAAGTTTCCAGAACTTGAGGAGGTCCGGCTCAAGTCAGAGAGGGGCAGGGAGGCTTTTCCAAAGAGAGGCACCAGCTGGGGAGAGAGACCTGCCCCCCCCACTCTCTGCTTGAAGCATTTGACAAGCAAAGAGTTGGAGTTAGAGTAGCGGTGGGCTTGAGCAGGGAGGTATTGAGGGAGGGACAGTTGAAGATAGCATGGTCCTAGGCCCCAGAAAGCCTTGTGGATGATGCAGAGGTTTGTGAATTTTATCCGTGCAGCCACACGGGGCCATTGGGGAGATTTTAGGACTGGAGCGATATGGTCCCTGGGCTTGAGGCCAAGGATAATTTATGCAGCCCTATTGTGGATTAGATGAAGTGGGCATAGAGAGGAAAGGGGGAGGTTGAGGAAGAGGATGTTGCAGTAGTCCAGCTTAGCAATAACAGGGGTTGGACCAATGTATGGAGATGGCACGGACTATTCTTATAAATTTTAATCAATAAACACATGGTACATTATTGTATGGAAATTAACAAGGGGGGTCCTGGAAGTCCCTCTGCCAGACATTAGTCCTGGTTACGAGAGACTTACCCAGAGTCTTTAGCTCACTATCTTTCACAGAGAAGAAATATCCCAAACATATCAGTCTTTGTCCTGCCCTGGGGCAGTCCAGCACCGAAATGCTAGGCAATTTTCCTCTGAACAAAAGTACCAACAGAAACCTCAGACACGTGTTTCGGTCTGGTTGGACCGCATCAGTAGGGTGGATCTGTGCCTCTCTAAGAATAGTGAGCAAGGGGTCCACGTCTGGATTCCCCTAGTAACTTAGGGTGAGACCCAAAGTTACTTAAATATGCAAATTAACAAGGGGGGTCCTGGGAGTCCCTCTGCCAGACATTAGTCCTGGTTACGGGAGACTTACCCAGAGTCTTTAGCTCACTATCTTTCACAGAGAAGAAATATCCCAAACATATCAGTCTTTGTCCTGCCCTGGGGCAGTCCAGCACCGAAATGCTAGGCAATTCTCCTCTGAACAAGCGTACCAACAGAAACCCCAGACACGTGTTTCGGTCTGGTTGGACCTCATCAGTAGGGTGGATCTGTGCCTCTCTAAGAATAGTGAACAAGGGGTCCACATCTGGATTCCCCTAGTAACTTAGGGTGAGACCCAAAGTTACTTAAATATGCAAATTAACAAGGGGGGTCCTGGGAGTCCCTCTGCCAGACATCAGTCCTGGTTACAAAAGATTTACCCAGAGTCTTTAGCTCACTATCTTTCACAGAGAAGAAATATCCCAAACATATCAGTCTTTGTCCTGCCCTGGGGCAGTCGAGCACCGAAATGCTAGGCAATTCTCCTCTGAACAAGAGTACCAACAGAAACCCCAGACACGTGTTTCGGTCTGGTTGGACCTCATCAGTAGGGTGGATCTGTGCCTCTCTAAGAATAGTGAGCAAGGGGTCCACGTCTGGATTCCCCTAGTAATTTAGGGTGAGACCCAAAGTAACTTAAATATGCAAATTAACAAGGGGGGTCCTGGGAGTCCCTCTGCCAGACATTAGTCCTGGTTACGAGAGACTTACCCAGAGTCTTTAGCTCACTATCTTTCACAGAGAAGAAATATCCCAAACATATCAGTCTTTGTCCTGCCCTGGGGCAGTCCAGGACCGAAATGCTAGGCAATTCTCCTCTGAACAAGAGTACTAACAGAAACCCCAGACACGTGTTTCGGTCTGGTTGGACCTCATCAGTAGGGTGGATCTGTGCCTCTCTAAGAATAGTGAGCAAGGGCTGTACTCAGACAGATTCAAAAATAAAGGGGTATACCTGCTTTTAACCCCTTGTCCTTCAGGTAAGATATATAGATTTGCAATAACAGGGGTTGGACCAATGGATGGAGATGACACGGATCCAAAATCTGTGGGAGACCCCACTGTGTGGTGATTGATTGCTCTTTCAAGGGTTCCAGGTAAGTATGGACAAGTCTTTGGGCCTCATTACCGCCTTACTACGAGGTCCCTTAGCGGGTTGGTGCTTTAATGCCTTTTTGCAGGCGTTAAAAACCAACCAGCTAAGGGACCTCGGAGCTAATTACGGCACCACAAAATTGCGGTGCCGTAATTAGCGCCTTCCCCATTCCCATAGAGCCCTATGGGGCAGAAATGGGAATGGGGAAGGGCAATGGCGGAAGGGGGATTTACCGCCCCACCAACCATGGAATGGGGCGGTAAATCCCCTTTCCGCCAAGGCGGTGCCGGTATTTTACCAGCATGAGCCATGGCGCTAATAGCGCCATGGCTCACCGCCTTCCGTGTAATGAGGCCCTTTGTCTTAGATTTTGATTTCTCTTAAATGCGAACAAAGGTTTCTGTAAAAGAGTCCCTGGTTGTTTTACTAAATACCAATGTTTATTTATAATCCTCTTTACATCACAGCTGATGGGATTAAATGTAGTTACGCATACTAGGTGCATGTTCTGTTGTTTTTCGCGGGTGGTTAGGCAAATTTCTCGGTCGGTATGTTCCGCTCTCTTGAGATGATCTTTAATCAACCTCTTAGGATATCCTCTTATCTCAAGGCTATCTTTAAGTTGTTCAGCATGAATTTTGAAATCCTCTTTTTCAGTACAATTCCTCCTTATTCGTAGGAATTGGCCATACGGAAGATTTTGCCATAGGCTAGAGGGATGAAAACTCCTAAAGTGGAGGAGACATTTCTTATCGGTTGATTTCTCAAATAGGGATGTAGTCAAACAATTTCCTGTTTTTTCGATCACCAAATCAAGAAAACTGACTTGACGATGATTGTATTCCAAAGTGAATTTGATGTTATTATCACATTGGTTTAGCCACCCATGAAACTCTGTCAATAATGAGACGGAGCCTTTCCAAATAAGAAAGACATCATCAATATAGCGATGCCAGGTGCCCAAAAGAGGACTAAAAATAGGGTGAACACTGAGAGCGTTCCCATTACCAAGGACAAACTTGTTTTCATAGTCAGCCATTTATAAATTTGCAACATCGGGGGCGAAAGTCGCCCCCATGCTTACACCCTTTTCCTGCTTATAAAGCTGTTTCTTGAAGAGAAAAAAATTCTCCGTCATAGCAAGCCTCATGCATTCCTGGACAAACTTGGTAGGAGGTTGATGAGGCAAGGGTATTGTGTTAAGATATTCACCCAGTACATTGAGGCATTCCATCTGTGGAATAGCTGTATAGAGGATTTCAACATCCATAGTGACAAGAATATCATTGTCACCTATCTGGCTATCCTGAACAATCTTGATCATATGGGTTGAGTCCTTTACATAGGAAGGCATTTTGATCACAAATAGTTTTAAGAAAAATTCCCAGTATATTGACAAAGGTTCCAGTAGAGAATCAATGGCAGAGACAATTGGTCTCCCTGGAGGGTTAGTGGTACTTTTGTGGATCTTTGGCAATATATAAAATTCTGCTTTTTTTGGTGCCGTTTTATTCAAAAAACAACCTTCCTCAGCACTTATCCACTCCTCACATACTGCATGACTGGTGAGACTTTTGATTTCATCCGGTAGTCTCACTTTGGTATCTCTATCTAACTTTTTGTATGATGTCTGATCTTGTAAGAGTTCCATACATTCAGTTTCATATGCCGTAGTATCAAGGATCGCGATACCAACCCCTTATCTGCGGGTTTTATGGTGATGGATTCAATCCCGCATAATTTTGTCAGGCTCGTTCTGTCTTCTTTGGTTAGATTATCTGGTTTGTGATTCTTTTTCTTGATGGTATCCATAACTTCCAGTGTTACAATATTCTCAAAAGCCAAGATTTCAGGTGTACATGTGTGAGAAGGGAGTACAAAAGTAGATTTTACTTTGAGACCACTCACATTAGGTATTGGGTTAGAATTGCTACCCTGTTCCCCATGGTGCGCTGGAAGATAAACTTCAAAAAAATGTTTAAGACGTATATTCCTAAAGAATTTTTGTAGTTCAAGCTCAGTTTGAAAAGCATCAGCTCTAGTGGTTGGAACTTAGGACAGCCCTTTAGAGAGGAGTTTCAAATCGATTGATCTAGGGGGTAGAGAGATAGATTGAATATAGGCAATTGGTTGTTATCATTCATTGGTTTGAGTACCATTGTCTGGTCCTCATTCCTTGGCCTTGCCCGTATTGTGGCTGTCGCTGTTTGGGTCTGCCTCTCTGACCCTCTCTGAAAAAAACCTGTTGTTGGTTTTGTCCTCTTGCTGTCGTTCCCGTGTTCAGTCCGGCCTGGTTAAGGAATGGATCTGAACCACTTGAGGAACCTGAAGTATTCGAGAAGGTCGTAAATCTATTGTTCCTCCGGTAATTATTACCTCCGATCAGTGGATCGGTTAAGAAACCGTTTCTCAGATGCGGGTAGGTTCTCTCTTCATTGTAATTAGCGATGTCTTTTTGTAGCTTGCTGATCTTACGGTCTAGGTTAAGTTGTTTACATTTTTTAATTTCTTCCTCCAGTCCCTCTAGCTGTTTTTTAGCGTCATTCACTGTTGTACTTTCCAGAAAGGCCTTTTCTAAGGCTTCTAGTTCTTCACCTTGTTTTTTTGTTTCTTCCTGTGCTGTGTCAATGATCAAGATTATCCAATCCCGAGAACATTTGTTGCCAACCCCACTAAAGTTTTTTTGAAATTTGGGGTTGTCAACAAATATCCTCGGGATATTCTTTACCTGCAGACCCTCTGGGATGATTCCTGATTTAAAATATTGCAGCATAAACTGTCCGTGCAGGTCAGTCTGGGTCAATTTTTTCATTTTTTGTAAAAGAATGTCGATATCATTTGTCGCAGCCACTTTGTCACCAGTCACGGTTTCTCCAAATGACGTAATAGGGGCTTCCAAAAGTTTTTTATAATAATCGTCAGAGTACTCCAGCTTAGAAAGGACCAGAGCTCTGGAGATGTGGAGCTTCTGGGAATAGGTGAGGAAAGTGATAATGCCTCTAAGGCGGTGAAGATGGAAGTGGGCCTTCTTGGCAAGGCCCAAGATGTGAGGGGTGAAGGAGATAGCAGAGTCAAAGAGGACCCCAGGGCTTTGGCCTCACAGGATGCAAGAGGGCCCAAGAAGGGCAGCCAGAGGGTATGAAGGAAACAGGGTGTAGGTGTCACAATTAGAAGGATCACATCTTACTGGTATTAAGTGCAGACATATCAGCACTTATCTCCCACATTTGTTGTTGAGATAATTTATTATTACCTCAACAGTTTCTTTGCTTGCCTGACTGTCCCATCATTATGATTTGTATTTGTATTTTTTTTAAAATGTGCATACTTGTATAATTTGTCTGAGAACTTAGATCTGAAGATTTATTTCACATTTTACTTATAAAATGCATGTTACACATTAATACATTGATAAAAGACTTTTGTTCCGCTTACCAAATATATTAGTCTATGGGCCTCATTCCGAGATTGGAGGAAGTCATGGAGCTATTTGCGCCATGACTGCCTCCAATAACAGTACCGGCACCGGTCTCGTTCAATGGGGACTTACTGGTGTATCCGACCTTTGCGGGACCGGTAAATCCTCATTGAAAAAACCATTCCCCATTCCCATTTGAGCCTCCATAGGGCTCAATGGGAATGGGGAAGTAGCTAATAACAGTACCGCAATTTGCGGTACCGTTATTAGCTCGGAAGTCCATTAGCGGGTCCCGTCCATAATGCCTGGTAAAACCAGCCGTTAAGGTCGGGTCCCGCAAAGGGACCTCGTAATCAGGCGTTAAGGGTTTAACAGCGCCGACACCTTTTACGCCGCCGTTAAACCCTTAACGCCAGGGTCGTAATGAACCCCAGGTGTTGAAGGAGGGACCCGCTAAGGGAACTCGTAGTAGGGCGGTAAGGGATTACCGGCACCGGTCTCCTTAACGGTGCCCGGTATCCCTTACTGCCCTATTCGTAATGAGGCCCTATTTCTTGTATCTGCAGCATTATAACTGCATGTTCCTGATGTTTTTCTGTGCATCGTGCGCCATTTTGCCACTCATATATGCACTGGAGTTATGAACACAAAAGAAGGACTGCATGAGAGAAATAACGTTGCTTGTAGTACCGACATCTTAAAATGAACCTTAATGGCATTAATACATCTATGAAATAGGTGTCCTGATTCTTGATGTGCGTTGAATGGCCTTTTTTTTATAAAATGTTATTGTGTTTCTTGTGTCCAGTGCCCTTCCATAGATATGGAAAAAGAACTATGTGAAAAGTATGCTATTCCCTTTAATTCCACTCCATTTAATTATACCTTCATCATAATCCGGTTTATATTCAAATATTATCCAGGTTGTTGTTGTTGTTCTGATGTCCCAACAATTTAATGAATTTCTTATGATTATCTATGAATTACTCACAAGTTATGTTTCTCTAGTTTGCAAATAACAGTTTTCTTCAATGTGCAGAACAAAAGAGTCCAAATTAACTCTGTAACCATGCATTGATACAATACCTTATTTTAGTTGAAATTTAACATCAACATATCGTGATTGCTTTTATCCTAAAAATGAATTTAACATGTCGTATGTATTAAGACCTCTTGCGGTGCTGCAAACAAATTCATCTTTTTGGTTTCCGCTGAACACATTAAGCCCATAATACATTCTGGAAAGTCAGTAATGTTCTCAATGTTTCTAATTGTGCTTGAGAAGAGAATGCTGGCAAGGTCAATAGTTGGAATGCACATTTATTAAATGTACCTCTGTCAATGTTAACATGAATGTTTTCAAATGTGACTACAGACCGATGTGGCCTGGCTTGGAGTTTAGAGCTGTTCTGATGCAATTCATTACACGATTATGTTAAACTGCACACACATTCTAACAACCCACAGCATACTGCTGACATGGGAAATGTAAGACATGCATAAGTTCTCTGATTCCATACATTCCTAGTGTTATTAGGGAAAGCACAGTTCTTTGATACATTTGTAAATGATTTGGATGTAAAGAATTTGAACACATTGATAAGCGATAAGTTATCAATGTGTACATAAGTGGCAGAGATGAAATTATAAATCATATTGTTATTCAGAACTTTATATATTCAAGCAAGCAGATTATTTTCATGTTTGCACACAAGTTTTCTTTGATTGTGAAATATTGTTGTGGCTTCCCCACCATAAAGCTTGTGGACCACCTTTCATATATGTATTTAAATACATGTGAGTTTTGATCAAACCACCTGTTTCTTTCCCAGAATTGTGGTGTGAGATTGTACATTAGGGGGAATTAGATCAGGGAAGCATACTTAGAGTGGAAGCTGTACATTTATCAAAATATATTTTACATAAATAGGGGGTTGGTGCCAGGACATTAAGTAGATATCACTGATGTTGACGAACCTATGCACTAAATAATATTGAATCTGCCCAAGACGTCAGATATGTGTGAAGTTGCAATAGAGTGTACAATTAGATGGTCCCTGTTGTATAACCTCATATGTGTAAACAGGTTGTGATTTCTATTGGCATTTGTGGAATTGTAGGGAGACAAATAGTTTTCAATATAGAGAAAAGGAATTCTGGTGGATTGTTTATTTTGATTGGAAGTTAGTGATATATATATATAAATATATCCGGTGAAAGAAACTTTATTAAAGGGACGTTATGGTTAAGTTGCACTAATAAAAATGTATGAAATTCAGTGAAAAAATGTTGTAAAAGGGACGTTATGGTTACAAAAAAACCCGAAAAACCCTAGAAATTCCACAGTTATGGTAAACTAAGCAACATAACTAGGGCCACCACTGTGCACAGCTAAGACTTACACACAGGACATCAAAGATGACATCTAAATCTAAATGAATCTTTAAATTACAAAAAATACTACTAAACATGCACAATGTCAAAATAGATACCTTTTAAAATGTATGTGATGGTGAATGGATTCACACAAGTAGCACAGAACCATATTTCAATGAAGATGCTTAGAAATAAGAATAAATAAAAACAATTCCTTAGACAATAATGGCTGAGGCTATGAAATGGTAGGATACAACATCACGGCAAAAGAAACCCTTATAGACAGAACATCCCCACCAAACTTTCAAACCATAATTCCTTTTGCCCAAACAAACCATCCAGTGTACAAATGGATGTGCAGCTCCATAGGATATGATATGATATGTCATTTATAACATGCCTGTAGACAAGTGTTTCTAGGCGCGACAAGGCAAGGGAGGGAGGACAGAGGGATGACAAGACAAACAATCTTACTAGGCCTTGTGTCATTCAGACCGTACAAGTGTGACGATGTAAAGTGCAGTAGAGGGAAAAGGGGAAGTGCAATCAGGGCACTATTGCTCTTAGTAATTGCAGCCAGGGCAGGGCGGATCTGGGTAAGTGCAAGGAGACAGGGGATTGTGGGTTACAATTAAAGCCCCTAAGTGCACGATAGGCCCAGAGGCAGTGCAAGAGAGACTGATCATGAAGGAACCTGGTACACAGTAGACTCTGCGGGTAGACAAGCAACCAGTCGGCGCAGGAGATAGGTAGGTCAGCAGGGGAGAGAGAAAGCAGGGGAGAAAGGGACTTATGTAATGTACGACAACAATCCTTCAAATCTTTACAATTCCTGAATCACTTTGTGAAACTGAAAGGCAAAAGGAGACTACAAACTTTACAAACCCATGGACTCCTGCCCAGTTCGCATCCACACAGGACTATGAGGACATTTGTTAGCCTGCCTTTCAGGAACTGCTTGAAAAAGCATGTTCTATCAAATGAACATGTTAGCAACACACCCTTCCGTTATATGAAATTCTGTGCATAGGCTATACTATGCAAAATGTCCTGCTCTACAACTGCAACATTTAAATATCATTCTCCTACCTGGCACTGCCAAAGAACTTCTCCCAGAAATAGAACAGAAGTTGACTTACAGAATTCAGTAACTTTTGAAAACATGAGCGAAAACCTCACAAACACCACCTACCTTACAAACACATACGAAAAAAAAGAAATAGCTACGTTTCAAAAAACATCTGCTGAAATACCAGACAAATTATGTGCCTGCTGTTACAGAACGTTTTATAAAAAAAAGCACCAAAATAGTATATATGGCCTACAAAATAGAAGACAATGAGGAATCCGAATGGTTCCAATTAACTTTATATCTAACAGAAGAAAATAAATACAAAATAAATGACCCTCCAATAGTTTGCACATACTGAAATACAAAGCAGGACAATAACCAAATGCCATTAGATGCTATTACTTCCCACTTCCAAAAGCTCTCCAACAACTTGTGTGAGAGCATTATAATCCAAACAGTACAACCATTTCAAGCTATAATACACCTTCAATCAAAAACTCCCAAATTGCCTCCATCTGAGTTACTAAAAGGCATTTGTGGCAAAGTAGTGGCAAAGTAGTATATTTGCCATTAGATCTTAATGAAAATGTAGAAACTCTAGGAGTACAACGGCCAATAGATCATTCATTGATTGTACTAGTTAATGGTGTACCAACAAAAGACAAACAAAATTGGCAACAACTAGTCGACTTAAAAAAGTTAGACAAGCCCTTCAATACCTTAAAGAAAGAAATGAATACTACAAAGATATCAACATAGAGGAAAACCTAAAAGAAACCACCCAAATAATTCAAGATTCACCACAAACTGGCCAATTTGAATGTGCAGATCCTGTTACTGTAGACAAGATTTTAGACCAGCATACAATTCACCCACTACACTCCAAAGACACCATCGAAGATTTATTTGAAACATATCAAATGCGTCAAGCCAAAGCCTCCCTAATGAGCATGTGGGAGAAAAGTGCAGAAGCACGTTTTTTTTTTCCTCTACTCTTTCGACGGGAAAAGGAGGAACATATGATAAAAGATCCACACTAATTAGTGCATCAGAACATCGCTCTTTACGAATGTATTCTGAAAACCCCAGATTTAGACAAAATGTAGAATACATTTTCCACCTCCTGATTGAAAGTGAACTAGCAACTCTATGGGCCTCATTATGACCTGTGCAGAATGGGTTAACGGGTTCCGCTAATGGATGCGAACCCGTTAACACCATTCCGCACGATTACGAGGTCCCCTCGCGGGACTCGGTAAGGACGCCTGGTAAAGCTAGGCGTCGTTACCGGGTCCCGCGAGGGGAAGAGGGAGCTAACAATGGGCCGGTCGTAATCGGCCCGTTGTTAGCTCCCTCTCCCATTCCCATTGAGCCCTATGGGGGCTGAAATGGGAATGGGGAAGGTCTGGGTCCGGGTTCCCAGAGGAAGGAATTACCGGGCCCTCCGAACTCAGAAAGGCCCGGTAGTTCCCCATTCAGGGAACCCGGTAAAGGAGCCCGGTTTGGCGGCAACCATGGAGCTAATAGCTCCATGGCTACCGCCAAACTCGTAATGAGGCCCTATGTTGTGGAGTTGCACACACATTAAAAACAGGCTCTAATTTATCAAACATACCTGCATCCAACTGCTTTAAAAAATAAACACATAGCTGAAGTTTTGCAGTCAAGTATCACAAATCTCTTTGCAAACATGTGTGGTACATAAGAATACTGATGCCGACGTCACGCTGCTGTACATTGTATGCTGACGAACCTAGGCCCACCCACATGGTTTGTTACTTTAAGTTGTGCAGAATATGCATGGGATGACTTGCATGACTTCTTACGCATTGCAAACCAAAATAAAAATGGAATAGATATAAAACACCAGGAGACCTCTGTTCTCTTGATCCTGTTAATGTATCAAGGTACTTTCACCATTGCTTCATTGCCATGCTGCACTACATCTGCAATAAAAATACCCCTCCACTCAGAGAGGCGGAACACTTCTTTTGGAGAAAATAATATCAATCCAGAGGAGCACCACATATCCACATGCTTTTGTGGATAATAAAAGCTCCCGAAGTAGGCAACAACAGTGATACTACTGTTTTAAAATGCATTCAAAAATGCATTACATGTGACATCCCTCATAGTGACCTATGCAAATAAATATTGCACATCCAAAAACATAAGTATGGCAAATGCTGCCAACGTCGATATAAAAACATAGATAAGTACTATACCAAATGTCGCTTTGGATTCCCTAGACCAGTTTGCACAACAGGACAAGTAAATAGAATGATGCCTTCTGTTAGACACAGTGTAAAAGGGAAATCCCCTAAACACACATACAACATTAAAAGGGATGAAGCATCCAAGTACATCAATGATTACAATGCAATCATTGCCCTCTTGTGGAATGCAAATATAGACATACAATACATTGCAGACAATTTCACTGCAGTTGCACCAGATGACACAGCCTATCTCACCAAAGCTGGGAAGCCAGAGCTAAAAGACCTCTGGGATGACATAATATCTGACAAAACACTATCAAAAAGATTGTTCAGCTTCGGTATAAAAATGCTCCCCCATAGACATTGCGGGTGTTACGAAGTGCAGACCATTTAACAGGTACACCCTCCTATGAGAAATCTGAAAACATTGTCTGGCTAAACCTTGCTCCATCTTCATCACTAAAAAAAGCCCAAAACTACTCCTGAAAAAACAATGTCACGCCAGATGAGACACCTGGCAAATATTCAGTCTCAACTTGTGAAGGAAGCTTAGTAAAACTTATAAAAACCAGTCATATTACGTTATCATTCAAATCTCTGCAACAGAGAGAAATGTATTACATGGCCCTACTACAACGTGTTAAACCTTGAAGAAAAGAACAATTATTAGCTGACCATGACTCATTTAAAGCAGCTTTCAGAGCAAATGAAAGCAGTATAACAAATGTCAATTTTAATCAATACAAACAAATGTTGGACAATGAAGGCCAACAAGAGGAAGACATTGAAGCTGTACTAGATAAAGACACTCCTGAGGGCAGTCAACCTTCCCCTACAGGAAGCCAAGAACCACTTGGAGAACCATTCATTCTAAATGAAGCAGAAATAGCCATGACTGAGATAGTAAATACCATGTATCAATCTAAACAATCTGAAGAATACTTGTCAGTGCTCAAATCACAGCTAAATGATGAACAACTCACCATGTGTCTTAAACATAAATCTAAAACTTGCAACTGTAAAAATTATACTCCTCTGCTCCTATAAGAAAGTGGTGAAGCTGGTTCTGGTAAAGCGTTCTTAATTAAAATAAGCAGTACATTTATACAAGAGTTAAGAAACAACAACCTTTCAGCTGTTGTAACAACCCCCACGGGTTTAGCTGCCTACAACATAGAAGGTGTAACTTCACACCAACTACTGCTCCTCCCGTAGAACACCAAAACTAATTAGAATACTACAAATTATCAGCTAAACCTGCTATTGAAGTATGCAGAATTCTAAAACAAATGAAAGTACTCCTAGTATATGAATGAAGCATGATTTCCAACCTCATGTTGGCTTTAATTCAACTGTGAATACACAAAGTCCTAAAAACCGACTATGAAGAACTGTTTTGAGGAACACACATCATTGTTTTCAGAGAGACCTCCTACAGTTAACACCAGTAAAAGGTCAACCAATTTTTAAAACATTGGGACACAAACAATGCCATAACACACTCTGCAGCATTGGAAATGTAAATCTCTGGCAATATTTTTGCTTCAGAGAACTAACTCAAAACATGTGTCAGCCTGCAGATCTTACCTATGCTAACATTTTAAAAAGAATTAGAACTGGCCTGCTTACTAAAGATGCAAAATCCATCTAAAAAACTAGAAAGATCCATGGACTATATTGGCAAAACACATCTGCCCCTGATGTCATGGAACAATGAACTAAACAAAATATAAAATGCATGTCCTTAATGCCAACCCTTGCAAGCTGTAGTCAATTCCATGGTACAATGTTGAAAAAAGAAATCCAACCCATAGTGCATATCAGCTCCACACACAAACTAGAAGTGCACAGCACGACACTCCCTATGTGTCAGCAAGCAACAGCACAACTATATAGCTTTGAAAAATGTATCTCCAACACAGCTGGATTTGGAAAAGTATCAACTCTGTGTCTAAACTGCAGAGTAATCCTAAAACGTAACCTTGATGTTGAACAATGTTTAGTCAATGGAGCAATTGGTACAGTTGTTGGCTTCCAAAAATATACACATGAGAACAACATTCAGTTTGTCAAAATCCACTATGACAAACTTGCAGAAATTATGAAAATAGACTGCACAATAGCACGTTTCCTTCTTTCCAAAGACATGTACATACGAAGAGAAGAATTTTCTCTGTCTCTTGCATATGCTGTCACTATTCACAAATCGTAAGGTCTGACCCTAGATCGCACATTGATTGACATTGGCAGCACAGTCTTCAAAGAAGTTATGGGTTATGTAGCACTTTCACTTCTCTGTACACTTAATGGTCTATTCCTCGTTTACATTTATGCAAACAAAGCCAACGCTGAGATTTCATGCATCCTAGAACACAATAAACTTTGTGCACTGTACACACCCCCAACCTAGCTATGAACCCTGTAACTACAAACAAACAACCTTTAAAAAGAAAACTAATACAAACAGGCCCCATAGCAGATCTCCCAGCAACACCGCTGAAAAAAGAAAGAACTACTACTCCATCACGTAATACAACCACAAAACTCTCTTTTACAAAAAGAACAGCATATGCATCAGAAAACAAAGAGACAAATGGATGCATAAGTGGTCTATGGTGCCTGCAAACTGGGCTTGTGTTTTCTCTGGCGTCCGACCTGCAAAGTCTGTCTACAATGTAACTCTTTTGGAGGCGGGACAAGAATCAACAAAATCCAACTTACAGTGTGGGGTGCGGCACGGAAGTGGATGCAGAAGTGGTCTACTGGGCTTGTATTTTGCTGGAGTCCCTCCTGGAAAGTCTGTATACAGTGTAACTCCTTTGGAGGCGTGACAAGAATCAACAAAATTCCACTTCCAGCATGTAGCGTGGTGCAGACGTGGATGCAGAAGTGGTCTGTGGTGCCTACGAACTGGGCTTGTGTTTTTGCTGGAGTGCCTCCTGGAAAGTCTGTCTACAGTGCAACTTTTTTGGATATGGGACAAGAATCAACAAAATCCAACTTCCAGCACAGAGTGCAGGGCGGAAGTGGATGCAGCAGTGGTCTGCGTTAGTCTGCGGTGTCCTGAGGCATCTTGAGACAAAGGGATCTTGGTTACTGCCTCCTTCAACCCTGATAATCTCTGCTAACCTTGAGGCCCTGGCTTTTTCCAGACACTTCTGCACTCTCTCTGTGAGTTTGATATTTCTTACCTACTAATTTTCCCTCACCAAACAGGTTTTTTGGCCCAAACTGATGTCCTGCTCCCACAAATGAACTATACTCGCTTAGAAGCAGAGTGAAGTCAGCCCCAGTTAAGAAGCTGTCGGCTAGCCTAGTGCTAGCTTCTAAGTTAAGCAACGTGATCACTGTTAATCAAGATATTTCCCTTTCAACCTTCATCATAGCAATGACTCAGCTGTTAACAACTTATCCCCCACAGATACAGCTATATTGAATATGCCCAGTCAGGGCAACAGTGCCCCTATGACAGATGTCGACTCCTTAGAGGGAACTGCAGTGAGCCTGCTGGAAGTATGCCGTATTTCATTTTTCTCTGAGGTACAGCAAACCACGGACAGAAATCTATCACAGTTGCTTGTCTTGTTTATGGTGGACTCCCCAAGATTTGAGGCTACTGACTTTCAGATCGATCATTCTTCTCAGCCTTGTGCCTACAATCATAGTGGCTCTCCTTAGATGCGTACCTCTGTACATGAGGTTCCGAATATGCCTGGATCAGCACTTCATGCTTTGAAATTTACACTTTCTCATATGGCAAACACACATTAAATTATAGCAGAAGAATTCAGACAAACAATAAATACTCCCTCTCAGCCTTTGCCTTCACCATGCTCACCTCCAGTTCAACTCACTCTGCAACAGAGGCCTCAGTTTCAACAGTCTGTTCCTTCTATTTGTGAAAGTTATCCGCAAACTGAGGGTCATTCTGCAACCACGCATGGCTCTAATTTAAACCGTGGGGAAAATACTACCATACAAGAAGACATAATGACGCTAGATTGATCAATGAACACAATTAGTATTTATCACCAACAGAAGTACAAAAATAAGAAAATCCCCCCGAAACAAAGGAGTAGGGGATCCTGACAATTCTTGAGGAGTCTTTGGCGGGATAATAGTTCTCTTGTACATTGTGAAAAGTGTACTCAAGGAAACATAACTCCAACCTCACCGGAAAGGGCTGTGACACCTACCAAGCCTCCTATGATAAGTAAAACAAAGAAATCTTCTCCAAAGAAGACTAAACGGAAGAGAAAAAATCATGAGAAACTAGCTAAATCTGCTACAGAGGGGGTCCAATTGACACATTTCTCAATCAGCAATAGTACACATTGAAGCCCAGGACATGCGTATTCAGCTGCTCCACTCTGAGATGGAAAGTATAGGGGAACCGGCTGATGTAAATAGGCTAATGATAGGGGTGACCTCACCTTTAACTGGAAAATTCATCAGCAAATGTTCCTCTACCCATTTCAGACCGCAAACTAAAATGATCTCATCACCTAAAGTACTGGCTCCCTCCTTTTTCCCCCAAAGTACGGCAGCTTCATAGAACCTCTCACTAGCAAATCCTTCAATGGCAACAAGTAACAGTTACAACATTACAACAACGTGAATTCATACTAACAGCTGGTTGTTGTGAGATCAGTTGCCACAGAGAAACATCAGGCTGTCTCTGGGGCATGTAGGATGGATAGAATCAATCTTCACAATTACATTTCATCTGACCCGGTTTTTCGTACTTTAAAAGAACAAAGGAAGGGTGTGGGTGATACAGTGTTAACCTCCTGCACCTCTGATGACCAATCATTTAAGCCATCCCCTTTTTCCAAATGTGTTTTCCCAGCTCGTGGAGGAAAGGGGGTTGTTATCAACAGATTATCTATGTGCACTCCATCCAAATGCAGAAGTTTCTAGCTTAGTTGATCATCGGAAGCTAGACGCCTCAAACTCCTTTAATCACAGGAGTCAGTATCTGAGACAGAAAGGAAGGGATGGGCTACTTAATGACACAGGGGTACAGCAAGGAAAATGGTCAAGGCACGAGAAGTTGCTTCTCAGAGGATCATATCCTGATCTTAAAACAGGTTTTTGTGAACGCAGAGATATATATATTGTCCTGGGAGATAGCTCACCGGCAACGTGCTCACCTTGCAAACATGATGACACGAAGCAACACAGGTTCGAACCCCGGGTCAGCGCTTAGAAACCTCTGGGTATTAAGTGCGTTATAAATACAAAACTAAGAGACATATTCCTGTAACAGTGCCTCGATGCCCCCGGGCTGTGTGAGTGCTTTAAACATGAAAATAAATAAATAAATATCCTTTAAATCATAGCCACATCATGGCTCTATTATCAGAAATATTGAATCGCCATTTGCTATCTTCTAAAGATATGGCACTGGTTGAGCTTCTCACAAAGGTAAGGTTTGATCTGGTAAAACTATATTTCCATTCCTGAACGGTCAGGTTATTGGTTCTTTCTGAGATAGAATCTCTTCTGTCTTTGGGCTATGACGTGGTATTAACACCATAAGTGGACATTAAAAAAAATTACGGCCCAATGGATGGACTTTTGGAAAACGTTTGGGTACTTCATTCATAGTTATATCGGTACCCTCTCAGTCTCTTACAATAAATGTTAATACTACAAAGGAGGGTATACAAAGGGTTATTGATCAATTGCCAAACAAACCGTCATTAATTTACGAATGGTCTTCCATCTTATCGACCCTAGACGAAGAAGGCTCCGATCCTGACAGGTCACACTGAATGGAACCTCTACATATGGCCTCCTGGAACTGTAGAGGCCACAGTGGTTTGGCGTCATATTTTAAAAGTTTTGTAGCCTAGTGTTTTCTCTTGGAAGTGGTTTTTATAGATGTGATTATCTTGGGCGATTTTAACAGTGAATGTTTGGACCCTCAATGGTCCATTCTTTGGCATAAATTGCATGACCTTGTGTGACCTGGGGTGTCCACATGGAATAATTGGCATGCTATTTTCATTACACCCGGACACCAAAGTGAGAGTCCAATTAGATCAGAACGGCAATTACGCTAGATGGATAAATACACACTGTGGACTATGCCAGGGGTGTGCCGGCTACATTTTTCTTTAACATTTATCTCAATGATTTGGGAAAGGCTCTTGGGTAAATAAGTAATTTTCCTCCAAAGTTGGGAAATCTTGTAATATTTTATCTAGCCTATGCCGATGATATAAGTTTTGTTCAACTTGACCCCAATCGTTCTTTAAAGATCTTTGACATATAACAACTCCTATTTTACATCCTTGAATTTACCAATGAATGTGTCTCAATCAAAAGGTGTGATGATAAATTACACCAGAAAAAGAAGAAAACATATAAAATGGTCTATTAACCACACACGTTTGGAAGTGATGCCTAGTTTTAAATATCTAGGAGTGGAAATCTTTGAAAAATGATCAGGTCCAACTGACCTAATTAAGACAACAAATAAAATCAGATTAAACTCTTTTGAATTATCAGCATTTGCCAAATGTTTGGAAGATTCTCGGCACTCCCTGTCTGGAAATATTACCATCAGAAGACAATTCCGCGTCTGCTTTATGGAGCCAACACAGCGCTTTCAATAAATCAATGGAATAGATTGGAGTCAATGCTATGGAAGAAGCTCCTTATTCTGCCAAAGGGAACCCCCATTGCAGTCCTCCGACATGCGATGTGCCTGATTTCTCTTCAGGCTTGGCCAGATTGGAAGAGACTGAAATTATTAGAAGTTATCATGCAGCCTCCAGAAAATGCTTGATGTTTGACTTAGGTATTGTACTGTTTTCAAACACCTGCAAAGTCTTGAGAGACTGGGTGCAGGACTCCTTGAAAATTATGTGAGGTTACAATTTAAACCCACTGGCCTTGATGGTCCGATCAATTAATAGTAAAAAGCTTCTTAGAATCTAATTGGATCAGGAACATAGCTAAAGCTATGAATTATCACCTTTTTAGCATTTGAAATATGAAATAAGAGCTTTTAACACTCTGCCTTCCTACCTCAAACATCATCAATCCAGAAAACATAGATTCGATATGTTACATTTTAAATAGAATCTGCATTCGACAAAAGAAGTGTCTGGTGCAAGACAGGGCCACCCTTGCTCGGAGAGAGTCTTGTGCACTGAGTGTTGAATTTTTATACCACCTAATAATAGAATGCTTTGCTTTGGTAGATCTTCGCCATCACTTCTTCAGTCGTTTTGTGCGCGATGATTGATTTTCAAATACTGAGTGTTTTTGGGCTAGAATTCTTAACAGTACTGAGCTTCCGTTAAATATCTCAATTAACAAATTAAATCGCCACTGTATTGCATTAATCAAATTGGTCTGTCTGTATTGTATTAATTGATTTAACTTGTTCTTAGCATTGTATATGTTATGATTTAAAATTGATGACATTTATTGTTTTTGAGTTTTTGTATTTGTATTTAAACAAAATGTTGTATTTGCTGATGTTATGATTGTTTTAATATTGCAAAGGTTTTGTGTAACCATAAGCAATCAATAAAATAAATAGACAAATGGCATTTGGCAAAAAACAACTACAGGCCCATCAAAGAATTCAGAGGAAAAACGCTCTGGTCCATTTGAGATATGATATGATATGAGATATGATATGTTATTTATAACGCATTTAATAACCAGAGGTTTCTAAGCGTGGACTTGGGGATCAAACCTGTGGTGCTCCGTGTCGTCTTGCTTTCAAGGTGAGCATGTTGCCCCTGAGCTATCCTCCGGGGAAATTCAAAAACACAACTGGTGTAAACTGCTATGCAAATGTAACAATCAATATTCTCTTCCAATTGCCCCAATTGTTCACAACATGTCTTAAATGGCTCAGACCAGTTTTGTTTGCAAATGCTCGTCCTTCATAGAAATGCCTCAAATAATACTGACCCCGTTATAGTGTCTCAGGTATAAGGCAAGGTAAAATTCACCATAAACACACAGGAAGATCCACAAGAATTCCTAATGCACTTACTACAAGTACTAGAAACCAAAAGCATCCCTATTAATGAAATTTTGCAGATTTCATACACGTGGAAACAGACATGAACTCTCTGCAACCTGTTTCCCAAGAGCACATCTCTAATGAACGACGTGTGTATCTATCCATACCAAATCATGACTCCATTCCATTTCAGCTACTTCTCCAGAATGTAAATCATGGCATATTATGCCCTTTTTGCCCTTTTTGCAATTCAGACAATCGTTCCAGCATACAAATAAAAACACATGGCCAATGTGTCATACTAATGCTTCGAAGGTACAATGGAGATGGTACCAAAAATAACTTGACTCTACTCTCAACAATCTAGAACTCCAATCACTAACTCTCTTGATATTCTTCCCCTTGACATGAGGATCCGTCTGAAGCCTGTCACCAGCTCTAAAACGCAAGTGCAGGGCTGCTGAACAGAGGTGGCAGATCTCAAGCTCATCCTCTGATAAACTGGCATGCCGCCTTCTCCAAAGACAATATTGTTTCTCCATCGTCTCCAAGAAGAGGGCCCACATCCAGGCCCTCATCACTGGAGCTTCTAACAACATGGCTGAACTCTTCAAAATGTGCAAGGAACTAGTCAATCCTTCTGCAATATCTACCTCACCTCTTCCTCCCAGGCCCTCTGCACTGCATTGGTCACCCACAAAACAGCCAAAACTCAGAACATCCTCACTTCTCTCTCCTCCTACCATTCCCCCACTCCTTCTCTTGGGCCTTCCGTGACCCTTTACCTCTCTCTACTCCTTCTCTCCTACCACATCGGACGAGTTTACTAGAGTAGTCAGCTCTATGAAGGTCCCAACCAAACAGGTCTCTCCCTGTTCTTCCAGAACAATCAAGAACAACATCTGTTCTTCTCCCAATGGACCCAACATACTGAGCTTGTTGGTTACCTCCACGACCATCAATCTGGGTTCAGAGCATCCGAGACACGGAAACTGCTCTCCTGAACACCTGTGATGAATTGCTCTCAAATCACGACTCTAACTCTCCTGCTGTTCTTATTCTACTTGACCTCTCCTCTGCCTTTGACACAGTCAACCACTCCATCCTCTTAAAATGGATCCATGATACACTTGGTATCTCAGGCCGGACACTGAATTGACTCACCTCCTTTCTCAATGACCGTCCGTCCCAGGTGATACTTTGTCCTTTCTCCTCCTCCACCACTATTCCCTCCAGTGGTGTTCCCCAGGGCTCCATCTTCTCGCCTTAGCTCTTTAACATCTATCTAGCTCCTCTAGTTCACCACCTTCTCCCCTCACTTCCAGTGTTAGTTAGTTAGTTATTTGCATTTTTAAAGCACTCACACAGCCCGGGGGCATCGAGGCGCTGTTACAGGAGTTGTTTATCTTAGTTGCGTAGTTGTTTGTCTTAGTTATATATTTATAATGCGCTTAAATACCCAGAGGTTTGCAAGCGCGGAACCGGGGCTCGGACCTGTGTTGCTTTGTGTTGTCTTGCTTCCAAGTTGAGAACATTGCTGCTGAGCTATCTTCCCGGGTTGTATACATTTTCTGTGGATATCCTTACAAAATTGAGTGGATTGGAATGCAGAGGACTAAACTGGCCTGGCTTCAGTGTTGCTTTGTAAAGAGCAGGGATCAATGGAAGATATTTGTTATAAAGAATAGCTCTGTGCTTCCACATACTTAAAAGAAGTCCTTACCATGATGGAATACCACTGGCAGGTTAAGCCCTCAAACCTGCATGATTGACTTGGTCCTACCAAAGTCTCAACAAGTACAGCCAATCCCACCACTGCCATGAAATGCCAAATGCTACGCATAAAGCAATGCCGTTCTACAGGACTCCAGTACTTTAACACACTCTTTCTTCGAGACTCAAATACATTCACACACTCTGCTGAGAGAGATATCAGCAACACAGGATTCCTGCTATACTGATATAGACTAAGCACTGCATCAGGCTTCCAATAAAGCAACAGTCTTGCATAGAGACAGTCATACAAGAAAATGCACTCTCCTGTTTCACCCTACTACCTTTCTTCAAGACCAGCTTATTGAAAGGTCAACCATGTTCACCTCCCTTCCCAATCACATACTATGTTTTATGTGGATGGCACTCAACTTTTTCTCTAACTCCCCTCTGCCTCTCTTCCTACTTCCTCTCTCATTCCTGACTGCATGTCTGCAATCCAGTCTTGGTGCACCTCTAACGATCTCTGTCTTAATGCCAGTAAGACTGGGATCCTTCTCATCGGGACTCCTGCTCCCATCCTCCCTTCTTCTCTCTGGCCACCCTCTATGGGCTCTCGCCCCACTGCCTCCTCTGTAGCCAGAAGCCTTGGAGTCATCTTCGACTCCTCTCTTTCTGTCCTTCCTCACATCCTGGACCTTGCCAAGAAAGCCCATTTCCAACTCCACCTCCTCAGAGGTATCCTCCCTTTCCTCACTTTTCCACAGAAGTTCAATGTCTCCAGAGCTCTGGTACTCTCTACACTGGAATACTACAATAGCCTCTCCCTTAATCTACCCTCTTCCTCTCCCCGCCCCCTCCAGCTAATCCAGAATAGGGCTGCAAGACTTATCCTTGACCTCAAGCCCAGGGATTGCATCTCGCAAGCCTTAACATCTCTCCACTAGGTCCCAGTTGATGCAAGAATCAAATTGAAATCCCTCTGCATCATCCATAAGGCTGTCTGGGGCTTGGGACCATGCTATCTACAACTAACTCTCACCAAATATTCTCCCTCCAGATCTCTCTGATCTTCTGCCTCCAACTCTCTGCTTGTCAAGAGCTTCTCTAAGCAGAGAGCGGGTGGCCAATCTCTTTCCTCTGCCCGGCTCCCTCCTCTGGAACAGCCTCCCCCTTCCTCTCTGTCTTAAGCCTGACCTCTTCAAATTCTGCAAACTCCTCAAGACTTTCTTCTTCTCCTCCTCCTTTCCCCCTCTCCCTCCCGTGCTAGACCCCACAGTCACTGAGATTGGCGACCGCGTCCTTATGTGTCCTTCTGGGCACTGGCCTTCTGTCCAATTGCCTGCAGCCTCTGTTATACCCCTGTACTTACCTGTGGGCACCCACTGGCCTGTGTTGTCTCACAGACCTGCACGCTACTGTACTGGCATGTTACCTGTTTCCTACCAACTGGTCACTGCACAGCACTTCCTGTTGCCTTGCAACTAGTTCTCTGGCCCGTTCCCCTTCTGTGGAAAATCCAGCACTTACCCCCGTCCCCTGTCCCTTCTATCCCACTGAACTTTCACGCTCCGAATGTTCACAAGGCCTAGTAGGATCGCCTTTGCTTTTGCTCATCATTGTTATTTTATTTGATTGTCTTGTTTTGTTCCCTCCCCTTTGCCCTGTGGGCACTTTGGAACACCATTTCTTGCTGTGCAAGCGCCTTACAAATGCGCAATAAATAAAATAAATAACTGTAAGCTCACTAGCTTCACAAATGGGCAAGTATCTCTTGGCAAGAAAACTTTCACAACAGTATGCATAATCTACAACACTGGTGCCACAACCACTTCAGCCCACTAGACTGCATATGTCAAAAAAAGAAGTGGTTGGTTTGAATGTAACGACACATCCGTTGCTCCAAAACATAGGTTACCAGCACATCTAACAACTGCCTAATTCCTTCAACCCAAATTTGACCACTTAAGTATAGTGCTATAAACAGTTACAATACGCCAACGGATATCTATCTACATCCATAATACGACAATAGTAATTTTAACTTTCATTCTAATACACTTCAAATATGCCATAACACTTATTGTTACTACGATACTTCATCTAAAATCCAATATAGTTAGAATATGCCAACAGGTATCTAACTACTTTAAACATAACCTTGCTTACAACACACTTCAAACAAACATACTATCACACACATGTACTCTGTAACACGTACATTCTTTAATATGTAGTTTTTTTTTTTTTAATCCACTATGGATTTTGTTCCCAATGGCCCAATGATTATTTCAAGTCAATACAACAACAGTGTAACACATACTAATGTTGTACCAAAAATAGTACTTACAATGTACTGTTTATGAGGATCTAAAAAGTAAATGTATATGTACAATTGAATGCAAATAAATGTTTTCAACTATTTTGTTTAACGAATTATAATGTTTTTCCCCACAGAAAATGAACAAGAGTATCCAGCTTTATTTCCATATGCCACTAAACATCTATACCCAGTGTCATGTTTTTTTATCTTCACCTACAGTTACCATAAGCACTATCCTCAATCCTACTACAATCATAAATACCATAAATATTTCATTTATATCATCCCATCATATTACATGTGCTGTACACCATATTACAAATACTGTACACTCCCCCTACAGTACCTATAATTACTGTAGACATAATACTGTATTGGTTGTGACCAGTAGCCAGATTCTTGGGGGCATGGCCATATAGTGGTTGTGACCAGTGGCCAGATTCTTGGTGGCATGTCCCCAAGAATCTGGTCACAACCACCACAATACAATTAAACCATACAACAAGTACGTACGGTACAGCGTCAAATAGCAAGACTCACCTAGAACCTCCCCAATCCCACTACCGTCTGTGGACATGTCAGCGGACACGAACAGTGACCGTGGACATGGCGGCAGCAGAACCATTTTTTACACCTAGTAAACCACCTCCCTATCAACATTTTTCCACTCCCCCACCCTTTCCAGCCCCTCTTTCTGGCACAAAGTAACCCCAAATGTGGTTTCCAGACTGTTTTTTCGCTGCTTTGTCCGTGGTCAGAGACCATGGCCGCGGATTCGGCAGCACCTGCAAACCTTTTTGTCACCTAAAAAAACAGCTCCAAATCAACTTTATTCCACTTTCCCACCCTTCCCAGACCCTCTTTCGGACAAAAAAATAACCCCAAAAATGTTTTCCAGACTTTTTACTCACTGCTGTGTCCACGGTCAACAGCGTCTGTCCAGGGATGCAACATGACGACCATTTCAAAAATTATGATGCACCTCTCTTTTTTCACCATCCAATCAGCGTGTGTTTTTGGTGTCTGCGGACATCGAGCCACCCCCTAATTAGTCCAGAGGTGCCCACAGACTCTGAATCAGGAAATTAGTCCTCAGGCAGGACCTAGATATCACTAATTCCTTTTACCAACTTTTTGGCAATAAAAAAAAAGTACTGGACAGATTTACACCAAAAGCACACTTTCGTGACCAAGCCGCCACTCCTGGCATAAATTTGGTGAAAATCCATTCAGCAGTTTGGGATGTAGGCGCAAGCACAACATTTTTCCATTGTGTCTGAGCGTCTCAAAAATTGTGGGACCCTCTAAATCTTTGCTCCTCCTTGACGAAACTACACCAAACTTCTCAGAATCATTCCGAGGGTCCCAAATACTTGTTTTGCAAAGTTTGGTGAGAATTCATTCATGGGGGGAAATGTTATAAACCGCCCAAAAAGTGCTTTTGTACGAGTTGAGCAACTTATATATAAATTATATAATATAATATAATATAATATTATATTATATTATATTATATTATATATATTACAGGGCCTGCAGTAGTGACCCTGTAGCTATGGTTAAGTTGCTCAACCCATAGCAAGAGCACTTTTTGGGTGGCTTATAACTTCTGCCCCCTTGGAAGAATCCTCACGTAACTTTGCAAAAATGGTATATGGCTGTGTCAGATTGATTTTGCGATGTTTGGTGAGGTTGTGCCAAGGGGGGCAAAGTTATGGGGGGGGTTCCAAAATGTGTGTTTTTTCCCATAGATGCAATGGAAAAACAATTGGATGGATTTTCACAATTGGATGGATTTGCAGCAAACTCGTACAAGGAGCATTGGCAAGGACCTGAAAGCATGGGTTTACAAATGTGTCAGGGTTTTATTTTTTGAAAAGTGTCATAATGTAGGTTCTGAGAAACTCATGGTGGCAACAAGTAAGACAGACACAAGTGATCACAGTTCAAGGGTGTTTATTGAACAATGAATGCTGTATGCCGGTTGGAAAAATGCATAGTTTAAACCTACATGTAAAATGGGAGCAAGCGTCGACCATCAAATGAAAAATAAGGCAGTCCTAGTGGCGTTTTGTCAACATAAAAAAGGCCTATACTAAGAAACATATTGCCAAACCTTACAACTAATACCAAAAGGTGTTTGGGATAGTTCTCAAGAAAAGAAAGAAGTGTCTCAAATAACATGTCCGAATGCTGTAGCCTGGGTCTCCCTGCCATACGTTTTGGACATGGGGTAAGATGGGAGCGTGGAGCACAGTACAGTCTCGGGCTTCTCCAGCACGAGACAACAGTTCCAATGACAACTCTCAGGACACACTCTCGCGCTTTCAGCTATCAGGGCCGTCGATGGCCAAGTTTCATTTCATTTGAATAGTATCTTACCTTCGAGGACCTGACGTATTCAAATAACAAAACAAATACACAGTCTCTTTTACATGGGCTTTGGGTGACAGCTTTTACCCCGGGATGTCCGAATGCTGTAGCCTGGGTCTCCCTGCCCCACGTTATGGACACAGGGTAAGATGGGAGCTTGGAGCACAGTACAGTCTCTGGCTTCTCCAGCACGAGACGACAGTTCCAATGAGAGCTCTCAGGACACACTCTCCGGTTCCAACATAAAGTTCCTTTAACAAATGAAAGTTTGTTTCCAATGTTCACTGTGTGCTGGGTTCACCCTTGGGTCCCCCTCTTCTCGGCGCTGACCCTTCTCAATTGTTATCACAGTTTCAGGTAGGGTGATGGCTTCACCCCTGGGCCCCTCTCTTCTGGGTGCTGACCCTTCTTTACTTTCAACGTCCATTTTGTGGGTTCACTATGGCTTCTCCTTTGCTCACAAATCCTGATAGCTTTTGAAACAGTTCTAGTGGGCATCCCTCCACCGGGGTTTACTCTTGTCAACACACTGTTTCCTGGGACTTTAGACTTGCCCCCTTCTTGCCAGCATTCCTCGGTCGGGCTCACTCTTGCCAACTTCACATTTGCTTGTATTTGCGGGATTCACTTCCCTTACTTTCTCATATGGTGGGGTTCATTTCCCTTGCTTTTACATGGATGTGGATCAAAGTATATCAATCGTACAAGGATTTTACTACACCTCCTGCTTGACACCTTTGATCTCTTTCGGCGACTCTCCTATGGTCTTCTGGTACCCGCAGTTTTGCTCAGATGTGGATCGACCAGAGTCTCTTGAATTAGCACCCACGTGGTGCTGGTTTTCCCTCTGCAGCTGGTCTCCCCTTAAAACTTTTTACAGTTCATTAAACTTGGTTCAAACTTGCCACTTTGAGCATCTCATTCAACACAGCCCGGTTCTTATAGATTCTCCCCTCGACTCACTGGTTGTGATGAACCCCTTGGCTTTTGGCTTTCTTGGAGTCAAGGTCGGTACCACGAGCGCGGGAGCTTCCCTCGGTTCTGCTTATTATGTACCATTGAAATCTTCTACAAGACACTGGTGCTATTGTCTGTGGTGTTAGATTCTCTGCCATGAAGGTTCTTTGGGTATGGGATGAAAAGGGCAAGGTCACTTCTCTCCTCTCGACCCTTTTGATTCCTGCCAACGTTCTCCTTCGCTTGAACTGCAGCGACTGCTTAGTCATCTAGACATGCTGTCTGCGATGCTCGCCTTGCTCATCCTGCGCTCTCTTGCTCCACCTTTTATCCCTGTGGGGAAAAGGAAGCGCTGTCAGGTGTGTGTGATTCAGGCTAATTGCCTGACTGTGCCTGACCTTCGTGTCTACACATGTCCGGTAAACAGTTTTATTACAATTCTGTAAACAGGTACTCATGTCGGAAAAAGGAGGGGTTGGAGTGTTGGATTATCCTACGGGATATGATGGTGAAGTAATGCGATTATTAGAAGGGAGTCGGTTGGTAGACCAAAAAGGACAACATGGTTAAGGTTTGTGAAATGGATGAGAATGACTGGGATGGAGAACCGAACACAGGGGACGATGGGAATTGTAAGTGTTGGTCACTTTCGACTGGGAGTTCAGAAAGTGACAATCAGAGGGACGGGTTTGGTAGGGTTTGTGGGGTAAACAGGAATTGCCGGGATTAATATCATAAAATAAACAGAGTGGATTGTGGGAATGGTAGTGTTTCCTATGAGTAGACTGGGTATTTGGGAAAGAATAACGAGAGGAATGTGGAAAACAATGGCCGCTCTTGTTCAGATAGGAAGCAGGAAGATAGTGATTCTGGGATAGATACTCTTTGGGTGCAACCAGGTTTGAGATTTTAGAGGGTTGGTTCTGTACGGAAGGGTTGTGGAATCTGGGTAGGAGAGATTTAATGGGAGGAAGCAAGGCAAATGTTTTATATTCTATAAAAGCTTCAGGGATTTTTTCTGCCTCTTCCTCTACCTCGGCATAATACTGCATCTCACCTGGGGCGTTCCCCCGAGCATAACCCCGGGTCCCCCTATCCAGGTAGTCCTCCCTTGCTCGTCCACCCCCAGGGTTGGGATCTGAGAGCGCCAGCCCTCCCCTGGCCACCTGCATAAGGGGTTCCCGAGGTCTGCTTCGGAGAACACCCTCAGGTTTCTCACAAGGTACAAAAGAAAGTGATATACCTTTGGTGACTGAGGTATAGCCTGTGGCCAAGGTCAGTGGCCTGATTGTCTGGGTCATGGCGTAAGGCAATGACCTGGACAATCTGGCTACTGGACATGACCACAAGGGACTAGCAATGGGGTTAAAGTGGGTTAAAGTGGGCATGGCCACCAGGAACTGGCTATGTGGTAAGGTTTTTAGAAATTGGGATAGGTTTGAATGGGGAAAGAAAATTCTGGGTAGAGTGGTTAGAGGTTGAAATGCTTGATGGGATTGCAGCAAATGTGCATGAGGAGGGTCAGCAAGAACTTTAAAGCATGGTTTTGCAAATATGTCCCTTATTACTTTTTTTTAAGTGTGAAAATGTATGTACACAAAGCAGTGATATAGGATTTCTGTCTGGGCAATGGGCCTGGCCGTCACCAAAGAGAAATGTGTACTGTAATTTGCTTCTTGGGGCATGCAGCATGGCTAAAGCGGTAGGTTTGAATGGGAAAAAATATTCTGCTTGCGGTTACAGCCTGCTTTGGTGTACTACATTACAACAAACCTGCGCAATGAGCATTAGGAAGCATCTGAAAGCATGTTTTTGGAAATATGTATTGTGTTTTACTTTTCCAAAGTGTAAGAATGTAAGCAGAAAACTTGTGATATACATTTGGTGTCTGGGTAGTGAGCATGGCCCTCGACAAATGCAAATGTGTACTCTGATTTGCTTATTAGGGAATGTGGCATGGCCGAAGCCCATGCCCCATAGATTTGGATAATTATTAATAATGTATATACAGTGATGTAACACCATGAAACATTTTCACTTATTAACCTGTTATATTGACAGAACAATCTTTGTTAAAGGGACGTTACGGTTAAGATGTATCCCACCCTTGGGACTCCTCTCCTCCAGTAGTAGTCAGTGGCGTCCCACCTTGACATCTGAAATACAGATGCAAAAGATTTGTAGAAGATTGTTGAGTGGCAGTTGGTGTGGGGAAGTTTAATATGGTCATAGGGTTATATGTACAGATTTTGGAAGTGATTGGTGGATGGATGTGTGACTGTTTGAAACCAGGCATTGAGGGAGTGTTACAAATATAAAATTTAAAAGGGTAGAAGGGCTGCCCTGTGCGATGGTGGGCACGTGCCATCTGGGCTTTTAATGATCTATGTCCTGGAAAGGGGACTGTGGAGACTGTGGATAGTTATAAAGGTCCATCGATTATGGTCCTTATTGTATGCTAGAGAAAAGTATTTGGGACATAAAATTGTTTCTGTCCTTTCATAGTTTTCTCTAATATACAATTGCCCATTGGCACCCTGGGCGGGGGAGCCAGCCAATCAGGTGGCTAGGAATATGAGCTTGAAACTCCGGTACAAGCCTGCGTTCCAAGCTTCCTGACGGCTGGATCTCCCCGCCCCGTCCACTCCCGGACCCTCCTTTCCATTTTCTTTTCACCCCAGTCCCCTACTTACCTTACTTCGGCGGCGGCAGGTGCCGCCATTGCATTCACTCCTTCTCTTCACCTCCTGCAGGCTGCCATGGAAAGGCCATCTTGGAAAAGGACTTTTCTTCCTATAGCGGGATGCCGCTTGCGTCCCACTGTAGGAAGGAAAGTCAATTTTTTTGGCACCTCGGTTTACTGCTTTGGCAACCTGGGTGCTAATGGCATTCGTCCCCCGTTGCAGGGGCTGGAACGGGGAATAACAGCCCAGAGCCCCTGTTATCGGCCCTCGCTTCACTTGCGCCGATAACTTGGGCTGCTGGGCTGGAGCGGAGGATAAATGCCACATTATATCCATTAGCATAACACAAAATTCAAATGGAAATGTTGGAGAATCATGTTGAGTCTATCTACATTTTTGCGAAATGTAAAGTAGATGGAGTCTATAAGATAATTTCTTTTAGTTCTATTTTTTAACTGTGAAAGGTGGTTCCTAAAGGAACCTTTTTTTTTTTGCAGGAGAGGTCAGAAAGTAAGGTGGGGAGGGAAATGAGGGAAGAAGCACCAACCACTAATCGAGGGGCAGGTGGACAGGGGAAGATGTTACGCTTGTGTTACATCTAAGGTAGGGGGCAGTGTTTCTCACGCTCCTTGATTATGGCTTCAAAAGCACTTATAAATTCCACCCCCTTGCATAGTGGTGTGTTGCAGTACATACGGAATACTGTTGTCTTCGAAAGATATGGATCAACAACCTCTTTTGTCATTTGCAAGATAGCTGGTGGGATTTTGTGTCCCACAGAAGTAGGCTGTGTGGTTACAGTATTGGTTGAGGAAGATGAGGTGGAGGAAGACAGCCTACTACTTGCTAAGAAAGGAACAAGCTTTCTGAGAGCATTGCAGTGGTTGGATTTAGTATGGTGGTGCATGGAGGTGGTCACATAGGAGCACTGTCCAGGTAGTCCACAACTGAATACAGCGTTGCACTCAGTGCATTTCACTTTGGTAGCTTTAGCCTTTGGTGCATTCCCAACAGTGGTAAAGAAATGCCACACCCATGATTTTCTCTGGGTGCTAGAGGTAGGCCCTTTCTCTACCTCAACTTCTTGTTCCTCTTCATTGTCTTTGGAAGTACTGCGCTTTTTTTGTCATGTTGTTCCTCCAGGTGGTGGTGGTGGCTCTTGGGGAGGAGGGGTGACAATAGCTGATGCCATTTTTAAGATAAATAGCAGTTTTGCTAATATTCTTCCAAGTATGTGTTCTCTGCTCGATTGTTAATGGATAACGAGTAAGAATAGGTGTAGGATCTGTGCAAGGGTACATTTTGAGCTTGAAAGTTCCTAGATCAGAAGAAAATTCAGCCCGAACTGTTCGCAAAGCACAGACCTGATTGCAAAGTGCGGATGCATTCGCAAACACATCATCATGCAGCGTGTGCATGGTCACGTGACATTTTCTGAAAAGTCTGCAACGTCAGACGTTCGCAGATGTCAACGAACACAAAACAGGTGAAAAAGTTCAAAAAGTGTATAGAAGTGTTAAAAGTTATGCTAGAAGGTGGGGAATGGCAGAGAATTAAGGTGAAACTTTGTAAATTGGACACAAAAGTTGCTATGTTGGGGTAAGTATGATATTAGTAAGTTGTAGGAAATTAGCGTGCAGTGGTACAAACCCATGAAATTCACTGAAAAAATTGTTGTTAAAGGGACGTTATGTTTAAGTTGCACTAATAAAAACCTATGAAATTCACTGAAAAAATGTTGTTAAATGGGCGTTATGGTTAAGTTGCACTAATAAAAACCTATGAAATTCAATGAAAAAACTTTGTTAAAGGACATTATGCCTACAAGTAAAACCGAAAAACCTTAGATATTCGCTAGTTATGGTAAGCTAAGCAACCATAACTCACGCCACCACCATGCACTGCTAAGACTAACACCCAGGACATGAAAGATGACATCACAAATGTAATTGATGACATCACTGATGACATCACATATCTGGCCCACTTTTTTTGTTTACTGACATGATTAGGCTCGTTTTTTGTTTTTACTGACAATGAGAATTTCACAAATTTAAAAGCTGCTATATATCTACACATTCACCTTTTTCTATGTTCTTAAAGTACTTTCCTTAGAGTTTAATTTGAGCTCATAGAAAAATATATAAGCAGGGAGGGTGAGGCTCTGCAACTGATAAGGGAAGTAAATCATTCTGCTTGGGAATATCTCGAACTGTATGATAAGATGATGGCATCATTTGGGTTGAGAAATTAACAAAACAACATAGAATTCCAAAAATAGACGTTCTTTCTTGAAATTTCCTGTTTCTCTGCTGGGCTGGAAGATCAAAATCATTACAAATTGTCATCTTATAAGGCAGCCATTTTGAAATATTTTTTAGCTTGCAGAAATACCCAAGAAGCCTGCAAGGCAGCCTATAATTTAATGTGTGCATAGGATCAGTATCCTAGGGAGTTTTCACAAGAAGTCAAGTGTGCATTTGCCCAGATTTCTGTCAAGTGAAGGGCTTACCTGGGCGCTCTGGGTCTTGGATTTGCTGAATGGGGGTATTCACTCTGCCGAGGCCACCTTGCCAGGAAATAGGAACCACTGGGTTAGGTGACCTCAGAGAAAATGACCTGATAGGTATAGGAGAAAAATCCCTGATGGAGGAAAATAAACATAATTGTAGGTTGTAGCGAGGAAGGCAGCTTAGAGGAAGACTCTGATGTTAAATGCTGCGGTAGCCATAGTAACAGGATAAGCTGGGCTGGTAATCAGTTGGAAGCTGGTTGGCAGGTATGCAGAAGGCAGAGACATCCAGCATTCACTCAAGGATGAAAAAGGGGCAAGAACAAGGGAAAGGAAAATGTGAAAAGGCTCATTCATGGACATGGTACTCATGCACATAAAGGTGCCCTTCCTCTGCTAGTCTCTACAGTTAAATCCATACCGTGACCGCGGTGTCAAACCAAAAATGGAAGTCCTCCATGTTGGGTGAGACAGATTCAACCATGGAAGGCTGCCATCTTGGGAAGATCACAGAGTGGATCCAATGGCACCATTAAGCACTTATGAATAACCCTCAACAGCCAGCGTCACCAGGTGTTGCATCGGCCCAGGTGAGTTCTGACACAATACTCCCATCCAATGCCACGGGAACCAGGTTTCCAAGGATGACACTGATAGAACTGCTTCACAAGACACAGGGTAGTCAATAAACTGCGTGTTCCCAAGTCCTATCGCAAGAAACATATCCATTCCATTCCACCAAAAACTGCAAATATCCCTGATGGTATCTAGAGTCATAAATTCCTTGAACTTCATAGTTCAAGTCTTCGGTAGACTCAGCAGGCTATGGAACATGGTATCTTTATGTAGCAGGCCTAGGCTGATAAGGCTTCAAGAGAGAAGAACGGAAAGCAGGATGTATACGCCTCCAAGAGGTGGATGGCCGAAGGTGAAATGCTGCAGGAGACATTTTTCATACTATTTCAAATGGTTCAAAATAACAAGGAGAGAGCTCAAAAGGTAACAGGTGCCTTGGAAGATGCTTAGAAGACAGCCACTCCCTGTTGCCAATCTCATATGGAGGCACATCTGATCGTCCCTATTTAGCTTGCATGTTGACCTTTTGTTTCATCTACTCCATACTTTGGGTGTCATGGAGAGTCTGTATGTGTTCCTCAACAGATGGTACTGGTGATACAGGACCAAGAACACAGGGAAGGCCTTCGGGTGGTACCCATAGATCTTCTTGAAGTTCTCTCTCATCTTAAATCTTTTTCCCCTCTTGATCCTGTCCTCCTGTATGTGCTAAAGTAGATGAAAACTGGACTTGTTCCCGCCAATATCTCTGCATTAACTACTCACTGCATTCTGGGGTGGTCCCAATGGATCTCAAAAATGCTCAAGCTTCGCCTCTTTTAAAAAAGCCTACTATAGATCCTTCAATTCTGGCCAATTTCCATCCCATCTCTCTCTTTTGAGGTTTCTTACAAAAATATTTGAAGCCATAGTTACTCCTCAACTGAGTGATTTCTTAGAGGAGAACTCTATTCTCGATGCCTCCCAGTCAGGTATTCACCCTTTAATGGGTACAGAATTAGCAATTGTTTTAGTCCTTGATGATATTGCCTTGATTAGTGACCACGGTAGGACTGCTCTCCTGATAATGCTTGACTTATCGGCTGCGTTCAACACTAGTGACCATCCCACCTGGTGTCAGCGACTTAAGGATGTCGGCATTACAGGTGCTGTGCTTTAATGGTTTGTTTCATTCTTAGCTGACTGCTCAGTTCCTCTCTCTTCCCACATTTAGGTCCAAGCCATCTACAGTGACCTGCGGGGTCCCCCAGGTCTCAGCGATTTCTGCCTTACTATTTAACATTTATGTTAAACCTTTGGCTAGTTTGATCCACTCTGATTGTGTCAATCTTATTCCTATGAAGATGAGACCCAACTTACCTTGAGAGTGGATCAAAACCCACTGGATTCAGCCATGCGACTCAGATCTTGTCCTGCTGCAATAGTAACTGTATGAATGTAAACTGGCTCAAGCTCAATGGGGAGAAGAACAAAGTTATGATTATTGGCCCTCTAACTTCGAGTCAATTGTGGACTTCGGATTTCTGGTCTTCTAACTTGGGGGACTGCCTGTACCACTAGATTCAGTAAATTATCTTGGTGTTAAAATCCCCTCTATTCTATCACCTGAAGTGCAAAACTGTGTTTGTAAGCTTAAAACAAGTAAAAAGGTAATTTCTTTCTTACCCTTGAAATTTTTGGCTCCTGTGATTGCTACGGCAATCTTTGTGAGTCCTCAATTATTGTAATGCTGTTCTTCCAGCTCAGCCACTGTATCATATTAGAAGGGTTCAATTCTTACAAATCTCAGCTGCTAGACTCCTTAATTTGTCTACCTAAATACTCTCATTCTTCTCCCATTCTGGCTCAGCTCCACTGGTTACCTGTCGAAAGCAGGATCAAGTTCAAGGCTCTCTGCTTGACCCAACGTGCGCTTCACAAACAGGGTGCGAAAAAAATCATCCCTTGTACTCCTTCCAGAACTCTCCCTTCTGCTAATCTCGAGCTGCTGACAGTCCTGAGATTTAAGAAAATATCCTCTGGTGGTAGGGCCTTTTATGTTGCTGCCATTCTCCTGTGGAATTCCCTTCATTTGACCCTAAGGGTAACAAATATTTTTTTTCAATTCTGGAAAATCCTTTAAACTTTCTTATTTCCCAGGTGAGTCTCTACATCGAAACTGTTTTTCTGTTGAAGGCTATTTCCTTGTTTAACACCGGGATACCTCCGTGCACTATAAAAGTGTCTTTAACATAACATAACATAACAGAAGAAGGGACTGGTCTCGATGGCAGAATATACTTAATTAGTAAAGCAAAACTCAGCCGTAGGTAACAAGGTTTCCCAATTATAATGTGCAGCAGAAACATAGCACCAAAGGCATTGTTCCATGGACTGATTCAATCATTAAGTTTGGCCAGTAGTTTGAGGATGAAAGCCAGTGGACAAGTTTCGTTCAATACCCAGGTGTTTGCATAAATGACTTCAGAAAGCAGACACATATTGGGCACATCAGTCGAAAATGATTTTGGGAGAGAGAGCTGAAGAAATAGTTTGGTCATCTGTGCTGCCATAGGTAACTTGGGTAAGGGCAAGGAGAGTGCCAGTTTAAAATAATAGTCAACGGTAACCATTATTGCAGTACAGGTACTTGACAGAGGTAGATCGACAATAAAGTCTGTGGACAGTACTTGCCATGCGGCTGGTGTATCACCTGAAGATTCCCACAGGGGGATGTCAAATGTTCTTGGAATGGGCACACACAGAACATGATGATACATGTGATGTGTGATGTGATGTGTCATTTATAACACGCCTATACACAAGTGTTTCAAGGCTAGACAAGACAAGGTAGGGAAGACAGAGGGAGGACAAGACAAACGGAAAGGAGGGTATTTTGGAAGAGAGAGTTGGATGTAATGCAGGCCCTGGCACCAGAATGCCTTGTGGATGATGCAGAGGGTCTTGAACTTAATCCTTGCAGCCACCGGAAGCCAGTGTAGAGATTTCAGGACTGGAGAGATATGGTCCCTGAGCTTGAGGCCAAGGAAAAGTCTTACAGCCCTGTTCTGTATTAGTTGAAGAGGTCGGAGAGTAGAGGAAGGCAGATTGAGAAAGAGACTGTTGCAGTAGTCCAGCCTAAAGAGAACCAGGGCTCTGGAGACAGCATCTGGAGGAACGTGAGAAAGGAAGAATACCTCTGAGGAGGTGAAGCTGGTAGTGGGCCTTCTTGGCAAGGTCTGTGATGTGAGGAGAGAATAAGAGAATGGAGTCAAAGATGACACCAAGATTTGTTGCCTCACAGGAAGGTGAAGGAAGAGGGCCGAAGGAGGGCGGCCAGAGAGAGAGAGGGAAAGCCGTAGCAGGGTCCCAAAGAGAAGGATCTCAGTCTTACAGGCATTAAGGCAGAGATCGTTAGAGGCACACCAATCCTGAACCATAGATAGACAGTCAGGAATGAGCAAGAGAGGAGAGGAGGCTGAAAGGAGCCTGAAAGATAGCTGAGTGTCATCCACATAACACTGAAAATTAAGAGGGAAAAGTAGAGATCAGGTAGGCCAAAGAGGCCAAGTAGACATTGAAGAGCCAGGGTGAGAGGGTAGAGCCCTGCAGGATACCACATGTGGAGAGAGCGTTTGCTTATTGTTTGTTTGTTCATTTATTTATATAGAGCCCCACACCCGGAGGTATCTGGGCGCATTACAGGTTGTTTGTGGATAACATGTTACATATAAACTACAAAGTAGAATATTTACATGACATTCTTAAATTATTTACATTGATTGCATGACATTCTTACATTAAAAACATTATTTACACTGATTAAATGACAAACTGTAATTTACAGGCTGAGGATTGACCAATATTATGCCACAGGCATATACCAAGTCAGGTTTGGTTAAGGTCCGCTATCCATAGAAAGGAGCCAGCCATTAGTATTTTTCCTGAAGCTAAGGAAGGACTGGTCCGCTCTTGAAGTTGTGGGTAAGGAATTGTAAAGCTGGGCTGCAATAACCAGAAAGCTGCTACCCCCTGCTTTTTTAAATTTGGATCTGGATGCCTCCAAGCAGACAGAATGCAAAGTCCTACTAGGGCGTGTCAATGTCTTTTTTACAAATTTCTCCATTAAATATTTAGGGGTTGAGTTGTTTAGGCATTGGCGGTGGTGGAGAGAAAGGACTCAAGTTGGACCTCGGAGTGTCGGTCCAGAAGGAAGGAGGTCAATCACTCCAGGGCCGATCCATGATGCCCAGGTTCTCACAGAGTCGATTGATCAGGATGGTGTGATTGACCGTGTCAAAAGCAGAGGAAAGACCAAGGAGGATCAGGACAGAAGGAAGGCTGGAATCCAGATTAGAGAGCAGATCTCAACTGGTGTTCAGGAGAGCAGTTTCCATGCCTCTGGTTGCTTGAAGCCAGACAGTGGTTGTGGAGACAACCAACAGATTTGGTATGGAGAGTAAGCTGGGAGATGGCCAGATTTTCCAGGATATTTCCCAGCAAGGTATTGATAGAGATGGGACGGTAGTTAGCCAGGCAGGTAGGCTCCGCCAAAGGCTTTTTAAGGAGGTGCTATGAAGGCTAGATCGGGAAGGATGATAGGTTCCTCTTCCCATTGTGCCTCAGTAATACGTGTCTCATCAGCCTCTCCAAAGCCTACGTTACATCTCTCTGTTTCCACTAGTTCACTTTCTTCCTCAAAACAGGGAAATAGAGCCTTCTCAAGAATTCCCTGTGCAATTTTGTCTCCAAGACATATTTCAAATAGGGTTTTGACATGGTTCTGTAGGAGAACCTTTATGTCACCCTAAAAGTCTTGATCTATAACGCCTGCTAGGACATCTAGACCAAACTTTCAGGATAGACCAGATTTTGGGGACACTCTTACATAACAAACCACAGGGGGTAGTAGAACTAAGTCTGTGGGAATCGTCCCTCTTTTTCCAGGAGGGATAGTGGCTTCTCTGCTGCTATACATATGAAAGCCTATGGATTATTTTGTGGTGGTAGCGGGGTCTGAGGCTCTGTAACTAAGTTTCTGGAATTTTAGGGACCCCCAATGTGTCTCAATTGAATCATATCCCATTTCTGACACCATATGTAAGGGAGGCATGGTAGCACAAGTATGACAATTACACAAAAGGTATCATTTATAAAACCTGTGTTAACGTTTCAGTGGGGTTGGAGAAACTGCTACTTTGCTCTGTAGCTAGGATGGGAGTAGTTTCGATAAAATGATAAATAAAACAGTCCTAGTTGTGTCCGTCAAATCAAAATGGCCTATAGTAACAAACACCTAATGCCTGCTCTATACCTTGTACAAAAATTTGAAAAGGAGAATATGCATGCAAAGGAAAGTCACTGTTCAAATATAAATAATAAATATGGCTTAGTCTGCTCTCCTCCCCACGTTGGACTGCACGGAGTAAGGCAGCCCCTGTAGGCAAGATAACACACTCTGGCTCAGGCTCTAAACACAAAATACATTTCAAAAGGTGGATCGAGACCCGCCTGGCCTTCCACTTTAAAGGTTTCTCTTTCCTGGTCTCAAAATGCAGTTTAAAGAAAGGTTCACATTGGTACCCCTCTGTCGGGCTCAGACCTCTTAAATCAAAAGTTCACGTTGGTCCCCATCTGTCGGACTGTGTGAAACCAGAAGTTGTCCCACCCGCTAGTCCCCAGGGATCTCTCTCTCAGGTGGCCAGGGCACAGACATCGCCTTTCGATCCAGACCCGGGGGTGGACCAGTGCAGGAAGATGACCTGGTTGAGGGGTCTTTGCAGAGTGGGAAAGCGAGTGGGACACCGGATGGCGAGATACGGTATCACTCCTCATGTAACACCTTTACCCCATCCTACCAGGTAGGATACGTGGGAACTTTACGCCCCCCTTTCCCTTCACAAACACTTCCACACAGACAGCCCGTTCTCAGTTTTCATAGAAAACAGACTCGCACCTGGTAGGCTACCTGACATGTCCCGCTACCATGGTCAGGCAAAATCAGGCAACTACTAACAATCACTCACACCTGACTTCCATTAAACTTCTCCACATTGATAAAGGCGGAGCACGAGAGCACCCTCTGAGCGTGGCAAAGCACACGAAGGAGCAGCAGTTACGAGAAGGTAAGTGAACAAGGAGAGAAAGACAGCAAACCAAGAAGGACTTGAAAGGAGGGAAATACCCTTGACCTTTCTGACAGGAAACTGTTACTTTTAAAAACCTTGTCGATCATAAAGCGTAAGGCCAGGAAACCAGGCTAAAGTACCTGCATTGTGTGTTATAGATAGCAAAGGCCATCCTGCATAGCTGACCAAGTCAGAGACGAACAGTAGCCACTCTGGTACCGTCCTTGGCTCCAAGAACAAAGGCACCAGAGTAATCAACACAGCCAGTGAGTTGGGGAGGCCGATGCAAGACCGGTCTGTGTTGAAGTCAAGGTTACATGCAGCAACATTGCATAACAAGTGCAGGAATGAACATTGTTAAACATCTGTTATGAAAGACGCGAGTAAAGGCAAATTGCTGATGAATGTTTGAACTTTGAGAATGAAAGATACAATACCAGCGACAGAGTGGTCTGGCGCCCCATGGGTGCTCAATTGAAGGTCTATGTAAAGGTATCCAGCCAAGAGGTGGCAGAAACAAACGTGAGAACATTGTGTCAAGTGAATCGAAGTGGTCCTGCAACCGTTAAGCAAAAACCCATTGCACATTCGAAAGTCTTTAATTTTTTATATCAAGAGGAAAACATAGAAAGTGAGATTGCATGGTCTGAGCCTGAACGAGGGAGACCAAATGTGAATATTGTGCTAAAAGGATCTGGGCCCGAACGAGGGAATTCCATTTTCCGAGCACGAATGAGGGAGACCAGTTGTGAACATTGTGGGAAAAAGGGGTCCAAGCCTGAAGGAGAGAGGCCGGTGATGAATATTGAAAATGATAACTTGTACAGATGAAAGCCCTGATAAGAAAGGAATGTTGGTACATATTTGTTGTGACAGGCCCTCTGCAGTAAGAAACTGTTATTGGAAAAGAAGCTTTTGGCAAAAGGCCATGATACCTTTGCTTTCAACTGTATCCTTGTGTCAGAGAAGCCAGAGTATGTGTGAAGCTCAAACGTGCTGCCTTGCCCCCATGCTGAAAATGTGGGGAAGGGAAGCCAACTGCTCAACTATCTAGTATAGACCCTTTTATTCTGACAGACTTGACTGGGACTGTGTTATTTTAATTTGACGGTTGTAGCTTGCTCCCATCATTAGACTTAGGTTTAGATATGCATTCAACCAACACATTGAAGTTCAGTAAACACCCTTGAACTGTGATCCTTTGTGTCTGTCTTGACTGTTTGATACCATGCCTTCCTTACACATGCTCAGACCTCTTAAAGCAAAATCATGTTTGTCCCCCTCTGTTGGGCTCAGACCTATTACAGCAAAAGTTCACGTTGGTCCCCCTCTGTGTGCTCAGACCTATTACAGCAAATGTTCACCAAACAGTTCTCATTAGTCTCCCTCAGTCAGGCTCAGACCTTTCACAGCAAAATAAAACACTTGCCGGGGTTTCCTTCCGCAAGCTTAATTCACCTCTTTTAGGTATTCCCTTCCCATTACTTATTACACTTTCGATCTCCCTCAGCCGGGCTCGAACCGTTTCCTGAAGACTTTCGAATGTGCGTGGCTCTTTTCTACAGACCTCCGTAGGACCACTTCGACTTTCCAGCTTTCAATTGTACAATCCTATGTTATTTGCCTCAGTGCTTCCTCGTCTGGGTAGTTCACTTTATTATGCACTAAAGTTCTACTTTCACTTTTTACTCTCCCCTTTCCACAAGGTTAATTTCAATCATCTTGCTTTTACAGTTCATTCACTTTATCCCTACAAACATTTCACCTTTCACATTTCAAGTGGGCTACTTCCTTTCACTGGACCACTCCGTTACTCAGTATCGCGGACTTTACAGCCATCATCGCTTCAAGGTTAATTTGCAGGTCTACCTTTCTTTGCGTCTCATCTACATGAGTGCAGCCTTCAATTGGGTAATATAATGTTGCCACTTCAATCTTTCTTCAGCACACACCGGTCTCTCAGGTGGCTTGCCAACTCACCAGCTGTGTGTGTTTCTTTCTTGTCTTTATTGTCTTCCAGTTTGCGAGTCAATGTTAGTAGCACAGGCCAGGCCTGGCCTTACCAAATCTATCGTTCACCCGGGAGGGTCACTGGCATCCTTGAAACACAATGCAGCCTTCTGATTTGGAATTTGGCCTTCTCCACATGTCTTTCGCAGCCTTTTGGAGGCAACAACCTCCTGCAGGGAACTGCTGGGTTTCTCCACCTGTGGCTCTCATCCCTCGTTCCGTTGCTCTGCTCCAGTAGGTTTGCCTTCGCCCTGGAAGTTCTGCTCTTACTCGTGTTCCACCTTACTTAGAGTGTGTCTCTAGGTTCCGCCTTTTATCTGTGTGAGGAGAGCTAATTGGCATCAGATATATGCACTTAGAGTCTAGTACCTGACTTTGCCTGACCCAATTAGCGGGACATGTTCAATGCAATGTGTAATAGATACTATTGTTACTCTCAGTCACCCTTTTCTGGGCCTATTTGTTGTGTAGAAAGGGGGGATTGGGACATCAGAGAATCCTATGAAATAGGAGGGATCATGGGTACGGCTGCCTCACCCCCCTCTCCCAGAAGACCCCTCACCCAGGTGATCCTCCCGCACTGGTCTACCTGCAGGGTATGAATACAAAGGCGATGGCCGTACCCTGGCCACCTAAGAGAGAGATTCCTGGGGACTAGTGGGTGAGACACCCTTTGGTTTCTCACAGGAGGCATATCTAACTTCTCCTCATAAGTTCAATGATGTGAACACCTATCAGGGAATGCCCATAGTATCTGAATGAGGTTCGTACCATATTAAAGAAAATGATAAGGATTAGAAGCTGGCATTGGGAATTCTTGGGTAAATAACATTTCTGCACCCTCAGCCAGCTATAACATTGGTCCCCTGAGTGGTCAAATGACAGAACTGATGGCTTCATAAATCAACAACTCCAGGAACTAGTAACCATCTTCATTTCAGGCTATGGTCGAAATGGATTTGTTGAGCGCTTAGTAAAATGTCATGATGCCTACCTCCAAGGAGCCAGGTCCGACCCAGCAACCCCAGAGGCAGGCATCATTTCCCCCAGGGAAGTGCCAGCGGGCCCAAGCTGGGGCCCTTTGGACACAGTCCTGGCGCCTTAGGCGCCAGGCTCATGTTGGACCCCTGTCCTGGCGCCTTAGGCGCCAGGCTCATAAAGCTAGACATGTGTTCAAGTGTTTTAAGGTGCACTTACCTGATGCAGACCATGCTGCTACATCCAGGCCCTCTTGAGGCCTGAATGGAACTACTTTACCTGTGGAACTACTTTCCCCTGGGTGTGGTCGGGGAAGGGTACATACCTGATCGGTGGAAGGATACATACCTGGAACTTCTTCCAAAGCTATTTAAATCACGCCCGATCAGCAACTCACGCTTCGCATTGTTCTGCTCCTCGCAGCTGGACGCTCACTGTGTCAGCTCCTGCTTCTGGACTTCAGCCACGCCTGTCAGCATCCTGGGTCACCTGCTAAGAGAGAATTGGAGAGAAAGAAGACCTTACCTGCTAAAGCTGCATCACGGAGACTTCACACCGACGATCCTGAAAGGGAAGACATCATTTTAAAAGCATTTCGCTTCGATCGCTGCAGCGCTGCATTTCACTCACCTTTCCTGGGCACCTGCATCTTCAGCAGCGATCATCCGGATCCGAAGCCACTTCCCAGAGCCTAGAGAGAAAAATACAAGAACACAAGGTGAGAGAAGGAAGGGAATAGAAAAAGCTCAGTTTCCTTCTAAGACTTACCTGTTGAGTCATTCCCATTTCATTTCGGGTCCTGCCGCTTCCTGGCATTCTGGACCCCGGCCCCTATGGGGAAAAAAGACAAAGACATTGAATGAGCGAATGCAAAGACATTACCCGAACGCTCATCCAGAACTTACCTGTCATTTACTGGAACTGCACGTTTCACTTCAGGTTGGCGCCATATCTCCGGCATTCCGAACCCCGGCCCCTAAGGGCAAAAAGACATTAGCGTTAGCGCTTGCTGCAATAAGACAATGAACATTATTATTAAGCTTGAACTTTTGAACTTGCTACAGAACTCTTACAGCGCCTTACCTGAATAGTCAAGCTTATTTGAACTCCCATCAAACCTCAATCCAGTGAAGTAACTGGGTTTCAACGCACCCCTGCATCAGAAGCAGGATGGAGAACTCATCCTTCCAGACCCTAAGGTGAGACTTCACAGGGAATCGAGGAAGGGTATCGTGGAGGGTTGGAAGGGAGTGGGAGGCTTGAGCATTATTCCGTCAGTAGGTAATACTCCCTTTTCACGCACAGGGGAATATTCCTGCGAGCCAGTGAGTCCATCTTCAGAGTCCTGCGCTTCACCATAGAAGAAGCATCAGCACTCGAAGCCAGACCTGCGCCTCCGTGGGAATCAGGTGAGCGTGACATAAAATGAAAATTCAGATGTATACTTTGCATGAACAATAAGCCCCTGAAACAAGGGATGTTAATCTAAACAATAGATGATTTTGTGACATCAAACAATATGACCTTATTCTGGAGGAAAGCAAAAGGCCTCTCAAAAATTGAAGGTCCCAATAAGACAGGACATTATTTAATTGATCGATGCTGCAAAAGTGAAATAATCCAAGAGAAGTACATTTATATGGAACATCTCCTGGGAGAAATACAAATAAAAGCAGTAACTCAATCACAAGCACAAACTAAAAGTGAACTCTCTACTCTACAATGGAGTAGAGACGCTGCTGATCAAAACTTAATTAGAGCATAGAAAGAATACCCGATAGTTGGGAAATTCTACATATATTTAGGAGATCCAGAAAACTTTCCCTTAACTGAACAAGAATGTCAGAGAAAGGGGATCTTTGAGTCTTATTGAAATGTCAGGAGATGTTCAAAATTCATGAAGGAATTTTGGTTAGGAACCCATATCTGGTCATGATCAGTAGTCAGTACATATCTAATTTCGAAGCATAATGTTGAATCACAATCATGATGAAATGACAGCTGGTCATCGAGATTTCAAAAGACAATGGAGATCCTCTGTGAAGTTGCTTATTGGCCACACATTGATCAAGACCCAAATCATTACGTTAAAGTGTGCATGGTTTGTGCTCAGTTCCAACCGAGTTATCCCATTCACCGGGATCCTCAAAAAAGTGAGGAATTAGATTGCCATTGTCTGATGTTCAGTACGACTTTATTGGTCCAGTGATTCATTTGGAATGCATCAACAACTATATGTTGACCACTATGTGCTTCTTTACAAAGTAGACAGAAAGTCTCCCCCTCAAATGCAAGGCTATGCTTTCCCCCATCTTTTCTTGTTTCAACCTTCCTGAAAAGATTGAATACCACTGAAGTAGTCATTTCCCCAAAAGGGTAATGACTACAATATGGGAAATTCTCTGAGTTAAGAGAAAATTGCATATTGCCTACCACCCATCTTCCAGCAGTTGATGGAATGAAATAATAAGACATTATTGGGAATGTTAAAGATGTTTGTGGTGTGTTCTGGACCCAGTGGGGATTGTGATTACCAATAGTGCATGGCTCTGTTGCCTACCCCAATTCTGCTATACAGATCTCTCCTTTTGAGCGTATGACTAGAAGAAAAAACTTCTTGCCTCAAGAACCTTTGTAACGAATACAGGAACAGATGTTGATCAATGCCTCTACCACTCATGTTTGCATAGAGAGCCTGAGGAAACATCTCCAGCACACTTATCCTTATGCCCAAAGGAACTTGGAGAGGGTTGCAGGAAGTATGAAAAGTCACTATAGCCTTCAGACCTCTAAGAAGGAGTAGGAGATATGTGATCCAGTTTACCTCTATAGTTTCCAAAGTAACCAATCTAAAGAGCGCAAATTCCTCTCAACTTAGCACTGGGCTTTTGAGATCACATATTAGATCTCATCCGTTGCCTATAAAATAACAATTCCAAAAGGGAACAGACAGAGAAAAGATGGGTCCATTTTAACCAGCTGATGGCCTTTCATCCCTGAAATACCCTTAATCTGATTGAGGAATCAGATTCTCTTGCCAATAAGATGGCCAGTAGTGGAGGCAGCTTTTGGTGCCAGGGGGGCAGATAATATGGCACCAGGGAGGCTGGGGGTGCACTGTGCACAAGGGGGGTGCCAAATAGTCAGTCACCTGCCCCTGCTGCGCCACTAAAGATGACCCCTATATGAAGAGGAATCTGTGTAAAATGGTGAGTATAGATGTTCCGATGAAAGGATGAATGTTTGTGCAATATTAAAACAAACAAAATGCTAGTTGTGTTTGTAGCATGTGAAGAGTGGATAATAGGAAACCTGAGGAAATATGTAAAAAAGAAAATTATATTATAATGTTATACTAAATTAGCCTTTCTATCTGTTTCTAATAGTAACTAATCTAAATTACTTTCAGCCTCCCAGACAAAAGCAGGAAAAAGCAGAGGAGAGAAGGACAAAAGGGTGTAAACTCTTCACAACGAGAGAGTTTCCGAGTCACCTTCCCTGAAGAAATAAATAATTAATCAACACCATAGGAGCAGCCTTATTAAAAAAAAATACAGTTCAACTACCAAGAAGCTATACCCCTGGGTAAAGTCCATCTCCACAAAACATTGGTAGGGGAGGAGCCTCTACCATTATATATGGATCCCAAAACAAACAAAAAAACAAATGGAGACGGTCTAAGTGAGAAATGTGCTAGACAAATTAAAACACTCACCATAAACCAACAGAAGCAAATACAACACTGGATTCCAGCTGCCATATGAAAAGAACAGTCAAAAACATACCATCGGGGACGCTGTTGAGCAATGCATGCATCATGATGTGAGTCTCTGGAGCTCTGTCACGGCATGCATTATCCTGGTGGTGGACAAACAAAAGTAGAAAAAAGAGAGGCTCTTTGCTGAATCCACATTGAACTGCATGAAAGGGAAAGGTAGCCGGAAAGCCCCTGTTCATGTCAGCAGACAGTGGCCCATTGGATAAAGTGTGAAACACCACCATAGCTCCTACGTTTGCTACAGCATGATTGATGCTTTACCAGAAACGTGCTCTATACTAAACTGGGACTAGACCATGCTGGGTGGCTCTCAAAGAGGCCAACTACTCAGGTGCAGTAAAGTAACACTTGCCGCTGATGGGACCTGCTGAGGCATGTTATACAATGCAGGCGTGTGCCTCATCCAGCCCATCCAAGACACTCTATAGCAACAAGGGATTGTTGCCTCTTCGGCTCTCAGTTGCGGACCAGGATCCTTACTGGCACTAGGTGTCCACATTTCTGTGGTAGAGTAAAAGGCACGGGCTACAAAACAAGATGGACCAATATATGATGAATACCGCACAGGTCTCCAAATCTACAACTCCAGTCGCTGCTTTGCTGGGTAAAGACACCCTGCCTGCTACCCTCTCTTTGGTGGATGTGATGATTGCCATTGCAGAGTCTAGGAATTCTATTGAGGGGAAGATAGACGGGCTCTGTTCTGATATATGAATGCTATGCCATAATCTCCATAAACTTGCATCCGGGATGGGAGAAGCCTAACAACACTTTCAGACTCAGAGGATACTCTTTGGGCGATGTAACACCGATTTTCTGCTGTAAATCAGCAGATCCAAAGGCCTTACATGGAACCTTTCCTTGAAAAATTGCTATGTGATCTCATGAAACTAAGGCCCTCTCAAAGGTTTTCTCAATATAGAGAGCACATCGGATCCCCACTGGTTTGCTGATCCTGGGGGCTACACCACAGAGAGCGATTGCCAAACTTTTGAATTACTGTGCCCGAAATGCCCTACTTCAAATGGCCAGAGTGAAAGGGCCAATCGCCTATGATGGCACTTAAATCTCTTTCTTCCCTGACTAAACCAGGGAAGTGCAGAAAGCTTTCCAGTTCTTCGACACGGTCAAAAAGAGACTATATGCAAACGGTGTCAAGTTTGCCCTCCTCTTCCCAGCACAACTCAGGATTCCCCTCAATGGAATGGTCCAGTCCTTCTCAGACCCACAAGCAGCATGGACATGGGCAGATGCGCACACTGAAAGGGGTCCCGGTCAACATGAGCATAGAGGTGATGGTCCTCGTACACGAGAAAGCTCACCTCCTTCGCATTTACTAACGCAACAGCTGCCGTGACTGGCCCTCCGATAAATGAATCACAAACATCCTGGAATGAGGGCTGATGGTCCCAGGCCCATAAAGATCCATTGAATCCAACTGTGGACAGGCAATGTGATAATTGATGTTTTTTTGATACAGAGGCTGAGCCTATCACCTCAGGCACTGATGAAGGCAGCACTTCCTCCCCTTGATGACCTTTCCCCTATTTTTCTTTTTCTTTAGTGTTTGTTTATCACTTGAGTATATATTCTTTGATAGTAGTTGCTTGACCAATTGGTCATATGTTTGGGTGAAAGACACTTCTGGTTGGTGCAAAGTATGGGCAAGCGGTGGAGAAATTGGGTTAAGTCTTATTTTAGAAAGGCACATTGTACTGATGCTATGGCGATTAGGTGACAAATACACCTCAATAGAGTTTGAGGTGCCTTGATGTAACCTAACTGTGTCCTTGCCAAGAACCAGATGGGGAAACAGATGCTAAATAGAAATCTTAGGCTTTTGACACGGAATGTTAATGGTTGATGCTCCCATATTAAAAGGGTCTGGTTCTCGAATTCCTAAACAGATTTTCATCTGATGTGGCATTTCTTCTTGAAACACATTTGGTGGGTTCGGAATACAATTTCTTTAGGCGATCAAACTAGAAGGGTGCAATACATACATGGTGTTCTTATACATAAAAACAACCTTGCATAATCTTATCAATTAAGCATTATCTGTGAGGCAGTTTTTTTCTGCTCAGGGGGGAAATTACAGGGGGCCATTGTGGCTATCCGTGCCAAATATGCTCCTCCTACACTCTCTATGGAACTCCTGGACTCCATTCAGAGTGTATTGTCCCATCAGACTGACTATTGCATTATGTGGGGTGACTTTAATGATGCCATGGACCGTCCATAGATAGGATACACCTCCTAGGCAGGGATCTCAATGCACCCACGAAACTATACACCTTCATGTCAGCACTTGATCTCTGTTATGCATGGAGGACAACACATAGACAAGATAAAGGCTTCTCATTTAACTCCAGCGTTGTTGCATTCATGTCTAGAATCGACAATTGTTTTGTTTCCCGGCAAGAAGCACGCAAAATAGTTTTATTGAGGTTCTTGGAAAGAGGGATCGCGGGTCATGCACTACTCTTTATGAAACTTAAGGGCACCTGAAATAAACCTCACTTGGGTTCGCGTCTAATTTATAAATAATTACTATTTTGTCTTCCCAGACAACATGGAGGAGATCACTGCCAAAACGGAAGAATATTTTCCAGTTAACACTGGGTCAGTTGACAGCCCAATGATGCTCTGAGAAGGGAATAAAGCTGTACTAAGAGCAGACTTCATCTCCCTGATTTTGCCAAAACATAAAACCCAGACACAAAAGATAATTGAGGCTGAGCTTGCAGCCGAGCGGCTGGAGGAAGAATTGCTTAGCTCTGATTCCCCTACTACCCATAGATTGCTCTTGATGGCCAGGGAGATACTTCGTAATATCAATCTACACAATGTGAACCAAGCCCAATGAGATAGGTTGAGAAGAATGTATGATGCAGGGGTCAAGGCTGGGATGATGTTAGCATAGTTGGAAAGGTGAGACGAAGGTCATAGACATGTTAGAGAACTGGTGGCCAGGAATGGAGGCCTTTGCTCAATATTGTGAAGTCCTATACCAGGCCCCTCTGGGACATGAAGCATCCACAGGACTGGATCCTTTGCAAGCCACTATACTCTCCCAACTCTCTGAAGAGCAGATCATTAATTTGGAGGCTGAGATCATGGAGGAAGGGATCATAGATGCAATTTGCCAACTTCATTCTGGGACAATCCTGGGCCCTACCGGGTTCCCAATAGAGATGTGGAAGAAGTCAGGTAATTTGACGGTCCCACGCCTGTTCATTTATTCCTACATAGCAAAACTGTTGGTAGCCTACCACCAGACTTGCGACAAGCCAGTATTGTGGTCATTCCTAAGCAAGGTAAACCCCCTAAGTTATGTTTCTCCTATCGACCTATTTCTCTCATAAATGGGGAAACCAAGATACTGATACTGACCAAAGTGCTTGCCAACCAAATAGGGGTGTTGCGGGGTCTGGAAAATATCCGGGGCTTTGCTTATGTCGGGACTGTCAGGACTCAGGGCTAGACAGCCTTTTGGTGAAAGCCCCAGACCTTTTATCCAGGGCTACAGCCAAAAGACCTGGGACTATTGCCCCCTCATTACCCTCTAGCAATGCCTCTGCAACTGAATACTGAGAGTTGTCTCCTCTTTGATACACCTCGACCAATGTGGCTTCTTGCAAATTAAATCTACTTGGATAAATATTAGATGCTTGCAAGTAGCGATCAACCAGGCTTCTATCCTTCCGAAGCCTTTAGCACTCCTTTACGTTTATTTTGAGAAGACCTTCGATTAATTCTTGTGGCGTTACCTGTGGGAGGTGCTAGCACAGATGGGTTTTGGAGAGCAATATCTTTAATGAATAAAGTTGCTCTAAGCGGCTCTTAATCTGCAGGTTAGAGTGAATGGGGTAACGTCTAGATCTTTCCCCTTAGAACATGGAACAAGGGTTGTCTACTCTCCCCACTCATGTTTACAGTAGCTATTGAACCATTGGCTATACAACTTAGGACGGATCTGGCCTGGACAGTATTCTGTTGGCCTACAGGGCATGAGTATAAAGTGTCCATCTACACAGACAATCTGGTAATTTACTTGGGAAACCCGGTGACCTCCTGCTCGATCATAACCAGACATCTACAGGAAAATGAGGTATTTAGTGGGCTCAAGGTGAACAGGCAAACATCTGTGTTTTTTCCAGTACAGGAAGGAGATTTAGCACTGCCTCCCGATTGTCATTACCTCATTTCACACAAAGGCTTCAAATGCTTGGCCATTGAAATTGGAGTGGAGCATGCATGCCTATTTGTTAGTAACTTATATACCATCACAGCTCGATTTACACAAAATGTGAAGCACTGGAAGGCTATCCTGATAACACTCTTTGGGTAAACTGCATTGTTCAAAATGCTTATGTTAACCATATCTATATATGTTCTCCAAAATACTCACCGTAATGTTACCAGAACAGAGTTCAATAGAGTAGGTGCGGTCCTAAGAGACCAAAATTGTCCTCACTCTGGATGCTGGATGTCCTGCATCCAGTGCCCTAGAGGGCTGGGATCTCCCTCCCTTTCAACACGACGTTGAAGGTAAGCCCTCTGGGCTTTGTGGGGGCATTTGAAAATGCGCGCTGAGCGCATGCACACAATTTTTGTTTCATTTTTAATTTGATCCACTTGGCTAATGGAACTAAGTTGGCAACATCTCTGCATCAGTGACCGCCGCATTGTGCACTTGTGCTTACTCCTACATTGTGCATTACCAAAGGCCTCTTTCAACATGGCCGTTTTGTGTCTCCTTGTTTGGGAAAGTTGTGCCCCTCGCATGCTTGCATGCGATTAGTCCCATCTGACTACAACTGGACCAATCAGGTGAGCCGGCAGGTGAATGACGGCCTGCCTCTAAGGCCTGAGTTCTATGGCCCCTGTCTGCTCCCTGTCCGCTACCAGAATGCTGCATGATGTATTTTCTTGTCACGCCTGTACTTTACCTTCCATGATGCTGCTACCTCACTTTACTAAGAAATGTGGTCTTCCATAACACACCACCATAACTATGGGTTAATTCCCTCCTTCTGGACACGTTTCTACCCTCTTAGACTCTCAGTTTCCTTCTCTGATTGTCTCCCATGTATCGCACTTCTGATTGCACTGTGTTTTTTTTGCACCCACTGCTAGCTTCTGATTATGGTTGCTATTCAAATCTGGCTGTGTTTTTATGCATTTAACATAGTTCAAATCTGGCTGTGTTGTTATGCATTTAACTTAGCTCAAATCTGGCTGTTTTTGTATGCATTTAACTTAGTTAAAATCTGGCTGTGTTGCATGCAAACTTGCTGTGCCATTTGGGCATGCCCCCGTCTGCTGTATGCTTGTGATGTCTGTTCGCCTGCCTGTTGTACTATGCTCCCCCACTGCTGTATGCTTGTGATGCCTGTTTGCCAGCTTTTTGTACTTTGCTCCCCCTACCCCACCTGCCTGCCTCTTCTCCTCTTTCACCACACTCACCGTTTCCTAGTCTTCTCTTCTTCTACCTATCTTTTTTCCTCTTCCCTTTCCCCTTTGCTTCTATATTCTTTGCACTTACTCTATCCGAAATGTCATCTGACCTAATACGATAGTAGCTTGTTTGTTTTCTTCCCCCTTTCTCCTTGTTTGTTCCTCCCCCTCCAGCACTACCTGAAATGTCGTCAGGCCTAGTACGATAGTCGCTTGTTTTGTTCCTCCCCTCCTCCCTTCTCCCTCCTCCCACCGCCACTGCACGTCTTGTCAATTCTCTGACTCTATCAGAAATGTCATCAGGCCCAGTACGATAGTTGCTTGTCTGTCTCATCTCCTACCCCACTCCTTATCTTTGTCATAGCTCCTACCCTATCCAAAAAGTAATCAAGCCTAGTACGATAGTAGCTTGTTTGTTTTCCTCCTCCTCCCTCCTTGTTTGTTCCTCCCACTCCCCCTCCAGCACTACCTGAAATGTTATCAAGCCTAGTACGATAGTCGCTTGTTTTGTCCCTCTCCTCCTCCCTCCTCCCCCTGCCCCGCACCTCTTGTCAATTCTCCAGCTCTACCAGAAATGTCATCAAGCCTTGTACGATAGTTGCCTGTCTGTCTCATCTCCTAACTCCCCTCCCCTCCCCTCCTTATCTACGTCATAGCTCTTGCACTATCTGAAATGTATCCAGGCCTAATTCGCTAGTAATTTCACATTCTTAATGTTTCAAGGCCTTGTAAGAATGTCATTGTATTTTTCTCCTGTTCCCTCCCTTGCCTTGAAGCACTTTGAAATACATTGCGTATAGGCGCTTTACAAATAAACTATCAATCAATCAATCCATCAACATGTGTGGGGGAACACAATCCAGAATTGCCTTGTCCACACTGCAAAGATCGGTATGGGAGGGCGGCATCACGCTGCTGAATGTCAGATACTATTATTGGGCAAGTCAAATGGCGTTGGTTTATGACTGGTTACATGGGGATCCCTAATTGCAGCACATTAAGACCAAACAGGCTTGGATGGGGGGAATCAAACTGTTACAAGTGCAACATGGAGGAAGGGGGACACCGCTCTTCCATGCATAACTCTGCAGGTAATTAAGGTATATGAGGAAGCGGCCCGCGGTATTGGTTGGGGTGAGAAATGGACACTTGCTCAACCTTTATGGCACAATATATTGCTACCCGAAATCAACAAAACTGGCATTCTCGCAAGCTGGGTCCGCTGTAATATCCTTGCCCTAAAAGATATGGACAATCCTGGGCCCTACCGGGTTCCCAGTAGACATGTGGAAGAAGTCGGGTAATTTGACGGTCCCACGCCTGTTCATTTATTCCTACATAGCAAAACTGTTGGTAGCCTACCACCAGACTTGCGACAAGCCAGTATTGTGGTCATTCCTAAGCAAGGTAAACCCCCTAAATTATGTTTCTCCTATCGACCTATTTCTCTCATAAATGGGGAAACCAAGATACTGATACTGGCCAAAGTGCTTGCCAACCAAATAGGGGTGCTGCGAGGTCTGGAAAATATCTGGGGCTTTGCTAATGTCGGGACGTCAGGACTCAGGGCTAGCCAGCCTTTTGGTTAAAGCCCTAGACCTTTTATCCAGGGCTACATCCAAAAGACCTGGGACTTTTGCCCCCTCATTACCCTCTAGCAATGCCTCTGCAACTGAATACTGAGAGTTGTCTCCTCTTTGATACACCTCGACCAATGTGGCTTCTTGCAAAATAAATCTACTTTGATAAATATTAGATGCTTGCAAGTAGCGATCAACCAGGCTTCTATCCTTCCGAAGCCTTTAGCACTCCTTTATGTTTATTTTGAGAAGACCTTCGATTTATTCTTGTGGCGTTACCTGTGGGAGGTGCTAGCACAGATGGGTTTTGGAGAGCAATATCTCTGATGGATAAAGTTGCTCTATGCGGCTCTTAATCCGCAGGTTAGGGTGAATGGGGTAACGTCCAGATCTTTCCCCCTAGAACATGGAACAAGGGGTGTCTACTCTCCCCACTCATGCTTACAGTAGCTATTGAACCATTGGCTATACAATTTAGGACGGATCTGGCCTGGACAGTATTCTGTTGGCCTACAGGGCATGAGTATAAAGTGTCCATCTACACAGAAAATCTGGTAATTTACTTGGGAAACCCGGTGACCTCCTGCTCGATCATAACCAGACATCTACAGGAAAATTAGGTATTTAGTGGGCTCAAGGTGAACAGGCAAACATTTGTGTTTTTTCCAATACAGGAAGGAGATTTAGCACTGCCTCCCGATTGTCATTACCTCATTTCACACAAAGGCTTCAAATGCTTGGCCATTGAAATTGGAGTGGAGCATGCATGCCTATTTGTTAGTAACTTGCATACCATCACGGCTCGATTTACACAAAATGTGAAGCACTGGAAGGCTTTCCTGATAACACTCTTTGGGTAAGCTGCATTGTTCAAAATGCTTATGTCAACCATATCTATATATGTTCTCCAAAATGCTCACCGTAATGTTACCAGAACAGAGTTCAATAGAGTAGGTGCGGTCCTAAGAGACCGAAATTGTCCTCACTCTGGATGCTGGATGTCCTGCATCCAGTGCCCTAGAGGGCTGGGATCTCCCTCCGTTTCAACACGACGTTGAAGGTAAGCCCTCTGGGCTTTGTGGGGGCATTTGAAGATGCGTGCTGAGCACATGCACACAATTTTTGTTTCATTTTTAATTTGAATCACTTGGCTAATGGAACTAAGTTGGCAACATCTCTGCATCAGTGACCGCCGCATTGTGCACTTGTGCTTGCTCCTACATTGTGCATTACCGAAGGCCTCTTTCAACATGGCCGTTTTGTTTCTCCTTGTTTAGGAAAGTTGTGCCCCTCGCCTGCTTGCATGCGATTGGTCCCATCTGACTACAACTGGACCAATCAGGTGAGCCAGCAGGTGAAGAAAATGATTCCTATCTACTGCTGTTATCTTGATAAAGCAAACTATTGCTATGTTTTGGGGTAAACCCAAAATTATTTGATATAGCAAGTGAGTTTCTGATGTAGATATCTGCATGTCACATAAAAGGAGAGTATACAATGTGCAGGGGTGTCCTGCAAAGTTCCAGAGGAAATGGAATAAATGGGAACATGCTTCCTAAAGGGGCGGTCATAAATTCGAGGGGGTAACAGGTGTAAAACCGAATGTGTTTAAAACTCTGTTGCTGATTGTATGTTCTTGACTTTTTGAAAAATTCTACAACTGTGCCCAGTTCTTCTCTCTTTAGTTATGTGTTTTAAATGCAATAAAGTGTGATATAAAAAAAACATACCATCTGGATAATTTATAAGAGACAAGAGAACTTGGAGAAAGAACAATTTCTTTGAAGAACAATGCAAAATGTTGGCAAGCAGATTGAAACTCAGAGGATACAAAAAGGAAGTGATTCGAAAGTGGTAATTGAGCCAAATAAGACAAAAAGGAATGATTTATTAACACCTAAACCTAAAAAAGGAGCAAAGGTTGACTAAATGTTTTTTTTCAAATATAAGTCACAAAGTCATAAAAGTGAATGCAGAAACATGTGTATATTTTACTATCAGACCAAGACCACATTAATTTGTAGATGCAAAACCAAGACCAGTGTACAAGAAGGCATTAACATTGGAAAACGTACTTTCACCGGGTCTCACAAGATAACCCAAGGGAAAAAGATAATTGATTGGCTTTGTAAACTGAACCGAACACAGGATATTTCAAATGTGATGACTGTGATCTGTGTACAATACAATACAATAACATAAAAGTCTTAATTGATGAGCAAGCTCAAAAAGCTATAATTTCTGAATTTATACATTTCAATAGCACATTTTTAGTTTCTGTGATAAGATTAATTTGTAAAAGAAGTTATATTGGAAGCACCATCAGACTGTTGACAAATTGAATCTATGAACACCTCAAAAGCATAAGAATCAAAGAGGAAAATTAACCGCTAGCTTAGCATTGGAAAATAGAAAATGTATTTGACAAATTGGACAGTTTAAGATTCTGTTGAGTTGATAAGATACAACCACATCCACAAGGAAGGAATAAGGAAAATCCACTGCGACAGGAAGAAGCCAGAAGAATCTTTCACTTTCGCAGCACACTGTATGGTTTAAACAAGGACCATGAATGAAACTTATTTTTGACATGCAGTATACATTAAACAATACGTATATCTAGTATCACCATTAGTAATTAGATGATGCCATATGAAAACTGTATTATCGAATACAGACATCTAAATCGAAATGTGTTCATTTTTCATACTGCATTTTCATATTCATATTTGTAACACATTCTACTCAATATATATTAGATCGTAGGTGTCAGGGGGGGCAGTTTCCTGATGTATTTTATATTATTCATCTTGATAAACATTACATTGGACTGCCAATGTTCCATGTTAGTAATCAATGAGAATTGGTTAACAGGTTTACATATCAGTAATTCTACGTTTAATGCATAGGAATTTCAATATAAGGTAATTTATCAGGCGATATTACTTTTAATACAAGGATTCATTGCATTCAGAAAGTCAGGGTATTCCTCATATGCTATGTTATGTTAATCAATTTTATAAAGCACACGTTTGCAGAGAGCATCATGGAGCAAAAGGACATCAGGGGCAAAAGAACTAAGAACAGTAAGGTTTTGAGCAAGCGGCTGAAGCTAAAATGTTCAGAGGTAGCCCGTAGCGAAAAGGGCAAGGCATTCCACAGTTGAGCCGCTACTACTGAGAAGGAGCGACCACCCATTCAGGTATGCAGAAACCAGGGAATTACCAGCAGTCACCCTGTTTCAGATTGCAAAGAGCAGCCCGCAAATAGTGTTGAAACTTCTCCTGGAGAAATTCCGGTCCCACCCCATAAAAGGCACGCTGAACGATACAGAGGGACTTTAAAACAATCCCCTTCTGGATCAGTAGCCAGTGTAGGGAGCGCAGAACTGGGGTGATATAGGTCCTATAAGCCGTGTTGGTAACCACCCGAGCAGCAGAATTTTGCAACAGCTTGAGCCAGTGGATCATATAGGCTAGCTGGACTAAAAACAACAAGTTGCAGTAATCAAGCCTGCTCAGTATCAACGCGGACACCACGAATGGGCGAAGATTCGCCGGAAGAAAGGGCAGAACTTTCTTTAATACTTTAAGATGGAAGTAACCAGACTTGCATATCGAATTAACTTGCGCTGTGGCAGCCAGAGCCTCGGAAAACAAAAACCCAAGATTCCTGACTACCGGTACAGGACAAAAAAGCAGAAGATCAAGGCCATGAAGAGGAAAGGGAAGAAGGGGAGCCCCGTGAAGAATCAGAAGAACCCACCACCAATACCTCCATTTTGTCTCCATTAAGGTTCAGCCAGTTTCTCCCCATCCAATCACTAACACCCGCCAAACATACCTGCAGCTGAGACACTGTGTCCAGCTTGGCAACATCCATCTGGATGATGATTTGGGTGTCATTGGCATAAGAGTATGCACGGAAGCCGTGAGAATGGATGAGGAGCAACAGGGGATGGATATAGAAATTAAAAAGTGCAGGGGACAATGCAGAGTCCCAAGGATCCCCACAGCACAGTTTATGAGCACAGCAAAGAAAGGAACCCAAAGAAAGAACTTGTGACCTATCTGTCAAAAATGATGAAAACCAAGCATGCACCTGACCAGAGAGGCCGGCCTGAGAGAGACAGAGCAGCAGAGTCGGGTGATCCACAGATTTGAAAGCTGCTGAAAGGTCTAACAAAATCAAAGCCCCTGCCCCTCCCTGGTCCACCAATCTGGTCAGGTCATCCACGACAGAAACCAGGACACTTTCTGTGCCCTGGCCAGGACGAAAACCTGATTGAAACGGGTCCAGAAACTGGGACTTTTCAAGAAGCTCTGTGAGAACTGGAGAGATTAACGATTTCAAAAGTTTCATCAGAAATGGATGTAGTGAAATTCGATGAAAAATTGGCCGGCCAGAATGGCCGGATCAAGAGAGGGTTTCTTTAGCAGAGGTATAACCCGAGATTCCTTCAAGTTTGCTGGTATGAGACCAGTGGCACAAGAGCGATTGACCGCTGTACAAAGCCAGAGGGCAATGTGCTCAATGATCCCCTGTAAGATACCTAAAGGCTTTGCATCAGATGAAGAGGAGGATTTAAGGCCCATGGTCGGCTTAGTAATCATGGATGGTGTAAATACTGGGAATGCGGACCAATTTCCTGTGCTATTTACAACTCTATCCTCTTGGTCCCGCTCAGTCCCTGGCAAGCCAGATGCAGCAATAGATGTGCGCATATTGCTGACTTTAGTCATGAGAAGACAACAAGCGCACCAACGAAAAATGTTATTTCGGTTTATTTAATGCCCTTTCTACCTGGCTAGTATAATATTTTGTTTTAGCCAGGCGGATTGCTTGATGGTAAGTTTTAGAACTTAATGTAAACAAGGACCTATCTGACAGAGTATTGGAAGCCCGCCATCTACGTACTGCCTGGCGATTCTTTTGGCATAGAATTTTTAGAGCATCATCAAACCAAGGTTCTGACACACAAGGCTTACCTCTGCACATCTGCAGAGGAGCTAGCGTGCCAGCTACAGCTCTGTCTGAGCAACGTTGGTCAAATGTGCATCCGGGGAATTATCCCGTTTATCTAAGATTGCTGAGATAATATCTTTATAGGGTACTTGATGCCCGCTGCATTTCAATGCCTGACGGTTGATCAGTTGTGTACTACAAGTAGGAGCCTGAAGTAAAAAAGGCACTGCATAATGATCAGACCACAGGAAAGGAAAGGGTGCGATAGTAGTGACCAAAGAAGGAGAGGCAAAAACGAAATCCAAAGTATTGCCTCGCATATGTGTTGACCCCTGAACTAACTGTTCCAGATTCAGATCACGCACAGCCTCCAGAAATTGCAGTTCTGCAGTATGCGATATACCAATAGAGCTTAAATACAAATCCCCCAAAACCACAAGATGTGGGAATTTCAGATACAAATGAGCAACTAGTTCAAGGAACTGTTTTCAAAATGAACTATCTGACCCGAGAGGGTGATAGACTAACAGAATATGGATAGAAAACAGGCACGAAACCTAATACAGCTAAGAAGGATTTCAGAATCAGTATCATGGCTTACTGCTAGAGATGTAGCCATCAGGGGGCTTTCAGAATTATGGTGACCCCACGCCCGGATTTACCCGTACTGCCGTCTAATCTAAGAAGGTCATAAGTATCCGGGAGGTCTTGTCTGATTGCAGGTCCAGAGATATCCTTTAAACAGGTTTCGGTGTCACAAAGCAAATGCGGTTCGAGCTCCATTAGCAGATCATAAATTCACTGATAGGGAGGTAAGAACTCCAGTGTTAACAGCTATAGCTGGCATAGAGCGCTCAGTATTTGATGGAAGAACTGTACAATGAGGAGCATGATTTAACAACTTACTGCGAGACCAAACAATGTGACAGTGGTTAGATTGGCTAAATTGCAAGGCCCATGGCTTTGTCTGCGTCCGGACGAGCATAGGCGCGCTGGACTTTGGCACAAACTCAGCACGTGAGGCTCTAGTCCGATCAGCTCGACCGCTGCACCTCCGGGAAATCCCAGTATACATACACATTATATCACGTCAGCCCGGTCCCTCCCACTGTGTAAGGACTCCTGGGTGCTCGGTGTGTGGAGGATAGAAAATAAGACTGTATCCAATCAGGCACAAGATCCTGGTGGCTGGGGGAGGAAGCCAGGCAACTTCTTCAGAAAGACTTTAGAAATATTAGATCATGAGCAGGCAAAGCATCATGGTTAAAAGTTTAATTTGTTTATAACAGCATGTTAAACACCATTGAGATGTGATAACTTGTTTCAAGCTATTAGTGTTACTAGGCGATGGGAGGTTTTATTTTAAAAAGATGTAGCTTTAGTTCAGTTTGTTTTACTGTATCTTTACATTTGTTTGCCTTACATTATGCTAACATGGCCACCAGGAATTACTAGAATACTTATACTTATTTGTTCTTTTTTTATTCTTAAAATCCAAGCTGCTCATTTAAAAACTGGAGACTGACAGAACATCACAACCATGCATTTATCATGCCGCAAATTTCTTTTTGTATACTAAATCATCCTGAAATACTAACAGAAGAACATTGAACAAATTACAACTCAGCAGGAATTCAACACTAGTACTCCAACCTTTATGGGCTACTGCAAAAGTGTTACACTTTCCTCTCCCTTTGAAAGGCATAGTAATAGACCTTTAGGAGCTATGAAGATTGCCTCCTTTTACCATTTAAGCATTGACACGAAGAAGAGGCCTGAATGTCAGGCATGATATGATATGATATGATATGGCATTTGTAACGCGCCTATACACAAGTGTTTCAAGTCCCATGAACTCACTTAATTGGGGTCAGGAAAGTGAGGGAAGGCAAACCCTCACCTTACACCTCCAACATATTAATCACACACAGGTGTATAAGAGCTGGGGCTGCAGGAAGGGAAGATAGTCTGAAGGGGAGTTCGAGACAGAGCAAGCTGGTAAAAGAACAGAGCGACCAGAGATGGCCAGGACCAGCTGGAGGAGGACAGTGTGCCAAGACCTGAGGGTGTGCAAGCTGAAGCAGCCAGTGGAAGCGTGGCAAGGGTGCTGTGCCTCCAAGAAGCCAGAGGAGGCAGTAAAAGGGAGTCAGGAGGCATGCCATTCCCTTTTGCAGCAGTGTTCAGAAGATGCTTGTTCCCTTGGGCTAAGAAAGGAGCCCAGAGTGTCTGAGGGGCAGGTGGTGAGACCCTGACCTCAGAAGAAGCATACAATCGTTGGGGAAGTCAGGAAAACAAAACCGGTGAGGGAAATGCAAATAGAAGCCTGGTATCTGTTTTACACGAGTAAATACAAAGTAACACAGCAAGCATGCAAGGAAGAAAGAGGCGTTTATTGTAACTCTTGAATATCATCAGCATAACAATGAAGTAATACTTAGTTTATGACTGATGACGTGCATGAAAACCCATCAGTGAAAGCTGCTGTGTAGTACTGTAAGCCTCACCAGAAGAGGAGAACTGTACGCAGAAACGAAGTGGCAGGAAAATTACAAACTTGAAAAAAATCCCCACTAAAGATTATTAACAGTGAAATCGAATTAATAAAATAAAAAATAAATTCACGGAACTGGTTGTTGCCTTAACCTAAATAAAACAACCTACCTTATCAATGTATTTAATACGGAACTAAAGGAAGAAAGTGAAAGTAATTCACTGCTATGATGCAAATAGAACAGATGGCTCTTAATGAACACTGCAATTGATGAAACAAGCTAAAAGAACTTATTCTGAATACCAGATTGAATCTATATTGTAAAAACCATCCTTATCCTTAAGATAGGTGTGAACTAAGAACTATATCCATAGCAAAGTACTGAATCAAATGAAGGAAATCGATATGATAAAAGTGTGAAGCTGCATTCTACAAACTGTTTACTATGATATTGAGAACTTCGAAGGAAACCTGCGAGCTCCTGGTTGTATTACCTGTAACGGGTGGGCCTGTGGTCTAAAACTGCGTATTGACCAGAGAGCTGCTACTTGTGATGCAAAGGAAATGTGAATGTTAAGTTCCTGGTTGCCTGGCCTGTAATGGGTGGACCTGTGGTCTAAAACTGCACCTAGACCAGAGAGCTTCTTAATATTAACAAGGACGTTTGCTGTGGTGACAACAGGAGAACAAATGCCATCAGACATGGGGAAGGGAGTCCCAAGTTGTGAAAGACCAGTTGAAAGAGCAAAGCTGCAAGATACTTCTAATTTAGTTTAACATTAAGCTTGGGGAAGGGAACCCTACCCTTGGCATTTTAAAACTGTTTTCCTGGAATTGTACTAAGGATACTTATTTATATAGTGACACTGAACTTGGGGAAGGCAACCCTATGTGTTGGTGCCTTGGTAATGTGTTGCACTGAAACTGTGTTAAACTTGGGGAAGGGCAATGGGACAGTATTCCGTCTGCTGCTTGATGAAAGACAAATTGAACTTTGTAATGAACTTATGAGCACTTGCGAAAGGATGCTGTAGAAATAAGCCTGAGCTGGATGCAGCTCAAAACTTTATGTTGGAACCACTATTTAGATTATCGTTGATATCCCTACACGTTTTTGGATTTAGTTGTGACGGCACGTGCAGGATTTTGATACAGACTGGCTTTTACGTTGAACATACTGACACAGACTTTTTTCTTAGTTTATTTATGCTGGGAAATCCCTCCATAACATAGGGCAAGTTAGTCTGTGTCTCCTTCCATGATGCCAACCTCACAGTATCGTGATATTGTACTTTGCCTCTGCTGGAAACATTTAATTGATGAATCATTGGACTAGCACTATCAATAGCTTTTCAACTCTAGGAGTTTTCAAGGTACATGACATACTCAAGACACCATAGATACAGGTATGTAGGAGGCCGTTAAGGAATTCTATAAGCAAATATGAATTAAGCACTTAATAAAACACATGTTCAGCTACAAGTGATTTGATTACCAACTGGCACTGCAGAGTCATAGGCGACTCGTAGGGTTTCTAAGAATATAAATTAATTTATGAACTGATTGAATGTTGTGAACAAGAACCAATCTTTTTTTAAATATTTAAAATTCATGAGGGGATGGCAACATTTGTGATTTAACATTTTCATATGCTTCAACTAATGTGACACCATTTTACCATATTTGTTTCAATTTTTCTATTTTGTTTCAAAGCTTTATCTACATTTTTTTTCTTCCATCTTACTTGATTTGTTGAATTTTAAATCAATTGTTTTGGATTTGCTATGCTGATATGCAACAGTTAACCTATTGTGATTGTTAGTTTGCACTGGTCACGAAGAAGCTCAAAATAAGTGGGTAATGAATGATTATTATACCCACCTTTTGAAACACATTTAGGCTAATTATTGTGCTTCAGAATTGTAACCAATCAAAATGAATATGCGTTCATTGGGAAGGGATTTTTTCACTATTTGTAACACTTTTTGGAACAAAAATAAACCAGTATATTAATGAGACTATATTTATTTTTTGGTATATGTACATGAATTATATAAACATGGAATAACAGAGAATTGAGGTAAAGAGAATTGAGTGATTGTGCTTTGTTTTTATAGTAGTGGTATGTGCCCTTTCACCCTCCCTCTTGGCTACTGCTGCAGTTGGACTCTGTATCAGTGCTTGGAGCCATAAAAGCATCTCTCAGTGTTCTCTTATGAGAGGAGGGGTTGCAGTCAACATCCTGGTCATCGTCATCACTCTCATTATCATCACCATTTCCACCATCATATTCAGAGGCCAGAGGAGTGGAATGGTGGGAGATGCATTGGGGTGTGATAAGCTGGGAAACACCTGGCTCCTCTAATATGAGCATTTGGGCATGGTGTATTGCCCCTGACCTACTGTTCAGACCTGTCAATCCAACCCCCACTAAATGATCTAAATGATATATGCTCCTTTTTCAATAGTGAGTGAAACTCTATCCATCTGGCACTTCACTTCAGCAGACCCCTGCCTGTAATGTGTATGCTAGTCTGTTGCAACAAGGGAGCATTGGATACATCCCCACTTGTGGCAGACTCTGTTCCTAGGGCAGTTGGGGTTTGGGCTAACTGTACTGAAGTGGCAGATATAGCTAAGCCAGAGATGACATTGGAAGGACTAGTAGCTATCCAAACAACTAGAATGTGAATGCTTGCAGTACTTCGTGTAGCAGCAGATGTCAAACTTGTGGTTATTGACTGATGTTATACTATTCCATAATCCAGGATTTGTGCATACCAAACAATTGCAGAAGTTACTGTTTCTGCAGGGAACTGTACAACATTTCCACAGTGCCTTCCAGTCCCACATTTGGCCGTTGGCTTTGATTGCATGTTAATTGGTGGTGCCTATTGGCTCAAACACTCCAGACACTGGCAGCCCCCTTTTCAAAAGGTGGTAGTGAGTTATGCCCACCACTTGTAACCACCAATACCACCTCCTACAATTTTTCTGGTGCCCCAAATAATTTTCTGTTCCCACCAAACATTTAAACTGCTTGTTTTGTGTGTCAGAGCGCCTGTTCAAACAGGCTACCAGAGGGCAAATTCCACCTCCGGCCTACTGTTCAGCGTCCTCAAGGAGGTTTTGTGTTGCAACACACAGATAATAAGCCTGTCACTCATACCCACTGCCTTTGATCACATCCACCACCTCCAACAATGTTTCAGGCACTAACAAATAATGTTTTGTCCCGCAAACCAATTCCACTGCTTGATTTGTGTGTTAGTGCGCTCGCTCAAGCAAGGTAGGCCAGCGCAAATGCCTCATCTGCCAACTTCTCAGTGTTCTCAAGCAGGTGGTGTCTTGCATCACACAAACAATGGAGATGGCCCTAATGCCCACCACCTGTGATCACTGCCTCCATCTCCAACAATTTTTGCGACACCCCCAAATTATTTTCTGTTTCCTTAAAACAATTGAACTGCATGTTTTGTGTGTGAGCACACCCATTCAATCATGCTAGCCCAGCACAAATTCATTCTCTCGCCTGCTGCTCTGTGTGCTGAAGCAGGTGTTGTTTTTCGTCACTCATCCAATACACCTGCCACTAATGCCCACCAAATGTGATCACCACTGCCACCTCCAACAATTTGTCCTGCAATCCAAAATTATTTTCTGTTTCCTCAAAACAATTCAACTGCTTGTTGTTTGTCTGAGTGTACAAGTTCAAACAACCTGGCCCAGCACATATTTTTCCATTGGCCTATTGATCAGTGTGCTCAAGCACGTGTAGGGCTGTGTCAAACAGCCAATCTACTTGCTCTACTTGCCCGCTGTCTATGATCATCGTCACCACCTCCAATGAATTTTACGGCACCTCTAAATACTTTTTGTTCCACCAAATCAATTCAACTGCTTGTTTTGTGTGTGAGTGTGCCCATTCAAACAAGCTGACCAAGTGCACATTCCTCCTCTGGCCTACTGGTCAATGTGCTGAAATAGCTGGGGTATTGAATCACCCAGCCAAACAACCTGCCACTAATGACCACTGGCTGCGATCACCACCACCTTCAACAATTTTTCCTGTGATTTTTCCTGTGTCCCCAAATTCTTTTCTGTTCCCCCAAACAATTCAACTGCTTGTTTTGTGTGTGAGTGTGCCTGTTGAAATAAGCATGCCCAGTACAAATTACTTCTCCAGCCTTCAGCTGAAGCATGTGTGGAGGAGGAGCCAAGTGACTCTACAGGAAGTCCCTCCCCGTGCTACCTGTATGCTAGAAACCAGAGGTTGTGCCAAGTTTGATACCAGTGACTGTGACAATTCCAAGGAGGGTCTTTGAAACAAGATATCCGTTAAGAAGACCTTATATGACGTACCCCCGAAGAAATGATGATCAGATGGAAGCAGCACCTGAAGGAATATGAGAATAAGATAGGAAAAGATTGATGATGTCACAAGAGGTAAAGGTGACACGATGAGAAGAATGGTCAAAGGAGAAGGTGTATAGACTATTTATATACTGATGGCGGAATAGAGAATTGAGTAGATTTTATGTGTGGACTGAAGATTGCACAAGAAGAAAGCACTACAGAAAACACAAGTCATTTTGCAATTGTGCAGACGCTGCAACGAAAGTAGATGACGTATTCTTAAGGCTGGCTGTACGTAGTATGTAGACTGCAGGCGGTGCCGTCAATATGCATATAAAGTTCTGGATATTCAATGACGTAATTTAGTAAGCGAGAAGCCAAGTAAGAAGACGGATTAAGGCTATGTGTGTTGCAGCAAAGAAAAGGTTAAAATTCGAAGCAAGACCGAAGAGGTTGCCTGGTTTGGTGTCAAGAACTGCAAGCAGCCAATAACTGGTTATCAGCTGCGAAGAACAGTAGACGTGAGAAGCCAAGGCATCCCTTGTTAAGTTGCAAAGAGAGAACACCATGAGTGCCAAGTTTTTTCATCAAAGACTATTAAATGCTACAGTATGAGCAAATTCACAGTCTCTGATCATGTAGGCCTACGGATGTAAATAGACAAAGAGCATGGTGAGCCAGATTGGAGATAGCGAGTGCATGTACTCCGTTTTCTTCCCAAAGGCGAGAAGCTACTACAAGGCTGAGTTCAAAGGCAAAATGAATGGCAGATGGCATGAGTGATGAGAGATACTGGGCTAATTGGGTGGGGAGACATGGTCAGGCTCACCAACCAACACCTGCGGTACCAGTTTACGTGCTGCTAGAGCATCTAATATTCCAGAAGGGTACAAGCGTGCCAACCAATTGTAGAAGGCCGTATAACGGAGAGCCTTATAGTTTGAGAGCCAATGAAATGTTGTGTTTCTAGTAGCTATCGAGGATGACTTGCACTGTGACTTGCACTTGGGGAGGTCAATAGTACCCACCTGACTATAGAGGCCCAATCACGATCTTATCCCATATAGAAAGTATACTTAGATGTTCATTTTAAGCTAACCACAGTCCCACGTAGGTTTTCTAGTTTGTCACGTAGTATGACATCATGAATGGCACATTTTTATTATATAACTGTGACATTTATAAACTGCATTGAGATTTGCTGTGCGACATCCGTTGGTGTTCGTTGTACTACCTGTTTTAGATAATTGTTACTAAAACAGTGACCTTTGCTAACTTCCTGAGTCAATCTTGTTATTGATTCTGAGATGTTATTCTCTGTCCCATCCATAGTGCGACATGCGACCTTGAGTAAAAGAGCCCCCAGGTTCACATGTGATGTGTTGCGTCACACAGCCAATCAAGCTACTACCAATGCCCACTGCCCATGATCACCTACGCCAACAATTTCTACAGCACCCCCACATTGTTATCTTCCCCCAAAGTTTTGGCAAATAAATTCAATTCAACTGCTTGTGTGTGAATGATGTGAGAAACCAGAAGGTGTCTCACCCACTAGTCCCTGGGGATCTGTCATCCAGGTGGTCAGGACACGGCCATCACTTTTGGATCCAGAACATGAGAAAACAACAGTTTCGAGATGGCAGCTGAGCAAGAGAGGAAAGACGGCAAAACTGAACGGGATCGCAAGGAGGGAATTTCCCTTGACCTTTTCAACAAGGAACTGTGACTTTCCTGACACCTTGACAATAGAAAGAGTAAGACCAGGAAACCAGGCTGAAAAATCCTGCATTGTGTGTCGGAGATACCCAGGGCTCTCCTGTGTCAATATTCAAGTCAGGGAGAATCACCAGCCGCTGTGCTACTGTCCTTGGATCCAAGAACATAGCCGCTTCAGTGAAAGCAACACTGCCGGTGAGTTGGGGAGACTGATACAAGACCAGTCTGTGTTGAAGCCAAGGTTGCATGCAGTAACATTGTATGGTGAACGCTGGAACAAACATTGTTAAAACGTGTGTGATATGAGACGCAAGTGAAGTTGAACTGCTGATAGTGATCGAACTTTAAAGCAATCTGCAGTACCTTTGACAGAGTGGTCTGGCACCATGTGGGTGCTCAATAGAAGGTCTCTGTAAGATATCCAGCTAAGAAGTAACAAAAGTAGATCAATTTGATCCAAGCCCAGTGGAGGGATATCATTTGAAAGTGAATGAATAAATGTGAATCGAAGTGGCCCCACGACGGGTCAAGCTAAGTCCCACGCAGAGTCAAAAGTTTGGAAAAGTACATGCATCTGGTCCAAGCTCGGCAGAGGGAGACCATTTGAAGGTTCTGGTATAACAGTGGGTCTGAGCCCGGCAGAGGGGGACCCGGGGTAAACAGTAAATCACCCGAGAAGTTGTATAAGTGAAAATCCTGAGCAGAAAGGAACTTTAATGTTTTATCGTGTTGCATCAGGCCCTCTGAAATAAGAGACTTTGAATGGCAAAGAGACTTTGACACAGAAGGCCCTGGTGTTGAATTCTTGAACTGAATCCTCATGCTAGAGAAGCCAGAGAGCGTGCTAAGCTCGAGTGTGCCGCCTTGTCTGATATCAAAAGCATGGGCAAGGGAAGCCAACGGCTTGAATATCCTGACATATCATTCCTTGAACACTTTTCTTTTGTTTAACATTGGTTCCCACACTATTTGTATTTAGAAGTAAGGATTGGCAATAGGTTTATTAGTATAGGCCCTTTTATTTTGACAGACTCGACTAGGGCTGAGTTATTATTATTTGATGGCCGCAGCTTGCTCCCATCTTTAGTTTTAGGATTAGATACGCATTTTTCAAACCAAATTGAAGTACAATAAACAACCTTTTACTGTGATCACTTGTGTCTTACTGTTTGATACCATGCTTTCTTTACAATGAGGATTCAATAAAGCAGCCCCATTGCAGATATGCAAAGTAAATTGTTGACTTGCCTGGCAGAGACAATTAAATCTCTAAAAGAAATCCCACTGGAATAGCCTGCCTTTCTGTGAAATGCAGATTGAGTTAAATGGTACAAAAAAGGTCTGATTGCCCCTCTGCCGAGAACAAACACGGCCAAATAACCTGTTCTATCATAAAGTGCCCACCCTGGAGAGTCTTCAAACACGTTTCAGTTCACTGTACCTTTCACAGAGGAGAAATATCAATGGGCATATCAATGGAGTTTGCAAAAATAAAATGGTATTCTGTTGAGCACTACCTAAAATAAGCCTACTCAAATCCTCTCCTATAATATTAAATGCACAAGATACAATGATATTTTGTTTCAAAGTCCAAAAAGCCCTACCTAAAAATGAATGTGTAATGCTCCAGTTCTCAAACAGTAAGAGGTACGTATTGTACGGTCTCTTGCAGCCCAGAACGCCCTACATTGAAAATGAGGATAAATGCACCAGCCCTGAAAGATCAACAGACACCAGTCAACACCACCCTCTTCCCTCTCTGAAAGATCCACAGTGACTGCTGAAGACCTCCCGCAGGCTTCCCTTTCTATAGCCAAGGAAATCCTCCTGCCCAAACTCGTTTAAAAATTCAAGACGTTCGGCGAATCCCAAATATAGTAATAAATGTGGGTTATTTGGGATTAATTGGAATAATCTGGCCCAGGTTAGGAGGCTTTTTTCACCCCCACTAAAACAATGGCAAATGTGGAATTTAAAAAACTATAGAATCTGACATATGTATACCCGCAATTTCCACTCAAACTATTACTTGGCTGCCGAGCTCCACCCATTGCTGATTCACAAACTCCATCAGTGGTATTTTCCCACTTCCCAGAGAACAAATGTTTCTATTTCCAACACTTCCCTGGGGAATAAGGAGAGGGAGAGACACTGGGGACTAGGCGAGAGCTGATAATGTGAAGTGCAATGGTCACCATTTTCAAGACCAAGTGGTGGTTTTGTTTGGCGATGTGTGGGGAATTTCTTTGAGACGTTTCACTGGATTGAAGGAACACTTGACCACAACCTTCACTTTGAAATTGAGGTTGTCGCCAGCATTCCAGAGAACACCCAGGATGCTGAATTATTTTTAGGTCTGGCTAGATAAACTGCTTTAGCTTTCTGCCAGAATTCTTGTCACGATATGCAGAGGGGGCCTGGTAGCAATCGTCTGCTGCTGGATACAGAAAGAGTGCATCTTTCTGAAAGTACTTCTATAGTGGCATTGGTAGCCGGTAAAAGGGTTACAGTTAGAAAGAGAGTTGTCAACTGTTGCTTATACAACTATACAAGATTTGTTATTTTCACCGTGCTTGGTGAATTGATGTTTTTTCTACTTTCGACCGGTGAATGCAGCATGGTTGAGGAGTATAACAATATGTTTCTAAATTCATAATAATTAGTTAGTGTCCCTTTCATTGGGCAGTTGCATCTTAATAAAGCAGTACCTCTCACCAGCATCATCTTAGAATGGATGGATCTCTGAATCATGCCATCAGGTCAAATGTATAAGGTGTGTGTTCTTTGTGTGTTTGCAAGCATGCATTATAGGGAACTGATCTCTTTATTTTATAGAAGAACATTTTGGTTGCAAATGAGTGTTTTGCTATATAGTGTAACTGTTTCCATTCAGTTTTACAAAGTTACTAAGGGATATGGAAAGTGGATTGAAGATTGTGTGCCTAATTCACAGAAGCGTTTTAGAATGGCTAAACCCCATTGGAAAACGCTCTGTGAATCAGGGCATGTGTGTGGGAGGCATGCTGTGCATCACTTTTGTTTGACCATATAGTTATATTACGTTTCAGTGTAATTGTACTGAACAAGCATTTTCAAAGCAGATCATATGGGTGTGTTCATACAGCGTAAGCTCTGGACATTTTCAAAAGTCGGGGGACAATGGGGGTCATTCCGAGTATGAAGGTAACAATGCCGCTATTAGCAGGCATGGCTACCCCCATACTGGGTACCAGGTCTGTGTCCGGGTTCCTTGAATGAGGAATTACCAGGCCATTCTGTCCTTGGAGGGCCCGGTAATTCCTCATTCAAGGAACCCGGACCCAGTACATCCCCATTCCCATTTAAGCCCCCCTAGGGCTCAATTGGAATACGGAGGATGCTAACAATGGGCCTGTTAAGAACGGGCCCGTTGTTAGCCTCCTGGTCTGCCGTGGGACCCGCAAAGAATTCCTGGTTTTACCAGGTGTCCTTAGCGGGATCCCGCGAGCAGACTCGTAATGGGGTGGTAAGGGGTTGGCGGCTTACCGCCAAGGTCGTAATGACCTCCAATGTATTTCTCACATCACTGTCCATCCACTCAAACTGCCCAATCAATACAGGGTTATACATCCTGCGTGGAAACAGAACATGATCTGCAGAAAGAAACCAGCAGTGCCTAATTGTAATTGTTTCTATAAATTTATGACGAAAAGTCAGGATTCTTTTATTGGCACAGGGCAAGTGTATAAGCAATATGCTCTGCGCAGCGGGGGCATTACCGAGTCAGGTAATGCCCCGCGGCCCATAGTTAACGAAGGCTCCGGGGGATTAACTGAATCAGTAATGCCCCTGCCATGAGGGGCATATTGCTATTAAAAATCCGGCCCTGAAGATCTGCGTGACTGGGGTGCTAAAAGCAATTTTTCAGTCCCGAACCGCTGCAGCGTTTTGGGACAGAAAAAAATAAAATGACCAAGAAATAGCCGCCAGTAAAGGGAAAACTGAGTCTGTTTTCCCTTTTCATGGGGGCCATTGGGAGCAGGCCAGCGCGTTCGTTCCCGAAAGACGACAGAGAAGAAGGTGTGGGGATGGGAGGGAAAAGAAAGAAAATAGACGTACCTGAATCCCCAGCAGGGGACGAAGGCAGCCTCCAGCCGTGTGGAGGCTCCACACGGCTGGAGGCTGCCAAGCCGCCCGCCGTGGACAAAGGAGGCAGAAGGTACGTGGGGTGGAGAGGGTGGGGAGGTGGAAGGAAAGAGGAAAAAAAAACAAAAAAAACACATACCCGAGTCCCCGGCAGAGGGGCGAAGGCAGCTTCTCAGACGTGTGGAGGCTCAGAGCCTTCTCATTGGCTGAGGGGCTGCCACGCCCCCCGCCGGAACAATGGCCATGGAATCCCAGCAGAGGGATTCTCGGCGGGTAATGCCCTGGTGAGGGCCAATCAGAATGCTTGTTTCATTCTGATTGAGCCCTCGTCGGGTACTAATATGCATTTCACTCTTCTCTTTTACAACAAGAAACAAAACATGTATGTCCACAATATAGCTTGCCGGAGCTGATTTCCATACGCCTGACGTGACTCTGGTCCGATGAATGTCTATCTAGGTGCATCTAACCCTCATCACTCCCTTGCACTGTCCCTTTTGAACAGCGACCAGCAATAACAAGAATATATAAGGCTTGGCAAGAACATCAAGGAGACAACCACAAAGACAACACATCATGTCGACAGGGAAAGGTTTGTCCCGCTTCAGCTCCTCAGTAGAAATCCACCATTGGCTAAATAACAAAATAAAAGCATACGGGAGAGGATGAGGCGATAATATGTGTCTCAATGCCATTAATAGATTCCTGGCTTTTTGTCAGAAATTGCAAGCAACGATTAAAATTCTATCATGGCATGATGGCTTCCTATTATGCAAGTTTAAAGGCGTGATAAGACCACTGCCACATCATACATGACAGGTTTGCAATAATAATTATGAAAAACATCAACACTAGACAAGTCAGCTAACCTGAGCATGTCCTCAAGCCTCTGAGCAAAAGACCTTAGTCTCCATGGCCCCATGGACAGAATGAGCACCCAATATTTCAACATCAATACCAACTTGCAACAAAACTCAGAGGGCCAATGTGTGTGAAGAAACTGAACTACAAGCCCTCAGACCAAGATAAAAAGCTAGTACTGAAACACTCTCAAGTTCACGGTCACAGACTTTCATTGATCAAAGCAGTGTACCTTACACAATCTCAGGGCATTAATGACATTTGAAAAAACAATAGCTCTAGACCCAGTCTTTATCCTATGGCAGATATGACTGGAGACTCCTCCTGGTGTAAAAAACCCTGCCAGACAAGTCGAGGGCCTTGATATCAGACATTCCCCTGAAAGAAAGCAAGTCATGAGCATACGCAATTAAACTGAATGATCCTGAAGAGAAAGGTCCATATTATCAGGCAGGCAGGCTCCGAAATAACCCAAGAGCCCTGTCCACATCCCAAAGACAGGATTAGCTTGGTTTCACGAGACCCTTAAGAAGTATATACACAAAGAATCCATCAATTAAGGGATGGGTCACATACATTGCCGTCCTCTAAACATTTGCAGTGCAGTAATAAAAGGAACATTCTAATTTGACCAAATAATTTGCAAACTGAACCAACCCTCCCTGAGAGGAATCCAGATCTTCTTGCTCACACCAGCAAACCCAGGCCCCAAGGAAAATGTGTAAGGCCTTGATCACACTAGGGGCCCAAGACTGCTTGATGAGGACCGAAACCTCTCAGTAAAGGCTGCCCCTGAAACCTTTGAACCCATCCACCTCAATTGACCTAGCAGAATGAGAGGATGTGAATTCTCCTTGTACTCTGAAAGGAATCCTCTAAAAAATATAATGGATGGCTCCATGGACATTGCCAGTTCCAGAGGATGTAATGACTGAGAAGGTGTTATAAGTACCCATTATGTCCCATTTAAGAGAGCATGAAGAAGCATTCTCAGAATCATGGAAAAGTTAGGTAAGCATAGGAATCCCAGACCCCAAAACTGAAACAAATGCATCCATGGGCATTGCCTCTGGATTTGATCTCCATCTGAAGAACCTCTGCAATTGAGTGTACAACCTGGACAAAGAAAAGGTCCACATGAAATGGGCCCCATAGTCTCTGAAGGGCCAGAAAAACGGACCTTTCTAGCTTCCAATTGCTGGACTCCACCCAATCCACCAATAGATTGTATGTGCCTGATAGAAGCTTCACCTGAACCTTTTGTATGGTACCATAACGAACACCTCCAAAACCAAATAGTGTCATACAGTGGAGCCTGTCGGGAGATTGGGGCCTTTTTCTCAGCCCCTCTCATCTCGGGGCAGTCCTCATGGCTTCCTGCTGCCCCTGCCTCGAGGAGCTACAGCCTTTCCCTGCCCTAGCGAGGCCTTCCAGCATGGGCGCCAGGTTATTGCATCCAAACCAAGCACGCCTTGTGCATTCTCATTGGCTGATCACTTCTACAACGGCAATAGGTCTGGGGATCTGGCAGGCAAATGCCGGCCCCCTTCCAAGGACCTCTTCTAAGGAGCCGGTCTCGGCCTGTCGGGGTACTGGCGGGATCAGAGGGCCTCTCCCAGCTCTGCCGACATCATGTACCTTGGCGCATAAACAGTTGACCACTGCACTCGTTTGTGCCCCACTGTTCTCCTGCCCCATGGCTCCCATCCACCGATTGCCCAACTGCCTCTAGAGATCCGAATGAGCCAGAAGGCCACAGGGTGCCGTAATTCTGCCTTGAAAGGTAAGCCCTGCTGTCTGTTCTCAGCACGCGCATCGGATACTAACATGATTGTAACTTTGCATTCTTTGCAACATGGCTCTGCCTCGGATCTCACCCTGACGTTATTCGCTATAAAAAAATGATTGCCTCAGGCTGCAGCAGATGTTACATGTTGCCTATGCACACTGTTCGTTACCCGCTAATTTACCCAACGTGACTACCTTTACCTTACCGCGACTCTGAACTGTGCTTCTTACCCAACTGTGCTGTACTTGGACGTCGCTGTAATCTAGCGTAGCTTGAGTACCCTGCTGACGCCCCCCTTTATTTACCTTGTCAGCCTCGTAAGGTATATTGCAGCTTTACCTATCCGCAACTGTCATCTTTGACCTATCATTCAGCCCTGTGCTGCTTTTGTATCTTATTATACCTGTATATCTGTTGTAGCCCCACATACCAAGAGGTGTGGCTTTTCCAGACTATGCACCTATCTGATTTAAACTGTATATCTGTTGTAGCTCCCCGTGCCATGAGGCAGGGCTTTGCCAGATTATGGACCTACATGATTGACCCTGCATATCTGTTGGGGCCCCCGTACCATAAGGCGCATTTTTGCCAGACTATGCACCTACCAGATTGACCCTGTATATCTGTTGTAGCCCCCGTACCATGAGGTGTGGCTTTGCCAGACTATGCCCCTACCAGATTGACCCTGTATATCTGTTGTAGCTCCCCGTGCCATGAGGCGCATTTTTGCCAGACTATGCACCTACCAGATTGACCCTGTATATCTGTTGTAGATCCCATACCATGAGGCGTGGCTTTGTCAATTTATGCTTCACAATAACTACCTGCATGCTGCAACCTGCATGCTTGGACTTTGTACGTGGAAGAATGTTTGAATGTTTTACTGTAACTAGTTCCCTGATGCCTGAGGGTTTGGTGTGCCGCTATAAGTGCAAACATAAATAATTAAATAACATGATCTGGAGCTGGAAGCAACCACACCTGGACTTCAACACAGAAAATCAATATATGATTTCAATAATATGCCTGCAGGGACTGCAAAAATGTCTTTGCAATTCTATGCCTCCATGTGTAGTATGCAACACTGTAACTCACCCATTGTTTTTGTTGAAAGAGGGACCAAACTTTAATATTCTAGCCTTTTATAAGGGTCTGGTTTTTAATCTTTGGAGCACCCTGCAATGTGTAGAGAGCCCATGACAATGGTCCAGAAGGAAGAGGACAGGAGACCAATAATCCTTACTAGGCCTTTCAAAGATTTGACTGGGAGGAGGAAAGCCCTGTCTTGGTTCTTCTTGATGCCTCAAGTCTGATTGCCTGCTAATTATTATGAATCCTAGAAATCAGATGTTCTGTGTCATGACCAGATCAGGGTTCAGCCAGATGATTGCAAAACCAAATGATTTCAAAATCTTCATGTTCAAATGTAGATGAAAGCTTTATTCCTGCGACTGAACCATGAACAGAATATTGTCCACCTAAATCAATGACCGTAGGGCATTCTGCCTTTATTTGATTAGAGGATGAAGAACCTAGCCTGTTTCTAAAGAAGGCCTCCGCATAAGATCCTACCCTTGGGAGGGAATGCCATTCTCTAGGCTGGGAAATTACAAATGGCAAAACCATAGGCTTATGGGTCATATATTGTGGACCTGAGGGTCCCTATTTCCCTAGACTGTCTGATGGATCGAGGTCCACCACGCAGTGTTCTGCCATAAGTGTATAATGACTATCCGGCAAAATGTGTGGGGAACCAAGGCAGGAAACGCTGGGTACAAGCTCAGAGCATTCATTCATGCTCTCTTTACTGCTTTCTGGAAATCCTCATGGCACAAGAGGCCTGCCTGATAGGGCGTAAAGCACCTCAAAAATAGGTTTTCAAAGATACACCTGCCCTCTGGTCACCAGGGTGAAGGAAAACATCTCACACCTCACACATATATTGTGTGAGCTTCGGGTTTCCTCTGGGTGGGATCCCTGTGAAGGGAGACCTCTCATCACCTTCAAAAACCATATCTCAATGGCTGTGGCACATCAGTGTATGGCTTTGTTCAAGCCGAATCAACAGCTCGCTGAGCAAATGCAACAGCCACAGATGTATTTATTAAATCAGTAATGGTAATCATGGTAGACTTACCCATGGTATTTGCAACAAAGGAATCCAGAAAGTCATCTTTCCACTTCATTCTGGTAACCTTCCTATCTCTTTGGGATTTCCTGACTGTTTGACATACTGCCTAAACGCTAGCCCTTTGCAGTGCCTGGGGAGAAGGGGGAGGGGCAGCGCAGCATGATGTCCGTTTCCCTTTGGCATACTGAAACACTAAAGCTGTTGTTATGTTGATTTATACCGTGCACTGAACCCAGGGCCAGTCTCCAGGTGCTCACGTGGCACTGCAAAAAAAGAGGGTCGGTGTGTTTGTGAGGATAGGATGATAGGATAGGTTCATAACCAGGAGAGACTGGCATCTGTGTGCGCTGTCTTGCTTGCCGGTTGGTTGCGCGGCCCGGATTGTTGTAACCATAAAGGTAAGACCGAGTGCCTTGGATGTGTACTAGTGTTTATGTTGGGTGTGTGAGTTGCATGCGGTTAGGGTGGAAGTACAATCGTGCACACTGGTTTGTTGTATCCGTAAAGGGGGGTCCAGTGTCAAAGTTGATTATTAGATGTTTGATGGCGTTGTGTTGGTGTGCGTTTGAGTGCACTGAGGTTGGGGATGTATGGATTATGTGCACAGGTATGTTCCTTCTGAGGTTAGGTCCAGAGGCTCTAAAGTTAAGTTTGGTGAGTGGAATGTGAGAGTTAATAAATGCTAGGTATGTGTATGTGTATGGTGGCTGGTCCATAGTCATATATAGAGGCATTGATTACAATGGAGAAGCAGGAGAGGAAGGATGGGTTAGTACATTGGTTAATCTCAACAGTACCTCAAAAGTATGTCTTCGGCGTAGATCCAGTTGCCGCTCAGTCGTATACTCCAACACTCCTGGTTGTGGTCCATTGGCTGTTATCTGACATCTTTCCAAGCTCAGGGGATAACTTATGTCCACTGATTCCTCTGAGTGCAATAGCATGGGTGCACCTAGTATGTTTCCAGATACTGAGCAGGAATTATTCGGAATAATTGTGCTTCGCCTTTTTATGAGATTGGCAGGTAATTAGACCCATGACTGGGTTCCACAAATCTACAGGAAATGAACTGCCATTGAACTACCCTAATTATCTTGGGTGACGCATTTGTCCTGACCCCAAGCACTTTATGGAGCTTACATGAAGTACTCTGTTCCGCCATATACATCCTGTTTCTCCCACAGTGTTCTGCAGTGAGAGTTGCATCCAGATTTCGAGGCATTCCTCTACTTAGGAAGTGCTCTCTCAGTTTCTTTCACAGCTCTATAGGTATCCTCACTTGAGTCACGCTCATCAGCTCCTCCATACCTTCCTTGCACAGATCCAGGTCCCCTTTTCTAAAGGAATGGAACACAGTGCAGTGAGAGCTACGGATCCTTTCGTATTAATGACCATCTTCCAATTCTGTAAACTCATGCGCTTGTAGCAGGGAAATACTGAGACAATGAAAACGATATAGAGGTACTTGTTCTTTTCTCACGATATGGGAAGTGGGACGCAGGGCCGGTCTTTGTGTCAGGCAGCTCAGGCAGCTGCCTGACGTCAGTCAGCCTCTAGGGGTACTGCACCAGCAGCCTGCAACATTCATTTTTAATAATGTTATGATACGAATTGCGAAACGAAACAAACGTGTATTCTAGCAGTGCTAGTGCTAGAATACACGTTACAACACTGCTTTAGGCTGCAGCCTCGGCCCTCAGGCAGGACAGGGCAATGGCAATTAGCAACATTTGTTGCTCTATTACTTTCCCCCCTGACCCTGGGCCCCGGGTGGCGCTGGTGCACTGAGTAGGATTGATTGGGGGCTGACGTCGTGTCGGCCCCGACGTTAAGGAAAGCGAGTGGGTATGCAGCAGCAGGTGTGTCGTCTCCTGTCCAGGGTGCAGGGTGCTCCCTCAGGTTTCCTGGCCTCTGTGCAGGGTGCTGTTCCCTCATGGCTCCTGCCCCCTGTGCCCTGGTCTGCCCCTTCCCAGTCTCAGCAGGGCGCCCGTGCACTTATATTTGAGAGGCCGAGTACATCATTACGTTAAACTCGTAGGCTGAAACAACACAGTATTGCACTTGGTTTTCTGCTACAGCGAGCGAAAAAGCCTCCCTTTATTTGGTTGTGACAGCCAGGCCTGGAATCAGATCTCGTCATGCTCGCTTGGGTGGTGCAGGGCAGCCCATCAGCATTGGCATAATGGGGGGCCCTGCAGCCCCGGTAGTGCTAGTGGGCCCCAAGTCCTGTTAGTGGCCCCCAAGTCCTGTGTGCTCTCAGAGGGGGAGCACGCCTTTAGCTGCAGCAGGGGGCACCCCTCTGTGCTGGACTTTGACGGCTCCATGCTACCCTTGGTTGGTAACCTGGGGCTCATTTGGTTGGCAGCCTGGGGCTCATTTGTTATATTCCCGACAATATATTCCATGCCTCTGCGTCCCTTGCACAATATTCAAACCCCTTCCACAACACACAACACACACGCCCCATGCATAACAACGGAATTACTTCCAAATGTCCTGCACTTCTTGTTCTTTCCCTGAAAACCTGTGCAGCACCCACACAACCCCTCCCCCTCAGCCACCGCTGGAATTATCTAATTGTAATGCCAAAACGCTCATTGGGTTACAGTCCACTCTATTCCCCCCTCACTCATCTTTGCCAAGACACTGCCTCTCCCACACTGTCCAGGCAGGGAGTGCAGCAGAGGAGTGGGCGCATGAGCCCGCTGAGTTTGCTTTCACCACACTCTGTGCATCTGCCTTATGGAGAGGTTTGCACATAGACCTCCCACGGACAGTAAACCCCAGAGCTAAGACCTAATGAGACGGTTAACTGTCAGTCATAGATAACAAGCCCGAGTTATGCCACCAGCTCAACGTTTCCGGATATTGCTGAAGTGCAGACCGTTGATTGCAAGTGGTGCTCACTCGAGCTTTGATCCTGGCCTTCAGGGCAGACCTTCACCCAGAAAATGCAGGGGATCGGGCTGGTTGTGTAGCCATGTGGAAATGTCCAATGATGTTTCCTGGGAATCCGGTGCAATGGACTAAACATCAACAAATCGCAGATTCAATTTCAGAACCAATAGCATATGTATTATAAACAATATCTGAGCTTATTATACAAGTTCTTTTAATACAGGTCTTAAATCACTGAAAGTACAGTGGGTTAAGTAGATTTTTCAAGTTGGCTTTAACTTGCAGAATTAGAAGGTCGCGTTCTATCGAAGGGATCTCTTTCCAACAAGTTTGTGGAATCGGAATGAGCTGCATAGCTGACGTTCCATATGAGTTAACGGTGCTTCTGAACACTGGTTTGAGCCCTTCGGGAAGCCACATGCAGAGAGCCAGCAGGTAACCTCCTAAAAGATGCACCTCATGTTATTACTAATCTACTAAAAAACTAGGGTGAAGACATTAACCACCTGATCCCTTCCACCCAGCATAAAGCTGTATTTTTCCCAAGTACTACTACCCCTTGTACACCGCTGTTCGTGCCAGATCTTACTATTATGGTCCACATTCTCTATACCTGCCGCAGCACAATGAGCATCTCTTACTTGCCCCTCTCCTTCAGGCTTCTCATTACATCCCCCATGACTTACAAGTATACTCTGTAATGCCTGCCCAATACCATTTCGAATCTAGATGCCCCTGTGCTGCATCGACTGACCTGATTTGCATTGCTGCTAGCTGCCTAATTGTGCCTTTCCAAATCTAGATGCCTTTGTACTGTGCCTAGTGACCTGATTTGCACTGCTGCTAGCTGCCTAATTGTGCCTTTCCAAATCTAGATGCCTTTGTACTGTGCCTAGTGACCTGATTTGCACTGCTGCTAGCTGCCTAATTGTGCCTTTCCAAATCTAGATGCCTTTACACTTTGCCTATTGACCTGATTTGCATCACTGTTGCTAGTTGCCTAATTGTGCCACTCGAATCTAGATGCCCCTGTACTGTGCCTATTGTCCCGATTTGCACTGCTGCTAGCTGCCTAATTGTGCCTTTCCAAATCTAGATGCCTTTGTACTGTGCCTATTGACCTGATTTGCATCACTGTTGCTAGCTGCCTAATTGTGCCTCTCCAAATCTAGATACCTTTACACTTTGCCTATTGACCTGATTTGCATCACTGTTGCTAGTTACCTAATTGTGCCACTCGAATCTAGATGCCCCTGTACTGTGCCTATTGTCCCGATCTGCACTGCTGCTAGCTGCCTACTTGTGCCTTTCCAAATCTAGATGCCTTTACACTTTGCCTATTGACCTGATTTGCTCAGTCCCTTGAGAAATACAAGCTGCGACATGCAGCTAAGAACCTGTGCCAGCACTGACCTTATATTCACAGTCCCCCTAGGACTATTAGCCTACACTGCTGCCACCTACCGTGCAAGCACCACTAAGACCTTCCACAACAGCCAACCCACTCTCCCTTCAACCATGCTCCACCATCCTGACCCTCCATCGAACCCCTACCTCAATGACCCAGCCCTGTGGCTCAAGCACTTTGCTACCAAACCCACTCCAAACATTCCATGTACTCTACAACAAAGGAATAGCAGACTTAGAACTAGACTGCCTAGACCACCTTATACTGTGCACAATCGTCCTGCCCTCCCACTGCCCAACTCAATCGCAACGCCTAGTCCTCCACTTCCCACCTCACCCGTCTCAGCACTAAAGGGAGCCCTTATCAATGCAAGATCCCTCACGGCTCATGCCCTTGACATCGCAGACCTCATCACTGTCCAGAACCTTGACTTCCTAGCTATTACCGAAACATGGTTACATGATGCCTCTGGCCCACTCCTCGCTCTATCCATACCTAAGGGCTATACCATTATTAGAAACGACCGCCACTCCAACTTGTCGAAAGGAGGAGGAGTCGCTTTTATACATAGTGACAAAATCGTTATGAGAGCTGCTCCCCACACACAACTTAGTTCTGCAGAATCTCTCTCAGTGAAACTATCGCTCTCCCCTACCAATACAGCAACACTCCATCTTATATACAGACCTCCAGGCCCACTGGGCTCTTTCATTGATGATGTTGCATCCACCCTGTCGACTAACACTAAGCCCAACTCTCAGATATTGCTACTAGGCAACCTCAACCTAGGCCTCTCAGATCCCAAGGACCACATGGCCGCTGAAGTAGACACCACCCTCTCCAACCTAGGCTTCCAGCAGCGCATTCGTGACCCCACACACATCAAAGGTAGAACGCTCGACTGGCTAGCCGACCTCAACTGTAACACCATTGTCACTTCTAACGATGCCTGCGCCTGGTCCGACCATCATGTTATTACCTTCCTCCTACCAGCCACCAACCCCCAGCCCACACCTACAATAGCCCCCGCTATACCTGCCAGAAACAAAAAAGATATCACCAGGGAGAAATTTCTTCCTCTCATCCTCCCTTGTCTGAACACTCTTGCTGCACAGCACAAAGATAAGGACCCTACTGCCTTAGTAGACACCTATAACAGCCTAATGACCATTGCCATTGAGAGCATAGCTCCTCTAAAGATCCGTAAAGCCAAACAACAGTCCCACCTGAACTCCTGTTTCACCCCACAGCTCAACACTCTGCGCAAAGAAAAGCGCAAGGCCGAAGCCCTCTAGAAAAGTCACCCTAGCGCAACTAATAAAGCCTCCCTTCTGATTACCTCTCTTAATTATAAGGAGGCCATACTACAAGCCAAAAAGGAGACATACAATTCACGAATATCCCAGGCAGAATCTAACACTAGAGAATTATTCAAAATCCTCAAAGAGCTAGAATCTCCCTCACCCGCCCCGGACACGTGCACCAAGGACAGCACCTGGTGCAACAATATACAAAGCGCCCTTCTTAACAAAATATCCACCTTGCAATCCAAAATCAACCCTCCACACCCGTATATTTAGCAATAACAAGCCACCTAAAGTAACTACCCCTGACTCCCCGGTGCCGTTCAGTTTCACACCGCTCTCCGTTCTGGAGGTTGAAAAAATCATTTGCAACTTAAAACCTTCGAACTGCCAAGGGGACGCCTGCCCAGCCCCGATCATTAAGAATTCCGTCATGACCTCGCCCCTTTTATCACCACTTTTATTAATGCTTCCTTTCAATCGGGAGTGGTCCCCAATAACCTGAAGGATGCTTGGGTCATTCCTCTCCTAAAAAAACCCACCTTAGACCCAGAGGTTCCAACCAATTACAGGCCCATCACAACAGTCCCATTTCTACTAAAAATCCTAGATAGAGCAGCCTACCTCCAGATTCAGAACTATCTGGAATCAAACAACCTACTAGGCACGAGACAATCCGGCTTCAGACCGAAGCACGGCACGGAGACTGCCCTCCTCGATCTCAAAACCCAAATCGAGGATCTCAAAGACAAAGGGAAACTAGCCCTCTTACTACTTTTAGACTTATCGGCTGCCTTCGATCTGGTTAATCACCAAATCCTCTGTCCCCACCTAAAAACTGCAGCTCACTTCTCCGACATGGCCACAAACTGGATTCAATCCTTCTTGGATAACAGACAGATGAGGGTATTCTCGCCCACCTCCGCAGCTGACCCCGCACCAGTCCCTTGCGGAGTCCCCCAAGGTTCGTGTGTATCCCCTACCCTCTATAATGTATTTACTAAACCCTTATTTGATGTGCTTGACTATCTGGGTGTCACCTATACAAACTATGCTGATGACACCCAGATACTCATCCCCATCACGGGTGATTACACAGTAGATTCAAAAGCCTTAAATGACGTTTACCATGTCATTCAAACATGGATGGCCCAACATGAGCTCTGTCTCAATGATGACAAGACAGAGCTCCTCATCCTAGGCACTCAGCAAAGACTAAACAAGCTGAACCCTATGTTCAGCTCCTTTAACATCGATGAAAATCTAATAAAAGTCTCCAAAGATACCAAAACGTTGGGAATCTACCTCGATTCCACCCTCTCCCTTCACAGACAAACAAATGCAGTTGCGGCGGCCGCCGCCTATACCTGCAAGCTGATCACAGCATGTCGTCCTTTTCTTTCCACGCACAACTGTACTACCCTTGCTAGGACCCTGGTCATGTCCAAACTGGACTACTGCAATGCACTGTACCAGGGCACTAATCAGGGTAACCTAGACAAGCTCCAGATCATACAAAATAACGCCATCAGGGCAGCCCTCAACATTCCCAGATCTGCACACATCTCGGATACCAGGAAGAACCTTCATTGGTTGTCAGTCACCCAAAGGATCTCACTAAAATCGCTTGCCCTAACCTACAAATGCATGAAAAACCTGGCCCCCACTTATCTCTCCACACGTTTCACGCTTTACACCCCAGCTCGCTCACTTAGATCTACCCTGAACCAGAGCCTACTGATACCTAGATACAAGCTCCATACAGCTGGTGGATCTAGCTTCCCAGTCCTGGCAGCCAAATGATGGAACGCTGTCCCCTTGACTATCAGAAACCTCCCCTCCTTCAACCTATTCAAACACAGAGCCAAATGTTGGCTAGTCACTACCAATGCCCAAGCTACATTCTAAAACGTGATGCAATAACCCATGTACGGATGTACTATCGACAAACCATGTATCGCTGCACTACTTACCTATGCCTACTTCTATGTTATAATTTTTGACTGTCATATAATCACTGTATGCAATTTATGTAACCATTGCTTTCAAGATATGCGCCCGGTAGCCTCCGGGCCTGGTTTGCGCTATACAAATAAATAAATACAAATACAAATTCTGGGACTTATAGTTTACCATTTAAGAAGTGAAAATTAAAGCCACAATCTTCCCAGGTATGCAACTTCATATCAGTATTTTAAAGGTTTGGTAATTGAAAGGGTATATTATTTGTCTAGCAATGCATTGACAAGTACAAACATCACATGATAAATGAACCTGACAATATATACACATTATAGAAACGGGTCAAGCAAAAGAATGTGAATAAACATTTATTTTCCCCATCCTGGCCGCCAGGTTTTTCTGTGCAAACCAAGATAATTTTGTGGTGTGCAATATATGAATGGGCACTATTATTAATATCTAATAATTGCAGTCTCAGGAGGAGAGCTAAGGGGCAATGTGCTCGGCTTGGAAGCAAGACGACGCAGAGCAAAACAGGTTTGATCCCGGGTCTGCGCTTAGAAACCTCTCGGTATTAAGCGCATTATAAATAACCAATTATAACACCTCTATAGTTTGGGCATACTCCTTTAATTGCATCTGTGATGTTTAATGATATTTCAAGTGTGTGGTTTAAGTACACCGGCGACATGCACAAAATGGATCTGCATGCTATAGGAATTATCCCATGATATCACCTCCTGTAATGTCCTCTCCCATTGCCTTGAACGCTATCATTTCCAAATTTGGCTTCAGGCTTGATCATTCAATATTACTACCATTGACAGCAAAACCTGGCGAGGATGCCCTGCTGCCTCTAGCTAGAGTCAGACCCCCAAACACAGAAAACTTTTAAATAACACTACTTAAAAAATGAATTAATCATCTATCCCCAAAGTTAAACATTGTGCAACTCTGCCCACTAGGCTCTGCCTCCATGCCCTGCCCACTTGGGGCCCTCTTTCATTGTTGCCCATAAGGCTCTTTGCCTTAAATCTGCCACTGGTGCAGGGTGCTGCTCCCTCACGTCTCAGTCTGCCCCAGCCCTGTCGAATTTGCAGAGGCACTGAATGACACCCGACCAGACGAGTCCTGGCGTATGATGTAGGATCGATAGCTCAGCAGGAGAAAAAAGATTTTTTTTTTTTTTTTCTGTAATGCAAGCTCATGGGCTGTGGCCAGCACCATGTGACTCTTTAGTTCTGGAGTGGCTGGCTTTCTTGTTAAAGCCCCTTTAAAAAAAAAAAAGAAGAAAAATAAGAAAAGGAGTGACACAAGTCTAACACTTTCAGCACTGACCCTAAATAAGAAAGATTAGGAATACCAAATAATGTGTCTTTCTGGAATATACAATAATTGCTAGACTCATTAAAGGTTTATTTCAGGCACACTTCATGGGGTGAGTCACTGATTTAGTCTGTTCTTAAACACCTCATCTCAGCCTTTCATCCTTCTGAGGTCGATAAATGAGTACCAACACAGGTATTGGGTGTATATTTCTTCGATATAAAGCGCTTAAGCGTAAGTGCTATATAATAACACATCATTATTATTTGGTCATGGACGTCGCTTGCATTCACAGTAATTTGGGCCTATACACACTGATCTTAACGATACATATGGCGATCCATTCTTGTGTGAAATGTACATCACATTATAGTGATATCGTAACCATATTTTTTGTAGTGTACAATGCTATGTGATAGCCCTTCCTTTTTTGTCAGCGGGTGAAAGGACACGTTCCATTGTATCCCGCAATATCACTTTGGGGTGGGGTCAAATGACAACACTTCCTGTGATGTCACCAGGGGTCAAGGGTCGTGTGATGTTACTTCCGCTACCCCTGGCATTTTGGTGAAATGACGTCCCTGTAGCTCAGCTCAGAAAATCGCTTGCAACCTGCAGTCACAGGCACCCGCCTGACGTGCACCTTGCTTCACTCTAGCATTTCAGGTACCAGAGGCGTGACTGACTCTGCACCAGCTCAGCTGGCCTTTGAGGTCCCACCCTGAGCCCTTTCTTGGGTGCAGGGTGCCCCCTCTCGTCTCCTGTCTCGGGTACAGGGTACCCCCTCGTGTCTTTCTTGGGTGCAGGGTGTTCTGTGACTCCTGTCTTGGGTGCAGGGTGCTCTCTCACTCGTCCTGTCCCCAAGTGCAGGATTCTTGCACTCTGTACCCTAAGAGGGGTGGACTGGCCTACAGGTAAGTCTGGCTATTTCCCGCGGACAGTGGGTGGGGGTGGTCTGTGAACCATGGGCCGTTTTTCTGAGGGCATGCAGAATGTGCTGCATTGCTGTGTTCAGCACAATCAAGGAGCAATTTCGCTTTCAAAAAAAGGAATCCAGGGCCTCTTTTGGTTCTTAGTCCACTCCTGTGTACCCAGCACAGAGATCCCAATGCACGATTCCAGCCCTGCCTCCATACCGAGTTTTCCCTCAATTCCTGGCCGAAATCTCTGCCTATCAGTCTCACTTTAGGAGACGGGAGAGGGCGATCGTGGGCTGTAACCATGGAAAGGTGGTGCGGGGTGAAAGTAAAACGAGCTGAAATAGGCAAAAGATGAGGGCAGTCAGGGAGGTTGGGGGCCAGCAATTATTCGGTCAAGGGGGCGTCTCAAACACATTGAGAAAGGTAAGTCTACCTAAAGAAATATTCAACGAGCAGCTGCACCCCTTGAAGGGAGTAAAAGGGAAAAGCCCAAATTGTTTATAAAATAAAGGAGCTTGGGTGTGGGGATTGGTTGCCAGGTGTGTGTGTGTGTGCTGGCCATGCCCCGAGCCCCAGCGTTTTGGTAAGGAATCAGTGACCTGGTGTAAGTGAGGACATCACTGCCATGAGCTCCCATCGGAGTCGATGACGCTATTGGGCGACACAGAAGCCAAAGATGTATAAAGCTCAAGTGGTGCAAATTCTAGGCGTGTAGACTGGACGCCATCTTTTAAGTCTTTGCCGGACTTACCATGGTCCACAATTAGAAATCTAAATATGGTCCACTAATGCCCACCTGGTGAGGGAAATGATGCGGTACTAGCCAGTCCATTTACTAAACGGTCAGGAGAGGGGCGTGGAGGGGGGCACCAACAATGCTTCCTGCCTGGGGGGCAATCTAGTGTAAGACCGGCCCTGAGTGGGAGCATCAAGAAAATAGCAAGTGCAAGGGAATAATAGAGGTTATATGAACATTCACTGGACCAAAGTCAAGTGTAGAGGGGTGGGAATGGGCTTATAGGTACTGTAGTGTGGGTTTGAGTTTAAAGAAAAGAGTGCAATGCATAACATTAACCATGCATGTCATGACATAGAATCTAAACAAAGGGGCTTCATGCGTAGCCACACGAAACCTTGCTGGTTTCAGGTACTTGAATGAAAGGTGTTAGTCAGATACATTACAACACGAATAAGACTGTAGGGCAGACAACGAGGTGGGCAATCTAGCAGAAATTACGAAGGTGAAGCATTGGGAATTCTCTTCAATGGAAAATCTACAATAACAAGTGCTGCCAAATCCAAAAACTACTAGCTTTGCAGATGTAGAGGGTAAGCATTTTTAGTTTCGGCTATTAGGTGGCGCATAAGTGCATCTATAAACCGGAGCTATTGCATTAGAGTAAAGCTAGGAGAGAAATTACATGTGATGGGGAACACACATTGTTTGGATGTTATTTACCCACCTATTGACTGCCCATAGCCATGACAAACTCTATGGACACTCCCACTCAGTACCTGCCCCTCTACACCCAAATCATGTCCTGAGATCTATTTGAGCTAGCTTTACCTACCTGTAATATCTAACTTTGGCCAGCCTGTGTCTTTGTAAGCAGTCTGCTGAGAGTTAATGCCTTCAGTACAGCTGTAGATGCATGCTATTAGTGGAATAAAAATGGCATAACCACATGTACCTTCAACCGCTTCATGTATAGCTGTTCCTTGTGCTCAGATCTTGTTAAAAACAAGTAATGGCAAAGCCAACAGTTTTGGTTTGTGTATAGTATTAAACAAGCATCTGCTAGGCACTGCTATCATATATCCAGTTAATCACACCATTGTCCAGCTGTTGCCATTTTATGGACTGGTAGTACCATTATGGCAATGCTTGGCAAGTGCCTATTCAATGCCTACCCAAAAGACTAAATGGTTGCCTTTGCCAATGCTTGCTTGTCCTCTGGAGGCTTTTAACATAATCTTACCCTCTACATTTTCAAAGCAATCTGCCCTAAAAACAGGTGTTGGACGTCTATCCCGTCTAGGAGATGTCTGACGCGCACAATTTGGATTGTACTTTTGTAACTTATCAGTATGGCCTTCAGACTGTCCGGCGTGGCTCCTCTATAATGGGCGAAGGAGCGCCAACCTGCCTGTTGTGCAATCGATTATGCAAGAGCCATGCCAGCCTGTTGCAGCCGAGGGAATGCTCCAGGGTTGGCTTAAACTTGTAAAGGGAAATATAGGTTTCCTTTGACAGTGTCTGTTTCCCAGCACGCATGCACAATGGACCGTGCAATGCCGGGGTGTTTTTCTTCACCCATACTTGCCTTTTGGGATGCAAGCTGGGGAACTTGACCTCTGAATGTGTGTAGAGGTGCTCGTGTGCCTGCCTGCACATTCAGACAGCCTACCAATCTGAATTTGGAGCTCTCTGGCTCCTGTGCACATGTGCAGGAACAAGGAACGCTCTTTGTTTCCTTGTTCCTGTTCGTGCTGTGTGGGAGCTGGGAGGTTTTCATGGGAGGTACATCAGCGAGGAGCAGAGGACCAGCCGGGGCTGAAGGTATGATCTGAACTTTAATTTTAATGTATGTCATGTATGTCATGAATGTATGATGTATGGGTGGCTGGACGCGCATTTGAATTAGCGAGTGTGTAGTGTATGTTGTATGGTTGCACATGAGAATGAGCGAGTGAATGCTATGTGAATGAGTGAGTGAATGTGGTGTAACTGTGTGCTTTTGTTTTGCTCGGGCCGAGGTGCTGGTGTTGGCAAAGATGAGGTTGAGGGATGGAATATTATGGAATACTACGGCATTACATTTTTTAATGAACACCTATGATAAAACAAGCATGATGAGTGTTATTAAGTAGCTAGATTGGGATATTTTGGTGCAGTTAGTTTAGCTATGCAAACATAACTGTTATCACATGGCTAGACTGCACACTTTGGTGCAGCCAGTCTGGCTATCATTTCTTACTGTGCTATGGCATTTTCTACTGGGCATCTATGACAAAGCAAACGTGATAAGTGTTACTACGTGGCTAGACTGGCATGTTTTGGTGCAGCTAGTATAACAATCATTTCTGATAGTGTTATGGCATTAAGCCAGCAGGAGTGTGCTCTTACATGCATATACTGCCATATATTGGCCAATCCAGTTTGGGCATGTTTTCTTAGAGTATCATTACTGACAATATGCACAAAGCATACATGAGTATGTTCTTATATGGGATTACTGGCATATATGTGTGCAGCCAGCATGGACATTTATGGGCACATTCAGCGCGAAAATATTTTTATAGTGGCATATATTGTGGGCAAAGTCATGAAAATGTATTGGAAAATGCTCCTGTGCACTGTTGGTGGCTTGCATCTATTGGATTTTTTCATGAGTTACCTAAAAAAACGGATTGTAAATTATCTGTCTTTTTACCTAACTTTTCACAGAAAGTGTGCTGCATCATGCACCATTGTAACCCATTATTCCGAAATATTTACCGAGTGATTCTCCCCCTCGCTCCGAAATCCCCTTGGCTTTTTTGGGCTCCCTCGCTGCACTTGGTTGCTCTAGCACATTTGGGGGAAATATTTACGCTTCTCTAATTAAAAAACTCAGCAGCGACCACTGAAGGCTGAGGTAGGTGGTCACAGTGGAGGACGAATATCACCCACGGGGAACGGAATTTCAGACACGATGACAAAACAAAATCCAGCTTTCGCTCGCACGTGAACATAAAGAACTGCCCCTAGTGTATACCTCCAGGGCAGGACACATTCGTATTCAGTCCCTCAGGAAATGAACCCAAGACATTTTGATTTGCAAAAGAAATACCAGTTAATTAAGTTGCTAATCCCCAGCTTACTTTCAGAATGTGGGTGTAATGGCCGGACGACGTTAAAATGGCAAACATATTATGGAAAACGGTAGGATTCGCTAGATGTAGCTCGTGTTACAAAGAACACAGCTTTTACCGTGAGACAGAAATGTGTTTTCTTAATAAAATGAAAGACCACAGAAATGCGAGTCCCATATTGCTATGAATTTCACCATGCGTGAACGAGAATGGTTGTAATTTACATTCACATTTTGTATATGGGATCTTCCATAAACAGAGAGAAAATTGCAAACAGACCCAGGTGATTGAGGAAGTGAACGGTGGGCACTAGGGGTTATAATTCTTAGAAATGTTTAGGGGGGGCGAGGATGAAAAAAGGTAGTCCCTTTATACATTGCGTAATGGGAACACTTATACAGTCCTTTCTCTGATTATCAGGAAGAGCAATTGGCAAAGGAACACAGAGTGTCCCTCCACTGGAGCAAACGCACATATCCGGAAAATCCCAAACAGATGTAAGAGCGATGCGAGAAAGGGGCTGAGGAGAAGTACAAAATGGGGGAGGGAAGAGAAAGAAAAGGGACCAGAGAGGGACGAGGAAGCACATTGAGCGTAATATGGGAAAAGTCAGACATGCGGATGAGAAGTGGTTGTAAATAGGAAGAGACAGGAAAGGGAAGAGGGTAAGAGAGGGGGAGGAAAGAGAGGAAGGGGAAGACAAAGTAAGAGAAAGGGAAAGGGGAGAGAAAGAAAAGGAAGAGACAGGAACGGGGAGAGGTAAGAGGATATGAAGGTAGGAGAAGAGGGTGGAAATGAAAGGGAAGGAAGAGAAATAAGTGGAAGGGTAACAGAAGATAAGGTAGGCCATGAAAGAGAAGGGGACGGGGAAGGGAGAGGGAAAGGTGAGGAAATGCAAGGGGAATATGAAAGAGAACAAGATAGTGGAACGGTAAAGGCAAAGGAAATAGGAAGGGAGAACTGGAAGGGGGAAACAAAGTTAAGTGAAGGGTAAAAGAAGATGGCGAAGAGATGAGAACAAGAAGGTAAGAGAAAGGTGAGTGGGGAAAGAGAAGGGAAGGAAAGAGAAGAGAAAGAGGCGAAAGGGGAAGAAAGGGAAAGAGGGGGACGACAAGAGAGGGGGAAAGGAGGGCGGGGAAAGGGAAAAGAAAAAATGGAAGCGGGGAATATGATAAAAGGCGAAAAGGCGTGATGTGGAAAAGGTGAGGAAGGAAGGTAGGAAGGGAGGGAGGGGTGAGGGAAGAAGGGGGGAGGGAGGAAGGAAGAGAGGGAGGGAATAGCAAAGTCATAAAGAAACAAATCTACAGGCAACCCTTTTCTTCTCCCCTTAACTTAAAATTGACACTAGACTGATTCTCTGCTATGTGGATTTGTGGACACACGGGGAAAGCAAAACAGTTCTTCCGCTAACATCTGTTTACGTATCTGGGTTCATTTTTGAATCAGGGGTCATGCAGGGGGAAAGTTGTATGAAGTATCAATCAATATCTTTTGCATTGTAGTACCACCACTGGGAGCAAGGGGCATACTCACAGAAATCCACAGCTGGATAGGATAACAAACAACCCATTCCAAAAGCATGCAATAAATACAAATGGAAAGCCATAAATTATCAATAAAGAGTTCCATACAGAAATTATGTTTTAAACGAACCTATGGGAACCTAATTATAGCGATAACTAACTCCTACTTTACTCAGTGGTGTGGAGAGCAAGAACCCTCCAGTCTCAATAAATATGAAATAAACAAAAATATACATATCTATTATAGAGTGGCAGTCGCCGTGCTATAGTTAAAGTGTGTAGTGAATTCCATAGAAAATCAAAAAAATGAATTGCTAATATTTTTGACTCGGATCATGAATTTGGCTGAAATTTTGCAGACAATTTAGTATGTGCGGGCCCCCCACAGACTGGAAATTCTGGGAAAGATCCAGTAAAACGTAAAAAGTTATTAGTAAAACAAAAAAAGCACTTTCGGCCTAGTCTCTATTCATTTTTCCATAGACAAAAACGGTCAAATTTTGTCACTCCGCACAGGCTACCAGACCACCAGCTGAAAGGCCATGGCTAGTCGTCTGGTAGTGTTATAACATATACAGTGGGCACGGAAAAAGGCCCTAGCCACTGGCCATGGTCGAAGGCAATGGCTGTGGCCTATTAGTTCTTTAAAAAATACAGTGGACACAGACACAGTCGACTGTTAGCGTTCTAAAATATACAGTGATAAATATAGGCAGGGGGAACCCCCAATGGCAGTGATGGGCGGCTGGGGTAATATATCAACACAAAACATAAGGTTCCACCACTGGGAATTCTTGCTTTTCTTATTAATAGTCTGATTCAGTGCCTGCAGGTATCTAAACCTGATATCTAACGAAATACTTTTCTGGTATGACACTCCAAAGAACAAAAAAGGCACAGCAGAAATGATCGCGGTTAATAAGAAGTTAAATAAAAGCAATATTTATTCAAGCAATTTATTTAAGACAAATATGTAGTACTAAATATATGTTATGATATGTTTTCAACATTTATAAAGAGCACCTTCACCAGCAAGGGCATCATGGGGCTAACGGCTGACTACTAAACACCAGACAGCGCCAAAACAGCAAAAAAGATTTAGGCAGAAAACAGAAAGGTCTTCAGGGCTCGCCTAAATGATTGATGATCAGAAATCTCACAAAGGGACAACAGAGTGCGGTTCCAAAGCAGGGCCGCAGCCACTGAAAATGAGCACGTAGCAACGCGAGAAAGTTTAAACGTAGGCACTACAATCTGAAGAGAATTGGAGGAGCAAAGATCGTGAGATGGAATATAGTGTCTAAATTTGGCCTGCAAGTACTCAGGCCCTGAGGCATAAAATGCCTGATGACTCGTTTTGCCACTGGAAGCCATTGTAGGGTGTTCAAAACTTGAGAGCCCGACGACCGGCAAGCCGTACTCACGGCCAGCCTGGCCGCCAAGTTCTGAACCACCTGTAAATGTTGCAGAAGAAAAACCAGCTGAGTCAAAAAAAAGGGCATTACAGTATTACAGTGGTCAAGTCAGCCCAAAGTGAGAGAAGATACCGCCACAGTCGAAGAGCTAAAGGTAGATAGGGCAGAACCTTACAGAGAGTTCGTAATTTAAAATGACAGATTGGCAAACAGTACTAACCTGCTCCTGCATGGACAGTGAGGCTGAAAACTTCATGCCTAGATTCTTGACTACAGACAAAGACAGAGGTGAAAGGACCAAATTCCAAAGGCCAGAAAGCTGTGGACCACCAAGAGAGCTCATTCATTTCCCCAACTATGAGCACCTCGACTTTTCACCATTCAAACGGTGGCAGTACCTACCCATCCAGTCATAGACCGCAACAAGACAGGAGCGACAGCATTCAGCAGTAGCCGGCACAGAAATATCAAGCCGCACCAAGATCTGTGTGTCATCCGCCCAGGAGAAACTCCCAAAACCAAAGGAGTGTATACGTTTAACAAGAGGTAGAATATTTAGATTGAAAATAAGCGGGGAAAGTGCCGACCCCGAGGGGGCACCACATGTAAGAGGCTTAGCCACTGATGTGAAGGGAGAGAGTGAGAGTGAGAGAGACTGACAGCGTTCCGAAAGAAAATACACAAACCAGTCAAGAACCCAGCCAGAGATACCAGCAGAGGACAGCCTCTCCCTCAGGATGAAGTGGTGCACAGTGCACAATGTCAAATGCGGATGAAAGGTCCAGCAGGATCAAGGCCCCTGTGCCACCTTGATCCATAACCTGGGCCAGATCATCCACTACCAACACCAGAACTGACTCTGTTCCCCTGCCAGGCCAGAAACGAAAAGGAGCGAGCGCCCCCAAGTCCTCCAGAAAGGAACAAAGTGGTGGGTCACCAGGGTGAACCCGGGCAACGGGACATTTAAGATGAGGTGACAGTATCTGAGATGGATGGAGATGCAGATCTTACTCAAACATCAATAATCAGACCGACTCAAGAAGTTGGCAAAAGTCAAAGCTGTTTTAATAACAAGTCCTTAAAACAGGGAGTACAACGGACATGAACGGATGCCTCACAGACTTGTCTCTCACTCGAGAACTCAAGAACTCAACGTATTTCATAAAAACACACATTTATAGTAAAAACTTGTCATCATTCACGTCATACTACGTGGGAAATAAGAAAAACCTACAGGGGTTGTGGTTGGTGAACAGGGAACATCTACATATACTTTCTATGGGCTACAGGGACGTGATTGGATCTCTAAGGTCAGGTGGGCAAATAAGCCCATCTCAAGTGCAAGTCATCTTCTGTGTCATGAAAATATACGACATATTATTGGCCTCTCAAACTATAGGACTCCTTAATACGTGGCCCTCTATAATTGGTTGGCACACTTGTACCCTTCTGGAATATTCCAATCGCTAGCAGCACGCAACTGGGACGCCAAGTGCTGGGGGGTTTGGCCTGGTCATGCCTTCCCATCCAATTAGCCCAACATCCATTATCACTCCTGCGGTCTGCCATTCAATTAATACCTTTTAACTTGGCCTTGCAGAGGCTCACTGCGCCTGAGAATAAAAGGGAGTGAAGCATGGTCTTATCTTCTGGTCTCGGTGTAGCTCGCCCCAAGGTTTATTTGCATCCGACCATGTGACTGGAGAACACGTTTTCAAGCTCTTTGTTGTATTTTAATACCATTAAATGAAGGAATCTTGGCACCCTCAATGGTTTTCAGTACACCTCAAACAGGAGCTCAGCTTGCTTCTCACGTTTTTGTATCTTCTTGAGTTCATGGCAAGGCTCTCAACGGCCCCAACTCTTGACACTGGGCCAGGCAAGCCTTTTTCTTGAATCTTCCTTCACCGTCAGCTATTATTCTGCTGCAACACACTTCCAACCCTTTCATTCACGTGGTCCAAGTTTGCTAAAGTGCGTTGCGGAACATCCAGATTCTATGGGCCTCATTATAACATAGGTGCTCCCATAATGAAGGGTGCAAGACCGGCACCCTTCATTACGGGATGCCCTATTACGGGGTTCCCTTGCGGGACCCGGTAAGGACGCCTGGTAAAACCAAGCATCCTTAGCATGTCCAGCGAGGGGAACAGGGAGCTAATAATGGGCCGTTATTAACAGGCCCGTTATTAGCTCCCTCCCCACTCCGATTGAGCCCTATGGGGGCTCAGATGGGAATGGGGATGGGTTCCTTCCTTCCTTTATTGAAAGAACCCAGTACTGGGACCCGGTATGGATTATGGCTGCCTCCATACTCGAAATGAGGCCCTATATATTCCTATATATATACATTGGCGCATTGCTGCAATCTATTCACTACATAGCCAGCCTTATGATTATTTTGTCTATTTGCGCTACTGCGTCTGTACAATTGTAAAATTGTTTTGCATGTTCTACGGTGCTTCTCCGCACGTGCAATCTTCATTTTGCTCCCAAAATGTTGCATACTTCATTACTTCGTTATCAGGTTCAATAAGGCTATATTCTTACTTCACTTACATCTTTTCTGTGTGCTTCACCTCTACTTCATGTGACGTCAACAGTTCTCTCTTTTATCCATTTTCACACTTCTTCTAGGATTTCCTTCAAAAGGTCATAATTTCATTGTGGATACATATAGGGCGTGATTCACAGAGGGTTTTCCTATGGGGTTGCACCATTATAAAATGCTTGTGTGAATCAGGCCCATAGGGTTTTCTCAAAGGATACCCTGTATCAAGAACTTTTCGCGGCATTGGCATTCTCACTCGTATTGCGCATGTCGCAATCTCCGGCTGCCAACATATAGGCAAAATAGAGATGGAACATTCAATAGAGGTACTTGGCTCCCACACTACACTCCCCTCTCTGCCGATTCATTGAGCACTCTCCCATTAGTCTTCACATCTAGATATACTCGTCTGAAGAAATGTTTCTTTAGAGTCCATATCTTTATTTCTCTTTCAGGCATCCTGCTGACTGTACATGCTCATCACTATTCCAGGTCATAAGGCTGCACTGTCTATTGGGACTGCAGTAAATCCATCTTCCCACATACTTCTTGTGGTTTCTCGGATACAGACATTTTGTTCCCTCAGGTGTGTGAATACTAGCCTTTACATAGTCTCTGCTTGCTTCATCTGTCAGCTCTGTTGGTTTGAATCCAGCTTCAACATCAATCATGCACTTGGTGGGGGGTATTTTTTGGGGGTCAACTTCTTCGGCCTCGCAATCTCTTTAAATGAACAATGGAGAGGTGTTGCATATGTGTGAAATGGTGGTCGGAGGAACCACTGCCCCACCTCAGAGGTTAGACATAAGTTTGTTGTTTTCACACATGAACTGCGCCACACATTTTTGGATTGTTTTCAATTTGAATATATTATGAATCACAAAGAATTGAGAGTATGCATCATAAATCTCCCGATGGAGCACCCTCGGGAGATTTATGATTTATACTCCCAATTCTTTGTGATTCATAATATTCAAAGTGAAAGCAATCCAAACATGTGTGGTGCAGTTCATATGTGAAAACAACGAACTCAACATCAATCATGATGTTCTTTCCTGTAGCTTTCTTTGCAGTCTTTTTGCACTGTGTAATTATAATTCTAACAACACAGAATCCAAACATGATAATCACTAACATGGCTCCAAGGAACTTAAAAATGTTTGCCATTTATTGTGGAACCCATGAGAAGATAGATGCAAACCAGCTGTCATCGGCAATGTCTTCCACTTCATCTTCCATCTTGACATGCAAGTTTGTTAGCATCGTTATGGCCTCTGTCAAGGTGGCATTCTCGTGATCATGAGAAGGTATTGTGCAACAAGATTCTCCGATTTTGGCACAAACACCTCCATACATAGCTGTAATCATGACCAGAACATATCTGTTCTGAGAGTCATAAGTCGTATGGCTCTCAGCTCTTCCTTAATTGCATTGAATCCCTTTATGGTAGTGTTGATCATCTGCAAAAGTTCCTATCTGGTTATTTGTAACCACTTGGCATTTGCCATCGTCTGGATCCAAGTCATAAAGATAACAGTAAAAACTGAAGCAGTCTTGCTGAATAGTCTGTGCTCATAGAGAACAGCATCAAAAGCTATTGACTTAGCTGAATAATAATGTTCCCTCTTCATTCGATTAAGAAGGTCAACAGAGATGTACATTAACTGATTCATAGTTTCAGATATGTTTACTTTGATTGTGTTTTTTGTAACAGCTTTTAACATGGGGTTTTCACATCGGAAAAAAAACGAAATGTTCAGCCCAGATATTTTAAAATCAGTGCATTCGATGTTTATAATTTTTTGCAGTGCCCAGATTTGGAATTAATGCACTGAACAAATGTAAAAATCAGCCAATTCTGAGCTATTAAGGATTGAAGAATTATCTATACATGATGCATGTGCAATGACAACACATTTTTGACCGACAAAATACAAACAAATTTCAATCTACATGCCAACCACACACACAGCAACCAAGCCAAACATATGCACAGCAGCCAATTTTGAGATAACAATTTATGTTTAATCTATATATGGCGCATGCACAAAAACAACAACATTTTGGTACAAAAATATACAAACAACATACTCAACCATACAAACCACATGCAAACCAATATGGAGCCAACATTATCATTGCCACACACACCATACGCTCTTACACCCACTGCATACACATCAAAACATACACTAAAGAATGGGAATACATAATTCAAGCAACAATATGCAGCCAACATTATCATGACCTCACACAACCTACACACTCACCCCCACTGTGTTCACTTTTGAATATACACTAAAGCAAGGAAATACATAATGCAGGTAACAATATGCAGCCAACATTATCAGGAAAACACAACATACACACTCACTTCCAATGCATATACATTAGAAGACACACTAAAATATGGAAATACATGATCATTAACACAATTAAAATATCCACAGTACAACATATACCAAAGCAAGGAAATACATAATTCAAGCAACAATATGCAGTCAACAGTATCATGAAAACACAAAATACACACTCATACACATTACTACATACATTAATGCAAAGAAATACATAACTCAGCCAACAATATGGAGCCAACATTAGCATCCCCACTGTGTATACATTCCAAAATACACTAAAGCAAGAAAATAGATCATCATGAATGCACATACATTTTGCACAGTACAACATAAACTAAAGCAGGACATGCATAACAATTTATTTAAAAGTTCAATAACCCTGCTGTATACAATACAACACACAAAAGTTAAGCAACCATCAATACAATAAATCAAAGTAAAGCAGCCCATTAATGCAATATATTACATAAGACCTTCAATAATATTGGCTAAAAATAAACTATACCCCTCTTTGGTTAAATGTACTCCATCAACTCTAAACATAGTTTGAGTTAGACTTTTTATGTTGCAGTGAAAAATATGATGTAGTTCATGTTCAACAAAAGATGTATGCATCTCTTTACAGTTATTAGTGCACAATACATTTATTGATGATTTGCACTTCCACGCATCCAAATTCTATGTGCAACCAGCAGGAAAACACAATTTTTGTTCTTGGAAATAATCCCACTAGTTGTACCAAGCCATTTCAAATTTCGAAAAAATGTGGATCCTCTTATGTACCACAAGTGGCTGCCACCAGCATGTAACAAAGTAAAATCCAGTATTTTGCCACTGTCTTAATGAATATGTTTCTCCACTATATCCTTCCATCTTGCTCAACGACATCCATGCCATTCCACATTCACATTTTCGAATGGTATAAGCCAAAAATCCAGAAGTTGGCAACCATCAACACAGTATTTCCCTAAATTTAAAGAACAAAAATAAATATATAATACCTTTAACGTATTTCACACACACATACATGCAAGTATATATACAAACTCTTTTACAACACTTACTTGTTCCTTTTTATGAATAGACTGCAACAGAAACCTTTCTAACGTAAGCACTTCTAATCACCATATGCATGTGTAAAACAACAAGCACAAGGGTACTGTAAAATACGTACATAACACCATACAGATGCGCATGTGAAACGTAAACTACAATTCATTTGCTTTACAAGCACATGCGTCATTTACATTAAGTACATAATTACAAGTGCATGCGCATTGTAAATTACATAGATGCACTACACTTATGTGCATGTTACATCATACAAATTAAATGCTCATTCTTTCATTTTACACTTAAACTCCACTTAATTAACTAAACCAATACTGAAATTTCCATTCTCACGTGCAAGCATTGAAAAGGTGCACTTGTTCACTGTCATTACGCTGCATACTATATGAATGTGGAAACAACAAGCGCATGCACAATATTACAAAACATTATGTGCATGTTCACTATCATTACGTTGTACTATATAAGGATGAAAAAACAGCACTCACTTGCATAACGTTAATTACACCCATGTTACGGATGCATATAATTAATCACTCCAAAACCAGTTCAAAAAACAAAAATGATAAAATATGAATAAACAATAAACCACTACAAATAATGCATTCACAACACGTTTGCATTTAAATTACCCATACCACTGTTATTAATAATTAAAACAAAATTACTATGTAGGACATTTTACTTCAGATACGCATGTGCCAACAATAAGTGGACATATGTCACGTAAAATACAGTGATGTTGCAATAGAAATCATCAATACAAATAGTTGCAATAGAAATCATAATACAAATATAGAAAAACTCAGCCAGACTTGTTTCACCACAAGCACATGTGCAAATGCTTTCACCTATGCCCAAACATGTCACCTTCCCAACCACCCACATTAACAATAGTAAACATTTGTAATGCAGATGTGAAGTAAGAATCCTTTACAAATGTTTCAAATACTTTACCAAATCCACCCAGTAGTATTATTAACATTTTGTAAAAGTAAATTGATGTGCCTTTCTTTTCAGCTAATTTAACTATAGTATTATAGTTATAGCTTATGAATCTATTAAGATTGATGGTTTTTGTGCATTCTGTCTGAACACAGATAACCAAAAGGTGCATATTGCTATGTATCAGTTGTGGGTAATAAATAAAAAATGCTTAGATTGTGCGATAAGGGAAATTGGTTAGATAGGCATTGTTTTAAAATGAATTTGCTTGAGATGTTGTTTTTTAAACAAGGTATTAATGATTATATTTTTAACTTTGTTGATAAATGGTTTTTGATTAAGTGATTTTAGAATTGTTTGAAAGATTATATTCGATTGTCATAAGATGTATTAAATGAATAATTTCTGTAAAGTTTCTATGAAACTAAAACAAATAAATGAAAAAATAGAGTATTTACAAGCCAAGCTACTTCTGTGTGCACCTTTGTTGTCCACAGGGAATAGATGCCCCCTCATGAAAAATAATTGCACACGACTTAAAAATGTTCTTCCTAATAGAAACTTGACTGTTTACAAAATGCATTACCACTGTGTTCATTTTCCTACCATCTATACTGTATCTTTGAAACATAATAAATTCTTATTTAAAACTAGATTTCGCAGTGTATATTGTAAATTGCAACCATAGACGCTGCATTGCATGTCATGGAATTCTTTAGTTAGATGATCAGAAAACGTTACACTTTTCTGATCAGGGATAGGAACATATAAACATCTTTCAGAAATATCCTGAGTAGTGTAATCTTTGTTACATTGTGGACACATATGGTTCCACTCTTAGCTAATTCCTACATATTTATCTACATTTACAGTTTCTCGCAGTATCCTGCAGTAATAAATCGAAGATAATCATTTAAAACTCTTTACTATCTTCCTGTGTACTTGCAACAGCTACTACATTTTGGATTGACATTGCTGAATGTGTACTGTGTGGTTTTCCATCTACAGATATTTAATAAGTTCTACACAGGTTCTACACATAGCTGCTTATCTGCTCTGGAAGCTATTTCTTGCATCAATGGGGTAATTTGAAACAACATGCACAAAGCTGCATTAGAATAGCATTCAACTCCTGTTTCATTGCTAAATTTGCAATGAGAGTAGGTCATTGTTGAATGACCTTCCAACTCTGGTAGATACTGTTGTTTTTAGTCTTAAAAGGAATGATTTAATTTGACTGTACTTTCACGGACTCCTTATGTTTCCTGGCTAAGTGCTTTGTAGGTACAGGTATAAGGTTCAGGAGAGGAGCATGCGGTACACATAACCAATTATGGTTTTCAATGCAAGAAATGTCAGCTGTCAATTTTCTTTCACCAAAAATTATTTTAAAAAAAAACCTTCTATATTGTTCACACGTGACAGAACTACATATAACATTTCTTCTTTAAACACTGAATGACCAATGTCAATAACTACTGCGTCTAAAGTCAATCCTTGTGATTTATGAATAGTAATTGCAAATGCAGAGCACAAAAGATATCCTTAAAAATGTAAAAGCATGAAACGTGCAGAGGTCTGAGAAATGAAATGAGTCTCTTCTACACAATCAAACTTTATTTCAACATGTTCTATATTTGTAATGGGAGGAAACGTGTGAAATGCAATCACTCTTCCGATTGCTACATTGACTAGATCAATTTCTACATTCAAGTTCCTCTTAAAAATTACTTGTGCATTGATGCACAGTTTCAAAACTGCTTCTAAACTAAACCTGGTGTTTTAGAAATTGAATTCTGTAGTTGAACTTATCAAGCTTTTGCTCTATTATCCAACTGTAACGGCATAACATAACCATCTAAAACATCACACGATTTTATCTCAACAACATTTTGCTTCTCTGACAGTAGCATTGTAAAGTTAAACTTGTTACACTCTGCAAGCGGGCCCATCAAAGCCACACAAGAAATCTTTCTTTCCTGAAGAGTCAACATGACATCAGATGTACCTCAATTTGTATGAAACGAGTTAGAAATCAGTGTTCCCTTTAAGACTGATTTCACATTCTCCTCAGAACACCTATACAAATCTTATTAAGCATTTCTGCATACTCTAAGTCTGCAGATTGCCCCATATTATTGGTAAGTTCCTGGAATTCAAAACATTTCCAAAGGTTAAAATTACCAATACTTCCTATAGTTTTTTGACTATCCTTAGATTGCAGTGTTTTGAAAACTGGTTGACCTTTCACAGGGGTTAATTGTAAGAAGTCTCCAAAAGCAAGTACACATTCACCTCCAAACAAAACATTGTAGTCAGTCTTCAAAACCTCTTGTATTCACAAGTGAAGAAAGCAAGCATCAAATTAGATACCATGCTCACTTCATCTGAAATCAAGGTATTTAATTTTCTAAGAACTTTTCCAATTTCTTGTGCTGCACTTTATACATGTTTTCGATATTCTAATTTGTTATCATGCTCCACTGGTAGCATCAACAGTCGATGTAAAGTAGCACCTCCTACATTGAATACTGCTAAACATGTTGAAATAGTTACAATACATGACAAAGAGCAATCAGTTCCATTCTGGCTCATAGCTCTTTTTGAATGATTAAAAAAGATGTACCTGTTCCTGCTTGTCCATTAACATACAACAATAGGGGTCTGTGTTGGACACAAGAACATTCATGCTTGTCATGTTATAAACCATGTAAGAAGCTAGCTTAGATGTTATAATAAACCTGTTTTTGCTCTACATTAATGTTATTGATATTGATATTGATATTTGATTTCTAGCGCGCCCGTACACAAGTGTTTCAGAGCGCCACAAGGCAAGGGAGGGGAACAGGGGAGAACAAAACAATGATCTTACTAGGCCCAGTGACATTGATAACGTGCAAGTGCATGGGATAGGGGGAGGGGAAATGTGCATCGAAGGGGGAGAAGTGGAAAGTGCGAAACAATGGATAAACAAATCAATAATAATAAATAAATTAATAAATAAATAATAAAGGCAACAAACAGTGGTAGTGCAGCCAGCAATTGGCAAGTGCTAGGTTTAAGTCAGCAGACAGGATAGGTCTTATAAGTGCCGGAAGAAAAGGGGGGGCTGTATGGGTACAGAAACAGACCCTAGTGCAAGGGTTGGCCCAGAGGCAGTGCAGGAGGGTGGCAGGGTGAGCAGGTACCTGGGTCAGGAGGACAGAGGGGGGCCAGAGGCATGGTGCCAAGAGAGAAAAGATAAGAAGGAGATAGGGGGAGCAAAGGTAGAAGAAAAGAGGAAGGTCTTGAGGTGCGTCCGGAACCAGAGATGGTTCTCCTCAAGTTTTAGATTGGCAGGGAGGCTGTTCCAGAGAGAGGCCCCAGCCGAAGACAGAGATCTACCCCCAGCTCGTTTCTTTGAAAAATGACTGACCTTGAGGGCGTTAGGGGTAGAGGAGCGAAGAGTTCGAGAGGGGAGCTATTTGCGGAGGGATAGCTGGAGGTTTTTTGGACCCAGGCCCCTGAAAGCCTTGTGGACAATGCAGAGGGTTTTCAATTTAATCCTTGCATCCACTGGGAGCCAATGGAGGGATTTCAGAGCTGGAGAAATACGATCCTAGGGCTTGAGGTCAAGGACAAGTCTGCTGTCCTGTTCTGGATTTGTTGCAGAGGGCAGAGAGAAGAGCCAGGAAGATTTAGAAAGAGGCTGTTACAATAGTCTAACCTAGAGAGAACTAGAGCTTGGGAGACCATGAGCTTCTGGGGGAAGGAGAGGAAAAGCAGAGTACCTCTGAGGAGGTGAAGTAGGAAGTTTGACTTTTTAGAGACATCAGAGATGTGGGCGGAGAAGGAAAGTGTGGAGTCAAAGCTGACCCCGAGGTTCTTAGCCTCGCAGGTGGGGGTAGGAGGAGGGCCAAGGGAGGCTGGCCAGAGAGTGAGCGGATACGATGGTGAAGGTGTGCCGATGAGGAGGATCTCTGTCTTGCTGGCATTCAGGCAAAGATCATTGTCGGCACACAAATCTTGAATGGCAGTTATGCAATCAGAGATGAGAGAGGGACAGGAGGTGGCCGATGGCAGCCTGAAAATGAGTTGAGTGTCACCAGCATAGCACTGGATATTTGAACAGAAAATGGCAATGCAGTGGGCGAGAGTTGCCAGGTATTGTTATGTTATAAGAATTTATTGACCGCACCTACGCCAAAGGCATCATGGCGCTGGAGGCAGCTAGCAGAAACAGAATAGGGAGGAGAGCCATTAGAATAATAATGTTTTCAATTTACGTCAAAAGCAGAAATGATCAGCAGTGCTCCGCAGAGCATGCAGAAGTTTGTTCCAGGCATTAGTGGCTACAGTAGAAAAGGCACGACCACCTGAATGAGTCAGCCTGTGCCGGGGAACCACAAGAAGAAGGGCTGATTGAGAACATAGGGTGCGGGGAGGGATGTAGTGAACAAATTTGGCTTGAAGATACTCAGCTCCAATACCGTAGAAAGCTTGGTGGAAGATACACATAGATTTAAACATGACACAGGGAGCCAGTGCAGTTGCCTCAGTAGCGGTAGCAGGTATTGGTTGAAAAGCCAGGGCGAGAGGTTAGACCCCTGGGGAACACCACAGGTAGAGAGGAAGATAGATGATAGATGATAGGAAGGACCCAAGTTGGACCTGGGAGGGTCAATCAGAGAGGAGAGAGGTTAGCCAGGCCAGAGCCTGATCAGTGATACCCAGGTTATCATGGAAATGGTTGAGAAGGATGGTATGGTTCACCATCTCGAAGGCAGAAGAGAGACTGAGGAGGGTGAGGACAGAGGGAATGTTAGAGTCAAGGTTGGAGAGCAGATCTTCACGGATGTTCAGGAGAGCAGTTTCCGTGCTTCTGGCATCTCTGAAGCCAGACCGGTGGTCATGGAGACAGCCAACAGAATTGGAATGAACGTTAAGCTGAGAGATGGACAACTTTTCCAGGTGTTTGCCCAGAAAGGGAGTAATGGAAATTGGGCAATAGTTAGCTGGACAAGAAGGATCAGCTGTGGGTTTCTTGAGAAGAGGATGAACAAGGGAGTGCTTCAGAGGGGAGGATCCAGAGGCAAATGAGTGGTTGCAAAAATCAGCAATGGCCGGAGAGGGTGTCAATGTGGTCCTTGATGGTTTGAGAGGAACAGGAATTAACCTGTTTTGACGAGGCTTTCATAGATCAGACTTGTCTAGCGACCTCGTCAGGGGAGAAAAGAGAAAAGAACGAGAAGGATGGTGGGGGATGGCTAAAGGAGGGACAGCAAGCACATATGGAGAGCGGAAAGGAGGGGTGGTGGTGGAGAGGTTGGACTGGATGTCCTGGGTTTTTGAGATAAAGTGAGAGGCAAGGGCTTTGCAAAGAGCCAGGGAGGCAACAGGAGGGGTACAGACTGCAGAAGGGTTGGCCAGCTTCTTGCAGATTTTAAAGAGTTTGTCTGAGTTGTAAGATTCCGCAGAGACATGAGCTTGAATGTGGACTCTCTTCTTGGTGAGGACAGAGAGTCGGTATTGCCTTTGTAGCAGGTGACAGGCCAGTTTGTCAGAGGATGAACAAGAAGCCCTCCATTTCCTCTCAGCCACCCTACACTTACGTTTAAGTGTAGCTAGGTCAGAGTCATACCAGGAATTGCACTTGGCTTTGGACTTCAAAAGGATCGTCATGACAGAGGCAAGAGCATCAAGAGTATCAGAAATTGAAGATTAGAGCAGAGACAGGGCTGTGTCAGGATGTGAGACAGCCCAAGGTGGAGGGGGGAGAGAAAGTGGTGGCAAATGCCTCAACTGATGCACGCTTCATGGGTCGGATGTCTGAGAAGGTAGATGGCAGTGTTGGGGTAGGCTTGGCTTCGGGGGAAGAGAGGGAGATATGAGAGGAGAGGCGGGAGTGATCACTTCATGAGAGAGGAGTGGTCAGAGGGATAGAGAGGGGGAGGTCAGAGGAGATCAAGACATCGAGTGTGTGCCCTGCAGAGTGAGTCAGGCCAGAGGGGAGGATGGACAGGGAGAGGGAGTCACAGAAGTCACGGAAGAGTACATAGGAGGAACAAGGAGAGTATAAATGTATATTGAGGTCACGGAGGAGGAGGAGTTGAGAGGTAGAAGCCAGGAGGGAGGAGGAGAAGTCTGCCCACTCTGAGTGGGAATGATAGAGGCAGGAATCCACTCAGGAAAGATCAGGGCTACCCCCCCCACCGGACCGGGAAGATCTGGGTGCGAAAAGGATCTTGTAGCCATCAGGGAGGAGAGTGTGAAAGCTCGTGACAGAGCTGGCCGTGAACCATGTCTCAGTAAGACCAAGGATATCAAGGTCTAGTTCTTCAAGGAGGTGGCAGATGTCAGAGGAGTGTTTGACAGCAGAGCAAGAGTTGAGAGTAGCAATATGAAGAAGGTTGCCAGCCTTAAAGACCTTCCGGGGAGGGGTACAGATCAGAGGTACGCCCTGTGGAGGGGAAACAGCCCTAACTATTCATCATAATTTGCATCGGCAACTTTAGTTTGTTGCATTGCACTTTCTACTTCTTTGATGGCAAGCACGATCAGTTTGAATAATTGGCTCGCCAAGCACATTTTGACTTCCTACCTCAGGATTCTCTTTTGCCAATTGAGCTGCCAAAAGTTCTTCTTGACATAGTTCTTTCTCCAGTAACTACAAATACTGCTCACATTTTGGAAATGTAATTAAGCTTTTTTTGTGTTGCAAAAATGATTCCTCAAAGGTTTCAAAACATCCAAGCAAACCACTCTCTGCATGCCCTGGGAAGAACAACTGCAGTTTGGCAAGACAGTTTCATGTGGTTGATGAGATTTACCTTCCCATGTCTCACTAGACAACCAGTACATCCATATACTTTAAACCATCCTCTGTCACTGTTTGTGTCATGGTCATGAAGTCAAGGGCACAGGCATGCAGGGGTCGCATGCACAGGAAACCTGGGTGGACACTGTCCTGGTGCCTTTGGCACCAGGCTCATGACGAAAAGTAAACAAGAACATCCATTTACCCCAAAAAGCTTTTATTATGGACATAGCACTTCAGATGCATTAACCTTGAACATTCCATCCATTAAGCAGGATGCATTAACCTTGAACATTCCATCCATTAAGCAGCCCCAAGTGTATTCTCGGGAGTGGCTGCTAATGGATTGCCTTCGCACGTGCTCACTCTCTAGGAGCGGCAGGGTGTGGCTGGTAAGCCGGCCCTAATGGGCGTGCCAACGATCTCAGCTATATGAGCTGCCCCGATCCTCAAGACAGACGCTTTGCATTATTCTGCACTTGCAAGCAGCGTACCTCTCACCTTCCCCTGAGGTCAGACTTACCTTTGAAGATCCTGCTTCCTGGACATCCTGCTGCCTGCCAGCATACTTACCAACTGGGAGAAGCTGTTCTTACCTGTACATCTCTTTGGCGAACCAAGTATTCATCTTTACTCTTTCCGGAATGCCGAAATCTTCATCTTGGCACCGCAGCACGACACGCTCCATCGCCGACAGCAGCGCCTGCAAGGAAAACCAGAAGACAATGTTAGACATAAAAAAAACGTCAGTTTAAGATTGTGCTTTGCCATACTTTGCGCTTTCTTTAAACCATCACTTACCTGCTGTCGAACATTGCGGTAGCATCCATTTCCATCGGGCCGCGTCTCACAGCTGCATTGAGGCCGCATTTCCATCTAAGGGAAGAAAACAGAAGAGAGACATTATTGCGGGCATACATAGGAGCAACATATAAAGACATTAAACAGAATGAACAGCATCACAAGAGCTCAAGAAAGACTTACCAATCATAAGGAGAAGCATAGTTGCAGCTGGACTGGACTAATCCTTATCAGGGATCAGTGAAGGAACTAGATCCTATTCGACGTGCCCCTGGCAGAAGTAGCAAGACGGAGAGCTTATCGTCCATAATTCACAGGTGAACTTTATGGGCCGGCGTATGCTCACAGAAGCCGTACTTTGGGGTAAAGGGTTCGAGAGATACAACAATCACAGATTGGTGCACTCACACACTCTTATCTCCATGCAGGAGCAGTATCACCATGTACCACCGCTCACAGCTTTTCTACTGAGGGAGAGGCCTGAAGAGGGTGATTCAAGTTCAGGGAGGGCTGCAACCGTGCCCCAACGCCTCCACAGAGACCAGGTGAGTGTAACAGAATGCGAAGGCTCTAATACTCTCTGCCTGGGTGTTATGGAAACTTCAGAAACAGATCAGTTAGCCCTCTTAATGGGGGAATTACGGGCTGAAGTACATGCTTCAAGACTGGAAACCAATGCATTACGGAGGGATCTTATTGTAACTCGAGAAATAACTGACAAATTGGCAAGACAAATGCTACAAGCACAAGCAGGACAGGTTCCACTGCCTGGAGTGACCCATTCTTCTCATTCTTCCACTCCACAACAATCAACACCGGTTCAGTTGGTTCTTCCAGGAGCAGTGCCTCTAGCCCCTCCCGAATGCTTCATCAGTGGCCCAAACAAGTTTGCTATATTTATGAACCAATGTCACCTTTATTTCTTGTGCAGACCAGGACCCTTTCCTAATGACCAAGCCAAAGTGGCGTTTGTACTCTCGTATTTAGGAGGTACTACGGTGGACTGGTCTATACCTTTGGTAAATCAAGATGACCCTTTAGTCTAGAACTTTGAGAATTTGCAACATGAGATGGAGAAATTGTTTGCCCGCCAAACTCAAGGACAAGCTCTGGACAACAAGTTGTTGTCATTCAGACAAGGGAGTCAAGATCTATTAACCTATATTGCAACCTTCAATCGTCTCAAAGCCCAGACCGACTGGCCAGAAAAGAAGAGGACTACACTCTTTTACAGAGGGTTACGTGGAGAATTTAAGGATGTGTTGGCGCAAGTGGTGAATCCCCCTCAGAGGTGTGCGGACTACATATACGTGACGGTGCAACTCGATCATAGGTTTCAGAATCGAAAAATGGATCGAGCTAGATCAGAGGGACGGTCAGTTTACGTACGACCTCATGAGAATCAGACTAAACCACACGAACAGTCTGAGACAATGCAAATTGGTGGATTACGAAGTCCTCTTACCAAAGCAGAAAGGGAAAAAAGAAGACAACAACAGCTTTGCTTATATTGTGGACAAGCAGGTCACTTCCTCTGTGACTGCCTGGTAAAACCACCCAAGAAAACAATTGGGGCAACAGACAAAACTGATGAAGAAGAACAGTACTCGGGAAACGCCAATGCCCGGCAAGTGTAGGGGTCTGCTTGTCGAGCATGAAAAAGGAATTCTTACAGACCTCACATCTAGCTTTCCAGTGCTTTTGGTGAATCACAAGCAACCATCAAAAATACATGCCTTGGAGGCATATATTGATTGTGGAGTTGTGGGTAACTACATTGACCAAGATTTGGCTCTCCAAATAGGCCTTCCTCTCCGACAGATGCAGAAATCGGAAAACGTCACTGCTGTGGGTCGTTCTCAGCTATCATCCAGCCCGGTGACACAATACACCGAGAAAGTCAAGCTTCCGTGTCAGGACGGGCATCAAGAGGACATTACTTTTGATCTCATCAGTGCTCCTCAGTTCCAGGTGATATTGGGAATGTCCTGGCTGGAGACCCACAATCCTAGGATCGACTGGAAAAAACGAGTTCTGACGTTTCCTCGTGATTGTGCCGACACATGTTACCAAAAAGATGACACCAATCTGAAACTGAAGAAAGGAATCGTGTTGGGCCTCATCAGCTCCTTACCTCTTGAATACCAAGATTATCAGGATGTCTTCAAAAAAGAGCAAGCCAACGTTATGCCCCCGCACAGACCCTATGATTGTCAAATATATCTTGTACCTGGAGCCCAGATCCCTTGAAGCCGAATTTATGCTCTGACAGAACAGGAAAATCAACATCTTAGAACTTGCCTGGATCAGTACCTGGCGAACGGTTTCATTCGCCCGTCCAAGTCACCTGCCTCCTCGCCCTTATTCTTCATGCCTAAAAAAGAGGGGGACTTAAGAACTTGCATCGTCTATAGAGCCATCAATCTGATCACAGTAAAAAATCGATATCCTTTACCACTTATACCAGAGCTCCTGGACCAAGTGAAACATGCTCGAATCTACACAAAACTGGATTTAAGAGGAGCATACCATCTTGTAAGAGTAAAAGAGGGAGGTGAGTGGAAAACGGCCTTCCGCACGAAGTATGGCCTCTTTGAATACCAGGTCATGCCCTTCGGGCTATGCAATGCCGCTGCTGCATTCCAATTCTTTATGAATGATGTACCCCATGAACTACTGGACGTTTTTGCTCTTGTTTACATTGACAACATTCTTATCTACTCAAATTCCATGGAAGAACATGTAGGCCATGTCCGGGCAGTCTTAGAGAAGCTTCGAAAACACCAATTGTATGCCAAGTTGGAAAAAAATGTTTCCATGTAACCGAGGTCGAGTTTCTCGGTTTCATGCTCACCCCACATGGCGTATATATGGATACACAAAAGGTGGATGCAATCCTCCAATGGCCCTCACCAACATCCACGAAAGGAGTGCAAAGTGTGCTCGAATTCGCCAACTTTTACTGTAGGTTTATACCTGGGATTTCACAAATTGTACATCCAATAACCTCCTTGTGAACGAAAAATCAAAAGTTCCATTGGTCGACAGAAGCTGAAGAAGCCTTCCAGAAGTTGAAACTAGCATTCACTACAGCACCAGTACTTTGACACCAACGACCAAACCTACCTTACATAGTTGAGACAGATGCTTCAAAAATAGCCATGGGAGCAGTATTGTCACAACGAGACCCTGAAACAGGACAACTAAACCCCATTGCATTCTGGTCCCGCACATTTTCAGCCCCCGAGTTGAACTACGCAATCACAGATAAAGAATTACTGGCGATTAACGCAGCATTAAAGGTCTGGAGACAATAGCTTCTTGGGGCGAGACATACGGTCACTGTCATCACAGACCACCGTAACTTGCAATACTTGAAAACCGCCAAAGCACAATTCTCGCATCAACTTTGCTGGGCTCTCTTTTTCAGGGAATATGATTTTATTATCACTTATAGACCTGGAGTATGCAATGGAAAGCAGACGCTCTATCACGCACACGCATGAGTGAAGAAAAAGAGGCTTTTACAGCCTCCGATCCCGTGGCCATAATTCCTGCAGAAAGGATTCAGGCCAGAATAGATGCCACCACGTATGTGGATGACCAAAGAACCAGTTTGCAATCCCCAATGGATCAATCAACACAACAGGAATGGCTGTTAAAAGGTGACCAGTACACCATCGAAGACAATCTACTGTATTTCCAAGGACGATTACATGTCCAAGACCAAGAACTCCAAAAGCAAATCATCACAAATTACCACAATTCATTAGTGGAAGGACACCCAGTAATAACCAAAACTCAGGCTAAGGTGAAACAAAACTACTGGTGGCCAACCTGGTGGAAAGACATCACCCAATTTATTGAAACCTGTGGTGTCTGTGCACAACACAAGTCTCAGAAACAGAACCCTGCTGGCTTACTACATCCCCTAACAGTACCACCAGCACCTTGGCATACCCTGTCGATGGACTTCATCATGGATCTTCCACCCTGCAATGGATACACACCATATTAGTCGTTGTGGATTTATTCTCCAAAATGGCCCATTTCATCCCTCTGAAGGGACTCCCAACTGCGTCAACTCTCGCTTCTGTGTTCCTAGAGCAAATTGTTCGATTGCATGGATTTCCATCAATATTAGTATCTGATCGGGCAGCGCACATTATTCTGCCTTTTGGGGAAAGTGTTGTACGATTGCCAAAATTGATCTCCGGTTGTCCACAAGCCTTCACCCTCAAACTGATGGGCAAACTGAATGAACCAACCAAACGTAAGAGTAATATCTCAGATGTATGTTGCAACAGTCCGAGGATTCTTGAAAAAACATATTCTGGATAGCTGTGTATGCATACAACTTTTCTCAAATGCTCAATTGCTCATCTTTTTGAATACGTATAACAGTTGGCTTAATGAATTAGCTTTTGCCATATTAAGCATGCTGAATAACATAGCCTTTACTAAAATATATATGTAAAAAGACTTAAAGTAAGTGGCAGGACGCCATCCCTCTTGTTTCGGGTGTGCATACAACAACTCAGTCACACAAGCACAGGACAAACTCCATTCTACACTGTGCACGGAAGACATCCGAGGACATCAGTATTTGATCCACCCGATACCCTGGAAATGGCAGCCATAAAATACTTGCATAAAACCATCACTTGGGTTCTTAAGGAGGCGACAGAGCATCTGACCAAGGCAAAGGAAAGACAGAAACTGTTTGCTGATTGACATTGGAAGGAAGCTCCCGCCTACTAGATTGGAGAAAAGGTGTGGTTAGCATCCAAATATATTCCCCTGAAGGGGCCAAGAGCTTTCCGCCCAAGATACCTAGGCCCCTATACTATAAAGTCCATAATCAATCCTGTCGCCATGAAATTGGAGTTACCATCTCACATGAAAATTCACCCCATATTTCATGTCTCTCTCCTCAAACTAATGAAGTCCAATACATGGCTAAGTTCTCTGCCAGAGCCCGAAGTAATAGATGAAGAACCAGAATATGAAGTCAAATTCATCCTGGACTCCAGGGTGGTTCGATCAAAATTGCATCACCTAATTGACTGGAAAGGTCACGGACCTCAAGACTGAACTTGGGAACCCAGTGAACACGTCCATGCTCTGCGTTTAATCAGACAGTTCCATTGCATTAATCCCACCAGACCAGGACCGGGAGGAGTACCACCCTTGATAGGGGCCTTGAGGGGGAGTGCTGTCATGGTCATGAAGTCAGGATCACAGGCATGCAGGGATCGCATGCACAGGATACCTGGGTGGACACTGTCCTGACGCCTTTGGCACCAGGCTCATGAACAAAAGTAAACAAGAACATCCATTTAACACCAAAAAGCTTTTATTATGGACATAGCACTTCAGATGCATTAACCTTGAACATTCCATCCATAAAGCAGGATGAATTAACCTTGAACATTCCATCCATGAAGCAGCGCCAAGTGTATTCTTGGGTGTGGCTGCTAATGGATTGCCTTCGCACATGCTCACTCTCTAAGAGTGGCAGGGTGTGACTGATAAGCCAGCCCTAATGGGCGTGCCCATGATCTCAGCTATATAAGCTGCCCCGATCCTCAAGACAGACGATTCGCGTTATTCTGCACTTGCAAGCAGCGTAACGCTCACCGTCACCTGAGGTCAGACTTACCTTTGAAGATCCTGCTTCCTGCCAGCATACTTACCAACTGGGTGAAGCTGTTCTTACCTGTAGATCTCTTCGGCGAACTAAGTATTCATCTTTACACTTTCCGGAACACCAAACTCTTCATCTTGGCACCGCAGCATGACACGCTCCATCGTCGACAGCAGCGCCTGCAAGGAAAAACAGAAGACAAGGTTAGACATCGAAAAAACAGTCAGTTTAAGGTTGTGCTTCGCCATACTTTGCGCTTTCCTTAAACCATCACTTACCTGCTGTCAAACATTGCGGTAGCATCCATCTTCCATCCGGCCGCGTCTCGCGTCTCACAGCTGCATTGAGGCTGCATTTCCATCTAAGAGAAGAAAACAGAAGAGAGACATTATTGCGGGCATAAATAGGAGCAGAGACCAGGTGAGCGTAACAGTTTGCTTCAATATTTCGATATGTGTTGCATTCTGCTACTTCATATAAACAAATATCCTCCAACTCTACAGATCAATTTGGATAATAGGTATCAATCAAGTTTGTTTCCAGAATCTCTGCACTGTCCGGTACTGTTTCAGCTAACTGCTAAATTTCACTCAAAGGTTTCTGATCCCAATTTCTAGTACTAGCTAGGCCAAGACTTAGCCAAGGTACATGAATGCTACGTCCATACAGAGGCAAACTCGTTAGCCAATCTGCAGCTTCGTAGCTACCACAGTCTCTATGTGAGAGCATCTCCAGACCAAAGCTTAGAAGTTTCTTACTAAGACTTTTATCTGCTGATAAATCTAATCTGCCCATACCTCACCTGCATTGCTTGTTTTAGCTTTTGTCATGTATACTGCAACATAACAAGCAACAGCTGTTGTATCATCAGCAATATACTGTACATCAGTATTTGCCTTCCAAATCTGGGCAATGACAGGATTATAATCATTAATGAATTAGCAATCCCTTTCTCTTTTTAAATAATAGGTATTTCTTGGTGACTTACCAGTAACATGGTATCGAACAGATAACATCAAACTATTAACTCGACCAACTGGTTTCAAAGGCATTGAAAACCCAAATCTGCACTGAGTTTAGTACTTGACTTTACTTTTGTATTTTCTCTGACAATACTTTCCATATGAGTGGAATATAGATAGAACATAGATCAGCATTCACATGCTGAGCAGGAATGGAACAAGTAATATATTTTTGTATGTACTCCATCACACAGCCATCACTTTCTTTCCCAAACTGAGGAGTATATGTATTCCACAACAGTATATGTGTATGTGGAGCCCCACGTGCCTGCTACTCTTTCCTCCAAAAGATATGTTCCACAGTGGCTCTCATTAAAACCCAGGCGTTAAGGGGTTAACGGTGCCGTAAAAGGTGGCGGTGCCGTTAAACCCTTAACGCCTGATTATGAGGTCCCTTTGCGGGTTGGAGACTTTAACGCCTGCTTTTTGCAGGCGTTAAAAACCAACCCGCAAAGGGACCTTGGTGCTAAGTACGGTGCCGCAATTTGCGGCACCGTACTTAGCGCCTTCCCCATTCCCATTGAGCCCTATGGGGCAAAAATGGGAATGGGGAAGGGCCATGGCGGCATGGGGAATTACCGCCCCGCCAACCTCGGAATGGGGTGGTAATTCCCCATTCCGCCATGGCGGAGTCAGTAAGTTACCGGCATGGACCATGGTGCTATTAGCACCATGGTCCAACGCCAGGGTCGTAATGAGGGCCAGTGCCTAGTGGACCATTTTCCTTATTACATATAAGTGTAACATGGCTACAAATCTGTGATGAAAGAGCCGCGATAGACTTGCAGGGTCCCACTAACACAATTCTCCTGCTGTCATGTGTTCTATGTCTTCTTTCTGTGGATTACTTTCAAGAATCCCAACCATACTCAACGCAACTTAAAGTCACAAACCAAGTTGGAGGGCCCAAGTTTCTGATAATGCACTTAACCTCGGAGTGTCTCCTATACCAATATTTCTTGGTTCCTCTCATTCTAGCAATAATATTGGTAGGTTTACCCTCTAAAATTTCATTTTATTCTTTCACCTGTTGCAGCTTCTCACATGCAGAAAGTTTTTGAAATCTAGTTCTGGTCTGGAGTGTATGAGCAACAGCATAACATAATGTTGAAAATTCACTTTCATGCAATAAATGAAAAATATATTCAACATTGGTGCGGAATCGGGGTTCTTCAGAATATATCCTTGTACAACGATATTCTGAAAAACAAATTCGAATATTCCGATCATCCAATCTGCCTCCTGTACCAGTAGGAAAAAGCATAGCAAAACAATGAGCGTCTAACATCCTTTTCTAGACACTGATTGGTGCACCTTTTGTTGCTTTCATTTGATACAATTCTAAACTGTCACCCATGAATTAACGTGAGTGTAGAGGATGAATATTGTAATATTCATATAAACTATTCCCTTCTGCAACAGATAAATGTTGGAACTGACCTTTACTTATTTTGTTTGTTGACTCAACATCAATCATAGACAATTCTGGTACAGTAACACTGCCTTTGTATAAATCATTGTGCTCCAATAGAAACGCCAATGCATTTTCACCTGTCACCTTTCCAATATGTATAAGCTGTTGCCAAATGTTCTTATCTTTCAGAAAACACTGTTTACTAAAACAAATCAGCAATGTCGCGCTTCACTCCTAGAATGTTGACATTTTCTTCCAAATTGAGAATTAAATACACAACCTTGCCTTTTACACCTTTCACTAATGATTTTTTAGGCAGGTTTGACATCTTTGTTTGCAATCTAACAATAACTTGAAAAGGATGATCAGTTTGCAATGCAATCACTTCAAACATGTTCAATTTTGGAAGCACAACAGGGATATCAGGCACTACCATTTTTTTCAAGACACTTCTTGCAGGAATATTTGTTTAATTGGAAAACCTAACACAGTGGCCTACAAACATAATTTTGCTCACTTGTGTCAAATCGTTATTCTACAAACAAATACAGATAAAGTTATTTCCAAACATCTTCTACACTCTGTTTAATTTTCTCCTGAATGTACACGAGTTGCACTTGAGATTTATAAAAAGTGCATCGAAAAGATATGCAAACAATGTCAGGTTTCCAGGTTGACAGTTCCAGTCAAAAGTGAGTGATTTAAAAGTGCAAGAGACATACTTGGTGTTTTGCACCCATACAGTTTAACTAGAAGGTATCTCATTTTAGTATGATGTGAAGCCAGCAGCCGCATATGGCGAAACTGACTGTCACATCTAGCTTTATCAAGACAAGCTAGAGATTGACCCAAATGTCATGTTTTTTCATGAACTTCACAGTCATATATACTCTGTAGCATCTTGATCTGTCTTTGAACATTATTCTTTTTGGCAAAACTTGCAAAAATCTCTTTAAGACTTTACAAGAAAATGTATCAATAGTGCACAAATAATTGCACGTCTATACCTCACTTTGCTTTTTAGGTTTTATTCTAGTCTGACCTAAACTTTCAATTTCTTTATTATCAGACCTTAGTGTTTCTTCTTTTTTAGAAATCACACTGTTTTGGATGTCATAGCTATGCCCACTCTCATCAATAGCAAGAAACACATTATTTCCTTGACTGTAACTCTTCTGATTAAAAAAACCTATCTCTATGAAATTAACTGTTTCTATATTTCTATGGAATGGTGTAGTCAACTTAAGTAATGTCTTAAGTTTATTCAAGAATGAACAATTTTCTTTTCATATGAAAGGTTTATTACTTCCACTTTCTTCATTTGCAAAAAACGCTTACAACATATCTAGATTTTGGTTTCACACTTCTCCAAAGATTTGTAAAAACTCCAGAGAGGTACATTTTTCCCATATCTACCTTTATTCCTCTGTTTCAAATTGATAGCAGATTTACTATCTTTTCCGCTAAAAATCTTTTTTTGTCTTATTACTAATGGAATTGATCCATTTTTTCTTTAACTAAAAACATTCTGGGTTCCATTAAGTTCTACAGTTGGCACAGCTCCTATTTGAAATTGCAAAAGTATTATCGATTACCGGTTTTGTTGTATTATCTACAGAATTTGAATGTACAGATTTGAGAACACTACTTTTAAAAATATGATATTATAAATATTTACTTCCCTGCATACGATTCTTCCTTCTGGCATGTTGTTGGTGCTTGCTTTATGGCATCTATGAGGCAGGCATGGCATCACAAGTAAGGACACAGACACAAAAGATTCAGGCTTCAACACCTTTATTAAGTTTGACTGGGGTTAGAGACTTCCTAGCTGGCCCTAGTTCTATAAGAGGAGTAGTCTCGACCAACAAAGTAAAATAAAATTGTCCAAGTCAGTCAGTCAAACAAAGGAAATAGTCTGTGTCAGAAACCTATACTTGCCCTCACATTTCACAATATCTAAGTGTGAGAAAATGTATGAAAATAAAGAGTGTATCAAAAGAATGTCAAAATGGCAATGTAAGTGGCTCATCACTCCCTTCTCCAAATTCAGTTCACTGGGATTCTTACAAAGTTCCTTAAAGGTGGGTACTATGCACAGTTCAAAGATTTCCCATTAATCTGTTAGGCTTCCCTCGCCTATTTCAATGTCAATTCAATATGTATCACAGTTCTCTTCAATTGATTATTTCGGGCTTCTCTCACCCGGCTTTGCAATTCTCAAATAAACAGATATTCACAAAGTTCCTTTCTTAGTTACTTTCACAGGCTTCCTTTTTCTGTCATAAAACACTTACACATAGCTGAAACACTTTCCAGCTAACAGCTCCTCTTTACAGCACTCTCTTAGTTACCTTCAGAGGCTGCGCTTGCCTGTCTTTAAAGACTTAAACATGGCTGAAACTTCCCAGCTTACCGCTCCGCTCCGCTTCGTAGAGCTTGGGGAGAACTCGCTACCCCAACCTTTGTACTTCTCTTTCACAATGTTCACCTGTCAGACACCTTCGTAGCCGCATAGTATTATCACCCCCATGCATGAGCACTCTGACAGCAGGGTCCTTATTTGCGAAGCTCCGGGAGAACTCCCTTCCCCAATCTTTGTACTTCTCTTTCACAATGTTCACCTGACAGAGACCTTTGCAACCTCATAGTTTTATCACCCCCATGCACGACTACTGAGACAGTAGGGTCCTTCTTATTACTGCCTTGCCAGAGCCTTTCACAACCGCATACTATTCTCACCCCTATGCATGACCACTCTGACAATAGGGTTGCTCTCTCAATGTCTGTGCCTCTTGCACTTAGTTTTGCAGAATGGGCTCTCGGCCACTCTGTTCTTGGTTTCTTACACAAAAGCATATAGTTCATTAGGACGGGCCCACGGCCACTCGGTTCCAAATTTCTTTCACAAACTGTTCACTTTCACATTAGCCTTTATGGATCTCTGAACACTCTCTTTCACTCATGCACTTTCCTTCAATGGCTTTCAAAACATTTCACATTCAGTATTCATTGTTCTGTCATCCTTCAAGGAGCGTTTAACAATGTGCCTTCTGACACAGCAACGCTTCATTACTTTGTTTCTCATCAGCTCCCTCACCGGCTAAATACATTCAAGCTTTCAGTTCAATGTTTTTTATCCTTCAACGCATAACCTTGAGTGTAGCACTGTAGCTTTCAAAATCGCACGTATCACAAACCGGGCTCTCCCTTTCTTTGAACTCGCTGGCTGTGATTGCTTTCACACGTCCTTCATTGTTCAGCTATTCGAGGTCAGGGTCTTGCTCACCTGCCAAAAAACCTATTTTGCACAGAGCACACCTAATTTGTCAAACTATTTCCAGTGTTTCCAGGATAATTTGTGGGGTGCCGGGGAGAAAAACAACCTTGACACTAGGTTGTATTAATCTATGTAAAACCAACAGATGTCCATATACTTATGGAACTCTCCCGTCCCCTGAATTGTAAACATAGTCAAAATTTTATAACATTTATAATGCTCATGGATAAGAAGAATTTAGGATACCAGTTTTTTGTAAAAAAAAATTGTGTATTCACATTAAATGCTGTGATTCACAGGGCATTCATTTCATTTTAGTACATCAAATCATTTGTTTCTGTATTGAAATCATACTACAATTAACATAATTAAAGGACAGTACAATTCGTGCCACTTCCTTATTGAACTATTTGTTCCCATGGGTCAACATTGTTTTAACTTAAAACTTCAAATCGACGCGTTTCGGGGTTTAGATACCCCTTCTTCAAGAGTTGTTCACCCACTTTCACTTTTTCTTTCTTGTACTTTTATCTTCAATCACCTATGACATATAATTTCATAGTCAAATTGTGTTTTCTTGATAAATATTGTTCTGTCATATTACCATAGCATCAATGACTGAAATAATCATATGGATGTTCATTTCAAGCTCTGGGTCTCATTCAGTCTAATTTTGTGTTAACAAAGGGTTTCCTATTTTTCAATTGTAAGCATTCTAAAAACCAATAAAAAAGGACAGTGCACAGAGCACACCTAATTTGTCAAACTATTTCAAGTGTTTCCAGGATAATTTGTGGGGTGCCGGGGATAAAAACAACCTTGACACTAGGTTGTATTAATCTATGTAAAACCAACAGATGTCCATATACCTATGGAACTCTCCCGTCCCCTGAATCGTAAACACAATCTAAATTTTATAACATTTATAAAGCTCATGGATAAGAAGAATCTGTTGGTCTTGCTCACCTGCCCCCAGACACTCCTGGACGGCCTCGCAGCCCCAGGGAGGAAACAAGCAGGTTGCTGGTGCATGGTGGAAAGTGATTAGCTGGCTCCCCAGCTGCCTTCTCTGAAATCTCCTGGCTTCTTGGAGACACGGCTTTCACCTGCCTCAACTCGCAGCCTGTCAGCATCTCAGCGTCCCATTTTGCCTGACCTGGTTGTCAGCAGCTGTCTTTCAGCTGCTCCTCTGTCTTGCCATCCAGCTTGCCTTCCTTCTTCGCCCCTGCCTCGCTCTCTGTGTCTTTCTGTGCTGCACCTTTTATAGTTTGGAAACGGTCCATGGGTTTCAGATGTGTGTGATTGTGACTGAGGGCCTCAACCTGCCTTGTCTTATTAGTGGGACAAGGCCCGCCCATGTTACTAGTGTGTAAGAGGATTCAATTCAGCACTACAGCCAAGTCAACGCCTAGTCTAGAATACTGAATGAAAACCCTTATTGATATATCTTTATGTCCAGTTCATGCGTTCTGGATGACTACCCCTATATAACACCCCTCTCTTGGAATCCTCCTGACCCCACTGAGCCAAGAAGTAGTTCTGTTTTGCAAGTTAAAAGGTTTATTAGATAATTTAAACAATAGATATATATATCAGACTTTATAATAAATTAATAATTGAATATCACACTTAATCTGATATGATAAAGATTAACAACGGAGACTCTGGCACTAGCACACTTCTTTATAATCACTAAGGAGTTGACATGAAATGGATAAGGTAGCACACTGGTAAATAGGGACAGAAGAATAATGTGATAGAGAATGCTTCATAGAGTTCAAATGGATGCAATGTTGAATGAAATGCAGTACAGAAAATCACTTGATAGGATTTCAGCCAAACAATGTAATCACTTTCTTGGACAATTCACCACCCCTTTTATGCAATGCAAGGAAATGGAAGGAAGCACACAGTTCTCAGAAATGCAATTAAATGTGATTCAGTTCACCCCGCAACTTAGACTACAGACGTTGAAAACACAGGCAAAATGCTTTTATATGTGCTGGCAATTAAGTGAAAAATATACTAAAATGATTTTAATTCCCTCTAGGAGGTTTAGGGTGAGTGGTATATGCTTTGAATAAGTTCAGGATCACTTCAGCAAGGATCTAGGGTGTAACTAGCAGGTTAAACGAATTTTTGGCAACTGAAAGCAAGAAAACTGCTGTTTTCACACGTTGAGAAATTTGCAAATCGCGGTAAATTCGCGGGTGCGTTTTTCACGATTGCGGCAAAACTATAGGGGGTAGGAATGCGGTTCTAGATTCTCAGCTTTCAGGGGAAAGTTACTGCAAGTCTCTATCACAAACGGTCATGGAGATATGAGCGATTAAATAAAGGTCGTTTTTCAGATTTGAAATTTTAAAGTTCAAAAAGACAAGTGCAGCTTGCAACTAGAAACTGACAAGTGACAGCTTTACAAATGACAGGTGACAGTTAGGAGACAGTTCTACTTAGATTAAAATAGCTTGGATTATATTATTTTAACTAAGAGATTGTTTCTGCACAGTTTTCTAGGTACTCATACTATATTCTTGAGTGAAATGGGCCTCGCCATGGATCTGGTCAGGTTTTAGACTGCACTCTGGTCTCTGCACTTCACAGTGATCTGGGTCAGCTCTCTCTGGTTCTGCTAACAGGTCAGCTCTACTCTGCTGGTCTGGTCTGGGTTTCTGGTTCTGGATAGATTGAAGTCTCTATGTCTGCTCTCTGAAGGTTGATGGAGGTAAAGTATGGATTTTCCCGGCTGAGCTTCCAGCTGCAAATGCATTTGAAGGTCCCTATCTGTCCTGTCTCTCTGCTTTTATGTGTTTAGAATGTGGGTGTGTTCTAGCATCACTGACCCTACCTCTCTCTCAGCTTCTAATTGGTCAAACTTCCATTTCTCATTTGATTGGGGGAGCTAAGTTGTGTCAGAGCGATGTCATTTTATGGCTTGCAGAGAGGACACTCCCCTGTCAACTTGCACACAATCTATATTTGATATAAAAAAACATATTTGCACAGGTAAACATTTGTTTAAAATTACATGCACCCCTCACATATCACAGGAGGTATACTCTGTCCCAAATCTGCTGTTTCTAGGAGCTTGCATTCAGAAATGGCACATATTTCACTTTTTAACTGATTTTGCCATTTCTGACATTGACCCCACTTTACATACATGTGCGCAGGGAGTAGGGACATTAATTGATGAAGTTTCAGATTTTTAACATGCATACATTGAGAGTAATATCCACTTTTCCACTACAACCCCCCTGAACATGCCACCGGTTCGAAAAACCTCTTAAAATGTGGGCAGAAAAATCACAAGAATTATGGTGTCATTTATAAAATTTTCACATGTCCGTACTATGAGTTATTCATCTTTTTCTAAAACCATATTCTGGCTATAGAGGTGTGTCTTTTCAGGTCTCATGGTACAGAAACCAGTCTTTCCAGTTTCTGCCAAGCTAGCTTGCTCTCACAGACAGTGCTCCTCCCCTTTCCTTCAGGAGGAAGCCACTTTTTACGACCATTTACGACTCCTGCCATAAACCATCTGCCTGGGTGAAGGGGGTTACATTGTTCAGAGCTCCTGTATTCTGTAGGGGGCTCCCCTTAATTCAATTATCAGAGAGATGGTATATCCTTAGTGTGGCCAGCAAAAGGCAGATAGGCCTGGGAACACAGTTGTGACTCAAGTTTCACTCCTGATGGGGGTAGCTGTCAAGCAAAATCAAGTTCCTTAAGCCAGACTTTCAGCTAACTGTCATGTTTTTTTTTTGTTGCTTTTTAAATTAACTTGCAATTTTACACATGCAGCTAGAATGCTGATTCTAAGTGCAAAACTATGACATTTCAACAGTTACAAAGGCATGTGACACCGAACATAGGTCACTCATTTAATCTAAACATTTTCGATTTTAGTGTCTTTAAATCCAGTGCAACTTAAACTGCTGACTCCATAGCAGTTTTGTTATAAGCATTGTTTTGGGCTCTTCATTTCCCAGATTTTGTAGGCACACAACACTCCATTCTACAAAATGTCTGCTGGTGTCCAGTGAGTTTTTAGATGTGTTGCAATGTTTAAAATAGACATTTTGAGCCTGCCTTCAGAGAAACACAGGGTGGTTTTAAAGCGCTTTGAAGCTAACCGGCGCTACTGTTTTTCCTTTGGCAACCCATTTCCCTCATGGCAACCCGGCCTATCATTCTCGCACTGGTGGGTGGCAAGTGAGGCAACCATTTTGGTGTGCGCACAAACTGCGCAGCTTTCCTGGATTTCGGCGCACATGTGGGTTTTCCGCCATCTGGAATTTTCTAAGCCCACAGCACCAAATGTTGTAGCATGATAGCTTAAACGTGGGTCAGGACACCCAACAAGCCCCCCCACGCGACTGCACTTTGAATTTGAGTCGATGGGGAGTCGGGTGCACAAGGGTTTTGACCCACGCACCGGTCTGTCCGCATAATCTTCTTCCAATTCTGCAAATGGCACAGCTCAGCATCTTCTTCTCCATCCGGTACTGATCGATCGGTTCTCCTCGCCGGTCCTGATGGGAGTATTGGGCGGTACACAGGGCCCATCGCGTCTCTGCTCCCGGTCTCCGGATCGTCCTCCTTGGCCCGTCTCCAGGTTTTCTTTCTCCTAGGACGACAAAGGAAGAGCGGCAATACCTACTCATAGACGTTTTTCCACCACTGTTGAGATAGTGGGGCAGCATATGCATTTCATCATCACGAAACATTACATTCTTATTTTGAAAAAAAAAACAGTATAACTAAGAGACAGTTTCATGCAAATCACAATATTTTAGAGACTAGATGTGGTATGTTTTATGATTGGAACTGAATTAGTCCGAGACAGTACCCGCTAGGATTCCAGAGGATTCCTCCAGTTGTTGCAGAGCGTGCCTGGGATGGCAACACTTCAACTGGTTTATGTGGACCCACTTGTCTTCCCCCGCTGCCAAAGGACCTTTGGGGATGTGGATTTTGTAGGCCACAGGGGAGATTTTGTCGATGATCTCAAAGGGTCCCTTCCATGTAGGCAAAAATTTGCGCTGCTTGGCCTGGTTCCTTTGGAAGTTGTATAGATAGACCCGGTCTCCCACCTGATATTCCTTCCTGGAAGTTTTCAGGTCATAGTGGGTCTTCATGCTATCAGCTGATCTTTCTAGATTCCGCTGAGCGTAAGCAAAAGCATGTTGGAGGTGTTTCCTTAAATTCTCCACATACTCATGAGTAGTGGAGGCATTTATTAGTGTCTGCTCTTGGGTCCTGTAGAGCAAATGCTGCGGAAGCACCATCTTGCGCCCAGTCATCAACTCAAATGGTGACATTTTGGTTGCAGATGAAGGGGTAGATCTGATGGCCATTAGGACCAGAGGTAATCGGATATCCCAACTTGGCCCAGAATCTGCCACAAACTTTTTTAAGATGCTCACAATTGTCCGGTTATATCTCTCTACTGCCCCAGAAGAAGCTGGTCTATAAGCAATGTGTAGCTTTCTCTTGACCCCCAGTATCTCCCACATCTTTGTCATTACTTCACTGGTGAAGTGGCTACCTCTGTCTGACTCAATCCTTTGAGGTAGACCAAAACGGGAAAAGATGTGGTTAATCATCAAGGCAGCTGCCGTTTCTGCCTTGCAGTTTGGGGCTGGGAGACATTCCACCCACTTGGTGAACAAGCATGTGACAGTCAACATGTACTTATTCCCCCTAGCAGAGCGAATCACAGGGCCTACAAAGTCGATTTGTAAATCTGACCATGGCAGTGTCATCCCCCTCTTTTGGAGAGGCGCACGGTGCGTGAGGGATGATGGCTGAAATTGTGCACACACAAGACACCCCTTCAAGTATTGGTCGAGGTCCTGCCCCATGTGTGGCCAGTATGCAACCTCTCTTAAGATTTCCAATGTTGTGTGAAACCCCCTATGACCGGCGGTGGCCGCATCATGGGCGTGACTTAACATCAGGCTTCGGAATGAGGTAGGAACCACCCACTGATCGTGGCCAGCTTTGGATTTCCTTACCAACAAACCGTCTTGGATCCGGAACATTTTTGGACACTTCATCAACACTCTTAGGTCCTCTTTCCCAATGTAATCGGTATCCGTCAGGGGAAAGTTCTCAGGGTCCTCAAGGTGCTGGTAAAATTTACCAATTATTGGATCCCCCTTCTGAGCGGTAATCAAATCAGCATCAGGGGTCTCCTTACTCCATTGTGCAATTGAAAGGTCGTTGTGAGCATTTGTCTGGGACCTAGTGATAGCAGTGACCTGGATTTCCCCCAACAGGGACTCAATCTCAATTAGATCCCCTTGGATGGCCCCGGTTTTGGCCAGCTGATCAGCTAAGTCATTTCCAGTTTTGTCTGGTCCCTCTACTTTGGAATGACCCTTGATCTTTTTCCAATAGATGGTCATCTCATTCGAGGTGACCAGATCATCAATGTTTTGGATCAACTTCCCATGTTTCAAGGGTTTGTTGTTAGCACATAACATGCCTCTGGTTTTCCAATTAACCAGGTGCTCCACGAACCCGTTCCGTACATAATCCGAATCTGTGATTATGACCAGCTCGTGGAGTTGATGCTGGACAGCAGTGAGGATGGCCTGATGCACAGCCATCAATTCTGCCACCTGACTACTTCGGGGACCAATTTTGTATCCAGCGGAGGGTTCTGGGGACTCATTCACCCATGCATTCCCTACGCCGGCCACCAGTTCTTTCTCCCCGTTGTTGTCAACATGGTAAGAGCATCCATCCACATAGACAGTGGGCATTCCCTCACACTTGTCCTCTTCAAAGACTTTGTGTGGGGAATTAAGGTATGCCTCCGTGTTGTCCTTGATTTTTAGACTTTCGTCCTCGAGACAGTTTTCTCTGGCACAATCATGCAAGTCAGCCAGACCTTGCGCGAGGGGACTCTTCTTGTTTTGGCCATATCGGACCTCCACAGGAAAGCCTTGCATTGACAGAATCCAGGAAGTAATTCGGGAATTACTCACATTTCCGGCCCGGATTCTGTCACTTTGGAGATATTGCAGAGGCTGGTGTGGAGTCTCCACTATGATGTGTTCCCCCTGGATAAACGGGCGGTAATTCTTCAATGCCCACACCATTGCCAGGAGTGCCTTCTCACAATCGTTGAATTTCTCCTCCACAGAGGATAAAGTTTTGCTCGCATATGAGATTACTTTATTGACCTTGTCATGCTTTTGGTATAATACTGCCGTCAAGCACGTATTAGAGAACCCCGTCTCCAGGAAGAACTCCTTGTTTCTGACAGGGTAAGCTAGGCAAGGCGCTTGTGAGAGGCTTCTTTTGAGTTGTTTTACTGCCTCGGCTTGTTCTGGACCCCATTCCCACTTGACCCCCCCTTCAGGAGATGAATCAGGGGTCTGGTGATCTCTGCGTAGCCCTCAATGAACTTTCTGCTGTAATTAGTCAGTCCAAGGAGGCTCCTTAGTTCCCGCAGAGTTGTGGGGTCTTTCAGTTTCTGAAGTGCTTCCACTTTCTTTTCCTGGGGACAGAGACCCTGAGGAGTAATCTCATGCCCCAAGAAATTAACACGGGTTCTACACCACTGTGCTTTCTGAAAGGAAAGTTTTGCTCCGGCGGCTCTCAACTGGGTCAGAACATAACGGATCTCCGCTATGTGTTCCTCCACAGATGAACTTTTGATGAGGACATCATCTACATAAGCCAGGTTACCCCTTGCACCCAGGTCGGGCATGGCCTTATGTAGGAAAATATTGAACTCATTACCGGAGTTAAGGTATCCGAAGGGCGTCCGGGTCCATGTATACTGTTGGCCCCCAAAGGTAAAAGCCAGTTTGTATTGGTCCTCCCTGCTGACAGGCACGGTCCAGTATCCATTGGTCAGGTCTATTGCAGTGAATACCTGTGACCCCTGAATCTGGGCCAGCCCTTGGTCAATGTAGGGAAGAGGCCATCGGGAAGTATGGACCCGTTTGTTGAGCTCCCTGAGGTCGGCACAGAGTCTCCACTGGCCGTTCGGCTTCAATATTCCCAGCACCGGGTTATTGAAGGTGCTGTGGCCTGGACGGATTATTCCCCTGGACTCAAGGTTCTTAATTATTTCAGTAAGGGACTCCATTGATGCGAGAGGCAAGCGATATTGCTTCACAAACACAGGAGTCATGCCAGGGTCCGTGGGGATTGTGGTTGTGTGGATGTCAGTGCGACCACAGTCATATGAGTCTACCGCAAAGAGATCTTGGAAATCCAAGAAAACTTGTTTCAACTTTTGCTTTTGTTCCAGAGTCACACAGGCATCAGCTAGGTTGACTCTCTCTTCCACCATCTGCCTGAAGCCTGGAAAGACTTCTGGTTTGGCTATCTCAGCGGCCTCCTCCAGCTGGGTGGAGAAGTCCCTGGTCAGAGTGCTGATTTGGACTGGAGGCTTCAGGTGGGAAAGGCAGCCCTCATGGACCTGGAAAATCACCTCATCCCTCCTGAAGTCACAAGTCACATCTTCCTTACCATAGGGGCAGGAAGTGTACACCAGGAAGTTCCCCCCATGCCGGGTAAAAATCCTGTCTGGTGTTGTATTGTCATCACTGTCACTGTCAAAACAGTCCTTGGGGATTGGTCCTAACAGTTCATTTACTAAGTCGATGGAAAAATGTCGGTCATCAACCGCCATTCCAATAATGGTGCCTGCGGCTAGAGTAATACTCTTTAAGTCGCTGTTATCCACCTCTATTAGAATGGTGTCATGTTCTATGTTGACTAATGGAGTTGGGTTTACCCCCAACCCTTGCTGTTGGAGAGAAGCGTTTAGATGTATGTAAGCATCAGGGTTTTTCAAATGTTGTCCTCTTTTAACTTTCACTTCCAGGGAGAATTGTCGGGTCCTTTCTGGGATGGTGACCTCCTCTTTAATCTGGATTTCAACTGCATAAGGTAGCAATTGAGCTGACCTAAATGCTTTTTCTGGATCATCAAAGCCCATGGGATTATCCGCTAATCGGGACCAAGCTTTGAAGTTTATTAGGTCCAAACTAATGGCAAAGCGATTGAGAATGTCACTGCCTAAGTAAAAGGCGGCAGGGACGTCTCGCACGACCCAACAATTGTGGACTATGCTCTTGTTGCCAATGGAGATTTTGAGCATACACCTGCTTGGCAGGAGATGTTTGGAATTAGGCGCTTCCAGGTCCATTTCCCATTTGTCTATCAGTTTGAATGTGGGAATGGCTGGATCTTTTGGGAGTTGGCGGAACATGGCTTCGCTGATGAAGCTCTTACCGTTGCTCACACACACTCGAGCGAGAACCGAGTCCTTCCCATCATTTAACTGGACAGGGATGAACAACTGCTCTCCAATTTGCTGAATATCAGCCAGGCTCTGAGCTGATTTCACATCTTTCTGGACTATAGAAGTGGGAGTTTCTGATTGTGGATTAGTATAGAATCTCAGAGTGTTTCCTTCCAGCGTGGAGTACCACTTTAGACTGGAAGGAAGGTTGATTTTCAGAAATAGAGAGGACCCCCCATCACCAGTCTGTTGTCCTACTGCTATTACTGTCACGTCTGGAATTTGGCTATTCTGGAAGTGAAATTCTACTTGGTCAGATTTTTGTTCAACCATGTGGCAGGTGCCGTTTAAACTAACATGGTTGACACTCTGTTTTAATTTTATTGGTCGGTTAGTCTGGGTCCAGAGGACCTTGTTTACGCAATCTATTAGGGGTGACAACCTTCTCAGGAGGTCATTCCCTAGTAAACAAGGGGTGCCCTCTGGAGTCACAACTATGACCGGGTGTTTCAACTTGTGTCGCCCGATCTTAATGTCCAAGTCTGCAGTCCCCTCAACGGGAATTTCCTTCCCGTCAAAGTTCTGCAGTTGTCCAGGAAGAGAGGTGAGAGGAATTTGGTAATTCTCTCCCCTTCCTGCATTCAGTTCATCAAAGGCCCTTCTGGACAGAAGGGTGGCTTGAGATCCCGTGTCCACCAGCGCTGAAATCGTACCCTGCCCCTGTACTTGTACCGGGGCATAATATCTTCCCTCCTTCTCCTCAAGGGGGCACAGATAATGTACATTTTTGGACAACTGGTGGGCTAATTTTCTGGTTTTGGACATCGCTAGCAAAGAGATTTGGGCAGAATTCTGTGGAGAGCCTTGGGAATCTGAAAGAAAAATTTGGCAACTGGAGATCAGAGCCATTGTGGGTTCCCCTGGCTCCGGTTCTGGGCCGCCCCCCCCTTTTTGGAGGCAGTCACCAGGATGGGTTTGAACCAGGGGATTTTCTTGCGGTTGGTTCTGGGATGAGATGGTGGGCGGCGGTAGCTCAGTCTCCACATCTCCCCAGTCTGGATTTGCATCCCTAGGGACCCATTTTTCTTTGGGAGGAGTTCCCCCCTCTCTGAAGGAGAAGATCCTTTTCCCAGGATCCTCTGAGGATCCCTCTCCCTCAAATTGGAAGACCTGTACCTCCTCCTCAAACTGAGTCTGTTTGGGTCTTTTGTTTCTCCTACCCCCCCTCTGCTCCTTAGGAGGCAGACTTTCAGGGGCAAGAGATTTTGTTTCCGGTTCCTGGGTTTCCAGGGGCTGTTTACAAGTGAGGAAGGAAGCTTCCTCCAAGGCTTTACACCCCCCTTCCCTTTGTGCCTCCTCCCTGGGAACCGGTGAGTTATCGGGGTGCTGCCCCCGTCATTGTTCTGGGGCACCAGGTCCAGAGTTGGGTGCGTTCTGCGCCGGCATGCCAATCTGAGGGTTCTGCTGAGCCCTCAGTATGTGACCCAGATCCCGCGCCATGTTTTGAACCTGGCGCTCTAACTGGGAAACCCGCTCAGGCTGATACGGGGCCCTGTTTTCTCCCCTGGGCTGATCCCGGGAAGGGTAGCTGTCCCTCCTCTGGTAATACCCCGGGTTGGGAAGATTTGGGTACCCCTCCACCCTTGGCCTCCCCTCTCCCGGATTCAGTGGTCTGGGCTCAGGGAATTGGGGAAAGAAGGATGGATGGTTTTGGGGCTGAAAGTCGGGTGGATATCTGGGGAAAAAGTTCTGCCCAGGGTTTGGTAAATTTCTGCCCTCCTGTGGGAAGTTTGGAGGGAAGTTCCTTGGGTTAGGTGCTTGGCTGGATCCCCCCCTTGGGCTGGAGGAGTCCACACATAACCCAGGATGGGTCGATTTCCCTTGTAACGGGGACTTACATAATCAGGAGAGCGAGGGACCCCATTTGTGGGGCTGCCTCCTTGGCTCCCTGTCTGTGACTGACCCGAGGACCTCCTGGGCCTAGCATTATTAGGTGCAGGTAGGTTTTTAGGCCCCCCCATCTCCAAATCCAAAACGGGGGTGACCTTCCTCTGCCACCTTGGCAGCAGCAGGGGTGCTGTTGGCTTTGGGGTTTTTCTGGGCATTACTTTTGCTATCTATCGGTTTCTGCACCTCATAGATCCGGGTAGCCTGTTCAATGACCCAGTCTAAAGATCTTTTCTCGTGAAAATCCCTCACGAGCTGGGTCATGATATATTTGGGCAAGGCATGGAAAAACGTATTTATAAATTCTCTGCTATCCGTGCGCACCCTTCTTGTGGTCTGTGCAAAAGCACGCTTTAACTCCTGCACAAATTCTTGTGGGGCCTGATCCTCCCCACATTGCAAATTGTAGGCTGCCTTGCGAGCCTCTTGAGGATTTCTGTGAACAGAAAAATGTTTCAAGATGGCCGCCTTATAGGTGGACCATCTTAAATGATTTTGGTCCTCCAGCCCCGCAAAGAAACTGGAGTATTCCGGGGAGAAGGTCCACTTTACATATTGAATACAGCTTTGGCTGTCCTTCAAATGGAAAGTCTCCATCATTTGTTCAAACAACTCTAAGTGCTCCCAAACAGAATACTTAGCGTTCTTATGGTAAGGCGTGATGACGCTCCTGATCGCCTTAATCTGCTTTAAGGGGTCCTTAAGCAAGGCCCTTTTTGCCTTATTGGCCTTTTTGGTTCGGGTAACCCTTGTCCAGTCGTCCTCGGACTCAGAGGCACTGCTCCCAGAGGTTCCCGTCTGTTCTTCCAGGTTTTCCCGGATTCTGCGAACCTGGGAATGGCTGGCAGAATGTGGGGACCTGGTCTCCTGTGTCCTGCGCAGTTCAGAGGAGTCTTCAGATTCCTCCTTGCTGCCAGGATTTGATGGGTACCCCCTCCACTGACCTAACTGGGCAGAGGTTTTCAGGATGCCCTTAATGGGCCTACTCTCCTGGGGTTCCCCATTGAACTGTACTGTACTTGGGTGCCCATACCCGGATGCCCACCCCTCCATTCCTGAGTGGTACTGGCCTATGAGCCCCATACTCTTAGCTGGATAGTAATCTGCCATCCCTGTGGCCCTGTGCTCATGTGCGCCAGGGGACATGGGGGTGGTAGAGTCCAGGGACTGGGGGAGATGAAGGCCCCTGATGTTAGGGCTCCTGCGGTTATGGTCAGGAGTCTCTCTTTCCCAGCGGACCTCATCTCTATCCGCCCCTGCTCCCTGTTGCAATGCAAGAGCCTGCATTTGTGCTTTCAGTTCCTCAGTCAAGGCCTTACTAGACTCTATCAGTCTCTCCTGCATCGCTACCTGTTGTTGGAGCCTATCATTGTGTTGACAGAGGGCCTCATTTTCCCTCTGTGCTTCCTGGTTGGTCCTGGAGAACTGGGCCAGTCTTTGCTGCAGGAGGTTTACCTCCTGAGTCCCATCCCTACCGGCCTGCTCCTTTCTTGCCAGAGCATCTTCCACCCTTCTGGTGTGCTCTACCAAGTTCTGGTTTTCTTTTTGGAGGTCACCCAGCCCCTGGAGGGCCAGGTGATTTTCTTCAATTTCCTTTTTTAAGTGGCAGACTTTCTGGCCTAAAGTGTCTCTTTCCTGACTGAGAGCCTGCATCTGTGCTGCCAGGTCGTCCCTCTGCCTTTGAAGGGCACCAGCTTTCCGGCGCTCTTCATCAAACTCTGCCTGGGTATCCAGGTCTTTCAGAATCAATTTATTGCTTTCTGCCTTTTCCCTATCTAGGTGGCCTTGCAGGGTGACTACCTGCTCAGCACATACCCTGTTGAAGTCCAGTTGCTGCTCCAGCTTTTTCTGGCTTTGCAGTAGGGAGTCCAAACCTTCTTGGTGTTCCTTCTGCAAGGCCAGAAATCTGGTATCCTGTTCTGACTTTTCCTTTTGCAGCACATCCATATCCTCCTTTATTTTAGTGATGTACTGTCTGGTCTCATTTTCTGACTCCTGGCTTCTGTGCAGCCTTTGCTCAGAAGAGTCCAGATCAGATTGGGCCTTCCCTAACGCCATCTGTTGCCTTTTTGCCAGATCATGGCCTTCAGCACATTTATTCTGTATGTCTCCCATATATAGGTACAGGTATGCTGCTATCCTGGCAATCTTATTGTGTTCATCTTTGGCTTTAGGAGCCATATATAGTTCACTCAGGGCCACATGTAATGGACCCTGATCTCTCCATAAGTCTGACCCTGTTTCAGTGGCCTGTCGCGTGATGGCCTGCAACCAGGCATCCTGGCCCTGTTCAGTCCATTCACCTCTCACAAATAGTTTATGTAAGAGGTGCTCTCTGGCTATTTTCATGTCTACTAAGGTCGTCATTCTCGAGATTGGTCTCTGTCCTGACTTACAGAAGTTTGTATTTTATTTTTGCAGAACAGAACTTTTCTTGGAGTGTCCCTTTTGAGGAGTGCTTTACAGCGTAACACAGCGTGGTGATCCGACCGGATATGTGTATCTGGTCAGCTGGCACGCTGTATTAAGCCGCACAAGTGGTATTCTAACCCAGAATCCCGGATACGAGCCCCCAATTTGTAAGAGGATTCAATTCAGCACTACAGCCAAGTCAACGCCTAGTCTAGAATACTGAATGAAAACCCTTATTGATATATCTTTATGTCCAGTTCATGCGTTCTGGATGACTACCCCTATATAACACCCCTCTCTTGGAATCCTCCTGACCCCACTGAGCCAAGAAGTAGTTCTATTTTGCAAGTTAAAAGGTTTATTTGATAATTTAAACAAAAGATATATATATCAGACTTTATAATAAATTAATAATTGAATATCACACTTAATCTGATATGATAAAGATTAACAACGGAGACTCTGGCACTAGCACACTTCTTTATAATCACTAAGGAGTTGACATGAAATGGATAAGGTAGCACACTGGTAAATAGGGACAGAAGAATAATGTGATAGAGAATGCTTCATAGAGTTCAAATGGATGCAATGTTAAATGAAATGCAGTACAGAAAATCACTTGATAGGATTTCAGCCAAACAATGTAATCACTTTCTTGGACAATTCACCACCCCTTTTATGCAATGCAAGGAAATGGAAGGAAGCACACAGTTCTCAGAAATGCAATTAAATGTGATTCAGTTCACCCCGCAACTTAGACTACAGACGTTGAAAACACAGGCAAAATGCTTTTATATGTGCTGGCAATTAAGTGAAAAATATACTAAAATGCTTTTAATTCCCTCTAGGAGGTTTAGGGTGAGTGGTATATGCTTTGAATAAGTTCAGGATCACTTCAGCAAGGATCTAGGGTGTAACTAGCAGGTTAAACGAATTTTTGGCAACTGAAAGCAAGAAAACTGCTGTTTTCACACGTTGAGAAATTTGCAAATCGCGGTAAATTCGCGGGTGCGTTTTTCACGATTGCGGCAAAACTATAGGGGGTAGGAATGCGGTTCTAGATTCGTAGAAAAGCCACGATTCTCAGCTTTCAGGGGAAAGTTACTGCAAGTCTCTATCACAAACGGTCACGGAGATATGAGCGATTAAATAAAGGTCGTTTTTCAGATTTGAAATTTTAAAGTTCAAAAAGACAAGTGCAGCTTGCAGCTAGAAACTGACAAGTGACAGCTTTACAAATGACAGGTGACAGTTAGGAGACAGTTCTACTTAGATTAAAATAGCTTGGATTATATTATTTTAACTAAGAGATTGTTTCTGCACAGTTTTCTAGGTACTCATACTATATTCTTGAGTGAAATGGGCCTCGCCATGGATCTGGTCAGGTTTTAGACTGCACTCTGGTCTCTGCACTTCACAGTGATCTGGGTCAGCTCTCTCTGGTTCTGCTAACAGGTCAGCTCTACTCTGCTGGTCTGGTCTGGGTTTCTGGTTCTGGATAGATTGAAGTCTCTATGTCTGCTCTCTGAAGGTTGATGGAGGTAAAGTATGGATTTCCCCGGCAGAGCTTCCAGCTGCAAATGGATTTGAAGGTCCCTATCTGTCCTGTCTCTCTGCTTTTATGTGTTTAGAATGTGGGTGTGTTCTAGCATCACTGACCCTACCTCTCTCTCAGCTTCTAATTGGTCAAACTTCCATTTCTCATTTGATTGGGGGAGCTAAGTTGTGTCAGAGCGATGTCATTTTATGGCTTGCAGAGAGGACACTCCCCTGTCAACTTGCACACAATCTATATTTGATATAAAAAAACATATTTGCACAGGTAAACATTTGTTTAAAATTACATGCACCCCTCGCATATCACAGGAGGTATACTCTGTCCCAAATCTGCTGTTTCTAGGAGCTTGCATTCAGAAATGGCACATATTTCACTTTTTAACTGATTTTGCCATTTCTGACATTGACCCCACTTTACATACATGTGCGCAGGGAGTAGAGACATTAATTGATGAAGTTTCAGATTTTTAACATGCATACATTTAGAGTAATATCCACTTTTCCGCTACAACCCCCCTGAACATGCCACCGGTTCGAAAAACCTCTTAAAATGTGGGCAGAAAAATCACAAGAATTATGGTGTCATTTATAAAATTTTCACATGTCCGTACTATGAGTTATTCATCTTTTTCTAAAACCATATTCTGGCTATAGAGGTGTGTCTTTTCAGGTCACATGGTACAGAAACCAGTCTTTCCAGTTTCTGCCAAGCTAGCTTGCTCTCACAGACAGTGCTCCTCCCCTTTCCTTCAGGAGGAAGCCACTTTTTACGACCATTTACGACTCCTGCCATAAACCATCTGCCTGGGTGAAGGGGGTTACATTGTTCAGAGCTCCTGTATTCTGTAGGGGGCTCCCCTTAATTCAATTATCAGAGAGATGGTATATCCTTAGTGTGGCCAGCAAAAGGCAGATAGGCCTGGGAACACAGTTGTGACTCAAGTTTCACTCCTGATGGGGGTAGCTGTCAAGCAAAATCAAGTTCCTTAAGCCAGACTTTCAGCTAACTGTCATGTTTTTTTTTTGTTGCTTTTTAAATTAACTTGCAATTTTACACATGCAGCTAGAATGCTGATTCTAAGTGCAAAACTATGACATTTCAACAGTTACAAAGGCATGTGACACCAAACATAGGTCACTCATTTAATCTAAACATTTTCGATTTTAGTGTCTTTAAATCCAGTGCAACTTAAACTGCTGACTCCATAGCAGTTTTGTTATAAGCATTGTTTTGGGCTCTTCATTTCCCAGATTTTGTAGGCACACAACACTCCATTCTACCAAATGTCTGCTGGTGTCCAGTGAGTTTTTAGATGTGTTGCAATGTTTAAAATAGACATTTTGAGCCTGCCTTCAGAGAAACATAGGGTGGTTTTAAAGCGCTTTGAAGCTAACCGGCGCTACTGTTTTTCCTTTGGCAACCCATTTCCCTCATGGCAACCCGGCCTATCATTCTCGCACTGGTGGGTGGCAAGTGAGGCAACCATTTTGGTGTGCGCACAAACTGCGCAGCTTTCCTGGATTTCGGCGCACATGTGGGTTTTCCGCCATCTTGAATTTTCTAAGCCCACAGCACCAAATGTTGTAGCATGATAGCTTAAACGTGGGTCAGGACACCCAACAAGTGGTAATCCTCCTAGTCTCAGTCTTCCTCTTCCTCGTCTCAATAGCTGGGATGATAAGGAAAGGAGGGGGGTTATGAGATATGAGAGTTGTAGTATCCCATAAAGGTAGATGGTATATAGGATAAATAACTAAGGAAATGGGGATAACATGTCTCATCTTCCAGTGTCTACTCCCTACTCCCAAAGGACCCCTCACCCAGGTGATCCTTCCTCACTAGTCCACCCCCAGTGTTGGGATCCAATAGTGATGGCCCTTCTCTGACCACCTGAATAATGGATCCCGGGGACTGGGTCATGAAAGACCTTCAGATTTTTCACACATCTTAGAAAAAAGCTGTAAACAAAAAGGTTTGGGATGGTGAAGGTCAGTGATTGTGTTTTTTTATATTTTCAATATATAATATAAATTGTTGTTTATATAAAATATATTCAATATATTTAGGTTTTTAATTTAGAAGAGTTTATAGGTATTATTGGAAAGTACGGTCTTCCACATTTAATTTCAGTGTTTTCTGAAGCGTTTTACAAGCAGTAGTACATGTTATGCTGTGGTTATGTATGAGAAAAATATATTTCCCATATCAAATGTCCTTGCTTCTTTTTCTATAGGTATGACCTGGCAAATCCCATACTTGGTTCATATCTTTCACTTCATATGTGCATCCCTTATCATGAATTCTTAGTCTGTGAAAAAAATGGTCACTATGATGTATACATTTAGCTCAGGTTTAATTCAGGCTTGGCATCTTGAAAATGTACTGTGCCAGCCACAAATGCATCACAAACTAAAAAACCCAGTTACCATCCATTGAAACTCTACTTGGCTCATCTTATTTACACTACATGAAATCCTCCACACACGTTCTCCAATCATATGAGTCTAATCTACAAGAGGTATGTCAGCCTATTAGACAAAAGGCATTTCTTCACCAGAAATTGGAAGGAACGGCACATGATCTACTCTCTCTACATTCACTGATCACTATAAACTGAATGTGCAAAGTGGGCATCTTAGTCCTGAGCTCAGTAAACATGGCATAAATTAGAATAACTTGTTAATTCACATTCATAAAGGTGCTGCAAGATAATCTGTTACACATCTTTGGTTTCATGTACCAACCTGCCATTCATGCATCTCTGGTGTGTCCACAATTCAAGAGGAAGGTGATGAGGGTGGGGAGCTGCAAGGTAATGCACTGCCACTCAGTTGCTCCACCCAGCTCCAATTTTCACACCTTATGAGCCTCTACTTAAGGACTGTATGCCAGTTCCAGATAGACAGCATTGAGGATGCTGATCCCGTGACCAGGTCCTGCCACTCACTTGCTCTTCCCACCACCTATTTAATCTGTCCTCCTTAGGCATCCTCCTCAAAGGGCGTGAAAAGACAAGGACCTCACCTGTTTGTTCCTGTTCAGGCCTCATAGAGCTAATGGCCGGACCCGCTATCCTGCAATTCACCTACGGAACTAAGTGCTACTACTGCTACTCAACATTGTATTCTGACTAGTACACACATTGAGCTCATCTGCATGCAATGCTGATGTACATTACGGTACCAAGGGTGTTCTGGATGCAATGCCATCATGCAATGTACTTTCAAATCTGTGACAGAATTGCCACACTCAATTTCACAAATATTCTTACTGACAAAAGTTTAGAAACCTAAGGTACATAATGCAACAAAACTCAGGAAAAACACCCTTTTCTTCAAAGTAAAATCCATGCTCTTACCTAACAAATAACTTGTAAGAGTTTTGACCATATACTTCTTAGATACAGAGCAGCAGCACATTATTTTTTAACAAATACAGAAAGATTTTTTTTAAATCCCAAAGCCACAATATCAGCAAAATATAAAATAAATACTTCAACAACACAGTGACAAACAATCTTTAATTGGAAATATATTTTTCTCACACATAACCATAGCATAACATGTGCTACTGCTTGATCGTTCTCCTGAAAACACTAAAGCAAAATATGGAAAGCCCTACTTTCCAAGTAATACTTAATTAGAAACCTAAAGATACTTAATTCATCTAATATAAACAATTCATATTATACAGGAAATATAAAAAAACATGATGACCTCCATCTCATCCTCACAACTGGTGCCACCCCCGTTGCCAAGTGGAGAGTGTCCCTGTATGCTACCAACATATCTCTCAGCATTTTTGCACAGCCTAAGTCACTTGCATGTTCCAACTGTAAACTTTCCTTTACCAGGCAGTTGACACTTTCGACTAGCCCATTAGCCCTGGGAGTGTACAGTGACATTCTACAGCTCTTTTCCTTCAAATAAACCCACATTTCCTTGGACTTCAACTGAACCCCATTGTTTGACACAATTGTCTCTTGAAAATACCTCCTTCAAGAAATGAATGACCCTAGCCATGGTAATCTTGTCAACTTCAAACCACCTAGATGTGAAGTTAACAAGTACTAGGGCAAATCTGCTTTCCATGCAGAGGATTCCAATCGTACATATAACATCAATGTCAAGCTTCTCCCACACCTGATCATTAACAGAACAAGCATGGCAAGCACCCACACTGTCCTCTACCAGCCCATCTCAACCTCTTATTTCTTAGACTTCTACCCAAATGACCCTTGTGAGCGAGACAATCATTCAATGTGTGACAACCCCAATTCAGATTTGTACACCTCATTCTTGACCTTTAAGAAAGAAGATTATTTGTTTGACCCATTTGATAATCCACAATATAAATCATGACATCTAGCAACTCTTTATCTCTCTGTACTTCCTCTATCCACACAAAACTCTCCACTATTGCTGATGTCATGTCACCCCCTCTCACCAGCCATTCTTCTGACACCTCCACCATTAACAGGACATCACTATTGAATGATCTGAACAAGCAATCTGCAACAGGATTATCCCTACCTGGGGACATACAAAATGGAGAATTGTACTCCTACATGACAGCCAGCCATCTGGCTATGTGAGGAGTGGCCACACTTGACCACTTTGTGGAGAATACGTGTGGTAGTGGTTTATGGTTACTCATAATGAACTATGAATTACCCCATATACATGTTATGAACTACAGGGAATAACACCCCTATTCCTCTTGCTCAGTGATCGACTAATTCCTCTTGCTCAACCCCAGAGCCGTGGAAGCAAAAGCAATGGGGGTCTCCCTGCCTCGTCACCTGACTCAGAACCACACCAAAGGCCTGCTTGCAAGCATCTACCATAAAATACACCTAGGCTCTCAAATCAAACCTATAGGGAGTGGGTGTTTCTGCATTCTGCATCTTCAGGGCACAGAAGACCACATCCACCACCTTATACCACTAAAACTCTACCCCATGTTTGAGTAAATTGGGAAAAGTAGTGGCTTTACTAATAAAATATTTGATGAACTTGGAATAGTATTCCAACAAGCCAATAAAAGACATATGGGCCTCATTACATGTTTGGTGGTATCTGGAGGGTAAATCCACCCAGAAACAACCAAACTGAATTACTGTTACTGCCACTTGGTCTGGTGGTATTACCACTGGATTACAAGTGGCGGTGCCGGTGTAAGTCCCCATTTTTTCCCTTAAGTCCCTTACTGCCAATATTTTAACGCTCCGCCATACTTGTAAGGAGGCCCAATTTGGACTTTACAATCCGGTGGTTCCACTTTGAAGGTACCATGTATCAACTCAGCCCACATACGGACTCCTTCACTGGTCAACGTGTGCCCAGGGTAAGAAACTTGATGCATTTTAATCCAGCACTTCTCCCTTTTTATGGTTAGACCTACCGCTTCCAAAATCTTTAATGCTCAGTACACAATGGTGTCATGTTCCACATCTATTGCCACACTATTTAATATGTCATTGTGGAAACACCAGATACTCCACTAAACAGGCTCTATAGCTGGAATACGGCTGTTGCCAAAAAAAACAGCATGCAGTGATACTGGTATGCCCCCAGAGACCTGATGAACAATGTGAGCAGCTGAAATTCAGGAGGCAAATCATTTTGGTTCTATATGGTTGAGAGTTCAAGGATGGTAAATGACCCTGTTTTACCCATAGTTGCCAATATTTCATGCACTTTAGACTGGGGGTACTTATCCACCCCTATGTCTTTGTAGAAGTCTCTCATATTTGTGCACAAGCGAATATGGCCGTCCAGATGCTGCGTCATAAAAATTGCGGAAAGCCATTCACTGCTCTCAATAAGTTCAATAACCCCAGACTTACACAATGAGTTAAGTTCTCTTGAGCACCCAAAGGGACCGGCCTCACCTTGTGTATTACCAGTCTGGCCCCAGATTTCAAATTAATCTTGTGGCTGAATGCGCTTAGCTTACCAATGTGTTGTGAGAAGACCTTATGGAATGCATTAATCAACTGTATGGTAAAAAGAAGGCTAAGGTCTGTACTAACTGCATACATTTGTACACTCTTTCCTCAGTAGAGTTCTAAGCCCAACTTCCCTTGGAGTCACCACCCGAGCAGGCAGTCACCATCCCTCACTAAATGCATTTTCCCCTTGATTTGCTTTTTGTGGTATACGATGTAGGAGTCTTCCACATATCCCAGTACCTCAGTTGTCCCATATGTACGTTCTAGATCTTATATCACTGGCGTGTAATGTGCATGGGATAAACAGCCATATCTGCTTGCACATTACCCCAGGCACTGGGCACGTTGTCCCTCTAACTTCCATACCTTCATGTGATGTCTCACTGAAGTCATGCACCACATGCACACGCTACACCCTGGTATGTTGTTCACTTGCCTTAGACATTCTGACATTAGTTCCATGCCCTTGGCTATTTCCAGGTCTCCCTTCAGAGAGGAGTCTTGGCTTGCCATAAGTGTAACTGTATTTTGGGGTTGGATCTGCACATCATGAGTTGATTGCCCGTGAACTGCAAACTGCTTGTAAGCCACACAGATCAGCTAAACATATTTAAACAGGTTCAGCAGGGAGCTGGAACCTGGAGAAAAATGGATATCATTCTAACACAGTGTTAATATGTTTGTCAAAATGTGCACCCAATTTCTCCATTGGTCTTACTGTAGAGTCGTTCGTCCTCATCCCCTTGGCCTTCTGGGCCCTCCACCACCTCAGCCCTCACTTTCCTGTCCAGTAGTTTCTTTAAAGTTTTTGTCCATAAACTGCACTTTAGAGTGAAGAAGTTGCACTCATCAGAGAAAGGGCAACAAAATAGAGCTTAAATAAATCCTTCCAGTCTTCCCACAGCATGCAGGGCACGCTTAGGTTCAACAGGAATTTTGTAACAGGGTCTAGGTTCTGCATTTCGTGTGTTAGCTTAGTACACTTTCCATTTGGTAGCTTGCTGCAGTCTCCATGTGTTGGTGCTGTTTTTCTGGGGTCATGGCACTAATCTGATGGTGGAACAGAGCATTACTACTTTATTCAGTCCCTAGATCCACTGTTGTGCCCTTACCTCCAGTTCAAGGAGCATCAACAGCCACATCTTCCAAATATTGTCTCTGATGGAGTTCTGTGGGAGAGCTGCATTTTTATACAGTTCAACAATCTACACAGCCACTATTAGTTCTCGTATATTCTGGGTGCACTCACAATCACTCCCCTTGTCAATGCTCTCTTGTGTGACTCACCCTTCAACACTCATCATACGTGGCATTGCATGCCTACACACCCTCCTCGTATGACGGCTGGAAGGGTTCATTGACTTTGTAGTACTCTTCGTGGCAGTGAGATCGGAGTGTTTCAGCAACTTCAGCTGCCCTCACTGTGCCGTCCGTGTGACTCCACCTTTGGGGTGTGCACCACCCAGGGGCATAACTGGCAAGTGAGTGCCACCCCAGGGCCTGTCTTGAAGAACAGCAGCTTGCGTTGATATGGAGTCAGGACTTGGTCTTAGTCCTGGGTTTGCCACTCCTGGCAAGTCTAGTAATGGGCGTCGGTCCAGGGCACATCTCGTGGCCGTGTGGTTCTGGGTTGCATTGAGATGAAGCTGGGACTCTGTCTTGATCCTGGGCCCATTGACTAGCTCATTCCCATGCCAGCCCTTGGCAATCAATCCTCGAACTGCGCCTGCATCCTTATGGGGAGAGACGCTGGGTGTTGTCATCATAGTAATACATTTTTTTAATCAATACTCGGACCCTGTACAAGTAGTAAATTGTCTTTAATTAGGATCAACCGTAGATACCCTGGCAGCAGTCTAAAATATGACCATGTTAACTGTCTGGCTAGCTTGGGCACGGTCATTACTGCTCTTTGGAACTTGATTTCTTAGTGAAACAGAACCAGTCAGTGTATGTTCCACAGTATCTGGGCACGAACTGAGAGGGCTGAATCAGTTTGATGCATTGACCCTCTCTGCAAGACATAACATCTTCTTCATCAGGGTCTTCCAATACATCACTGCTCTAGAAAATCATTTGGAACCAGTTCCTTATTTCCAACATGCATCTCCATAGGCTAGGAATATGTATGTCCCAACTCTTGGTTAGACGGTGTGGGATCTCAAAGGCAGCTAGATTATCTAATCCTCCATTTGTATTCTTCAGCAGCCTGTGGCCAGTATTGGGTGCTAATTGATCATTAGCAAGTCAGTAGGCCAAAAGCTGGAAGACAAATTATTTGTTTAATCAAGCGGTTTAAAAAACACCAAGAGTTTATATTTCTCAATTATGAGCATTAGACTCTTATATTGAAGGCCCAGTAATTGTCGATTTCCAAGGTAAAGGTTGGGTTATCTGGTTAAATTGAGCCTTTCTCTTAATCTTGCCTCAATGCAGATGCTTACATATTTCCACTGATAGGGTTGATGGGGCTCCACTAGTACTATAGTTATAGGCTGATGTTCTACTAAGTGTTCAGAAAAAGCCACTGGGACTAATTCATGGAATTTTGGGCATGTCAAAAAGTGACTTTGCATACTTTTCAGCATGCAAAACTCGTTTTACCGATTCATGGATTGGAATGTGCATGTATTTCCAGTACTATGCGGGTGTCCATCACGTCTTTGGCTTTTTTATGAATCCGGCCCACTGTATTTCAAGGCCTATGATGTACCAGTCTTCAAGTTGCTCCCCAGAGAGTTATGTCACCTTACTTGAAACGCCCTGCAGGGGTGAGCGTCTCAACTCTCCAGCGCTCTACATTGCTAAAAAAGGGAAGGTGGGGAAGGTACAATGAAGCAGGATAAATGTTGACAATTGGTGTTTGGTCCATACAGCCCAGCAGAACAACAAAACTGTTTGACTTGGTGCTGGCTTAGGCATGCATGATGGTGCATTGAAAAGGGCCTTTTCTCTCCTGGACACCAGACGAAGTGTCCAGAAAGAATGTGTGGGCGCCCTCCTCATTCTCCAGAGTCTATCAGAAAAACAGGGTACCTTAGCGCTGCGCTGACTTGGGTGCAAGTGCTGGCAACCCGGAAAGGGCTGTTTTCTCTCCGTGACTCCGAGGGCATGGGCAGAAAAAAAAATCAAGCACCCTGCTTCTTCTCCAGGGTCTGTGAGCAAATCAGCGCGACTTGGCTAGAGCTGACTAAAGCGCAACGCAGGGCATGCTAGTGTTGCATGACATCCGGCTCCCCTATAGCTGGAAAGGGACGTTTTCTCTCCTGGAATCCAGGAGACGTGGGCAGACAAGCTGCACAGTGTTAGAACCAAATGGAGAAATTTAAACAATTAGTAATGGAAAGAGAATGTCATTTTGACTATGTCAGGATCCAAGGAAAATATGAATGCGGAAATGGAACTCAATTAGAAGGGGCGCACAGAAAGGTTGAATGATCGGGCCCAGATTGAGATTGGGTAGAAAGGTAGCAAGAAGGACAAGGCAAAAGGGCTCCTTTGAGTTCTGAATAAAGTATTCTAGGCAGCCAGTAACCAGTCCAAGATGACCCCCAGATTAGACTTGTAGAAGAAACACAGACAAATGACTAGCTTAAGTAGGAAATAGGCTTGGCTATAAATAACCAGAGCAAGGACTAGCAAACTGCTTGACAAAATCCTTTAATGGATCTCTTCCATCGACCTGTGTACCAGGCCCTCAAAGATCCATTCACTGGTTGCTTTCCGGAATTGTTTCTATTTATTATTATTTGTATTTAGTTCCTACGAACTTTTTCAAAACATTTTAAGAATGATTAAGAACATATAGACAAACAATATAAAACATGCAAACAGCTAACAGTAAATACAAAATTTCATTATTCCAAAATGGCCTTACTCCAATGCGTCCTAATTTTAAAGTTACATAATTTAATAATTACTTAATTTCGTAATTTCCTGTGACATTTTCCCTAGAAACATGCGCCACACAATTCTTCACACATTCATGCATTTCCTCTGGGCACACTAGTGCCCCTTGTCTCTTCCCAATACATTTTCATTTCAACCTTTTTTCCCCAATTCCATCACTAAATCACAGATCACTAAATCATGTCTATCAAAAACAAATACTCATCACTAACCACACTAGCAACTCATTTAAAATTCTAAAAACATCTAAAAACATTCCAATATTAAAATATCATGAAACAATGCAGATGCAAAGTTCAATACAAATATACAAAAGTAATAAAATCGAATAAGCCACCAATTGCCATTTCATGAAGCAAAATGTACGCAACACAATACAATAGTACATGAAGAAACAATAACCATAGGACAGAGCTGCTGCCATTGACTCTTAGGATTACTCTCTTATGAGCTCTACGCGTCCCACTATTACTCACCATTTTTTTCTGTAACTTTGTGTAAGTATACACCAGTCTTCAGCTGCTTTTCTATATATGTCCACATTTGAATAAGTGCAATGTGCATTGGGTCCGTCCCCGAATTTAAACAATAGTTCCAGAAATCCAAGGTTTTGATGGTATCATAGTTGTGGGCAAAGATCTCTCAAATGTGCACATGCATAGTGCTCCCATCATTCTACACTCTGTGAACACATGTCTGGCAGTCCCATGTGCATCCAAGGTTTTACCTAGGCAGCAATGTCTTAATTCTGATGGTATTTTTAACTGTGCACCACGAATAGTGAGCAGCAGAAGTTGGTTAGTGCACATCTGCATCACCATACTTAGAATTGCTGGACTTGGACTACGAAGAAGATATGGCAGGGTTTTCTGGTAACTATGTATCACATTTGTGACTTGTGGCTAGTACTGCAATTATGCTAGATGGGTAAAGTTCTTATTTCAGTCCTATAAATCTACCTTACGCTGGAAGGAGTTCTTGCGGTCCTCATAGCTACTAATATTTTAAATCGTGGTGTCCAACTTATACTCTTAAAGAACTCAAGGTCTAGATCTTCAAAATGTTTCCCTCAGGCTTCTGTGCTCCTTGTCATCATGCTCACCCATTGACTTCAACAGTGGGTATATAAGGGATCATTATCCCCTCTTTTTCAGTAGTTTGCCACAGAGTGAGTTAAGCCCCAACTCTCATCTTAAGTATTCCATTGGCGTGGCAGGATGTGATTTCAAGATGTTACGCCAAAATTAGCCTTCCAGGTGATCCGGCCATAAAGTCTTGTTCATAGTTAAAGCCTCCAGGCCATAAGCACCATGGGACAGAAACACTGCCTATAAAGAATAAAGATACTCTGCATCGTGTATCCTTCAGTCTTCCTGGAAAAGTTTGTGACAAGCAGGGTAAGTTGGCAGCTTTTCTTTTTTTTTGCCTCCTTTATTTAACAATAATTGGCCACTAAGCCCATTTCCAACCCCAAATATATGTAGCTCCTCACGTATTTAATACTTCAGTGTTACTTTCATTTCTACTCTATTTATCTTTCTGCCCAACACCAACATGCACTTTGTCTTGTTCAAGTTCAACTCCAATTTATTTTCTTGAGAGAACAAGGCTAGTTAAATCAATATATTCTTCATTCCCCTATATGTATGGTCAAACAACACAAGGACGTCAGCATATAATATGCTTTAAATAATAACAGGGGAGCCAACACACAACCTTGCTTGACTCCCCTGTTCACAGTTATCCGGTTTGAAATAAGACCCTCATTGTTAAAATGGACATGTACTGCAGTATTATAAACAAAGAGTTTTATTACATACAGCAGCATCCAAAGTTGCCAGTTTCTCACATAACATGTTACGCTCCACTCCATCAAACACTGATCAAAAATCGACGAAAATAACATATAACAACGGTCTTCCCTTTCCCATGGCCCCACCTGACAGCCTATCTAAAAGCCGAATATTATGAACAGCGGAGGACCCTGGTCGAAATCCTTTCTGGAATGGGTACAGGATGTCACCGGAATCCAACTAAGCTTGTAATTCCTTTAATATAAAGGATGAAAAGAGCTTTCCAGTGACATCCAGCATTGACAATAGTCTATAATTATCTGGCACCTTCCTGTCATCATTCTTGTAGACAGGTAACAGTATAGACCATTGCCAAGATGATAGTATTCTATGCTCATTACAGAACCTTTCAAATAATAACCCACAGATCTTAACCCACCCTACAGGGTCCTTTTTCAAAACAGCATTTGATAGGCCATGTGGCCCGTGTCTCAACTCGCCTCAGGTCCCTTTTTGCATTCCTTATTACCACATAAAAACTATTAACATGCACTTGTCTTTGCACCACCAAACATTTGCCCTTTATTATTTCCGTCTTACTAGTCAGCTCTTTCAGCCGGTCCTCAAGTTTTTTTGCTGTACATTTGACAAGTGCATCAAATTCATGGTTAAGGGTATGTGACAGGGAAGTCATGGCTTTATAAATATTTTTTGAGACCAACTTATACGGCTTCCTGCATGGTTAATTTCCAGCCCTCCAATGTAGGAATAAAGGGGAGCTTCATTTCCCCTACTTACAATTAAAGAAACAATTGTTTTGTCACTATATTAATTCGGAACAATAGTCACCTCTAACACTGTTTCTAAGTGTGTGTTACTTCCGAACAAATAACCTAGCGTAGCACAGCTGCGTCCATTTGTCCATTTTACTACACCAGGACAGTCCCCTTTCACTCACCCGTTCAAGAGCCTTCTTCGCACCTCCAACTTCAGACCAATCTCCCTTCTCCCCTTCATCGCAAAGCTCCTCGAGCGCTTAGCCTATTCTCAACTCTCAGCTTTCATCTCCTCTCATTCCCTCCTCCCCTCCTCTCAATCTGGTTTCCACCCTAAGCATTCCACTGAGACTGCTCTCATATATGTACTCAACGCTCTCCTCACTGCTCGCCACGCTAAGCAATCCTCATTTCTTATCCTCCTCGACCTCTCCGCAGCCTTTGACACTGTTGATCACCCCTTAGTACTTAGCACTCTGTCCTCCTTTGGCTTCAAAGTCTCTGTCCTCTCCTGGCTCTCCTCCTACCTCTCCAACCGATCCTTTACTGTCTCCTGGGGCGGCTGCACCTCCTCCAACTTCCCCCTGAACTATGGCGTTCCCCAGGGATCTGTACTCGGACCTTTCCTCTTCTCTCTCTATACCTCCTCCCTCGCTTCCATCATCTCTTCTTTCGGCATCTCCCACCACTTCAATGCAGACGATACCCAACTCTTTCTCTCCTTCTCCTCCTTCACTTCTGACCTCCACCACACTCTCTCTTTCTGCCTCACGGCCATAAAAACTGGATGTCATCCCACTTTCTTTCCCTCAATCCTGACAAGACCAAAGTGATTTTCTTTCCTCCGAACAATCTCTCACCCTCCCTGCCTCCTTTCATCCACTTTCCCCCTTCCAATCTTCCCGTCTCAACCCATGCCCACAACCTAGGCCTTCACATTGACTCCTCTCTCTCCTTCTCCACCCACATCTCTCTAACCTCTCGTTCCTGTCGGCATCACCTTTTCAACATCCGCAAGATCTGCCCGTCACTCACCGTTCACGCTTCTAAACTCCTAATCTCCTCACTTATATTCTCCCGTCTCTTTTACTGCTCCTCTCTTCTCTTTGGCCTTCCTATCTCTCACCTGAATCCCCTGAAATCCATCTACCACTCCTCTATCCGCACTCTATGTCGCCTAGGCCCTCGAGGCTCTATTTCTACATCACTCTCTCAACTCGGCTGGCTCCCATCCCACTCACAACTGAAATTTCAATTCCTCTGCCTCTTCTACTAATCTCCCCATGCGCTCGCCCCCTATCTTTCCTCCTTCCTCTGACTCTACTCTCCTTCTCGCCCTCTACGCTCAGCTGATCAGTACCTTCTCACCGTACCCCCAGCCCCTTGTGCCTCCTCGTGCTTCCGCTCCTTCCACCTCTTGGACCCCTCCACTTGAACTCCCTTCCTCTCCCTATCTGCTCCTCCCCCACCTACCCATCTTTCCACTCCTCCCTGAAAGCCCTTCTTCTCCACTCCCCCCGACTCTCCTTCCCTACCTCTCCCCCCTTCCCCTCCCCCTATTCTTTTATCCCCCTCCTCCTCCCCCCATCCATATTGGATGCTGTCACCACCCAAAGGCGTTAAGACCCCGATTACCATATTGGACGCTGTAACCACCCAAATTCATTGAGACCCCTGAGTCCCCCCCCCCGAGCAAATTGTTCTGTATACTGTACCGCTGGTTTGTTTCAAGTTTGTAAATACGTTTCTGTCTTTTTGTACTGTTGTTATACTGTAAAGCGCTTTGGTGTAAAGCGCTATATAAACTCAATAAATATAAACATAAACATAAAATAATCAGATTCCACTCTTTCAAAAATGAGACCCACTGCTTCCTCAGCTTATTAGCATTATTGCATGTCAGGATACTTTTACTGAATACTTTACTGCAAATGGCGCAAGATTCAGCATCCTTGCACTGTGCGTTTAAATCACCCCCCAGTAGAATGGCATCATGCAAGGCTATACCTAGCCACTCTTTTTCTGTTTCTTCAACATTTATACAACCTGGTGGAGCAAAGATGTTTATCAGCAAGATACTCCCCCTATTTTCTCTTTTGTCACTGGTCAACTCAACTAGCAACATTATTATTATTATTATTATTATTATTATTATTATTATTATTACTATTACTATTATTATAATTGTTCATTTATAGCAAGCTTAATACCAGGAGTGGTTCTAAGTGCATGATCGGGATTTGAAGCTGTGTTGCGCTGCATTGTCTTACTTCCGAAACAAATGTGTTGACCCTGAGCTACCTTTCCTCCCAAAAACATTTAAATTCTCCTCCTTATTGACATTAGATGATGCTTCACAACAGTAATAAGGCCCCCATAGGGACATCTATGGGTGCCCTTTTTTGCAGCTACTTGATAGAGATGAAACCCATCTATATGAATCGGGGAAACCAACCAAGTTTCTTGTAACATGATAACATCATACTGCAAAAAAGTATATTTAGTGACATTTTCAGATAGGATATGTGCAAAACCACGAGTATTCCAACAGGCTAAGGATAGTGTTCAATTCATTTTTATTCCTTGAGCTGGTAGAAAACCTTTCAGCCATTCCCATCCCCTGACATTTTCGTTCCAATTTTTGGAGACATCGTGTTTTTAGGCCCAGCATCCTTTGGAGACATCGGGCCTCATTACGACCCAGGCGGTAAGGGGTTTACGGCAGCGTAAACAGCACCGACCCTTACCGCCTGAGTACGAGGTCCCTTAGCGCCATGGAGCTTTTAACACCTGCTTTAAGCAGGTGTTAAAATCCATGGCGCTAAGGGACCATGGAGTTAATTACGCCACCGTAATTTACGGTGGCGTAATTAACGCCTTCCCCACTCCCATTATGCCCTATGGGGCAAAAATGGGAATGGGGAAGGGTAAATGGGGATTGGGGACTTACCGCCCCGCCAAGGTCGGAATGGGGCGGTAAGTCCGCCAACCACCATGGCGTAAACGTAGTTTACGCCATGGTGGTAAAGTCACGGCCCAGGCGGTAACTTACCGCCTGGGTCGTAATGAGGCCCATCGTGTTTTTAGGCCCAGCAGCCTTGGGTATCATCTTTGTCCGACGACATTTCTCATAGCGCCCAAGTACAGGAGATGGTGGTACTTCCCTATCTAAATACATAGCCCAAACTAGCTAAAGTAGATTGGTGTGCTCTTACCAATTGTGTAATTTCAGAAAGTGCACAATTAACTTGTGTTGCTTCTCCTTTATTATGCACCAAAGGATCCATAAAGTCAAAATCGCTAGAATTGAGAATTCTTAACAATGTAATTTAATTTAACAATACCAAAAGTTCAGAACAATTTAGACTTCATGTATCATTAGACATTGGTTCAGGGGTAAAACCCTCTCATCAAGATTCGCTTTTACCTCTATTGGTTTTACAATTTCCCACCTAGTCCTTCGCATGGCATAAACACTGATGGTGTTGCACTCCTGCTGTCTTGAGAATAAAGAGACTAGGAATGCTCAGCATCAAAGCCAGTCACTACTGTAAAAGCCACATGCCTGCCTTTCACCAGCCAGCTAGTCAGGGTTCCTGGCCCCATTTGAGCTCTTTTCCTACAGCAAGACTCCCTTTTTCTGGCTGTCCTAGACTTTAGGCAACAAGGTGGTACCATTGTGGAATGCAGATGATCCTTGTTTCATTCTTTGTCCAGGAGTGTATTGGCTGATTCAGATGTAATCCCATGTTGCTTTCTTTTCTTCACTAAACGTCTCTCCTTTCGTGACTGGAAAATGATGGAAACGTCTTTGTTCACCTCCGATCCCAGTACTTCATCAGGTATTTCTCTTCTATTTGGTGCCGGCATCACTAAGGGTTTACCCACAGTTATCTTTTCAGGTACATGTTCATTGGGGACTTGCTGCCATTTATCTTGCATGCTCACAGTTAGTTGAAGCAGGGATTGACAGTATTTTCTGAACCTCATAGATTGTGCCACACAATTCAAGAAGAACCTTTATGACAAAATGCAATACACCCAAGTTCACTTCAGCACTGAAATTAAATCTACTACCGTTTGTTGTACGATTTGAGTCACCACTTGTTTCAATGGTCGAACCCACCTACTTTGTTCAACTGTCAGGTTGGAGTTCTGCTCTGTATTCTTTCTTTTCTTGCCCCATCACACCACTTTTGCTCTCTCTCACCGACCAGTGCTTGTCTTCCACTCGGCATAACCCCTCAATTACCCTTTTGAACCACCTGTGCGCTTTTTTGTGCTGCCTGGCCTCCTCCTTCAATATATTACTGCTTCCCATGTCCATCTCAGAACAATCTTCACAATCCTTCATGCTCTGCCCTGGTTCGACTGCGTTGGTGAGCCAGTAGAGCATGCCATTTTCCCTATGGGTCCTTTCTCAGTGTGCAATTTTTCCACTTGTGGGGTTTAATCCAAGGCCCCAACAAACATAACTGAAGGGTCCACGGGATAAAGGGCCTGCCAGCCTCATAAAAAGAAAAACCTTCACACTAATAATGGGGGCTATTAAGGTACACTGTGGGGGTTTCTGCAGGCAACACACGGGTGTGCTATGTGGAAAAGGCCTATCTGCCATTACTTACAAAAGGAAAAGCAGCCCTTTTTTACATGAAAAGCAGGATTTGCAAACACTGACACAAATGGCTTTACATGTGTGTTTGCAGTTTTAAAGTAAGACATGTGAAAGATTTTCCCCCTTCTAACATAAAGTTGCCAGGGAAAAGACTTAGGGCCTCATCACGAGTTGGGCGTTATCGTTACCGGTAGGACCCGTGGCGCAAATAGCACTGTAGCAAAAGTATGCAAGAATGTGCATCGGGGCCCAGTGGTAATGCAAATTACCTGAAACACTGTTTCTGCCGAAAAATGCAGCGCATTCAGCGCTGCCATCCTCTGGCGACGCAATCAGTGCTGGGTCTATTAGCACTGAGGCTTTTACTGCCAGCGGGAAACACATCACCGCTCGAACGGGAAGTAATGCGGTGGCCATTTTGAAAATCACAATCCATCAAATATCAGAGCCCTAAGCGGCCATCCACTCTTGCTAAACAGCTACAATTTCCCAGGAGAGGGTCAGGGGCAAGGCTGAACAAGATCCACTCAGAAAGCTGAAAATTTACAGAGGGGAAGCTGGTGGTGCTGGTGATGCTGGTGGATGAGGTTGTAGCCCGCCATGAGGAGCTGTATGGTGTGAGGCAGCATAAATCCTCTGCCCAGTGCTGCACCAACATCTGGCATATGGTAAGCCAGTAGGTCACTGCAGTTTCCCACATTTCCCGGGATGGTGAGGACTGCAGTAAGAGGTGGAATGACCTGTGGGTCCGGGACTGCTGGCTCAGCATGGGTGGGTAGGGAGGGTGTGTTGGAGATGGTGCTTTGGGCAGTGGGAGGTGGATGGTGAGGGTGCTTTCACATTTGATAATGAAATGCTAGTTCACCTGAAGCAATGCTAGGACATTCCTTATTGTGTGCATGTATTTAATCCATAACGTGACTATATACAGAGGTGCAAAGCATGTGGATATAAATGTGCTAAAAAAAATAATGTTTTGATGAACCATCCCTACCCTCTTCCCGCTCACTGCGTGGCAGCACAGCACCCGCAGGTAGTGCGTCCTCCTATTCTGGCGGTGACATGTCCTCGCCTGATGCAAATGTTGTGCAGCATGGCACAGTCAAGAACAATTTTTCTGACCTTCTCTTCCTGTACATCAATGCCCCTCTGGTCTTGTGTAAGCACTGGATATGACTCTTCAACCGGCACAAAGGTCCACTCAATGCACAGCCTGGTACAGATGTGTACCTCATTGCAGACCACCTCCTGTGGCATCTGTGGATTCGACATGGGCATCATCAGCCATGGTAGCTTGGGGTATCCAGAGTCACCTGCAAGAACAAAGGTCATAGGTGTCAGCTACAGAGCATTGTGGATGTGTTTCCTTTTCCAATAGCATGTTGATAGATGATGCTCTGTGCATGCATTTTACAGGTATTGTTACACAGCATGATTTACCATCACAGTATGCGAATGTAGAGTCATTCACTATGGGGGAACATTTGCATTGTCGTGTAACACCATGTGCACAGCTCACAGAAAGCACTAATTGCTTTCAGGTTCTTAGTTTAGCATCGCAGAATGTCATGGTGCCTGCAATGGGCCTGTGTGTTGCTCACATGCATGTTCCCTGATGGGTGCTTAGTTGTACTTGTGCAGGTTTGTGTTGTCTGCATCTATTCCAAAATGGCTTCACACACATGATTACCTGAGTAAATGGAATTACTTTCAGCCAGTGTTGCATTGTCTTTGTGCATTGTTGAACTGTGTCCTTCATGTATAGGGATGTATAATATTGCATTGTGATTCCTGTAGTCCTGTGTGATGTGTTGCTTGCCTGTTGTGGCAATGTGCATTGGTGACTTACTACTGCATTGTCAAGCATGTCCTAGTCCTGTGGATTGTTAGCTTTCATGTGCTGGCTGAGAGGGCAGCCTCTGCATGTACAGAGCATTGGCACACCATACATTATTCAGTTGTGGTAATATCTTCCCCACTTCACATGGCAGTGCACTGGTGCAGCAAGACTGTTTAGAGTTATGGCAATTGTACTTACCCATTATCCCTGTCTATTGCCCTCTGTGCATCTCCATGTATTCAGGCAGGAGCGATGTTAGGCAGGACCATGGCATCATAGGTTTAACCACGGAAGTGGGCACAGTATTCTGTAGTGAGGAGGTTAGGATCACAGGTTACCTGGACATTCGGAGGATGATACTACTTCTTGTTGCAGTATACCTCTTTGGACGCCTGGGGGGCCACCATCATCACATTGGAGCAGTCCAGATCGACAATCACGGTGGGCATGTGGGCTGCTGCAAAAAAACATGACTTCATGGCATTCTCCTGTGATGACAGGGTGGTGGGCACCAAGATGTGCTGGGAGACATGGCGTAGGAGTGCCCACAGTGTAATGGAAGGTGCCAGTTGCCAAGAAATGTAGGACAGACACAAGCTTCAACAGCGGGGGTAGGGTGTTCTGATGTTTCTCCTGCTCATCTTGGATAAGGGTGAGCAGCTCAGCAATCGTCTCCCTATTCAACCAGTACAGGGTGATTAACTGGTTGTCAGTCAAGGTCCATGGTGATGACCAGACCCAGGGTATGGGCGCTCACCTTGCATGGCGTCTCCTCCTCCTCTCTGGGCCCTGTACGCTGCTCTACCAGCCTGTGCAGCTTAATGCAGAGCAGAAGCACCTGCATGTCCGAATTCACAACAGCTAGTGGCTACATGGTGTTGGAAAGTGTTTTTGGAGAAGGTGTGGGCCTTATGAAGCCTCTGTGGGGTAAATATGGCCCCAAGACAGATTAACTGCTCTGGCCAGGTAAGGCCCAAAATGTGCATAAATTTGCATGGCATGATGTGACTGTCAAACAACAAGGGCATCATGTCATTCTCAACTGCCACCCATCAAAATGCTGTTTACAGAGAAATTAAGAGTGTAGCCATGAAATGTGCCCTGTATTTGAGTGACAAAGCCCCAAATCTAGAGACCTATCTTCCACTACTTTATGGAAAAATGCAGACAATTGCCGCTGGGATTGAAAGTAACTGTTTAACAATGAAACTCCAGTCTCTGTGCCATTTTAATATAAAGTATAATCTAACTGTGGACATTGATGGCAGAGTACAAAGGAGCATCGAAAATGGTATAAGGCAATAACATGAAAGCAGGCTTTTTGATATATAAAGAAAATGTAATAGATTTCAAAACAATAATTGCTGCTCTTCAGAGCACCAAAAACTTGTGTTGAGCACATAAAAACTTTCTTCGTGAGATTTGAAGGCCCATGAAGTGCACACCTCCCTCTACACTCATCAGAATATCTGGGAATGTCTTTGAAGCTGCCACAGAGCTAGGAAAGGGTGCAGAGCTGTGCTTGTGAAGGGTTTTATGGTGGTGATTGGACCAACACTGAGCAAACAAAGACCCGGCTAATGGTTGTGAACTCTGAGTAATCTTCAAAGAATTAACTCAAATTTGTGATCCCTCTCCCTGAGCTGGTGACATTTCAGAGACACCAGAGAGTGTCACATGAATCAGGGGTTGGAGTGGTCTTCCTCTGTTCAAAGAAGATAAGATGACCCATGGCCCGGCTATTAACCTTGAAAGGAGCTAATGACTTGATTGCAGGTTGCATGAATAAAGGAGCAAATGACCAGACCACATGTTATGTTTCTTCAACAAAAGAAATGTGAGGTTAATGAAAGTTTAAGTAATGCTTGTTATTAGAGATTGCCCTGGGTTTACATGGAAGATCATATGTTGTCAATTATCTACAGAACCGTAACTCTCACTGAAATAATGCAAATATCACTGAACAGCTTATGAACAGATCCATCTAATTAGACCACTCCCATAAATATTCAACTCAGGGAACCAACGTTATAACCTGAAATGTGATTATGGCTTCCCAGAAAAAGTTACGGAGTAGAGAGTAAGAAAGAGGGTGGCTTATTGAATTAGATATCTGTATATCGAATGTTGAGACAATAACTGTTACCCTTTTTGAAGAAAACACAAAAATCTGTCATTCAAACCTGCAAACGTGTGCCAAAATTAGAACTGTGCCGGTCCGGTGACAACAGTGCCGGTAAGCCTACCGGCACCGTTGTTACCGGAACGACACAGCACAACTCTATGGGCAGGTGCTGTCCCACCTGGCAGGGTCAGACCTGCCAGGCGGGACAGCACCTGCTCACAGAGTTTTCACAGGAGCACTGCACCATTGTTAACAGTGCCAGTGCTCCTGTGTCCCCATTCCCATGGAGTCCTATGGAATTCCATGGGAATGGGGACTAACAAAATTACTGGCGCCTGACTTCCTGGCCACCGGACTTGGAATAGCCTGGTGACACTGGGAAGTCAGCCGCCAATAATTTATTACAGGTCCGGCGGTTACCTCCAGTTTTACGGGCACGGTTACTGCCGGACCCATAATGAGGCCCAGTGCATTATATCCAGCATCATTAGAGCAATTCCAAAATATATAGTTTGTGGCAATTATTGATCAATTGAAATAAAGTGTCATGTTGTAGATTTTAGCTTCAACTGTTAAAATTGTTCAGAAAGATAATTGCAAATGGGTGGAGCTATAACTTTCATAGATGTTCCAAGTAACTGAAGGAATCAATCATTGCAAAGGGAGTTGGCAATAGTTGTGCAATCCGAATCATGTGCCTATAAACTGGCACCTCATTATTTTGATATTTTGGGGGGTGATTATGGAGTTAAAAGACGATGCACAATGGGAAATGGGAACTCTTGCCAAAATGAGGATTGCCTGTCCAGAAGGGAGAGCTATCTGATTTAATCTGAGCTGTCTAAATTCACTGTAGCTCTATAATATAATTTGAAGACAGAAGGAGGTGGATTAGACCAGGAGGAAGACTGACATCTGTAGGGAACCTGGAGAGGCGGCAAAAAGAGGGATGGATTCTGGAGGTCTACATGGCTGAACTCGGAGAGGCTTTCTACCCAAGTCCCTATGTCTCCCTTGAGATGATCCAAGAACCTTCAGGACTTTTCCTGACCACCAAACCCAAAGATATTCTAAGTGAGTAAACCTGTCCAACAGAACAGAGTATTGGTAGGGCTCTATTTGAATGAATGCCTTCCCCTAAATAGATATTCAGGGGGCAGGTATCCAGGAGTAGATCAATAGTGTTTTCTGAGTAACTAATAATTCAATTAATTCCCACTTAGTCAAAGAACGCAAACCCTATGATCCCTCTCACATCGCTGATAAGGTTATAGTCATTTCAAGTAATTGGGTATCCCTACATTATTTCTGCCAATCTCAAGATTCCCTAAAAGGGTGGGGTCTATTTAAAAAAACGAAATTCTCAACTGCGCAACATTCCCCAGACCATGCCTTAAAGCAGAGGGGTTCTGTATGATAAACTGAATCGCTGGGTTTGTGCTGGGCAGAACAGTGTCTTCCAGGTTAAACAAAGGGAAATAACTGATTGAAAAGGCACACCCTCTACTGAGAGTGTGAAAGGGACTGCAGATTGAAAAGACATTTTCACTGCATAATGGTAAAGAAAAAGAGTGAACTATATGGAGAAAACGTTTTGTTATTAAATGCATGGGATTTGAACATTGTTCGAAATAGAATGCGTGCAAGGATGTCTGAGCTGAATGGCGCTGTGCATGAAAAGTCTTTTGCCAATTGAAAAAGTGATGCATGTTATTTAAAGTAAGCCCATGCAAAGTATATTGTGAAGTTAAAGTGTTCCATCATGGCCAGGGTGCTGCACAATTTTTTACATTAAGAGTATATGAACTATTCTATAGACCTGTGTTTATATGTTACCAGTGGGGAAAAAACATAAAAAAAGGAAAATTGTACATGTGGGTTAGAGATTCTGTGATCTTTGGTTACCCTGAACAAACTTGTGTTTTCAAGGTGGAGGAAAATGGAATAGGTAGGAAAAATTGTATGCCATGGAGTAAGTTGGCGTAAATTGTGATTATTTTGGGCGATATTAATTTTGTTTACTAAATAATATATAATTACACAGCCTGCAGTAGCACCGTGTAGTTATGGTTAAGTTGCTCAACTCATAGGAAGAACACTTTTTGGGCGGCGGCTTATAACTTTGCTCCCCCTGGACGAATCCTTACCAAACTTGGCAAAAAAAGTATATGGCTCACTCTGAATTTGTTTGGTAAGTCTGGTGAGGTTTTGTCAAGGGGGAACAAAGTTATAGGGGGGTCCCAAACATTTATTTTTCCATAGACGCAATGGAGAAATGTTTTGCTCATGCCTACAGTTGAAACAGCTGGAGGATTTTCACCAAATTTGCTGCAGGAGCGGCAGCTTGTTTCCGAAAGCGTGCTTTTGTAAAATTGGTGTAAATCCGACCAGTCGTTTTTTTAAAAACAGGCAAAATGGCAAAATGTAGGTCCCACAAAATGTGTGATATCTGGGTCCGCTTGTGGACCCATTTCCATGTTCGCGGATTAGTCCGGCGGGCCGCGTGATGTCCGTGGACACACACCACGGCTGCTGATTGGCTGGAGGGAAGCGTGATGTGCATCAAATTTTCCGAAACGCCCGTCATGCTGTATCTGCGGATATCTGCAGATAGCGTGGTGGCGAACAGGGCTGGGAAACATGTTTTGGGGCATTTGATGTTGGGAAGAGAGGCTGGGAAGAGTGGAGGAGTGAAAGATGGTTCATATGATATATTTGTTTAGGAGGAAGAAGACCGTGTTGTGTCCGTGGCAGTTCGCGGACAGGTCCTCGGGCGAGCAGCTTGTGTGATGACTGCACGCAGGCTTCATTAGGGTAGGAGAGTGGAATGTAGTTGATATGAGGATGTTTATATAGGCTGTATTATGCTGTGGAGGTTGTGGCAAGTCCCTAGAGTTTTGGGTGCATTAGTCTGCCCATTGGTTGCAAGTACTCTAATAGTATGTGTACACAAGTGGACAGGGCCTCAGACAGCTGGCTTGTATGTGTGGGTTGTGGTCACTGGCCAGATTCTTGGGTGCATGGTTGTAATATGCTGTGGTGATTGGGGGCAGCCACTAGGCCATGCACCCAAGAGTCTGCCCACTGGCTGCAAGTACTGTAATAATATGTGTACAGAAGTGCACAGGGCCTTGGGTAGCTGGTTTGTGTGTGGGTTGTGGCCACTGGCCAAAATCATGAATGCATGGCTGTACTATGCTGTGGTGGTTGCGGCCAGCCACTACATTCTTGGGTGCAAACGTCTGCCCACTGGTTGCAGCAAGTACTGGAATAGTATGTGTACAGAAGTGGACAGGGCATCTAGCAGATATGTTATTGGACTTCCCTGAGATTCTTGGGTGTATGAGAGTCTGCCCACTGGGTGCAAGAATTGTAATAGTATGTGGACAGGCCCTAGGGCGGCAGGATTATGTGTGTGGTTTGTGGGCACTGGCCAGATCCGTGGGAGCATGTCTGCATTATGCCGCAATGGTTGTGGCTTGCCCCTAGAGTGTTGATGCAGAGGCTATGCACTCAAGAGTGTGCCCATTGGTTTCAAGTACTGTAATAGTATGTGTACAGAAGTGGATAGGGCCTCGGGTGTCTGTCTTATGTGTGTGGGGTGTGGGCACTGGTTGCAAGTACTGCAATAGTATGTGTACAGAAGTGGATAGGGCCTCGGGTGTCTGTTTTATGTGTGTGGGGTGTGGGCACTGGTTGCAAGTACTGCAATAGTATGTGTACAGAAGTGGGCAGGGCCTTTGGCGCCTGGCTTATGTGTGTGGGTTGTGGCCAGTGGCCAGATTCTTGGGTGCATGGCTGTGTTATGCTGTGGTGTTTGAGGCCAGCCACTAGACTTTTGGGTGCATGGCTGGATTTTATGGACCTGACAGTAAGGTGTTTGAGTCACTTGCTGGAGCTGCACTTGTTTTTTTTAAAGACATATTACCCTTTGGTTGTACTGTTGGATGTGTACTTGCAGTTTCACCACATCGTTTTGTGGTTGTGCTATTTGATGGAGTAGATGCTGTTTTTAATTTCTTTGGTGATACTTTTGGGAGATCTCCTGTAGAATCTGTTTGCATTAATTGTCTTTTAACAAGTTTTCCTTTTTGAGGAACAGGGTACATATCCAGATGGGATGTGTAGAGTGCATATAGTCTGTTGTAATCTACAATGCAAGGAATGTCAGCTTTGACTTTGCATCAAAATTGACTAGAAATAGTCCTTCAAGTGTACGTAGCCATGACAGTGCTACGTAACTCATACCTTCTTTAAAGACTGTGCTGCCAATGTCAATCAAAGCTTGATCTAGGGTTAGAACTTGTGATGTATGACTACTGACTGCATATGCAAGAGACAGAGAAAACTGTTCTCTGAGTACAAACATGTCTTTAAAAAGAAGGAATCTGGCTGATGAGTGTGCTATCCTTTTAACTTCTGAAAGTTTATCAAAGTGGATGTTGACAAACTGAATGTTGTTGTCTCGTGGATAGGTCTGGAAGACAACAACTGTACCAATTGCTCCATTAACTAAACCTTGCTCCATGTCAAGGTTATGTTTTAGCATTACTCTACAGTTCAAACACAATGTTAACATTTTCTCCAAACCAGCTGTGTTGGAGATCGAGTTTTCTAAGCTATTTAGCCATGCTGTGGCTTGTTGATACATAGGCAGTGTCATACCATGCACTTCTAGTTGTTCTGTGGAGTTAATTTGCACTATTGGTTCCATTTCTTTTTTTTAACATTGTTTCATTGAATTGTGCACAGCTGGCTAGGATTGGCATTAAAGACATACATTTTTGTGTGCTAATTGTTCCATGACATCAGTAGCAGATGTGTTATGTCCATATAGCTCATGGATGAGTCTACAATGTAAGATAAACTGTGCATCTTTAGAAAGGACACCAATGCAAATATATTTCAAAATCTTTGCAGAGGTGAAGTCTGCAGACTGACGCATGTTTTCAGTTAGTTCCCTGTACTAGAAATGTTGCCAGAGATTTACATTTCCTATGTTGCCAAGTGTGTTACGGCACAGTTTGTGTCCTAAGGTTTTAAAAATAGGTTCACCTTTCACTGGTGTTAATTGCAAAAGATCTCCAAAAACAATAACATGTTTTCCTCCAAGGAGTTCTTTGTAGTTCGTTTTAATGACCTCTTGCAATCTGAGGTGAATCAACACCAACATTAGGTTGGAAACCATGCTCACCTCATCTATTAGGAGCATTTTCCTTTGTTTCAGAATTCTGCGTAGTTGCCCAGCAGCTTCTGCTGAAAGTTTGTAGTACTCTAATTTGTTTTGGTGTTCTACTGGAAGGGGTAGCAATCGGTGTAAAGTAACACCAACTATGTTGTAGGAAGCTAAACATGTGGGGGCTGTTACAACAACTACAAGCGTGTTGTTTGTAAATTTTTGGAGGAACTAGCTGATGATTTTTATTAAGAATGTGTTTCCTGAACCAGCTTCGCCACTTACATACAGGAGCGCAGGTTTATAATTTTCACAGCTACAAGTTTGAGTTTTGTGCTGTACACCATGTTCAGTTTCTTTAGTTACTTCCAGTAAAATGCTATGTTGCTCATCACTGAGTTCTGATTTCAGTAGAGCAAAGTTTTCTTCAGTTTCCTCATACTGACACATGGTGTTTTCTACTTCAGTCATGGTTAACTCTGCTTCATTCACTATAAGTGGCTCTCCAAGTGGTTCTTGGCTTCCTGTAAGAGAAGGTTAACTGCCCTCGGGAGTGTCTGCATTTAGTTGTGCTTGAACCTCTTCCTCCTGTTGGCGTTCATTGTCCAACATATGTTTGTACTGTTTGAAATTCATATCTGTTATACTGTTTTCAATGTTTTCTTTTCTCCATAGTTTAAAAAGTTGGAGTAGGGGCATGTAGTACAGTTCTCTATGTTGAGGAGTTTTGAATTATAGCTTCATATGATTAATGAGGCTGGGTTTGGTAAGTTTAACTAGGCTGCCTTCACAACTTTTGACTATGTCTTTACTTTTTTTTTCATCTGGTTTGATATTATTGTTGTACGAGAACTTTTGGGCTATGCGGTACAGACACATGGTTTCCAAAACAGTGTTCCTGTTTGGGTAGTATGTGTCCAATAAATTGTTTTTAAAAATGTCTGGGATGTTGGGATCGTTTTTGGCTATTGTTTCTATGTCTTTGTATGATTTGAGCACTCTTTTTCTGGATGTAGCCGGACCAAGGCTTAGCCAGACTATGTTTTCAGATTTGCCATATAAGGCTGCGCTGTTAAACGTTCTGCAGCTTCGTAGCAACCACATTCTCTGTAGGAAAACATTTTATGCCAAAGCTGTATGATGTTTGCGACAGTGTTTTGTCAGATGATATGTCATCCTAGAGGTCTTTGAGCTCTGTTTTCTCAGCCTTGATTAAGGAGGCTGTGATATATCATGCAACAGCAGTGGCATTTTCTGCAATGTACTGCACATCTATGTTTGCATTCCACAAGAGGGCAATGATTACATTGTAATCATTGATGTACTTTGAAGCTTCGCTTCTTTTAATGCAGTATGTGTTCTTAGGCAATTTGCCTTTCGCAGTGTGTCTAACAGAAGACATGAAGCTGTTTACTTATCCTTTTGCTGAAACTGATCTAGGGAAACCAAAGCAGCATTTGGTGTAGTATTTGCCTTTGTTTTTATATCTACGTTGACAATACTTGCCACATTTATGTCTTTTAAACCGCAAAACGTGGGCATGATTCTCATTACGCGCGCTTTGTGAAAGGATTTTGCAAGTGACATATTTGTGAATGAACTGCAAAATAGTGTCATCACTGCCTTGACCAAATGTAGGATCATCTTTTATCCACAAAAGCAAGTGGATATGTGGTGCTCCTCTGGATTAATATTCTTTTCTCCAAAAGAAGTATTGCACTTCCCTGAGGGGAGGAATTGTTTTATTACAGATGAAGTGTAGCATGGCAATAAAGCAGTGATGGAAGTACCTTGACACATTTACAGGTCAAGAGAGCAGAGTCCTCCTGGTGTTTTCATGTCTATCCCTGCTTTGCTTTATTTGCTATGCGCAGGAAGTCGTGCAAGTCTTCCCATGCATACTCTGCACAACTTAAAGTGACAAACCAGGTGGGTGGGCCAAGGTTGCGTAGCATACACTGTACATCTCTGTGCTGTCAGAACCAGTATTCTTTTGTACCACGCATGTTTGCCAAAAGATTTGTGATACTTGACTGCAAAACATTATCTTTGTTGTGCAGCTTTTGAAGTAGTTTTGTAGCAGACATGTTTAAAAAATTGGAACCTGTTTTCAATGTGTGTAGAACTCCATAATATAGAGTAGCTAGTTCACTTTCAAACAGGAGGTGGAATATGTATTCAACATTTTGTCTGAATCTGGGATCTTCAGAGTACATTTCTAAAGAGCGGTATTCTGATGCTGTTATTTGTGTGGATCTTTCATCACACCTTCCCCCTTTTCCTGTAGGAAAGAGGAGAGGAAAGGTTTGTGCTTCTACACTAAATTCAAATGGGCCAGTTGATGAGGAATCCTGAATTATTTCGGTGGTTTCTCTCAGGTTTTCTTCAATGTTTATTTCTTTGTAGTATTCAATGTTCTCTTTAAGATATTGGGGGTCATTACAACCCAGGCGCTAATTGCGCCAACTTTACCACCATGGTGTAAACTACGTTTACACCATGGTGGATGGCGGATTTACCGCCCCAAGGTGAGTGGGGCGGTAAATCCCCATTTCCCATTTTCCCTTCCCCATTCCCATTTTTGCCCCATAGGGCATAATGGGAGTGGGGAAGGCGCTAATTACGCCACCGTAAATTACGGTGGCGTAATTAGCATCATGGCAGGTTAGTGCCATGGATTTTAACGGCTGCTAAAAGCAGCCGTTAAAATCAGAATAGGCGTTAAGGGTTAACGACGGCGTTAACCCTTAACGCCTGGGTCGTAATGAGGCCCATTGTACGGCTTCTCTAACTTTGTTTAAGTCTACTAGCTCCTGCCAAATCATTTTGTCTCCTGTAGGTACACCATTCACCAGGATAATCAAAGATTGATCTATTGAATGTTGCACTCCCAGGGTGTCCACATTTTCTTTAAGATCCAATGGCAAATAAACTACTTTGCCACAAATGTCTTTTAGTAATTCAGAAGGAGGCAATTTGGTTGTTTTAGGTTGAAGGGGTATTATAGCTTGAAATGGGTGTACTGTTTGGATTATAATGCTTTGCAGTGCAGTATGTGCAAAGTGTTGAGGGGTTAGTAATTTCATATTTGTTTTCTCCTATAAGGTAGAGATCTAATTGGAAACATTTTCCTCTATTTTGTACACTATATCTACAGTTTTGGTGCTCTTTGTATGAAAGGTTCTGTAACAACAAACACATACATGGTTTGGTACTTCAGCAGATGTGCTTTTAAACTTTGCTATTTCTTGATTGTATGTGTGTATTAGAAGGTTGCCATCTGTGAGGCTGTTGCTACTCTTTTCTAAAGTTACTGTATTTTTTAAGGGCTCTTCACTTCCAAAATATTTGCTTTGGTTGTGGTCTTTTTCTTCCAAGAGTTCTTTGGCTGTGCAATGTAGGAGAATGGGATTTAAATGCTCCAGTTCTACAGCAGGACTTTTTCCATAGTACAGCCTCTTGGTGAGATTTCGTACAGTAGAAAGGTGTGTTGCTAACATTTTGATGTTGTGGAAGGCGCTTTTGCAAGCAGACCCGGAAACGCAGGCTAATGAATGTCCTTACAGTCCAGTGTCTTTGCGCTTTGGACAGTAGTCCATGGTTTGCAACATTTTCATTCTCATTTTCTCTCTGGCTTTCACATACTGATTGAGGAATTGCTGTAAAGATTTGAAGGATTGTTTTCATACAATACACATTAAGGTGCATGGCCATTTGTGGATGGGACAGATTGGATTAGTGCAATGGAGAGTTGATTGTAAGTTTGTTGGGGATATTCTTCCAATGAGCATTTCCTCTGCCCTAATAGTGTTGTCTACCATTTCATACCCTTTGCCACTGCTATGTATTACAATTGGGTTTATTTGCTCTTGTTTGTATGCCTCTTCATTGAAATATGGCTCTGTGCTGGTTGTGTGAATCCACTTACTTTCACAGAGGTTTGCAAAGGTATTTATGTTGATATTGCGTATGTTGCAAAGTACTTTTTGTAGTTTACTAATCCATTTTGTTAGTGGTTTCATTCTGTTCAAACTTAATGTAAACAATTTCCTTTTGAGGAGCATTGCACTGTATATGAGAGCTTCCAGGATCAGTTTGCTGCAGTAGGTCTTAAGGGTTGAGCCAGATTTCTCCCCTGTTTTTATAAAGTTCTGAAGGACTCTATGGTGGACATTTTTTTGGTAAAATAAATGTTTTGGAATGCTTACCTGTGGCTATGTTAACATTGGTAGCGGCAGTGTTAGGACTACTGATAGTTGCATTCTTCTTAATACATTTCTTTTTAGTTTTATATTTTGGAAGAGGGATCACACTTTTTTTCCTGCTACCTGGTTCAGTTTTGCTCAGTGACTGTATTAGCTGGTTTGTTTGAACTTTTCATACAAACTCTGCGAGAGGTGGATGGCTATTTTGCATGATGTTCATTTTATCTGCTCTATTTCTACATTGTTTTCTACGGAGTTGTTTTTTGGTAGGCATTCTCCTGTGTCTATTGGGGAAAAAAGGAAATTGTGGGTTCGGAGGTTGCGCAATGTATTTGTGTGCAATATGCATGAGTGTCTGAATATGATGGTAGGCATACATAGAGGGGTGTGCGCTTGTGGAAAGGACTTTTAGTTGGGAAGATTGTACTGGTATGTATGTGTGTTTCTGTGTGAAAGGTTTGCTTCAGTGTGTATGACAGTGTACTGTGCCTAAATGAGTAAGGACATTACAATGTTTTCACAAAACTAGTGGGTGTTACCAAACTGGTGTTCAGATGACAATACAAAGAGTGGACCTGCTAAGGTGCAATGACTAAGAGTGAAGCAAGTACTGTTGGGCTGGATAGAACTTTCTAGGCTACAATACAACAACACGGCACTGTCTGAGTAACGGGGCAGAACACTACTACAGTACTGCACTTATTTTGTTGAATGTGATGAGTCGGTTTCCTCTGGGTTTTATCTTCCAGTAGGGACGTCACTGGCTTTCAGGAGGCTGTTATTCACTGCAATTGTGAAAGAAGGAAGTTAGTGGGTATCTGTGTTAATGGCACAGTAATTACAATAGGAGAACACATTATTTTAAATTGCGGGAGGATTTGTTGGCAGGAAGAGTTAGTGTGTGTGTCCTATGCACTGCATAGGAGTGGGGGCTTCGGAGCATCAGCATCATTGCTATGGGAGCCAGTGGTGTAGTGATAAGTGTGCCCTAAGGGGCTGCACTTTTGCAAGTGTGGGAGATGTTGTTGCACTACTTTCTTTGGAAATTGATTAGTGTAAGTCCTTGTAGGGTGAGAAAAAGGGCCAGAAAGAAGTACAGATTAGAAAGGAGAATGTTACCATGTGTGGAATTTGATGATCAACTTTCCCACACATAGATGCTTGCTACATCAGTGCAGAATCCTTTCCTTTTCTTGCATTTATTTATTAAAATTTACAGATAGCACAGTTGCCAATGTACACATGCATTTCTTTGCTTTCCTTCCAATGCTGCATTTTGGTAATTTTGCAATGTATGTACTTGCCATGCTTTGCTAACATACATGCAGTTCCCCTTTTATGTGTGCATTCTGGGCATTTAACATAGGATCTGCCACTTGAATTTCCTGTGCAAATGTTCCCAATGTGTTTTTGGTTTTTGTTTTATAACAAGAACAGAGAGACTGCTAACATTGAAACATGTGGTTTGCAGCTGTTATGTAAGTGGGCATGAAAAGAAAACTGAAAGCATACAGCTTTGTAAGTAACTGCCACTTGATGTCAGGAGATGGGACAAATGAGTGCCTAATTATTCAGTAGGTTATGCAGGATAAGTGGCAGGCAGCCTGTTCGTATGCATTTGTGGCAGAGTTGCAAATGTAGTCTACAAAATATATGCATACCTGTAGTTTGTGTTGATGGATGCAGGGGTGGATGAATCTGGAAGCATAAATCTTGGAGAGCTTGGCAGTACTTTTTGATGGAGGTGCTTTTGAATTACAGGAGATCTGTACTCTGAGTGTTCAATAGTACATCTAAAGTGTTATACTGTGATGACAGAGTTAGATGTAGAGTTCTTGCCTGTGATTGTTCAATGGTTGCGTGACTACTTAACAGTAGCCAATGAGGGAGTGCTGCAAAGAGTGAAGTGGAAAGAGAAGAAGGGCTGCCCCTGTGTTATGGGCTCCACGGACACCGCAGTAGTTTGTGGACATGGAATTCCACATCCAGGGCTGCTCAGCATGCCTGGCATGGAAATGGGACTGTGGGGATTAGCCAATCAGCTGTTCAGGTTGTGCTTTACAGGAAGAGAGGGTAATACTTTTTGCATTGCTGTTTTGGTTGTGTAGTGAAGATGGCTGGTGTTGGAGAGAGGCAGAGACTTAGTATATGGATAGTGGGAGATTCATTTGTGTATGATCTGGAGAGGTATGCCAAGGCAAGAGGTGTTTCGGGTGATCTTGGGTTTCCAGGCCTGCGGGCTCTGTGGTACAGTGTGCCTGGCTGCAATTTGTAGGCACTGCTTGCTCTTTGGAGAGCCATGGGTACTTTTGGTAGTCCTGATGTTTTGGTGGTGCACTGTGGAGGAGAGCATTTGGGCTAGATCAGTGGTCCAAGTTTGATTTCTGTACTGAAGTTGTTGGTGGAAGAACTGATGCTGCTTGTCCCTACTGCAAAGGTGTTTTTTTCTCTAGAGCACAATGGAACAACCCCAATGTCCTTTGTCCCCAGCAAAATGCTGGAAGGAGTTTTGTTAATGGAGGCATGGGTGTAGTTTTCCGACGTGCTGAGATGTCTGTTTTCTCTAATGACAGCATGGACTCCCTTAGTGTGCACTATTTTACCCCAGATGGCATTTCATTGTCAATTCTTGGAGATACTTGTTTTTTTCACAAGCTAAGGGATGCTTTGCAGAGGTTGATGTAAGGCAGTAAGAAGGAAAAGAAGAGAATGCCCCCAAAAACACAGAAAATAAAAGGTGCTTGTTTACTAGCACCTACAAATGAAAGGCTAAAAGCAGCCGTTAAAATCAGAATAGGCGTTAAGGGTTAACGACGGCGTTAACCCTTAACGCCTGGGTCGTAATGAGGCCCATTGTACGGCTTCTCTAACTTTGTTTAAGTCTACTAGCTCCTGCCAAATCATTTTGTCTCCTGTAGGTACACCATTCACCAGGATAATCAAAGATTGATCTATTGAATGTTGCACTCCCAGGGTGTCCACATTTTCTTTAAGATCCAATGGCAAATAAACTACTTTGCCACAAATGTCTTTTAGTAATTCAGAAGGAGGCAATTTGGTTGTTTTAGGTTGAAGGGGTATTATAGCTTGAAATGGGTGTACTGTTTGGATTATAATGCTTTGCAGTGCAGTATGTGCAAAGTGTTGAGGGGTTAGTAATTTCATATTTGTTTTCTGCTATAAGGTAGAGATCTAATTGGAAACATTTTCTTCTATTTTGTACACTATATCTACAGTTTTGGTGCTCTTTGTATGAAAGGTTCTGTAACAACAAACACATACATGGTTTGGTACTTCAGCAGATGTGCTTTTAAACTTTGCTATTTCTTGATTGTATGTGTGTATTAGAAGGTTGCCATCTGTGAGGCTGTTGCTACTCTTTTCTAAAGTTACTGTATTTTTTAAGGGCTCTTCACTTCCAAAATATTTGCTTTGGTTGTGGTCTTTTTCTTCCAAGAGTTCTTTGGCTGTGCAATGTAGGAGAATGGGATTTAAATGCTCCAGTTCTACAGCAGGACTTTTTCCATAGTACAGCCTCTTGGTGAGATTTCGTACAGTAGAAAGGTGTGTTGCTAACATTTTGATGTTGTGGAAGGCGCTTTTGCAAGCAGACCCGGAAACGCAGGCTAATGAATGTCCTTACAGTCCAGTGTCTTCGCGCTTTGGACAGTAGTCCATGGTTTGCAACATTTTCATTCTCATTTTCTCTCTGGCTTTCACATACTGATTGAGGAATTGCTGTAAAGATTTGAAGGATTGTTTTCATACAATACACATTAAGGTGCATGGCCATTTGTGGATGGGACAGATTGGATTAGTGCAATGGAGAGTTGATTGTAAGTTTGTTGGGGATATTCTTCCAATGAGCATTTCCTCTGCCCTAATAGTGTTGTCTACCATTTCATACCCTTTGCCACTGCTATGTATGACAATTGGGTTTATTTGCTCTTGTTTGTATGCCTCTTCATTGAAATATGGCTCTGTGCTGGTTGTGTGAATCCACTTACTTTCACAGAGGTTTGCAAAGGTATTTATGTTGATATTGCGTATGTTGCAAAGTACTTTTTGTAGTTTACTAATCCATTTTGTTAGTGGTTTCATTCTGTTCAAACTTAATGTAAACAATTTCCTTTTGAGGAGCATTGCACTGTATATGAGAGCTTCCAGGATCAGTTTGCTGCAGTAGGTCTTAAGGGTTGAGCCAGATTTCTCCCCTGTTTTTATAAAGTTCTGAAGGACTCTATGGTGGACATTTTTTTGGTAAAATAAATGTTTTGGAATGCTTACCTGTGGCTATGTTAACATTGGTAGCGGCAGTGTTAGGACTACTGATAGTTGCATTCTTCTTAATACATTTCTTTTTAGTTTTATATTTTGGAAGAGGGATCACACTTTTTTTCCTGCTACCTGGTTCAGTTTTGCTCAGTGACTGTATTAGCTGGTTTGTTTGAACTTTTCATACAAACTCTGCGAGAGGTGGATGGCTATTTTGCATGATGTTCATTTTATCTGCTCTATTTCTACATTGTTTTCTACGGAGTTGTTTTTTGGTAGGCATTCTCCTGTGTCTATTGGGGAAAAAAGGAAATTGTGGGTTCGGAGGTTGCGCAATGTATTTGTGTGCAATATGCATGAGTGTCTGAATATGATGGTAGGCATACATAGAGGGGTGTGCGCTTGTGGAAAGGACTTTTAGTTGGGAAGATTGTACTGGTATGTATGTGTGTTTCTGTGTGAAAGGTTTGCTTCAGTGTGTATGACAGTGTACTGTGCCTAAATGAGTAAGGACATTACAATGTTTTCACAAAACTAGTGGGTGTTACCAAACTGGTGTTCAGATGACAATACAAAGAGTGGACCTGCTAAGGTGCAATGACTAAGAGTGAAGCAAGTACTGTTGGGCTGGATAGAACTTTCTAGGCTACAATACAACAACACGGCACTGTCTGAGTAACGGGGCAGAACACTACTACAGTACTGCACTTATTTTGTTGAATGTGATGAGTCGGTTTCCTCTGGGTTTTATCTTCCAGTAGGGACGTCACTGGCTTTCAGGAGGCTGTTATTCACTGCAATTGTGAAAGAAGGAAGTTAGTGGGTATCTGTGTTAATGGCACAGTAATTACAATAGGAGAACACATTATTTTAAATTGCAGGAGGATTTGTTGGCAGGAAGAGTTAGTGTGTGTGTCCTATGCACTGCATAGGAGTGGGGGCTTCGGAGCATCAGCATCATTGCTATGGGAGCCAGTGGTGTAGTGATAAGTGTGCCCTAAGGGGCTGCACTTTTGCAAGTGTGGGAGATGTTGTTGCACTACTTTCTTTGGAAATTGATTAGTGTAAGTCCTTGTAGGGTGAGAAAAAGGGCCAGAAAGAAGTACAGATTAGAAAGGAGAATGTTACCATGTGTGGAATTTGATGATCAACTTTCCCACACATAGATGCTTGCTACATCAGTGCAGAATCCTTTCCTTTTCTTGCATTTATTTATTAAAATTTACAGATAGCACAGTTGCCAATGTACACATGCATTTCTTTGCTTTCCTTCCAATGCTGCATTTTGGTAATTTTGCAATGTATGTACTTGCCATGCTTTGCTAACATACATGCAGTTCCCCTTTTATGTGTGCATTCTGGGCATTTAACATAGGATCTGCCACTTGAATTTCCTGTGCAAATGTTCCCAATGTGTTTTTGGTTTTTGTTTTATAACAAGAACAGAGAGACTGCTAACATTGAAACATGTGGTTTGCAGCTGTTATGTAAGTGGGCATGAAAAGAAAACTGAAAGCATACAGCTTTGTAAGTAACTGCCACTTGATGTCAGGAGATGGGACAAATGAGTGCCTAATTATTCAGTAGGTTATGCAGGATAAGTGGCAGGCAGCCTGTTCGTATGCATTTGTGGCAGAGTTGCAAATGTAGTCTACAAAATATATGCATACCTGTAGTTTGTGTTGATGGATGCAGGGGTGGATGAATCTGGAAGCATAAATCTTGGAGAGCTTGGCAGTACTTTTTGATGGAGGTGCTTTTGAATTACAGGAGATCTGTACTCTGAGTGTTCAATAGTACATCTAAAGTGTTATACTGTGATGACAGAGTTAGATGTAGAGTTCTTGCCTGTGATTGTTCAATGGTTGCGTGACTACTTAACAGTAGCCAATGAGGGAGTGCTGCAAAGAGTGAAGTGGAAAGAGAAGAAGGGCTGCCCCTGTGTTATGGGCTCCACGGACACCGCAGTAGTTTGTGGACATGGAATTCCACATCCAGGGCTGCTCAGCATGCCTGGCATGGAAATGGGACTGTGGGGATTAGCCAATCAGCTGTTCAGGTTGTGCTTTACAGGAAGAGAGGGTAATACTTTTTGCATTGCTGTTTTGGTTGTGTAGTGAAGATGGCTGGTGTTGGAGAGAGGCAGAGACTTAGTATATGGATAGTGGGAGATTCATTTGTGTATGATCTGGAGAGGTATGCCAAGGCAAGAGGTGTTTCGGGTGATCTTGGGTTTCCAGGCCTGCGGGCTCTGTGGTACAGTGTGCCTGGCTGCAATTTGTAGGCACTGCTTGCTCTTTGGAGAGCCATGGGTACTTTTGGTAGTCCTGATGTTTTGGTGGTGCACTGTGGAGGAGAGCATTTGGGCTAGATCAGTGGTCCAAGTTTGATTTCTGTACTGAAGTTGTTGGTGGAAGAACTGATGCTGCTTGTCCCTACTGCAAAGGTGTTTTTTTCTCTAGAGCACAATGGAACAACCCCAATGTCCTTTGTCCCCAGCAAAATGCTGGAAGGAGTTTTGTTAATGGAGGCATGGGTGTAGTTTTCCGACGTGCTGAGATGTCTGTTTTCTCTAATGACAGCATGGACTCCCTTAGTGTGCACTATTTTACCCCAGATGGCATTTCATTGTCAATTCTTGGAGATACTTGTTTTTTTCACAAGCTAAGGGATGCTTTGCAGAGGTTGATGTAAGGCAGTAAGAAGGAAAAGAAGAGAATGCCCCCAAAAACACAGAAAATAAAAGGTGCTTGTTTACTAGCACCTACAAATGAAAGGCTATTTTCAGAGTCACCACAATAGGGGAAATACCCTACCCTGGGTTAAATTTCTCTCCTCACCTCCTTGATTCGCGGATCGCACATGCCACATCCGAGACTTTTAAGGATGGCAGGCATGGAAATGGGACTGTGGAGGCCAGGGGATTGGCCAATAAGGTTCTGTGGGTGTGGTGTGCAAGGAGAGAGTGTGGCAGAGGCTCTGTTAGTGTGGCAGAGGCTCTGTTTGCTGAAAGGAGTGCAGATGGCTATGGCTATGTCTGTGTGTTTTAGGAGGCAGAGTGTCTGGATTTCGTGGAACCCTTGGATACATTGGTTGCAGGTGTATGCAGAGCACTATGGAGTGGCTGTACATCTTAGATTCCCTCTTGTGGATGTGCACTGGTATGGAGTGCATGCACAAAGTGGCTGGATTTGCTTCGCCTTTGTGCCACTTTGGTGATGCAGCATCATCCAGCCATTATTATTGTTCATTGTGGAGGGAACAGTTTACGCAACGTTACTGGAATCTCTCTGCAGTTTGCGATGAAGGAGGCATTTGGGAAAGTCATGCACATGCTTACAAACTGCCAAGTAATTTTTTCAGCATTGCCCAGAGACAGATGTGGCTGCACTCTTCTTCATTTGGTCCGCAAATGGAGAAAGCCAGGCACAATGTCAACAAGGCTGTTTGCACATTTTGTGCAAGATGTTGGCATGTCGTCCTTCCACAATGAAAACATTATATTTTGTAGCCCCAATATTTTTCGCAGTGATGGCGTCCATCTTACTGAGTATAGCAAGCATTTGTGCAGCAGGTATTGGCCACTTCAAACCTTCCAAAAACAAAAAACCAAAACAAAAAGGCTCTTTTCAGAGTTACCACTTTCTCCCGGAAAGGAATGTAATGGTTTACTTGCTGCCACCACCTGCATGTTTTGGAAGTCCACAGACTACCACACTGTCTGCGGACTTCGCAGACTGCGCAAGGGCCTGCATCATTTCTTTGCTACTTCTATTTTTAAACTATGAAAGGTGGCTCTGCAGGGAGCCTTTTTATTTTTGGGTTTTTGTTGTTTTGTATTTTTTTTGTCTTTTTTAACATAACACACAAGGAAAGGAAGGGAAGAGAAGGTAGGGTAGGGAAAGGGTACCAACCACAGGGAGGAAGGGGCAGGTGGAGAGAGGAAGATGTTGGGTGGGCCTTATGGAGGTAGGGGGCACTTTCCTTCCTGCTCCCGGACCGTAGCCTCAAAGCACTAAGGAATTGCTCACCCCTGCAGAATACTGCATTGCAGTACATGCACAATTCAGTGACCTTTGAAAGATAAGGACCTACTGCAGTGCGTATGGCCTGTAAGGCTGGCTCAGGGATCCGCTCCCCCATAGGAGTGTCCCTTGTGGTGACAAGAGCAGATGCAGAGGATGCTGCAGCGGTACTCAACCTACTGCCCTGTTTGAAGGGGATGACCCTCCGAACTGCTGCCTTGTGGTTCGACCTCAGACCCCTTCCATATTGAATTTTTAGGGTGAGGTTCCTCACCATTCATACCTAGATTCACCTATAGGTACAGTGACACTGTTACTTTCTCTTCATACACTCTCTATAGTTACACCTGTAATTCCCATTATGACAATGTTTTAATACTTAGCTCCGTTTCCAATTATGGACACGTGCATGTGGACACACGCACACTGACGTGCTACATATAAGTCACAACGCGCATACACGCATTAGCCGGATGAACTCGAACATCTTGCCATTTAGATTAATGTTCTACAATAAACACACGCGCACTGACATGCTAAATACAAGTCAGAACGCACATACGTGCATGAGCCGGGTGGACTCGAACATCTGGCCATTTAGATTACTATTTAACAATAATATGGGCGTGGAGCCTAAACCTGAACACGTGTTCGGCAGAATAATGAGCTGATACTGTTGGGAGGGTCGTTCTGTGAGACGTGCGTCCTACTGCCCTGTTTGAAGGGGATGACCCTCCGAACTGCTGCCTTGTGGTTCGACCTCAGACCCCTTCCATATTGAATTTTTTAGGGTGAGGTTCCTCACCATTCATACCTAGATTCACCTATAGGTACAGTGACACTGTTACTTTCTCTTCATACACTCTCTATAGTTACACCTGTAATTCCCATTATGACAATGTTTTAATACTTAGCTCCGTTTCCAATTATGGACACGTGCATGTGGACACACGCACACTGACGTGCTACATATAAGTCACAACGCTCATACACGCATTAGCCGGATGAACTCGAACATCTTGCCATTTAGATTAATGTTCTACAATAAACACACGCGCACTGACATGCTAAATACAAGTCAGAACGCACATACGTGCATGAGCCGGGTGGACTCGAACATCTGGCCATTTAGATTACTATTTAACAATAATATGGGCGTGGAGCCTAAACCTGAACACGTGTTCGGCAGAATAATGAGCTGATACTGTTGGGAGGGTCGTTCTGTGAGACGTGCGCTGCAGTCGCCCAGATCCATACCAAGATGGAGGTCTGGAGCGGAGACGCGCATGCGCGCCGCCTCCATGACGACCGTGTAAACAGGACACTTGCGAGCAGCGCGTCTTGGCGACGGGCTGCTCGGTCGGACTGGGGGTTACCTGATTCCGAATGGTAAGTGTCTTCAGTGAGATATCTGAAGTTCCCATAGCTTTGTGCCCATCACGATAGGTACTTCACGTAATGTGATGGTCAGTATGATCATCAGCGCACCAACATAGGAGAGCCTGGGCGAGTTTTTAAGCTCATGCTTGAAGCTTATGTTTATGTGTAATTTTCGAACCCGCACGAGTGCCCTATCCCTTTTGATTTAGGGACATTATCTCAGCCTAGCAACTGAGGAGGAGCACAGTAGTTATGGCCTGACATGTTCTACACCACGGTGTATGCCCACTTTGTCGTTTTGAAATACAATTTGCATTGTTAAAAACAGGCAGCACAATTGACTTGGGTCATTTCGACAGGCTCTCCTAATTAGAAGTGATCTAGCTTATCCTTTACTCCATTTAAGTTTAAACATTTTTTTGCAATTGCAGGGGGACATGTCTATAACGTTTTTAAGGCACATATCTGATCTCTTCTAGCCTCTAGCCGTCGTCCACTGAAAACATAGCCCATCACCTTTTATTTCACCCGGGGAGATGGATTGGTCTTCCTTCCGGGTGAGTACATTTAACTCTGTCTGTACTACTTAAAAAGATGAATCGTGCTGTAGAATAAATCTTTATGATGCACTCTTGCACATTTCACCATATAGGTTGACACCGATTTTTGCTACATACAAAGGAATAAGGTCAGTTTTACTCTACGCTTTACTCTTCACTTGAAAGTTAACTATTTAATCTCTCTGTTCCCATAGAGGTCTAATTAGGTTATCCTTCCCTTTTGTAGGAATTAATGAACATTGTTGAAACTATAACACACCCCGCCCTGAAGAAGGATTGTTACGTAATCCGAAACGCGTCGGCACACATTGTTGTTACGAGTGGGTTTAGGAAGCTCTGAGCAGAAAGAATCATAATGCCCAGAAGGATAATAGAGTTAATGTGGTTACTCTGTTTAGTTCAGCCACATATGAATTCCTGGTTTAATTTAATACGTTAATTTCATGTATAATCTTCTGAGTACATTTTGCTGCTTTTGAGGACTGTCATTCAGCTCAGAATAGAGTCATTGTTTCAGAATTTTGTTAATGTACAATCATTAGTTTTTTGTTAATGATTTCCCACACTATTAGGTAATAGTGTGGCTGCTAATGTATAAATTTGAACGTGTCTTGGTAAAATGTACACATTCATATATCTATAAAAAACACTTTATCTGTTTAAATGCTGTTGTGTCGCAGTTCTGTGGTGCTTTTCTGTAGACGAGCAGATAGACAGATGCTTTATATACCTTGCTATTTATATGAATAGATTATGAATACAGTGAATGCCGACTGCATCGAAAACTAATTTAGATTGTGGACTCCCGTGACTCTAAACTTCTCCTGTCCGGAGTGGGATTGGACTCATGAGATTCTAATAATAATAACGGGGACCACGTCCCATTAGGAGTGCAGTTTAGGGCTATCAGCTGGCAATGGCTGGTGTGTGTCTGGTGCTTCGACCTCAGATGTCACTGAATGGAGGTGGTGTCGTAGCTGTACAGCCCAGGTTTGCCATGACTGAGCACTCATTGCAGCGAACCTTGGTCACATGAGCCTTAGCTACCCCCCCAATGGTGGTAAAGAGCCTCCACACCCAAGATGACTCACGTTGGCAGCTGGTGGTTGGGACGTCCACTACCTCATCCTCTTGTTGTTCCCCCTCTGCATCACCATGCCTGTTCCCCTCCCCAGGCCCTCCGGAAGATTTTGATGGTGGTGGTGGTGGTGCTGAAGAGCTAGCACATGCAGCAGCCATGGGTGCCATAATCTCCACCAGCAGCAAATCCAGCAACAGCAATGCAAATCGCCTCCAAGTGCGCTGAGCAGTAATCCAGCAACAGCAATCCCAATCACAGCAATGCAAATGACAGCCAAGTGCTCTGAGCAGCAATACAGAAACAGCAATGCCAATCCCAGCCAAGTGCTGCACTGGGGTGTGGCTAGTGGTGCTGGGGAGCGCCCTGCAGACATTTGCACGCTCTGCAAACACTTCAAACCCCAAGCTGGGCTCAAAAAGTTCCAAAAAGTCTCTAGATGGGCCAGGGCATGGTCTGGGACCTCTGCAAGGGTGATGTTTTAGATCAAAACACCTTGGATTGCTCAGAGAAGCACTTTTTGTCATCCAAGGGCCGGGACAGTGTTCGCAAATAAGGACCGACGCTCAGCGTAGGTGCAGTCACATGGTGATGTCGCAAACGTTTGCAAATGCGGCAGCTGTCTGTAGGACATCTATTGTGCGGGATGCAATGTGCGCCTGCACCTAGGTGTCTGTAGGACTGGGCCGGGATCCCCGAACTAATTAAAAGTGTGCCACGTGCAGCGGACATATCCAGACAGGCACGGTGTTCGAAAGGCACAGGGGAGCAGAAGCACATGCACTCGGGTGTCCGTAGGACAGGGACGGGATCCCCAAACTAATTAAAAGTACACCACAACTTTTCAGACTTTATGGACAGGCACGTTGTTTGGAGGACGCAGGGGATCAGATATGCATGTGCCCTGGTGTTCGTAGTACAGGGGCGGGATCCCTGAACTAATGTAACTATGTCACAATTCTGTGGACATCTGCGGACAGGGGCATTGTCTGGAGGGCACAGGGGAATAGATGTGAATGTGCCCAGGTGGCCGTAGGACAGGGGCGGGATCCCCAAATTAATTAAAAGTGTGACACCACTTTACAGACTTTGCCAACAGGCACAGTGTTTGAAAGGCACAGGGGATTGGATGAGCATGTGCTGAGGTGTCAATAGACAGGGACTGGGCCCCCGAACCATATAAAGGTACATCATCATTTTGTGGACATGTTCGGACAGGCGCGCTGTCCATAGGACACCTCCATTTTGGTCATGGACAGCCCAGACAGGCACGGTGTTCGAAAGGCACAGGGGAGCAGAAGCACATGCACTTGGGTGTCCGTAGGACAGGGACGGGATCCCCAAACTAATTAAAAGTACACCACAACTTTTCAGACTTTATGGACAGCCACGTTGTTTGGAGGACGCAGGGGATCAGATATGCATGCGCCCTGGTGTTCGTAGTACAGGGGCGGGATCCCTGAACTAATGTAACTATGTCACAATTCTGTGAACATCTGCGGACAGGGGCATTGTCTGGAGGGCACAGGGGAATAGATACGAATGTGCCCAGGTGGCCGTAGGACAGGGGCGGGATCCCCAAATTAATTAAAAGTGCAACACCACTTTACAGACTTTGCCAACAGGCACAGTGTTTGAAAGGCACAGGGGATTGGATGCGCATGTGCTGAGGTGTCCATAGACAGGGACTGGGCCCCCGAACCATATAAAGGTACGTCATCATTTTGTGGACATGTTCGGACAGGCGCGCTGTCCATAGGACACCTCCATTTTGGTCATGGACAGCCCAGACAGGCGCGGTGTCCGTAAGTCACCTCCATTTTGATTACAGACTCCCCGGACAGTCGCGCGCTCCACGGACTCCTAAAGTTTTTTTTTTAAAACACCCACACAGTAAACACATACAATTTATTAAGACACATTAAAAACATTCAATTAAGAAAGGGAAGGGGTAGTGGAATGGGAAACATACACTGGGGAAGTGGGGTTTTCCACAGGCTGGTTATCAGGGGAGGAAGGGAAGGAGATCTCATCACAGCCTCTCTGAGTGCAGGGCATTGTGGGGATGGTTGGCTGCGACAGGGGGAAGGGGTACAGGTGCAAGTGGGGCAGTGGTACTTTACATTTCCCATTATATGCCTCTCTACAAACACATTTAAGTCTGCAAAACTGGTGTTCAATTTGTCAAGTTTTGCCCCTAGTTCATTTCCCACACTGGCGGTTTGGGTTTGTATGTGTCCATCCACTTGTGGAGCAGCTGGTGCATCCGGGCCATTCCCTTCATTCGTAGTTTGCACTGTGTAAAAAATAAAAAACATATTTCAGTTACATGTGAAGCATGTGCATTCATTGTCCTACTTTTTAAATTGCACTGTGTACCATTACTGTTACTATCATCACTCATTTCATCAAGAAGGACATTCTCCTCAAGCCACTCCAGGGTGCTTGCCATTTCTGTGTAAAAAGAAAATGCTTTTCACTAGACATGTACACAGAACAAACTGCACACTTACAGGAAGTAATATAGTGTACTTACCAATTTCGTGTATGGTTCTGCTGTTGCTATGTTGCACTTCTCCCATTGGCAGTTGCTTCTCAGTGTGTATGCAAAGCAGCACTGATGTAATATTGTTGGATGCACAGGTCATTTTCCTGCTTGGTGAATTACATTATGTTGCACACCCTATGTAATTGCCCTGCTGCTTCCATATGTACAGACTTTGTAGACCTACTTCATTTTTCCTTGTAATACGCATATATATATATTGCCCTTTAAACATCTTCAGTCTCTTTACTGCACGCTACAACAATGTAAGACAACCCCTGAGCTTGTGGGCAGTGTGGATGCTGCCCGAGGTCTGCGGACAGTCGCATAGTCCGCAGACTCTGTGGTTATCATGTTGGGCCAGGAGGGTCAGTATCTTGTATGGTCCATGAATACAAATTAAGGGTAACCTGGTAAAAACCTGTGAGATTCAGTGAAAAAACTTTGTTAAAGGGACATTATGGTTAGGTTGTGCTAATAAAAACCATTAATCTATTGATTTTGTTCAATGCCCGGAGGACTTTATGCTGGCCCCACCTCACTTCGTGAACATGAGACTTGGGGGAGCAATTAAATAGACTAAAGCTGCAAGTGCAAACAGCTGTCTAAAGCTATGTAACCTGGGGCCAATCTTTCACAAGTGGCTGCCCTTTCTTTTCAAATGTAACAGTTCATCATCTCCATTGAAATTGGGAACTATATATTGTTTCATTAAATGTGTTAACGTCGCATATCTCAGTTTCATGCTTCCATGTCATTATAAACTGATGACTAGATGACTTCATGTAAGCCAATAACAGATATAATAAGGATTATGACTTGGCTAACAGTAGGCGTTTCCTATCCAAACCGCACAGCTTCCAGGCATACAAACTATATAGAGATAAAGACCCTAGTTTGTTCCTGATTATGGGCATTGGTTGACTTAAAGGTAATGATAAAAAATGTTTGCAAAACATTCCTTCAAATTTGTGCCAAAATGATTCGGGTCTCCATGTTTTGGTCTCAGAACCATATAAAACTGTCGGCACAACTTTTTGAATTTAAAACGTTAACATTGGTATACAAGAAAATGTTCCATATTTAACATGTATTGTGCGGGCTAGTGCAATAGCTGTTGTCATCTTAGACGTGAGCTCCGCAGTGTATGGAAGATCCAAATTATGAGCATTAATATTCATGCCTAGATAGCGATATTCATGGACCACTTGGAGTTTTGTTTCATGCAGAGACCATTTATAGGAGCCTTTGTCATTGTGCATCTTCCCGCAATGTAACACTTTTGTTTTGTCTAGGTTTATTGACAGCTTATTTTCATTAGCAAATTCTCCCAGTGTAGTTAAGAGAGTTTGTAGACCTCTTGTAGTCTTTGACAGAAGAACAAGGTGTTCCGTGTAAAGCAACCATGATATCAGATGGAGTCCTAATTTGGGTGAATCTGAGCGCAAGCCAACAAGTTTTTTCCTAAGGTCAGGGATAAAGAAATTGAAGAGGGCTGAGGCAAGGATACATCCTTGCTTCAGTACTCGAAAAGTCGGGATCAGAGAAGATAGCTTGCCATCCAATGTCAGATGACTTTGTATTGTTGTATTTGTGTGCAGCTGATTTATTAAGGTTTGAATAGAGTAGGGACATCCAGCCTTGTAGAGCTTAGCCATTAGCAGTTCTCTGAGTAGAGTCAAAAGTAGTTTTAAAATCAATGAATGCCATGTACCCTGGCTGTTTCAACAAATTATCATGTGCTTTATTGGCACTGGTGGTGAATAAATTGACTTCAGTAAGCAGGCCAGGAATAAATCCTGTTTGAAAAGGGTCTTGTAAATTTTGCTCGATTGTCCAACAATTGAAGTCTCTTGGGAGTAGTCGAGCAAAAATCTTGCCGGGGGCATCTAGCAGAGTAATTGGTCTATAATGGGCCGGGGACTGCTGATCACCTTTTCTAAAGATGGGCACAATTATCGATTTTTGCCATGAGGCGGGATGATATTCGTTGTTAGTATGCATGAAAATATAGTAAAGAGGACTTTGGCCCAGGCCTCGGGATGTTCTTTAAACATGCGATTGTTGAGACCTTCAGACCCTGGTGCTCTGGAGAAGCCTAATCTCGAGATGAAATATATAATGTCCTCCTCACCAAATTGAGATCAATATTGCAGGACATTTGCTTATGATGAAGAGATTTACTGGCCGAGAGTGGAGCATATAATGCAGTTAGTGATGATGCCACTGCTGTTCAGAGACTGCGTTTATCTGTATCAGAACATGTGTGACATGATTCGCCTTATTCAGTAAACTCCATATTAGGGCAGATTTTTTGGTTGCTATATCTGCTAACATCTGCTCTCTATCTTTCTGCAGCAACAATGCTTTTCTAGCTCAAAACCAATTCTTGTATTGGGTATTGAGCTGCCGGAGCCTGTTAATTCTTAATTCTACAGATAGGGAAGAGTCCATCCTCTTCATTCGCCAGTGAGCTGTCTTTCTTTCCTGCAGTTCGAGATCATAATTATGTTTGTGCTTATGAATCTTTTTTGGCGTCATCGATTGATGTAGGCTAAAAATCTCTAGGGCTGCAACATAGCATCCTTCGGAGATGGGTGTAGATGTGCACAATGCATACGAATTGGTTATTATGCAATTGTTTAGATCTGTTAAGGACTTCTCCAACCAGCGAAATCAATTTCTGCCTCCGGTTATGATGATCTTGCCATCGTAATCAGATGCAGTTGTATTGGATGGCTGGTCAGGCCATCTCCAAGTTAATGAGAGTATCTTGTGATCACTGTGTTTTTTGTGGCTTGATTTTAAAGGTTTCCGCAATTGCAAAAAGATATTTATCTGTATATCTGTCATCAATGATGGCTTCATGTGAGAGCCTCCACCAGGTGCTCTGCGGTGGTATGTCGCTGGGTAGAACTACATTAAGCATCACTAGCTGTCTATCTGCCATGAGGGTACATCAGTGTTGCTGCTTGAGAGTATATTCAGCAGCAACTGCATCAGGAAAACAGGGGAGATTCAGGTCACCAACTAAGATAGTATACATTATAGATGCTTCTCTCGTAACAAGATCTATGGTTGTTTCAAGATCATGAAAAAATATATTCGTATCTAAGCCCAAGTGACTCCAATAGACATTGATTAGAGCTATAGTTTTAGAGGAGGTTTTAATCTTCACAAGATGTATGTAAGCGTTCAGAGTAGGCCAAGATTCCAAATGGAGACCAGAGGCTATCTTCATCGCAACTAGTAATCCTGCCACAGGTCTTCCTTTAAGGGGAACTTTGTCCAGCAATAATACGACGTTGTGACCATACCAAATGGGAGTTTTGGATAGCCATGTCTCCTGAAGTGCTACAATATTGTAATCATTTAGATTGCTTACAGATGCATCCATGAAATGCATAGATCCTGAGTGTTCCAGCTTGCGAGTTTATAGGTTTGCCCATTGTCTCCCTTGGATGGTTATGCATGTGTCACAAGTCGTGCAAGTAGTTGGTTCAGGTTGCTTGTGAGAGCCTCCAATTGGTGCATAAAGTGAGGCGCTGTCACTATGCATGTGACTTAAGGATGGTAGCAAGGTCGCTGACCATTCGGAGCTGTCAAGTAACTCTGACTCAGTAGATCTGTGAGGAGGATAGTCTTGCGAAAGAGACAAGTCCAGATCAAAGAAACATACTCTAGCTTGCCACACAGTGTTAAGGACAACTCCAGACTGTATAGATTGTCTTGCTATCGATAGGTCTGTGTCCTTTAAGAATGAAACTCTATTTATATCAGGCGATGATATGTCTTCCAAGCTAGGAACATCACTAAATAGATTCAGGATGCTTGAACTGTTAAGGTCGTAGTTTGAATATGGACCTGGTCTACACTGTATGATTAGGTGATGATAATGTGTATGCTGAACCTGATGCTTACCATGCGTAGATGAAGCAGCATCCTTTAAAATGTTTGATTATGTATGACATTTTGTACTATTGCTAACTAGAGTGGCACGCATACTGCCATCTAGAATAGACGAGGAATGTATGTTGGGTTCCTTATTGGTGCTACGGCCTGAATTTTGTGAGGCGCTAATGTAGATTGTGACGGATTTCTCTATTTCCGCCCGTCTCTGCTCCAATGTTAGAAAGTCATTGTTTCCCCCAAAAGATGGTATCATAGAAGTAGCATCTGCAGTAGACGGCAAGTTATCTTGGGAAGAAGCCATGAGAGATGGATTAGAGAACTGTTGGTTCATAATAACTGATACGAGATCATCAAGAGGTTGGTATCATAGTTTGGCTGTCGGGTCTTGGTTATGACTAGCTTTTTTCTTTTGTGCTATTGTCTCGTACTTTTTGATGACAGCTGTTTTTGCTATCTCCATCTATTTATTGTACATAGATAGAGACCGAATGAAGCTTTTTGAGCTGGTGCATGCTTGCGCAGAGCTTGTCTTCATGATTTTAGTCTTTTTAGTTTTCAGAGAAGGGTTAGCACATTTTTTTTTATTTCCTCTGAATATGGAAAAAGCAGGCTTGTCCGAAATGCAATTCGGAATAGCCAGGTCTATTGCTGCTTGTGCTAGTTCTTGTGTGAACTCTAGACGTGCTAGCCCTGTACTGGCAGCCTCTTTGCCTCGTTCAATCTGTAATGGAGCTATCTGCGTTTTGCATGGTATGGATAAGGGCTCCTGCATAGTTACATTAATGTATGCCTTATCCTGTGGTTGGATGTGTTTATGAGCTTCCGCCTCTTTTCGCAAAAGTTGCAAAATGAGAGGCGGTTGATGATTTATTTTGTTATCCATGCTTTCAAACAATTTTGTTAAGGACATAAGCGCTGTATTCATGGTGGTAAGAGTTATGTCCAGAAGCGGAGTTGGAGAAGGTCGAGGCGAAGTTATTTGCTGTGAACACGGGAGGTTAGATTGCCTCCTAGGCAGGGGTGTTGCTAGGTCTGGAAAAGATCTGGGGCTACACTAATGTCGGGACTGTTGGGACTCGGGGCTAGCTAGCCTTTTGGTTGTAGACCTTGAGATTCTTTCTGGGGCTGCAACCAAAAGATCCCCCCCCCTAGCAAAGTGGGAGGAGCTTAGATGCTCTTCAATGACAGATTCCCAATTGTAATGAGAGAGGAATCTAAATCAGAGAAAGAAAACAATATGCAATTAATAATCAAGAATGGCTTCGAATAGCAGCAGTTTAGAGAGTTCATATGTAGAAGGAAAGAATCTCTCAGGAGTACCAAGTTGATTTCCTCGTTAGATTCCGGGCTGGAAGGGCAGCCAAGCAGCACTTCTCGAATGTGCGTACGTGAATGCATGTTTGCAGTGGTTAAATGGGACTTCTGGGTAAGTGGCAGGAGCTTAGATGTTCTTCAATGACAGATTCCCAATTATAATGAGATAAGTGTCAAGTTGATTTCCTGGTTAGATTCTGGGCAGTAAGGGCAGCCAAACAGCACTTCCGAGCACTTCTCAATAGCCACAATATTGATTTTTCAAGAGAATTAGTCATTTATTTATTCATTTATTTATTTATTTCACATTTATTACAGCACACAAAACCCTGAGGTATCTAGGCGCCAGTTACAGAAAATGCATACTTAAGACATAGGGCCTCATCACGAGTTTGGCGGTAACCCTTAAATCCGCGGTCGCGCTATTACTGCCGGATTTAAGGGTCCACCAAATCAGGGCTTCAGCGGATCTCCCCAGCTCTGAGCTGGGGGGAAATCCGCTGAAAATTCGCGCTATTACCGCCGGTGGGAAATCCACCGGCGGTAAGAGCGCGAAAATTCCCCATTGAGCCCAGTCGGGAATGGGGCATTCCCGAATGGGCTCAGTGGGGAATGGGGAATTCCATTACCGCCAAACCCGTGATCCGGCGCTAATAGCGCCAGGGGTTTGGCGGTAGGGCTAATACCGCTGGCAGTAAAACCGCCGGCATTACCGCCCAACTCGTGATGAGGCCCATAGTAGTTACAAATATACCAAAAGGGAAAACACCTCAAGTTGTGGGGAGCTACATCAGATAGCATACAATGGTAGAAATATGACGGCTGGGAAAGCTACTCCTCATGTTGCGGGGAGCTACTTCAGAAAACATACAATAGTCATCTTAGGTACGCATATGCAATTTGGTAAAGCTACTCATGTTGCAGGGAGCTACATCAGAATACATACAATAGTCATCTTAGGTACGCATATGCAATTTGGGAAAGCTACACCTCATGTTGCGGTGAACTACATCCGATAGCATACATTGTTCATAGCAGGTAGAAGTATGAAGGCTGGGAAAGCTACTCAATACGACCAGGCAGTCAGCGCAAAGGACTTCTCTCAGAAAGTGATGGATGCTGGAAATGACTCTGAAATCCTGTCAGTGGAGGAAACGATGCAGGAGAGAATGCAGAAACTTCAGTCTTTTTCTCCACAGAATCTAGCGGCCAGAATCCCAGAGCTGGTCCTAGGCGGGACGACAATTCCGCCTCAAATACAATTTTTCAAACAATTGTTTCCTGGGCAAATGCACACAAATGAAATGAAAATGGAAGCATGTTCTGAAGCAGATTCCGCAACATGTTCTCTGGTTTCAAAAGGGGCTTCTGGAAGTCCAAAAGCCAGTCGGTCCCAGCCTAAATCCTGCAGATGTTGCTCTCGAGGTTCTTGATCAGCTTGGTAACCATTGGTACTCATTGGTAACCAGGGGTTGTTACTGTGCTAACTGGGACATTTGCACAGTGATAGCTTTCAGAAGGTAGATACTTCCATGTCCAAAATTATTTCATAGTTTAATGCAAATGTGTCTTCTGCGTGTCGTGCGCCCCATTCATAGTCTAAGCCCATGCACACTTTCTCTGTGGCTGCTTTTTGAGATGCCCCATGCCCTCTCCATGCCTTTCCCATAACCTTTTCTGAACTATTTATAGTGGCTCTTGTAATTTTCAGTTTTCTATGTTTTAGAAACTTGAGAAGGGTGGGCTAGAGGTAAAGAATGGCCAGGGGCTAATCACAATAAATGTGTCGAATTCTCCCTCTATTAGGCAGCAACACAGCGTGTTTACTTCTCAGGCTCCACATAACATGGCCATGCAAGAAGCGGGCTGCTACAATCTAGTGTTTCATTCACCAGAGAATATCCGAGTGGCCACGCCCCCAGACACTCGAATAGTATATCCGGAAACACTGCGAACAGTCTCAGCGTTGCTACTCTCTTCCGAGTCGATACACGCTCCATGAGTACGATTCACCTCTGATACTTTTTTAACTCTGCTAGACTCCCTATTCTGTTTCCCTACTTACTCCATATCTCTATATCTCTGTTTTGTTGGATTTAGCCCTTAGGCTCGCACATTCCCATTACACCCAGAAGACGAGCTCTCTCTCAGAGCGGTCCCCCTGCCTGGGCAGCGCAGTACGTAGAGATCAGCTGTGTGCGTGCAATCTCTCCGCCCTCTCGTATCCCTTCGCTATTACAGTGTCTGTTATTCTTCCAGGCGAGTCCACGGACCGCCACCGGGCTCAGCAAAAGCAAAAGTCACTGAGATACAAAGTGGAAAGGAAATCCTAGCTCCCTGGTCCTTCATGACTGGTGGTAAGATACTCACATGCTCCCTGATTGAACTCATACGCCCACCCTTACATACCGGCTATATTGTGCCCCCTGAGTTACTCTTCTAATTTCCTCTACCTTTTCAGTTTCTTCGTTCCTATCTCTATCTCTCATCGGTTCCAGCTCTCTTTCTTCAAAACCAGGAATCAGGGCAGACCTCATCACGAGACAGGGGTAAGCCTCCTAACTAGTTGGTAATATTCTTCAGTTTCCTCTGACCGCCCTCCTTCACCCATATCTCCTTGTGTTTAAACACAGTCACCTTCCAGTTGGAGAATAATCTGCCATGCCAAGACCCACTACAGCCACGACAACATCTAGACAGATGCACACTGGAGACCACGAACTCTAGCAGCTCTCCACATGGTTTTTCCCCTTTAGGGGTTTCCCTGGAGGTCTCACCCACGAGTCTGTCCTGATACATTCTGGTTTCACCATCACCATCTTGTGGCCAATGCTGACATTTTACTTTTATGGACTTCATTGATTCACAGTGCGTCACCCTTTCTCAACTCTCATGCTGGACTTCCTTTGCATCTTGTACTCATGGTGACCCTGAATCATGCTGTTCCCATCTTCATCTTGTATCCTGGCTTGCAACATTATGTGTTACTACTGACTTCTGCAATTGTATTCGCTCTCCCCTCTTGCTTCTCCACTATTTTTGACTGCTTACTCTCTGTTCTCTCCTCCTCTTCCCTCTCCCTTTTCCTATCTCCTCCCCTCCTCCCCTTACTTTCTTCTATGCACTTACTCTATCAGATTTGTCCCTGGACCTACTATGATAGCAACCTCGTCTGTCGCTCCCCTATCCCCTTACTGTTGCCCCCCTGCCCTCCAGCACTATCTGAAACGTTGTCAGGCATAGTACGATAGTCACTTGTTTTGTTCCTCCACTCCCTTTCTGCACCCCTCTCCCTCACCTTTTGTTTTCCTCCAGCTCTACCAGAAATGTCGTCAGGCCTAGTATGATAGTCGCCTGTCTGTTTCCATTTCCTTCCCACTCTCCCCCTCCCTTCCTTATCTATGTCTTAGCACTTGCACTATCTGAAATGTCGTCAGGCCGAGTACGATAGTTAATTTCACATCCTTACTGTTCATGGCCTGTAAGAATGTCGTTGTATTTTCCCTTGTTCCCTTCCTTGCCTTGAAGCGCTTTGAAACACATTGTGTATAGGCACTATATAAATAACCTATCATATCATATCATGAGACGTTCAGGGCTTTTCTGAGCAGGACCGTGGAGGGATTTCTAGGTAAATCCTCACATTCTAAGGTATCCTGTAGAGCCGGTACGGCGAGAGGTAGGTGTCTTCCAGTGTATGCTAGAGTCTTTTACGGTACAGTGCATTGAAATATAACAATAAACCACACTAATAATTGGTTTGCAGACTGAGGTAAAAGAAAATCCTTCCTTGAAGTATGTTTGGGCTCACTGATCACATTGCAGTCCAAGTGCAATTCTTTAACTCATCTGACATGGCAGATAGCAGAAATTCCTAGAGCTCTTATGTTTCCCAAGGCCATGTGGGAAAAGACCACCCAGTCCTGTTTTGCTTGGAATTCTGGGACTTGTAGTTTTCCTAAATTTCAAATACGAAAGTACTGCAAGTTCCAAGATCTAAAGGGAAAAAAACTAATTTGATTTCATTCTCATGCATAGCCACTTAAAACTTGAGTGCTCTGAAATTACAAGTTTAAAAGGTAGCACAGTAATGAGATAATGGACTTATAGTATGAGTCTCCAAATTTGTTAAGTTTTGTCATTTAGGTGGCGGTTAAGTGCTACCTATAAACTGCAAGTATTGGCATGGGAAATTAAGCTAAAAGAGAAATGGGGAGCATACATACGGTGGGAATTGTTTGGATTTGTCTCCACCCATTGGCCACGCATGAACATGCTAGTCCTCATGATCATTGTCATCCATTACCTGCTCTGTCCATCTAAAACACTCTTCCCCGGGATCACTTGGAGCTAGCACTGAGCTTTTAAGGGGAAGCCTATGTTATTTCTAAGCAGTCTTCTGCATGGTAATGGTGTATTTGTAATTATAAACTAGCTCTTAGTGTAATAAAAATGTCACAGCCAATTGTGCCTTCAGGCACTTGATTTATAATCATAGTTTGTCCTTGCAGTGAATTCCTGTTAATAATAGGCATTGGCAAAGCCAAACTTTTTGGATCTTTTATAGGCATTATATAGACATTTGCCAGGAACTGCCATAATATAATGAGTTGCTAACACCATGTGCCCTCTGTTGCCATCTTATGGCCAGATAGTATCATCATAAAGGTGCCTGGAAAATGAATGTCCCATGCCTAGGTAATAGCCAAAACTGTTGGCTTTGCCAATTCTTATTTACTTTGTTTGCAGTCATACTAACAAACCAAATTCGAGCTCCTCCATCCATAAACTCAAAGGAGAGCTCTCCCATCTGTGTTTGGTGGTGCTGCACTACCACTGGATCATTGCCAGCAACAGAAAGGCATCCTAAACATATGTTTTGCCCTGGTCCTTATCAAAACCTCTGACAGTCCTGAGTGTTAACAGGCAGTTGATGAGTTCAGTAGCGACTTTGTCTCATTTGTCCACATTAGATAGGAAGAAAGTGTGTGTATTCTATTGTCTGTAGATAGACATTAAGGGCCCGATTCATGGAATTACTTGTGCGGAAAATAGGGAACATCATGCACGCCAAACTGCATGTGTAATTCCGCTCGTCAATTCATGGAATCGAATACATGGGACTTCTCCAGGACTTGCGAGGATTTCCCGCAGGCTCGACATGTCTCTGCGAGCGGCCAAGTGACTTGCGCGAGACACCACGAGGCCTGCGCAGAGGGCGCTGCAGTGGGCGGAACTCGGAAAATGAGAAAGAACAAGCGAAAATGCGGGCGTTATGAAGGACGGGTCGCAGGCAGTGCATGGCATGCCCACGAATGCACACAACAAACCATATTCATGGATGTGACTGCGCAACCTGTCACCTGTGAAATGCCCACATAAATCCCTCAATCTCTCTGCCATCCGAAGGGGAGCATAAGGACACTTGCGCATAGGTATCGCTGCACGCAGATGAGTTTGCATGTCAGATTTAGGGGTGCCTGTACGCCGTGTAGCGGGGTGCAGGGATGGTTTACGTGGGTTTGCGCAAATGTTCCTAGTTCTACCTGAGTTTCGATTATTTGTACGCATGTTGTCGGGGTGCCGGTAACACGGGGGACACCGCGCAGGGTCGACGCGATGCAGGCCTGATTGCGGGGGACCCAGCGCACTGTTTTGTGGGTGCATGTATTCACGCCCGGGGAGCATGCAAAGGTGACTGTTTCTGGCTGTTTTTGATTTGCGTGGGGGCATGTCTGGGGCGTTCCGGCCAGAACTTACGTAAGCGGGCAGCGTTTATTCTGCACGCAAGCTTGAGCAGTATCCTTCTCGGCACGCGGCCCGTGCCGTATTTCTGCACACTTTTCCATGAATCAGGCCCTAAAAGTATTCACCATGCCAAAATGATGATGAGGACGGTGTGTTTCTCATTTCAAGACGAGATTTTGTTATGTTGAATGGAAGTTGTAAATCGCACACTTACCATGGCTAGTCCAACCATCACCACAGTCAGTGGGTGAGGTTTGCAGCGGCAGCGACACAGGTGTCAGCAGTAGTTTAAGGCCAAGTCAATGGGCGGCAAGCACCCTCGTCTCTGTGGGCCAGGCATGTTACAAAGCGTTTGGACCGGCCGTGACAGCTACATTTTTTTGAGGAACAAATGAAGCACTGAAAAGGAGGCATTCATTGAAAGAAGGAAGGGCTCCTTGCACGTAACTGTTAAGGAAGAGGGAGAAACATATGGAAATAAGGGATATATGGAATATATCTCTTATTATATAAGAGAATATAATAAGGGATATATGGAAATCAGCAAGAAAGGGGAACAGGCAGAATAAGGCAGTGAAAAAAGGGGCAGAATACGATGAGCGGAGACAGGCTATCAAAACCGAGAAATTAAGGGAGAGTGACTGGCTGGAGTAAGTTCCACGAGTTGTATACTGTGTAGAGGTGCAAGGGAACTTGATAGATTCGGCAAATGCGAGGGAGACAGACTGTGTGTGTAGGGGAGCGTCTGTGAGAACTGATTGGAACATGCTGCACGTGATGATGTCAGAATAAGAACTACGAAGACATTGGGGGGCAAGGGAGAGCGGGGCGGGCTCCAAGTACAAGAGAGACAGGCTACGTGACAGGCTACGTGTGACTGAGAAAGGAGAACTCGGCGAAGGTTCGGAAAGAGGAATAAACGCAAGGAATGAGTGAATGGGGTAAGAATGAGACATGCTGCGTGTGACCGTGTGAGGGGGTGTGGAGACGGGACCAATGACGAAGCCGTGCTTCATATGGCTATGATCGGGGGGAGTGGGTAACGGAGAGAAAGGCAGATGCGAGGTAATAGCAGACGGAGAGTGCGAGGGGGGGCTGAAGATTAAGG